>NC_134573.1:22210114-23460114 GCF_050947875.1 Dermacentor variabilis | reverse complement strand
CTCACGATCTTTGGGGGCAGAAAAGTAACATGAAGTAACAAGGCATAAGAATGAAAATTCCAAGCAATGTAATGAATGTCTCAAGAGCTAGCTGCCTATCAACATTTAAATGTATTATTATTTGTTATAATTATTTGTAATATGGGCCGAGTGATTGAAGCTTGCTTCGCCACCGCCGCGGCACGGCCCGGTATTGCAGAACCACCGGTATGGACCCACATTTTTGGGTTTAAAAAGCAGCGCTGCAAAATTGAACACGGAGACGAGAACAGCACGCACGTGCTGTTCTCGTATCTGTGTTCATTTTTTGCCCCACTACTTTTTAAACGAAAATATGATATTCCAAATATCCACAATGCCAGCCTTAACGTCATTTTGCCGATGGTCACGATAAATGCATTGGTGTGTAGAGGCTGTTGCGACGCCTGTTTCTCGAACCACGACCGGCGTTACTATTGGGTAGCGTGGAGTTGTCGGCAGGCTGCAGGCGTCCGGTAAACCATGGCGAGTAGGTAGGTACGAGACGAGTTCTAGAGCGCAACTTGCAGTGTTTATTAAATGGTTGGTGAAAGATGTAAAAGAAGAGAAAGAATGAAGTGAAAAAGTACATTGCGGGGCCCCTTAAATAGGCCCACTAAACGTGTAGGCGGGATCTTTCTCACGTCAATGTGACGTGACTTGCACTGAGCCTGGTCGGGAATAGGCGGTTGATCCCTGCTCCCAGGTGAGTTTGCACGGGCTTGCCTCTTCTGGCGACAACCCAGGGACTCTGGTCAGGGATAGGTGGCGGATCCCTTCTCCCAGGTGAGTTTGCAGGACTAGCCTCCTCTGGCGGCAACCCATGGAACCTGTTTGGTTCGCGGGAAGCGTTCTCCTGTAGATTTGGACAATTCGTGGAAAGGGTGTTCCCCTTGGTCGAGCACACAAGGGGGCCTGTCATCACTGCAGAGCGCCATCCAGTCTGGCAACCACAGGAGACAACCATAGCAAATTATGAATCCATCCTCCGTTTCCGTTGAACAGGGTCTTTCGAGCATTCTTTTAATTCCTGGGTGTTACATGCCAACCGCAACATGGTACACAGCTTTGCTGTAAACCTGCTTGTGACGACAATATTGCCGCCCTGAATTTCGCCACTATGTCAACATAACCATCGCCGCGGCCCTGCACGGACCTCCTAAGCGGTTCATCCTCGTTATTTTGTTTGCCTAGGTGGCAGGGCGATGTCCTGGAGGTACTATAGCGCTAAACCTGCACCATCATTGCGTCATGCATTCCTTCTGCGACCAAGCAAGCTTTCGGCGTCCCATGTTCGCTGCAATATCGGCATTAAAACTGCTTCCCTTCCAGAAAACAACGTAAATATATATCGAAAGCAAACTGGCCCTAAGGAACATGCTCATTGAGCCATACCCAAGAGGAAGAAATTCGAGAGCAGACATTGCAATAGAGTGCAGAGGCCGAATCGACTGTAGCGCACCAAGCCGCTGACATTACGTTAACCTCGCTTCCGGTTTCGGTTTTGTACGCACGCGTTTTAACGCGTTAACGTTAAGGGCCCCGTGTAGCAGAAAATTCGTGTTCGATATCGTTTCGCCGAAAGGATTTTCGACCCATCCATAACCAGGCCCTCCATGGGGCATAAGGATGCTACTGGACTAATTGAACTATTCGATCATGGTTATATTGCGCTCAGTTTTACACAGACGATATTAGGTGAAGGACGGGACGTGGACGGACGTACTTAATGTCGTCTGTGTAAAACTGACCGCATTATAACCGTGAACGTTGACCAACGAGCCCCCTTCATTGCTTTACTGAAGCATTTCAACTAAAATAGGTAGAAAAATCGTAAAGTACTACCTACACACAGCCTACGGGAAGCCGAAACCCGGAAAGAAACAATTTATGATAACTCAAAAGAAGCTCAATACTTATCGAAGCAAGATCAGGATGCCTTAGAACACGCACCCATAAAGCCAGATATAAAAAAGGAAGAAGAAGCATGTGCTTGCGGCGCCTGAAGCTTCTCCTATTTTCTCGTTTTCTCGCTTCTCGTTCTCGTATTTTTGCCTACATGTGAGACCTTGAGCGCTTATTAACTGTTATTCAAGTCTTCCGCGAGGCTGGGCTCCAACTAAATTCGTCGGAGTGTCACTTCGGTTGTCGGCAGATAACAGTGCTCGGCCACCTCGCCGACACTCGCGGTTTTCAACCAGACCCGAAGAAAATTCGTGCTTTCACGTCTTTTCCTGTACCGCAGTCTGTCAAAGACCTCCGAAGTTTTCTAGAACTCTGCTCCTACTTTCGAGGCCTGGTTAATGACTTCGCAGCAATTGCCCGACCACACACTGATCTTCTGAAGAAGGACGTGCCATTTACGTGGGGCCCCGCTCGAGCTGCCACATTTGCCCGCCTCACCAACATTCTCACCGCGCCACTTATACTGGGCCGCTTTCACAATCCTCTCCTACAGAGGCGCGTACCGATGCCAGTGGTCACTATATCGGAGCCATCTTAGCTGAGCGCCAACAGGGTCAAGATCGTGTTATCGCCTACGCTAGCCGCCTCCTCGCAGCAGCTATTCGATTACAGAGCGTGAATGCTTGGCTCTCGTCTGGGCGGTTTCCCAAACTCGTAGTTGTACAGCATACACTTCTCCGTAATCACGGACCACCACGCGCTCTGCTGGCTTTCCGCACTCAAGGATCCTAAAGGCCGGCTTGGTTCCCGGGTTCAGCGGCTGCAAGAACATTCCTATGCAGTAGTGTACAAGTTGGGCCGATTACATCAAGACTCAGACTCGTTATCCCGCTATCCAGTGCACGAACCACACGGATACCCTGACCTCGATGCCGACGCTTGCGTTTTCTCCGTTTCTCAGCAGCTACACCGTGAGAGCAACGCCGTGATGCCACCTTGCGCGCCGCATTCATGACTTGGAATCTTCGGCTTCTGATTCGTCCCTTCGCCAGTTTGTTCTCCGGGGTTGTGTATTATACCGCCACAAAGTACGCCCCGATGGTCTTGCCCTACTCCTCGTCATTCCTAAGCACCTCCGGTCAGCTATTCTCCAAGAACCTCATGATTTGCCAACATCGGGTCAGCTTGGTGTCTCCCGCACTTACGAGCGGATTCGGCGACGCTTCTTTTGGCCGGACCTTGGCCACTTCCTCCTGAAATGTGTTGCGGCGTGTGAGATAACCCTGCGCCGAAAAACACCATCGCCGCTCCCTGCAGAGTGCCTTCAACCACTCAACATTCCTTCGGAGCCGTTCTTTCGCGTTGGCTTGGACTTACTAGGCCCGTTCCCTCTATCCAGGTCTGGCAACAAGTGCATCGGTGTGACGGCAGGTTACGCCGCGTACTACGCCGTGACCAGAGCGCTTCCAACAAGCCGCGCCACAGATGTCGCCGATTTTCTTTTACGCGACGTCATTCTGCAGCATGGTCCTCCACACCAGCAGCTCAATGACCGTAGTCAGACATTTCTTTCAACATTCATCGCCGACATCCTGCAGTCCTGCTCAACCAAGCATAAGCTGACTACTTCTTACCATCCACAGACTAATGACCTCACGGAGCATCTGAGTCGCACCCTAAAAGACTAGTTTGGAAAATATGTCTCGTCCGACCATAATGACTGCAACCTTGCTCTACCCTGTGTCACTTTTGCATAGAATTCTTCGCGTCACGGTACTGCAGGTTATTCCTCGTTGTTTCTTTTTTGCCGCCGAGAACCCACAATGCCAGTGGACGCATACACTCCAACCGCCGCAGCAGCGACCAGCGAGTATGCACTTGACGCGATCACCATGGCAGCTCAAGCACGCGAAATTGTCTGCGCTCGCCTCCTGACCTCCCAAGAGAAGCAACGAAGTTCGTACAATCACCAACACAGAGACGCCTACTTTTCGCCTTGATCTCTCGTACTTCTGTGGTCCTCGACTCGTCACGCTGGCCTGCAATAAAAACTATTGTCTCGATACCCAGGCCCATATCGAGTGCTGCGTGCCGTGACTCCAGTTACGTACGAAATCGTCCCAAGCAGTACCAGTGCCTTATCTGCCCCGAATTCCACTGACGTTGTGCATGTCACATACCTCAAATCATATTATTCTCCTGTTATCACGATATTTAGACGCACTGGGCGGGTGCTTCAGCCCTAGGAGATAATGATACATACATGTTGCATGTTTTTTGTGGACGGTCCACGCGGGCGCCCCTACCATGACGACGAACGCTATCTTGCTCTCGAGCTGTCGGCTGAACTGGCCAGCGCTGCAATTATTCTGTGTAAATACACTTTGTAAATACCCTCCAGTCCTTAATCCTTGTTCGCGTAACAATATGGTGGCGCATTAGCCAGCGAAGCTGTCGATCACAGACCGAGCATCAATGGCCAAGTTCCGCGTCCGGAAACATTGTCTTGAATTTCGCCCCAGGGAACTCGAAGCAGCTGGCAACTCACGCTTCTGCTGCTTGGGTGCAGACTGGAACATCCTCCCTTGACGCTTACGAGTGGCCTCCAGTGCGCCATCTTCAATGGTAACTCTCGCATCTGCTCTAGCTGACGTTTTTTGGAGTCAGTCACGCCTTCTGCGCTTTCGCACGGGCCCGTTGTCGTCGGTTATTCTCCAGTCTCTACGGTTGACGCCTCTCCTCGTACTCGGCTTGTTCTCCGGCTGTGCGCACAATCCGTGTCTTTCAACTTTTTCAATTTTCGTTAGAGTTGCCACTGTTGCACTGGTCTACGTCTGCAATGCACACTCGTGTTCTTACACACGGCGACGGCTACCGCGGCGCACATCCCCATGTTTTCTCGCCACAAATGTCTCGCCGTTGTGTTGAGGGCCAACGACAGTAGGCGCGCCCGGCAGCCAAGGCGGCCAGTGCGGGCATAGAGCAACATAGTAAGCGTAAAGAGTGCACACTCCCGTAGGCGCTGCGGCTGACTTTGGCACTCAGCACACCTTGCGGAATCGGCTAAACGCACCAGCCTCCAAGATGGTCGCAGACGCTGCCGAATCTCGGAGGCCCTAATTTCAGTTTCGTTTCTTTGATTTTTGGTGACCCATAACGTTGCTTAAATCGAGCAATTTCATGCAGGCGTTTGTGTCGCTTTTTATATGTTGTGATGACGTGACGACGAGCGCGCCAAAGTGTTTCACTTCATGGTAGTTTCATTTTAATTCATATTTGCTGTTTAAGGTGTTACTTAGCGCAACAATCATGCCAACTGTTGAAGACGTAGAACTTTATAGTTCGTATTAACTCACGCCAAAATGGTGCATCGCAAGTAGTCTGCCATGTTCCTTAAATATAAATCAACTTGCTGCACAGTCAAGAACATGAAAATAGCGGACAAGAATTTATTGCAGCAAGATTGTAAGAGGCAGATACATGAAAACGGGAAGAAACAGCAAAATACGAGTAATACGGGAGTCATACAGCGCACTTTTAAACGCGATCAAACCTCACCCGGTATAAATTTCTCGGTCGCGATTGGCCCTTTTGTGGAAACTGCTCGACGGAGCCCATAGTTATCGAGAATTTCGATCCGGAGCGATGGAAAGTGGTCGCGTGACAGCGGTATAATGGAGAATAGTCACGAAATAATGACCTGATGGCAATAACTTTGCACAAGCAAAACACATAGAAGACGTGTTGCAACTATCCAGATAATTAAAAAAAAGACTGCACATAGACGCCAGCAATTAATTTGCTAAAAATGGGATTGTTATTTAAGAGAAAAAATGTGACATTTTTTCTTGAACTCTGACGAAGGAGTGAATTATGGTAGCAAAATTATATGAATGGCTGGGTGCCGATATAAAATAGCTGCAAGCAGCGTGCTGATCTCGAATGTGTAAGCCAGTGTGTCCATGATTAAAGAGCTGCAATTAAGCACTTTGTGCTGGGCGTCTTCACCTGCTGTCTTCGAAGCCTTGCAATCGTCTTCTGATACTTGAAAACTTCCCCTTTGGTTGTACAGTGTATTTTGAGGAAATGTTGGAGATTCCTGAATATGCAGAATAACAGACAGAAGGTAAGCAATACTCTAGCCTGCAAGGCTTTATAATGGAGATGTTGCGTTCCTTCATGTAGTTTTTCATTTAATCATTTATTCCTTTATTTTTTTTTGTTAAGGAAGCACTGTTATAAATGCCAAGAAAGAAGGATCTTTCTACGGTAACGACTCCACACAGAATTGAAACATGACAACACGCATCTTCAGCCCAATGCAGAAGAGTTGACTACGCTCGAGCGCACATAGCCTGCTACAGAGGTTGAGAGAGACAACGCGTTATTGCCATACTGCAAATACTGCACGTGTACCGCTTTAGAAGTACGTACATTCCTTTTGCAAAACTAGAGCACCATACTTTTTTCAGCAGTCGCTGTGCGCAACATAAAGCTTTCTCCCCCGAACAGCATGTGTTCATAGACCGCATTTCTTAATGAACCATTTTATTTTAACCGTTCATTGCTGCGCATAAAAAAAGAATGCGGCTATATAGAAAGTCAGCAAAATGGGCAGCAGGTGTTTATGGCAGCAAGGTCACCGTCACTCTTTCATGCGGCTAACAATGACATAAGGAAAGGCGAAGAGAATAAGTCGTTAACAGCGCGTAAAAGCACGTTCTGCGGCCTTACCATGAAACGGCGACGAAGCAGACGTTGGCAGAAGAACGCAACAATGCTCAGGTGCATTTTACAGAAAGAGCCCGGTGGCGCGGACTGACAAGCCTTCGCACGTGTTGGGTCGTGCCCACTAGTGCCGCCTGTCGAGCTGCTAGCCGCAGCCGCATTCTTCTTGATGTGCCCAGTCACCTAGCGGAATCGGCGGAGCTCCATAGCTTGGCGGCAAAACGGCTCGAGTGTCCACTCTTGTCGTTTACTATGTTTGTCTGTGGTGCGGGTGCACTCCCCCATTGCGCAGATGTGGTGCGCGGTGAAGTTACGTGGACGTTTGTTTTTCGGCGCCGCACTATATTTCGTTATCTTTTTGTTCACTTCACAGACGTTAGCCAGCCCAGATACCATCCCTAGGAGACCACGCATACGGCTCATTCATACAGGTCCGTCAGGTAAACAGCTTCGCTGTGAAAAACAAAGGCATATAAACGCACACACTTCGCTGTGTTCTCTTTGTCCTCTTTTCAAGAAATGTATTTCGTGCTACACTCAAGTCATCCTTTAAAACCTAAGCACCAAGTAGCCCTAGAGGAAGTCTTGTTACATTCTCGATTCAACACGAGCGCCAGCGATTGCGCTGAAATGCACGAGCACTGAAGCCTGATGAGCCGATGCCTTGACCCGTGGATTTTCACTACGGAACGCGTCCAGAAATTGTTGTGCTTTGGGTGTTGCTTATTAGAGCGCAGCTATGAGGCGCCCGTTGCTGCGGCAAGCGTCGGCGTTGTTCCTCACAACCGAGCGAACCAGCACAGCAAAAGATGAAAGAGTGAACGCGCACCGCAGATGACAAACGGCGAGAGCGAAAAGAGTGCGAGGAGGAAAACCGTGGAGGGGGTGGCAGCAGAAGCATGAAGACGAAAGCCGAGAAGAGAGTATGGTAAAATGGTGTGGAAGAAGGAGTGCCAAGGGCGACTAGGCGTGCGGTGAGCGCGGAAACAAAGTGCCTGCGTGAGCTTCGGACTCACTGCGCATGTGCTACTTCGTCTCTTCCGCCGGCGCTAGCGAATGTACTGCGCGAAAGCCACGCGCATTCGTGTTAACGCTTCGTTTCCGAACAATGAGTGACGCAGGCAGCGCAAATACTTCGTCTGCCACTGCTGCTAAACGAGATGCCCGAGCAGAGGCCCAGCGCCGCCACCGAGGGGAACCTGCAGTTCACAATCAAATTCTTTGCCACAATATATCCCGAATTCAAAACGCCTAAGCAGCTGCGTTCGTAATTCACGTTAGAGAGTATAATAATCATCGGTGATATTTTTTTGATAAAGCCAAAGAGCGCATGGTCCAATTATTCAGCACATGAATCCACCTTAGCACGTGCATTAACATGGGGAGTGATGAATTCACTGAACCAGGGCTTTTCACAGAAGTGATTGCACCTGACTGCCCTGACATTGTAACAGGCTATATAGGCTTACATTTTCCCGAGCAACGTCGCCTAATAATGAGTAATATTCGCGACTAATTCCTTTGAAACTGCCTTGTTCTTCACATCACTACCATGTGACAGCATAAACGTGCTACATTTTCATTTAATGAAAACTTGGGAATGGATTATTACTTTTTGCATGTGCATTTGCATGTGCTTGCCGCAGCAACGTGCGCCTAACAGCTGCGCTCTAATAAGCAACGACCAAAGCACAATTCTAACGAAACAATTTATTGTTGCTCTAACCACAAGTTCGCGGGATAAAAGATCGACCAACCGCATTTAGATGTGGGCTAAATGCACAAATGATCGTGTCCTGTGCACTCAGTCCCGCACTACAGCGTGCCTCATAATCATATCGTAGTTTTGGCAAGCAAAACCCCAGAATTTATTTGTTCACTATTAGTAAATGCCATTTTTTGTAATATTTTACAATATTCTAAACGTGAACTGAGCATAGATAAATCGAAAATTGGAGCAAATGTTTGGTACATTTTCAGCCCCGCGGGCATAGACATAAAACACGAGGGCTTGCGTAGTGAAGAAGGCTACGTTACTTAGGTAGCCATAAATTACGTGCTGTACAGAGATCATTCCCACTCTCTGAAGAGTCATGTTCACACTGAGAAACGACTGATCTGCTCCTAATGATCGATTTGTGCTTTTCGTAAACGTCTCATAACGCACTTTCTAATTACATAACGTCCGGAAGGGGCAGCGCAAGATGACGAAGACAGAAGGCACAAGGGAGAGCGCTGAGGGAGGGATATTATGAGGGATATTATTGAGGCCTACTACATCAGGAAAGAAGGGTCCTGTTGTGTAAGCATGCCATCGTTAAACTTGTATGAGAGTGACTTTGAATTTTTAAGCCTCCTCATAGTGTAGCATTAGATTACAGGATATTGCGTTCTTGCCTGCGCACTGATAATGACGCCATTGAAGGTAGAGCAGGGAGAAGGGAAAGTTGTAGTACATAACTTTGTGTATGCCTTTAAATAAAGTCAGTTGTGAGTTCAGCGCTGCCCTGTGTGTTCGTGCCTTCTGTCTTTGTCATCATGCGCTGCCCCTTCAAGATGTTCAACCAGTACCAACTCGTCCAAATGTCGATCCTTCTCTGATTATAGAAATTAATGACCATAACAATACTGGAATACGAACATGGTTTTATATTATTTGTGATAACGGCTATTAATTATTCGAAAGCTATTCAAAAAGTATTACATATTTCAATCAACTCGCTTCTGGCACATTTCGATTCGTACTCGATTCTGTCTAAAAAACACTATCCGCACACCCCTACTCTTTCCCAGTAAAATCTGCGACACCATTCTGGAAATTCCCTATACATGCATGCGCGTCTACACCAAACGGTAACTTTGCTGTCATAATAATAATAATAATAATAATAATAATCCTATTTTATGTCCACTGCAGGACGTAGGCCTCTGCCTGCGATCTCCAAATACCCCTGTCCTGCGCCAACCGATTCCAACAAGTACCCGCAAATTTCATAATTTCGTCGCACCACCTAGTCTTCTGCCTTCCTCTACTGTGCATTTCCTTCACTTGGTACCCATTCTCACACTCTATTCGTCCAACAGTTATCTAATCTGCGCATTACATGACCTGCCCCAGCGCCATTTTCTTTCTCCGAATGTAAATTAGAATATCGTCTATACTTGTTCGCTATCTGATCCAAGCCGCTCTCTTTCTGTCTATTAAAGTTATGCCTAGCATTCTTTGTTTCATCGCTCTTTGCGCGGTCCTTAAACTTATTCTCAAGCTTCTTTGTGAAAGTATTTGCCCCATATGTTAGCACCGGTGTAATACACTGATTGTATAGAGTCCTTTTTAATGATAACGGTAACCATCATGTCAGGAGCTGACAATATCTGCCTTATGCCGATCGAACCAATTTTTATTTTATGAATTTCCTGCTCACGATCCGGGCTCCCTGTGGTCAATTATCCTAGGTCAACGTACTCCTTCACAGACTCTAGAGGCTGACTGGCGATCCTGAACTCTTGTTCCCTTGCCCGGCTATTCATCATTATTTTTGTCTTCTGCATATTATTCTTCAACCCTACTCTTACACTCTCTCTGTTAAGGTCCTCAATCATTTGTTGTAACTCATCTGCGGTGTTGTTGAATAAACTTACGTCATTGGCAAACCGAAGGGTGCTGATCTATTCACGGTCGATCCTTACTCCTAAGCTTTCCCAGTTCAGTAGCCTGAATTATTAGTCCAAGCACGCAGTGAATAACATAGGACCTATTGTGCCTCCTGGTCTGACCCCTTTCTTTATAGGTATCTTCCTAATTTTCTTGTGTAGAATTAAGGTATCTGGGAAATCTATGTAGATATTTTTGAAGCTATTTGCGTAAGCAGGCTGTACTTCTTCATTACGCCAGATTCTCATTCAGCATCTTCCTCAAGCTGATCTACTTTCTCATCATCGTGGCTGGATGATGGAGCATAGGCTTGTACTACCTTTATTCTATATCTCTTGTTAGGTTTCATTACTACTACTACTACCCTCTCATTATTGCTGTAGAATTCGTCAATGTTGCCCGCTATGTCCTAATGGATTAGGAATCCAGCCCGGTATTGCTTCTTATCTGGGAGACATCTATAGCAGAGGACATGGGCGTTGTTCACCAATACATAAACCACACCAGTTCTTCTAGTCTCACTCAGGCCGACGATATCCCAAACAATGTCTGACAGTTCCTCAAACAGTCCTGCTAATCTAGCGTCACTCGACACAGTTCGGCTGTTAAAGGTTCCGACTATCGCAAACTTCCAAATATCGCTACCGAGCATTCGACACAGCTCAGCCACATAATCGCGCCGGCGGCGAGGCTACCTTGTCGCCAAAATGTACACCCCCGAGGGCCCTGCATGCCTAAGAGATCCGCTGATTCGTCCGCCCAACGCAAATGGGACCATTCTGAAGTGCTGAAAATATGTGTGTTAACATTACAGGTGTTGTCGCTACTTGCTTTTGTGTCGTTGCCTGAATACTGTAAACAAAAAAAACATTCCCGTCATTTTTCTCTATTCCATTCGCGCGGACATTTCGCATCATCAAGAAAGCCCGTTTCGGCAGCACACCTGGTAAGTTGCTGCGCATAAATTCTTCAACGTTTGTAGTGTTATGGAGAGTACGGTGCTAACATCAAATAAGTTATTTGGTTCCCCGAATACGTTTGCAAGATCTGTGTGAGCTAGCTTCTATGTATTCTAGGCTTACAAAGAGGGATCGCAGCATGTGCAGGTGTTAGGAATTTGTGGGCGTTATGTTTTCTAGTGGTGTCACTAGAAAGCATGTGAAGGATATGTCTAAAGTGTATTGCAAAGCCCCCTTTCTAAAGCTTTTTTTTGCCTAAGAGATCAGCTGATTTGTCCGCCCTGTGCGGGTTTTGCTGATCTCTGCTGATTTTGCTTTGTAACAGTACTTTAAGAAAGGTCACCTGGAAAAGAGTGAAAAAAAAAGGATGAAATACAGTCGCCTTAAATATTAGTTGAAACATGTTCGAAGGGTCTCCAAAGATTGTGCTGCGGCACCAACATACAAAGAGCTGAACACTGGTCCCATTACTGTTAAATGATGAACCAAGATTTCGTGCGCAAATGTAGCCGTGCGGTTTTGGGGCTGTTTTTAATTGGACGCCACGCCAGAGAGTATATTTATTGCGACAGTACGTATTTGACTATTTTCCCAATGTGCCTGTATTTTGTTCTTTATGTCTTAATAGTAAACACTAAAAATATATACTCCAAAACACTCGTCACCATACTTCAGTATTTTTCATTCTAACGAGCATGTCCGCACTCCTCCTTCTGCTGACAAGTACTGCAAAATATATCTAATGCTTTTTCCGAGCCAACTGTTTTAAATGCGCTACATTTCTTGGCAAACACTTGCCACATTGACAGTACTTATCTTCCATCAAGGTCTTGGGGCTCTAGTCGCCGTTTCGTTAACTTGGCATGTACCGATTCAATGGTGTTAATCATATTAAACTGATGGTTGTCTAAAATAGCACCAACATATTCTAGTTTTGATAGGTTTAAGGCTTTATGTGGAAGTAGTTTGACTGAGGGAGATGCTGAAGACAGGTTATGGCGCAGATAACCTAGTGATCGGTTGCAGGAATTAGATAACTCATTGATATGATGGGTCCCAGATAAGTCTTTCTTTCTTTCTTTATTCGTTTATTCAAGACATTCCTTACAGAAATGCTTTTGGGGAAGCGACAAAACGCACTGGACGTGCCTGACTGGGCCTCGCTACGTTTGGCAGCTGCGGTCACACAAGTGCATAAATTAATAACAAAAAGCATAGAATGCTGACATGTGTACTTATCTTTATCTAGCGACCACGCTTCGCCGCCTAACAAATGTTATCGCATAGCGCAGGACGCGCCTGCATGTAAAAAAGTTTCTGGAATGTTATCCATGGTTCCGTCCACTGTTTTTCACCGCAACTTGTGTAATCTGATTGTGTGTGTGCGCGACGCGAATGCTGTAGAACTTTGTGGAAGACACGCGGGTCCCAGCGGTTAATCTGGAATATTCGATGACTGATCTATAAAAGCCGACGCGCTTGACCCGCTGATCAGAATTTCGATGATCGCCGACCGTGTTCGCCGCTATCGTTGTGCTATAAGTGTACCCTGTTTTTGTGGGCACTGGTTCGCCCAATAAAAGTTAGTTTTGTCTTTCACTGTATTGCTACTGTGTTCTTCAACGTCACCACCACGTGACAATGCAAAAGCCGCAATTTGAAACACGGTAAAACTCAAACAGCAATAAGTGTTCTTTTTTTTACATCAATAACATAAATACAGATACAACCAGATGCATTGTACATGCATGTCAAAACAGCAGTCGTCCGGGTACAGAAAATGTATCGGACTTTCACAATGAAAAGCCAAGACACAGAGTAAGCGGAAACCAACTGGAATCAGTCCGGCACGATTTTAGTCTGTGTTAAGAAAAACATTTCGGAGTATTTTTCTGAAAATGTGCACTGAGGTAGCTGTAACGAGTACTTCATCTATTTCCGGATATTCGTGTAGAAGGTCTGGTATCATAAAACTTAGTTTTTGATCGCCATATTTTGTACAAGAACGTGGCCTGGGTGTTAAATGCTTTCGTAGGTAGTATGGACCAGGTTTCACTTGATATTTGGTTTCGAAAGGTGTTTTTTCCAGGGCCTGTTTCTAGGGCAATATTTCTAGGGCCAGTTTATATTTATAGAATTTATGAATAGGCAGTATTTTATTTGATTTAAAAAAGAGTGTGGTGTTTTCAGAAAGATCTAAATTTCCGATTGCACGCACCGCTCGCTTTTGCAAGGAAAAGAGAGTCTAGGTTGGTCTTAGTCGTTGTTAACCATACTAAGAAACCACCACATAACCGGGAATGAATAAGCGCGTAGTATATCTGCCTTTTCACCGCAGACGGGATATAATATCTTACTTTATTAAAGATTCCCGCAGCTCACCCTAGCTCACTTCGGAGCTTGTCAACGTGAGGCGTCCATGACAGGTTTTCTTGAAATTTCACCCCCAAAAATCTAACTGATACAGATTGTTCGATGGTAACGTTCTGAAATTTTATGTCCAAGTTTACAGTCGGGTCGTTTCGTCACTTGGTATATGCACTCCTAGGTATTTAAGCCTTTGAGACTGTGTTAAAATGCAGTTTTAAGGAAGTAGGGAGGTAGTACATAATTATGACGTTGATGAAAGCACAGGTGAGAACACTTTCTGATATTGAGGGACATGCACCATTTGCTGCCCCATGCCGGGAATTTGGAGGTCTTCCTGAAGAGTGGAGCAGTCTAAAACATTTATATGGCGGTATAAAACGCAATCGTCCACGAAAAGGCGTATGTTGGATGATAAGTGAAGTGAAAGATCATTATTATATATGAAAAAGAGGAGAGGCTCAAGGAGAGAGCCTGGGGGACACCAGATAGTGCCGTATACAGGATTGAGGAGATCGAGTTATCGGAAACCAACTGAAGGCGATCGGTTAAAAATTCACAGTTGCAGTACAAGATGCCGGGTTGAAGATTATGGTGAGAGAGTTTATGCGTGAGGAGAGTATGTGACACTTTATTGGAAGCTTTTTAGAAATCCAGAAACAGAGCGTCAGCGGCGGTGTTACGATCGAGATGAGAATCCAAATAGTGTACGAACAGAGCAAGTTGAGTGTTGCAGGAATGAGCTTTGAGAAATGTGTGCTGGTTAGGATGAAAGAAATTGACAGATGACAGGTAAGTGGCTATGTGGGAATATACAACGTGCTTCATAAGTTTCGAGCAAGCACCCTGGTGATAGAAATTGGACGGTGGTTACTACGATTTGTACAGTCACTTTTTTAAAGACGGTAGTTATTTTACTAACTTTCCCGTCAGTGGGGACTGGTCGAGTTGTGAGAGACTTGAAATATTAGCGTTGGAAAAAGACTGCTGATGTGCTTAGCGCGTTTAAATACCTAGGAGTTAATGCCGTGAGTGTACCATACGAGGACAAATTTTTTAAGGAATCGAGGATTTTAATAATTCCATTCACATTAAAAGTAATGTTTTCCATAGAGGGATAAGTAGAAGGTGGTAATATGCGAACAATTTCAGGGTAGGCATTAGTAAAAGCCGAGCAGAATGGAGTGTTTAAAGCGTCAGCGACCTTGGTTTCGGGGACTGAGGAAACAAATTGCCATGTAGAAAAACAGTGTTAGACCACTGGGGATTATTATATTACCAGAAACGTTTTGGGTTGTTGGGCAAGATAGAGGGCAAAGTTCGGATCGAGAAGAGTTCACCGAACAGAAGAGACGATTTTTCTTGTTATTTAGTCGTTTTAGTATGCTGTTAAATCATGAGGGTTGTTTCCGTTCATTATGTGCTATGGTAGGAACGTACAATTTAACAAAATGCAAGAATTCAGATTTAAACGCTAACCAGTTAGACTCAAGTGAACGAAGATAGACGTCAACTGTGAATTTATCATAAAATGTTAGATCTCGTGTCATGCTGTCATAGTCGGCTTTGTCATAAAGCGTTAGTGCATCTTTAGTTTTTGTTTTAATTGGATATTCAGCATGAAAAAGAAGCGAGCAGTACCTTATGGTAACTGAGGCCGTTCAGGTACGAAATAGGGGAAAGGTTTTCAGCGTGTGAAGTTAGCACCAAATAGAAGATGTTAGAAGGGTGATCTGTAGTGCGAGTGAGATGACTGAAAAATCGGGTTAATCCAAATCTGAGGTACGTGCTGGCGAACTCGCTAACCATGTTGTTTTTTGATACCGAGGAAGCTAGATTAGACCAATCGATTGATAAGATGTTAAAATCACCAAATTGTAGTATAGGCTTCTTAGGATACGAAGATCTTGCAAAACGCGTCGAGGAAAGGCAGCAGGATTAAAGGGTCAGCAGAAGGAAGGCGATAACAAATGCCAAGAATGATTCGTGGGAAGGATGCGTACAGTGTAATTAAAGTTGCTGAAGAAGTGAGGATATGTGGTAACCGGTATGCAACGTAGATTACGACTCGTGGCAATACAGACGCCAACCCCTACGAGTATGATCGGCTCGTTCTCTGCGAAATATGTTGAAGTCGGAAAGAAGGGGCAGCATCTCAGAATCTAGAGCAGACGAGTTAAGTCATGTTTCTCTTAGGCAAACAACATTACGTGAAGATGAGCTGGTGAGGCCACATAACAAATGAGGGTATATGGGTTTCATCATGGTTTACAATGGTTTGACGCGGATGGAGCAGGTTCTAAATAGCGATAAGTGCTTGTAATGGTTGGAGTCATTCTCACAAGGTTAAAAGCACCGATTATGGTGGACAAGGGTTGGAATAAGTCCGGTAATGTTGATAAAGACTGATAACAATTCACAAGACTTGGATCATGCCCGATAAGCTTGATAAGGACAGATAATGGTTGCTAAGGGTTCAAATCGATTGCAATAAGATTTATAACTACTGATAACGGTTGACAATGCTCGGATCAAGTACGATAAGGTTGATTATAACCGATAGAGGTTGATAAGTGCCAGACCTAATCCGATAAATTTGATAACGAGCGATAAGGTTTGATAAGGTTTATAATGGTCGGATCAAGATTCATTACATTGATAATGACGCCGGGTTGCATGGAGATGAGAAAGTGGCACAACGCCTATCATACTTAAATTCTAGAGGAGTTCCTGGGCATATTTTTCTTTTTTTAGGCCCGGCCATTCACTTCTCTCCCGGGTTTTAATTTTCTATTTCAACTTCCTTACTTCCGGAAGAATATTCATGAACACAAAGTATTGCTGGACCCTACAGCCTTGGCGGCTAGTGACGGGTTCATTCAACGAAATATATATTTTTCATTTGCAGCAAGATTAGACAGGGCGCACACAAATTTCATAAAGAAAAGCAAGAAACAAATCTACAGAAGAAGCTCATACCTTACAATTATGGTTATTTACATATTTTATAAGACTGTTTTAGTGCTGGTAAAATGTGATAACTTATAAGTGATTAGTGATAGTGATAGTGATTCGTGATAAGTGATTATACGACATAGAATTCCAAATTAGCGTCCAAATAAATTTTAGCAACCTCTTTGCAAAACATTTTTACAAGCGGACAGGATAAAGTCACTGTCAGTGTACGCTATCGTAATCCGTGTACTTAATGTAAATATTGTAACGCTACTCGGCGCAGCCGAAGACGAGGAGATTGAAGAACTGCACACGGCGGAGAAAATTCCTAACTGCCTGCGAGCTCTTCTCTACCCGCGCTCCCTCCGATCATTTTGCAAATAAATGCATCTCATCCGTAACAATTTTGGTGCACAATGCTTGGTAATCTAGACACCCTTCTACGCACGCTCCGACGAATCCGGTGCTCGGTGTGACTACTGCCTGAAGACACCTATATGAATGAACGAACGGCATGGATCTGGGGGCAACCATGGCACAAGCATTCAAGGTTACAATGAGTGTCCGAGTTAAGCCATCTGCTGGATACCTCAGAGAGAACCACGCACCTTTTCTGGCAAAGCTAATAAGGATGTCGACGACTGGCTCAATTGTTTTCAAAGGGTAAGCGGTCACAATGGGTGATGATTAAAGGCGCGATTTTCTAACGTTGTTTTCTTCCTCACTGGAATCGCACTTATCTTTCGTTAATAAGCAGAGCTCGATGACAACCTGGGAAAGGTTCGTTGAGGAAATCAAAAAGGAAGAAAGCTGAGCATACGCTTTCGCCAAGAGCACCGTGGTCCGACGAAACATGCACAACTTACTTTGAAGAAGTATTCAAACGTGCAGAATTGTTAACACGGGCATGTCAGATAAAGATAAGGTTCTACATGTCCTGAAGGGCATCACTGAATATATGTACACTTTTCTTATATAAGGGGAAGACCTCCGTACGCTGTCTGATCTGAGACGTCACTGTTGCGCTTTTGAGGAGCTGTAGGTGCGACGAGTATAGCCAAAGTTTTGTCGACTCGGCAAGTGACCACGGTCGCAAGCGTGGAAATCTCTACCTGCAACGTAATCGCCTAATTATTACGTCAACTCGTTAAAGAGGATTTTGCGCACTTTCAAGCTCAAGTTGTAGCAATAGACGCAAGACGGCAGTACAACCAATGCACACTTGACGTACGCTGTCCTCAACAGCCGGTACTTGGCAAATTGCAAACAACAAAAATCCGCGCTTGCATCATGAACGCGTCCGCGTCGACAAGGCGAAATTCCCGAATCCTTCGAGTGGCTTCGAACGCCGTCAAGCCGAACCACCCCAACGACTTTCTCACCGATAAAGCTGCCTCAAACCCCGTTTTATGATTGCCCTTTGTACCGCGAGCCACCACCTTTGCTTTAGCTGCGGAATCCGGGGACATATCGCCAGGTATTGTCGTCGACGGCAGCAGCTCACGATTATCAATCTGGAGGCCAAGACAGCAAGCCGTGGCAGACCGGTTTGTTTCTTCGACAACATCCACGTGAACGAGTATGCCCGGCATGAGTCTCGAGCTTCCGACCACAGTCTTACTCCAGCTCCGACCGGCTGTCGCCACTCGCCATGGACTGGCTGTCGTTCACTTCCGCCACCAGACCAGCTGGTGTGACCGATGGAGGTGAGTTCGAGGGACCGTCACGTAGTCCTCCACTTGTCGCCATGCTCAAAAACAAAGTGTAGGCTTGTGTTGCTAGTTTCAATACTGATTCCTTAGTGGATACCGGTGCTACAGTTGCAGGAATGAGTGTTTAAAATGGTCTTGCACAGAAAATGACGTTTGCGTGGAATCAGAAGGCGACATTTCGTGGAGTTGGAGGCGAACCTCTGCGGCCCATTGGCGCTTGCTCACTATAGTGAGTGTCGGTGGACAAGAATTTCAAACTGTATTTGTTGTTTTGGCACACACCATGCACAACATCAACCTTCGGAATTATTTTCTTGGTGAATGTGATGCAAAGTTAGGTTGTGGGGCTAGTGAAATTTCGCTTCCATGTCACGGGATGACACTCATACTAGCAGTGTCTGTCAGGAAAAGACGACAATATTTTGTGTGTCCCATGATGCCCATTTACCGGCTCAGACTTCGGCATTTGTTTTGGTGACTTTCACGCATTGCCCTCCTGCATCGCTGTCATGGCTTCATTGAGCCTTCCTTCTCTGGCATGTTGAAGAAACATATACTGATTCCTCGATTCATTATAGAATGCGCAGATGGTCGTGCTCACGGATGGCCGGTGAACACTTCTTTGGAGAAAGGTTTATTGCATACAGGACTGAATCTGGCAACCTTTGACCCAGAAGTGACTGTGAGTATTGCTGCCGTTGGCGCTTCTTCCGACACGACGGCAGCAAATTTCGATAATTGTGTGGAAAGCTACCGCATGACGAAGAGGTCGCTATTCTGTTCAGAGCGGACAGAATTGCAAAAGGTGCTCGCCCGCTATGCTCGAGTATTCTATTTCGCGCCACACCAGTGTCTAATTTCGCTTCCTGGCTAACGAACGCAACACCGCATAAACACGGGCCAAGCGACGCCTATTTGTCAGAAGGCGTACCGCGTCTCTCTCGCAGAAGGAAAAGTAACCGCTGAGCAAGTTCAAGAAATGCTGCGGAAAGTTGTTGCCCGGGAGCCATGCAGTCCCTGGGCAGCTCCAGTGATACTAGCTAAAAAAAGACAATCCTTGTAGATTCTGTGTAGATGATCGAATACTTATCGCAGCCACAAATGAGCACGTATGCCCTCTGCAACGCATCGACGATGCGATCGATTGCCCTCAAGCAGCCTGCTACTTCTCCTTCGCTGACTTACGATCGGGATACTGGCGAATACCGATGAACCCGTGAGATAAAGACGAAATTGCAGTTGTGACCCTACAGAGAGTCTTCGAGTTTAATGCCACGCCGTTCGGTCTATGCAATGCACCACCAACATTTGAAAGTTTTATGGACACAGTGCTACGTGGATTGAAACGGGAGATCTGCATGTGCTATCTCGATGATGTAATCATTTTTGGCAAAACATTTGAGAAGCACAATCAGCTACTTGGCATCTTAATAGACTGCGCACAAAGGCTGAATTGATTTCCGCACTTTTTCTGTGGGATGCAAGAGCGGTAGGTGTCATACTAATGCCAACTGCTTGTCTCGTCTCCCGTCGACACACTCGAGCGCTACTGAGGACTTCGACGACTATCTTGCCAGCACTACCGAGTTTCCTGACGCCAGTATTTTCAACTTTGAACAGCTCACGGTCTACACTGCTACTGCTACTATTGGAGGCTGCCCCCCTGTCCGGTCAGACCACGCCAACCAAGGTGTGTGATGGCCTCCTTTACACTACGAATCACTCTCTTGACGGCGCTTGGTTGCTCCTAGGCGTTCCCGAACGCTTGCATACTGCGATTATTCGTGCCATTCATGATGGCATCGCATCGGGCCACCTCTCCTTTGCACACAGGCTTCATCAATTACGCCAATGCTTTATTGGCTCAAGTTGTCCAAGGGTACAAGACATATTGCCAGTTTTCCAGGTTGCTAATCTCGTAAGCAGTAGGCGACGCCTCCTGCAAGCATTTTCCAATCATGAAACCACCTAATTTACCATTTGAAAAAGTTGTTATCGACATGCTCAGCCTCTTTCCCAAGAGCTCTACTGGACGTCGCTGCATTATTGTTTGTGTCGAATACTTGACGCGCTCTACTGGGACTGCAGCGCTTACCTGTGCTATCTCCGCCGATGTGTCTTCCTTTCTGCTTCATTCTGCAACCTTGCAGTCATAGCGATCGACGTGTTGTTACATGTACGGCAATACACCGCTGACTTTGCTGGAGAACAGCTCGACTTTGCGGTTCCACTTATTCACATTCAACGCCTTCCACACACAAATGGAACGCACGAATCGTACGCTTACGAACATGTTGCCACTTAACGTTTCAGCTTATCACAAGAATTGGAATACCGTACTGCCCTTTGTAACGTGCAATTACAATACCGCCAAGCACGAAGGAGCCGCGAGTATGCGCCTACCGGTTGTACGCACGCAGTTCCTAAACATTCTTCGATACACAATTTTCACACTGAACGAAGACACGTGCACTGCACAGACATTGTGTCATGCCGAAAAAGCATGTCGTCCTAAGGAAACACTCTTCTCAAATTGCAAACAATTGACATTCTGACGCTCGGCATATACATGTCGCCTTCGCTTTAGGCGATCGCGTTTTACGGTGGACACCTCTACGGAAGAAAGGCTTGTAACGCAAGTTCATTGAACGTAGTGGGCTCAATTCGTGATCTTCAGCCGATTAAGTGACGTCAACTACGTCGTAGAAAGTCTAGCCTCCAATAATCGCTGGTGGCGGAAGACTCAAGTGGTTCATGGCACCCGTGCGAAAGACTACCATTATAGCGTTCCCGACTCAAGCACTAGCATTCAAGTGGTTTCCTAAATCACTCAGCGAACTTCGCCTGCGCGGGAGGAAGATCTTGGGCTGCGCGGCGGAACAAAAGAAGAGGAGATTTACGCTGTGTAGAAAATGCACAACTTTCAGTGATCTCGTCTCTTTGCCCTCTCGAAAATGTGAAAAATTCATCTCATCCGTGACAATATAATATATGTGGCTCATTTTTCGCTAATACTTGATCAATGACTTCGGCGACCTTTTAAACGTTTGCAACATTTAATGGCAATATCGTAATGACTTAAACACAGTTGCACTATGATGCGATGACTTAGAAAGCACTATAGCATTCCATGCGCGTTTTCGTATTTGGCTAAGCGGTTTCAGGTAGATAGAATATGTTGCTCCATAGGATTCGATACGGTGGACATCAAGAAGTGTGACCAAAGAGTAGTAGGGTGAGCGCAAAATATACGTAGCGAAAGATTCACATGCCCTTAACAAAATATGGCACCCATGCTCCACTACTGTATTCCAGATACTCCACTGTGGGCAACATGGTCCCTATCAGCCTTGAAAGTCACGCTTAGATACTCAAAGTACTTTCAAATATGTTTCCTAGTTCAGCCTTAATATGAAAGATGGCCTACTCTTTCTTTTCTTTAATAGTGAGCTGTTCGCCGTTCAACCATCTTCGAAAAATAATCAACTGCGCATTTAAAGAAGTTTAGTTCATCTACTGTGCCATCTTCAAAAAAAAAAAATGCTGTATCATCAGTGTACATTAGAGTTTCAAAATATTTAAGGATATATGGCCCGTCATTAACATATAAGCTGAACATGGTAGGCCCCAAAACTGACCCTTGTGGTACTGCTGTTAGTATTGCTTGGCCTGACCAATTGAAATCTCTTCTTACAACACATTACCGTCTCGCAGATAGGTAACTTGTAATTATTTCCAAAGATGTGCCTACAATCCCGTACCTGTGAAGTTCACGCACAGGAACGTCACATAAGGCCATGCCAAACGCTTGTCTAATGTCTAGAAATACTACGACTGTGATTCGATTATTGTGGAGAGCTGTATTTAATCTCTTACGGAGAAGCAAATTTCCGGTATATATTAATCTGCCATTTTTGAAGCCATGCGACTGGGTAGTGCTGATGTTATGCTTGGTTGTAAATTCATTCATATATCAACAGATCATTTTCTTTAAAATTGCCTTCTTTGCGCTCAAAATGGATATTGGTCTTTAGCTTGATGGCATATATTCATTACTATTCTTATAAATTGACAATACTTTAGCAGATTTAAGCAGATTAGGGTATTATGTCTAGAGGGTGAATAAACAAATGCTGGAGGTGTATTTCTTAAATATCCACCTTATTCTTCACGAGCTTAATTGTGATTGCATCAAGACCAGCTGCTTTGTGCGCTTGAAGCCATCGGGCTCTGTGAAATTTCGAACCACTGTGTTAAATAAACAATCCATGTATTTATTATCGACACCACTGTATAGATGGGGACTGTCACATTACCGAACTGAGTGGCAAATTAGGAGTTTACCATGAGGACATAATCATTCAATGCATCATTCATTATTTTACCATATTTTTTCCGATATTTTCTTATCTGTATTGAGGCCAGTGACCTCGTTGACCAAGCTTTATATTCTGTTATCATGTCCCATTGTTTATTTGACAAGGTGGTTGGAATCACTTTTTTTCTATTGTTGACTATAGAAACGAATTTATTTCAAAATCTTTTGAAGCGACTGTAATAGTATTAACGTCTTTTTGCCCTTTCTATTTACAGTGCGACGCCTCCTTTTCTTTTAGGACTTGTAATATGATATGATTCATTGATAATTTATTATGAACATATTATGAGTCATCCATGTGTCGCTCGGCAATAAAATGGCCGAAGAAAATGATGTTGACAGGAGAGGTGCTCCTGATTTATCAACTGCTGAAAAGCAAATAATTTTGAGACTTCTTTTTGTTTATGCGTTCATTTATATATTTTTTCTTTCTGTTGTAGCGGTCTGAGAAACTCTCCATAATTTGTCCGCACTGAAGCCATATTACCGCTCAGGTGCTCGCATAATCTAAGACACTCAGTTTGTTGAAAAAATCACATAGCAAGCATTCTATACGCACTTCACTATTACCAAATAAAGGGGTTGTCATGTGCAAAAAAAATCTAATAGTTTATCGAGGCTGTTATGCTACGCTTGAAGTGTCCTGTTATTTGAATTTGTGGTAAAAATTGTTATTATTTATCCGGTGAACATTTCTTTATTACTAAATAATTACTCCTAGTATAATTTTTATTGTTTCGCAGTTGTGTGTAGGACTACTTAAAGGCAAAGTTTTGTGCAATACATTGTTTTATCTCTAGTTTTTCGTTATAGCGGGGTCACGCCGCGCTTCCTGCTCCTCAATATAGCTGACAAGTACACACTAAACATTTTTACACCCTTATGGGTGTTGGGAGGGGTGCTTTCTGCATTTACACCCACGTCCACACCCTTTTAGCACCCTTTTCGGTCAAAACACGCTATCACAAGGGTGTATACCACACATAAGGTGCGACTTTGCTAGAAGAAGGGTGTTAAATCAGCGACTGAAGGGTGTTGAACGCATTGATGCATAAACCTAAGTAACGTGTACACGTCCACGCATTGAGCAAGGTGTGTATGTATTGCATTTTTAATGCGAAAGCATTTTATGGACTTTCAGGTAGGAAAGATGGCGTTCTCCGCAACAACCATCCATACGGGACCCTGCTCATGCCAATGTTGTCATTTCCCTTGAAATCATTCAGAACCGCGCCGACTTTTATTCTCTCAAATTATTTACGTCATTCTAGCGTCACGTCCATGAAAAGAACATTAGGTCAATCTGACCTTTGGTTACGTCGTAGGTACCTTCTTCTCTGTATTTTTCATAGAATATGGTACTTCAACCATTCTCTTAAAGAAAATATTTTCACCCCACCAAGTTATATCTCGTCTCGCATGGACCATCAACACAAAATTCATGTGCCATTCTTCCTTTTTGCCAAGAACAGACACTGAATGGAACCGCCTTTCCGCCTCCACAGTCTCAATTTGTGACACCACTAATTCAACATCGCTGTTCAAAGTGTCTTACAGTTTGATTTTCTATTCTTGCCCTGCACTGCAAATATTGTATACTTTCACCCCTTCTTTCTGTTGTATCTACTAGGCCTTGAAAGTATGTAAAATAAAGCAATAAAATGTGACGTCATCAGCGTCTTGTATGACGTCAGTAGTGATACAGAAGGTAGTAAATAGAACAACGTTAATTATGAGCAATTATGGGTCAATAATGTGTATTAGGGTGGAATAAATTCGGTTAAGGTTCGTACAAACTGTAGCAAAGTGGAGTGCGGCAGATCAAGGTAGAATTGTAAAGGACACGTGACAATGTAGGACGTATCACGGTCACGTGGTAATTGCAAGTGTACATCCATGAAGTCATTAAGTTTTCGCATTCCTAAGTGACTGCCGATCTTTTTCTAGGATTCTGATGTTACTGGCATGACGGCCACTCCAAAATGTATCATTGAGAAAATGTACGCACTTTCACTTACAATTTAATTATCACTATATTTTGTGCTCACAATTATATGATCATGCAATTAAACACTTCTAAGACAAACTGCAATAGCAGAATGAAAACGCGCGAGCAACTTGCACAATTCTGCACGAATGTTTCGGTGTCCTTAAAAGCCCAACAAAATGTGGCGAAATTAAAGAAGCTGTGTGGATACATTGCTGAACAAACAGGGACGTGCTGTTAGACGAGCCTCTGCTGTACAATGGCATCAACGCACAATTTGCTTGGTGAAGCCATAACGAAGACATTTAAAGCGGCGAGATCACGCTAGAAGTTCTCAAATCCGAATCTCCACGTACCTTGCCTAAGTCATTCAGAGTTTTACTAAGCTGCTGGGCTGCTTTCTAAGCGCATCCTCAGACACAGTTTCTAAGGCTCAGCCTATATATTAGGGGCTGGTGTCGTCAAAGCTGTAATTGCTTATTCACAGCATACGCTCTTACAAACACATTCTTTAGTCGCCTCATGAATGCTTACGCGTCGCCGTCGCACGACCAAGATGTGAGGGTCTTTATCGAGCCAGGATATCGCTGTAACTACGCTGTGAGCTCGCAAGGTTGCTTCGTTCGGACGCAGCAAATAATCTAATCGCACCAGCAGAAGAGCGCCGATCGTCTCGCTCACGGTCCCCATTTGTGTACTGTACCCTCAGTCATGCAGCTCAGACTGCGCCCCCCCCCCAAAAAAAAAATGCTCGGCACAAAACGTAGTAACAACTACCCGCCTCACCGCTCTAGTTGGGAACCAGAACGAAGCAGCAGCAACATAGAGTTTCTCACTATAACACCTAGAGGGTAATCTGGCGCCACCGTCTATGGGAGTTTCTTAAGGGGGCACCGTGCCGTCATGGAATCACGGTATATGCGTCTGCGAGGCTCGTGTTGGCTGGTGTTGTAAGAGGCTTCGTCTAAAACGTGGATATGGCTACGCAAATAACGCGTTCTCAAAGTAAAATCTTCATAAAATGTTTCATTCACGCATATTACATCTTTACTCACCCACGATGCATGACCTAGCGAAGAAAAGCAAGAACAGACGACCAACTGTTTCAAAGCGAGCGTGAACCTTGTCGTCTGTCCTCCAACTTTAGCGGCCCGCTGATACTTTTTACGTAACATGTAGTCGTACACACAATAACAAGTTCTCATAGTTAAACAAAACATGTTTTCGCGTAATAATAAAGCTAAAACAGCTTTTTACGTGCTGTTCTAGTAGAAAATGAATCATTTATTTTTTATTTTTTATTTTTTTATTTTGGGGTTTTACGTGCCAAAACCACTTTCTGATTATGAGGCACGCCGTAGTGGAGGACTCCGGAAATTTTGACCACCTGGGGTTCTTTAACGTGCACCTAAATCTAAGCACACGGGTGTTTTCGCATTTCGCCCCCATCGAAATGCTGCCGCCGTGGCCGGGATTCGATCCCGCGACCTCGTGCTCAGCAGCCCAACACCATAGCCACTCAGCAACCACGGCGGGTGAAAATGAATCATTGTGACAGACGGAACGGTACTTGCCAAGCGCGTCTTCAAGGTGTCCTGTCTCTACGAGAACGATGCCAATCCGAATCCACAATATACCGGCATTCCCATGCATACCACAGCGCAGCAGCGCCAGATTCCCCTCTAGGTAATGTAGTGAGAAACTCTATGAGCAGCAAACAGGCGGCCATACGAGCAAGCAAACCTGTCAGAATAAACGTTCAATTTGCGCGGCCGCCCCCTGCCCAATGAAAAGCGACCGGAAGTGGCGGGAGGACGCTGTACAGTCACATGCCGTCACTTCGGCGCGTGGCAGGACGGGAAGGCGGAAGCTACGCCATTATTGCATTCTCTCGCTATATGAAATGCGTTCGCGTCTCGCGCTGTGCGAAATAATTTTACACGTGTGATTAGTTTTGTGCGCGGTGTAGAAAAAGGTGTGGCCCGTGCTTTGTGTGTTACTCGTGCTCCACTTCAAAGCAAAGCGTTCGTACGCACTGGAAGATGGATCCACGGACGCTGAGACGAGCAGTTGCAATGTGCCCTGTGTCGGCGGTCGGTAGTACTGCCATAATTGGAATTTTCAGGCAAGTGCCCATTTATTTGGTATTTCTTAGGTGGGTTACGTGTTTTTGTTCGCTCTAGAAGTTTCTTACTGTGATCTCGTAGCATAATCCACTAATGTAAGAGCAAGAGCAGCTGCACTCCTAGTAGGGCAAGTCAACTACCTCGATCGCGCCCTATCTTATATCGGGCGCGGTGCGCCTGCATAGTTACGCTTTGTTTCTCAGCGCTTGAACGTTCGTAGATGTGATCCTTTTGTGCGTTCAGCGTGGCTTCTTGTAAAGTGGTCGACCACTTTTGCGTCGCGTAGAAAAAGGACGACTGACTTTGCCACCTTTCGAAAGAACTGGCGCGGTATTGGTTCTCCCTGATGCAGTCGCGTGCTGCTGTTGCTGCTTGCCGGGCGCCTTTAGCATGTTTTCGGCTCGTTTTGTCTGTGCGTGCGTGCGTGCTCGCGCTCGGCTCGATTCGTGTGTGTGCGTGCGCTCAGCTCGCTTTGTGTGCGTGCGTGTGTGTGTGTGTGTGTGTGTGTGTGTGTGTGTGTGCGTGCGTGCGCACGTGCGCGTGCTGTACATGCCGGTTTGTATGGGCCGGCGTGCTTGCGTGTGTCTAGTGCGTACGTGTTTTGTGAGCTTGTTTCTGTGTGGGTCGCTGTGTGTGCGTGCACGTGATAGCGTGCCTGCCTGCATGTATGTGTGCTTGTTTGTGTTTATCAATGTGCGCGTGCGTGCTTTTGTGTCTGCGCGCGAGTGCGTTTTGTGTGCGTGCATATGTATTGCATAAGGCCGGTAGAGTTTTACTCGCAATAAAACTCTTCCAATTTGGTGCAGCGAGTGTTGCCGCCTGAAACCCGAGTTTGATTTCAAGCCAACCTGGACAACTGCTGTATGAGGCGCCGTTTCTCAGGAGGATCAGTGGGAAGGCGTCAGGTATACGCTTCCTCCTTTTTCCCTCCTCTGCCCTGATGAATTGATATCCTTGATTGTTATTCTAAAGGGAACGTTACATCCAGAGCATAAATAAATGATTAAGAAATCTGGTAGTGTGTTTCACCATTACACAAATTCTGATCTTAAAGACGTGAATTTCCTATTAGCCCACATTTCCGTTGATACAGGCAACCGCTGAAATTGTGAACAGCAGGTTATTCAAGACGTCCTACGTTTATAGCAATTGTCCTCAGGAGCTCTAATGAATTTTGAAAATTTGGAGTGTTGTTGTTGTGTTTTAGAGGTATCATATGCAAGCTTTAGGTCTTTCCTGGTAGTTTGCATGCCCTTCGAGAGCTGTCGCCTATAGCCCTATTGAAATTCGTAACTACAGTTTGGAGAACTGGGGAAGCTGGAAGGCTTGTACTGGCTCTCGAGAAAGTGTTTAAGCTGGAAGTGTAGGTTGAGGAGTTTGGGGTTAGTCACACGAAGGCTTTTTTATGCCTTAGCAGTAGGAGTGTCAAAGGATAAAAAATGCAGTGTGTCAAGTGTGGGAAGCTGCTTATGTGGCAGAGGCTTGTGTGTTGTGTGTGCGTATGTGTGTGTGTGTGTGCGCGCGCGCGCATGCATGCGTGCGTGTATGTGAATTCGCTCTTCACAAGGGAGTGTGTGTGTAAGTGAGCTACTTCTTTGCTGGTGCTATTTGCCAAAAATTGGGAAGAAAACACAATGATCAATATAACTTGAAATAATAAGCTATGCAAAGCATGCTGGCAGAGTAGCAACAGCAGCATATAAGCATACAAACGTGCAGCTGTGTGACAATGTTAATGCATGACTGCAACATCTGGAAGGAAGCTTGCTTCTTTTTCAGTAAGCAGCACAAAGTCCATATTTTTTGCTTTTCTCGTGAAAATCAAAGCGAGGCTCATTGCCAGTGATCTTGTCTTTCATTCTATTAGCACTTGTTTATCTTGAACTTAGAGCGTTGTTTCTCGCAGGTCATGCAGATGATAGCAGCAATTTCACAATGCCCAGCCTTAGTGCCCTCCATCAAGAGCAAGCCACTTGCGTTCGCCTTCAGGCAGATAGATGGTTGATGTCTTCTAGGAAGCAGCTGGGAAGACAACATTGTAAGTAGATATAGGTGTGAAGTTTAATATAGTAAGTCAAGTTATAATTTAAAACTCTGAGGCTCCTTGGCGGCCTAAGCTTGATATTATGTGCAGTTGTGTGTGTTTTTAAATATTGCCGATTGTACTGCATACTGCAGGTATGACTGCTGATCCAAAGCATACACTTGCATTTTCTTGATGGCCTTTCATAATTAGGATTTTCTTTGTGCAAGAATATTCACAGACTGGAGCATTCCAGCATGATATTCTTTATTGTGCATTCAGTGCTAATTTCGTATGACCTTCCTGCTACCAATGTTTTTGCAGGAAAGGAATATTTCTTTACTCTATGCAATGAGCTTGTTATTTGCTCGTTGCATTACTCTGCTACCTTTAATTTAATCCCGTATAATTCTCAAAACCTTAAAATTTGAGCTGTTTTTATTTCAAATACAATATCAAAATGCGCCGGATTGCAATCTAGACTGCAAGGGATTTGAAGAAATTACAAGAAACTAGGACCTCTCGTGGGTGTTAAAAAACATTTCCGCAGGCATTGCGCCTATTTCTTGTACTGAGCTAGCTGCTCATGAATATTGCAAGCATATGTCATTTCACACAGTTTTGCATGATATAGTAGGCCTATCATTGTCACTAAGCACAACCTTTCCTCATTTGCATCATGAAAATCTGCCTCATGCTTAATTTGGGACAAGTCTTGAAAAATGAATGTTTCATAATTTTGAAACTACACAGAGTATTGGTTTGGGCTTGGCAGTTTTCAGACAACTTGACCATGTTGAACCTAGCCATTACAAGACGAGAAAAAAAAACATGCACAGAAGGACTCATTCAATCAAATGCAATGCTGTGGTGATTTTCCATGTGGAAAAACGTACTTTTAGGCGGGAGAGGGTGGGTAGCCAATTTGCAACCATAGCGACTCATGCGGGTAGTGGCAACACAGGATGAGAAATGGTTGTGACTCTGAGGTTCATTGAATATGAACACTTATATACAATTCCCAAAGATCATAAGTTTATTTAAACTTATGATCTTTGGGAATACTACTTGTCACCTTATCGCCAAGCTAACCCATTGAAAGAAAGGGGCCTGCTCTAAGGAAAATAGTTAACACATGCTAAATTTTCAAGGAAAGTATGCCGAAGTGTCAGTTCTTACTAAATTATTAAATAAGAAATACACAATAAATTTCAGTATACAGAAATGGTCTAATATACTGCATTGGAGAGTTGGAGATTGTTGGGCCGGATGCAGGTATTGCAGGGCAAATGAGAATGCCAGTGGGGGTTCCCTCAATTTCATTTTGTGTGCACTCTCTGTAAAACTACTCTTCGTCTCCTAGTGTAATAATGTTGTGTAAAAACAGCAATTTTTAATGTCTTGTGCATGTCAGTCTTAATGTGCCATATCCCGTAAGGTTCTCAGCTGCAGTACTTATAAAGTGTAATGCAGGGATATATTGCAGATTTCATGTCAATTTATATTAACGTCACATACACACTCTTGGACAAATGTCTGTTGAGAGATGTCATTGGTAGTGTCATTAAATTTAGTTCACTCTTATTTTCTATGGTGAAAAGGCTACTGTAAATTTATTTGCTTTTGCTGCTGTATGTGCCTCGTATTCAAAGTGACATAGTGGCTTAGTGTTCACAGTAAATGCAATTCCTAAATTTGCAAAATAAAAATTTCTCCTATCTTTCACCTGTCTTGCCCAGTTGCCTGAGCTGTGCATTGTTCCCAGTCACATTAATTAAGTTTGTTACTTTCAGGAGCTTGTTGCCTTATCAAATTTTCCACAGTGTACATGTGTAATTGCACAGACTGAACTCTCATGATTCTCTTCTTATTTTGCTAATGCAGGACGCAAGATTCCAGCAATGCCATGCGCTGCATTTATTGGTCAAGATGCTCAGAGAATGGAGTCCCTGTACCTCGTGGTTAACCGTGAACATTTTTTTCTTTTGGCAAGCTGAACGTCATTTGCTGCATCAATTGCATTTTTGCAGCTCAGATGTGTACTATATTCTTCTAATTTTGAATCAATTAATATTCACTGTGCAGTATAAAAAATGATGTACAGTGGGAAGGACAAGGACTGCGAGAGATGACATACACTGCGCTGACTTCCAACAATATTTTATTGCGTTGCCACATAGTGTGTTTATACACAAGAGGGGTCATGGGGGGGCGCAGAAAATGAAAGGCAGTCACAAGGGGTGTTCTAACAGCAAGTCAATGTACTAAGAACATGGTCACGAAAAAAAATCACAATCTCTATCTGTGGAGATACAAGACTTCACTAGGGGTCAGCGTGATAGAGGGGGAACTAACGCACACACTACCCAATTTCCTGGTGCAATCAGCTTCAATAATGCACCGGGTGAGCTGTGTCTCGCTAGAACTTGCGTATCTTCAAAGAGGGGCATGCAGCGGCAGTCCCGGCAATGAATGCCCAAGTGGCCTTGAACAGTGTTATGGACGTTATAGTGCACTCTTATACGATCATTTAGGCACCTGCCTGTCCGTCCAACGTATTTACTGCCTCAAAACGGGAATATGGTAAACCACATTCGGTGCACATATCGCAAAATCTTTTCTGTGCCTGACAGAGCAAGAACTCTTGACGCGATTTAGGCGCGTTTACATGCTTACAGAGCTTTGCCAGCTTTTCCGGGGCTGAGAAAAGGACTGGGATTCCTGGAGGTTGCCGAATCCTTTTTTAGCCTATCGGAGACATCATGCACATACGGTAGCACTGCGAACCTGTCTTCCAACCGGCTGGTTCCTTGACTGCTCATCACGTTTTGTGCCCTTCAGAAGCTGTTCCGGTATGGCTGAAATTAAGGCCAAAGGGTAGCCAGCCCAAGAAAGGTGATCAACCTGTGCAGCTATACTATCTTGCATTTCATGTGAGCAAGGTTTATTGAGGCTGTTAATGAGGCGAAACTTCACAATACCTCGTTTAACAAGCTTTGAATGTGCAGAGTTAAAGGGCAAGAGTGACTTCTTACTTCTCGGTTCAAAGCACTAGCACACCTGTTTGTTTTCAAGGCACTGCCTGAGATCTAGAAAGCGCAAAGAATCAATGGGGACCTCATTTGTTAGTTCTAGAGGCTGCAGCTCTTAAAGATCTCCAAGTCTCCCAAAGCAGCAGGCTCTAAAGTGTGATCAGTGCAATCAATAAATACCAAGTAGTCGTCCACAAACCTGCACACTTTGACAACATGAGACGCATCCAGGTGACCTTGAATGTTTCAATCATGATTAGCTAGATAAAAATCGTGGCGGCGCCAAGCATGATCCTTCACAACATACAAATAAATGGTGTTTGTATAGGATCATGCCTCACGCCGCAACTATGATATTTATCTAGCTCATGATTTCGATATTGAAGGTCACCTAGTGCATCTCCTGTCAAAGTGTGCAGGTTTGTAAATGGCTACCTGGTATTTATTGATTGCACTGATCACGCTTTCGAGCCTGCTGCTTCGGGAGTCTTGGAGATGTTTAAGAAAGCCTCTACAACTAGCGCATGAGGTCCCCATTGATGATTCCTCGCGCTTTGTAGATCTGAGGCTGGTGCTTCGAACCGAGAAGTAAGAAGTCACTCTTGCCCTTTAACTCTGCACACTCAAACCTCGTTAAATGAGGTATTAAAAGTTGCATCCTTAACAGCCTCAATAAATCTTGCTCACACGAGATGCAACATAGTCTTGCTGCACAGGTTGATCGCCTTTCTAGGGTTGACTACCCTTTGGCCTTAATTTCAGCCATAGCGGAACAGCTTCTGAGGGGCACAAACCGTGATGAGCCTGCTCAGTCAAGGAACCAGCCGGTTGAAAGACATCGGTTCGCAGTGCCACCGTATGTGCATGATGTCTCCGATAGGCTAAAAAAAGATTCGGCAACCTCCAGGAATCAGTCCTTTTCTCAACCCTGGAAAAGCTGCAAAGCTCTGTAAGTGTGTAAACGCGCCTGGATCGCGTCAGAGTTCTTGCTCTGTCGGGCACAGAAAACGTTTTGAGATATGCGCAACGAATTTGGTTTACCACATTCCCCTATTTTGAGGCATTAAATACGTTGGATGGACAGGCGGGTACCTAAATGATCGTTTAAGAGTGCACTATAACGTCCAAAGCACTGTTCAAGGCCACTTCGGCATCCATTGCCCTGGAACTGGCTGCGTGCCCCTCTTTGAAGATACGGAAGTTTTAGCGAGACACAGGTCATCCGGGAAATTATAGAAGCAAATTTCACCACAAAACTGGGTAGTGTGTGCGTTAGTGCCCCCTCTATCACGCTGACCCTAGTGAAGTATTGTATTTCATGAGATAGAAATTATGTTTTTTTTTCAGGTGACCACGTGCTTAGTACAATGACTTGCTGTTAGACGCCCCTTGTGACTCATTTTCTGCGCGTGCCCGCTCTTGTATACATACACACAATGTGGCAACGCAATAAAATATTATTGGAAGTCAGCGCAGTCTGTCGTCTCTCGCAGACCTTGTAATTCACGCTGTACGTAATTTTTTCTCATTAAATGCCAACTATCCCAAGAAAGCACCTTTTTCAGTATATTTATAATGTTTGATACGACCATTTGCTGGCAAATGTTAACAGTCTGATATTTAACTTGATCTTTTACATGACTGCCTGTGTTCTTTTAGTAACCAGAGTGTGGCTAATTTATTAAACCATATTTGCTAATTTGCATACTCGCATGCTACAGCAAGCCCTAATCTTGTATTATTGCATCTAAGTGCAAATAATTTAGAAATGTACTATGTATTTTAAAACACTGTCCACCTTTCGTGCTCAGCAAAATCGTTTACTCAACAGTGGTTTGCTTTTATCAGGCCTTCTACTGCACTTTGCACCCACACAATAGCAAATGTGGAATATTCACTCTTGATTTATAGTAAGAAAAAATCTATTTTCAAACTACATATTGTATACGTACCAGTGCCTTCGGGTTACAAGACAAAAATTTATAGAAACTGGAATTGTAGTTAGAAAATCTGCTACGCAGCACCTTTAGCACAGAGAACTCTCGTTTCACAAAAGAGGACAAACTATGAGGCACTAAAAAATTCTACATATTTTTCGTGCTCAAGTAATCTTGTTAGAAAGAGAAAATTAGCAATAATGCTGCTGGCTTAAGCCTCACTTAAAGCACGTCTACGCTTGGAAAGTATTGTTTCAGTTCGAAAAATGTTGGCCAGTTATGCTTATATCGACTTTCCAAACTTTTCATAATGCTTTGCGATTACATTAGCTTACAAAATAACAGGTGTCTTGTGCGTTTGCTCTGCATTTCAATTGCTTCCCTAATTCACCTTTGCAATATCCCTTTTTTTTCAAGGCATCAAAACTTGAATTTTCTTTCATTGAGCCTTATACTGAAAATTTATTCCTTTATGTGGCCCGAAACACTGCGAGGTCAACTCAGGCTCTTTCAGTGCCGCTATACATAGTTTCTTCCCTAATAGCAGATTTGATCAATACATATATTTTAGATACCTTTGTGGGAAATGTACATGTTCTTGTAGTTACCGGTGTGTTTGGTGATTGTGCATGTTTATATTTCCTGTGATTTATGTATATCTTGTACTCTGTATTGCAGCATGCATTAAATATATTTCCATTTTTCTTGAAAATGCAGCATATATCGTACCAGTCTGTGTTGCATGTTATGTGGATCTGGAAATCGTGATAACCGCTGGTGTTGATATACGTGCTCAAAAGTGACATTTGCTAGGCTGTATTTGTGCAGCGAAGACAGATTTTGCAATATACACCGTGAATTACTAATATGTAATGTGATCCACACGTATAGGTGTGTGTGTGCCCATCGAAGCTTCAAGGCCGGCTGTTCGATGGTGCATTTGGTAGCCGAACTTGAACCTTCGGACACACGCGAGAGTTACGCGTGGATCGCTGTACATAGTAGTAATTGAAGGCGTGTACTGCCGAACCTGCCTTCCATACACACTAGAAATAAAAGGGGTACACCCTTCCAACACCCACATAGATGGGTGTTAATATGGACTTGCACCCCTACACCCTAAATTTATTTTGCTGGACACCCTTCCTCTAGGGTGCTATAATGGCACCCCAACTGTAGGGTGTAGACAACAGCACCCTTAGGGTGTTCGTCTGGCGACAAACTGATTTACACCCTTAAGGATGTTAAAATATTTAGTGTGTAAGAAGGACCACTTTTATGGGCATGTAAACGAAATTGGAGCCACCTTGATCAAAATGAAGTGCGACCTGTCCTATATATTGCTAAGCATTGTAAAGCTTTAGAGTCCCTCCTTTTACCTGACATTTCTAACTATGCAGTGAAGACCAGTTCCTTGAGAAACATCAGCCGGGCGTACACACATCAGCGTCGCCTGGCACAGAACTTACGGGTATTGGCCGTGGGCGGGGGAGGGGAGTCGTTCGATCCGTCCCCGCTACCAGATTGACTAGTACTTGAAGAATCACTTGGGTCTGCCCCTTCGGAGGACTTCTGTGCGGAGTCATCTAAGCGCGAAAAAAAGAAAAGAGAAAATTGTTGGTTCGACAACCGAATCGCTCTGATAGCTTGCTCATTAACGCATACAAGGGTGACCAGTGAACAAGTAGACACAAAACACGTATTAAGCAAAGTGTATTAGGACGATGGTCCCACTACAAACTCACCACGTGTGCGACACATGCTTCGCTAAGGTGAAGATTAAGAGCAAAATCACAAAACTCTAGCTGAATCAGCGATGCATACCTTCTGTTATATATCGATTGGAGATCTTAGCTACCACTGGTTGCCTCAAGTACCGTGAATGGCATCCACACGCATGTATTTGTCCATTTATTCATTTGCACCCTAAATAAATGAGGTACAAATGCCACCCGAGACATCCCCTACGTGTCTTACATTTTAACGTGTTGCATTGATTGTGAATATGTCGATCGGCAAACAGCATCAGGACCGAGATCCAGTATGCTTGAATTCCTTGTCGTATTTACTGGAGCAAATTATATCTCTTGAATCCCCCACATCACTTATCAACTATCAAACAGAGTTTTGTTGCAAACGTTCAATCAGCCAGAAATCTGTCGCTCCTAAGAGTGCTGTCTACATTTTTGGACATTACACGGTGGATCTAACGCCACCCAAAGAGCAGAAATAACAAACTTGGAGTTCCACTCTTATTGCGAAACAGTGATGCGATAGCTGTAGCAATAACATGTGCAGCAATCTTGCACTGTTTTTCGTCGTTACGGTTGCACTACCCATTCGCAGATGCTCGGAAACAATATCCTCTCGAGAATACAAATTTTAGGAATCCCACGCACTCTGGGAATCGCCGTTATGCGAAGCACTTTGCAGGTAGCTGGCTATGCACCATTGTTTGGTGTTGCGCAAAGCGTCACTTCCTTGATCGATGTCTTGTATAAATCCAATACCTAAATGGGTACGACGCGAGCACGGCTAACCAAAAATAACGCGAGTGCGGGAGTTTGACCACAGCAGCAAGACGACGACAAGAGTAACGAGAATTGCACGATTTACACGAACGATGTAATTGATGCAACCAAGTTACATGGAGATTCTCGATGAGAAACGATGAAGCGTCACTAACGGCAGCACGTAATGTCACGTAGATGACACAAACGAGTGACTTGACGGCAATACAATAGCACAATCTGAAGCCTGTGTCCTTTGATAGTGATCAGGAGGAGCGGCACGGTGCTGCTGCTCGCCTTCGCCGATCCATGATGACACTATGCGCACGAGGAAAGAGCAGCACTCGACGTTTCATTGAGATGCATAGTGACGACGGGCCGTCAAACTCGGGCACGCGACTCGGAAGAAACGGAGAGGTGGCGCTTTGCTCTCCGCCATGCGGAAGCTCCCGGGAAGCTTGCTTTTCGTTGGCTGATGAACGGATGGCACCCGGTGCTCTGCGGCCGATATGCTACGAACTTGTTACCTGGGGCGCCGTCAGCACGCGAAAATCACAGTCGAGAATCGGGTACCGATGACGATGCAACAACCGTCACCAACATATAGTCATTGTGGTCATTGGTCTAAGTTAGTTTGCAACTTGATCCACTGTGTCACAACAGTTCTTGTCATGGTAATGTCATGCCTTGCAGGTATTCATCATGAATGTCATAAATTTGTCATTCTTATCAGGTATGCCGTGACATTCATTGGAGTCATGTTGTGGCTTAAATATGGACCATGGTATTTATTCCAATCATTTTATGACATACTTTGCATGACATGTCATTATTATCACACAATTGTTACATGACACGCTAATCCTGAATATATCTGAGAAAAGAAATACATGCCATATCAGCTAATCTATTAAATTCATGTAATTCATGACATTCATATCATGACATGATAGTAATGCAATTCATTTCCATTTTCTAATAAGATATTTACTGCGATCACCATGACATTAATGAAATTGAATGCATCACATGAAGGCCATAATATACATGCCATGACGTGAGTCCCATGAATCCCATAAAAGAGATGATGTGATGGCATCGTAGGCATTTCTTTACCCGAGTGTTCATGAGGATATGTGCGGTGAGACGTGCGTGCATACCATCGCGGCAATGACTTAAAGTGACATCATCATGGATGTCTTGTTATCACTTTCATGTCATTCAATTCATAGCGTTCATGTCATGACACCCAAGTCATTAATGCGATTACATTTACGTTGCGTCAGTAATGCTAAGTCATCTACGCATGTTTGGTAATTCATATTTAGATACACAAGGTCTTTTGTAGAATATAAAAATATTTAATAAAAAGGTTAGAAGCGCAGCGAACATGACATTTCTGCAGATGAGTTCCTGGGCAAAGCAGTCAAATATTGACATTGCGGTGAAACTTTGAGAACTGCAAGATTATTCACGCACTTGCTACAAGTCGGAGGATCTTGTTGTGAAGTGTGTTCTATTCTTAATTGACAAACAAGTACTTCCTTATGTCGCTCTCCTTTTTCAGCTATCCGGATCCCTAGTTTTGGTTTTATCATGCGTAGCCTATTCAATACTCGTGTGTTCCACACTCCATGCCAATGCTTCCTCAGCTTACGGCCTAGAAAAGACATTAGATCTTTGCCAGGGAACAAAATATTTGCGTCTGTGTCGCTAAAAGTTACCGACGTAGCGTTCTTGATATTTATATATCTGATGCACGAGCCTTACGTGAACTTTTTGTCACTCATTCTTTCTTAAATAATTTAAGAGCGTTTAAGAGCGTTTTTCAGGTAGTTTGTGTTTCGCGTTCATTTTTGTACATATTTCACATGTCCATTGCTATGCCTCTGTATCTATATCTCCTGTTCAATCGCTTTTTGCCTTGTAAAGGAAGCTGCGGGCTCTATTCAAGTCGCATACCTCTAAAGTGACTTTTACCTGCAGTCTCCTCCATCAGTGATGGAAATAAAAATCTTATTATTATTATTATTATTATTATTATTATTATTATTAGTAGTAGTAGTAGTAGTAGTAGTAGTAGTAGTAGTAGTAGTAGTAGTAGTAGTAGCGGCATGAGCAGCTACATTGCCATTGATACTTTTGTGGCCAGGCACCCAGCGGATGACAATCACTTGATTGCACATATATGCGGAGCACAACAAGCTGTACATCTCGCTAAAAACGCACTTATGCTTGCGTGAACTAATTAGGGTACTGACTACATTTAATAAATCTGTAGACACAACAGCCGCAGAGAGATTTGTGAGCCTTATTGTTGAATAGCCGAGAGGATAGCGTAGGCTTCCGCTGTAACGATACTTGTGTGTGAATTTAGTGCACCTATGTTGGAAATGAAAGTCACAGAGCTGCATAAGAAACACCAGTAGAGGACTTCGAAGTATCTGTATAGTATTTTGGGCAGGGGTTCTTGTCCTGGAGTTCACATAAAATTCATTGTGTATGTGCATCCATCGCACACTTTGATTTTTCTACAAAATAGATGTCGCATTCAATGGTCTTCCACTCGCACAGTGGAGGCAGGTAAGTGGACGTTCTGTCGAAGTGGGACACCTGTGTCTTCAGTCAGTGCTTCCAAACGAAAGTTCATTGGAGCCCTAATAGCTGAAGGTCTACGAAACAGCCTGGCAGTAGACATTTCCTAAATAGATTAGTGGCATAGACGCTTCCCATCTAATTTAACGTTGTGACGAAAGGAAAAGCTTACATATGTCCTTTGGCGATGTCGTGACCATTGATTAGATTCCACATACAGGCTTCCTACGTGACTAGTCCTGAAAGCACCTGTAGCTAGCCGTATACCCAAGTGGTGAACGGGATTTAGGATATTCATAGCACTAGGCGAAGCAGAGTTATCTACTATAGCTCTGTAGTCGAGGAGAGACCTATGGGGCTTTTCTACAGGCTCAAAAGACACCTCTTGCCACTTCCCTAAGATGTGCCGTATAATAGTTTCAGTAGATTCATTATCTTCAGACACCTCGCTCTGACATACCTAAGGTGAGCAACAAAAGTCAATTTGGAGTCTCAGATAATTCCTAAATAAATATGTTCGCGGCTGACAGATGGCCCTTGTGCATTAGGCTAGAGGGCGTAGTGAGGCAGTATAACTCTCTCTATTGAGAAGAGAACGCGTGCGCTTTTTTGACTGTTTAGTTTAAATACTTTCTCGTCAGCCCACTTAGATAACTTGTTTAGGCCAAGCTGTACATGTCGCTCACAGATAAAAATATTAGATGACTTAAATGCTGTGGTACGTCATCCACATGCACAGAATAAGACATTGTGCATGGTATGAGCCTGCATAGCAAGTTCTTTTTTACAAACAATAGAGTGCAGCTCAGCACGCCACCTTATGGTACACCTGCTTTCTGTGCAAATGGACGAGATAACACATTAACAACCGTGACACGATCGTTCGACTAGAGAGGTAGCTTGGTAATGACGTTCAAGAGACTGCCTCGCCCAGCGTTTCCAGCCAGATCACTGAGAATTCCAAAGCGTTAAGTTGTGTCATATCGCTTCTCAACATCTAGAAATACCGATAATAAAAACACTTTGCGCACGAAGGCATCGTCAATATTCGCCTCCATGAGGAAAAGGCAGCCGGTTGTAAATCGACGCTCTCTAAAACCGTACTGCTAGGGGTGTAGTATTTTGTTGCTTTCAAGATAATTGATCTGGCGTCGGATTACACTTTTCTCAGAGTTTGCATAGGCAGCTTGCCAGAGCTCTAGGCCTGTGCTGCTAGCCAAAGACGGGTCCGTGTCCTCTTCGGGAATAAGAATTATGACTGCTTGCTTCCAGGCGGATGGAATATAGCAGACAGAGAATATGGCGCTAAAAATTGATAGGGGCGTTTTGTGCTTTGTGGTGTAAGTGTTCGATTATCTCGTAAACTATTCAGTCGTTTTCAAGAGCCGATTTATTAAAACCATTCAGTGTAGCCTGAAAGTTCACCATGTTAAATGGACAGCTGTAAGTTTCATTTCTACTTCCTTTCTAATCCAGAGGCTGTCACTCCTCTTGTCGCTGGTATCTCAGAAATGTATCCGGGGAATGCGATGAAGTAGAAAGGTACTGAAAATGCGCCACTAGAGAATCAGCTTAGTCCTCAAGGGTGTCTTCTTGTGTATTTAATAAATATAGAGGATGAGTTTCACGGCCTTTAATTTTGTTTACCCTGTTTTGTATTTTTCTTTCGTCTGTATAAGAACTTATGGGGAGACATTATGGCCAGCCTTCCCTTTTGGCTCGGGGGCCCATTCTTCTACTTTGGGAGTTTATTTTCTTGAAGCTGATGAAGCTGTCGGCAGTGTGAGAGTCGGAAAGGTGGATCCAAGCGTTAATTATTTAGATTTTTACGAGATTCTTTGCCCTTCCCATTCTCGCAGGGAACACTACGTTTGCAAGGCGATATGTGATTTGGGAATAATAAATTACGCAGCATCAACAATAAACGCTGTCGAACATGCCACTGCATTAACGATACAAAGTGTAGAAATGTTTTCGCAGGTTATGCGCGAGAGTTCGTTGTAGGACTTGCAGTCGGCTGACTCGACATTATTGTGGAGGACGGGTGGAGAGCACTTATCGCCTTTTGTTAAATTTAGGCCAACGGAAACATGGCGCTCCAAAACGGATTACTAATCACGTTGCACTCTAAATGGAAAAATGGTTCTCCCAAATGAATTACTAATCACGTTCCACTCTAAATGCTGCACGAGTGTGCTAGATGCAATGTTTAATCGATAGATGAAAATGTTTTGTTTGGCACGCTGCAAAATGTAAGCTCTTTATTATTAAGTAAACATGCACCTGTAGAGAAGAGGAAGTTTTATAAGCGCCCTTTGGCATCACAACGACCCCAAAGGGTGTCGTGTGCATTAAAAATCTCCAGCGAAAACATAAGGTTCGGGAAGAAAGGGATTTTATCGAGGGACCAAATTTAATAATAGCTTATAAAGCCAACAACGACACCAAGGACAACAAAGGGGAAATTACATGTACGTAATAATTGAAATAAATAAATAATAAACTATGGGAAGTGAAAATAAGTGGAAGAATAAACAACTTATCGAAGGTGGGGAACAATTCCACGCCTTCGGATTACGCGTGCGGTGCTCTACCAATTGAGCTGCCACAGAGCCGTTGTCCCATCCGCATTGTGAGGTATTTATGTGTTACTATGAGAACTAACCATTGGATTGTTAGCCATCGCCACCCCCCACATACCTTGGCGGCGGATGTGGAACATCCTTTCCGCCGCAGGCGTCGCGAGTACGCGACCTTTTTCAGTGAAGATGATTGGTCAGATTACCCACACATCCCACCTGAAGGCATGAATGTTGGCGCAATCCAGACCCTACTCACGTAATGGTAGAGCATCGCACGCGTAATGCGAAGGCGTGGGATCATTCCCCTCATGCGGCAAGTTGTTTTTCCATCCGCTTTCATTTTTTCATTAATTTATCAATTCATTAATACAATTATTAAGTACAAGTAACTTCCTCTGTCTTGTTCTTGGTGCCTTTGTTTGTTATCGTATGATAATAGAATGTTGGGGCAGTTCATAGATATGGCTGTGAAGTTGTTTTCTAAAGATGGTACCATCAGGGCGGTCCACAGGCCCGTAGTGAAGCCATTTGGCGACTCTACGCATCGCAAGAGGGAGTGGTCTACACAGACGCAGGCAGACACCCTCGCGGCGACTTCATAACCAGGGTGGTAGGATCACTGACGCTACCGGACACTCGCAGCGAGCGGTCGCATTCCCCCTCGCTCCGACGACCACGGCACTCGTTACAGCCCTTGTTTTGAGAGGTTTTTTTTTATCCCTAACCCTAGCTACTTGTTAACCTTCTGCCACTACAGCGCTCTTCAGCGTAGCCCTTTTTAGGGCTCCCAGGGGAGAAGGTATGCACCTGTAGCCGGCCGTTTCGGCCCTTGGTTGGACCCTTACATGGATGGACCAGCACACAGTGCCCGGGTTTCGTCTCGGCACGCCACAGCCTCGCTCGCGAGCACTCGAATTGCTGCTTTGGAGGCCCGCTGTATGCTTGGTTCGGAAGGGATGCCAAAGCGCCTGTCACCGACAACCAGCAAGAACGCCGGCCGCAAGAGCGCCAACCGCCACGCACGTGGCAACCGCCATCCGCGAGAGGCCGCCAACACCACTGCCGCCGCAGCATCTCTCGCCGAGATGGAAAGAGATAGCAATACCTCAGCGCCTACGTCTCCGAGTAGCAGCACGATCTCCTCCTCGCCGGCCACCAGCTCTGACAGCACGGAGTCGTCGCCATCGCTCCGCGCCTCGTGTAGCGTGTCACCAACCTCTAAACCCACGAGGTCTGATCGCTCGTCGTCGTCTGCATCATTGCCTCCCTCACCGCTGACTCGCGTTGACAACGAAACTACGACCGCGGCCGCGACGGAAAGCAGCCCACCGCCATCTCTCGAAGCTCCCCAACATGGCGAACAACAAGTGAACGACCCGCGCCGGCGCCATGACAGCCACCCGGCGTCGCTTTCCCCAGCCCTCCACGTGGCAGCGGTTTCCGAGCATTCGCAGAACGGGCCAGCTCCCCAAGCAAGCGCCGACAAGTCGAACGGGGAACAACAAAAGCCCCCACTGGCCTAAAGCCCCTTAAACTTCGTAAAGTAGTGCCACGCTTTGAAGAACGCCGCCTCCTCCTCCGGCGCTCTGGCCGAAGCCAACGCCGCGTCGCTATTCGCCTAATGGCATCACGTGGTCCCTTGCGCCGGCTTCGTTTGTTTACAGTCGCGCTTCAGTGCCATCTTTGCTCGAGAAGCGGCGCTTGTTGGCGGCATTCCTTCCGTTCCTATTCTGTGTTGTTTTGATCTTGTGAACGCCTTGAAGGATGTTTTGTTGCAAGTGCGACGTCGCTTCACGTCATTTTCTGTTACCATGACCTGCTGCGCGTTTGGATGCCAATACAGTTTTAGCAAAGGCAAGAATATGTTCGCGATACCGTCCGGTAAGCGCAACGCGTTAAGAAGAAAGACATGGCTTCACCGAATCGGGAGGGAGAATTTCCGACCAACTTCTTCCGCGCGACTATGTGATGTAAGTTGTGGCTCTCTCAGAGTATTGTATGTGCCAGGCTTGCGTATTGTGCTGCGGGAAATAACGTAGTAGATATTGCACAGTTCACTGTGCATGTGTCATTTGTACGCACGCTTTAACATGATTTTTACGCAACGTTTGCTTTGCTTATATGCGCACTACGTGGTCGTGTTAGTCATATTCGGTGCGCTTAATCGTTTTGAACGCCAACCGGCTTGAGTTCACGGGCACGCGAGGTTGCGTACGATAACGTGATTACGAAATTTTGAAGATTCAGCTCAGTCCTTTTGATAAAATTTCAGTCTCGATCATGAAAGCGCCTCAGGGCAGCAACTCTCTGCCTTTTGTGGTTACTTACTAGCCTTCTTTAGATAGACTAGCTTTGTTTGCCACATTTGTTCGTGTTCCTCGTTCGCGGTCGCCCGGTGGATTTGCGATACAGAGGCACCGATGAAAAGCGTGCGTGCTTTCCCAAAACCGTGTTACGCGGTGCGTTCGGCGTCGAGCGACCGCATCATAGGTAATTGAGACGTATGTGCTAATTCGCGTGAGCTTTAAAGTGTGCGAAGCTTAAGATGCGGCGGTGGGGCACTGGCAAAGAAAACGTGCGGTCGCCCGCCCGTTCCCTGGCTGGTTTAGTCGCCGTTCGTGCTTAGTCGTTTGCTCGTTCGTTCGCAGGCTCGTTTAGTCGTTTGCTCGCTCGTTTAGTTCGCGCGCTCATATACTAGTTCGCTTGCTCGTCTATGCCACTATTAGTTTCTACAGTCATTATGCCTAATTCAGACGCGCTTGCTGTAGGACTCTTAGGCTGGTGCGTTTATTTACGCAATGAGACAATAAATGGTGCACACGGACTTGTGACTGCAAAGGCAAATCTGTAATGCATCTATGTGAAAATAAACTGTTAACTTGCAACTCGATTGCCGTTTAATATCATTTAACCTATGGATAAAACATTTCACTTGCCGCAATTTCGGCCGCGTCATGGCCGGGGGATTCTTTGCGCGATCATGACTTCACTAATAAAGTCATGTCTCGCAAATGTTACTTCGAAGGGAGTGCAACCGTCCTGAATGCATGCACCTCAGTGCAACTCGGTTCGCGACAAGTACGTCACTTAGTAAACGGACGAACCAACGCACCATGAAGTGTTATTCGTGATAAGTCATTAACCTGAAAAAATTGCTGAAGGCCACAGTGGTCTTGTTTGATATTGAGTCAAGCATTGTTATCGCGCTCCCGCTTCGCGCACGAATGCTAAAAACTCATTTTATTTTCTTGTGTACGCACATTCCCGACTCGATGATCGGCCGCGGTATTTCTGTCGGCGTTGAGACACGAGAAACATAATAGCACCACCGCCCACCTCTGAGACTTTGCGCGCGCTTGGATTGGCAAGCACGCACGTTGGCGGCACTGTAGCTTGTAATACACTTTCGAACCTCTAGAGCAATGATCTCCGTCCGCCTTTGTACGTCATAGCTCATACGCGCCGCGAATTCACATGGTAAGGGCGGCGCGGATTCTTTAGGCTGAGGGCTTGCTGGAGGCCAAGAGGTTGTCATTCGATGGTAAACGTGTTATTTACAACCATTCGCAACAAGATCTTGCGACACGCCCTTGACAAATGTTGCGTACTTAATTGTAGGGCACGCGATACATTCGCAGTCGTCAACGCACAGCGTTAGCACTCCTTCAGATACTTTTTTAAGAAATAGTTATCAAAAAATGAAACAAAAGCTGCCGTTACCGAAGTTGTACAAGCATCCGACTAGAAATTCTATGCTGTACACGAAGTTACGCGGTGCTGGAAAGCCAACGTGAACGCCTAAAGAGCACTGCCTTGCTATGCGTGCATTCACTCTGCGAAAGGTCGTCTGCTGCGCTCGAGCATCGTAGGCGGCGCCATGGTCGAGGAGGGAGCGTGAAAGAGAGGAGAAACGAGGAGGAGTGAAGGCGGAGGAGGAGAGTGGCACTACTTTACGAAGTTTTAGGGGCTTTACACTGGCCGAGCCACCCACTCGTCCGCGCCCGAGAGAGGGTCAGTCTCCCTCTCCAATGACTCACGCCGGGGCCGCACCTGCGACAAGCTCTCAAGGTACGATCAACGACGGCGCCGAAGTGAAAAAGGCAGTGGGGGGAAAAAGGAATGCACTCCTCAACCGACCCAGCTTGCTCTTCGCACCGGCGCCCCAGCTCTGTTCTCGGGCCGCTCCAGCCGCTCGCTCCGCAAAGCAGCCAGCAGCAACAGCCCCACACCGAGCCTGAACGTCGCCCAGCACTCATCTCCGCCTCGGATTCAACAGATCAGGCTAATCAATACAGCGCTAATCCCCCCTCACTACCCAAGATGGCCGGGAAATGGAGGCCGCGCTACAGGCCTCTCGAGAAGACCCCACATACACCCGCGGTCGACGGCCCAGCTCCAGGAGAACGCGATGACACGGTCCTGTTTCGTCCCCAAGGGAACAAAGGCAACTTCCTGAGTCTGACGCAAGAAAATATCGCCGCACAGCTCTCGGCTATTCAGGGAGCACACCGAGTGCGGGTGAACTTTCGACGGAATTTGTGGCCGTCGACGCGCTCCCGGGGGCAGAACTGTCACATCTCCTACAAGTACGCACCGTCGGCGATGTGCCAGTGAGGGCGAAAGCTCTCACAAAAAACACTTGTGCTGGCACCATCTTCGGTGTCGACCGCTCGTTCGACGCGGACACAATAAGAGACCACCTTGAAGCCTCCGTGGCCGTCCTCTCATGCGAGCGCAGGGGCCACAACATAGCGGTGCGATTCGCCGGCAACGCCGTTGCAGCCGAAGTGCTCCTCTTCAAGCAGCGTCTCACGGTTCGTCCCAGACTCCCGTGGCCACTCAAGTGCGATCGATGCGGCTTGTTTGTTCACGCCGGCGCAACATGTTCGCGCGATGCCCGCTGCCTCCGCTGCGGAGAGGCGCACGCGACCGCCGACTGCACCGCGCAGAGGCCGCGCTGCATTAACTGCAGCGGGAATCACGCAGCCTCGGAGCCGCGCTGCCCCAGCTGGCAAATGGAGAGGAAGGCTGCCGTACTGTTGTCACTGTTGCCAGAGCCTCTCACGCGGCAGCAGGCGATAGCTAAAGCTCGCGCCTCATCAGACGCCATCCGACGGAAGCAAGGAGCAGCCACCTGTCCTTCCGCGGTCGTACAACTTGGGTTGTCATTCAGAGACGCACTCAGCGGTCGCGGCGCCCAGCCGGCGGAGCAAGCGCCGACGGAACAGCCCACTACCTTCGCCACCTCCAATCCAAAGGATGCAGTTACTGCGGCCCTCGCAGTAGCACTGCGCGTCCTCATAGAGACAGCAGCGATGGACGACATGACTCGGCAAATGTGCGTCGCGGCCGTTGCAGCCCAGCAAGCCCTGCCCCAGCATGGATAGGCGATCTCCAAAACGTCGGCCGCGCATCCTCCAGTGGAATGTCCGCTCGATGCGCTGCCGTCAGGCTGAACTCGCCGAGCACCTCTCACTGCACGAATACGACGTGCTCGCGCTACAAGAAACTTACTCGCGTCCCGGCAAGTTTAACCTCCCCGGATTTGCGGCCTATCACAGTGCCACCGAATGCCAGTCGCAGACCTGCAACAAGACTCATTGCTGTGACCCACTGCGTTCGCCTGGACGGTCCCGCGCATCTCTATATGTTCGCGCGTGTCTCGCGCAAGCCGACGTAAATGTCACCGACATCGTGACCAGTGGCATCTAGTGCGTGGCCGTGACTGTGCGTGTTGGCGGTGCCAACACCTGTATCACCAGTGTTTATGTTCGGCCCGTGCGTCGGTGGGACAGTTCGTTCGTGGTTGCGCTTGTCGCTCGCATCGGGGGTGACTGTGTGGTTTTGGGTGACTTCAACAGTCACCACACAACATGGGGGTGCCAGCACACCGAGCCGCGAGGTAGGTACTTGCTGAACTTCATCCTCTCTGCGGGCCTCCTACTTCTAAACACCGGCAGTCCCACATTCGTACGCCGGCGTGCGCGGGAGAGCGCCATCGACTTGTCACTTGTGAGCGAGGGTTGCCACTACGAGTGGCGACGCAGCCCCGACAATCTGGGCTCCGATCATTACCCGACCTCCCTCGAGCCGCACGCTGCAGCCCATAGACCGCGGCGCTCCTACTGCGTTACCGACTGGACACAGTTTCGGAAACTCTGTGCCACGCCCCCTACTGCGAACACGGATTTCCTGACTCACGTGACACGTTGTGTCGACGCCGCCACGAAATGCTGTTCTGTGCCTGCGGGAACGCCGGTGCCCGACATCAAGCTGCTTAACCTTCGAGCTGTCCGGCGCCGCGCTGAACATCGAGCCATCAAGAGTAACAGGAAAGAGGATTGGACTCTCTACAATCGCCTTGATGCGGCGTGCACCCGTCACGCCAGGCAGCGGCGCAATCAGAGCTGGAGCAGTTTGTGTGTGTCGCTCGACGATACGTGCAACAGATCGCGCCCGTGGCGCATTCTCGGCGCTCTCCTTCGAACAAAGGTCCCTCGCTCTCCTGCGCTTTCCATCGCAGTCGCACAGGGCTTGAGCGCAGAGCAGCTCGCGGACGCGTTCGCCGCCGCTTTTGCACCGCCGCCGCCGTTGCTTTCGCCGGATGGCCCAGCTTTCGAGCTTCCCGAGCTTCCTGAGCACAACAAAGCCGCTCTCCTCGCGCCGCTGCGCTGCTTCCCGACGAACGGAATTCTGCAGCAGGTGAAGGCGCTGTGCACGGAGGACTTCACCTTGAGCGAGCTTCGCATCGTGCTCAACGCTCCTAGGCGACGTTCTGCACCGGGCGCGGATGGGATCACGTACCAGACGCTGCGAAACATCGACGACGAGCAGCTCCCATCGCTGTTGGAGGTGTACAACCACGTCTGGCGCACCGGCGTCGTTCCTCCCGAGTGGAAAGAAGCAACCGTGGTACCACTCCTCAAGAGTGGCAAACCGCGAAGCAGCGTGAGCTCCTACCACCCGGTTTCACTCGCGTCTGTCGCCGGTAAGACACTCGAAGCCATGGCACTTCGTCGTCTGGAGTGGATTGCGGCGGCACTCGGCGCATTCGCTTCCGAGCAGAGCGGCTTCCGCCGGCTTCGCGCAACGGTTGACGCCCTGGCCGAGGTTGTCGCTGTTCTCGAGAAGGCGGCGGGCCGTCGCGAGGCCGGCTACCTCGTCCTGCTTGATGTACAGGGCGCCTTCGATGGGTTGCCGCATTCTACGATCGTCAGTGCGCTGCACGAGCTCGGCATCACCGACCGCCTACTCGACTACGTGCGAGCCTTCTTGTCTGATCGCACGCTTCGGGTGCGGGTTGGAGATGCGCTCAGCCGGCCCCGCAGTGTGTTTTCTAGTGTTCCGCAGGGCAGTGTTTTGAGCTCCTTTTTGTTCAATCTTGCCCTCGCGCCACTTCCGGACTACATCCGAAAAGCGATGCCGCACGAAGTACGGGTGGCAATTTACGTTGACTACATCGCCCTCTTTGCGACTGGCCCTACTCAAGTCGGCCATCAGGTGCGTGCATCTATCCAGACTGCAATTGACGCGGTGCACCAGTACATGGGAAGCATCGGCATCTAGCTGTCGGCGACCAAAACAGAGGCAATACTGGTACACCCGCGAGGAACGCGAGCACGTTCCGAAGCGCCACCGCTGACTCTGCGCCGTTGCCCTCTCCCGTGGCGCAAGAGCGTACATTACCTCGGCCTGCAGATCGACTGCCGCGTCAACTTCAATGCGGCCGTCTCCCACATCTGCAAGCAATCAAGGAAAGTCGCCAGCGCCGCGCGCTCTCTTCTCGCGCGTGGACACGGATGCACGCCGCAACTCGCACTGCCTGTGTACAACTCTGTGGCCACATCTAGGGCACTCTACGCCCTCCCCACCACCAACGCTCGAGCGGCTAATTGGAATGCTAATGATATGGCGCGCCGTACTGCGGTGCGAGAACTATACTGCCTCCCTCGCTCCACCCAAGTGGGCGCGACACTCGCGGAAGTGGGCAACTGGCCGCCATCGCTTCGTGCACGAAAGCAGGCGCTCCACCACATTGAGCGCCTGCAGCGCTCACCAGAGGGCCAGCGGCTTCTCTGCAGACTCCACTCCCTGCCGAACTCGGGAATGGCCAGCGCGCCACCGAGTTCTCAAAGCTCATCGGGTAGTCGCCACAGTTCGTCTCCCTGCCGTACTACTCCAGTCTGCTCGATGTGAACATCGCGGTGCCTGGCGTCGCATCAAAGCGCCGAACTGCGGTGTGCGCCATGAGACAGGAGACCGCCTCCCCAGTACACGAGCGACTGGCAGGACGACTACTCGTCTACACCGATGGCTCGGTGACGCCGGACGGGTCCGGTGCTGTGGCTTGCATGGCACCGGACATCTCGGAAACGCGCCAGTGCCGACTGCGCTTTGCCGCGTCGTCGACAGTGGCCGAACTCGCCGCCATCGATCTCGCTGCCGACCTCCTTTTGGAACATCCGAACATTGTGTCAGCGGCCGTTCTCACTGACTCTTGTGCTGCGCTTTGCATGCTGGCCAGGGACTACGCCGGAGTGCCTCTTGTTGTTCCAGTTGGCTGCAAGCTGCGACACATCATGAATCAAGGCTGCGACCTGGCGCTTCAATGGATGCCCGCACACATCGGATTTCCAGGCAACGAGGAGGCTGACTCCCCCGCCAAGGCGGCGCACGGTGAGCGCTTTCCCCTCACCCGCTTGGTGACGAGCTTCGACGCGGCCAAGACAGCGGTTCTGCGCAGCCTCACTGCGCAACTTCCTGATCGCCGCGTCGCCGCGGGAACGCCCCCGCGCCTGCTGCCGCATGTGGGCCTCTCTCGGGCTGACTGCACCTTCCTTCTGCGCCTGCGCATCGGCTGCTACAACACAGCGGCGCGCACACACAGCCTTACGGGAACCGGCAGCCCCGTGTGTGGTAGCCGCGGCGACGTGGAGACACTGGAACACCTTCTGCTTTACTGCCCGGCCTTCGGGACCGAGAGGGAGGCTCTGTACGCCTCCTACCGCCGATGTGGCTTGCCATCCACCACCCTGCAGTGCCTACTCTTCCCCAATGCTCACAGTTCCATCACCAAGCGTGCATTTTCGGCATTGATGGAATTCTGTGAAGCAACATACCTCAGAGCGCGGCTGTAGGCCCCGCAAACGCTTAGCTACATTGATGTTTTTTTTTTTGCTATTCCGGTCCCTCCCTCCTTCTTACTTCCGGTCACTATCTCCATCTCTTTCTCCCCATACCCCTTCCCCATGCAGTGCTGTTGAGGTGTCCTCAACAGCACTGTTGAGTTCCGGCACTGCACTTATCTCTTCCATTTCTCTTTAAAAATCACTTCACACACACAGCAGATCACAACGGAGGATTGATAGAACACAACAATCACGGCTGGCCGAGTGGTAGAAGCGGAGGAAACTGCCATTGCCATGGCCATGCATGCGGAAACGAATACTGTCATCAGCGACAGCAAGCACACCATCGGCAATTTCGTCCGCGGTAGAATTTCCAAACAGTCGTACCATGTCATCACACGACGCCCCCTAAGCGGCTTGAAAACCCTCGTGTGGACTCCGCTCACGCGGCTGTGCCCGGCAATGCGTCGGCTCACAGTTTCGCTCGAGATCTCGCGCGCCGAGCCTCGTCCGAGGATGCGGGTGGCGTGAATGAGGAGGAGAGGCACGAGGAACCCTGCGAGACTTATCATGAAATAGCCCATAGGTATCGCTTGAGGCGTCGCGCGCTCCCACCACTGGCCAAGCAGCTCGATAAAACGCAAGCCGTCGCGTTTCGACGACCTCAGACACACACATACCCACACCCAAAGTACATTAACAAAATCACAGGGGGCAAGGAAAGCGACAAATACAGGCTCTATTCAGAAACAGGAACACTCACACACCTACACTTCGTTCCCGTTTTCTCATCCCCCCGTCAGCAGCGAGACTGACTGGACAGCCTGGCTCCATTCCGGGAACGTCGACCGACAGCTTGAACTGCTGGACGGGGCGGAGAAGGCCAAACAGGCCCAGGGCCTTACTTGAGCCCAATCCCTCAGCCACGTCACCTTTACCATTCCCCCTTTCAATAAAGTTTATCACCACCAAGATGGTAGTTCAGGGCACTATATAGGGAGTCAATTGTGTCCAACTTATTCAGGGGTGCCGCACAGCCCGCTACTGCCTATAGGGGGATTTATAGGGATATATAGGTATCCCCCTATAGGGGGCCTATAGGGGGATAGTCAAGCAACTCCCTTATCCACTGCTATGGCCACACAGCCAAACGAGGCAAGGGCGTCATTGTGGCCTTTTCGGCAAATGGCATACTACCAGATAAATTTCGTATATCGAGGATTAAGATGTGTTTCTAGAACACGCAGCACCTTTGGAATGTACTTTTGTAGGAGTTCCTTAATATCGTCTAGATTGTGGAGTAAACGCCGACATTCCACTGTAATATCTGTGTGTCTGTATTATAGGTGTACTGAGCTGTGTGTCTGAAAAGTTATAGATTAGGTTACTTCACGACACATTTCCACGCCCCGTGATAGGGGGTTCCTTTTTTCTCGGCGCGCACGACGCAGCTGTGCCATTCCTTGGGTGTCTGAGACGCCGGAGTTGAGCTCGTTGCGTCCATCACGTCGTTTAAGGCGGTGGATAGTGATCGCGCAGTGGGCACGTTCGCAGAGGTTTTGGACCTATCTGCACGGCCACTGGCCGTGAGTCCGGCAGGCCCGGGGGACTGCTGGCCGTCCTAGGCAGGGAACGGAATAGCGCTGGCTGCTCCAGCTGGGGCGGTGGGGTCGGGGGGAATGATGGCGTGACCGACGTCGCACCCCGTCTAACTTGGGCTGCAGCCGAGTGATGTTACGCTGCCATCCGGCACGTCACATTGGTGGAGGAAGCACCGGAATGATTGTGCGCACAGAAACGCTTACGTGCCTTTGGGAAAGATGAATTTAGTTTGACTTTCAGTTGTACGGTTTTTTTAATCATGCGGGGCAGGATGCTGAGTAGGCATGGTGGCCTCCGTCACAGTTGGCATAGTGTGTTGCTGAAGTGCAGACGTCTGAATAGTTCACTTTGCACATACAGCACGCGCTCTGCAGCTTTCCGACCCATGCCCAAAACGTTGACACTTCAAACGTGCAGACGGATTTGGGATGTACAGTCTCACACGAAGCGTACAGTAACTGGTTTCCATTGATTAAGGAACATTGCTGGTTCCGATAGTAATGATATATAATCATAGTTGGCATTTCCTTGTCATCTCGCCTTATTTTCATCCTTCGCACGTTCACAACGTTCTGGTCTTGCCATCCTTTAAGTAGTTTGCTTTCGCTAAGTTCGAGAAGGTTATCTTCCGAGATGACAGTGTGAACTGTGTTCATTGACCTGTGTGGGCACACAGAAACTGGAATGTCCCCAATCATAACAAGTTTCGAAAGCTTGTCGTACTGTCGTTTGTCGCGCACTTCGAGAGGAAGATCTCATCCCATCTTCCTTACTTAATAACCTGGGCCAATTGCTTCAGTGAGACATTTGGCTGTACACTTAATGTGGTACATGCGAAAACATTTTCTGTGGCATAAAAACTGAATATTTCATCGATACGCCCCCCCCCCTCAGGGAGTGATTACGTAGTGGGGGGAAAGCATTTGCCATAGAAAATCGGAAAATGTGGCGGCTATGATGGTCACGCACCACCCAGCTCAACAAGGGGACGCTAGAAGGTTGGAAGAATACCTGCCGACGCGAGCCATGCATGGTGCTATAACCTAATATAATATACCCAAGGTTGGATACCTACAGCAGGTTAGCCTTTGCCGCCCAGTAACACGGAAGTGGGAAGAAATTAAAAGAACACTGGAAAGATGAAAAGGCAAGAGAGAAGAAAGAGGACCCTTCCACTCTGTGAACAAGGATGACAAGCGAACCTGTGCATACAGGTCCCTGAATGGCGAACTGCACCTCCGCCGTGGGTAGGCCAGGGAGTCCACTATCTTCAGCATCGGCCCACATATGGGGAGTGCTTAACGCCTGATACACGTCCGGCGCCAGGTGGCCCGGAATCGCACAAATTACGGCACCGGCCCACGCATGGAGAGTGCTTAACACCTGCTTCACTTCCGCCGTGAGTAGGCTCGATATTGCACTATCTTCGTGATCGGCCAAGGTATGGGGTGCTTAGCGCCTGCTTTACCGCCGCCGCGAGTCTGCCTGACATTACACTATCTTCGGGATCAGCCCATGAATGATAAATTGTTATTCTATATCCACGGAGACGAGATCCGCCAGAACCTAGCCATAAACAGTTTGGATGTAAAAATATTGAAAAGAAGGAGTGAAAAATGCGACTGTCGATTTCCTTTAGGTGGGTCAATCTGGAGGTGCCGTCGGTGTGAAGCAGAGGCCAAAGAGGCGTGTTGCTTCCGCTGGGGGGCCTTAAAGGTAAGAAGACTCGGTAACGGCTCGACCCCCAGGATCCCCCTTTCCCCAGGCACGGCTAAACTGCGCAAGGCGACAAGGGGGAGGGTCCGACCCTCATGTGTTCGGGTACGTGGTGCGCGCCACACCAAACGCCTGCTCTCGCAGACGGCCTTGTGGAGAACGCGAAGCAGAATGCTGCCCTAATGTTGCGTGAAAAAGCTTCAAATAGGATGATGCTGAACCTGCATAATTACGACAAACGAGAAAACTTCCGAAAGTCAGGCTGCGTTCATTACCGCTTTCCATGATGATGCTCGAGAACGAGAAGCTATGGAATTGTAGCTGGTTGCTCCTCAGAAGCAACGCGAGTACCGCTCGTTAATAAGCTGCAGCACGCTTGAACACGCGGTAATAAACACGAGCTGAACACGCACCACACCAACACTAAAGCAAAAACACGGGCGATACGTAGTCGAGACGGCGCGCTCGTCAATAAATAAGAGAAGGGAATTGTTGAGCGAGCACTGAGCAGGATCAGCAACGGAGCCAAAAGTGTCGGCCTCCTGTGCTACCTTCACATATGCAAATAGTCCACATCTACGTTAATAAACTTGACTGAATGATTTCGGTTGTAACGGCGCACCAATTATGATCCACCGTATTCGTACAGGTGCGATGGCAGTATCCGTACACTCCTTTATATAAGCTGGTTGTTGCGGACTCTGGTTCAACATGTTCGAAAACCTAACTGAGGCTCACAGCCAAAGCTTGCTTCTTTTTTAGCTTTGATACGACTCTCTCAAATACTAAATTTTACGAGTGCATGATTATCGCCAACATTTCAGCTGAAAAATAACTTGTGGAGTAGTTCACATGAATATGTAAAGCTTCTTTATTATAAGCACCTCAAAGTTTCTGATTGTCAATTTTGCACTTCGCCAGGCCTTTTATCATCCATATCTGACATTAGAGCGTTAGATAAGATCCAGATTTCAAAGAAAACTCTCACAAATGCCTGTGCTTATTTCGCGGGAGCAGTATGCGTCCAAACGCAGTCACTCTCAGAAAAGCCCTGTTATTTCTTCAAAACTATATAAAAATGTCGCACTTGGTAAATATGTCTCCCGCTCCACTAATTGTCATGTTACAACTGTCGTACATCGATGTTAAAGAAAAGGGTGAACTCGATGATGTGGTGTCTTGATCATGTGGTGCCTGTACCAACGTGACACGCTCGCCCGCTGCAGCAGAAGCTGTTACTTTTTGTGTAGTCGCGCGTGTTTCCCTTCGTTGGATTTCAGCAGAACCTGCGCTGCGCGATTGAATATTACATGCAATTACACTAATAGCCTACTTACAGGGGCAGCTTCACCGTGGGTAAACTTAACCGTGCTCAACTCGCTCAACCATGGCTAACGCGACCTGTAGTCCGCCAGAATTACAAGGGCTATTCCGATCACGGTTAATTGTGTGATGACCGGTCACGTGAACTCTTGCGTACACGCTTCATTATGAATAATTTTTATTTGACATTTCATTACAGTGGTATAAAGATATTATTTTTTAGCAAAACAATTGTGATATTTCAGAGTTAACGTGCAAGACTGCGTTTTGCACGTGTACGTTAGTATTTACCCTAATTTGTGAATATCTGCAAACGCTTGTCGCAGTCGGCCGTAGAGTTGGATTTACGGCCGTCAAAATCTGTTGCCCCCAAACCGCTACCTCTCCTGCATTCCTACGTCGCATCTACATTCCCGTTTCCTTCCGTGTTCTGTCTGCAACGAAATCCCGCGTCCGGTTATCTTCTTAACGATTTTTTATTTGTTGTGCCGTTATCGCGTTCCGTGTTCTGCGTGCGGTGTCTGGTGTACCATTGTCGGTTTCTTCACGATGGCTCTTCGCCCGCCGGGTCTTAGTGCCGATCGGCTTTTCTGGACTGTGTTCCGAGCACTGCATAGCAAGTTGCACGACCAGCGGTTAATGCATGCCCGCATCGATCAAGCTATCAACCACTTAGAACAAGAAAGCGAGTGCGCGTAGCAGCGGTGCCAGTCAGCTGATTTTCGCCGCTGTGCTGGTTTGCGCATGCGAAAGAAAAATATGGATGTATCCGTTGAAATTCGGAATCTGAACCTGGCAGAGTTTAACGCTAGAACGTTATCTATTGAGGCGAGTCCAGCAGTGCTGTTGGAGGAATTATAGGGCAGTAAATGGGATATAATAGGGCTCAGTGAACTTAGGAGGACAAAAGAAGCATATACAGTGCTAAAAAGCGGGCACGTCCTGTGCTACCGGGGCTTAGCAGAGAGACGAGAACTAGCAGCTGGATTCCTCATTAATAAGAATATAGCTGGTAACATACAGGAATTCTATAGGATCGACGAGAGGATGGCAGGTGTTGTGAAACATAATAAGAGGTACAAAATGAAGATTGTGCAGGTCTACGCCCCTACATCCAGTCATGATGACCAGGAAGTCGAAAGCTTCTATGAAGACGTGGAATCGGCGATGGGTAGAGTGAAAACAAAATACGCTATACTGATGGGCGACTTCAATGCAGACGAGGCAGTGGGGGAATATGGCATAGGCACTAGGAATAGCAGGGGAGAGTTATTAGTAGAGTTTGCGGAACAGAATAATATGCGGATAATGAATACCTTCTTCCGCAAGCGGGATAGACGAAAGTGGACGTGGAGGAGCCCGAATGGCGAGACAAGAAATGAAATAGACTTCATACTTTGCGCTAACCCTGGCATCATACAAGATGAGGACGTCCTCGGCAAGGTGCGCTGGAGTGACCATAGAATGGTAAGAACTCGAATTAGCCTAGACCTGAGGAAAGAACGCAAGAAACTGGTACATAAGAAGCCGACCAATGAGTTAGAAGTAAGAGGGAAAATAGAGGAATTCCGGATCAAGCTACAGAACAGGTATTCGGCTTTAACTCAGGAAGAGGAACCTAGTGTTGAAGCAATGAACGACAATTTTACGGGCATTATTATGGAGTGTGCAATAGAAGTCGGTGGTAACTCCGTAATACAGCATGTCAGTAAGCTATCGTAGGAGACGAAAGATCTGGTCAGGAAACGCCAATGTATGAAAGCCTCTAACTCTACAGCTAGAATAGAACTGGCAGAACTTTCGAAGTTAATCAACAAGCATAAGACAGCTGACATGAGGAATTATAATGTGGTTAGAATTGAACATGCTCTCAGGAATGGTGGAAGCCTAAAAGCAGTGAAGAAGAAACTAGGAATTGGCAAGAATCAGATGTATGCGTTAAGAGACAAAGCCGGCAATATCATTACTAATATGGATGAGATAGTTCAAGTGACTGAGGAGTTCTATAGAAATTTATACGGTACCAGTGGCACCCACGACCATAATGGAAGAGAGAATAGTCTAGAGGAATTTGAAATCCCCCAAGTAACGCCGGAAGAAGTAAAGAAAGCCTTGCAAGCTATGCAAAGGGGGAAGGCAGCTGGGGAGGATCAGGTAACAGCAGATTTGCTGAAGGCTGGTGGGCAGATTGTTCTACAAAAACTGGCCATCCTGTATACCCAATACCTCATGACCTCGAGCCTATCAGAATCTTGGAACAACGCTAACATATTTCTAATCCATAAGAAAGGGGACGCCAAGGAATTGAAAAATTCTAGACCGATCAGCTTACTGTCCGCTGCCTACAAAATATTCACTCAGGTAATCGCAAATAGAATCAGGAACACATTAGACTTCTGCCAATGAAAGGACCAGGCAGGATTGCTAAAGGCTATTCAATAACAGACCATATTCACACTATCAATCAAGTGAGAGAAATGTGCGGAATATAACCAGCCCTTATATATAGCTTTCATTGATTACGAGAAAATGTTTTATTCTGGCGAAACCTCAGCAGTCATGGAGGCATTACGGAATCAGTGTGTAGGCGAGCCATATGTAAAAATACTGAAAGATATCTATAGCAACTCCACAGCAACCGTAGTGCTATACAAAGAAAGCAACAAAATCCGATTAAGAAAGGCGTCAGGCAGGGAGATACGATCTCTCCAACGCTATTTAGTGTGTTTACAGGAGATATTCCGAGACCGGGATTGGGAAGAATTGGGGATAAGGATTAATGGAGAATACCTTAGTAACTTGCGATTCGCTGATATTGCCTTGCTTAGTAACTCAGGGGACCAATTGCAATGCATGCTCACTGACCTGGAGAGACAAAGCAGAAGGGTGGGTATAAAAATTAATCTGCAGAAAACTAAAGTAACGTTTAACAGTCTCAGAAGAGAACAGCAGCCTACGATAGGTAGCGAGGCACTGGAAGAGGTAAGGGAATACATCTACTAAGGGCAGGTAGTGACAGCGGATCCGGATCATGAGACTTAAATAATCAGAAGAATAAGAATGGGCTGGGGTGCGCTTGGCAGGCATTATTAGATCATGAACAGCAGGTTGCCATTATCCCCCAAGAGAAAAGTGTATAACAGCTGTGTCTTACCAGTACTCACGTACAGGGCAGAAACCTGGAGGCTTACGAAAAGGGTTCTACTTAAGTTGAGGACGACGCAACGAGCTATGGAAGAAAGAATGATAGGTGTAACGTTAAGGGATAAGAAAAGAGCAGATTGGGTGAGGGCACAAACTCGAGTTAATGACATCTTAGTTGAAATCAAGCAAAAGAAATGGGGAGGGCATGGGCAGGACGTGTAATGAGGAGGGAGATAACCGATGGCCATTAATGATTACGGACTGGATTCCAAGGGACGGGAAGTGTAGCAGGGGGCGACAGAAGGTTAAGTGGGCGGATAAGATTAAGAAGTTTAAAGGGACAACATGGCCGCAACTAGTACGTGACCGGGGTAGTTGGGGAATTGCGGGAGAGGCCTTTGCCCTGCAGTGGGCATAACCAGGCTGATGATGAATGAATAATGTTGAAAATTCGCGGTATGAAACAACATTGCCCCAGCTTCCAGATAACAAATTCCGAGAGAACTTCCGAATCAAGTGATTCGCTTTCAATTACATCGTGAGCGTGTGTGAAAGCATGAAGCGGCGAGACACAGCCATGCGCAAAGCAATTTCCTTGGACAAGCGTGCCGCGATTGCCTTGTACCGGCTCGCCACCACTTTGGAAGATAGGACTGTGGCTACTATCTTTGGCGTAAGCGGCTCTCCGGTGAACCTCATTTTCCGAGAGTTCTGCGGTGTGGTTGTGCGGTGCTTAGAGGCGCGCTTAGTGGGACTTCCCCGCGCACATGAAATAAAGGAGCACCTCCGTCAGTTTGCAGCAATCAGTGGCTTTCCGCAATGTGTGGGTGCCCTGGACGGTTGCCATATAGAGGTTTAAAAGAGCATGCAGCTGACTATTACAACTACAAGGGGTGGCATTGTTCGTTTCTTTTGGTCATTGTGGACCACCCGTACAGGTTTATGTGGTCAACGCGGGGTGACCTAGAAGAAACCACGACGCGGCAGTGTTCGAAAGGTCGCGACTGCCTAAAGTTTTGGCAGTGATCTGTTTTGACTAGAAGGAAAAAATGTTGGAGGTGCTTTATTGTGTCCTCTCCTTCTTGGTAATCAAGCGTTTCCTCTGCAGCGCCAATTCATGTCGCCGTTTCCTCGTGCCGAGCCAGTTGGTTCCTCTTTGCAAGCGTTCAACTACTGTCTGTCGAGTGTGAGAAGGGTTGTAGAGTATGCGTTTGGCCGACTTAAAGCACGGTTTCGAATCGTGCACAAGGGCATTGAAGTTTACATTGACAATGTCAACCACATTATCCGTGCGTGCTGTGTACTGCGCAACATATGTGAAGAACTCACAGATCACTGCGATATCACCTGGATCGAAGCTGTGCAGTGCCAAGACGCTGGTCGGCCGCAACCACTGTACATAAGTCGCCGTGAAGAGCCACTAGGAGTCCCAGTAAGAGATGATCTTGCCAAGCACTTTGCTGCTCGCCAAGCCAGACGAGCATGTACTCGGTGCTTCTCGAGAGGAAGATTACAATGTGTTTTGAACTGTTATAGCCATTGTTCAGCTTTACCATTTTTTTCTTTATTTTAATGTCTTTCTTGTGCTTTCGCTTTTCATTTATGTTTTGTCATAATGTGTTTGAGGTTTGTGCTCACTGATCCTTTCTTGTTTTGGTGGATAAATTTTCACACCAACCTACGCCGCCTTCTTGCTGCGAATATGTAGTGCGCTCATTTTTTACATTAAATTCTATGTAAGCAGATGTAAAAGGCGCAATTCTACGGAAGAACATACAACTTTGCAGGAATAATAACTGGTTGAGTTTTGAATGCATTTCTGATGGAATGAGCCAATTCACAAATAATTCTAAAATGTAGGTGCGACGGCGTGCAATGTGCTGTAGGAAAACCGCATGAAATCTTTAACTGAATAGACCACAAAGGGAACTGAACCTTCAAATATGCTTAATATTACGGGGTCCACATAACGCCTGCATTTGGTTTATAGGCACACGTGTATTTTCCCTAGTTCCTTCAGCCAATCCAAACTGGCACTTTGTCTAATTGAAACTTGAGATTGGGAAATGACTACCTAACACTAGAGGGGGGGGGGGTACTTGGAACTGCCAAGTATGTAGGCCTAGAGCTGCGTACTGATCAATGACCTAGCTTGCTTCACATACTTGCTTCAACTTTACAATTCTGGTCACAACATGTTGAAATAATTCAGTTCCCACTTTGCCAAAACGTAATTATACCAATAGATATTTATCGCCTTTTAAGCATTGGTAACGCATGTTTCAAGTTGTTTGTGCAGTGTTGGGAAATCTGATCAATTGCGTCATGTTTTGTCGTGTGGTTATAAATTGTAACTGCTGCTGTTTGTGTAGTCTGTATTAGCATTGCCGTGGCTAGGTCTCTGGAAGGTTGTTCTCCGTGAATGCATGGCTGCTCTGCAAGGCCCTGGATTGCCACTTCCTTCACTAGGAAATCGTGTTGTGTAATGTTTCAGAGATGAATGAATATTTGTTTTGTGCTATATTGATCACCTTTTATTTCTCATTTGGTACAACATACTTCTTCAGCATTCTAATCATGCTTGCCTGCATGTCATTAAATTCTACTTGCAACTTGATGAACGTCTTTTGAAGCTTGAAGTTTTTTAGAAGCTTTCGCTGCTCGTTGTTCCGCTTGCTTGTGTAAGCTTAGAGTTCTTAGAAGTTTGTCGGCGCAGGCCTCTTCCTTCCTTTGGCATTGCTGCTGGCACAACGGCTGTCTTCTCTGGCATCGAGGTCATTTGTTACCCCAAGCTGTGGGCTGTCTGCAGAAGGCTCTGGAGCTGGGCTCTCAGTGGGAGGCTCGTTAGTGATGCTTAGTTGACAAACACTGCTCTCCTTAGCCGAAATATCGCCATCACCCCATGATGCAATGGCTTCTCCACAAATTGGCAGTTCATTCACTTTCTGCACCTGCAAATATCGGTACCTTAAAAAACATGAACATTAGACGCAATAAAAGACTGGTAATAACTAAGAAAGAAAGTGTTCAGATCACCAAGATAAAGATATGGCTGCAAGGTGGAATTAAGATTTGGATGGAGCTGCTATAGATGTACATACCAAATGAAAATACCTGCATTAGATTATAAGGCCCATAACCTAATTAAAACTATATATATTAGGCTTATTAAGTTGTGTACAGAAAGAAAATTGTTGGCAAATTGCAAGCCTTCTGAACACAAATGTGTACGTAGAAGGCTTGTATTTTGGCTACAGGTCGCAAAATGTTCAACAAATCCTGGCATGTAAAAAGAATGGCGATGATAAAGGCGTTTCGCTACAAGTTCATTCGTGCCCTGAAATCATCGACCGAATTAACTTGTAGCAAAAAACCTATTTTGATTCATCATCAGCATTATTCAGGATATGTAGGGCTACACAGCACTGCTACAAGCCTGTGGAGTGTAGTATTGGGTCGCTTTATTGTAGTCATGGTTTCTGCGCAGCTAAACTAGTTATTTCTTCCCGTGGAGAAATGGGTGAGAGAAAGGAACCTAATGGATCCTCGAGATGTTTGCTGGCGGCATGCCACTCGAGGTTGATAGGATCAAAAATGAGATGATGTACACAGTTCATAACACATAGGTACAGTACATAGAGCAAACACAACACTTTCTGCAGCGATGCAGGCAGCCTATAGGTCACGTATAGTATGAGCAATGCCGTACAGAAATCAGTGCCGGACAACAGATGATTGCACATACTGCCAAGTATTGTGAAGACCTAAAGATTACCTCAATGTTTTCCTCCATGAGCAAGTCATCGTATTTATTTTTATTTATTTATTAATTTCAGAACACCCCTAAAGGCCCCCGAAGGGGTATTACATAGGGGGAACCGATACATGAAAAAATGCGAGCTTTGCGCGTTACGGAAAAAAACTAAAGTACACAAAAGTTATAAAAAATATTTACAAAAAACACAAGTGATACAAAAGTACCATGTCTAGCAAAATACACAAGTAAAACAAAACACAAAATGCAATAGATGAGTCAAGTGAAACTCAGATAGAAAATACAAAACTCTTTGAGAAAACAAAGGAAATTAAATAGGCACAGTGTAAAAGAAGTAAAACGAGATGTCGCTCGAAACAGTGTCAGTTGTCACCTTAACAAATTGATGAGACATGAATACACTTGTACAATGTGCACGCAGAACGATAAGACAAATGATCAAAACAATATATACACTGAACAACGTATGAAGAAAAGGTACATGATGGATATTTACACGTAACTATTGCGTAAAAGTTCCTGAAAGGTTTCAAATTCGATTTGAGTAGCAATGTGTGATGGTAGGTTATTCCATGTAACAATTGTTCACGGAACGAAGGAGTTAGTATATTTAGCTGAGCGACAACTGATGCGTTTTATCTTGAAGATATGGTCTATGCGTAGAAAGAAGGCTGTCGCTGGTTCGAAGATACGGTGAAGGTGCGGATGATGTTAAAGTTTTTGTAGCAGCGAGAGGCGGGCAATTCTGCGGCGATGAGATAAGTCGTCAAGCTGAGCGCGAGCGTCTAGTGATAAAATGCTAGTATACGGTGAATAATCAGAAAAAATGAAACGGGACACGCGGTTTTGCAGTGATTTGATTTCTTGGGTGATATATGTTTGACAAGGATCCCAGATAGCTGATGCCTACTTGATTTTGGGGCGTATTAATGTGATGTATAATAGTCTGCGTAGTTTAGCGGGAGCATGTTTAAGGTTGCGTTTGAGGAGGACAAAGGAGCCGTTAGCTGTTGCCAACGTCAGGCGGATGTGATGATGCCACGTTAGATCAGACTCTAAGTGAACACCAAGGTACTTATATGAAGTTCTAAGTTCAATTATGTTGTTATATATTAAATACGATGTTGGAATACGGTGGTTGCGCCTAGTAAATGATAATAACTTCATTTTAGCTGTATTAAGAGTCATCAACCATGTTGAACACCATGTGTTAATAGCGCTAAGATCAGTTTGAAGAATATCTTTGTCATTGTCGCACGAAATTAATCGATATAATACGCAGTCATCGGCAAAATGTCTGATGTAGGAAGACACACAGTTAGGCAGATCATTAATATGGATTAAGAAAAGTAATGGGCTAAGAGAGCTGCCCTACGGAACACCGGAGGTTACTTTGGTAGAAGAAAAATTACTGTTGTTAACAGACGTATATTGTACTCTGGATGAGAGGAAATCATTAATCCATCCAATAACGGTTGGGTGTATGTTAAGGTTCATTAGCTTCAATGCTAGTCTATGGTGAGCAACGCGATCGAAAGCTGTAGAGAAATCCAGGAAGATAGCATCAACTTGAAATCCTAGGTCTAGGATTGAATCTAAGTGATGTAAGAAGCAGTCGAACTGTGTTTCGCATGAACGACCACGACGAAAGCCATTGTTGGTAATCAACAATGATTTTGTGGTCTTATAAGTAGTTAATGATTTCAGTATACAATATGTGTTCAAGTAATTTACAAATAGTACTAGTTAGATAGATGGGGCGGTAATTTAATGAATGAGTTCTGTCTCCACAATTAAAAATGGTTATGACTTTTGCCACCTTGCAGTCATGTGGAATAGTGTTAGTTGATAAAGACTGCGAGAAGAGTGCACCCAATATAGGTGATAAACTAGGTGACAAATGTTTTAGCACCTTATTATTAATTCCAGTGATATCAGATGCGGCAGAAGCTAAGTTTATTTAGTAAAGAAGAAATACCTGCTTCGCTAACAATTATTTCTGGCATGTTAATGAGATTGTCAAGGGTTGCTGATGATGTGGTGTCTTCCTGTGTAAATACACATGAAAATGCGCTATTCAATAAATCGGCACATTCCGAGTGGTGGACATCACCGTGCTCATCAACTAGTGTTAAATCGGGATAGCTCTTCTGGTTTATTACGCGCCAAAAACGTTGAGGATTGTTAGGGAGCATAAAATAAAGGTCATGGGCAAAGAAATGTCGTTTAGATGATTTTAGCAGTGACTGATATTGCTTATCGCAGGTCTTATTACGGTGCCAGGAATCTGAATCGCAGGCTTTATCGGTTTTAGAATATAAACGCTTTTTCTTATTATTAAGGCGCCGAAGCTTTACGGTAAAGTAAATCACGGGGCTGTCGGGGTGCAGGCTATTTTTGTTAGAGGGCCGAATCGATTAATTATTTCACTAAGAGTGGCATTAAGTTCAGCCCAGTTATGTTCGATGGTTTGAAATTGCCATTTATTGAGGAAATGTAAAGAAAAGCCAGATAGCGCGGAGTTTATGCTGCCAAAATACGCCATATTGTAATATGGGGTGTACTTATCAGAGCACGGACGTCTTGGAAGGGAAACTGCAAGACTACCTGTTATGATATCATGATCAGATAGCCCATTTTGAGTATTCGGTACTGCACTATCGTTGATCGGTAGTGCTCCGTGGAAGCAATGCTAACACCGGTAGAACGGCCAGGTGAGGGCTTTAGAGCCGGTTGTGGTTGCGGTGCGCCTGAATTTCCTGAAATTATAATATTTTCATCTCGTCGAAGTGCCGCGTATGCAACGCTGTCATCACTCCGGTACAGCTAATAGAAATGTACTATGAATAATAAAGCCAATATTTGTAGCACTTCTGCAGAAAGAATGAAAGATCACTACATGTTAAGAATAATGACTTCATTAGTTTCCCTTCCCTTAAGCGATAATAAATCAAGAAAGAGCAAATATAAAATAAGTGTACCTAACAGAGACGTGATTAAAAATACTAAGCTGTAGTGTCGCCTCTAGAATATTTAATTCTGCAGTAGTGTTTATTTCATGTCCAACACATATAGCCATCTGCACAACACATTGTAGAAGTTAGTCATTGTAGCAGTAATCACTAAAATGAAGGTAAGCTTAAACCAGTGGAGATTGAAATTATTAAACATGTATTTTCACGGCAAACTGAAACAGACAGCATTCACTTGTGTTAATTTTTTTCCCCAATTAGAAGATGGCAACGAAATTATTGTTTCACGATAAATAAAAGCCATTAAAAATTTCGCATGGCAGCACACAACGCTCAACTCGTATTCCCTTGTGGCACGCAGTGCTTGTCCATGGTTTGAATATCTGCTCTGATATAGGAGCCAATTTACGGCCCCATATTCGTTGGGCGCGGACAGCGGAAATACCATACGGCGCGCAGGCCATAGACCTTACAAACATGCGACTACGGCTGAAATTACACCAAGCTTAAAAATAATCTTGCGCACGTATCAATGCCGTAAAGCCCTTGTGTTCTATATGCGGCGAGGGCACAACTGGCCACAACGCACGGTCGCATTATCTCGCGTTCACGCATTGCTGTTTGCCAGAGGCTTTTCCTGTCCCCGCGTTTCGTACTGTTTGGATTTCTGTGTTATCCAGGCATTAGTGGCTGGCATCTCGTCTAGCAAGCAGACGCCGCGTCCTCTAACCAGTACATACTCCCCTGCAGGGCGTCTTTCCCAATGTTCACTTACCAATAACGTTTGTTCATGTTGCCGAGCTTCAGGCGCACTTGCTTCGTCGAGTATGGTCCTTCGCCGGCGGGAATACTGGCGTTGAGCGTAGCCGTCATCTCCGTGTAGACACACGCGTGCCGACTATTTGAGCTCAGAGCGCCCAGATTATCGTCCCAAAGGCGTATCATTGCCTCAGTTGTCGCGTCAGGCGGAATGATACGATTTTGGAACATATCTGGGAAGTGCCAGCGCTGCACTCCAGCGAAGTACTGTCCGCCATTTTGCCTGTTTCCAAAGCGTCGGTTACACTAAACCGAGGTTGCCAAGCTCAGTTGGCGGTCAACCGCGGTTAGCGGCCTACCCACAGTTTCGCCTGCCGTGAACCACGCTAACTGCCTTAACCGCGGTTAAGGTCGCCCGTGTAGCAGGCGTATAAATGTGCTAGTCCACCATAGTAATTAGGAGATGGGCTTTATCTTCAGGAGGAACCATAGCCTGCTGTTACGAATGGCCGATAGTGTGATTGACTAAGTTAACTCGACATTTTGTTTTATTAAGCCCCACATAAATATAATACTCCAGATGGCGCTGTATGAAGAGCCCGTAGCTTAAGCATTTGTAGTACAAATGATTGCCCGTCTAGCCATGACTGATGTACGGACAGAAAAAAAGATTGTTGCGATGTGTTTTACTCACGATTGGCACTGCAGTTCCTACTTGAGACTGCGCCTGAGCAATTGACCGAGGTTTTAGAACACCTCTAGTTTTTACATGTGCCCCATAATCGCAGTTCTGTAAAGCATGTTCACAAGTCTAATCACTCCTACTTGGCGCCCGCCCCCATCCCCCCCCCCCCAAAACAAAAAACGCTTCTCTAACTATTGCTTCTCTCATCTTACACTAGGATTGATTGATTATAACCATCCGAGAGAAGGTGCCCGATAATAAATTGAAAGGATGCCAGAGCAACGTACGTACCAACAGAGGAGCCAGTGATGAGGACGGCACCAACAATAGCCAGTACGAGAAGCAGTAAAATGACAGGAACCAATATCATTGCCTTGCTTCCTCCGCCGCCCGCACCACCCTTCCTGCGCCAATCACACGATGGGGAAATCGTAAGGACTGGCTGATAACACGGTTCATTGAGGCGTTCAGCCAATGACGGCAAAACATGTGCGAAAACTGGCAACAACGCGCAAAGCAGTTCCCCCTCTTCACTGACAATAACACTACCTGAGGGTTTATTCGGATGCATTTTAATGCGGACACCTTAGAGGTGTCGGCAATTTCTTTGCGCACCCAAGCACTGAGGGATGCGGCCTGACAGCTCCACCTTGTTCGCTATTCGGGCCATCTTTCGTCATACCTTCCAGACGCCACAATGCTGCCAAACTTTGCACACAGCTGGTCTCATTTGTTGCAGTCTGGCGTTAAAGGAGATTCGCACAGGCTCCTGCGGCATGAGATGCCTGGAGATATTGTGCCTCATGGTGATGGCGAAATAAGCTTAACCTAAAAGATATCTGAAACAGTTCAACATGCTAATAAAACATATCGGATGTGTGCGAGGTGCTCCTGTGAACACGTGATTCATATAACATTGGGTATCATCTAGGAGAGAACCTAAAATCTCATGTGGAAAACGAGAAAATCGCTTGCTCTTTCTTCCGCAATGTCATCTTGTAGCGCCATAGCAAGCAGCTGGATCCAAAAATAGCTACTGACTCATTTTGTCGTCACAAATGAGTTTTCAGCAATGCATAATTGCGTTGTCTGAAGCAGAATAAAGCATATCTATGTGTACGATTTCAAAATTACAGAAAAAGTATTTCATCATTGCACTTCTGGCCTACACACGAAAGTTGGGTGTAAATGCGTCTTCTGCGCATGATACTTCAGAGATAGCAGAGAGCTGCCGCGTAGCGTAGTCTACAGCGGCCTCCATTTCGCCGCCGAGACAACGAACGTTTAGACGGGCTTGGCGCCCTTCTCTTCACCACTGTGCAGCTTCCAGCCCACTAGCGGAGACGAAAAAAATGAGAAATACGCCGTATCGGTGCGATAACAGCAGGTATACTTGAAGAGCTCGAAAACTTTTTGCCGCATGAGATTCGGGAGACGACAACATTTAATAGTGAGGTCCATTGTGCGATTAGATAGAAAGGAGTTTCAGCGCTTCTTTAGGCTACTTTGGAAGAGTGGGCTGTGTGGCTCTTTATAGCAATGTGGCACTGTTCATTTGAAAAGTTCCAGTAGCTTGATGCTACAGAAGCTGTACAGGTTTCTTCATTGGCATGGCTGCCAGCAACGAAGATATTTGATTATTAGAAATGCTTTTAACGCGAGAGCGTAATACAGAAAGCAATGGTTTTTACGCGCAATAGTGCGAGAGAAATACTAGTTTAAGGAAAACATATACATCTTTAAGAAAGAAAACCATCTGGGATAGCACTTGAGAAGTAGATGCCGGTAACGGCAGCGACAGAGGTAGGAAAGTCGTTTCATGCCGTGCTGGTTTGAGTCATCGAAAACTTACATATACGTTAGTTCGATAAGATGGGACACCCGCTTCGAATTTTTGATCCATACGCGATCAAATCTGCATGGCCCGAAAAAGGCCACGTTTTAACGGTTTACTCCGATAAGTTTTGTGAAAGCGACACAGGGGCAAACAGTTACGGCGTGAAAACAGATCAGGCAGGTTTAGTGCGTTTTTTATTGAGGAACAAGAGTCTTGAAAAGATTAATTTGACAGTTCAAACGCGGTAGGGAGATTTTGAACAGGTTCGAGGGCAGTAATTCGCGTAGATTGAATACAGTCGCGGATGGTGGCTGTGATTATTTAATGGTCGAGAAATGTGACAAACATGTGACATGTGTCGTTTCATATATTGTGATGTTGTGGTGGTGGTGGTTTCCACGTACACACTGTTGCCTTTCCTAGTTAGAAAGACAAATGATATATTGTTCAACTGTGTTCAACGCCATTTATTGAATGTTTATAGAGTGCAAATATACAGCCATTCTTAGATAGGCCGCACATTAGCTTCTTTGTAAGTTCTATAAACGTTCCTTTGTAGAAGACAGTACTTATGGTGTTATATGATGGCACATTTTTACAATGATAATGGAGAGCCAGTCTATAGACAGGCCGCATTAGAAGTGCTAAAAACGTTCTATAATCATTCTTCTATAGAATTGTACGTATGAGGACATTAAAGTCTCTATAGACCGCTTATAGAGGGTCAATGAAGAGTCAGTGTATAGACAAGCCGTATTAGAAGTGCCAAAAACTTTCTATAGAGATTATTTTATAGTATTTAGTACATATGATATCAACACACCCTCTATAGAACGTCTATAGAGCGCAATTGGAGGGCTGTTCTATAGATATGTCGCGCTAGAAGTTTTAAAGACATTCTATGAAAAATTGCTTTATATAATTCAGTACACATGACGTCAATTGCACATCTATTGTGTGTGAAATGACTTGCTTCTATACATAGCTTCTTTATAGAGATTCTGTGCGGAGGACTGCATAGATCGCGAGTTCCTATAGAGTCCCTTTTGAGTTCATAAGAACTCATTAGGAGTTGTAAAGGAACTATAAACCCATTTTCATAACGGTCACGCGAAAATGTAATAACTCAAATGTAGTGTCCATAACAAGTGAAGATGATGTAGCAATGGCGGGGCGTACTACTGTTTTGTTATGCTTTTTATCAGCTACTTTCCCTTTCCCCAATATTGTTTACGAAGGCGGAAGTTGACATACTTCAGAGTGACTGTGCGGTATTTCTATACTTCATGCTAACATTCCTAACATAAGACAGACATTAAACGTACTACTGACAACTTTCGTTAAACCTGCACAAGCATTTCATGTCATCGCCGGAACTGTGACACTGGGACGTTGCTGCTTGCAAACAAAAATGTTGCGATTCCTGGATACACTAAGGTCGCAACTTATGTAATGCAGGGGCCTTATAACGTAAAACTATTCGAATATGCTTTCATTCCAATCTCCTCACGTCAAGTTTGCGTAACTGCCGACGCAAGCATGGGGAGTTGCCACGCAGGGTTGTCTGAAGAGACCAATTAAGCGCTGTACTTATTTATTGGAGGCCACTTTTGTTGGCTTTAAAAAGGAATAACATTGCGTAAACTGAGGGGCTTATCTTATCTAATTGGCTGACAAAAGGCGAGGAGCGTGCTCAAGGGGAGAGGTATTCCATGGGGCCGAGCCAGTGCACTGAAAATCGATAACCGGATGAAGAAGGGTAGTGCCGGCGTCTGTGATTGGTCCGCTTTCCCTTCTTTACCTTGCGGTGGCTGGTCGAAAATCGCAGCGAATAATCAATCAATTATTCAGTCATTTTTATTTCCTTTTTCACCGTGGAAAAGAGGACACAGGACTAAAAGATGGGGTACAGCTTGACGAGGGCCCTGCCCCCTTATACAGTTGACAGCAGAGCTTTGCAGAACATCACAAAAATGCGACACTAACAAAGAAAATAATGCTTCGAACGAAATGCACTCTCAAGCAAAAGAAATACCGGTATACGCATATATATTTATATTAATCGTCATCATCATCAGCTTGTTTTATGTCCAATGCAGGACGAACGCCTCTTCCTGTGATCTCCAATTACCCCTGTCCTACGCCAACCGATTCCAACTAGCGCCCGCGAATTTCCTAATTTTATCGCTCCATGTGTTCTTTTGTTGTCCTTGATTGCGTTTTCCTTCTCTTGGTACCCATTCTGTAACCCTAATGGTCCAACGGTTATCTAGCCGACGCATTACATGACCTGCCCAACTCCATTTTTTCCTATTGATCTCAATTAGAATATAGTGTATACCCGTTTGCTCTCTGAACCAAACCGCTCTCTTTCTCTTTCGTAATGTTACAAATAGCATTCTTCTTTTCATCGCTCCTTGCGCAGTCCTTAACTTGTTCTCAACCTTATTTGTCAATCTCCAAGTCTCTGCACCATAAGTCAGCACCGGTAAAATTCACTGATTGTACACCTTCCTTTTGAATGATAATCGTGAGCTTCCATTCAGGAGCTGACAATGTCTGCCGTATGCGATCCAACCCATTTTGATTCTATGAATTTCCATCCCATGATCAGGGTTCTCTGGGATTAGTTGATCTAGGTAAACGTACTCCTTCACAGATTCTGGAGGCCGACTGGCGATCCTGAACTCTTGTTCCTTTGCGCGGCTATTTATCATTATCTTTGCCTTCTGCATATTAATCTTCAACCCCAATCTTACGCTCTCTCTGTTAAGATCATTAATCGTTTGTTGTAATTCGTCTGCATTGTTGCTGAATAGACCAATGTGACCGGCAAACCAAACGTTGCTGAGATATTCGCCGTCGATCTTTACTCCTAAGCCTTCCCAGTTTAATAGCTTGAATTCTTATTCTAAGTACGCAGTGAACAGCATTGGAGAGATTGTGTCTCACTGTCTGTCCCCTTTTTTATAGGTATCTTTCTGCTTTTCTTGTGTAGAATTAACGTAGCTGCAGAACCTCTGTAGATATTTTCCAAGGTATTTACATAAGCGTTCTGTACTCCTTGATCAGGTGATACCTCTATGACCGCTGGTATCTCTACTGAATGAAATGATTTTCATAATCTATGAAAGCCACATAGAGAGGCGTATTGTACTCTGCGGATTTCTCGATAACCTGATTGATAATATGGGTCTGAACCATTGTAGAGTATCCCTTCCTGAAACAGCCTGTTCCCTTGGTTGACTAAAGGCCAATGTTCCTTATGCTAATGGAGATTATTTTAGTAAATATTTTAAATAATACTGTGAGTAAGCTAATGCGCCTATAATTTGTCGATTATTTAATGGCTCCCTTTTCGTTGATTAGTATAGTGTTTGCATTCTTCCAGTTTTCTGGTACCCTTGCAGTCGATAGACACTTCGTATAAAGAGCCGCCAGTTTACCAAGCATTATGTCTCCTCCATCTCTGATTAAATTGGCTGTTATTCCATCTTCTCCAGCCGTTCTTCCCCGTTCCATGTCTTTCAAGGCCCTTCTGACCTAATCGCTAGTAATAGGATGAGTTCCTGTATCCTGTTCATTACTATTTCTAATTAAGGTATCCTGACTCATCTGGGTACTGTACAGGTCAGTATAGAATTATTCCGCTGCGTTTATTATATCGTCGAGATCACTGATGATATTACCCTGTTTATCTTTCAGTGCACGAATCTTGGTTTGTCATACGTCAAGTTTCATTCTCACCGATTTCAGGGTGCGTTCACATTTTACGGCTTCTTCAGTCTTTCTCACGTTATAGTTTCGAATATACCTCATTGTCGCCTTGTTGACCAGTTTTTAGAGTTCCGCGAATTCTATCCTGTCTCTTCAGTCGGACACTTTCATTCTTTGTCGTTTCTTCATTATGTGTTTTATTATTTCGGATAGCTTGCCTATAGATTGCCTTGGCGCCTTGCCGTCCACTTCAGTTGCTGCTTCTGAAGTCAGCCTAGTTAGGGCTTCATTCATTGTCTCTATGTCATCTTTATCTCTCGGTTCTAAGGCTGCATATTTGTTTGCAAGTGCCAAAGTGAATTGGTATGACTTTACCCTTACTGCACCTAGCACCTAGTTGAAGCATGGCGAAAGAGATCAGAGCCCTTTTCGATGAATTGAGGCGTGAAACCCGGGCTGAATTCAGAGACGTCATAGACACAATCGAGCGTGATATTCGAAAAGAAATGAGGGAAATTAAGGCCGCCTTGGTTTCCAATAATGCTGATTGTGAGGAAATGAAGGCTGCCAACAAACAACTTAAGGCTACGAATGCTAAACTAGAGGCACAATGCGCTGATCTTGTTCAACAGGTGAAAAATCACGAGAGCAGAATGCTACACCTTGAACAATACTCCCGCAATTCAAATGTAGAGCTCAAGGGCATCCCGTACAACGACAGCGAAAACCTCGCTGAAACAGTAATCAAAATTGGAGAAAAAATAGGTGTTGCGCTTGTTGCGGCTGATATCGAGTCTGTGCACCGAGTCCCGACTGCCAACGATCCAAGAAAAAAGAACGTAGTAGTGCAGTTCGTGCGGAGGCACAAACGGGATTGCTTTCTCGAGAAAGCGCGTGCTGCTCGGCTGAAGTGTTCTGACCTAGGTTTGGACTCGCAGGCACCATTCTTTGTTAACGAACATTTGTGCCCAGAGCTGAAACGTCTGCTAGGCCAGGCTGATGCATGTAAGCGCGAAGCCGGTTGGAAATACGTTTGGGTACAAAATGGCAAGATTTTCGCCCGGCAGATGGACAACGCACCAAAAATAAAAATTCCGTGCAGTGAGGACGTTGATAAAATGCGCAACCCATTATGAAGGCGGCAAGATCAAACCACTGTTGTGCGCATTGAGAGAACTGTTAGGGGTGGTACTACGCCACATCTTATCAGGCCGGTCAAATGTGTCAAGGGGACACATAGCTGTTCATTTTCCGATAGTCTAGCGGGAGTAAAGGCAATATGCGCATGCGTTGCTCGCCATGCATTTGATCTCTTCGCAGAAGTTGCTGTCTACTTTTTTCATTCCTTTATGTTCTATGTTCTAACTTTTGAACTACTATCATTTAGTTGGCCCGTTTTCTTTTGCCTGGATGCTTTGTGTATCTATTTGTATCGTGACATGCGTCAGGATAGATCATGGTTTCATTGTCTTTCACTACTGATGAAACTATTTGTAAAAGCCATATCCTTCGTTTGTCTGTTCCCAACTTCGCAGTATGTTACTTATGAATACAGGTCCTTATTGCAGTGTCATGTATACATAATATTGCGTGTAAATCAAACTGTATGCACTTATATGCTGACCCATACAAATCATCAATGAGTGTATCCTGTATCAGTCCGACCACTCTGATGTCCGATATTGTGAAAAGGTGTAAATCGCCTTTAACTTTTATGCATTTGAATATGCAGTCAGCCCGTCGAAAATATGACGACTTTTGTATGTTTTTTACACGAATTTACACGAATGGGCTGGAGTGCGTTTGGCAGGCATTCCCAAATTATGAACAGCAGGTTGCCGTTATCCCTCAAGAGAAAAGTATATAATAGCTGTGTCTTACCAGTACTCACCTACGGGGCAGAAACCTGGAGGCTTACGAAAAGGGTTCTACTCAAATTGAGGACGACACAACGAGCTATGGAAAGAAGAGTGATAGGTGTGACGTTAAGGGATAAGAAAAGAGCAGATTGGGTGAGGGAACAAACGCGAGTTAATGACATCTTAGTTGAAATCAAGAAAAAGAAATGGGCATGGGCAGGACATGTAATGAGGAGGGAAGATAACCGATGGTCATTAAGGGTTACGGACTGGATCCCAAGGGAAGAGAAGCGTAGCAGGGGGCGGCAGAAACTTAGGTGGGCGGATGAGATTAAGAAGTTTGCAGGGACGGCATGGCCACAATTAGTACATGACCGGGGTTGTTGGAGAAGTATGGGAGAGGCCTTTGCCCTGCAGTGGGCGTAACCAGGCTGATGATGATGATGATGATGACACGAATTTGGGTTTTCTTTCTCAGCTATAATGCTAACTGGGACATGGTATGATGACCATGACACTATACATTTGGACGGATACAGGGCTGTTTATTTGAATAGGAAATCAAAAAGGGGTGGCGGTGTTTGCATGTTTGTAAACTTGTGTATTAGCTGCGACTACCTAGATGATCTGTCATGGTCCACAGCTGATGTTGAAATTATTTGTTTAAAATGCGACAAATTTCTGTTTGCTGTGGTGTACAGACCGCCTGGTGGTGATTTGAGCGAGTTTTTCAAGTTTATAGATGCTGTTTTTTCGTATGTTAATGCAAATCAATACACTATAATTTTAGGAGGTGACTTAAACATCGATATGTTGGTTAAATCCACTAAGCAAAGTCAATTATCTGCAATCCTTGATTCTCATTTTTGTCTAATATAATAACCGCCCCTACACGTATTACTGCAAACAGCGCAACACTTATAGACCTCTTCATTACCAGCCTATCACTTGATGCCCTATTTTCTGGTACCATTAATGTGACCCTTAGTGACCATTTACCCATTTACTTAGTCACTGACACAACTCATACAGCCGAGGACATCACTGCGAAAATAATATATCAGGACATCAACACGGTTGCACTGTCGCAGTTCCGAGATGAACTCGTCATGACTGATTGGAACGAGGTTCTTGCGTGCTCTTCAGCTGATGCCGCATATGAGCGTTTCATTGAAATTTTTTCCTCTCTCTATAAACGATGCTTCCCTAACAAAGAACTAACGAAGCCAAAACGTGCGCGTAAACCTTGGATAACAATAGGTCACTTAAAAATGATACGTACAAAAAACAAGCTGTACCAGGTGTTCTTGAAAAATCGCGATTTAGATGCACTAAAAATGTTTAAAACTTACAGAAACAGTCTTGCCAAAATATTAAGGCAAGCCAAACGTAATTATTACTTTACTATTTTCGACGGCATCATAGACACCAAACAAATGTGGAAAACCCTAAACACAATTATATTTTCACGTAAACAAGCGCCCCGCGTCAACGAACTTAAAATTGACAAGCATGTATTTAAGGGAAAAGCGCTGGCCAATAAATTTAATGACCACTTTAGTTCTTTATCGGACAGTACTCACGATGGGAATGCGTTAAGTTATTTACCCACGCCAATAACACCCTCGATATTTATTAGCCCCACAGAACAATCTGAGGTTACAAATGTTTTTATGAAACTTAAAAAAAGTAAAAGCGAAGACATTGACGGCATAAAAATGGAACCGGTTATTTTTGTCCTCGATTTATTAGTACCTTGTTTGACCCATATATATAATCTTGTTTTAAACGCAGGTCTGTTCCCTCAGCGTATGAAAAAAGCCAAGGTCGCGGTACTTTACAAAAGTGGCGACAAAAACGAAATGAGTAATTACAGACCAATATCGGTATTGCCAGTATTTTCAAAGGCTCTGGAAAAGATTATTTTCACTAGACTTTCAAAATTTTTGGACATGCATTCTGTGATTAAAGCGGCACAATACGGTTTCAGGTCAGGTGTATCGACAGAGACAGCACTTCTACATCAGAAAGAGGTCATAATAGGCAACATTGAAGCAAGAAAGCTCACACTACGCGTATTCGTAGATTTCACAAAAGCGTTTGATAGGATTGATTACCAAACATTGTTAGAAAATTGCCCTATTATGTCGTCAGAGGCGTCACACTTGACTTAATAAGGAGCTATCTTAGCGACCGGTACCAGTGTGTGTCAAAAATAGGGAAATATCTATCCCCAAAAAATCAAACGTGGTGTACCGCAGGGAAGTATATTAGGCCCTCTTTTATTTAACCTTTATATTAATGATATTGTAAACATAGTTCGATCAATAACATACATTATCTATGCAGATGACACGAGCTTATTTTTTACAGGAGCAAACCTAGATGAGTTAATTCAAGCAGCTAATGAAACTTTACATAAATTATCCGAATGGTCTTGTCGTAATTCGTTACAAATCAACAGCTCTAAAACCAAGGCCGTTCTTTTCCGCGCGAAAGGAACGGCTTGCAAGTACTCACATAAACTGCTACTAAATAATTTTGAACTTGAACTTTCAGAGACTGTCAAAACATTAGGTATTATCTTTCATCAACATATGCTGTGGGATTCTCAGATTGAAGAATTATGTATTAAACTAAGAAAAGCCCTAGGTATGCTAAGGAGGTGTCAGTCGTTTCTGCCGGTTCCCCAGAAACTTCATATTTTTAATGCGCTTTTTAGTTCCCACCTACGCTACTGCCAGTTGGTATGGGCATCTGGAACTCAAACATTAAAGAAAAAGATATATACACTTCAGAAGTGTGCTTTGCGGGCTGTTGCCAATTTAGGCTATAGAGATCCTACATCTCATTTATTTATGAAGTTTAAGGTTTTAAAATTCAGTGTTGCCTATGAACGTCAATTGTTGTTGTCGTTAAGGTCAGAAATTCGTAGAAATAGCCTAAACATAAGAGGTTTAGCGCAATTACAGCCGAAAATTTCATTGCGTCCCATCAGAAATTCGGAACACTGGCACATTCCCCGAACACGAACGAACTACGGTCTCCAAATGTCAAAATTCACCATTCCACACGTACTCAAAACGTTCAAGCTTACCGAAGATCACTTTCGTGTCCTTTCAGGCAGGGAGCTATTCAGCATGTTTACATAATCCGCTACAAGCCTAGAAAAATTCTAACTAAAGCCCTCCTTTCTGTTTACAGTATGTCTTACTGTTATGTTACCTTGGAATAATTTTCTTGTCGTTGGTTTTGGTTTTTTGTGCGTGAATGATTCATGTACTTTTAGGCACCTAAGGGCGCATGTAATTATGTATACTTGACAATTATTGTACACGTTTTATTTATTTATTATTCTTTTTCTATCATACGTTAAGGCTGCATGAAGTTTGCTGTGCTGTCGTTCTGCTGCCTTGAACGGATGGGAGGTGGGGCTAGTCACGCTGCATCAGCGCAGCTTTCTTCCCACTTTCCACGCCACAACTGTTCTGTGTAAAAACACACTACTGTTGGTGGTGAAAATAACATATCAACTTCAACTTCAGGTTGGCCAGTTTCTTCTTGATAAATTTTGCTCTTTCTCTTTTCAAAACGAGGTGAATCCTAGCCCTCATCAACCTGTGGACACTATGCTTTACCCTACCTAACATTTCTACATCCTGCAGCATGCTGGGATCGGCAGAAAGTATAAAATCAATTTCATTTCTCCTTCCACCATTAGAGCTTTTCGCGGTCCACTTTTTGTTCCAACACTTCCTGAAGAAGGTTTTCATTATTTGCAGCTTTTTCCTTTCTGCAAATTCTAACAACATCTTTCCTCGAGTATTGCTAGAATCTACGCCATAGTTCCCAATCATTTGTTGGTCAGTTTGATTTTGCCCGCTTTGTCACTGAAGTCGCCCATGACTACCATATACTGAGTTTGCCCTTCTCGCATCGCTAATTCAACATCTTCATAAAACTCATCCATTTCTTCAACATCGTAACGGGAGCTTCGAGCGTAGGTTTTTACTACCTTTAATCTACATCTCCCAGTGAGCTCTATTATGACTTACAGCATAGGCGGAGAGTTTTCATTTTTCCAGGGGGGGGGGGACCACCTTTCCGAACCCCATTACACACACGCGCGCGCGTGCGTGTATATATATATATATATATATATATATATATATATATATATATATATATATATATATATATATATGTACACGCACGCGCGCGCGTGTGTGTGCGTGTGTGTAATGGGGTTCGGAAAGGTGGTCCCCCCCCCTAGAAAAATGAAAGCTCTCCGCCTATGCTGTCAGTCATAATAGAGCTCACTGGGAGATGTAGATTAAAGGTAGTAAAAACCTACGCTCGAAACTCCAGTTACGATGTTAAAGAAATATATATTGACACGTGCACTTATCTCTATCGGGCGACCACGTTTCGCCGCCGAACAAATGTTATCGCACAGCGCGGGACGCGCCTGCATGTATCCGAAGTTTCTGGAAAGTTATCGATGCTTCTATCCGCTGTCTGTTGTCGCCGAACCTTGTATTATCCGATTTCATCGCGTGACGCGAATGGTGTAGAACTTTGTGGAAGGCACGCGGGTCCGAACGATTAGACTGGAACATTCGACGACTGCTGTATAAAAGCCGACGCGCTTGACCCGCAGATCAGATTTTCGACGATCGCCGACTGTGTTCGCCTATATCGCTGCGCTTTAAGTGTAACCTGTTTTGTGGGCACAGGTTCGCCCAATAAAAGCTAGTTTTGTCTTTCACAGTACTGCTACTGTGTTCTTTAACGTCACTACCACGTGACAATATATATATATATATATATATATATATATATAGCACTAGAAGGAACTTCGTGAGACGTCGACAAATTGAGCTCTGCAGGGACGGCGTTATACGAGTATATACAAGACATTATAGTAGGACACAGTTAAATTTTACAGCCTGAGTTCTCTCCGTGGTTTAATCTTCCTTCACGCAATTGTCACATACTTGACCATCATTAATATTGCTTCGCCTTTCAGGGGAAACTGCAGTTTCTCTTTTTTTTTTCTTTTTCTGTTAGTCCGGGTATAGGCACTGCTGCGCATGACTGCTGTTGATTTTCATTTCAAGTCAATAAGGCTTTGCCTCATTCCGGTTACTGAGTGAATCATACAGTGTTCCCCAACTATCATGAACCAAGACTTTAAAAAGAGCAGTTGCGTTACTCGAAGAAAACGTAGTGCATATTCTTTCAGTACACGGAATTAGCCGCCAGTAATTATTTCGTTACTGATATTTAATAAGGCAATTGCAATTAATTCTCTAACTCGAGAAGTACTGTCCTAATTTTCAAAGTGTCAATGAGGCATTTGTATGCACCCCAAAGTGAAATCTTACTGCTGTGTTTTCAGCGACCTACTAACTGCATACATTTTTTCAGACTGACAAAGAAACCTCTTGAAGCATGAAAAATAGCACTCAAGTGCACTCCCAACCGCATCATAAAGCAGCGCCCTTGAATAAGCTGATTAAAAGCAAATGCATTGCCTTTCGCAAACCCGAAGAGACAGTGCATCATCTTGATAATGGTACGGAAGGAGCGCCAACAGCAGGTTTCGCCACTTCGCAGCTAATCCTTCATCTCATTTCTACGTCACACATATAATCCTTCCTCTCATTTCTACATCACACATATTATCCGTGTCTCAAGGCCGAGTGATCACACTGGAAACAAAAGTCCCTTGATAACGCGGCCGAACCGCCGCTCTGACCACGAACGAAATGCGACATGCAATGTAATAAACACAGAATGATTCGAAATTCCGGCTTTGCCCGTACCGCATCGAAAGAGCGCGCGCGAAGCTATAGTTCGCACCAGAAACTTGCTTCAGACCAAAGCCAAAGGAAAGTGAGTGTATTAGTATTCATGAAAGCATATAGGTGCTGCAAAAACAGGTTCGTTTCAAAACATAAAAGCAAAATAAATGGACCGGGAAGCGACCAACGTGTAGAGAAAAGGCGAAACCGATGCGTTCAAGAAAGTACCTATGCCACTTCTAAATCAGCCGAAGTGGCAATGAGGATGTCTCCTCAAAAATAAAGGAAAAAGGAAAAGGAAAAAAAGAAAAATACGATCGGATTTCAGTGTGCCTTTATTATCTATGAATTCTTAAGCTCCGTTGAACGCCAGCGTAGAGGACGTGTGCTCCTTTTGCAGTTACGCAGTACTGTGTCCGCTTTATAACATCTTCACAGGCTTTCTTGATGAACGACGCCGGAATTCTACGGCATACACCCTTACCCTTGCCATGAACTAATCTGACGCCCATCTCAATCATGTAAGCCCGATCTTTCACGTAACCCCAAAGAGAGAAATCCAGTGGAGAGAGATGAGGTGACGTAGCCGGCCAATTTACAAGCCCGTGTCTCCCACTCTATTGCGCATGAAAAGTCGCATCCCGCCAGTTTCGTGCTCGGCTGCTGATGTGTGCGGGCGCCCCATCTTGCTGCTACCACAGAATCAGAAGACGTGAGAACGGGATTTCGCTTAGAAACTCGTCCAACCGCTCCTTAAAGTGTTTCTTCCACGTGACGTTGTCCAGCCAGTGTGTGATCGTAGTAAAAGGGAGCGATTATAGCACCGGAGTAAATTCCGAACAACACATAGAGCAACCACACGCACTGGAGCCGATCGCGCTTTGCCCAGTGCAGATTCAAATCCGCCCAATACTCGACATTATGCAAATTTACCAAGGGGCTTTTTTTGCGAAAATTGGCTACATCTGTGCACATGACATTGTTCATAACGTCCGGTGACTCTTCGGCTTTTATGAGAACCCAATTCGAGAAACCTAGACGATACTACGCGTTGGTGCTGGTTAAAGTTGTACGGCTGAAAGGCCGTCATTTAGAATCCTGCAAACTGATGACTTCAAAGCTGGTACTCGGGGGGCCACGTACGTTACACTACCATGATGGTTTGAGGCCAGAAATGCTAGAACATCTGTATGCAGGCAAGGACTCGGAGATGGAGTCCTCCGGCGCTGTTTCTGTAAGCTGCCGGTTTGTCTCAGGCTTTAATAATTTATGATGATAGTCGATGCGTTTGGTATACCACCACACTTCATTGACTTATATATTTATTTGCAGCCTTCCTCTTATTTCCTTTTGCAGGTCCGAAGCCAAAGACCATGTTTACCTTCTGCTCATTAGAGAAAGACATGGCGACTGGGACGAAAGAAAACGCACGTTTAAACGTTTGCATTGACGTTGTCGTTTCACTATGGTGGCGATGGAATTCGTGGCAAAAAAATCATCCATGCACTTTATCTACGCTGAGACAACCAACCGCTATCAAAGCTTGTTTCCAACTAACACCAAACGCGAAGTGTTACTTCGGCCGGGGCGCGGTAGATAACGCACAAGCTCCATCAGAATGTTTTTCTTTATTTCCTTTATTTCATTCTGTATAACTCAGATGGAGTCTGTTCTAGGGCGCTGCTTCATGATCCGGGTGGTAAAGCAGTCACGTGGTGTTCTCCATATTTCGGGGGGTTCACTTATGAGTCGCGAAAAAAATTGGGCACAATTAGTACGTCGCCAAAAATACCGTAATTAGATAAATAGTTCACACTTTTATGCTTCGAATACTACGTCTTGAGCTAGATAAATAATTAGAATTATCTAATTGAATCTCAGTAACGAAAAATTACTAGTACCTACTCCTCTGCACCGTTAACAATATGCACTAGGCTTTTTTCGAGTAACACATTGGTCTTCACTTTAATCTTGGTGCATGATAGTCCATTGAGACACCGTGTATATATTTATGATCCTTGCATGCAACCGACGATGTTTCCATCCCTAATGTTGTAAATTATTAGAAATGTATTTTTCCATAGGTCATTAACATTGCTTACCGAAAAAAGAAGCAATACTGAGGAACAGAACGTTCACGTGCATTTCAAACGCCATTGATGAAGGACTGTGCCGAAGGGATCACTGAAGTCTATAGGTATTGATGGTCGAAAAAGCACGCAAAGTAATTTGCAGCATCGTGAACATACATACACATATTCATTCTCTAAGCATAGGCTATCCATACCTTTAGAAATAATTTTAATTGGCAACCTCCATCTCTTTCAAAATTATAATACACTTTGTCCTGTGTTTATTTAAATATATTGTGTATGTGCATGGTGTTTACAATGTAGAAGTGAGGAAATATTGATGAGGCAGCCGCCGTTAGGGCTTCTAATGCGCGGGTGCTTCTACTGTCAGGATTTGCGGAAATAAAGTGGAAGTATGAATTAAAGCCGTGCAAATCCGGTGCCAGCAATGATGCAGTAAGCTAACAGCCCCAGTAAATTTCAAGTAATATGGTCGAGCAAAGTCGAAAGAAACCTCAAATAATGTGGGTGACAAAGCTCTGGTAATGACACTTTAGGTGTGTCGCGGGTGTGGGCTTCGGCGAAGCCTGGGGGGGGAGGTCTCAGCCCCCTCGTAAAATTCCTGAGGGGGCTTGGGAACCAGAACCCCCCCACCCCTCGTATACTCGGCGCCTATGACTGACGGACTTCAGTCGCATTAATGCTGTAGAATTACTCAATGTTGCCCGCTATGTCCTTATGGATTAGTAATCCTACTCCGAATTGCTTCTTTCTTATCTGGTAGTCCTTTATAGCAGAGGATGTGGCCATTTGTCAGCGCTGCATAAGCCTCACCAGTTCTTCTAGCCTCACTAAGGCCAATGATCTCCCAAACAATGCCTGATAGTTCCTCACGGAGTCCTGCTAGGCTATCTTCAATCGAAAGGGTTCGGGCGTTAACACTTGGATTGGTCAGTTTCCCTTGGCGGCATGCCCGGTTCCGCAGATTCGTAGCTGCGTCTGCTGCACTGCATGTCTGACCGCCGCATTGGTCAGGTGCTCCTCAGCTGCTGCTGAGTGGACGCCATTGGTTATTCGAATGAGTCAATTAGGGGTGGTATAAAGATGTCGCCGTCAGCTAGACACAAAGTGTCTTCGTGTCTTTACTACCGGAAAGCGTGACCAACTCGTTGCGTATGTTAACAGTGGTGCCATTTTCTTGTAAGATGTCCATACCTGTACTGCCGGACAATTTTTTGTGGCTATAGCTACGGAGGCAAGGTTCGCACAAGTGGGAGCGCTTCTGAAAAGAGGGCCGTGTTTTCATTCACGTTAGTTTAAACTGGTGAAGAGAAAAACATCAGACCTTATTCAACAGTTGAATAAGAGAAAAACACTCCACTGAATGTAAAAGTTTTCTTATTTTGTGGCTTTTCCCTTACGCGTCTAGGCAAACGCGAAACCGTCCCACGTGAAAGATACGTCGATTGAGCGTTTGTTCCGAGCGACCAAAGCATTGCCAAACGCTGGTGGACTACTTGGCGCCATAACACATGTGCAGAAGCTCTGCCTTGTAACTTTCCATTCGTAGGCACAGAAAGTTGTCCGGTAAGTTGTACTGTAAGCAGTTCGCAGCACTGTGGTAAAATCACCAAGGTATGGGCAAAAGCTATATTCCTGGTCTCGAGTCTTCAGTTAAACTTGCATAAGGCGTCTTCAGCTGACCTCCGGCAATTTTATAGAAACGGGCCGTCCATTGCCTTCTAACGCTCATAAGTATGCTTGCAATGGGCTGGCTGATTATAAAAACTCGGCACAAGTGTGAACCAAGGCCGTCACTTCGTGCCCTTCAACGATTACAGGGCGGTCGTTATTTACCATTTTGTTTGCGTTCTACTCTGACAGATCATCAGTCCACTGCGTTCTTGGCATTACTGGAGGTTTTTAGGCAATTCGATTATTTGGAGCCCCTTCGGACGTCGCGGCTTTCAGTTTCCCCGCAGTGGGTTAGAAGATCTCCCTCCTATCAGGACAGCAAAACTGCCGCGGTTCGACCAGCAAAAGATGTTGGGGAGAGCAACCTCAACTGGATATTATGTTGACACGTGTACTTGTTTGTCATATTTAGGTGGACTGCTTTTTTACTGGGTAACAAAAGTTAAACGTTCTCGCTCAGCGCAGGACGCCACCTGCATCTACCGAAGTTTCTTGACTGGTATGGATGCTTGTATCCTTTGTCTTTTGTCAACGAACATGACATAATTTCATTGCATGTGCAACGCGAATGGCGTAGCACTTTCTGGAAGAAGCGCGGTCATTGTTCTGGAAGCTTCGATGAATCGTGTATAAATTCCGACGCGCTTGCCCCGCAGATCTGATTTCGACGCGCCGAGTGTGCTTGCCGCCATTGTTGTGCTCAAAGTGTAACTTCCTTTTTTTGCGCACAGGTTCACCCAATGAAAAATTTGTTTCGTCATGCTCAGTTGTGGTACTGTTTTTTTTTTCGTCGTCTCTGCAACGTGACTTCTGATGGAGGTGCTTTTCCGCTCGTGCACCGGACGCCTCCGTCCACATCAGACACCGAAGACAACACCAGCATCGCGCCAGATTATCAAGCAAGCGGCAGAGTTGAACGCCTGCCTTCAGAGTACGAAATTCTACCTGAGACGACTGGAAAGATTGCGGCGAAGTCAAGAGCCAGAAGAAAGTGGCAGCGACGCCCACTGTGCTGCAACAGCCCAGCTAGCATCTGCAGATTATCCGTTGAAGACCCGAAAAACTGGCTGCAAACTTATGAAAGGGTCGCTAGATTTAATAACTGTAACATCGACGCAAGCTGCGCATTGTCTTCGTCTCACTGGAAAAGGCCCCCAGGACGTGGTTCGGGAAATAAAAAAAAACACCTTAAGAATGTGGGAGCTATTTCACCGGTACTTCTTACAGACCTTAACGAGCATTGTGCGCAAAAAGCGAACACAAGCTCTGATGAAAACTCAAAGTTCACTGCCCAACGAGACCATTGCCATCTTCACTGAAGAGATAACTCGTCTTTTTCGACAAGCCGACCGGATAATGCCCGAGGTGAAAAAAAGCCCGCTTCCTGAGGTGGGGCGTAAAGCAAGAACTTTTCGCCGGACTATTCCGCAACCACCCGAAGACCGTAGCTGCATATCATATTGACCGCAAAAAAGACGGGGACAGAGGGAGAGAACACATAAACAGCATGGGCGGTTTACCGCCCGTGCTGTTTATGTGTTCTCTCCCTGTGTCCCCGTCTTTTTTGCGGTCAATATGATGTGCAGTAAATACCAATTAGGCCAAAGTGAAGTTCTTCTGGACCGTAGCTGAGTTTTTGACAGAACAAATGACAACTGAGAAGACGCTGGAAATGCGCACCCGCCACTGCAAGCGCCTAGTGCATTCACCGAAAAGCGAAAATCAAGCACTAGGCTCCGATGAGCTCCGAGAGACCATTAGAACAGTTGCACGCGAAGAACTGCGGCCGACGTTCCCTTTGACTCACCCTCAATTACCATCAATTGCTGACATCGTCCGGGAGAAGATTCATCAGTCACTTGGAGTCCCCGAATCTCTGCGGCCTCAGACGGAAACGATTACCTACGCCGCCGTAGTCCGCCGTCGTGCTCCCCCTCCGCGTCCGCGCTAGGGCCATGTAACGCCGCGACTCCGAGCCACCGCAGTGGGGAGCTCACTTTCCCGTCGTCCAGCGCAGCTACGCAAGGAAGCGATAGGTATGGAACGCTGGAGAGCCACCGCGTAGTCTGCTACCCCTGCGGAGAAGCGGGCCACGTCTTCTGCCGGTGCCCATACAGCGACATCAGACTGCGAAGCATCAACGCCGTCAACGCGTAGCGTCCACAGCTTGGTGAACGGCCTCGTGATATTGCCCACTACCTCTCCGCAACACAGTCGCCCCCGACGTTCGCGTTCACCGTCACCATGACGCTACCTGTTGCCGCAGCGCCGACCGTGCATAGGACAAGCCCGTAAACGGTCCGTACTAAAAGCAGCAACCGATGGAGGTACGATTGCTGTACGTCATAATACAGAAGATGCTCCGCCGAAGACAACGGCGCTTCAAGATAGGCATCAATGACAAAGGAATGGTACGCCGCCATCCTCAAAGCTAATGATAGAGTGACAAAAATAACTAATGACGAGACGTTCCAGCTAGACAACAATGCGATGACGCGTTGATGCGACGCCACGACCCAATTGCAATGCAAGACGAAGAACCAGCGCCGTCGACGTGCTCCTCCACGGCCACAATGTGAGCGCTCTAGGAGACAGAGTAGCCGACTACTGATTCATCTACTGCATCAACGAGTTGGGCCAGTTCGGCGAGTTGGGCCAGTTCGTTGGGATACATAGTAAGGATCGTTACAGCGCAACACAAGACAAAGACAAAAAGAGATATAAAGTGCTGTGTCGTCGTTTTATATCTCTTTTGTCCTTGTTTTGTGTTGTGCTGTAACGAACCTTACATCTTCATCAGTGGAGCCTTCGCCGCCAAGCTGAAGAAAGTCAAGAATAGATGGGACGGCCCTCATACCTGGACTGCGGGAGGACGCCTTCTAACGCCGACTGGAAGCTTCACAGTGTGAGTTACATTGCATGACTGGATATAGACTTCCAGCTTCGTTAACTTTCCAGAGTGCTCGCGCGACGTAATTGTCGGCATGGACTTTCTGAATCAGCATGGCGCAGTCATTGCCCCACAGGCGAAGTCGATAACGCTGTCCACAGATCAAGCAATACCACCGGAGACTTCCAGTCAGCGTGCTTTGAGAGTACTTGAAAACGAAGTCAGCAGCCCACCTCGCTTCAGCATTGTCACTTCTGACGGCACCGAAGCACCTGCAAATGCGAAGGTGAGGGCTTCACTGAGGGTGAACAACGCCTACTGCCCGACCCTGAAGGTTTCGCAACAGAGTTCGCTCGACTGCACAGAGAAAAGGAAAAAGTGATGTTGACAAATCTTAGGCAGAAATTCAAGCGAATGAACAAGGGGACGACGATCGCATACATCAAGGAAATTATGGAGACCAGCAAGGCGTTTATGCTCTCGGATTCTGTTGGGCCTACTTCGGTAGTCAAAATCCGGGAATGAGTCCTCGACTAAGTCCAATTCTCCCCATGAGTAAGCAGCAGCATCTCAGATGTCTTCTCCGACGATACAAAGACTGCTTTTTGAAGTCACTGAGCATTCGACAAACACCAGTAGCAATGCATCGCATAGTAACCGAAGAGTGCCCTCTACCGCTCCGCCAGAGCCGTTGCCCAGCTATGACGCGAAAACGTGAACCTATAAGGAAACAAGTCGACAAAATACTGCGCGAATGCATCATCTGGCCGTCAAAAAGCATGTGGGCACCTCCCGTAGCCTTGATGAAGAAAAAGCACGCCACCGTACGTTTCTGCGTCGATTACCGTCGACTGAACACGATCACGAAGAAAGACCTATACCCCCTACCAGGGATAGACGACGCATTGAATCAGCTCTGCAACGCTAAATAATGCCCGTCGATGGAGCTGCTGAAGACTGGCTACTTGCAAAAAGAAGTCGACGAGAAGGGTAGCGAAAATGCCGCCTTGATCACGCTAGACGACATCTTTGAGTTCAAGGTAATTTCATTGAGACGGGGTTCTGCGCCTGCAACGTTCCAGCGCGCGCTCAAAAAAATAAGGAGAGTGTCGTAGGAGCAAAGGCTCCGATTTGCTCTTCAAACAACTGTTTTGCTCTCGCAACATGTCGAGTGGATTAAGATGCATTATTCACTCCATCAGCAAGGAAAGAGTGAAATGTTTATTTCAGTCTACCCTTCTGAGAGAGAGTAGAATGCCCGTTGAACTATTGAGGCAATAGATAATAAAACGTAGCATAAGCTCCTGCTTCAACTGTAGGAAGCCGGCCTCGAACATGGTGATGTATGACTCACACACGCTGAGCGAAGAGCACACCGTTTTGCTTCGAAGTGAGCAAGCAACCACAGGGCAAAAGGCGGAGCAGCGCTCTTATTTGTTCGTCGGAGTTTCCCCACCACGCGCGCGCACAAGGTCGAGGAACAGCACAGCACCGGAGCAAGGTGATCCGTTCAGCGGGCAGGAACGACGGCCATTCATGGCAGACCGTGTGTTAGCCATCTCGCGTCGCCGCGAAAATAGGACAGTGGTTCGTCATTCGTTGGATATAAGAAATCCTCCATGGTAAGTGAATTATAACTTACGTGCACATTCTGCATATATCGCATGCATTCGCCAGGAAGTCGTCGTGACATTTAACCTACGAGATTGACAACGGACAAGGCAAGCGCGCTGTGTCGCTTGATGGCAATCGAAAAAGCCAGTCGTCACGATAACTGCCTGTGATTTTATGAGTTGCCGCTGTCCATAAGAGCTTTGAAAAATCACAAACGCTGCGAAAACCATGGTATGTGCCATAAGACCTGAGGTGAGGAGATGCATTATATGGTTTGTTTACCAGCCCAGGATTCAGAGCCTCTGTGGAGTGTGCTTACGTGCGTTTTGTGTGTTTAAATTTATTCAATTTGGCAGTGTACTGTGTACGGGACGCTGTTGTAATAACGAATCACAACCAGGAGGCGTCATTTTTCTGGCGGCATAATTTCGCTGTAGTAAGCCACGCGCTTGACGGTGCCTTTCGGATATAGGTAATCTGCGACCACTGAAGTTACGGGCAGTGCCAGCTATAAATTTTGCCGCAGGCCTTCAGCTGCATGCTGCAGGAGGTCAGTTGGGTGCGTTATCTTAAACTAACTGAAAACGCATGAGGAATTCATATTTTAGGCTGTATAAGGCAGCTGCTTTGGCTCATGTATTTAAATGGTGTGATTATATGTCTAATTTTATGTCTCTTGTTGCGGTTTTTAGCCCGGTGCAAATGTGAAAGGGTGCTCATGTCTAAGAACTCTGTCAATTGTCAAGCGGGGAGTTATGCCTCGAAATTTAATATAGCGGCTACTGTGTGGAACAACAGTTGCTGGGGCGTTTTCCACGCGCTTACTGTTCTGGACATGCCTGTGCATTTGCCAATAAGAGCTGGCGCTCCAGAGTTATTTCATATCAATCGTTAAATCGCCATTTCTCTGGGGCTTACAAGCGTAATATGTGCATTTTGCTACAGCATGGCAGATCAAAATGTGTTTGTCGTTTTATATCTTTAGTAGAGAAATAAATGATCAAAATACAACGTTGCCTTAATTCTGTGTTACCAGTCGTATTTCATACACAAAACAAAGAGTGGGTCAAATAAACTAATGACTGGGGCCTAACTGCAACTTATACATGCCTTCACGAATGTAACATGCTAGATTTAAAACTGTAGCAATAGTCGAGTTTGTCAAAAATGAACTCCATTGCGCACCTCATAAATAAAAATAAGTTCATGCCTTTTCATAGGCCTAGATGCAGACCGAATTGAGCTGTTTCTTGTTAGGCTTGAAATGTGGGTAAGATTGCCACAACAAACCTTGTTGCCCATTCTTATATATACATGGTGTCTATCCAATGAACTGGAGGACCATATTTTCATGCCTTCGGAGCATCATATCTGTATATATGATCCCCAAATTATGGCTTCAGCAGAGACACAACGAGAGAGGGTGCGGGGGGCACGGGGTGCACGGGCTGTCTCACAGGTGGCGTTTAGAATGGGCACGCCATTCGCTCCCACGCATGCGAACATTTTCATGAGACAGCTTGAAGCAGACCTGTTGGAATCCTACCCTTTAAGACCTCACACCTATCCTCGCGACATTGACGACATATCTATATTATGCGAACACGGCACAAGCGCGTTAACCGAGTTAATTAGCTATTTCAACCACTTTCACCCGAGTATTCACTGCTCACCGCTCTCCTAGTCAGATCGAATTCCTGGACACGACAGTCTACATAGACAACGGAAAGCAGAGAACGACACTTACCGGAATCCCATGGATCATCATCATCATCATCAGCCTGCATACGCCCACTGCAGGGCAAAGCGCTCTCCCATATTTCTCCAATAACCCTTCTCATGTACTAATTGTGGCCAAGTCGCTCCTGCAAACTTAATCTCATCCGCATACCTAACTTCCTGCGGCCCCCTGCTACGCTTCCCTTTCCTTGGAATCCAGTCTGTAACCCTTAATGACCATCGGTTATCTTCCCTCCTCATTACATGTCCTAGCATGCCCCATTTCTTTTTCTTGATTCAAACTAAGATGTCATTAACTCGCGTTTGTTCCCTCACCCAATCTGCCCTTGTATTATCCCTTAACGTTACACCCATCATTCTTCTTTCCGTAGCTCATTGCGTCGTGCTCAATTTAAGTAGAACCCTTTTCGTAAGCCTCCAAGTTTCTGCCCCGTAGGTGAGTACTGGTAAGACACAGCTATTATACACTTTTCTCTTAAGCGATAATGGCAACCTGCTGTTCATGATCTGAGAATGCCTGCCAAACGCACCCCAGCCCATTCTTATTCTTCTGATTATTTCCGTCTCATGATCCGGATCGGCCGTCACTACCTGCCCTAAGTAGATGTATTCCCTTACCACTTCCAGTTCCTCGCTACCTGTCGTAAATTGCTGTTCTCTTCCGAGGCTGTTAAACATTGCTTTAGTTTTCTGCAGATTAATTTTTAGACCCACTCTTCTGCTTTGTCTCTGCAGGTCAGTGAGCATGCATCGCAATTGGTCCCCTGAGTTACTAAGCAAGGCAATATCATCAGCGAATCGCAAGTTACTAAGGTATTCCCCGTTAACTTTTATCCCCGATTCTTCCCAATCCAGGTCTCTAAATACCTCCTGAAACACGCTGTGAATAGCATTGGAGAGATCGTATCTCCCTGCCTGACGCTTTTCTTTATTGGGATTTCGTAGCTTTCTTTATGAAGGACTACGGTGGCTGTGGGAGCCGCTATAGATATCTTTCAGTATATTTACATACGGATCTTCTACACCCTGATTCCGTAATGCCTCCATGACTGCTGTGGTTTCGACAGAATCAAATGGTTTCTCGTAATCAATGAAAGCTATATATAAGGGTTGGTTATATTACGCACATTTTTCCATCACGTGATTGATAGTGTGAATATGGTCTATATAAGGTGTTCCTGATTCTATTTGCGATTACCTTAGTAAATACTTTGTAGGCAACGGACAGTAAGCTGATCGGTGTATAATTTTTCAAGTCTTTGGCGTCCCCTTTCCACGGATAGCCAGCAATATTTGGACTACAACAGTCATCTCCCGCGACACAGCAGGCAAGAAATTTTTGTGAAACGAGTAAGAAGAACATGCAGCGAAGACTACGATTATATTCACCACCTAAATGACCTTAAAACAACGCTAGCAGAAAGGAACTAGCCCCAAGTTGCTCTCGATAGAGCTTATGATGTCGCCTCAAGTTTGGAGAGAAACGAAATTGGCGATGAAACAGCCCACACTAGAATCTGACAGACCACCGGCCTTTATAACAAGATATTCTAATGCACTCCCAAACATAAACAACATCCTACGAAAATACCGCCCAATATTATCAAGTAACCAGCGCTGGAGAAAAACATTCCGGGATGTACCTAGGGTTACCTGTCGCCGTAACAGGAACATTAAATACTTGTTAGTCCAGGCAAAAGTCATTCCACAGCATGCGCGTGTGCATGTTGTCGCCCCAGGTGCAAAACCTGCAGGCACCTTCAATGTGACATAAAATTAAAAGCACCGCATGTAGTTGTACACACAAAGTCAAATCTAGCTCCACTTGTGCAGGTTCGGACATGATTTACACGCTTGAATGTTCCTTCTGTAAGAGACAATATATCGGCGAAACAAGACAATCAATGAACGTCAGAATAAACGGGCATCACGCAGACACAGCTAAAAAGCCTTTCAACGCCGTCGCCGAGCCCTTCAACTAACCAGGTCATAACTTTGACGAACTTAAACTCTACATCTTACAGTCAAATTTTCGCTCTGAACAAGAAAGAAAATACGGTAGAATCATACCTCATCCACAAGTTCAAGACATTGCAACCAATAGGCATAAACATTTCAAAGGCAGCTTTAGAATCTATTCGCTATGCTAAATTTCAATCTAGGCAACAACACTTAGTTTGGTTTCTTAGCGTTTCTTTTTCCCTTTTTTTTCTTTCTTTTCTTTCCTTCTTCTTTCCGTTTTCCCCCCTTTATTAATTTATTTAGTAATTAATTTATTTATTTATACCATTTCAGTATTTGCCTTTTTTTCTTTTCTTTCTTTTACGAACAACGGTTTCTGCTGTTCCTTCTATTATCTCTTTCAGAGACACGATAGCCTACGACTACCAGTGAAAGAGGTAATAGAGGGCTGCTGTGCAAGCCGTTGACACGCCTGCTGACACACGGCCGTTGATACGGGATTGACAGACGGCCGGATCCCTGGCCTTGTGCGCAGCACTTCTTTATTCTCAATTCAACACGCTAACACACCTCCGCTCGTTGCCGCAACCACCCGCCTTACGCCCTCTCCCTTTTAGAAGAATCACATGGAATCCCACCTATACATACAGAGGCGAGTAAAGCATATGTAGCATTGAAGACAAGTTCACTTGTCGAAACGTTGGCTCCTGCTTTCACCTTGTTCTCGTTTTGCTCATCGTCTTGAATTTCCATCTCCCGCCTTCCCTGTGTTTTCCCACGTGGTGTTTGTGGCGCACCATAATAAGAACAGACATATGACATCTGACAATGACCAATATTCTATTTACAAGTAATAGTTTTGCAACATGGGTGCTGAATGAGCATGAACTGTCGGTTATTTCTATTTTCTTTAACTCTAAAAACTGAAGTTGGTTTAGGAGTTAACTATTGCAGTCATTTAGATGTTTTGCATGCATTTCAGTAGGAATACTAAGAGCTACGATTTCTTTTAGTTCTGTTACCTTATTTCTTGACTCTCTTGGTGTTCTAAACTATGTCCTCTTGTTTACTTCTGCACACGATATTTTTGAGGCACCCGCTGCATGTAACGCAAGAAGGTTGCTGCAAGGACGCAAGGATGTCAAAGAGCCAACCCAGCACGACTCCACATTGTGCAGAGGAGCGCAAGCCAAAGAATGAAAATACATTGTCATGCAATTTGGATGAGCAAACTTTCAAAACCAAAACCAAAACTTTCATAGTACAGTACGTCACACAAAGATGAAAATTTTCATGCAATCTAGGCAGTCAGCTAAACGTGATTTTTTTTGTAATGAGTCTGATGGGAAAGTCAAGATTAAGTATGCTCTTTGAAGATAAACACATAAGAGCAAGTGTCATTGAAAAGTTAGAAATGTGTTTTTTTTAACTTATTAGCTTTTTGAGAAGTGACCAGGTTTTGTCTTGCCTCTTAACAGATATATCCATGTGACAGAAAGAAATACTGGTGTAATAACACTGCAGATTTGCTTTGTGACATAATACATACTTGCAATGAGCATGGTGCCTGTGTCTAGTATAAAAAACAACAGCTCATCTCTGCTCTGGTTAGCTGCTGACATAATCTAACAGCACGTAAATGCAAGCACGCAATGCAATGATATCTTCAATTAACCAATGGCCCTCAGTCGCCAGCGGCTGCGAAGCGCCTGACCAAGGCGGCGGTCAGACTTACAACGCAGCAGAGGATGCTAAAAATCTCTGGGTGCGGACAGGCCACTAATGGAACCTGATCCTTGCAATGTTTAACACCCGAACACTCTGGAGTGAGGCTAGCTTAGCAGGACTCTTCGAAAAACTGGCAGACATTGTTAGGGATATTATCGGTCTTAGTGAGATTAGAAGAACTGGTGAGGCTTACATATTGCTGAATAACGGCCATGTCCTCTGCTATAGAAGTCTCTCGGATAAGAAGCAATACTGGATAGGATTCCTAATCCATAGTGCCATAGTGGGCAACATTGATGAACACGACAGCATCAACGAGAGGGTAGCAGTAGTTGTAATCAAACTCAATAAGAGGTACAGATTAAGGTAGTACAAACCTAGGCTCCAACGTCCAGTCACGAAGATGAGGAAGTAGATAAGTTCTATGAAGATGTTGAATTAGCGATGAGGAAAGTGCAAACACGCTATACAGTAGTAATGGAAGACTTCAATGCCAAAGTGGGGGAAAAATCAGGCGGGTGAACAGGCCATTGGAACTACGGTGTCGATTATAGAAACGCTACAGGAGAGATGCTAGTAGAATTCGCAGAAAGGAATAAGCTGAGAATTATGAACACCTTTTTCAAGAAATGTAGCAATAAAAAATGGACTTAGAAAAGTGCTAGTGGTGAAACAAGAAATCAAATTGATTTCATACATTCTGCCCATCCCAGCATATTACAGGATGTAGAAGTGATAGATAGGGTAAAGTGCAGTGATCATAGGTTAGTGAAGGCGAGAATTCACCTCAATTTGAACAGAAAAAGAGTAAAATTGGTCAGGAAAAAGCAGGTCAACTTAGAGGCAGGAAGGGTAAAAGCCGATAAGTTTAGGCTGGTACTTGCAAACAAATATTCAGCCTTAGAACAGCGAGAGGATGCTGCTGACATAGATGTAATGAATAGTAAGTGTAAGTGCTTTATTTCCCATATACAACATACATTTGAATATGGACAGGTCTTGAGGAAAAAAGCTGCGCCAGCAGCTTGACTAAGTCCTAAAACCCATTTTATGGCAGCAGCAGGGGGAAAAACAGTGCGCGTGGAAATGATAACAATAAAGCAGAATAAGATCAATAAAATAACGCAAAAGAAACAAACACAAAAATTGATAAACCAAAGCAAGTTACTTAGCTTGCATATTAAGAAATCAGCAGTATGGGAAAAAAAATACGACACTCAGATCAGTCATGCATACTAACAGCAGATGATGTTGCAAAAGTAATATGGTGATCTACAAGTACAAAGTATTAAGCATAAAACCAGCTCTAGCAGCAATAATAATTATACAGACTAGTTAAAGAAGACTAAAACATCGATATCATCTGCGATCAGTGTGTTAAGCAGGATAGGCAGCGTATAAGCAATCATTTGCTTTCCATAATTGGTGCGCGGGTGCATTACGTACCAATATTCTGGAGATCGCGTTTGATAATCGCGTATGTTCTGTTTAAGGTTAGCTATGGAACGGATACAACAATTATTCGATTTACACTCTCTAACGTATGCATAGACTAGCCTGTAAGTGTATAAATTATGCGCTTTGTGTATATTCAGTTCTTGGAAAAGAGGTTCACTTGGGGAGTCCCATGGTACATCACATATCACACGGATAATTTTTTCTGAATCATGAATAATCACCTATATTTTTGACAGATGTGGTACCCCAGACAAGGCAGAAATAATTCAGACGACTGATGAAAAGGGAGTTATATATAAGCATTTTTACATGGCGTGGAAGGTACCTAATGGAGAAAACCAGTCCAACTATCTGTGAAAGTTTAGTGACAAGTGATAATATGTGGCTATTCCATGACATATCGTGGTCGAAAATGATCCCTAGGCTCTTAACTGAGCTCACTAGTTCAATTTTCTGCGAATTAAGTGGGATGTCAGTAGGCAGCGTAGCGTTTTTGTTCTTGGCTTGGAATAATATGGCTTTACTTTTAGTAGTGTTAATTATGAGACCATTTTTAATGGACCACACGTGTAGTTTGTCTAGTACTGCATTAGCAGTCCTTAACAAGTCTGAGGTATGATGAGACGAAAACAGTAGTGTAGTGTCATCAGCATGGATGATGGATTTAGTGTCATCGTCAATATTAACAATATCATTAACGTAGATATTGAAAGGGAGAGGGCCAAGAAGGCTCCCTTGCGGCACTCCTATCCATGTGTTCCTTAACATATTGGAGAGGTTATTTACGTGTGCAAACTGAACTCTGGAGTTTAGATATGATCTAATTAAGTCAAGGGCGACGTCTCGAATTCCATAGTTAAACAATTTATTGAGTAGAAGTTCATGATTATTGCAGTCGAAAGCTTTCATAAAATCTATTAACACTACAAGTGTGAGCAAGCACTCTTCGATGTGTTTGAGAATAAATTCTTTTTGATCCAACAAGGCAAGTTGTGTTGACCGGTTTTTACGGAAGGCGTACTGACAGCCAGTTAAGAGGTTTTTATTTTCCAGAAATGTAGAAAGACGTTTAAATATATTCTTTTTCAGGCCTATTGAGAAGACTAGCAAAATGGATGTGGGCCTGTAATTTGTCATAAGAGTCCTGTGCCCACGCTTGAATAACGGGATTACATTAGCGACTTGCGTTTTATGCGGAAAGACTCCCGTATCGAGACATAAGTTATATATGTATGCCAGCAATGGGGCAACAATATCTAGGGAATCATTAATTGGCTTTATCTGTAGATTATCTACATCCAGGCTGCGGCTGTTGCTCAGCTCAGAAAAAAGGCATATTAACTCTGATTCATTGGTCGGGTGCAGGAAGATCGTGTCTGCAACACTTGTCCTTATGAAATCGCAGGCACTCATGCATACGAGAATATTATTACCGACTAGAAAATCATTGAATGCATCAGATAGTGACTCATCGGTTATTGGAATACCATTTCTGACAATGTTAATACGTGACTGGGAAATAGTTGTATGGTTGCGCAGGAGATTTAGCTGTTTCCATATCCTCTGGCTGTCACATTCACAGGAGTTAAACAAGTCACTATGATAACGGTTTTTCGCGTTGCGCAGCTCGTTCATGAGACGATTGCGAAAACGTTTAAACTCGGTCCAGTCATTTGGATCTTGTGACTTGATAAACTTATCATAAAGGCAATTTTTTTTATATATTTGATAGAGAAGATTGTTTGTGACCCAGGGTTTGCGTATCCTGGAAGGTTGCTTTTTCAATAGTAAAGGGGAAATATTTATGATAGCTTAAGGAAAATAGCCTGAGGAAACTTTCATATGCGACATCCGGTATTTGCGTGGCATAAACATCCGTCCAGTCGATGCTTCCTAATTCGGCATGGAAATTTTCTAACGCATTCTGCGTAATCGCTTGTATGAAGGTATCAATAGCAGTTGATCGTTGACATGCATGATTCAGGCTCAGAAATATAGGCATATGGTCACTAAGGCCACAGGAAAACACTCCCGATTTACTCTTACTTAAACCAATGTTTGTAATGAATAGGTCGATACACGTGGATGTATTATGAGTAGTTCTGGTAGGTGATGATATGACATTGAAGCAACCACGTGCGTGTATATCTGCCTCAAAATTTCGCTTCATTGGGCAGTCGAGCATCATATTGACATTGAAATCACCACCCAACAGGAGTTTAAATTGCAATTCACCAACGTAAAGGAAGAAATTTTCAATAAACTGGAAGAAATGGTATAATTACCGCTTGGTGGACGGTAGAAAACTATTACTACTACTTCTACTAAAAATCTGCACTTTGAAAATTGAACCAAACATCCGCAAATGGATCGAATGCTTTTTATCTAACCGAACCCAATATGTTATCGCTAATAACGCTTCCTCTCCTTGTCCTGTTGAATCTGGCGTCCCTCAAGGTTCCGTTTTAGGTCCCCTACTATTCCTGATCTACATAAATGATCTTCCAGATAACATTAACTCTAGTATAAGGCTATTTGCTGACGACTGCGTTATCTATCGCGAAATAAATAACCCTAATGATACACTTATCCTTCAATCCGACCTAAATAAAGTATCTGAATGGTGCAATAAATGGTTAATGACCCTTAACATCAGTAAATGCAAGCACATGACATTTTCGCGAAGCACTAATGCCTCAATGTCTTCAGAATACAGAATTAATGACATCGGACTGGAGCGCGTGTCTGCCTACAAGTATCTCGGTGTCTACATATCTGATGACTTGTCATGGCATACTCACATTCACTACATCATAGGTATTGCAAACCACACTCTCGGTTATTTCCGACGCAATTTTTTCCAAGCTCCACGGCGCCTAAAATTAATGCTTTATCAAACTTTCGTTCGTCCGAAACTCGAATACGCGTGTGCAGTTTGGCATCCGGCACACCGCATTCTCACTTAATCCATAGAATCCCTTAAAAATCGATCAAATCGTTTTATTATGTCGAACTATTCACGTACCGCTAGTGTCTCGTAGATGAAATCGTCACCCTTCCTGACCTTCAAACTCGGCGCAACATCTCGCGACTTTGTTTATTCCACAAAGTGTTCCATCACCATTCATTGAATCAGCAACTCATTTCGCAGCCAGTGTACTTATCCTCCCGTATCGATCATAGCAATAAGGTAGCTGTTCCTCTTTGTCGCACTGACATGTTCCTGCATTCTTTTATGCCGAAAACCTGTTGTGAGTGGAACCGCCTTCCCTCTTCTATCGCCACCTTAGCCGATGCGTCATCATTCAAGACCGCTGTGACAGATCATCTTTTAAAATGACTGAAATTTTGCTGTTTTTTTTCTTTCATTTTGCTGCTCTTACTATCTGTTTATCTTGTCTTTGTGTTATACGCTTGAATGCTTTTTGTTTGTAAACCATGTACCCACCCCCTCTGTAATGCCCATTGGGCCCTAAGGGTATGATAATAAATAAACTGAGTAGACAGTTCGAGCACTCAAGAGTGATAGGACTTCATAGTCATCAGTAATACAGCAAAATTCATTGATGCACTTTGCATTAATGTTATCACGGACAAGCACACTGGCGCCACCGCCTCGTGACGTTTCTGTTTTTGGTAAAGCACTGATATTTAGGCCGTTTCCATACGACTGACTGCTGGTCATACCACGTTTCAGACAGCATAATAACATCAAGCTTAAAGGTCAAGCTGCTGAAAAAAAGGTCGAGCATGTCATGCTTGTTTCTCAGTGACTGGCAGTTGAGATGGAAGCATCGAGTGGATTTTTTATGGTCTGGTCCAACAAAATGCAAAAAATCAGACAGGGATAACGGGCCAACAGAAGCCATGTCAAAACGGGAAAACGTAAGGACAACCACTTCAATATCACACTTTCAGCTTTTCGAGGTCGGTTGAGGTCTTTATTACATGTGCATGGGCATGTTCTGCTTTCCGGACTAATATTCTTCCGTTGCGATGCCACAAAAATTTTAAATTGTTTGCGTGTGCCCATTCCTTTGCAACTTTGAGCAACGATCTATTATACCCGGTTAGGTTTTCGGATATCTAGACATCATGTTCTACCCTTGATATAACTTTCATTTTTTCAAACCATTTTTCTCTTAACGACTGTCGCGTGAAGCAAACGAGCACGGCTGTTGTCTTATCTTTTTGTGAAGGAAGACGGTGAATGGTGGAGACGGAATTAAGAGGATCAAGTTCCAGTTTGGCAGCAAGGGCGTTTATTCTGGTCATGAGGCATTCATTCTCATGTTTAGCCAGCCCGTGAATTTTAAGTTCAGCTTCGGACTGTGGTATTCAAGGTCCATTTACGGCCGCAGACACTCTCCTGAGTTCGGCATCTGTTCTAACTTGTTCAAGTTTCCAAACTCTGTTCTTTAGTTGCTTAATTTTGCCTGAGTGCTCTGCGACAGTGACGAGTACCGTGTCGTACTGGGCGGACATGTGCTTTATTAAAGCCTCCATATCATTTACAGTGTTATTGAGAGGAAGCAGCTCATTTAATTTCCCCTTGATGTCGAGCAGAAGCGCCGTGACACTGCTGTCATCGGGTTCCCTAGAGCTGCGCACAGTTGTCTTGGTTTTACGGCACGTCGTACATTTCCAAGACTGTTTATAGTCGTTCCCTTTAGATTAATATCTAGATTCTGACACGCCAGAACAGGAACCTAGGTGATACTGCCCCAAACAGTCACTGCATATTAATGATCGACAGTCAGCTTCTATAGACTTTTCAAACTTTGCACAATCGGTAACACTTACATAACTCATGGCAGATTACGTCCACCGGTACTTAAACCCCAACCAAAGCAACGCCAACCAAAGCAAAGAAAAACCGTAACGAGGCAGCAATTGAAGTGGGAGGCAAGGCACCAAGGCTACCAGTAAGCAAGCTCTCCCAAGTAACAAAGGACCTCATAAAGAAACGACAAATAATGAAAGTGTCCAACTCAAGAGATAAGATAGAATTCGCGGAACTGTCAAAACTCATCAGCAAACGGAAAATAAGCACTATAAAAATTATAACGTGAGAAAGACGGAAGAAGCCGTAAGAAATGGACGCAGCCTGAAATCAGTGAGAAGGTAACTTGGCATAGGACAAACCAAGATGCATGCACTGAAATATAAGCAGGGTAATATTATCAGTAATCTCGAACGTATAATAAAAGCAGCGGAAGAATTCTATAATGACCTGTAGATTACCCAGATGACTCAGAAGTGCTCTATTCGATACAATAATGAACAATGGGCAGAAACTCCTATATCTACAGATGACGTCAGAAGGGCGTTGCAAGGCATGAAACGGGGAAAAGTGGCAGGACAGGTTGGAATAATAGTCGATTTATTCAAAGATGGAGGAGACATAATGCTAGGAAAACTGGCGGCTCTCTATACGAAGTGTCTATCGACTGCCAAGGTCCCAGCAAAGTGGAAGAATGCAAACATTAAACTAATCCACACAAAGGGCGACATTAGGGAAATGAAAAATTGTAGGCCCATCAGCTTACTCCCAGTACTAAAATAAAATATTTTCCAAAATAATCTCCATTAGAATAAGGACAACATTGGGCTTTAGTCAACCAAGGTAGCAGGCTGGATTCATGAAAGGATAATATACTATGTGTGATATCCATGTCATTAATCAGGTTATCGAGAAATCCGCAGAGTACAATAAACCTCTCTATATGGCTTTCACATATTTCGAAAAATCATTTAATTCAGTAGGAATACCAGAAGTCATAGTTGCATTGCGTAATCAAGGAGTACAGACCGCTTACGTAAAGACCGTGGAAAATATCTGCAGAGATTCCACAGCTACCTTAATTCAACACAAGCAAAATAGGAAGATACCTATAAACAAAGGGCTGAGAGAAGGAGACAAAATATCTCCAAATATCTCCAACCACTGTGTGGTTGGAAGTATTCAAGCTGTAAAACTGGGAAGGTTTAGGAATAAGGATCGACGGCGAATACCTCAGTAACCTTCGGTTTGCCGATGACATTGTTCTATTCAGCAACGCTGCGGACGAATTACAAGAAATGATTGAGGGCCTTGACAGGGAGAGTGTAAGAGTGGGGCTGAACATTATTATGCAGAAGACAAAGATAATGATAAATAACCGGGCAAGGGAACAGAGTTCAAGATCGCAGCTCAGCCTCTAGAGTTTGTGAAGGAGTACGCTTAGCTAGCACAACTAATCAGAGGGAAGTCTGAACATGTGAAGGAAATTCACAGAAGAGTAAATATTGGTTGAATCATATATGGGAGACATCGTGAGCTCCTGACTGGAAGCTTACCGTTATCATTGAAAAGGAAAGTATACAAGCAGTGCATTTTACCGGTGCTGACATGGCGCAGAGACTTGGAGACTGACAAAGAAGCTTGAGAACAAGATAAGAACCCCGCAATGAGCGATGGAACGAACAATGCTAGGCACAACTTTAAGAGACAGAAATAGAGTGGTTTGGATCAGAGAGCGCACGAGTATAGACAATATTCTAATATACATTGGAGAAAAAAATGGTGCTGGGCAGGGGGTGACAGAATGGCGCTGACCATTAGGGTGACAGAATGGGTACCAAGTGAACGGGAGCGCAGCAGAGGACGGCAGAAGACTAGGTGGTGCGACAAATTTATGAAATTTGCGTGTGCTAGTTGGAATCGCTTGGCGAAGGACGCGGGTAATTGCGTCCTGCAGTTGATATAAATAGAATGATGATGACGATGATGATAATAATGAAGATCAAATGCAAGGGTGCAATGACAAACCACTGTAACTCTTTATTTTAAACGCTGACGTGGAGCAGACAAATTTTCCTGTCTTCCCCTTTATTTTTATACCGAATTTTATAATTGTTATTTCCTCTTAGGTTCCAGAAAGGGGAAGCATTGTGGGCAGAGTGCCCGATCTTTAAGGAGTCATTATTGTTTACGTTCATGCTCCCGGAAGCAGTTCATTAGAACCACTTGCGGCCTCCGAATCGGGAGCAAGGAGCGAGGCCTTTAAGTGTGTACACCGTGGTCCGCAACTTGCGTCTTAATTAGAAGCCCCAGAGTCGCTTGCAATTGAAGAAATGATTTGGCGCATGTAAAATTGTGGTTTCTCTTTCTCTGAAATATTCATGAATGCTTTCGCAAGTATTACAGATTTTGATTAGGGTGACTTAGTCTAGCTGCCAACCAAGTATGCTAGTGGAGGCAGGGATTTTTTCAATGCAAAGAACTGAAAGCATCAGTGCAGAACACTTGTTCCTCACTTGGCGGATGTGAACATTTAGTGTTAATCAAGCAAGATGTCGTTAGTTTGATGGCTTCTGCAGCCACAATTTTGGTAAGGCAAAATAAAATTAGAGGTTTAGTGCACATAGTAAATTTCTGGACTAAAGTTAAACTTTAGTGTACTGTGAGGCACAGTACTAGTCTTCCTAGACACCTATCTTGTTTTGAGACGAAGACAATATTCTGTGAAGCGCGATCATATCTCTTACTTTAGCCTACCTTAACCACTTCAGTAGGAAAAAAGCTTTGGTTTCAGGTGGTTGGTTCATTGTGCAAGTATATGCACAGGTGCATGTGCAGGTGCATAGGTGCATAGCTGCATACTAGATATTATTGTAAATTTAATCTTATTTACTTGTGTGAAAGCGTAACGGATCAATCCAAACAGCACCAGGAAACCACTTTCATTAGGCAACCGAATAGGAAATATGATACGCCTCTGTACTGCTTTGAAACAGGGCAGGATATTGCTGCAGAACGACAACGTACGCTTCGAAACAATGGGGTAACGACCATATATGAGTAACATTATGTGAAATTTAACCAAAGCGAGACGGCTCACATGGCGATACGACACATTTCTAAATGCACTGTACTCTCGGTCAGGAACATCCATACGTTGTACAGGGCGTCATCAAATTAGTTGCTGTCTTAGAATATGTGCATAAAAAAGTTTCTTCCACAATTTACGTTACCAGTCCCATGCTTAGCAGCTCATCGGGTAACCTCTGCCATATAAGTGCAGGCATTTCGTGATATAAATGCGTTTGCTCGGTTGTAATGCAGCGCATACGCCGCTTCGAGCGTAGTTTCAGTAGTTGGGGAGTTACGGACGTTTGTTTTACGTTTAACTTTCCATTGTATGCATTATTTTTGAAAAGATGAAGCCAATTGAAGATAAAGGATATTTCTACACTGTAATACTGATGAATCGTTAGAGACTATACTTATGTTTCATTACAAGATGTGTTGTAAACTTCACGGGCATCATTGTAATCTGATTTTGTGTGTGTCAGTAAGTCTCACGATATTATTCGCTTTGTCTTGTGACTAATCAACAAACACTTTGACGCTTTAGGACAGAAAATGGTCCATTCGTGTAACTCGGCGACTACAGATTACATGCATTTCACCAAGTATAGGCACAGGAGCTTCTTATGAAGAAATCGAACATTCCCCGCATGTAAGTATTGCGAATCTCGTCTAACGTGACCATGTCTCTACAACGTGAACGCTTTCACACTACTGGGAAGAGTACTAGCACTCCGTTCTGAAGCAGGAAAATCTCCTTGTTAGGAGTACAAGCACTCAGTTTGGGGGATTAGTAACACTCGGTTTGGAAAGGTAGAAGAACTGGGTTTGGAGGAGTAGAAGCACTCGGTCGGGGGAGTCCTATTAGCCTTGTGCGAAGAGTACTGGCCCTCTGCGGAAGAGTACTAGTACTTCCTTGCGGTAGAAGAATGAAACACTGCCAGGGGGAGTTATTTTACTCTCTCAAAGGTGGTCGATCTACTTTCGTAAAGGGAGTGAAATATGGGACAAGTAGATACTCCCTCGAAGAGAGTTCAGGAAACTGTTTTTGGGCGCGTGATCGACAAGGTGTTAGCAGGACTCAAGTGGCACACCTGTCTTCTTTACTTGGATGACGTCGTCGGGTTTTTTGGAAATTTCGACGATCACCTTAGGGGGTTTGCGAAATTGCCAGAGGCCATCAAGCCATCAGGGCTTAATCTGAAGCCGGAAAAGTGCCGTTTCGGTTTCGACGAGCTTCATTTCCTGGGAAACGTCATCAGCAACTATGTGTCGTGTAGTAGTGACTGTAATATTACAGTGAAAAATCTGTGAATGATTAAACTTTTTATTTGGCGAAATTGTGCCCACATAAGCAAGTTACATTCCAAGCAGAGCAATAGCAGCGAAGACTGTCAGCGATCGTCGAAGTCTGATCAGCGGCTCAAGCGCGAAGGATTTAGTATATGAGTCATTGAAAGTTCCAGAGAATTAGCTGGTGTGCGTGTGTGTTCCAGAAACTACTACACAATTCGCATCGCGCATACATGTAAATCAGATTCCGCAAGGTTCGGTGACAGCAGAAAGCTGATAGAACCACCGACAACATTCCAGAAACTTCCGATACATGCTGGCGCGTCCTGCACTGAGTGATAACGTTGGTTAGGTGGTGAACTGCGGTCATTCGATGAAAGATAAAAACAAGTAAACTTGCCAATACAAACCCCATGTCCGCACTTAGCCAACTAGACTTTACGTTGCTTTGCGAGGAAAGAAGACCTGTCCACTGAAATTAATTACTGCAAGTTGTTGGCTGACATGTACCATAGCACATACAAATGTCGATGCTACAGCAAGTGGATAGGCACCCTCTATGGGCTGCCTTGAATTTTATTTTATTTTTGCGTATAGAAATCTTGGTGATCCATTCTAATAAACGTTGCAGTCACTTACCCAGTTTCTGCATGTCGCCGCAGAAAATGCGATAGAAAAACAGAAGAAAAGAAGAATGTAAGAAAGAAAGCGAACCAGCGCCAAAAGCATGCACTGAATTCAAGGCAAAAATCAGGGAAATTAAGTCACGAAATAAAGCAAGCGTTTTCTTACCTGCCGTTGACACCTCTGCGGGATGGATAGAAAGAAAAATTGAGTGCGTCAGATCTCAGGGGTAAAACGAGGCACACTTTAACAGTATTGTGCTCTTTCACTACAGTATTGAAGCAAACATCTACTGAGTGCGGCATAAACATTTATACCATATATGAGGTAACGTGGACGAAGAAGTTAAAAAAAAATGGGGGGAGGGGAGGCTACGAGATAACAGCATAGGAATATGGATGTTTGGATTGCAGTCACCTCTCGCATGCCAGTGAAATGTTGTTTAGTTGATTCTCTAATTATGCCAAATTATTTGCCAAAATTCACAATTATCGAAATGATAGCGTAAGATAAAATTTCATATTGTTAATCGCTTCCGAAAACATAATATTTGGCCGTTTCCAAATGGCAACACTTCTCTGACTTTTTTCAGCGCTTGAAAGTTGTGGCGCTAGACGCAAAAAACAAAGTATGCGAAGCGAAGGCGGGCACCCGCGTTCGCTTTCGTTACAGCAGTGCTCACAGAAGGAGCTTCAAAGGACCAAGGCTATTGAATGTACCATTTGGTAACCAAGAAAAAGTTAAAACTCGACTGCATCACTGTCCTCTATTATTTCCAGCTAGCAGTCGTGGCTCGGCATAACAGCGAAGCTGTACTTGAGTCGGATCCATGGATTTATTCATCTCCGTCGACAGAACAATCGACAGAAGAAACAATATCCGAACTGCAGAAAAAACTGCCCATCTCCCTTGGATTTGCAAATGCAATAATGGCCCCAGTATTTCTTCATATAAAGAAATGCTCAAAACGAGTGTCTAAACCACATGATATCATAAGGAGCCAACAAATATTGACACCAAGGACAATGTAAGGCAAATTATTTGTACTAACTAATTGAGTTATAGAGATGATAAATTATTGGAAATTAAAGTGAATGAAAAAACAACTTGCCGCATGTAGGAACCGAACCCACAACCTGTTCAACAACAAGCGAAACCGAGGCACGTCTTCTTCGTCCTCTCTCAAATCTCAGCCACTCACTAAACGGAGTCCGTTCTTGCCCCCATCGTCGTTCTCTTCTAAGTAGAATATACCCGTCAATATAGACTCTTGATTGACTCACATCTAACAAAATGCATTCCTTCAACGTCACTTGCTCCACAACATGGTTTAAGCAAGTGAGAACAACGCAGCGGGAACTTTTCTATAGAAACCGCTAGGATCATTTCCGCTGGCGAAGTCAATCGAAAGCAGAAAAAAAGGCACTTTCATGCAAGCCTTATATATAACACCAGACTTTTCAAAAATGAGGGTGACTTCAAATTGGCTAACAGACAAGAGGCTTACCTGACATGCTGCTCACTTCCGAAGCTTCCCCTGAAAAAGGAAGGCATGAATAATGAGCAAATTCGCCCAGTGAAACATATGTCGCAATTGTGTTAGCGCATGCATTTAGAATTTGCATTGCGTATCACGTGCAGTCTACGCCACGAATATGAATATTCAATCCTTGCGGTAGATACACACACAGGCAAAACAGGAACAGGTGCCGTGCAACGAATAAATAACGTGGGCCCGATAGTCAAAGGGGCACACAAGGAAATGCACCAAGAGCAAGAATGAAAGGCGAGTGCGGGCAGACATATTCTCGGGCGTCTTGGTTAATGTTTGGCGAAGACATCATAGTGTGAATATAACAGACACAAGAAAAACAAAATCGAACACCGCACGTACTACAATCACAGTTTCCTAGAAGAAGACCAGGAGAAAACGTGGAGTAAAATAGGCATGCACGCATGTTCTTAACGGCAAGGAAAAAGTAATAATAGAAACGCAACTCACTTCCAAATAAAAAAAAGACAAGTATCGCTGACGTGATCTGCGCCTCTTTTCGTGATATCAAAGGCTTCCAAAAGTTCCCCTGCAGTAGCGTCTTCGTTGCTGCCCGTAATGTTAACTAGTGAAAGTGACGTTCGCACTTGCAAGTCAAGAAATGCGCAGGCACATGCCATTTGTCTTCAGTCTTAATTGTAGCTTTGTGTTCCTGCGCTAGGCCATTATAGAACCGTCTTGCCTGATCTATTTAGGCCTTCGCACATGACACTGGTGTCGAGCAATTATTGCCAGTCGCACATAAGGTGTCTTTAACATGTCCCAAAATGTCAAAAAGGTTATCTTGTGAGAAGATGGTTATTGTGCTATAAACACACGGTCGAGATGAGAAGTGGAGAGGACGCGCGCAGTGCGTCCTGTCCTGCGCGTGTCCTGTGAACTTTTACTCACGTTCTCCGTGCGCTTGCAGAGCAGTAACCGCCTTATTACAAGATGAACTTCCACCAAAAAGACCATCTTGCCGCACTACTGCTCTACGTCCCGAAGGTGGCTGTCAGGTAAAGTGTTCCTGTTGTTTTCCTCGGCGCCACGTTGTCATGCTTGCTTGTGCCAGCGCATTTTAAACAAAGAGTAAACATGCGTGAAAGGATATGGATAACCAAGCGCCGTCCAGAAGGAGCGTTTCTTGAGTTGTGTCTCCACTACTCTTGAATGTTATCAAAAATGGCAATAGTGCTTCTCCGTCTTGGTGCCGATAAGTCACGAAAATTCTACGGTTTTGCAGACAAGTTTGGCCAGCTGTGGAAGCAATGACCCCAGTTCTATTAAAATATATATGTGAAAAGTGGACTTAATTGCAAAGCATTAATAACACATTCAGCAGAACATACATTTCTGTATAAGTGCTCGTCGAGCAAAATTTTTATTTTGTGATTTATTTATAAGTGTGTTTATAATCGTCCAGTGGGCACTATAGCGAGGTGGGTGGGGAATAGTTTTACTGAATATATATATGCCCTTATGAGCAAAACGTGAACAAGGATTCGTGAACAAGGATACATGGAACAATCCTCGTTTTGCTTTATTTGCTCATCGTCTTAAATTTCCATCTCCCGCATTCCCCGTCTTTTCTCTGGATGCCCGTATGATAGAACATTACAATATAAGAAAGTACAAAGTATCAATAACGCGAAATACCAGTATAAATGTCATCATCCTTCTTGAAGTCGATGCTCTGACGAAATATCTATTCTGCAACGGTCACGGCGAGAACAAGAAACAGACGCTGACCTAGGTTAATTTTTTCTTTCTTAGTTGACATTTGGGTACGGGAGAACGAGGCTCCTGTGTGGCGGCCGCCGAAACGTCCGTCAAGACAAAAAAAAAAAGAAAAAAAGAAAACCTCGCCTTTATTGGAGTCTGTTTCCTGTTCTCACTATCATCATAATCATCATCGTCATCATCATCAGCCTGTATTTCGGTTAGCTGCAAGACGAAGGGCTCTCCCAGCGATCTCTAATTAAACCTGTCTTGTGCTAGCTGATTTAAACTCGCGTCTGCAAGCTTTGTCATTTCGTTTCCCCACATTGTCGTCTACCATCCTTGACAGTGGTTCCCTTCCCTTGGCCTCATTATGTAGCTCTAATGGTCCACTAGTTACCGGCCTATCCATTACATGGCATGCCCAGCAACATTTCTTTTTCTCCTAATGTGCTTATTGTCTGGTATCCCCGTTAGCTCTATGACTATAATTTACAGCGATTTCTTGCTGTATATTTACGCTACAGTATAGGTTATGTACTACAGATATACAGCGCTTATAACACAAAGGTGGCGACTCCAATCGAAAATGCCACTCAAGTTCGCACATAAAATGAACCCGAATCACAACTGTTGCAAACTATCCAAGGCTACACAAAGCTGTGAAAGATTAGCCGCTACAGGCAACCGTAGTGCCATGAACGAAATGTCCTTATTATACCTTGACTAAGTTCAGAAAATTGCTCTTCTATGGCTCTCTATTGTCCGAGATGAAGCTTTAGGGTATCCGCTTTGAACATGGAGGAATAAAAACCGAGGAGAGGCCCCGACGTTACTTTTTGACAAGCTTCGTGACGCCGGAAGTTGCCGTGACACCTCCATCTTGCTGTGCCAATCACGGTGTATTCCATTGCGATTGGACATATTGCAGGCCCATCGGCACTCTATGAGAACAAACACGTAAGCTGGTGGTGGCTTTATAGGAATCATTTTGCTTTATCGAACACGTTCCGGGAGGTCACACACCGCGGAGATATGGCAAGTCACACCACGCCGAATAACAGTCCAGCCGAAGAGAATTGTAGTTACGCCACTAAACGCACCGACTGCGGCCTGAGTTATATTGTTATCATAGTGAGTGAAGCTTCACGGAAACAAAGTCCTGCGGTGGCGAACAGTATGTGCATATGCCTGTGACTGGTGGGTCGGCGGCCATATGTATCGCCTGGCCATGCACTGTGCGTAGCCTGAAGGCCGTGCACTGCCCGTGCCATCAGCCGTTTCACGTGCGCGCAGGCATATGGACTTCTGTAGACCCTTGTTCGCTTTTGCACCGTATCCGACAACCTTGACGTCCCTGCGGCCCTTGAGCACACCGATGACATTACTGCAGTAAGGGGGGTTCGTCCCTTTATTTCGCACAGCAGCCTCTGCTTCTCCATCCTTCCACATGTCTGTTTCACTTGCTACAAATACATCGTCAGCGGTCAAAAGGTGGAATGATGTACAGCTGTCACTGATCTGCAAGGCGCTTATCGCACATAATCTGAAGCATAGCAGTTCCAGTCTGTGATGGCACGTTTCATGAATCTACCAAAGACAGGAAATGTGTTCCCTGGTCATCCTTCGTCCGTGGCGTGGTACGGGGTCTACGGCATTGCATGCGCGCTCGTCTCACGCGTTCTACTTCCTCCCCTCCCACCTGGCCACAACAACAGTTTGGAGAGTATGGACTAGATAGCACAGGAGAAGAACATACGGGCACTAATGAACCCAGGCACACACGATGCCTTTGCCACAGGAGGAAACCTACGGAGCAACACGTGCGACCGCACTCAACCACAACAAAGCCGGCATTTGGGCCCGAATTCATGGCCACTAAAGCAAGAAAATACCCCGTGACTTCCTCAAGCCTTTTCTCCTACCGCGCAGAGGGTGCGGGCCTCTCCTTAGTTCTTTTCCTTCCTCCATGTTTGAATCTTTTAGAACATGCCGCCATTGTTTAGGCGGTCAAAATCAATTCGAGGCTATTGTTTTAATAATAATTTCATAATTTCATAATTTATTTATTTATTAGTAAAAATACAAATAATTGCATGTGCGTAGTATACATAAGGAGGTCCCATAGTCAAAGACTGTATCGGGACCTCCTTCTAAAGACACTTATGATGTTATACAATCTTTAAAGCAACAGTAGTACAGATGAGAGCGAAGAGTAATATCAAAACATGTTTATAGCATATGAGTAATAAGAACACTTGTTAACAGCAAGACGGTATAAAAAAACTGAATAAAATAAAAAAATAAAAAAACCTAAAAAAACAAAACGAAAAAAAAAACACAAGAAGAGTTTCAGTAAGTATTTATTATGAATGATTTTAGTTCTCTTTTAAATTGGTATAAATTTTTTGCATTTTTGATGATAGGTGGTAGAGTATTCCAAAGCGATATTGCGGAAAATTCCGCAGTCTGTTTACCATAGTTAGTTCGCACTTTAGGTAGAAGAAAATTATTATTGAGTGCAAATCTAGTGTGACTATGAGCTATTAGGTCACAATGTGAGAAGCAGATCGATGGTAGTTCCTTAGTCATATATTTGTAGAATAAAATTCCTAGATTATATTTGGTGAGTTCTGAAATGGTTAGGATGTTGTTTTCGTGTAAAAGGGATTTTCCATTAGCAAAGCGTGAACTCCTTGTGATTATTCTTATGGATTGATTCTGGATTACCTGGAGAGATGCCAAATGGGTGTTATAAGTGTTACCCCAGCATAGTATGCCGTAGTTAATATGGCATACTATGCTGGGGTAACACTTAGTTCCCAGTCGCCTCCTCCATCACACTGCTCTGATGAAAATAAAAAATTCCTGCTCTATTGTTAAGAATATAGTTAAAGCTTTATTAGTGCGCTGTATTATTGCTGTGCGGATAATCTTTTTCTTGTGCTGCTAAACATGTGTTTTAGCTATTGGCGTTGCTATATTCTTAAACATAGATATACATCGCACTCTCCTGCTTAGACCTTAGCTAGTCTCGTGTTTTTTATACATAAGCAGCCAACAAGCTTTCGTGAACCCAGGAGTTTCAGCGGAGTGCTAGAACTAGAGGACCAGCGCACCACGCTCTTAGAACGGACTAGCACGCTCCATGCTTGCACCGCGAGCCCGCGCCATCCAACTTTAATTTAGCGATATTTTTTAGTGCCGCCCAAGAACGCCGACTTCTAGAGTCCGCGCGTAGCGGCGTGGGTTGGCGCTACAGGGCACCCCGCACAGGCCCAACAACGGCGAAACCTAGTTGTTGGTGAAGTAGAGATGATGTTCTCTTGATTACATGTAGGTCCGCGGACACGCCGTTGACATCCGTGGGGACCTGCGTGGCAGGTGTCTTTAGGTAGGAGGTTTGAGTCGGTGTAATGAGATTGCCTCTTAGCAACCCCATTCGAAAAAATTATGGTGGATTTGACATCTTGTGGAGAACACGGTATGGTCCATTGTAGGAGGGTGTAAAATATGCCTTTACCGAGCCCTGTCTTAGAAAAACGTAGGCTGAAAACAGAAGGTCCGAATTCACAAAGGAGCTTGGGTCCGAAGATTGAAGCGGGACGGGGTCCAGTGACTGATTGCAATCCTGTAGGCATTGAAGCTACTGCAGTGGCTAGGGCGAGGGGCCGAAGGAAAGAAGTTATCAAGAAGTCGCAAAGGAGCACCATACACGAGATCGCCCGGAGAACAGCCAATGTCGCGACGAAAGACAGGGCGCAGGCTGAGAGGCACCATAGAAAGGTGGTGGACCCAGTGCTCCCGATGAAAGGCCAGAGTGAGGACACCCTTGAGCTGGCGGCTTAGGCCCTCAACCATGCCGTTGGCACAGGGATGGTATGAAGGGGTAGGACAAGCTTTCACTGTGCCGTATTATATCCTATTTACTGCCCTCTAATTCCTGCAATAGCACCTCTAGACTCGCCTCACTAAATAACGTTCTAGCGTTAAACGTTGCCAGGTTTATATTGTCACGTGGTAGTGACGGTGAAGAAAGAAATAATACGATGGAATACAAAACTAGCTTTTATTCGGCGAACCTGTGCACACAAAAACAGGCTACACATATAGCACAACAATAGCGGCGAACACGGTCGGCGATCGTCGGAAATCTGATCAGCGGGTCAAGCGCGTGGGCTTTTATAGAGCAGTCGTCGAAGGTTCCAGATTAATCGTTCGGACCCGCATGCCTTCCACAAAGTTCTACACCATTCGCGTCAGGTGATGAAATCAGATAACATAAGGTTCGGCGACAACAGACAGCGGATACAAGCATCGATAACTTTCCAGAAACTTCGGATAAATGCAGGCGCGTCCCGCGCTGTGCGATAACATTTGTTAGGCGGCGGAATGTGGTTGCCCGATAAAGATAAGTACACGTGTCAATAACACCCTCTTAAAAAGCACCGTCCCAATGCTACAAATATAAGAGAGCGAAACAGAAAAGGACACCTATTGAACATAAGTAACAAAAGAACGAAGAGAAACAAAGTCCAAAGGTCAGTCACGCGAAGCCCCAAAGTTCATTAACGCTTGTAGTACGGTTTGAGTCGCACAACGTGGACTATTTCAGGTCGTGAGCGGCGCCGCTGTGATAGCGAAATGCCGTCTGGCACGAGCTCGTCGTCCAGTGTAGCAATACGTCGGATGATCTTGTACGGTACGAAATAGCGACGCAAAAGCTTCTCGCTCAGTCCTCGTCCACAGTCCACAGGGGTCCAAAACCAAACACGGTCACCGGGCTGGTACTCGACGAAGCGTCGTTGGATGTTGTAGTGTCGGCTGTCGGTCCTCTGCTGGTTCTTGATTCGCAGGCGGGCGAGCTGTCGGGCTTCGTCGGCGCGCTGGAGATAGGTAGCGCGTGAAGATTTTCCTCGTCAGTGACGTGCGGCAGCATGGCGTCGAGCGTCGTCGTCGGGTTCCTGCCGTAAACCAGCTTGAATGGCGTAATCTGTGTTGTTTCTTGCACCGCCGTGTTGTAAGCGAATGTTACGTACGGCAGGACCGCATCCCACGTCTTGTGCTCGACGTCGACGTACATTGCTAGCATGTCGGCAAGGGTCTTGTTCAGGCGCTCCGTGAGACCATTCGTCTGCGGATGGTAGGCAGTTGTCCTCCTGTGACTTGTCTGGCTATATTGCAGAATGGCATGCATGAGCTCTGCTGTAAAAGCCGTTGCTCTGTCGGTGATGAGAACTTCTGGAGCACCATGTCGCAGCAGGATGTTCTCGATGAAAAAATTCGCCACTTCGGCTGCACTGCCCTTCGGTAGAGTTTTAGTTTCAGCGAAGCGAGTGAGGTAGTCCGTCACTACGACGATCCACTTATTTCCGGATGTTGATGTCGGGAACGGTCCTAACAAGTCCATCCCGATCTGATGAAAAGGGCAGTAAGGAGGCTTGATCGGCTGTAGTAATCCCGCTGGCCTTGCCGGTGGTGTCTTGCGTCGCTGACAGTCTCGGCATGTCTTGACATAACGGGCGACATCGGCGGTTAGGCGCGGCCAGTAATACCGTTCTTGTCTCCTCGATAGCGCCCGGAAGAAAAAGAAGGTGCCCAGCTGTCGGATCGTCATGTAGGGTGTGCAGTACTTCTGGACGCAGCGCTGACGGACCAACAAGAAGGTAGTCGGCGCTGACTGGTGAGAAGTTCTTCTTCATGAGTAGGTTGTTAAGACAGTCCACGCTTAAATGCCCTAGGGATAGCGTCGGTGTGCCCATCTAAATAATCGAAGAGGCGTTTAAGCTCCGGGTCCGCTGGTTGTTGTTCGGTGAAGTCTTCCGCGCTCATTATTCCAAGGAAGGCATCATCATCCTCGTCATCTTGCGGTGGCGGGTCAGTGGGGGCGCGTGATGGGCAATCGGCATCTGAGTGTTTTCTTCCGGACTTGTATGTTACAGTGATGTCGTATTCTTGTAGATGAGGCTCAACCGTGCCAGCCGTCCTGAAGGGCCCTTTAAGTTAGCTAGCCAGCACAAGGCGTGATGGTCGCTGACGACTTTGAATGGCCTGCCATATAGGTAAGGGCGAAATTTCGCTGTAGCCCAAACGATGGCGAGGCATTCCTTTTCGGTTGTAGAATAATTGCCTTCCGCTTTTGACAACGACCGGCGTAAGCGTAAGCTATCGACTGACAGCGTAAGCTATCACGTGTTCATGTTCATCTTTTCTCTGGACTAGGACGGCACCGAGGCCTAGGCTACTGGCGTCAGTGTGGATATCGGTATCGGCGTGGTCGTCGAAGTGCGCAAGTACGGGCGGCGACTGCATGCGTCGTTTGAGTTCTTGAAATGCGTCAGCTTGCGGCGTTTTCCACTTGAACTCGACGTCACATTTAGTTAGCTGTGTCAGCGGCTCAGCGATGCGTGAAAAGTCCTTGACAAATCGCCTGTAGTAGGCACACATGCCAAGAAATCTACGCACTGCCTTCCCGTCGATGGGCTGCGGGAACTTTGCAATGGCATCTGTCTTCAGCGGTTAGGGGCGGACTCCATACTTGCTGATGACGTGGCCTAGGAACAGAAACTCATCGTAAGCGAAGCGGCACTTTTCTGGCTTCAGAGTAAGCCCTGATGACTTGATGGCCTCTAGTACTGTTGCAAGCCCCCTAAGGTGATCGTCGAAATTTCCGGCGAAGGCAACGACGTCATCCAAGTAAACGAGACCGGTCTGCCACTTCAATCCTGCTAAAACTGTGTCCATCACATGGTGGAACGTTGCAGGCGTCGAGCACAGTCCAAATGGCATAACCTTGAACTCGTAGAGGCCGTCTGGGGTGATGAAGGCGGTCTTCTCACGATCTCTTTCGTCGACTTCTATTCGCCAATAGCCAGAGTTCAGGTCCATCGACGAGAAGTCTTTAGCGTTGCAGAGCCGATCCAATGCGTCGTCTATTCGTGGGAGGGGTTATACGTCCTTCTTCGTGATCTTGTTCAGGCGACGATAATCGACGCAGAAACGTAGGGTTCCGTCCTTATTCTTCACCGGAACAACAGGGAATGCCAACGGGCTTTTCGACGGCTGGATGATGTGGCGCTGCATTTCGTCGACTTGTTCCAGACTAATCGTTCGGACCCGCGTGCCTTCCACAAAGTTCTACACCATTCGCGTCAGGTGATGAAATCAGATAGCATAAGGTTCGGCACAACAGACATCGAATAGAAGCATCGTTAAGTTTCCAGAAATTCTGATAAATGCAGGCGCTTGCCGCGCTGTGCGATAACATTTGTTAGGCGGCGAAATGTGGTTGCCGGATAAATATAACTACACGTGTCAATAAGCGGCGAACACGGTCGGCGATCGTCGGAAATCTGATCAGCGTGTCAAGCGCGTCGGCTTTTATAGAGCAGTCGTTGAATGTTTCAGACTAATCGTTCGGACTCGCGTGCCTTCCACAAAGTTCTACACCATTCGCGTCAGGTGATGAAATGAAATAACCTAAGGTTCGCCGACAACAGACAGCAGATAGAAGCATCAATAACTTTCCAGAAACTTTGGATAAATGCAGGCGCGTCCCGCTCTGTGCGATAGCATTTGTTAGGCGGTGAAATGTGGTTGCCCGATAAAGATAAGTACACGTGTCAAAATTCCAATGGCAGCCTGTCGGAGCCAGGGATTCTTAGCACCCTCTGCTGCGTCGCAGGTCAGACCGCCGCCGTGGTCAGTTGCTTCGCAGCTGCTTGAGACTGAGGGCCGGGGTTTGATTGTTGTGTTCATATAGGTCAAAACAAGTATATACAGTGTTCAAAAGCGGGCACGTCCTGTGCTACCGGGGCTTAGCGGAGAGACGAGAACTAGGAGTCGGATTCCTGATTAATAAGAATATAGCTGTTAACATACAGGAATTCTATAGCATTAACAAGAGGGTGGCAGGTCTTGTTGAGGAACTTAATCAGAGGTACAAAATGAACGTTGTACAGGTCTACGCCCCTACATCCAGTCATGATGGCCAGGAAGACGATAGCTTCTATGAAGACCTTGAATCGGCGATGGGTAGAGTGAAAACAAAATACGCTATACTGATGGGCGACTTCAATGCAGACGAGGCAGTGGGGGAATATGGCATAGGCACTAGGAATAGCAGGGGAGAGTTATTAGTAGAGTTTGCGGAACAGAATAATATGCGGATAATGGATACCTTCTTCCGCAGAGGGGATAGCCGAAAGTGGACGTGGAGGAGCCCGATGGGCGAGACTAGAAATGAAATAGACTTCGTACTCTGCGATAACCCTGGCATTATACAAGATGTGGACGTACTCAGCAAGGCGCGCTGCAGTGACCATAGGGTGGTAAGAACTCGAATTAGCCTAGACCTGAGGAGGGAACGGGAGAAACTGGTACATAAGAAGCCGATCAATGAGTTAATGGTAAGAGGGAAAAATAGAGGAATTCCAGATCAAGCTACAGAACAGGTACTCGGTTTTAACTCAGGAAGAGGACCTTAATGTTGAAGCAAGAACGATAATCTTGTGGGCATCATTAAGGAGGGTGCAATAGAAGTCGGTGGTAGCTCCGTTAGACAGGATGCCAGTAAGCTATCGCAGGAGACAAAACATCTGATCAAGAAATGGCAATGTGCGAAAGCCTCTAAACCTACAGCTAGAACAGAACTGGCAGAACTTTCGAAGGTAATCAACGAGCGTAAGACAGCTGACATAAGGAAGTAAAATATAGATAGAATTGAACATGCCCTCAGGATCGGAGGAAGCCTAAAAGCAGTGAAGAAGAAATTAGGAATTGGCAAGAATCAGATGTATGCGTTAAGAGACAAAGACGGCAATACCATTACTAATATGGATAAGATAGTTCAAGTGGCTGAGGAGTTCTATAGAGAGTTCTACAGTACCAGTGACACCCACGGCAATAATGGAAGAGAGAATAGTCTAGAGGAATTCGAAATCCACAGGTAACGCCGGAAGAAGTAAAGAAAGCCTTGGGAGCTATGCAAAGGGGGAAGGCAGCTGGGGAGGATCAGGTAACAGGAGATTTGTTGAGAGATTATGGGCAGATTGTTCTAGAGAAACTGGCCACCCTGTATACGCAATGCCTCATGACCTCGAGCGTACCGGAATCTTGGAAGAACGCTAACATAATTCTAATCCATAAAAAAGGGGACGCCAAAGACTTGAAAAATTATAGACCAATCAGCTTGCTGTCCGTTGCATATAAAGTATTTACTAAGGTAATCGCAAATAGAATCAGGAACACCTAACACTTCTGTCAAACAAGAGACCAGGCAGGATTCCGCAAAGGCTACTCAATCATAGACCATATTCACACTATCAATCAGGTGTTAGAGAAACGTGCGGTATATAACCAACCCTATATATAGCTTTCATTCATTACGAGAAAATGTTTGATTCTGGCGAAACCGCAGCTGTCATGAAGCCATTACGGAATCAGGGTGTCGACGATCCGTATGTAAAAATACTGAAAGATATCTATAGCGGCTCCGCAGCCACCGTAGTCCTCCATAATGAAAGCAACAAAATCCCAATAAAGAAAGGCGTCATGCAGGGAGATACGATCTCTCCAATGCTACTCACAGCGTGTTTACAGGAGGTATTCAGACTTGGATTGGGAAGAATTGGGGATAAAAGTTATTGGAGAATACCTTAGTAACTTGCGATTCGCTGATGGTATTGCCTTGCTTAGTAACTCAGGGGACCAATTGCAATGCATGATCGCTGACCTGGAGAGGCAAACAGAAGAGTGGGTCTAAAAAATAATCTGCAGAAAACTAATGTTTAACAGTTTCGGAAGAGAACAGCAATTTACAATAGGTAGCGAGGCACTGAAACTGGTAAGGGAATACATCTACTTAGGGCAGGTAATGACCGCGGATCCGGATCATGAGACGGAAATAATCAGAAGAATACGAATGGGCTGGGGTGCGTTTGGCAGGCATTCTCAGATCATGAACACCAGGTTGCTATTATCCCTCAAGAGAAATGTGTATAATAAATGTGTCTTACCAGTGCTCAATTACGGGGCAGAAGCCTGGAGGCTTCTGCCCCGTAATTCTGCCCCGGAGGTTCTAGTTAAATTGAGGACTTCGCAACGAGCTATGGAAAGAAAATGATGGGTGTAACGTTAAGGGATAAGAAAAGAGCAGATTGGGTGAGGGAACGAACGCGAGTTAATGACATCTTAGGTGAAATGAAGAAAAAGAAATGGGGGGGGGCATGGGCAGGACATGTAATGAGGAGCGAGATAACCGATGGTCATTAAGGGTTACGGACTGGATTGCAAGGAATGGGAAGCGTAGCAGGGGGCGGAAGAAACTTAGGTGGGCGGATGAGAATAAGGAGTTTGCAGGGACGACATGGCCACAATTAGTACATGACCGGGGTTGTTGGAGAAGTATGGGAGAGGCCTTTGCCCTACAGTGGGCGTAGCGAGGCTGCTGGTGCTGGTGCTGCTGCTGCTGCTGCTGATGATGATGGTGACAGGGTTTACCGCCAAGGTGGCGGCCGCGATCAGTGTCCGGCCGTGATCAGGGGTGAGAATTTTGTGGCAGCCGAAGCGGGAAAACCATGCCTAAACGAAGGCTTTGGCGACCGCCTAAGAAGTCATATCCGGAATGGGCACAACTTCAGACCAAGGGGTGAAGCTCTCAATCATTGTTGGAATGCATCAGCAATCGTGAGACAGAGGAAGTGGTTCAACCAAATCAAGATGGACGTGGCCAAAGCGACAGCCAGGTGGCAAGAAAAACTTCGTGAGAGTCTTCGTGTGGTGGGTCATTCTCGCGGTCTCGCACGTGAGGCACGAACGTTCGCGCCGGCGAACATCGGTGTTCATGCTTGGCCAAACGTATGGCTGTGTAACCGGGCGCTGCGTGGCTCGGATGCTGGTATGGCAGATGCCGTGAAGGGGTCAGAACACTGCACGACTGAAGGCAGCCGGAATGAAGACGCAAGGTGCAGCAACTGACATGTCACGTCATAGTGAAGCAGGCACAAACGGGGAGGAACCAGCTGTACACAGAAGGAATGGGGATGGTCACGCTGCGTTTGCTGCTCAGGGTCTTGCATCTGCACTAGAGCTAGGCGTTCCCAGTTCACAATCGATACAACAGTGCCAATGAAAAGTGAGGAAGCTTGATTTGCCAATGATGATTTGAAAAAGTGCCAATAGAGGTAGGTGCTGCAGTGTCTTTGATGTGCCGGATATCTGTAGTAAACTCCCATGTATAGGCCAGTTGACGAAGATCATGTTCAACGCACTTGGAAGAGTTTGTATTGAAGTCATAATCGAAAGCTTATGATCCGCTAGAACATAAACTGGCTGGCCCTCGAAAAGTGCCGGAAGTGCTGGATGATTGAGCAGATAGCCAACAGCCTGCGGCCAAAAACGCTCGAGCGAGTCTCGGCAGGTTGGAGAATCAATTTTGCTGCTGGAAAACAGCGCGGATGGTGACACTGGAAGCGTCCGCTACAATGCGAGCAGGCGCGTTACTTCTCGGGTAAATGCAAAGCACCGAATAAGCGACGGCTTGTTTAGCAGGCCTGAAACAGCTTGAGCTTCGTGCGACCTGAAAATCGCGCATGCGGAGCCCTTGTCTTGCGAAGAAGGTCAGTCATTGGGCGCAAAATCTCACCGGTGTGCGGAATAAAGCGTCGATAGACATTCACTAGGCCCACGAACTCACGCCGCTGGCATAGGCTAGTGGGTGGTGAGAAGTCTTGCACGGCCTAAGCGAGGGAGGGCAAAGGACGAATTCTTAGCGTCGAGGTGTGGCGACTCCGGAACTCAAGCTCGGAAGACCCAAAGGCTCAGTTCTGGAGGTTGGCGACCAGGCCATCTTGTTGAAGGCGTTGAGCGAGCTCCCGGAGGTGACGCTCATGGTCTTATAGATGGCGACTCGCGACGACGATGTCGTCGATGTAGTAAGATACGGCCGGGAGTCTACGCGTTACCTCGGCAATGAATCTTTGGAACATTTGAGCTGTGTTGCGTAGCCCAAAGGCCTTGCGCACGTACTCAAACAGGCCGAAGGGTGTAGCAATGGTCGTCCTATGGATATGTGCAGGCTCAACGGACATCCGGTGATAGACCTTGACAAGGTCCATTTTAACAAAGATTTTGCATGCTTGATGTGGCCTCTGAAATCTTGAACGTATGGAACAGTATAACTATCGTGGATCGTCTGAATGTTGAACGACCGGTCGTCGCCGCACGGATGTCATTCACCCGGTTCTTTCTCGGGCACCAGTTAAAGTGGCTAAGTGATACTTCTGGACGAGGGTCTAATACCCAACTGGAAGAAGTGCTCGAATTCCCGTTTAGCAATTGCCAGACGCTCACCAAATAGATGGCGCCGATGAGCACCAATGGTTGGACTACGCCTGACATTTTGGTGGGTTATGCTGTGTTTGGGAGGCTTACTTAAATACTAGGTCCTCGTCACCACAGAAAAGTATTCGAGGATCCGAGCCTTCGAGCATGGTGGAATCAGCGTACGGATGCGAGTGGGTGGTGGTGGGGCAAAGCATTTATTACACTAGAAAGAGAGGCGTGGACTCACGCAGGAGCCGTACATACTAGGTGGAGTACTTATTACGGGACCCTATTGGTCGAAGTCGCCAGCCTGGCCTTCTTGACCAAGACGTTTTGGGCCTGAAGGTCGGAGCAACCAAGCAGGGCCACCTCCGAGTCTTCTCTGGTTGGGTTCAGGGGGGGGGGGGGTGAGAGCTAAAATATGCTGGCAGGCCGACCATGTGATGTCAGCCACCTCTCCACAATGTGGGCACCTGCCAGTGATCGCAGGTCCAAATATTTTATTACTGCCGGGCACAGCATTGTGTTAGCGAATAAGCGAAGCAGGATGCATTCGTTCGCTTTCCCCAGTCCTTTAGCCGGAACGGTGTACGAGCGATAGCGATCTTTATAATAGGTAGCAATGTTTCTGAATGTTAGGAGAATTCCGCCTTCTTGTTCCAGGACCCCACGGCCGAAGGGGATGCTCGGTGAGTGAGTTATCTGGCTGCCGCATGAGCGGCTTCCTTTTATTGAAGGCCCTGGTGCACAGCATTGCAAACTATACAGCGGGGTGGCATCTACGTCTTGCTGCAGTTTCGCAGTATTCATTCGTCCAGCAGGGTGACCCAACCACCCTCGTAATTACGGCACGCCCCGCGAATCTGTAATGATATATTTAGAATTAGAGTACCAGAGAAAGCGATAGCTGACAGAACTGCAGGAATGGAGAGTCACGTCTTGCTGTCAATGAGGCGACGGTGGCGCATGTTGACATCGAGGTCGAGATGGGTCGAAGTCAGACCCGAGGATAGGCTGATTGACGTCGGCTACGATGAAGACCCATCGGAACGTGCTCCATACGCCAAGGTCGAGAGGGGAGGTCCGTAGGCAATACGTGGCAATGGAAGTAGAGTTCGCGGCGTGGAGCGTAGGGTCAGGTGGCTTAGAAGCGCGGTCAGGCTTGGAGGATGGCAGTGCGCTGACCTTGGAGCCAGTGTCTACAAAGAAGCGCAGACCGGAAATGTGATCCTTGATGATAAAAAGGTGGCAGGGTTGTAAGGCGAGCTCAAGTGCCGTCGTCAGTGATCTCGCAGTGTATTTCCCGGCCACTGTTATGGGGACGTGCACTGGAGGGAGAGGTGGTGTAAAGTGCGATGGTACTAGCAAATAGGCGAGCTTCGAGAACTGTGGAAGTGGGAACTGCTCGGGGAAGAGGGCATCGACTGAGGCGGGAGAAGGAGCCACGCTGATCATGAAAGGACATCCGAAGGGTGTCGAGAGAGACGGCGAGCTGGTCGATCTGGGTCTCTGAGCAGGCCATGATAGAGGACTCTGGTGTTGAAGAGAGAGCTCGAATCGCTGAGTCGATCAGCTAGCTGGGCGAGGCGGTCGAGGGTCAAGCATCCTACAGCGTCCAAGAGAAGGTAGATGGACTGCGGCAACTGCTGCAGGAAGATCTCCATTAGCAGCGCACCGTTCACGGCGACATTGCTTGAGCCCGAAGCCGTCGCATTCTGTTGAGCAGCTAGAAAGATCGGCGACTTCCAAGCTCCACGGAGGTGAGCAGGTGCTGCAGGCGTGCGCTCTGATACTCCGTGGTGCGGCCTGAAATACTGTGCATCAGTTACGCGTACGCGGCATGCCCCAAAGGGGCAACAATGACGTCCGCCTCCCTGTGAGCAACCGCAGGAGAGAGGCTGACATGTGGTGATACCGAGAAGTGTTCGAGGTGATGTGGTGTATATCGCGGGAGGGTTGAACCTGGGGGAACCGAATCTGTGGGTTCTTCGACAGAATGTGCTCAGTCGAAGGTGTAGAGTTTTGATGTCGGGTGGGCGCGAGATATCTTGAGGCGGAAGGTTTTCTGAGGGGGCTAGGTTGCTGGGATCAGCCATCTCGTACTCCAGAGTCACCAATGTCGCCAAAGTTGCAGCGGAGGTGTTGCAGTGGAGCACCAGAATCAGAGGACTATAGCAGCAGGCTGTTCCAACGGGCTAGAGCGTGCACTGTTGCGGCGCGAGCACGTGCCGCCCTGCTTTATTTTCTTAATCTTTCGCAGTGCCGAGCGAGAGAACGCCCACCTTTAACGTCTTCGCGTAGCGTGTTCGATGGCGCTGCAAATAATACGGGATATGCGAAATTTTGCAAGTGTGCATCCCCGCATACCATATCTGGCTTAACCAAGGTGGTGCACCTCATACCAGAATAGCAACTTTTGGCCGGTGTCATTATTCTTGCTGCCGTGCGTCCCCGTACCACCCATGCTTTCAAACATCACTTCACAAGTTTGTCTGTACTAGTATTGTAAACGCAGCCATCTTGGTAAGGGCATGTTAAAAATTTGTGGTAAATCCTGCTTGCGGAAATCGGCATAACCGCTATCGGTCCAATTCGTATCTTCATCGTCACGTGAAACGCCAGTGCACTGTAAAGCTATAAAATAAATTATTGATGTCCTATGTGCCAACATCACCATCTGATTTTGAAGCATGCCGAAGTCGAGAGCTCCGGAGTAATTTTGATCACCTAGGGTTTTTATCGTCCACCCGACGCACGGCGCTCGAGCGTCTGTGCGTTCTGCCTCCATGTGAATGCGACTAGCGCGACCGGCACAAAACACACGAGTTCGTGTCCAGCAACGTAACACACGTTGCCGTAGCACCTCCACAAGCAACTTGGAGAGCGCAAAGTACGCTACAAGCATTCCGCGTGAGCTTAGTTCTTAGCTTTGAGGCGATTTTCCTACCAATTTACGGCATTACTCCCAAGTCACTGGGGCATCGCTCATCCAGAACACCACCTGTGTACATGACGGTGGCATCCTTCGACTTTTGCGGGTACCGGAGTTCACGATGTCCAGCACTGGATCGCTTTGTACCAAATATTCAGCACGCACAACTGGTTGAACGATGCGATAGAACTAAGCCGCGAAAGGGCCTCGTAAGATTTCTCTTAAGAGGTGAACTAGAGCTCTGACCTTTTACGTCTGCGCGTAGCGGCTTCGATGGGCGCTACAAATAATGTGGGATATGCGAAATTCTGCAAGTGTGTATCCCCACAGACAGCCTCCTTCCGACACAGCCTACACAGCCGCTTTCCCACAAAGCTTCCACTTCCTCCTCTTATCATTCACCTCTTTCTCGTCATTACTACTCGCTACTAAGCATTTTAAGTCATTTGTTTTCAACTGTGATGATTACAAGCGGTCGTTAGAAATGTGGGTCATATAATAGTCATTAGTAGGCTTTACAAGTCATTATTAGTCATTAGCTGTGATTACTAAGAATTCCTAGTCATTTCTAATGAATTGTAGTCGTCACAAGTTGTCGTTAGACATATTGGTCATTTCATAGTCATTGCTGCTCACTACAAAGCATATTTAGTCATTTGTAATCAATAGAGGTCATTACAAGTCCTTGTTAGACATGTTGGTCATATCGAAGTCATCAGTAGTCATTTCTATCATTATTACTCATTACTAGTCATTACTAAGCATCTTTAGTAATTAATAATGAGTTGTCGTTACAATTCGTCGTTAAACGCAATGGTCATTTCGTAGCCATTAGTCGTCATTATAAATGATTTCAGTCACTATCAGTCATTGCAGGCCAATACTAAGCATTTGTAGTCATTTCTAATCAATTGTAGTCCTCACATTTCGCCGTTAACATAATGGTCATTTTGTAGTCATTAGCCGTCATTACAAGTGATTTCAGTCATTATTAGTTATTGCTGGTCATTCATTACTAATCATTGTGTCATTTCTAATCAATTGTAGTCGTTACAAGTCGTCGTTAGACATATTGGTCATGTCATAGTCATTACTAGTCATTACAAGTCATTTCAGTCATTATTAGACATTACCTCCCAATACTAAGCATCTTTAGTCATTTATAATCAATTAAGGTCATTATAAGTAGTCGTCAGATATTTTAGTCATTACCAGTGATTAGTAGCCGTTCATAGTCCTTACTAGTCATTATTAACTTCTACCAATCTCTATTATACTGTCATCATTCACTGTCACTATCAATCATTTTGCATTCTTTAATCCGTATTTAACCTGTCTTCATGTGGCATGATGACGCTTCGGCGGACACTCCGGCGGTCAAGTACGCTGACATGAACTTCACAAGGAACCTAGAAAGGCTTTCACCTCAATTACGTGTTTTTACTCTAGTGATGTCAATTTATGCTTGTTACGACAGGTCCCTGTATTAAACAATATATGTCTCGTGGCCAAAACGCCTGCAACAGTCCTGACCTTATAGATGCTGAGAGGCGCTATGAGCGCACAAATTTCAACTAGCGCGCCCGTGGCAATTGGCGTGTGTGGTGGTGGCGGTGGTGAAAAACTTTTATTGTTTTCCGACGAGGAGCGCATGGAGGCACGCACATGGGCCGGTCCTTAAGGGCCCGGCCCTTAAAATACTGGGTGGAATCCCTAGTACGGGCCCCCAGTGGCGTCGGCCGCTGCCCGGGCGCGCTCGACCAAGGCCCTTTGGGCCTGCAGGTCATAGCAGCCGAGCAGGGTCGCCTCCCAGTCCTCCCGAGTGGGGTTGGGGTGAGGGGCAATAGCTGGGTTAGATGGGCAGGTCCACACCATGTGGTAGATGTCCGAAGACTTCTCCGCACAGCGCGGACAACTGCCCGTGAAAGAACGATCAAAATGTTTGAGTGCTGCCGGGCACAGCAGAGTGTTCGCATAGAGACTCAGTAGCAGCCGCTCCTCTGTCTTAGATAGCCATTTACTCGGGCGAGGATAAAGGCTATGGCCAGATTCATAATGAATGACAATGTCTTTAAAAGAATACGCGGGATTAAATTCAACATCCTGATCTAGGGGGTCGAGAAAGGAAGCCCGGAGAGAGAGCGCGCGGGCAGCGGCATCGGCTGCCTCATTCCCCTCGAGACCCGTATGAGCAGGAGCCCATACTATGTTCCGGTGAGCGGGGTCCCCGGGGTAGGTGAAACTTTGAAGTAGTCGGTAGGCTAAGTATGGAGCCGACGTTCCGACAGGCCCCTCGCGAGTCGGAGATAATTGTTCTGGAATCATAGTGGGTAGCAGCCAGTGAAATGGCGACCTCCTCCGCATGAGTTATGTCGCGGGCGCGAAATGTAAGCCCGTTAACTGTTTTGGACTGGTGGACGACTGCGGCCGTGTACCATCCCCCATGGTGGGGGCCGGAGGCGTCCACGTAATAAGTGCCGGGTTTCGACCCATAATGGTGACCCAGGGCTTCCGCCCGCGCCAGGCGCCGACCATTATGGTCCTCACGTGTCATGTTGTTATCAAGAGGGCGTACATGGAGGGCGCATCTCCACTCGAAAGGGAGTCGCACTCGCTCTTCCATAAGGGTGGTGTGTTGAATGTGCAGTCGGGCAAGGAGGCGGCGACCCGACAGTGTCTTAGAGAGGCCTGTGTATTGGCTATTTAAGTGAGCTTCTCGGAGCTCTCGGAACGTGTTCACCATGCCTAGGCAGAGGAGACGCTGGTTGCAGGTGTTCACGGGGAGATCGAGGGCTCTTAATAATTTTGCGGAGGATGACTTCGAGTGCATCCTCGTCTCGTTTCCGAAGGTGGAGGTAAGGAGTCGAATATAAGATTCGACTGGTCGTGAATGCATGCGCCAGCCGCAAGGCGTCTTTGCACCGCAACCCCCCGCGTTTGTTGGAAACCGGGCGGACCATGCGGCCCACCGGGTCCCCCACCTTACGGAGCTGGGCCAGAGTAGTGTTCGACCGTCTATGTTGATCAATCAAAAGCCCCAGTACCCGGACTTCTGTGTGTTCAGAAAGAGTTCAATTTTGGCTGTACACTTTGGTGAGGGGCGTATGTGTACAAATTCAGACTTTTGAGGGGAGCATTACAGGCCACAGTGGCGAGCATAACGATCCACTATGGTCGCCGCTTGTTGCAGGTTGGCCTCAATGTCTCCGAGTGAACCCTGCGTGGCCCACAGGGTGATGTCGTCGGCATACAGTGCATGCTGCACACCAGCGACAGCACCCAATTGGGCCGGTAGGTGCAATCGTCAAGCTGCGATTGTGCAGCTTTTTGTTCCTGCCCTTGCATTTTCTTTTTCTGTGCAAAGGGAAATGCGAAATAAAGTTTGAAAAGTTTGGAAGATCATAGCCAGATTGAATAGGAGAGGAGAGAGCACTGCACCCTGTGGTGTTCCTCTGGTTCCAAGTCGGAAGGGACCATGTTCAATGTCCTGGATTTTATTGTAGGAGTCACGATCTGTCAAAAATTGCCGAATGTATCTGAACGCGTTGCGTCCGCAGTCGGTTTGTGAAAGATGGGTGAGTATTACCTTGTGAGTAACGTTGTCGAAGGCTCCCTTCAAGTCTAAGGCGAGTACGACCTTACCGTTGTGGGGGCATTCGATCGGGTCAAGGATGTTCCGATTGAGTTGTAGCAGAACATCCTGTGCGGACCTGTGCGGGCGAAATCCGAACATGGAGTCTGCGAAGATGTGTTGATTTTCCATGAACTCGGACAACCTGTCACGCACCATCGTCTCCATTAGTTCGCCCACACACGAGGTGAGAGAGATGGGGCGAAGGTTGTCCGTGTTGATGGCCTTGCCAGGTTTGGGAATGAAAGTGACCAGAGCGGTTTTCCAGTCGTTGGGGAGTGGCGCGTCTCCGAGCCAGATTGAATTGATTTAATCCAATAAGGACTGGTAGGCCGGGTCGGGTAAGTTAGCGAGTAATTTGACTGTAATTTTGTCCCGACCCGGGGCTGTGCCACGTTTCATTTTCGCCAGGGCTGCCTGCAAATCGTGGAGCTGGAACGGCTGATCCAGCTCAGCGTTCTCCGAACCTGCATAAGAGTACGCCGATCCGCAGGGGTCCTGGGTAGTGCACAAGTATTGGTCCCGTAACTCGTGCGCTAGCTGAGATGTGTTGCGAAAACTGTGTACGGCACGTTGTAGATGTTTATGAGTTTCTGTGCGTGTCTGCGTTGGGTCGATAAGGGCGCGGAAGAGCCGCCAGGTATTCCTGCTGGACATCTGCCACGCGGCCGTGTTGCAACGATCCACCCAGTTGGCGTCTGCGAGCTGGGCTGCATACTCGGCCGCCCGCTGGGTCCGCTCGGCAATTCGAGCCTTGAGTTTGCGGTTATGCTTTTGTCGGCGCCACCGGCGGACGAGGCAATGCCGCGCTTCCCAGAGGTGGAGGAGGTGATTATCCACGTCCGATACCGCCTCGGAAAGCTGAATTTTGGTTTCGGTGGAGCGAAGGCAAGAAACCAATTGTTGGGACCATGACTGGTAGCCTTGCTCGAGTATAGATGTCGCTGTGTTGTAATTTTGCCTAAACTTGGACCAATCTGGGAGTCGGGCCTGTGTCGTGGGTTTTGCTAATGGCTTGGTCCGAATTGTAGTGTTTAGGATGCAGTGGTCGCTACCGAGGGTTTCCTCTGTGTTGACCCAGTCTGCATACTGAATGTTGCGAGTAAAGGTCAAATCCGGACAAGTATCCTGTGTCACTGAATTGCCTATACGGGTTGGGTGGGCGGGGTCCTTGTGAAGAGTGAGGCCCAACGTTGACGCAAGCTCCGCCAACTTGCGTCCCCGTTTCTCTTCACGACGGTACACCCAGACTCGACTGGGGGCGTTGAAATCGCCAACAATCAAGAGGGCGTCCCGGCTCGCAACTCTTAGCGCACGGCTAAAATGTTCGGAGAATGATACATTCGGCAATTAGGGTGTGCAGTAGACATTTAGAATGTGCAATGGTGAGTCCTGTTTGCGGAGGGGGAGGCGAGTCACCATTACATGGGAAAAGTCAAGGTGGAGGTGTAAGTCGACCATATTCGCAGTATAATTTTTAAAAACGCATATACAAGACCAGGGGTCCTGCTGAAACGTCGTATAGTTTGTGAAGGTGGCGCCCCTTCCTGGCTCTTGAAGGACCACCACGGCGGGCATATGCTCAAAAGTTGAAAGGAAAAGCCGAAGGTTGGCCCGCTTAGTACGAGAGCGTAGTCCTCGGCAGTTCCATTGAGTTACAGTGACAGGATATGCCAATTTAGATAAGGGGGAACGCCTACACCGATGTTGTCCCGCCATGTTCGGATTTAGGGGTTAGAGGAGGGAAGGTAGGTGTCCCGGAGCCAGCAACCAGGGGCTGAAATTCAGCTCCTGATAGGGGCAGCTGTCCTCATCATCTTCCACATCAATTTCTCGACGCGACGATTTGGAGGGCCGGCCGAATACATCTTTAAAAGGACCGGCCCGGCGAGACGTGCGGGGGAGATTCGCGACATGTTGCGCAATCATGGTAGGAAGGGCCTCCATGACCTTGGCAATGATGCGTTCCATTGCCGTCCCGATAAGGGTCTCGAATTCGGCGTTAAGACGGGCTTCAAGATTCGCGACAAAGGCGTCCGACGTCACCGGCGCCGCCGTCTCGCTCTGCATGGCTTCTGCTAGGAGTGCCGATTGGGGGGGAGCAGCGGTTTTAGCTTATAAGGCTTCAATTTTGGCAAGTAGCATCTCTTTTTGGACCCGGAGAGATGCTACCAAGTTGTGAAGGTCGGCGTCGGTCGGCGAGCTAGGGGAAGGAGAACGTGGTTGGGAGGAGGAAGCAACCATACCCGAGCCGCTCACCTGCTTTCCCTTTTTGACCGCAGTTGCCCAGGCACCGGTCTCGCCTTGGTAGTGGGCTTGCTTCCCCGTTCCGCCGTGTGGGGACGGTGGTGGCGCTTGGTCGCCCTTAGCGCCACGCCCGCTTGGGGGCGCTTGCTTCTTGTAGTTGGTGACGTCACCGCGGGGAGCTGCGTGACCGCCGGTGGCGCGATGCTGCTGACGTTGCTTCTTCCACGTCGCGCCAGGTTTTCAGCCCTTTTGGGCGGCCGTCTTGGTATTGAGGCGGTACTCGGCGGTACAGTCTCTGGAGTTTGTGGCATGGCCGCCACCACAAACAGCACATTTCGGATTGCACTCATGAGGGGCCCGCAACCCTTCCACGAAAGGCGCCTGCAGTCCACACAGGCCGCACTTGTCTTGCATTGGATTTAGGCATGAGTCTGCTCTATGGCCCACGGTGCCACACACACCACAGGCAGGGATAGTGCGTAGGTAGGGCTGCACTTGGACAATCTCCTAGTTGTAGTTCACTGTCCGGGGCCTCACTTTTCCGGCAAAAGTCAGGCGAGCCTTATTGGAGGTTCCAAATTTACGAATTTCTAAGATGGTGCCATGCCTCCACTGGATGCCGTCTTTCAGAGTTTCCCCTGTTTCTTGATTTGCCACAGTGATGACGCCGTAGCAAATTTCTTCGCCATATTGCTTGAGATGGTCCCGCAGTGGCACGTCTCCCTGAGCCGATTTGAACACGAAAACACCAAGCAGGCGGTCCGCCACGTAGGCGTTCTTGGTGTTCGCAATGAGTAGATTTTGCTCGCGGGAAAAGACGAAGCTGAGTTCCGCCACCATTTGCGCGCCGAGGTAGGCACGCAAGGCCAGGCCCAGCTCACCATATTGGAAGGCACTCCCGATGGCCACAGCGGCTCGGGGCTTGATGATCACGACGAAATCGTCGGGTTGGAACTTGGGGAGAGGTTTGAGCCTCCATGTTGATTTAGGTTGGCGGTCCTTGGCCACACGCGAGACGGGACCGTGCTGAGTTGAGGTCGACTTGCCGGTTGTCATTGTGGCGTCTGCCGTCATTTTGGCGTTCCGTCGCTGAGAACGGCTCTCAACGAGACGCAGGAGATTTTCGTTCCAGAGCTGGTCCGATGTTGCCGAATTGGGTTCCTTGGCTTGAGGAATGGTCGACCAGGCCACGGCCTCCGGGTCGTAGCCGCGTTGAGGTGGGGAGTTTGCCATGTTGGTGCGGAGAGCGGCTTCTTCGACGCCGGGTGCCGGTGCAGCCGTTAGGCTTAGCGGCGGCGCCGCCAAACACGAGTGAAAGTCCGCTCTATATTTGCGAAAAATTTGGCCCACCTGGATGAAAGGGATGTCCTGGTGTGCCGGGCAACTTGCTGCGTCCGATGGATGCAAAATTGGCAGGGTTCGACGAATTGGTCCGTGGCTCCTGTCGAAAAATTACGGAGCCGAGGTGACATGCGTCCGATCGCTTCACTCGCCGGACGCGGATCCCGTGCGTGTGTGCGCGTGTGCACCCGTGTGCCTTCTCGCCTTGCCTTATTCACAGCGTCGGCGTAGAGAGGTAAAAAGAAAGAAAGAATCAGGAAATACGTAATTGCCTAGTTCCAACAGTGTCAGGTGAGGCGAGCAAGAACAAAATGAGAATATAAAGTTCAGAACGATTTCTTTTTCCTTCTCGCGAAAAGCAAAACGTCATACGTGTAAAGAACCTGCAGGTTCAACTAGAGCCACGACGAGGACATTAGTGGCGGTGCGAACATATGTTGAGATTAGCAGCAACGGTAGCGTACAGAGTCCGGCCGCGCCCTTCGCTTTGTTTTGTGCCGCATCATTTGCATTTCAACTGAACACCAAGGTTATAGACGTTGACTGCTATCGATCCGCACCCAAACAGCAAAACCTGTAGTGTGGTGGGGCGCAACAGTGTTTACAGCAATGCTGCAGGTACGAAGATTTTTGCTGGCTAGGGATGGTCAATTAAATTTTTAATTGATTAGCGAAAAACCATTAACAATATTAGCTGTTAATCTATTAATCCCTGTCGATGCAGGGGTTTTTATTATTTAATTGATCAATAGAATTTTTTGCCCGGCACATTTAAAAATGTTAAAACAGTATCATGATCCGCCCGGGTTCGTGAACGAGGGAGGGCTCGAGGCGCACTCCGTTAGACGCAGCGTAGTGGTGACGAACGATGACTGACCGCCGAGCAGCTGTGCTCGTCGGGGTTTATTGCGGGGTGGTGACCGATGTTGTCTACCGAGCCTGGCAGGCCACCAGTACTGGAGGGCCAACAAAAATTATACCCGAGGGGGCGTCACATGCTTGCTACATCCCCTTACACCCAGTCTGTTCACTAAACGAAACAAACGTCCAAGTTCAAAGTACGAGGCTCTGCCTCCCTCCTAGCCGGCTCGACAGTGCCTGCTACCCAGTCGAGTAACGGTCCGGTGGTCTCCGCCGTCGAGTACTCCGCCTGGGCACTGGTGTTGAAAGGCCGAGGGTAACAACACCGGGTGCTGGCTGAGACAGCCTCGCTCCATCCGGAGGGTTGGCAGTGGTCGGCCTTGCAAGTGGTGCAGGACTCGACCCCGGCCCAACGGGCGCCGCACTACAGGCAACGCTTGTCGCCTCCGAAGTGGGCGGTGCTCCGCTGGAAGCGACTGGTGCTGCCGCTACTCTTCCTGATGACTGGAACTCGGAAGTGGCACTCGAGGGTGCTGGCCAGGTCCCGAGGCGAGTCCTAACGTGGTCGGCGTGTCTGTGCGACTTGGCCCCGTCTGTCTTGCGGACGAGCAGGCATGAGGCGCTGGCAGGAGACACCACTGGTCCGGCGGACCAGGACGGAAGTTCCTGCCGATTACTTGATCTCCCGACTCCGGCAAAGGCCCGGGACCGCACCCTCGGTCAGCAGCCAGCTTCTGCTTCAGCTGCTCAGAAGCACTGCGGATTGGAGCTCCGGATGCAAGACGTCCAAGGGTGTGGTGTCTTGATCATCCGACCTAGCAGGAGCTCACAGGGGGCACGGCCAGTGACGTCGTGGGGCGTGGTCCGCTATTGAAACAGTATCCGGGAAATCTGCAATCGGAAATCCCCAGTCTATCTCTTCTTGAGCTTGTCCTTGATGGTTTGCACTACACGCTCGGCTGTACCATTCGAAGCAGGGTGGTACGGCGGAACCATTATCCGGCGGATTCCGTTCTTCGTCAGCCAGGCCAGGTACTCTGTACTGGCGAAAGCAGGACCATTGTCGGACACGATGACGTCCGGCAACCCCTGGGTCGCACCTGCTAATGGAGCGGTGACAGATCGAAAAGGTGTGCACCACCACTAGGAAGTAATGACCTTGAAGGGCCCCCCAAAATCCACATGTAGGCGGGACCAGGGTCTCTGTGGGTACGGCCAGGGGGTGATTTCCACATGACGTAAGGCCCGCTGATGATGCTGGCAGATCTGGCAGCTATTCACCATGTGAGCAATGTCCTGGTCTAGGCCAGGCCACCAAACATTGGACCGGGCCACCATCTTGATCTTTTGCACGCCAGGATGACCCGCATGCAGCAACTGCAGGACCCTGGAGCGGAGACTGTGGGATCATCATCCTGGACCCCCAAAGTAGACAGCCCTGCTGCAAGCTCAGCTCAGCGGGTTTGTGGCTATAGGCATGCTGAACTAATTCCTCCCCACGGGACACCGCCTTGACCACATGAGACAGGATTTGGTCTCGGCTGGTGGCTTTCGATACCGCGGATCTGGAGAGTACCTCCGGGTATGCGTGCTCCTGCATGAACACTTCAGCAGGTTCTGGAACAGCATCAGGCACCTTTGGCAAGGGCAGGCGGCTCAGGGAATCAGGAGGTCCTAGGTCCTTTCCCGGACGGTAACCCAGCTGGTATCTGTAAGCTGCCAGCCTCAATGCCCAGCGTACCACTCGAAGTGATGCCTACACGGGAACTTCCTTGTGAGCCCCCAGCAGCCCCAACAGCGGCTTGTGGTCTGTGACCGCCTCAAACTTCCGGCCCCACAAAGGCTGGTGGAAGCGTTCAACACCGAACATGAGGGCCAAGCCTTCCTTGTCCAGTTGGCTGTAGCGTTGCTCTACAGCATGAAGCCGATGAGAATCAAGTGACACATGGCGTTCCCGGCCATCTTTGTAACGGTGCGCCAGACGGCTCCCAGGCCGTACGGCGGCGCATCTATCGTCAGCACGACAGGCTTGGCAGGATCGAAGTGTACCAGCACTGGAGTCTTGGTGATTAGCTCCTTGCTGCGTGGAAGACCCGGTCTTACTCCTTCTTTCAGACCCATTGCTGACCATCTCGTAGCAGAAGATGGAGCGGCTCTAGATGCTCCAACAGGTTCGGTAGGATACCCCTGTAGAAATTGATGAGGCCGAGGTAGCTCTGGAAGCTCCTTGTTTTAGGGTTAAGGCGCCTTCTCGAGCACAGCATTAACTCTGCGGGGAGCCGGGGCTAGGCCAGCCTGGGAAATGACATGTCCCATGTACTTAACACTGGGGGCAAGGAAAATGCACTTTTCCAGCTTGAGCTTAAGACCGGCGTCCTGCAGTCGTGCCAGGACGTTGTGCAGGTTCTGCAGGTGTCCCCGTCGTCGCTGCCAGTAACCAGGATGTCGTCTAAGTACACCGCCACGTGCCTCATACCCTTAAGAGGTTGTCCATCTCCCTGTGAAATGTGGCCGGGGCTGAGGCCACAGCAAACGGTAAGTGGTGTACTGGAAGAGCCCCAAAGTTGTCGATATTGTGACATACTTCCGGGAGGCATCCATGAGTACCAACTGCTGGTAAGCATCTCTGAGGTCGAGCTTGGTGAACTGTCCACCGGACAACGCTGAGCAGAGATCTTCAATCCGGGGCAACGGGTACTTCTTGATGGTAGCGACGGGGTCGATGGTAACCTTGACATCCCCGCAGATCCTGACACTGCCGTCTCGCTTTAGGACTGGCACGATGGGAGCGGATCATTCAGACATCTTGACGGGCACCAGGATGCCCTCTCACTGGAACCGTTGCAGCTCCTGGGTGAACCCGTCCTTCAGGCCGACAGGCAGTGGGCGATGCTTGAAAAAACGTGGTCGGGCTCCCTCAGGTACATAGATGCCAGCCATTGTGCCGGCAAATGTGCCCACCCCTGGCTGAAACAGGGACTTGAACTCGGTCAGGAGGCTGGGGACGTCTTTCACCACATGCGGGCTGGCTTCCTGGTGCTCTGGCAGACGAGCGCCCAGTGTGTGAATCCAGTTTCGGCCCAGCAGCGTCGGTGACGACCCCTTGGTTAAGTAAAGGCGAAAGGTTGCCTCCCTGTCGCCAAAACGAACGTGACCTGTGCCTGACCCTTGACCTGGAAGAACTGTCCAGAGTAACTGCGCAGCATCACGTCCGAAGCCTCGACGGCCTCGACGGAAACGCCGGCGAAGGTACTCTTGAAGTGTTTCCCGGCTATGACAGACACGCTGGTCAACGTTTGCAGCATCATGGAAATGGGGTGCCTGCAGATTTCGACGGTCAGCATGTACGGCGGCACAGACGACGGAACGAAGCCGGTGTGCCATATGTCACAAACCGGGAGGTCCTCCGCCACCACGTGGAGCCTGCCCTCGGAAGAATTCGGGCCTGCTTCCTCACGCGCCCGCCACGTACCCTTGCGACGGCTAGCCTGGCCACGGGCTGGTGTGCTACCTGGGCTTGAACCAGGCTACTGCTGCTGTTTGCTGTTCGTCCTCCCCCTTTGGCATACCCGTACCAGGTGCCCAGTTTACCCGCACGTGAAGCATTTTGCTATGAGAGAACTGGCACTGGGAGGCGGAGTGGGCACCACCACAGCGACCGCAGATACTCCTATTTGTCACCAACTTGTTGAGCGCCGCTTTCGCCGACGGTGAGCCAGTCGCACGGGTAATCTCGTAGGCGTCCTTGGCGGCAGCTTTCATTGCGAGCGCTGCCATCGCGGCGTCGTCCAGCGAGGGGTCGGGAAGCTCCAAGAGTCACGTCTGCATGGTGGTGTTGTTGATGCCGCAGACGAAACGGTCCCGGAGCAGTGAGTCCAGTTGGTCTCCGAATGCGCAGGCACTCGCTAACCCTCGTAGAGCAGCAACGAACACTGCCCGAGGGTTCTCTCCTTCCCAGCGGCTCCGGTTGTTGAAGCGGAAACGATCCATTAGTGCGGACGACGCTGGGTTGAAATGCGAGCGCAGTATGGCGAGCAGCTCACCCAGCGTCTTAACATGCGGCGTGACCGGCTTGAGAAGGTCGAGCAGGAGACTGATGACGCGGGTCCCGCAGCTGGTCAGGAATCTGTCCCACTGTTTGGCCTCGGGTGTGTCGTTTGTCCGGAAGAACACATGGACTTGTTCCTAGTAAATTGGGCAGGCAGACACATCTCCCTTGAACGGCTCGAGTCTTCCCTACAGCTGCATGGCGGCAGCAACGGCGGCGGTGTTTCGCCACTCGCGGCGTGGGACGATCCGTGGGTACTCGTCGCCAGCGTCACAACCCGTCCGGGTTCGTGAACGAGCGAGGGCTCGAGGCACCCTCCGTTAGATAGACGCTCCGCAGCGTGGTGGTAATGATCGATGACTGACCGCCGAGCAGCTGTGCTCGTCGGTGTTCATTGCGGAGCGGTGACCAATGTTGCCTACCGAGCCTGGCAGGCCACCAAGCCTGGCAGGCCAACGAAGAATATGCCCTAAGGGGTGTCACAGGCTTGCTACACACAGTTATCTATGTTTGCAGCGCCCTTTTTTAATGTTTCAGAAGTGGAAACAGGTTTGAAACACCAGTTTATAAACGTTTATTAAAGGATAACGTTTAACTTGTTAAAGATAAAATGTAGTTTTCACTAGGGACTTCTGAGAAAGTAAACCTATGTTATAAAATGGTACTTTGTTCAGAATTACATAAGATATGTGGCGCCAGTGAACTCCTGCACAGTACAGTAAAAAAATGGCAAAATGGAACGGTATGTTCAGCTGAATTATGCAATTACAATATGCTCAAGGGAAAAGCAAATTACCGCTATAGGATTTTAAATCGCATGCTTTTTCTACAGAGCAAAGGAATGTCAATTGCTCTGATGTTTGAGTAAAACCGACACTTTCTTTGAATGGCCACATAACCAGCATGCGATAATAAATGATCGGGCGCTATAGATTTGCTGGAATCGACCTAAGCTCCATCATTATGTCAAATACTCTAAAGCGTCGCGTACGCTGTGCTCCGTGTTTAGCGGACTGGGAGTGGCACGACGATCAACGACTGCGTTGCTCTTGCATGCTTTCAACTGCGAAAGCATTTCAAGCCTCCCGAATCGCGCGGCGCGATGGCGTGTGCGGTTCGGGGGAAGATAGGGGAAGAGCTCCACCTGACATCACTCTTCTCGGAAAAACACTTACCAGTCGCTCTAGCAGAGCCGCAGTCACTGCTCGTGTGCCGCCATTCCAGTACAATTTCGAAATTTTCGTGCCGCTGCTGCCAAACTCTCGAAAACGATAAGTGAAGAAGTGTATTCGATTACGTCAATTAAGGAAGGGTGGGGAACGATGAAGAATAATGGTTTTGAGGGATACATGTTATTGCTCAATTGAATAATTATTTGTCGATATTATTACCCCATTGCTGGCAACGATAGCGACAAGGCCAAGGCCCGTACTCCTGATGACGCTGGTTCATTGAAAAATGTCAGTTACTGGTCGGTATTTTCGTTAAACTTGCTTTGATGACAAACTGACGCATCGCCGAGTTACCTGCAGTACTTTTTCGGTCACATTACGATTGTTCTGTTTGAGTACCGGGCGTAATGTGCGAGAAGCTGATGAAAGTAAATTTGAACGCTAATAGCTGCGGAGCCGCACTGTGACTTTAAGATCGTGATTAAGGACAGATGTAATTTCTATACATTGTCATAACCACCACTAACAGATGTTAATTATTTTACATCATTTAGCAACAAGTAAACAAGCATGCGGCGTGCGGCTGACGGCGATATGACGACGTCTGGCAGGCTGTCGTGGCGTTGTACACACTGCCCTGCATTAGGCAGAACTCAGGTTCCATAATTCGTGCCCTTATTCACTTTCCTAGACAGTTATGGCACGCATGGTCAACTACGGTGTTTTGCGACAGCCGATGTTTTGGAACGGCTGAGGCTGCGTGTGTGAAAACGATGGATGGGCTTCAGTACGCTTCACCTCAAAATAAATGTTGTATTAGGTGAAGCATATTGATTGGACAAGGACGAACACGACAGGTAGGGTTTCCGCCAACGACTGTTGTCATAGCTTCACGCAGAACAGAATCAACTCAACCATACAAACTGCTTCCTTGCAGGCGGGAACCTTCGCATCGTCGTTGATCCTGCTTCTTGGGTACCAAGATTTGGCAGTCTCTCTGAAGCAGTGGCGTCAACTTCTGTAAAACATTTCTCACGGCAATCGCCTCCCATCGATTGCATAGACGACGCGATTGGGGAGCTGTATCGGCACTGTGGAGGTTAATTTTTCCACGAGTGGCCTCGAGGATGGCCTGGCGGCTCGCATTCTCTGAAGCCTTTCTCCCGAAGACCCTGGTTTGCTCCGTATAGTTCAATTTCATGAGCCTAGTTAGCGGCTTTTGCCAACTGGGCCTGCCGCGCTATGCCAGAACCAGCTTGTCGTCCCAGCATTGGCGTAAAAGAAGAAAGCATTTATCAAGAAACCATGGTACGCCGCTGGTACGGACCAAACTTCGTCGACGGCGCCAGAAGTCCCTACAGTGTGTCTCACGAAACAGTGATTGTCACTGCAACCGCGAGGATTGGCGGACAGCTTACTATCTGTTGTTGGTGACGGCAGTAAGGCACATTAGTAACAGTCGTCAGAAATTCAACAGTATACTGTCAGTGTCACACGGGGAAGGTTTGATGACGGGCTCGACATAGAATTTCACGGTCACGACTGCTGTTTCTTTGTGAAACGTGTGGTATCGCGGTCGCGTTTGAAGTGGCAGTTGGCACCAGTATTTTGTGAATCAGTTAGCCATGTTAGCGACTGTAGTAATAAATTCATCAGAATAACCTTCACGACAACCGGGAGGATTGACACGTATAAAACTATTTTATTGATTAGTTCGGTACACCTACATGGCATCCAAGGCATTATCGTAGGGGGGTTAAAATACAGGTGGTCACTATGGAAAAATATTCAGCAACATCAAAAGAATACATCAGTAATTACAACATTTGTTTAAGCCCGGAAATTCGCAAAAGCGGAAGACAAACTAACAAATTACCAAACAAAGTAAGTAACAAAGTAACTAGAAAAAAGAAAACTGTAGCATATGTACAGATATGAATAACACAACATTCAAAGAATATGGCTCGCAATGGCATATTCAATACTAGACGCTGCCATCACTTCATTAGGGAGCTCATTCCAAACGTGAATTGTGTTAGGAAAAAATGAATATTTAAACACATTGGTACGGCACTGATAAGCTCTAATTTTGTTAGCGTGGTCTCTCCTAGATGGCACGTAATGGGGCTCTTTAATGAACATTGCTTTGTCGATACCAGTTTTACTGTTGTATATACTGTAAGGGAATTTCAATTTTCTGCGTAAAGAGAGAGTTTTCCAACCAAACCCTTCCCGTATTCCGGATACTTTGATAGCGAAATTATAATTTCCTGTTACGAAGCGTGCTGCTTGCTTCTGGACGCGTTCTATTTTGTCTGCGAGGGTTTTTCTCTTTTTGTTTTTATTCACAAGTTTTTCAGTTTGCTTACAGAAAACCAGAAGGGTCAGGACAGATTTAGTAAAGATTCAGGACATTCAGTAAAGATTCAGGGCAGCAACAGTAAAGATTTGCAATGCAGGGTCGTCACAAAAAGGCGCTAGCATGCGCCTGACTAAGGCCCTGACCCCTGTACAATCTGCGCTCTGCAGCGAAGCAATCAGGACAGCGTAAGAGTGAGGAGAAAAGGAGAAAAAAGAGGAGGGGGGATTGGAACAAGGAACTTATGCGGCAAGATCGAGAAAAAACTTATACGCTACAAGCTAAGAAAAACAAGCACACGATGTGCAACCAAAAAACAGCATGAACAACACAGTTTGGACGAAAAGAAAACCGTCCCGATTTGCAGCAGTACTCATTCGGTAACAAACATAGGAATGAGGAAACAAAAACAGGCATAGAACTTTACTGTATCTTACATATAAAAACGCTACAGTATTCATTTGGCTCAAACTGACATGAATAAGCATTTAAAACTCGCTTCGTAAAAACAAAGAGTTCGCACGAAAATCACACATCACAGCAACGAGCTATGTTCGGTTACATATATTTCTTTTATAAAATTTTATTGAAGGCGATTGCTTTATTAGGTCTAACATTTCCTTGTTTTCAATTAGGAGTTTGGGAATTCTATGCCTCAAGCTTTGCATCCTATATTTAATTCTAATCTTATGTAGTTTATAGTTAATCACAGAAAGTTCCGGTCCGTGGTGGTTTGAAGATAGACTCAAAATTCGTCCAGTTTTCTTTAATTTGCGAGAAAATATAAAGTGAGAGCTTCTCTGTGTAAAGAAGATTTGGTAGAACGAATTTATACCTCCTTTTATATGGAGATGTAGTATCATTGAAGCGGACGCGTTCAAGAGCACGAATTGCTCTCTTTTGTAAAACCTCTAGTCTATTTAAATTTGTCGTCCTTGTGGAGCCCCATATCAGCCAGCAGTATTGTAGATGGGACTAAGTTAGTGCATGATATATGACCGGTTTTTATCTGTTTGGAATTAAAGAACCTATTTTTCATAAGACGCCAATTGTTCGAGATAGCTGACTTTGTGTGATCATTCATTTTCTGATGAATGTGTGATCATTCAATGATTAATGTTCCGGAAAAAATACGCCTAGGAACTTTACACTGCTCGTCTTTTCAAGCACTGCGTCTTCAAAACGCAGGTTGAAACTATTTTTTATATGCGAGTTTCGAGCTCTGATGATAACATAAGTTGTTTTACTTGTATTTAACTGCAACTCATTTGCATTTAACCATAGTGATAGTTCTCTTAGCCATATATTAGCGTTTAATTCAGCCTGTTCCAAATTTTTGCTATGAAAAAATACATTTGTATCGTCGGCGAAGAGTACTATTTCCTCAGTATTGGTATGTCGCAGATTTCATTAACATATAAAAGAAATAGAAGAGGATCGAATGTCGAGCCTTGTGGTACTCCCGTTGTGATTATGGCGTGATTTGTGGTACAGCTGTTTAATATCACGTACTGTTTGCGATTTTGGAGATAACTTTTGATTAACGGATAAACCTGGCCCCTTAAGCCGTAACAGGGTAGTTTTTTTTAATAATATAGAGTGAGTACCTGAGTCAAACGTTTTCTTAATATCTAGCAATATTCCCAACGGAAACTGTTTCTTTTCATTATTCTCAACTCGCTTTTCTTTAATGCCTAGTAGCGCTAGCTCAATGGACTTCTTTTCTTGAAATCCAAACTGCTGGGGTGCCATGAATTTGTGTTTTCCTAGGGAGTCAGGTATTCTTCGAAATATGACGCGTTCAGTTACGTTCTAGAATGCATTCAGAACGGAGATAGGACGATAGTTTCCTATGTCATCTTTTTTTTTCACGTTTGTGTACAGGAGTTGCGGGTGCTATTTTTAATTAATCAGGAAAGTGTTTCAGAATGCAGTTGCAAATGTGTGCTAGTGGAACTGAAATCGTTGATGCTACAGCTTTCATTGGATCAGCCTTAATCTCGTCGGGACCAGCTGCAGTTCTACTAATAATAGATTCCATTATACTAATTATTTCGAATTCAATTATAGGCATCAGGTATAAAGTGTCAGAAAAATTTACGTTTAAATAACTGCTTGGGTCAACTTTTGTCCTATTATTTAATTTCCTGCCGCAAGTTGAAAAATGCTGATTAAATATATTGGGAAGGTATCGACCTGTGATAGCTTTAACAGCAAATTTAATTTCATCAGGGAAAAAATTAGTTGGCTTTGACTCACATATTCCATTATAGATAGTCCATAATTTACTGGAATCATCAATGTCATCTAATGTATTGCCGTAAAAGTTGTCTTTTGCATTTCTGATTTCCTTGTTTAGTTTATTTTGATACCTTTTATATTCATTGAATTTATCGCTATCTTTCAGTCTCAAGAAATTTTGAAACAGCTTGTCCCTGTCTTGTATTTCTTTATAAATTGAAGGTGTCATCCATGGTTTTCTTTCTTCTTTTTTTTTCATACAACTACTGGGAAAGGCTGGTGGTGTAAGTCCAGTATATTTTCCAGTATCTTTTCGTAAAATTTAAAAAAAACAGAGCAAAGAGTGGTCTTCGATAAGGACTGCGGACGAGCCTGCATCAAGCACGATCTGCTTGAACACATCTATTTTAGCATCATCTATTTTAAATGTATGGCATTTATCATAACTTTTCTTCCTTACTGTTTTTCTTAATATACAAAAGACAGGCAAACGATCACTAACATCGATAGATAGTGCCCCAGAGGCTATATTATTTTCCACACTATTTGTATAACAAATATCTAGCATTGCTCGTTGGCAAGTTATTCGCGTAGCACATTTTAGGAGATTTTCGCAAGAATAACTAGACATAAGAGATGAAAACTCTTTTTCTGCAGGGCTGTCTGACAAAATTTAATATTTATGTCACCAGTAACTATAATTTCTTTCGCAAAAGTTGACAGATGTCCAAGAACATGATCAAGATAATCAAAGAAGCCCGTGACATTTGCCGATGGAGGCCTGTATGTAGCCATTAGGTAAGTGTTACCAAAAGATATTGTCACGATTTCGTAGACATTTGAAATCACTGAGTACTCTTTTTCCATAGTGCAATCAACGTCTCCCCTGTGTAAACAGTGAAACCACCACCTTTTTTCGACCTACGATATACACTAAATTCCCTGTAGCCACTGAACAAATAGACATCTTTATCACTTGCAAACCATGTTTCTGTGACGCATAATACATGAAATTTCAATGACGCCTTTTCCAATTGGCCCTCAATTTGTTCCCCTTTGTTTTTCAAACTATGTGCATTGAAATGTAGCAAAGAAAAACGCGTTGTATGTCAACGCGTTGTATGAAAACGCGTTGATACTGTTTTACGTACTGGTTAAAGTAATCTGGAATATACATTCAACCCTCCATCGTATTTACGAGTTTACCGAAGAACCCAGCCAGTTATGTAGGCCCGAACACTTATACCATCTTCTCGAGATCGCTCTCAGCAGAAATTTTAACTGCAGAGTTCCCTGGTTTCTTGCGTGCAGGCTCTGTTCCTCGATGTTCCAAACGAACTCGTAGCCTCTTTCTATTGCTTTGGAACGTGCAAGATAAAGAAGCTTCTCATTTAGTAGTGTGAAGTTTTCAAAAAAAATGACATCCCACTGTCTTTCTTTCAGTAGCTTAGCCTTTGCTTTCCATTGCTCTTTCATCTTGCGTGTCGCAAAACGAATGATGATGGGTGGAATACGATTGGGGCGTGACGGCAACCTATGAATGCTATCAATGTCAGAGTCAGTCAATTCCTGTAGCCCCAGTGGCTCACCCACAGAGTTTACTACGGCCAACAAATTCTCATTTGTTGTTACTTGAATGCCGTGAATCTCTAGGTTCAGTCGTCTACTATATTGCTGAAGTTCATTTAGCTCTTTCTTCAAGCCAGGTATTTCTTCCCTTGGATTTCCCGCTTCTACTTCCGTCACCCTTTTCTGAAGATTATTTATCGCCCTGGTCTTGCTTGTCCAACCGCGTTGCAAACTCATCATATTTATCAGAGAGCATTTGCACAGAACCCTCATTGCAATCAATGGTTTGTTTCATTCCTAGCACTAATTCCATTTTTCTCGGAGAGGGGCAGCAAAGTGGTTAACATTTTCTGAATGTTGCCCAGTTTATCAATAGTGCTCGGCTCTTCCCTTGTCTTATTGTCATCATTTGCCAACCTGACATGGTCAGGATTTGCACAGGAACTGCATTGTCAGTCATTTCGCAATTGCAGATTCATCTGTTTAAACGCCTTTGCTGTTACTCCCGAACACTTTCCCACATGGAAACAAGCTTCACACTCGGTGCATGTCAATGATTGCTGATTATCTCAAAAATGTTAGACGCTAGTGCCACAAACATGATTTCGCATCACCGAATCTTGTGAGCCCGCCATTTGAACATGTATACAAACGTCACTCGTACGACGGCAGAGGCAGCAGCAATGCTATCTAAATAGTGTTTTACGCGGCAGAAAAAGAAGTATAATCTACCAACCTAGGAATACGGAAGGTAACACTTTGGGCCGGGTGAAGCGTTCGAACTGCCTTCTGCTGCCGTCGCCGAGCTCAGAATGAGGGGGGCGGACACGGCCGGATCGTTGAGTGGTAGTGACGTATTCCCTCGGCACTTGTCTTCGGTGTACGGTTATCGGCAAAACTTCTAGTCCAGTAGACCCTGCTTCGCGCAGCCGCTTGAGTCGACTGAGCACGGCGGTTGATTCCACGCTGAACCCGGCAGGCTTGAGTCTTGTCTTGACAGACACAGATGTGTGCACGTGTAGCTCCACGGAATGATTGCAGTGCAAAATATTGTAGATACGGTTAGGGCTTGCTTCGATGCGCTTTCACCCAGATCGCTCGCTGTACTCGCTCTAGTGTACGGATTCCAGGTAACACATGCATATTCTAGAAAAGGCCTGACCTTTGTTAGGTACAAGGTTGCCTTCAGTGATGAAGGAGAATGCTTAAAATTTCGTCGGAAAAAGAGAAGAAGTCAGTAAGATTTCGCACTACTGGCAGTTAGCGACGGCAGTCGGCGACAATAACAATGGTGAGTAATTCAATAGAATGTAATACCGCTGTCACACGGGGAAATTCTTGGTTGTGTACTCGTCACTGCGTGAACATTCGGCAGTGATAATTCCCACAGCTGCAGCAAGAGTGCGAAAAACGTATTCTACCGATAGTGAGTGGTGTAATTTTAGGCAGGCACCAGAAAGCGACTACCGTGACAAATTTGGTACAGAAGCTCTTCCGCCTCTCAAGGAAATGGCTATTGCCATGGAACTTGCAAGTGGCTTTCAAATTTTTCTCTTTGCATAAAACCAGCACTTATTGTTGACACGAGCAGGTACCGGTAGTTAGAAAGATGGTTTGTTTCTGCAATGAGCAACATCGAGTGATGGGCATTCTTTATTCCATAAACCTAGAGCACCCTGACACCACAGTCAACACTAGTTTTCTTAGAGTGGCTAGCGATCAAGCCGTTCTAGCTCTACTGAATTCTGCTTTTGGCGCGTGAATCTTCCCAAGGCTGATATGTTTTATTTGACGGATGAGCACATAGGGCACGTCGCGAATTCGACGTCATCTCGCAACCGTGCACGCTGAGTGTTGAAACTTTCATGCAGTGCCGGCGTGGTAGTCGCTTGCATTGTCCGGTTAGCCTAAAAACAAGAGCACGATTTATATGCTTCTTCAGGCCAGCTCTATACTAAATTTATGACTTGTAGGTGCGTTGTACATAGCTTCAGGATCCTATGTCCCGGTGATGTTGAAACGGCCTCCACCTGCCACTTTTTCAACTTTGTAGGCGTGGCCAGCTGCTGTAAACAAGTGTTCTCTTGGGAAATTAGCGTGACGAGAGAACTAGTCGAAGTCTCGCAGTTGACAGAGTACTGTCGCAATGGCCATGCACACTATGTTCGTTGACATTACGAGCACCGCCCCAAACTAGGCAGGCGAGTTTCATGTCGCCGGCAGAGTCGCCCTCGGCCCAACCTTCGCCTAGGAGAAGACGCGCTGCCCAATCTCGGAGGCAATGACCCAATAAACGTTAATACGGCCGTGAGGTGGCTCTTTTTGATACATTGACACAAAAACACACTTCCCAATAGTGGATAAGAAAATTTGGGTGTGGTAGTTCGTATTATTTTTTTTCCTCTTTTATTGTCTAACTTAGGTAGGGCATTAGGCAGTATAATAGCAAGAGCTTGGTGGCGCAACCTACCGCCCCGTTCCAAAGGGGACGCTGATAAAATCCATCCATGCAACCATCCACACGAACTCAAACCTTTCAGAAGCGCATGGATATGAAATGAATGAAAGCATCAACCAGTCAGTAGTCGAGATCAGGATGACGTTTCGAGTATTTGTGGAAAAAGCAGGGAAGCCATCAATGCGACGGGATTCCTTGCAGGCATATGTAGCGGTGCAAGATAGATGGATAATGTTTGACGAAGAAATAGAAGGTTAAGGAGACGTCAGAAGAAAAGGCTAGAATGAAATCATGTGTTACATACCTTATTAAGTCAGCCAGTCTACGCAAGTATTTGTCGCCGCCTCGTTTAAAAGTTGATGTCAATAAATCATCATCACCGGTGGCCCCGCATGGCAATGCACAGTGTGCCTATAGAAGTAGTTGAAGATCTTAGTAGTTGTAGAAGTAGTTGAAGCTTTTGTAAAGTAAAGCTCCTTTTTACTGCGGCACTCAGGGCAGCCACACAAGTCATCGTTGCAAGGCAGTTTCAAGTTAGTGAGCATTGGCGACCTCTGTTTCTGTTTGGAGATCATTGAAACTTATCATTTAATGTCATTAAAATACTGAATACGCAATCAGTGAAGACTTCTATGTCCGAGTACGCGACATAAGGAAAAAACTGTACAGTAGGTTAGTGTAAAGATTCCGGTGCGATGGTTGCGCTCGTTCACGATAAAGTCCCAATCAACGGAGAATTGTTTCAGTGGGATGAAGAAAAGAACTTCCGGGTACCTGCAAAGGCACAGACAAGGACGAGTAAAAGCAAAAAAAAAAAAACAGCAAAAAATTGGACCACACCTACGCCCCCGGTCACCCCAAAAACGGAGCAAATAACCTTTGCAAATGTAAACGCGCGTAGTATCCTGAATAAGCTTGACGCACTAGAGTCTCTTCTTATCAGCCTAGAGCCTGACTTCATGGCGATTACAGAAGCGTGGCTTACACATAACTTAGAGGACAAAAAATAGCCCCACCCGACTATGTGATTGTGCGCAAAGACATATTAACGCGAGGGGGAGGAGTGCCTTAACTGATAAATAAAACAATTCCTTTCGCTGTCTTACCAGAAGTCGAGAATGCCGAAGCATTTTTTGCAAACTGAGTTTCGGTGCGACTACTGTTAGTGTCGGTTGTGTTAACCGAAGCCCTTGCACTGATGAACGCGCAATGACATCAATATTTCAGTATATGGAACTTCACGTATAAAAAGCCCGGCTGATCCTTCTTGGGGATTTCAACTTTCCAGATATCGACTGGCCAACCATGTGTTATCGCTCTCCTTGTTCAGAAATCATTTTTGATCGTATGCTTAGTTTTGACTTGTCACAAATTGTCAACGACCCCGCACGTATTCAAGGCAATGCATCCAACATTCTTGACCTCATCTTTCTCAGCAATCACTTTTCGATCGATAAAACTAACTTAGCAGTGATATATGGAATATCAGATCACAAATATAACATTATGCCCTACTCCCATTCAGGCCACAACTAAACATTCTGTTTCGAAAACTAGTTATCTAGACTCCACAAAAGCTGACGACTCAAGAAGAGTTACTTAATTTTGAAGTAGCAGTCATTTGAAGATCTCGCTAATTCTTCAGACACTGATATAGACGCATTATGGGGAAGGTTTAAAGCCATTGTATCCCACTGCATCAGTGACTGTATACCCACAAAAACAAAACGAATAAATAGAAATAACCTATGGATAAGACGTGATGTCATTCATGCAAAGCACAAAGTGGAGTGACTAAGAAAATTGCTCAAAACAAAAAAAGCTCCTCAACATAAACGTAAACTCACGTGTGCTGTCAATCAAATCAAAGCAAAGATACGTACAGCGAAAGCTCATTAATTTTCAGTTACGCTTGCTAACTTTTTAAAACATTCCCCTGGAATGTTCTGGAAGTATCTTAGACCCCAAAACAAAGCAACACTCTCAGTTGTCAGGAACAAAATTTATGTTTTGCAAATTCCTTAAATACATATTTCCAGCCAAGGTAGGCAAGAAGCAGGCTGGAGGCATGTAAGTGGCACAGACACTAGGAATAGGAGGGGAGAGCTCTTAGTAGAATTTGCAGAACAGAATAATATGCGGATAAGGAATACCTTCCTCCGCAAGCGGGATAGCCGAAAGTGGACGTGGATGAGCCCGAATGACGAGTCAAGAAATGAAATAGACTTTATACTCTGCGCTAACCCTGGCATAATACAAGATGTGGACGACCTCGACAAGGTGCGCTGCAGTTACGATAGGATGGTAAGAACTCGAATTAGCCTAGACTTGAGGAGGGAACAGAAAAAACTGGTACCTAAGAAGCCGATCAATGAGTTAACAGTAAGAAGGAAAATAGGCGAATTCCAGATCAAGCTACAGAACAGGTAGACGGCTTTAGCTCAGAAAGAGGATCTTAGTGTTGAAACAATGGACGACAATCTTATGGGCATCGTTAAGGAGTGTGCAATATAAGTCGGTGGTAACTCCGTTAGACAGGATACCAGTAAGCTATCGCAGGAGACGAACGATCTGATCAAGAAACGCCAATGTATGAAAGCCTCTAACCCTACAGCTAGGAAGAGCAGGCAGAACTGTCGAAGTTAATCAACAAGCGTAGGACAGCTGACATAAGGAAGTATAATCTGGAAAGAATTGAACATGCTCTCAGGAATGGTGGAAGCCTAAAAGCAGCGAAGAAGAAACTAGGAATTGGAAAGAATCAGATGTATGCGTTAAGAGACAAAGCCGGCAATATCATTACTAATATGGATGAGATAGTTCAAGTGACTGAGTTCTATAGAAATTTATACAGTACAAGTGGCACCCACGATCATAATAGAAGAGATAATAGTCTAGAGGAATTGGAAATCCCACAAGTAACGCCGGAAGAAGTAAAGAAAGCCTTGGAAGCTATGCAAAGGTGGAAGGCAGCTGGAGAGGATGAGGTAACAGCAGATTTGCTGAAGGCTGGTGGGCCGATTGTTCTAGAAAAACTGTCCACCCTGTATTCGCAGTGCCTCATGACCTCGAGCGTACCGGAATCTTGGAAGAACGCTAGCAGAATCCTAATCCACAAGAAAGACTTGAAAAATTATAGACCGGTCAGCTTACTGTGCGTTTCATGCAAAGTACTAAGGTAATCGCAAATATAATCAAATAAATGTTTGGTGTTTTATGGCGCAAGGGCCAAGTATGGCCAAAGAGCGCCATGTCCGTGGTAATGAGTTCTCAGTTTAATTGTGAGCTCTATTGACGCGTGTACATGTTGATCTTTCCCGGGTGACCATGTTTCACCGCTTACCAAATGCTATCGCACAGCGCAGGACGCGCGTGCATGTATAGGAAGTTCCTGGAATGTTATCAATGCTTCTATATGCTGTCTGTTAGCGCCGAACCTTGTGGTATCTGATTTCATCGCGGGACCCGAATGGTGTAGAACTTTGCGGAAGACATGCGGGTCTCAGCAATTAGTCTGGAACATTCGACGACTGCTGTATAAGAGCCGACGCGCTTGACCCGCTGATCAGATTGTCGACGATCGCCGACCGTGTTCGCCGCAATTGTTGTGCTATAAGTGTAGCCTGCTTCTGTGGCCACAGGTTCTCCCAATAAAAGTTAGTTTTGTCTTTCATAGTATTACTACTGTGTTCTTAACGTCACCACCCCGCGACATCTGGTGGAGGTGCTTTTCGTTCATGTACCGACGCCCCCGACAAGCCGTGATCCAAGCCCGGACCGCAAAGACAGCACCAACCTAGTCCCGGACCATCGAGCAAGCCACCGTCTTCAACAACTGCCCTCGGAGCACGGATTTCTACCACAGAAGACCAAGAAGATTGTGACCAAGGCAACCCCTATGGTAGCCCCAGCGTCCCCCATCGTGCTGCAGCAGCCCAGGGAGCCTCCGACGTTCAGCGGTTCAACGTTCGAGGACAAACGAGAGGGTCGCTGCTTTTAACAACTGGAACAGCGACGACAAACTGCGACATGCCTTCTTCGCATTGGAAGAGGCTGCCAGGACGTGGTTCGAGAGCTGAGAAGCCACCTTAACGACCTGGGAGCTGTTCCGAAGCGGCTTCCTGCAGACATTCGCAAGCGTTGTACGCCGAGAACGAGCCCAAGCGCTATTAGGAACCCGGGTGCAACTACCAAATGAGACCACCGCGATTTTTACAGAAGAAATGAGCCGTTTGTTCCCCCACGCCGACCCGAATATGCCCGAGGAGAAGAAAGTCCGCCTACTGATGCGTGGTGTAATGGAGGAACTTTTCGCCGGAATGGTAAAAAGCCCAACGAAGACCATCGACGAGTTCATCGCGAGGCCACCAGCATCGAGAAGACACTCGAGATCCGAAACCGGCAATTTGACCGCCGCACAAACTCGGCAAACTACGCCGGAGTTCAGTCACTGGCCACCGACGACCTACGCGAGACTGTACGAGCGGTCGTTCAGGAGGAGCTACAGAAGCTGTTCCCATCATCACAGCCTCAAGTAGCTTCGATTGCCGACGCCGTACGTGACGAGCTCCAACAACAACTCGGAGTAGCCCCTGAACCACCGCCGCCTCAGCCGCAAGCGATGAGCTACGCCACCGTCGCCCGCCATCAAGGTCCCCCTCCACGGCCGCGCCAGGGCCCCATAACGCCGCAATTCCGTCGACCACCACCGCCGCCGCCAGCACGCCCACCCGTCGCCCAGCGCAGCTACCCGAGGAAGACAAACGTTTGGCGCGCTCCTGACCACCGCCCGCTCTGCTACCACTGCGGAGAAGCGGATCACGTCTACCGACGATGCCCATACCGGGAGATGGGACGGCGAGGTTTCGCCGTCAACGCTCCACGCCCGAGGCAAGGTGAACACCCTCGCGATATCGCCGACTACCTCGCCGGTACTCAGTGAAGCTCTCCAAGACCGTCACGTTCGCCATCACCAGGCCGGTACCTGTCGCCGCAGTGACGACCATACACTGTCCCAGCCCGGGGTTCGTCAGCGAGCCCATATCTGGAAAACTAAAAGCAGCAACCGATGGAGGTGCGGTTGCTTTTCGTCGAAATGACGAAGATCCTCCGCCGCCGATGAAGACGCCGAAGAAACTACCTCAATGGCATAACGACACGCCGCCGTCCCGACGAAGTCTGGAAGCAAAGAATACGACGACGAAAGACGACCTGACGACGTCACATGCCAGCCGCAGGTCAACGCGACGCAGCCGTGATCCGACGTCAAGACCAAACTGTAATGCAAGACAAAGAACCACTGACGCTGACGCGCTTCTCGACGGCTACGCAGTTACCGCCTTATTGGACACAGGGGTCGATTACTCCGTAATAAGTGGACACATCGCCGCCCAGTTGATGAAAGTTAAAACTGCATGGGAAGGCCCTCAAATTCGAACCTCTGGAGGACACCTCATTACGCCGACTGGAATCTGCACGGAAAGAATAACTGTTCATGACCGAACTTACCCTGCCACCTCCGTTATCCTCCAACAGTGTTCACGAGAGGTCATTCTCGGCATGGACTTCCAGAACCAATACGGCGCAATCATAAACCTGAAGTCAAAATCGATAACGCTGTCGGAAGATCAAGCGATACCGCCGGAGAGCTCTCGTAGTCACCACGCCTTGAGTGTTCTCGAAGATCAAGTGAGCATCCCGTCTCGCTCGAGCATTGTTATTTCGGTCGGCACCAAAATATCCGCTGACGTAGAAGGCGTCATCGAAGGTGACCAACGTCTACTGCTCGACCGTGAAATTTGTGTCGCTGGAGGAATCGCTCGACTGCACGGAGGAAACACGAAAGTGTTGCTGACAAACTTCGGCCAGGAGTACAAGCACATCAACGAGGGCACGACGATCGCATACATTGAGGAAATTCAGGAAACCAGTAATGCGTTTGTCCTCTGGGATTCTGCCGCATTTACCCCGACGACCGTAGTTCCCGAACCAGACTTCGACATAAATCCAAGTCGCCCCATGATTAAGCAACAACAGCTGAGAAGCTTACTTCGGCGATACCAAGTGTGCTTTTCGACGTCATCAAGAATTCGACCAACTCCAGTCGCAAAGCATCGCATAATAACCGAGGAGTGTGCTCCACCACTCCGCCAGATCCCATATCGAGATCGAGTTTCTAGGCGAGAACGTGAGGCTATAAGGCACCAAGTCGACGAAATGCTTTGCGACGACATTATCCAGCCGTCCAAAAGCCTGTGGGCGTCTCCTGTAGTCTTAGTTTAGAAAAGAAAACGGAACCCTGCGTTTCTGCGTTGATTATCGTCGTCTGAACAAGATCACGAAGAAGGACGTATACCCCCTCCCACGAATACACGACCCATTGGATCAGCTCTGCAACACTAAATACTTCTCGTCGAGGGAGCTCAAGTCTGGCCATTGGCAAATAGCTCCAACAACGGACGAAAACATTCCTATGCTGATTGCCTATCACGCGCCCCCATTGACCCGCCGCAGCAAGATGACGAGAATGACGACGCCTTCCTTGGAATGATAAGCGCGCAAGACTTCGCTGAACAGCAACGGGCAGACCCGGAGCTAAGAGGCCTCGTCGAATATTCGGAAGGGCACATCGACGTTGTCCCCAGGGCATTTAAGCGCGGATTATCTTGTTCACGCTTTAAAATAATCTACTCGTGAAGAAGAACTTCTCGCCAGTCTGGGCGAACTACCTTCTTGTTGTTCCGTCGGCGCTGTGTGCAGAAGTACTGCGCGCCCTGCATGACGCTCCGACCGCCGGGCACCTCGGCTTCTCCGGGACGCTATCGAGGATACAAGAAAGGTATTACTGGCCTCGCCTAACCGCCGACGTTGCCCGTTACGTCAAGATACGCCGAGACTGTCAGCGACGCAAGACACCACCCACAAGGCCAGCCGGATTACTACAGCCGATCAAGCCTCCTTGCCGACCTTTTCAGCAGATCGGGATGGACTTGTTGGGTCCGTTTCCGACGTCGACGTCCGGAAATAAGTGGATCATTGTGGCGACGGACTACCTCACCCGCTTCACTGAAACTAATGCCCTGCCGAAAGGCAGCGCAGCCGAATTCGCAAAATTTTTCGTCGAAAGCATTCTGCTTCGACATTGCGCCCAAGAAGTCCTCATCACAGACGGAGGAACGGCCTTTACAGCGGAGCTCACCCGAGCCATTCTTCAGTACAGTCAGAAAAGGCACAGGAGGACAACTGCCTACCACCTACAGACGAATAGCCTGAATAAAACCCTCGCCGACATGCTAGCAATGTACGTCAACGTCGCACACAAGACTTGCGTTGCCGTCCTGCCGTACGTAACTTTCACTTGCAACACGGCGGTGCAAGAAACAACACAGATTACGCCGTATAGGCTGGTTTACGGCAGGAACCCGACAACGACGCTCGACGCCATGCTGCGGCACGTCCCTGAGGAGGGGAATCTTGATGTCTCCAGCTCGCCGCAGAAGCCCGACAGCTCGCCCGCCTACGGATCAAGAACCAGCAGCGTACCGACTACTGACACTATAACCTCCGTCGACGCTTCGTCAAGTACCAGCCCGGTGACCGTGTTTGGATTTGGACCCCAATACGTCGACGAGGACTCAGTGAGAAACTATTGCGGCGTTATTTTGGACCCTACAAGATCATCCGGGCGTGTTGGCGAACTGGACTCTGAGGTCGTGCCAGACAGCATTTCGCAGTCACATCGGCGCCGGGCACGATCTGAAGTGGTCCACGTAGTGCATCTTAAACCCTTCCGCGCACGCTGATGAACTTCCTTATTTTGTTATTTCTTTGCTACGGGTGTCTTTGTTTATTACTTTCGTTTGTCTACAGCATCGGGTCGATGCTTCTTTAAGAGGGGGGTATTGACACGTGTACATGTTGATCTTTCCCGGGTGACCATGTTTCAACGCTTAACAAATGCTATCGCACAGCGCAGGACGCGCCTGCATGTATAGGTAGTTCCTGGAATGTTATCAATGCTTCTATCCGCTGTCTGTTAGCGCCGAACCTTGTGGTATTTCATCGCGTGACGCGAATAGTGTAGAACTTTGTGGAAGACACGCGGGTCCCAGCGATTAGCCTGGAACATTCGACGACTGCTGCATCAAAGCCGACGCGCTTGACCCGCTGATCAGATTTTCGACGATCGCCGACCGTGTTCGCCGCTAGCGTTGTGCTATAAGTGTAGCCTGTTTTTGTAGGCACAGGTTCGCCGAAGAAAAGTTAGTTTTGTGTTTCACAGTATTGCTACTGTCTTCTTAGCGTCACCACCACGTGACACTATGAACTTGGTGTGACGTGGTTGTAAAGGGGCCTTAACAATGGTCGCTCTAAAGTGCGTAAAATCTGTATAATAAGATTATGGCGATGACGTATGACGTGTACTATAAACATTAAGATGTATTTAAAAAGATTGATACGATGGGTAAAAATATATCAGGTTATAAGATATGCTACAGCACTACTGCCTACTTAGAGCCCTGGAAATACGAGGGCCTGGAGGCAGGTGCTATGCAAAACAACTATCGCAGCGGCATCCTCTGGAGCGAGGATGCTCTACGAATTTAATGGGCTTATAACGTGGAGAACGACCTCATTTAAGAAGTTGAGAACTGCCTTGGTGTTAAAAAGCGGTTCCTTACCAAGAAACGTAGCCGGGTGTAGAGGGATGTAACAACGGTATGCAAGCGGAAAATGTTTCTTTCAGATTTGGCTTTCCGATACTCCAAGAGGACGTGGAGGACGTTCAGCCTCTCCCCACATCGATCACGGTTTGGCGGTTCATTTCCAGTAAGAAGAAAATTGTGGGTACCAAATGAGTGCCCTATTCTAAGGCGACAGATTTTGTTGGAGAGGGCCAAAAACCTAACTGTGGCTTTATATCGTGCAGTGTATTATTCGTTTCAGCGTTCCACTTGCGTAGACAGTGTTGTCGCAGTTTTTTCTTAAGAAAGTCTTCAGATCTTTGACAGGGACAGCAGCCGTGGGAAAAGTGGTTAGTGATGTGAGTGATGTGGCCATTTTGTCAGCTAGTACATTACCCTCGATGCCTCTATGGCCAGATATACCCAGCATATTACTATGTTTCTATGTGATAGATAAATATTGCATAAGAGCGAGTAAAATTCAGTGACAACAGGGTTTCTATGTTTTTGTAAGGAAATCAGTGCTTTTACAAGACTTAACAAGTTTGTAGATACTATTGCTCTGTCGAGTTTTCATTTATTTATGCATTTTACTACAGACAGCACTGCGTAGGCTTCTGCAGTTAAGATACTTCTTAGCGGGTTCAATACATCGAATTTACAAAAAGTGGGACCAACAGCAGCATAAGATACACCAGCATGTGATTTTGACGCATCTGTGTGGAATTCTGAGCACGAGTACTTCGATTGAAGTTCACGGAAATGTATAGCGATTTCGATGTCAGGTGCGTGCTTTGTGACCTCTACAAAGGACACGTCACAGTCTATCACCTGCCGCTCCTAGGGTGGTAATGGCTTAGCTGGAGGCATTATGCGATGTTCGAGAACTGGGACATCCATCGTTAAGTTCTCTTGCACGGAGTGACAAAGGAAGTCTAATGGAGTGTCTATTACGAAAAAGTGTTTCGCAGGTCAGGTCGTTTACCGTTGTGAAACACGGATGTTCTTTATTAGATCGCACTTCGAGAAACTACGTGAAGCTAATGTATGTTCGCTGAAAATGGAGTGACCACTCATCTGACTCTACATATAGACTTTCGACAGGGCTTGTTCTAAATGCGCCAATGGCCAGGCGGATACCCCGATGATGAACGGGGTCTAACATCTTTAGCGCGCTCAGTGCGGCAGAGTGATAAACCACGGCACCATAGTCCAGTCGTGATCGAACTAGGCTCCTGTAAATATTCAATAAACACTGTCTGTCGCTATCCCACGTTGTGTGGGATAGGATTTTAAGTAAGTTCATTGTTCTAAGACATCTTTCTTTAAGATATTTTATGTGAGGAATGAAAGTAAGCCTGGAGTGACGTATAACACCAAGAAATTTGTGGTCTTCGTTCACAGAAATTTTTTGTCCACCAGTTCTACACAAGGAACTGGGACCAGGCCTCTCTTTCTTGTGAAGAGAACACAACAACTTTTGTGGGGGTTGACTTTAACTACATTTTGGTCTTCCCATTTGGACACCTTGTTTCAGCCCTGCTGTACCTCTCTTTCGCATACTGCGAGGTTGCAGGATTTGAAGCCTATTTGCATATCGTCTACCTATACGGAATAAAAAAAAGCCGGTGGTAGTGAAGCACGTAGTGCGTTCATCTTAACGATAAAGAGAGTGCAGCTGAGCACGCCTCCCTGGAGTACACCAGCTTCCTGCGTAAAAGGACGCGACACTCCATTGCCGACTTCTACACGGAAGGTACGATTGGACAAATAGCTTTTAATTATTTTCAACATACTCCCACAGATGCCTATTCCCGACAAGTCTGGCAAGATCCCGTAACGCCATGTTGTATCATATGCCTTCTCCATATCGAGGAATATCGAGAGGAAATACCGTTTGTGCACAAAGGCATCGCGGATATGTCCTTCAATGCGCACTAGATGATCGGTTGTCGGCCGCCCTTGTCTGAAGCCACACTGATAGGGATGGAGCATATTGTTGAGTTAAAAAAATTTATGAGGCTGTGATTAATCATTTTTTTTCAAAAAGCTTGCACAGGCACTTTGTAAGAGCTATCAGACGTTAACTGGCTGCCAAGGAAGGGTCTTTTCCCTGCTTCAGAACAGCAACCACAATCGCTTCTTTCTATGTAGATGGGAGGTATCCTGCAGCCCAAATAGTGTTGAAAAGTGTGAGTAGTGTAAGTCGTGTGTCAGTATGTAAGTTTCTGATCATGTCATACATGACTCTGTCAGGTCCCGGTGCAGTGCTTTTGCATGTGTTCATGGCAGCTCTCAACACGGCAATACTGAAGGGCCGGTTATAGGGTTCATTCTATCTGGATTTTCGTATTATTGGCTTACATTCTTCTATTTGTTTATATTTGAGAAAGAATAGAGAATAATGGTTTGAGCTCGACGCGCTCTCATAGTGCTCTCCAAGTGAGTCTGCCTGATCTTGCAGAGTATTGCCTTGTGTGTTTACCAAAGGGAGTGAATATGCTTGTCGCACTCTTATCCTATTAACCCTGTTCCAAGCTTTGGCCTCATCTGTGTACGAGCTGATGCCCGATAATAACTTCTGCCAACTCTCTCTTCTGCACGTCCGCGCCTTCTCCTGCCTTGGGACTTTACCTTCTTAAAGTTAAGAAGATTCTCCGCGGTGGGAGAGGCGCGTAGCAACCCCCACGCTTTGTTTTGTTTTTTGCGAGCGATCCTACATTCGTCGTTCCACCACGGGACGCACCGCTTGCACGTCAAACCCTTTACTTCTGATATGCATTTAGATGCGGCATCTATTATGAAGCCTCTAAAATACTCCACTGCAGCATCAATTCCTAACGAAGACATGTCAACCCATAAGATACTAGTAAGAGTTGGAAATTTCTCCCAATCAGCTGTCTCAATCTTCCACCGAGGAGCCTGTGGTGGATATCGTTTTCTTTAGGTGATCTTAACAGCATGGGGAAGTGGTCGCTCCCGTAAGGATTGTTGGTAACCTCCCATTCGAGTTCAGGCAGTATACATGGAAAAACTAGGCTAAGATCAATTGAGAAAAAGGTTCTGTTTGCAAGACAGTAATATGTGGGTTCCTTTTTATTCAGCAGACACGCACACGACGAAAAAGCAACTGCTCAACGAGACGACCTCGCGCATCGATACCAGAGTCTCCCCACAGGCCGCTGTGTGCATTGAAATCGCCGAGAACAACATAAGGTTCTTGCAGTTGATCTATAAAAAACTCAAATTCATGTTTGTTTAATTGGTAATGCGAGGGTATGTAAAGCGAGCAAATGGTGATGAGTTTGTTTAGGAGAACCGCACGTACCGCTACTTCTTCAAGGGGCTTTTGTAACTGCAATCGTTGACACGCTATGCCTTTATATATAACATTGGCGACACCGCCCGATGATGCGAGAGCATCATCGCGATCTCTGCGAAACGTAACATAGTGTAGGAGGAAATTTGTGTGTTTCGATTTCAAGTGTGTTTCATGTAAACACAGCACTTTTGGATTGTGTTTCTGGATGAGTTCGTGCACGTCATCAAGGTTTCTAAGACGACCTCTGACGTTCCATTGAATTATTTGTGTATCCATAATGGAAGTAAATAGGTGCTGTGTGTACAGAAACACAAGTATTAATTACAGAGACATCAGAGATTAGATTACAGAGCTCTTTCGAGGCCTTGTAACCGGGGATTTCGCCCTTTCTGAAGCTTTCGAGGAAGCCTTGCCGCTCCTTAGGCGCTTGGCGCGGCGTGAGGATAGGTGTAGTGTCCATTGCCTCTTGTGAGGCGCCGGACACGCGCTCTTGCGAACTAGAAATTTTCCGAAAGAGTCCTGCCTCGGAAAGCAAGACCCCTGCGCCCACCAGCCCAGAGGTCGATGGGGCTCCCTGAGAGATTTGGCTGCGCCTGCTGTTGCCAGCGCTAGAAGGGGCCGGGGAAGTTGGGGCAGCCTTGGCTGTGCCCACCTTCGGGGTCGATAGTCCCGTCTGCTGGGTTGGCGGAGCAGCGCTAGCTGCAACCGCTGTGGGGGCAGATGGCGTAACTGCCTACTCACTGCTTGTTGGTCGGACAGCCGCCGGATGCCGTTGTGACGCTGCCCCCTGACGCGCCACATCGGCAAAGGTTTTCTTGGGCAGGTAGGATACCCGCCTGCGTGCCTCCTTGAAACTTATATTTTCCATTACTTTAATTGTTACAATTTCCTGTTCTTTTTTCCAGAATAGGTACGACCGCGAGTACGCGGGGTGCTGCCCATCACAGTTTACACAGTGAAGAGGATTCTCATATGCTTCAGAGGTGTGTTCGCTGGCACTGCATTTCGCACAAGTTTGGCGGCCTTGGCTGCTCTGCGAACTGTGGCCGAAGCACTGGCAATTGAAACATCGGAGTGGATTTGGCACGGACGGCCTAGCACGGAGCTTGATGGACCCCACCTCGATTGCCTTGGGCAGGACACTTGAACTAAATGTGATTATTAGGTGCTTGCTTTGGATCTCTTCACCATCTCGCCTCGTCTTAATTTGTTTAACATTTATGATATTCTGTTCACTGAAGCCCTCCAAAAGTTCAGCCTCGGTGAGCTCCAGCAAGTCATCGTCCGAGACAACGCCACGGGTGGTGTTCATAATACGGTGTGGGGTTACTGTTACTTGGGGCTCCCCAAATGACACAAGCTTCAGCAGTTTCTCAAGCTGCTTCTGATCTGGGAGCTCCAAGAGTCGATCACCGCTTTCCATCCTCGACGCCTCATATCCTGTACCAAAAACTTCAGTCAGAGACTTGGAAACAGGAAATCGTGAAATGGTTCGTACTGGTTTGTCTGGTTTTTCCGAGTGAATTACTTGTAAACAAGGAAAATTGTGGACTTGGCGCCCGAAAACTGAAAGAACTCTTCGGTCCGATCTCGTTTCTGAGGGCGATCAGGGAGTTTAGGAAAAGCATTTTCCATAAGTACAGTTGGGATTTCGGCCGCGATGCCAACAACACACCATGGAGCCCAACAGGAGGACGTGATAGAAGTTCCTGCTAGAGAAACCGTGCCAACACCAGCCGTACATCGCTGCTATAACCAAATACAGCATAACCAAGGCTGGCTAGCCACACAACGTTAACCCTTGCCGCCGGGAAACTAGGAAGTCAGGAGAAGTGAAGAGATGACACGAAAGATGAAAAAGGCGAGAGAGAAAGACGAAGATTGGAGAGGAGGACAGGAAAAGGCGACTGCCGATTTCCCCCAGGTGGGTCAGTATGGAGGTGCCGTCTATGCGAAGCATAGGCCGTAGAGGTCTGTTGCCTCCGCCGGGGGGCCTCAAAGGTCCAAACACCCAGCATCGGCTCAACCTCCAGGATTCCCTTTCCCAGACACGGCTAAGCCGCGCGCGGCTACACGCGGGATGGCCCAACCCTCGTGTGCTCGGGTACGTGGTGTCGCAACACACCAAACGACTCCTTACGCAGACGCGCCTGCGGGGCAAATATGATCGGGAACACCATAGACTTCTGTCAACCAAAGGATCAGGCAGGATTGCGTAAAGGCTACTCAACAATAAACCATATTCACACTATCAATCAGGTGATAGAGAAATGTGCGGAATATAACCAACCCTTATATGTATCTTTCATTGATTACGAGAAAGCGTTTGATTCAGTCGAAACCTCAGAAGTCATGGAGGCATTACAGAATCAGGGCGTAGACGAGCCGTATGTCAAAATACTGAAAATGTGTATAGCGGCTCCACAGCCACCGTAGTTCTCCATAAAGAAAGCAACAAAATCCCAATAAAGAAAGGCATCAGGCAGGGAGATACGGTCTCTCCAATGCTATATACAGCGTGTTTAGAGGAGGTATTTAGAGACCTGTATTGGGAAGAATTGGGGATAAGAGTTAATGGAGAACACCTTAGTAACTTGCGATTCGCTGATGATATTGCCTTGCTTACTAGCTCCGGAGACCAATTGCAATGCATGCTCATTAACCTGGAGAGGCAAAGCGAAAGGGTGGGTCTAAAAATTAATCTGCAGAAAACTAAAGTATAGTTTAACTGTCTCGGAAAGAACAGCAGCTTACGATAGGTAGCGAGGCACTGGAAGTGGTAAGGGAATGCATCTACTTAGGGCAGGTAGTGACCGCGTACCGCGGCTTGGTGTGTTTGGCAGGCATTCTTAGATCATGAACAGCAGGTTGCCATTATCCCTCAAAAGAAAAATGTATAAGAGCTGTATCTTACCAGTACTCACGTACGGGGCAGAAACCTGGAGGCTTACGAAAAGGGTTCTACTTAAATTGAGGATGACGCAACGAGCTATGGAAAGAACGATGGGTGTAACGTTAAGGGATCAGAAAAGAGCAGATTGGGAGAGGGAACAAAAGCGAATTAATGCCATCTTGGTTGAAATCAAGAAAAAGAAATGGGCATGGGCAGGACATGTAATGAGGAAGGAAGATAACCGATGGTAATTAAGGGTTACGGACTGGATTCCAAGGGAAGCGAAGCGTAGCAGGGGGAGGCAGAAAGTTAGGTGGGCGGATCAGATTAGGAAGTTTGCAGGGACGTCATGGCCACAATTTGTGCATGACCGGGGTAGTTGCAGAAGTATGGGAGAGGACTTTGCCCTGCAGCGGGCGTAACCATGATGATGATGAGGAGGAGGAGAAGGAGGAGGACGACGACGACGATGACGTATTTCCAGTATGTGTTCACTGCTGACGATAGTCGCATTCAAGAGGTGAATGACTACGACCAGAGACCGCTAGACATGGCAACGATAACTGAGTCAGTAGTGCTCAACTTATTACTATCGATAGACAAAAAATGAAACACCCCGGACAATATTCCAAAGACTTTTGATATGCCGATATGCCGAAGATATGCCGAAGTCAACGCGAAATATCTACATCTATTATTTAACAAATCCTTATCCACATGTAGCCTTGCAAAGGAATGGAAAATAGCGAAAGTAAGCGCCGTTCATAATGCAGGAAGCAAAAATGATGTCAGTAATTAGAGACCAATATAGCTAACGTCCACAGTGGGAAAATTATTGGAGCATATCTTATTAAAGCATATCGCGAGCTATCTAGAGCAAGCACAAATATTATCGCCTATCCAGCATCGTTTCGGGCGGGAATTTTCAACCATAACCCAATTACTTCAATTAACGCATGACTTATCCCAAAGCAATGATAACCAAAACAAGTTGAGTTATAGCATTAGATTTCTCGAAGGCATTTGATAGAGTAACCCATCAAAAACTATTCAGCAAAATGATAGCAAATTTAGGCAATGGCTTGAAGATTGAAAATTACTTAAACAACGGTTTTTAGTTTGTTATTGTTAACAATGGAATTTCGCCCATTGCAACAGTTACATCGGAGGTGCCTCAACGGTTCCTCTTTCGTCGAACTTTATTCCTTATTTTTATTAATGATTTGCCCTCTAGCATCCGCGTTAAAATGGAGCTTTTTGCCGACGACTGCATTCTTTATAATTAAATTAACGCTATAAATGATCACGTTGATTTAAATAGCGCCCTTCATGATGTGTTGAAGTGGTGTAAAAAGTGGCAGATGGCACTGAACATTTAAAAAACTGCCTTTTTATCTATAACCCGCAAAAAGCATGGGTCGGACTTTGAATACACTATCGATAACATACCACTCACCCAAGTTCATGAGCATAAATATCTTGGCTTGATCATTTCGCATGACCTAAGATGGGAATCGCGGATTAACAGTATCATACCATCTGCTTTAAAACGGCTGTTCTTCCTCAGAAGAAGACTTCGAGCTGCGCCACCGCAAATTAAACTGCTATCATACAACGCATTTTTTCGCCCAGTTCTCGAATATGGTAACACAATTTGGTTTCCTTATACATTACAGCTTATTATTAAACTAGAAAGAGTGCAGCGAAAGGCAATTAGATTCATCTTTAACAAATACAAAAATAGCGATTCACCTACCCAACTGCTAAAACAAGCCTTTATTCCTACTCTGCGAAACCGCACCAAACTAGCAAGACAAGTTATTGTTCAAAATAATACACAATGCATTACGAATAAATACTTCGTTCTATATATCCTTAGCTGGCACCAGATATCCCGCCATACGTATTTACTAACACTTAAAGAATATGCATTTCGCACTGACTGTTTGAGATATTCGTTCTTTCCTCTTGTAATAAGAGAATGGAATAGCCTGGACCCCCGCATAACGACATAAAGAATATGCATTTCGCACTGACTATTTGAGATATTCGTTCTTTCCTCTTGTAATAAGATAATGGAATAGCCTGGACCCCCGCATAACGACTTAAACAATATGCATTTCACACTGACTGTTTGAGATATTCGTTCTTTCCTCTTGTAATAAGAGAATGGAATAGCCTGGACCCCCGCATAACGACTTAAACAATATGCATTTCGCACTGACTTTTTGCGATATTCGTTCTTTCCTATTGTACTAAGAGAATAGAATAGCCTGGACCCCCGCATAACGACTTAAAGAATATGCATTTCGCACTGACTGTTTGAGATATTCGTTCTTTCCTCTTGTAATAAGAGAATGTAATAGCCTGGACCCCCGCATAACGACTTAAAGATTATGCATTTCGCACTGACTGTTTGAGATATTCGTTCTTTCCTCTTGTAATAAGAGAATGGAATAGCCTGGACCCCCGCATAACGACATAAAGAATATGCATTTTGCCCTGACTGTTTGAGATATTCGTTCTTTCCTCTTGTAATAAGAGAATGGAATAGCCTGGACCCCCGCATAACGACTTAAAGAATGTGCATTTCGCACTGACTGTTTGAGATATTCGTTCTTTCCTCTTGTAGTAAGAGAATGGAATAGCCTGGACCCCCGCATAACGACTTACAGAATATGTATTTCACACTGACTGTTTGAGATATTCGTTCTTTCCTCTTGTATTAAGAGAATGGAATAGCCTGGACCCCCGCATAACGATTTAAAGAATATGCATTTTGCACTGACTGTTTGAGATATTCGTTCTTTCCTCTTGTAATAAGAGAATGGAATAGCCTGGACCCCCGCATAACGACTAACACATCGTTGCCGAAATTTGTAACCCTTGTACAAGAACTGTTGCGCAATAATTAAGTTATGCTAGCCAGAAATAACACACCACTCACGTCGTTGTATAAAATAAGATCTGTATAAGCATTGTATTTGCCTATGCAATTTGACCTCTTTTTGCCAAATGCACTGTATCATTCATGTTTTATTTCCTGACATATGTGTATATCTGCTTCGTGCCCATTGCAAATATCATTGTTGAAATTATGTAAACCAGTTTTTATCGCTATTTGTGAGTTGATAATATATGCCCAACCTGTAAAAATCCCACTGGGATTGACAGTATATGAAAATAAATCAATAAATAAAACTCCGGTTTCTCAGGGTGTTTGTGTGTCCCTCGTTCTCCTAAACGTCACACCCCTGTGTTAGCTCCTCTTGTATTTGACAGTGGCATAATGAAAATATTATTTTCTAAGTACGCTGCAGTTCCAGCAATTTAGGCTTACGGCATGGCGCCGTTGCGGCTGTGCTCAGAGTTTCTCGCAATACTATGTGGAGCGACATTTAGCGCAGCCATCAATGGGCGTTTCCTAACGGGCGCTTTTTTTTTCAGGGGAAATGAATGTACATGGGTGTGCTAGGCTTGTGTTGGCTGCTCTTGAGAAAGGCTCCATCTAAAGCGTGAATGCGAGTGCTCGGATAATGCATTCGCAAAATAAGATCTTTGTGAATATTTACGTTCACCCGCATTACATCTTTCATTGCTGTTTACTCAGCTGCGGTCATAATCAAGGGAAGAAAAGCAAGAACAGATGACTAACTGTCGCAATGTGAGCGCCGAACATGTCTGTTCTCCAACGCTAGCGGCCCGTCAATATTTTTTTTATGTTTCACATAACTGTTCACCCAACCACAAGCCATATAATGACTGAGTGAAACATCTGTGATATGAAAGTTCAAGCTTATTTTCAGTTGCTGTTTCAATAGAAAATGAACCACTGGAACAGACAGAATGGTGCTAGCCAAGCGCTCGTGGAAGGTTGCCCCAACGTTGCGAGAACCATGCCTATCCACAATCGCCGTTTCTCGGCATTCCCATGGCAGAGCGTCCTCTAGCTAGCTACCTTGGACGTCGCTTCCTTTCCCATTGGAGGCGCCTTGCAGCGCATTGCGGGCCGGAACGACGGGGTAGCGTTCACGACCGTACAACTGGAGTCACGTGACTCCCGTAGACCCAGTTTTCTGCATGCAGGCCGGGTCTGTAGCTTCGGCGCTCGCGACTGGCGGAGGCGCCTGCGGTCTAGTGAGCCCTGAATTGATCGTAAACTGTCAAAACACTGTGCACGACAACTGGCTTCAGCAGCAACTTCGTAAATACTTTCTAAAGCCCCCACTGTGTAAGTGCAGATTGCACACTACAGATCGCAACAGGGTAACATGATGGCACTTAATCCTCACTTGAAATTTATCTTAGCCACTGGTCACGCAAACTGCTGTCGCAAGGTTTCTCGGGGAACCACACGCGTGGGTTTCTTTTTCTCTGGCTACACGAGCATTGTGGCAGGCTTGCAACACTAACTGGTGTACAACTGAGTGATTGAAATAGCTTATGGCTCAATAAAGCATACTAGTACATGAAAGCATGAATGCAGGGCAAATGACTGCGAAAAAATTCCAGCCACCGTACTCTGCGAATGTGGGTTACCAGCGGAGCTGTAAAATAGAAAAAGCACACCACTTAGTACAAAAATGCACTTATTTTTGGGTTTTTTCCTCCCGCGTCTGTAGAATACTCTGCGAACATGTACACTTGCTACTAATAGCGTCTCGACCTGTCGAGGTGTCGAAATTAAATTAAAATATGGCGTTTTACGTGCGAACACAACGATTTGACTATGAAGCACGCCGTAGTGGGGAACTCAGGAAATTTGGAACACCTGGGGTTCTTTAGCGTGCACTTAAATCTAAATAACAGGTGTTTCCACGTTTCGACCCCATCAAAATCTGGCCGCCATGGCCGGGATTTAATCCCGCGACCTCATGCTTAGCAGCTTAACACCAAAGCCACTAAGCAACCACGGCGTGTAACAGGTGCCTAATTCAAACGCGCCAAGCGTCTGAAGAAGGTGGCTTACCATCAAGGAATTCATAAGGGTGTTCTATGCCACGTGTCAATGCGTGCGTCCGTGGATTAATGTTATCAATGTCAGCATATTGTGCTAGAGGCTCTGTGCTTGAATCCAGCTTGAATACTTTAATGATGTGCATATAATTATTTGTTCGACCGTACTTTGTCGAAAATTACGAATTTAGAAAGTAAAAGAGACCCTTACTGCCCGAAGGACGAATTTTCGCCATATAATGTACTTCCCATAATTAAGAGATTGGCTGAACCGCCCCGATTGCAGCTCCCGTAGGCATTAGCTCCAGAGTTCCATCTAGTAATTGTTGCATGAAACCATCGGGGAAAGAAAATTATAGGAGCGAGCATATATCGCATCATGACTGAAGTTACCTCGATCGTGGCCCAACACGTGACCGCACATCAGAGAGCGCAGTCGTTCTTAGTGTTCCCGCTCTGCAGGCAAAGCCATCGAGGGCAGCCGAACAAATGTGCACCGACTAAAGGTTACTGGTATAGCTACTGGTAACGAAAGGTATCAGCAAATCTCGATTCTTGCTCCGTGATTTTGAAGCAAGAGATCACCTGTTGGGCAACCACTGTGGCTTCACAGAGCGTTCGCTTGCCAAGGTTGGCGGCGTGACGTAATTCGCGCTGATATATATTTCCTTCCTCCATGTATGACAATGTATTGGGTGATTTCCTACTTCCGTCTGGCTAGGCCAGCTGTGAGCGCATACATTGCTGGTCTGCTTTGCATCCTCATGGAGGGCGCGGGAGTTTTGAGGCAAGGACAGTGAAAAATGTATGGGAGGGTAGACATATACAGCTCCGCTGTAAAACGAACGGGCCAGTTAGCACCAAGCTGACGGGCGAACGGACGAACTTACGGCGTCTGGTAGAGAATAAGGATCTCGTCTGGAAGCTACGTGAAATAATTTGCCAGTTTTCCCCACGCTGCATCCTTTATTTTACGGGAACCTGTATATGGCCACGGTTCCACGTAATTTTCCAGTTTGTGCATCAAGAATAAAAAAAAGTGAGTGCTGGCCGATGCCAGAGATATTGCCATACTGGGATGACCCGCGGCACAGGTGAAGTGGGCTTCAAGCACTCCGCTTCAAATAATAATAAGCATAAATGAAATAAATATATCAAGCTGCATTGTTTCTTGTTGGTGAGTGTATGGGAAACGTTTATGAACAGCACATAGACTCACGAGGAGGAGGCGTTGGCATATAGGCGAAGGACAAAATGTTTGTAGAACCATACATCCTTGACTAGCAAGAGGACAACGTCACCGACTATGTGGATGCCAATGCCGTGCAATAAAAAGACAGAATTGTGATATCCGATCCAGGCACATCCAAGTGTATTATTGAGAAGCTTATGAGTACGCACTTTGCATGAGTTAAGGCTGTTTCACATGGCGAGATTGGGGCGAAAAAAAAATTGTTCTGCAACGCACGTTGCAGAGCAATTTTCACTGACAGCTTTCACATGCGTTTGCCGCACGCAATTTCCATCGCAGCGATGCACAAGGTTGCCCCCTGCTCACGAAGTATGCATGCCTGCATCGTAAAATAAAAACAATATGAAAAGTAGTCAAATATTCGAATTTAGCTATTATCATTCGATAACTGAATAAGTACACAATTTTTTTAACGTTTAAAAGCGTTGATACTTTACGACAGCTTGCAGATGCGGTGGGCGAGACGCTGCACAGCACCACAAGAATGAGCGTGCGGCTAGTGCGGCGTCGGTGGGGTGGTTCCGTTCAGTCCACTCTATTTTCGTTGTTACTATGGAAGTCACAACTTCTTCCTCAATGAGTATCTGCTTTTCCAGAAGAACGAGGTGCTATTGAATGTGCGGGTATACCTAGCTGGCACAATTTGTAGCGGCGAAGAGGTTGACAACGGCGGCGACCAAATGAGTACGTGCCTTATGTTGAAGCGGCGTCATTCTCCCGACCTGGATAGCGTGCAGCTTCTCCTTTTACACGTATTGTGCAATCGGATGAAAATTAAGCTCCTAAGGCGGAGGGGCTGGTAGGTATGCCCTATTAAAACATTACTCAAACTGGCGCGCGACATTACTCCACAGAGCTACCAAGTGCGGTAAAACAAGAAAGCGCCTGTTTCGACGGCGCTTTGTTTCGGCACACACATTGCCCCTCCCACATCGTCCCGATCGCTGCGTCTCAGCGACGGCGCGACTAACTTGTTGGAATCCAGTCGCAGAGAGCCCACGACGTCGCGGCAGTCGCTAAGCGACGGAATTCTCTGTGTCGCTGAATGAAAATCGCGCCATGTGAAACAGCCTTTAATCGTGATGACAATACCACTGTTCGTCATTGTACAAGACTGTAATGTGGAGATTTCGAAACAAGAAGGAAATGGTTCACTCAGTTTATGCTAGAAAAGTTTGGTCCGCAGTGCTACACTAATCCAAGTCACTCAACTACTCAACAATGGTTGTGTATCCATTTTGTCTAATAATCTGTCTAATGTTGTAAGCGAAGCCATCAGAGTATATCACTGTAATCATCAAGTTTTCATCACTGCCATTACCAAATGTTGAAAAATAAAATACATGTACCCTCGTATAACACAGTGTGATAGCTGCAACTTCGCAGGTCATCCAGCTTCACAGAGTGGAGTGGCTCTTGAATTCTCTTACGGCATTGGTTTCTTTACAGCTAAACGTACGGTAATCAGCTGTGAGAGCGAGGAGATAGCATGAGTGTTTTGAGTTTGCGCATCAGCCACAACGGGCGATTGTCAACTGCTTGAGTTTTACTGGCGGCGCGGTGGCGTGGGCGGCGCAGCTGCCAGTTTGTCACAAGTGTCCACAACAAGGGATCTAGTAACCCCACCAAGTGCAAAGAAGGGAAGCATAAGGGCATTGCGTTTTCGGCTCACGTTCGCCCTTCTAGTTAGAGGAGGCACTGCCCATGCAGATAATCGCGTCGCAGCGCCAGCATTTCATCCGGGTATTATCGTAAGGTACTGAATGACTGTTTTGACACTTAAGTCGCTTTGAGGGGATATCCTATGGGAAACTTCTGTGACGGTTCTTGCAGCCCCCGACATTATGTAATTTTGATCGGAACTCAAATTCTTAGTGCGAAATGGGGTAAATTTGGTCAACGTGACAACAAACCTGCCGAAAATTTCGCAGTTCCGCACGAAAGGCGGAGCACCGATGCGATAGCAAATTAGTAGATAGTTGTACGAATTAAGGATAGTAGTTTTATCGGCTGTAGAAGATGGTAAACATTCGCTTAGTAATTAAATTAACAATGATAGACTGTGTAAGCGAACCTCAATGAGACGTAGAAACAAACGGACACAGAGAGACAGCGCTGTCTTTGCGTGTCTGCTTCTTTCTACGTCGTTGTTCATTGCGCTTATCCATTCCCTCATGGACTGAAACCGACTAGCCCATCAACGTGCTTTCCCTATATTAACCAGCTCGGTGTCACGCACACACAGGTAAACATGAACACATCGCGCTCAATGACAGCGGAAACTGTCATCGAAAACGACGGAGTGAAGAATTGCTGCAGCAGCAGCGAGCCAATTGAGCTCCTTGCATCTGTCTCTTCAACGCGAACGAAACGACGAAAGCACAGGGCATACGAAGCTACCGACACAACACGCTCTCTGCAAACATCGCAGATCGCTTTGAGGATCCGGCCCACGCGGGCGTGCACTTTGGCTATGTCGCAGATTGCTTTCAAGACACAGGAGCGCCTATAAGGTGGGAGGGTGTGCGTCGCTCGAAGCGATCGGACGCATATCACCTCGGCTCCATCAATTTTCGGCAGGAGCCATGGACCAATTCATCCAACCCCGCCAATTTTCCATCCATTGAAAGCAGCAAGTTACCCGGCACACAGGGACACCACTTTCATCCATGTGGGCAAAATTTTTAACCAATATAGAACGGACTTTCCCTCGTGCTTCGCGGCGCCGCCGCCAAGCCTAATGGCGGCGCCGGCACCCCGCGGCGAGGAAGTCGCTCTCCGCACCAACATGGCGAACTCCCTGCCTCAACGCGGCTACGACACGGACGACATGGCCTGGTAAACGGTTCCTCAAGTCAAGTAACCCAATTCGGCACCATCGGACCAGCACCGGAATGAAAATAGCCCGCGTCTCGTTGAGAGCCGCCAGCAGCGCCGGTACGCCAAAATGACGGCCGGCGCCTCTTCGAACTTCGACAACCGGCAAGTCGACCTCACCTCAGCACGGTCCGGTCTCGCGTGTGGCCAAGGACCGCCAACTTAAGTCAACATGGAGGCCCAAACCTCTCCCCAAGTTCCACCCCGACGATTTCGTCGTGATCATCAAGCCCCGAACCGCTGTGGCCATCGGGAGTGCCTACCAAGGCGAGACCGGTGCCTGGGTAACTGCGGTTAAAAAGGGAAAACAGGTGAGCGGCTCGGGTAGGGTCGCCTCCTCCTCCCAATCCTCTTCTCCTTCCGCTATCTCGGTGACCCACGACGAGCTTCACAACCTGGTAGCATCTCTCCGGGTCCAAAACGAGATGCTACTTGCCAAAACTGACGCCGTAGAAGATAAAACCGCTGCTCCCCCCCCCCCCAATCGGCACTCCTAGCAGAAGCCATGGAGAGCGACGCGGCGGCGCCGGTGACGTCGGAGGCCTTTGTGGCCAATTTCGAAACCCGTCTTAACGCCGAATTCGAGACCCTTATCGGAACGGCAATGGAACGCGTCGTTTCCAAGGTCATGGAGGCCCTTCCTACCATGATTGCTCAACATGTCGCGAATCTTCCCCACATGACTCGCCAGGCCGGTCTTCTTAAACATGTATCCGGCAGGCCCTCCAAATCGTCGCGACGAATAATTGATCTCGACGATGATTAGGACACATGCCCCCTCCCATGAGCTGAATTTCAGCCTCTGGTTGCTGGCTCCGAAATACCTACCTTCCCTCCTCTAACCCCTAATTATGAACATGGCGGCACAACCTCGGTGTAGGCGCTCCCCTTACGTAAATTGGCCTCCCACCTCACTTAATCAATGGAACTGCCGAGGACTACGGTCTCGTACTAAGCGGGCCGAACTTTGGCTTTTGCTTTCAACTTTCAAGCGTATGACCGCCGTGGTGGCCCTTCAAGAGCCAGGAAGGGGCGCCACCTTAACAAACTACACGACATTTCAGCAGGACCCCTCATCTTGTCTATGCGTTCATAAAAATTACACCGCAAATATGGACGACTTAGACCTCCACCTTGACTTTTCCGATGTAATGGTGACTCTCCTCCTCTTTCACAAACAGGACTCACCATTGCATATGCTGTCTACTTTACACCCACATTGCCGAATGTATCATTCTCGGACCTTTTTAGCCATGCGCTAAGAGTTGCGGATCGGGACCCCCACTTGATTGCTGGCGATTTCAACGCCCCCAGTCGAGTCTGGGTGTACCGGCGTGAAGAGAAACGGGGACGCAAGTTGGCGGAGCTTGCGTCAACGTTGGGCCTCACTCTTCACACAGACCCCGTCCACCCAACCCGGATACACAATTCCGTGACTCGAGATAAGTGTCCGGATTCGACCTTTACCCGCAACATTCAGCATGTGGACTGGGTTAACAGCGAGGAAACCCTCGGTAGCGACCACTGCATCTTAACACTAAATTCTGACCAAATCATTAGAAAAACCCAAATGCAGGCCCGACTCCCATATGGGTTCTAGTTTTGGCAAAATTACAACACAGTGACATCTATACTCGAGCAAGGTTACCGGTCATGCTCCCAACAATTGGTTTCTAGCCTTCGCTCTACCGAAACCAAAATGGAGCTTTGCGAGGTGGTATCGGACGTGGATAACCACCCCCTCCGCGGTATACGTTGTGGCGCAAAATACATTTCTTGAAAAGGGACAGAAGAAAGGAAGACAGTGAAGCGCTAACAGTTGGCGCTTTACTGTCTTCCTTTTTTCTGTCCATTATCAAGAAATGTATTTTGCGCCATAAATTACACCTAGGAAATCTAAGTAGCAACTTGGCCAAGAAGTCCTTTTGGAACGCCTCCTCCACCTCTGAGAAGCGCGGCATTGCCTCGTCCATCATTGGCGCCGACAAAAGCATAACCGCATATTTAAGGCTCGAATTGCTGAGCTCACCCAGCAGGCGGCCGAGTATGCAGCCCAACTCGCAGACGCCTACTGGATGGATCGTTGCAACACGGCGGCGCGGCAGATGTCCATCCAGCAGGAATACCTGGCGGCTCTTCCTCGCCCTAGTCGGCCCAACGCAGACACGCACAGAAACTCATAAACATCTACAACGTACTATACACAGCTTTGACGTAGTAGTTCTGCGGAAACGCAAGGTGGAGAGAAGTAATGAATGAAGGGAAAATGAGACATCCACCCGTTCGTAGCAATTGCTACAAAGGAAACCCAAACGGGATCCTCGAAAGAAAAGCCTCATAGTTGAAGAAAAATTCGTCCTGGTCCGAAACTCGAACCCGGGACCACCGCCTTTCCGGGGCAGCCGCTCTACCATCTGAGCTAACCAGGTGGCTAGCAGATGGCAGGGCGAAGTCGAATTTGTCGACAGCACGAAGCAAAGGCAAGGGTTCGACGTAGTAGTTCTGCGGAAACCCGCAAGGTGGAGAGAAGCAATGAATTGCCTTTGCTTGCCTTTGCTTTGTGTTGTCGACAAATTCAACTTCGCCCTGCCATCTGCTAGCCGCCTGGTTAGCTGAGATGTTAGAGCGATGGTAGAGATGGTAGAGCAATTCCAACCTCTTGACTTCCAGCAAGCCCTCAGTAGCCTATGGAATCCACGCTGCCCTTACCATGTGAATTCGCGGTGCGTATCAGCTATGACGTACAAAGGCTGACGGAGATCGCTGCTCTAAAGGTTCAAAAGTGTATTACAAGCTACAGTGCTGCCAATGTGCGCGCTTGCCAATCTAAGCGCGCGCAAAGGCTCAGAGGTAGGCGCTGGTGCTATTATGTTTCTCGTGCCTCAACGAGGACTGAAATACCGCGGCCGATCATCGAGTCGTGATTCAGCGTAGATAAGAAACTAAAATAACTTTTTAGCATTCGTGCGCGAAGCGGGAGCGCGATAACTATGCCTAACTCTATCACAAATCAGACAATAGTAGGCTTGAGTAATTTTTTTCAGGTTAGTGACTTATCATGAATAACACTTCATCGTGCACTAGTTCGTCTGTTCACTAAGTGACGTACTTGTCGCGAACCGGGTTGCACTGAGGTGCATGCATTGACGACGGCTGCGCTCCCCTCCGAAATACCATTTGCGAGACATTACTTTATATTGTAAAGTCATGATCACGCCAAGAATCCCCCACCATGACGTGGCCGAAATTGCGGCAAGTGAAATGATGTTTTATGCAGGTCAAAATGATATTAAACGACATTAGAGTTGCAAGTTAACCGTTTATTTTCAGCACAGGTGCATTACAGATTTGCCTTTGCATTCAAGTCCCTGTGCACCATTTATTGTCTCATTGCGCAATTAAACGCACCAGCCTAAGAGGCCTACAGCAAGCGCGTCTCAATTAGACATAGTGACTGTAGAAACTAATAGTGGAAAGAACGAGCAAGCGAACGACTAAACGAGCGTGCTAATGAACGAGCAAACGACTAAGCACGAACGACGACTAAACCAGCCAGGGAACGGGCGGGCGACCGTATGTTTTCTTTGCGAGTGCTCCACCGCCGTATCTGAAGCTTCGCACACTTTAAAGCTCACGCGAAATAGTACATACGTCTTACTTACCTATGATGCTGTCGCACGGCGACGAACGCACCGCGTAACACAGTTTCGGGAGAGCACGCACGCTTTTCATCGGCGCCACTGTATCGCAAGTCCACCGGGCGACCGCCAACGAGGAACACGAACAAATGTGGCAAACAAATCTATTATATCTAAAGGAGGCGAGTCAGTAACCACAACAGGCAGAGTTGCTCTACTAAGAGCAGCTTTCATGCTCGAGATTGAAATTTTGTCAAAAGGACTGCGCCGAATCTTAAAAGATTTGTAATCATGTTATCGCACGCAGCCTCGCGTGCCCACGAACTCCAGCCGGTTGGCGCACAAAACGATTAAGGGCACCAAATATGACTAACGCGACCACGTAGTGCGTATATAAAAAAAGCAGATGTTGCGTAAAAATCGCATTAAAGCGTACAGACAAATGACAACATGCACAGTGAACTGTGCAATATGTACTACGTTATTGCCCGCAACAAAATACGCAAGCCTGCCATATACTATCCTATGATAGACTCATAGCTAACCTCGCATAGTCGCGTGGAGGATGTTGGTCGAAAGTTCTCCCTCCCGAATCGGTGTAGCCATGTCTTTCTTCTGAACCCGTCGCGCTTACCGGAGGGTATCGCTAATAGTTTCTTGCCTTTTCTAAAACTATATTGGCATCCGAAGGTGCAGCAGGTCATGGTCACAGGAAATTACATGAAGCGACGTCGCACTTCCCACAAAACTTCCTTCGAGCGGGTCAGAAAATAAAAACAACACAGAATAGGAATGGAGAGAATGGCGCCAACAAGCGCCGCTTCTTGAGCAAAAATGGCACTGAAACTTGACTGTAAAAAAACGAAGCCGGCGCAAGGGGCCACGTGATGCCATTAGACCAATAGCGACGCGGCGTAGGCTTCGGCCAGAACGCTCAAAAAGGAGGCGACGTTCTTCAATACGTGGCACTACTTTGCGTAGTTTAAGGGACTTTGCATAGATCAGGATCTCGAATTCAATACCGCGTATTCCTTTAAAGGCATTGTGCTGCATTAGCAATCTGGCCATAACCTTTACCCTCGCCCGAGTAAAGGACTATTTAAAACGGAGGAGCGGCTTCTACCCCGTCTCTAACGAACACTCTGACGTGTCCGGCAGCACTCAAACATTTTGATCCTTCCTTCATCACAGGCGGTTGTCCGCACTGTTCCGAGAAGACTTCGGACATCTACCACATGATATGGGCCCACCCATCTAACCCAGCCATTTCCCCTCACCCCAACCCAACTCGGGAAGGATTGGGAGGTGACTTTGCCCGGCTGCTATGACTTGCAGGCCCAAAGGGCTTTGGTCGAGTGCGCCCAGGCAGCGGCCGACGCCCCTGGGGTACCGTACGAGGAATCCCACCTAGTATTTTAAGGGCCGGGCTTCCAGGACCGCCTCATGCATTCGGCCATGTGCCTCTCTTCTGGGAACAATAAAGGTTTTTCACCACCACCACGCCTATAACGCGTCCTTACGGCGTCCGCCAAAAGAGGCTACTGCAGCGTCTGGGACTCACGTGGCCAACGCCGTAGTAGACGCCGCAGTGTCTCCACCCTGTACGAAGCGGCAAGCGAGGACGTCGAGACATCTTTGCCGGAGCCGGAGAAGAACGCCCTTCCTACCATAGAGACTCGTGCAATTATTACTAGAGGGAACTCTGGCGCTAGTGTATACGGGAGCTACAATTAGAGCGGTTGTACCAGCATGGGAATTATCGGAAGTACATAAATATGCCTAAGCTTCGTCGTTTTGGCTTCCAACGGCTTTGTGACTTTATAAGCTCGTGATTTTCAACAATGTGCGGCGTAATAAATAATTAAATAACCATTAAAATTGTCCGACGGCACGATTAGTACACAGCAACCCTAGCACAGAAGCCTGATATTGAAACCATTAAGCCGCGGACGCATTTTTGGCCTTCATTTCCAGACAATCGGCAAATACACCAATACACACTGCTGCCACCATCTGCCAATATTCACTTTCCCACCGCTTCACTTGGAGCTTGTGGTTGACATTACAAAACTTTCATTTTGGCAAGGGCATCCATCAATAACAACAGTTCATCGTCATACGCTAATTTCTGAAACACTTCCCGTAGCTTACTCATATTTTCAGGAAAGTAGGAGTTTACTGTTCTCACATTTATTTCACAATTCCTTACAGCCATGCAGTTTCACCAGATACTGTGAAGGCCGAGAAGGAAGGATATGTCACAAGGTATACTGTCTTACACTGTGGCTAGGTAACGAATACCATGCGATGCTAACGGCAATTCTTTTTTAATAGTTCTTTTCATAATATTCCAAAAGAACACTGCACTTCAACAGTCTAAACAAAACGTGTTCTGTAGTTTCTTATTTCTTGCAAATCAAACAATTAGCCCCCCATGGTAAATGGTCCCCTCTTTCTTCTAGCCAAGTTTTCACAGTATGTAGTTTAAAAAAGAATGTTTTCACTCCCCCTGGTACATGCATTCGTTTGACACATTTAGCACATCTTTCATCTGACCTTCACGTCGATATAATTGTTGTGTGAACATAATGTCTATTCAATGCGAGCTCATTCACTTACGTCTCACTGTAGCCAAATATTCTATGGAAAAGTGGTAGTTTTAACATATAAATGCTGCGGCCACCTCACGTAAAAATTTACTCGCGTAACACCCACCCTTCCTCATCAGGAAGGGCTGTCAGGAACGACTTCATAGTTGACGTCGCTAAGGCGTCGTAGAACCTTGTACGGCCCGAAGTATCGGCGCAGAAGTTTCTCCTCGAGGCCTCGGCGGCGTACTGGAGCCCAAACCCAGACTCTCTCGCCGGGCTGGTAGACTCCACATCGATGGTGTTGATTGTAACGTCGGGCGTCGCTGTCTGGCTGGCTGGCTATGCGAACGCGCGCGAGCTGTCTTGCTTCTTCGGCGCACTCTGTAAAATCTGCGGCGTGAGTCTCGGAATCGCTGGAATCATGAGGAAGCTGTGATAGGAGTTTGGACTATTTGAATGTCGCGGCCGAATGCGCGTGACTGCTGTGCAGCGGCGGCAGACGAAGAGGAAGAGAAGGACCGTTGGCTGGGCGGAGACGGCAGCCATGCGATCTGCCTGAGCTGCCTGGGCTGGCCTTCCGAACGAGCCGAGCAGTCATCTACCCAAGACCGGTGTTCCTGGGTATGCTGGAAGAACAGGCCGGGCTGTCCTTGGGCTTCAACCGGCCTGCTCCACTGCTGGGCGAGCATCCGACGCCGACATGTTCCAGTGCAGTTAAGCCTTCCGAACGGTCTACCCTGTGGCGAGCAGACGTCCCGACCCAGCTGTCGCGCGAGTGGCTCGTCGTGTGCCGGGCATCCGCCCCGGCCTCCAGCCTGCGCCACTCGCCGCTCCGGATTCATCATGCGCCTCTTCGTGCCGTGAGTGTGTGATACCAACGCGCTATTGGACGCCTTCCTACATTGACGCTGAGCGTGACTATACTTAAGCCACAGACACTCATGGAGGGAACTGTGTGTGTGTTATCGTGTACATTACCCTAGTCCCGTCCCCGTGTTATTAAAGCCTCTCTTTGTTCATTGTGCCATCCCTGTGTGTTTGAGGCCTGGGCCCACATCTTCCTATCACAAATCTTGGCGAGCCTGCCAGGATTTTCAAACGCATACGAGGAGCGATGGAGATCGAGAGGTTATACGTCATAGGGAAAGACCTACGAATGACAGGAGCGGAGTTAAAGCGTTGGATTGATACAGAAATCGTGAGGGAACGCGACCAGCGCGCCCAACATCGGAAAGACGCGAAAGCGCAGGCAGCAGAAGAGCGTCTACGATTAGAAGCGGAAGAACGAGTGCTAAAGCTCAAGATCGAGCTCCAGGAAAAGACTGCTGGCGCACAAAGCGCACAGAGTGACAGAGCTACGGAACAGTCGATTACCAGGGCAGCTCCTGAGCTATTCAGTCCTCATAAGTTGATCCCGCCGCTTAACGAAGCCCGGGATGATTTAGACGCCTACTTGCAACGTTTTGAGCGAGTGGCAACAAGTCAGGAATGGCCCCGCACAAAATGGGCACTCTCCCTCAGCCTCTGCCTGACAGGAGAAGCGTTGACGGTCATAGGACGTCTTGATTCTAATGCAGCCTTTGACTACGACAAGCTGAAGACTACTCTCCTTCAGCGCTTTCGGTGCACTGCTGAGGGATACCGAGAAAAGTTTCGAAACGCAAGGCCCGAAGACAATGAGATTGGCCTACAATATGCAGGTAGAATATCGGGCTACTTTGACCACTGGCTTAAAATGTCCCATATTGGCAGGACCTTCGACTCCCTCAGGGACACCATGATTGCTGAACAGTTTTTGAGAAGATGTTCTGCGTCGCTGCGAGTGTTCCTGAAAGAAAGGAACTCTAAGACCCTCGCTATGTTGTCAAAGAATGCCGATTGTTTTATAGAGGCAGAAAGCCTGACCAATCTAGGTAGAGAAAAGTTATCCAAGGAGGTCGTGTTAGACTCTGCTCGCAAGTGTGAACCTCCAACAGCGATGCCGCGTGCAACTAATCGGTGCTTCCTTTGTGATAAAGCAGGACATCGAGTTTCGGAGTGCTGGTCCCGGACTAAAGAGAACTCTACAGGTCGCGGATGGTCCGGCAGAAAGAGACAACGAGGTGAAGCCTCAAGAAGGGAAAATCAAGGACAAGCTTCGTGTATTCTGGCTCCGTCGCAAGCCGAAAAGCCGACAGAAGAGAGTGGCGGATACGTAGTGCTTCAAGGTGGCGAAACGGTCCCAATAGTCAACATGACGTTAATGCGACAAGGTCCCAGATGTGACAGTGGAAATCTGCCAGTGGGAAGAGGCTTTCTCGAATCACAACCGGTGTCTGTCTTACGAGACACTGGCTGCAATACCGTGGTCGTGCGACTCTCTTTGGTACCTGAGGACAAAATGACAGGAACAAAAAGTCCAATGTTCTTGCTGGACCGCACAATCCACTACTTACCGGAAGCGATAGTTTACTTAGACAGTCCATTCTTTACCGGCGTCGCGCGAGTTAAATGTATGCGAGACCCCCTGTATGATGTGGTATTGGGAAATATTGAAGGTGCCCGTGCACCTGATGACCCGGCCAATTCATGGTCTCCGCAGAAACACAACAGTGACAAGACGAGTTACCCTGCCAACAGGATGTCATCCACCGCTCAAGCAGAGCTACCAGACGTAGAGGGCCAAACGTCCACAGCAGCTAAAAACGCAGCCGCCTCCTCGAGACATACAGAAGACTACGAATCTGGTACCGAGCTCGTTGCTGTGACAAAGGAAACGAAGATACGGTCCCTGCCTACGCTGCCTGTCCCGCAACCCGCAGTCACTGGAATAGAGCAAGGCAAAATAAAAGCTTTACAGAGGGAAGATGGCTCTCTGAGGACATGCTTCGAAAAGGTCGGCAAGATGATGGTCACGGATGGCCGCGCAAGCGAATATTACTTAAAGGATGACATTTTATACAGGAAGCACACAGTGTCAGGTGGGAAAATACTAGATCAGCTAGAGGTGCCAAAAAACCTCAGGGAGATGGTGATGAAGTTGGCTCATGAAGGGATCCTCGCCGGTCACCAGGGTGTGACGAGAACGGTGGATCGAATTGTTGCTGAATTTTACTGGCCAGGGGTCCAGTCGGAGACGAAACGGTTTGTTAAATCGTGTGACGTCTGTCAACGAACGGTGCCGCACCATCTAGTTGGACGCGCACCGCTAGGTACGATGCCTGTAATTGACACTCCCTTTGCTCGCGTGGGCATCGATATTATTGGTCCTTTATCCCCAACTTCAGATAAAGGCAACCGTTACATCCTCACTATGGTTGACGTCGCCACCAGATACCCAGACGCTGACGCCCTGCCATCTACCGAGTCGAGAACTGTTGCGGAAGGACTCGTCGAAATGTTTTCCCGAGTGGGCTTACCGCGGGAGATTGTCAGCGACCGCGGATCCTATTTCATGTCAGCTGTGATGAAGGAGTTCAGTCGTCTCCTGTCAATTAAGCAATTGCCTACCACACCGTACCACCCGATGGCAAATGGATTAGTGGAACGATTTAACGGCACGCTAAAGCGCGCGCTCGGACGGATGTGCCAAGAGCGACCTAAATGTTGGGACCACTACCTCGGCCCGCTACTCTTTGCGTACCGAGAAGTGCCGCAGAGTAGCATTGATTACTCGCCATTTGAACTGTTGTATGGACGCTATGTCCGTGGCCCGATGGCTGTGCTAAAGGAATTGTGGACAAATCCCCGTTTAGATAACGACACGAAATCTTCTTACGAATACATCATGGAACTGCGTCAACGGCTAGAGCGTACGTGCGCCATCGCCATGCAAGAGCTCACGAAAGCGAAACAGCAACAGAAAACGTATTATGACAGGAAAGCCAAGATGCGAGAGCTCAATCCTGGAGACAAAGTACTTGTTCTACTGCCTGGTGAAAGGAATAAGCTGATGCTTATGTGGAAGGGACCTTTCCACGTTGTAGAAAGGAAAAGTCCGTTGGACTTTGTTGTTGACCTTGGGAGCAGAACGGTATTTCATATAAATATGTTGAAAAAATATGAAGAGCGACCTAACAGCGAATTCCTTGAGGTAACAGCGACAACGGTGGGTACAGATGACACAACAGGGCTAGAGCTTGAAGGGACAACGCCGCCTTACCCGCCACTTATCCGAAGACAGACATCAAAAGACGTCGTCATTTCGAACCAACTGACTATGGACCAGCGACTCCAAGTTGAAGCTGTCCTTACAACCTACGACGATATATTCTCCGATCTACCTGGAAAGACTGATGTCCTGCAATGTCATTTGGAATTGACTACTACTGCGCCCATACAAGTCCGGCAGTACCCCATGCCATTTGCTGTCAGAAATGCCGTGGAAAAAGAAGTCCAGGACATGCTGAAGTTAGGTATAATAGAAAAATCAAAGTCAGCATATCAGGCACCCATTGTGGTGGTCAAAAAGAACGACGGCACAGTGCGCCTCTGCATAGAATTTCGAAAACTTAATCAAATTCTAGTTCCCGACTGTGAGCCCATTCCCAGAGCAGAGATGATGTTTGCCAGGCTCACTGGAAGTCATTATTTTTCTAAATTTTACTTCACAAAAGGGTACTGGCAAGTACCCATGGCCCCTGAGTCCAAAGAAGCCACTGCATTTTCATGCGACTCTGGACTATACCAATTTAGGTACATGCCTTTTGGCATTAAGACAGCACCTGCTGTCTTCAACCGATTGATGAGAGAGGTTGTCGGAGACATACCTCACGTCAACTATTACTTCGACGACGTTCTTGTGGCAACAAAAACATGGGAAGAGCATTTAAAGACTTTAAATTCCTTGTTTCACAGAGTGCGCACAGCCAAACTAACCATAAAACCTAACAAAAGTGAAATCGGCTCCCCAACAACATGCTTCTTAGGCCATGTGGTAGGGCAAGGCGTTTTACAGCCCTTGAAAGACACCGCCAACAAGATCAACACTGCCAAACGACCTGGAACGAAGAAGGAGCTCAGGGCCTTTTTAGGACTAACGGGATATTACCGGGACTTTTTTCCGAACTACGCTGAGCTTGCCCATCCACTCACCGACCTTACGAAGGGCTCTCCGAACCGGCTGAATTGGCAGACACCACACGAAGAGGCATTTATGCGATTAAAGGAGCTGTTGTCACAGCAGCCTATACTAAAGGCTCCAGACTTGAGCAGACACTTTGTGCTACGCACGGACGCCTCTTCGAGAAGTCTCGGAGCAGTTCTTTTGCAAGAACACGACGGGCGTTTGCATCCCGTGTCCTACGCTAGCCGGAAGCTTTTGCCACGTGAAGCTGCCTACTCCACAATTGAGAGGGAGTGCCTCGCCATAGTGTGGGCTGTACGAAAAATTTTCATGTGTACCTTTACGGTAAATCGTTCATCCTTCAGTCCGACCACCAACCACTGCGATACCTCAATTCGGCGAAGCACGTGAACAGTCGCGTACTACGTTGGAGTTTTACTCCTTATGGATTATGACTTTCATGTGGAGTATATTCGTGGATGTGATAACGTTGGTGCAGACTATCTAAGTAGAATAGCTACGGACCCGGACTAATGTCATGAGAGTAATAGATTGAACTGTGTGACTTGTGATACTCCGTAGCGCTACCCTCCTCGACTTCTTGAACTTGGGGGGAAATGTGATAGGAGTTTGAACTATTTGACTGTCGCGGCCGAATGAGCGTGACTGCTGTGCGGCGGCGGCGGACGAAGAGGAAGAGAAGGACCGTTGGCTGGGCGGAGACGGCAGCCATGCGATCTGCCTGAGCTGCCTGGGCTGGCCTTCCGAACGAGCCGAGCAGTCATCTACCCAAGGCCGGTGTTCCTGGGTATGCTGGCAGAACAGGCCGGGCTGTCCTTGGGCTTCAACCAGCCTGCTCCACTGCGGGGCGAGCATCCGACGCCGACATGTTCCGGTGCAGCTAAGCCTTCCGAACGGTCTACCCTGTGGCGGGCAGACGTCCCGACCCAGCTGTCGCGCGAGTGGCTCGTCGTGTGCCGGGCATCCGCCCCGGCCTCCAGCCTGCGCCACTCGCCGCTCCGGATTCATCATGCGCCTCTTCGTGCCGTGAGTGTGTGATACCAACGCGCTATTGGACACCTTCCTACATTGACGCTGAGCGTGACTATACTTAAGCCACAGACACTCATGGAGGGAACTGTGTGTGTGTTATCGTGTACGTTATCCTAGTCCCGTCCCCGTGTTATTAAAGCCTCTCTTTGTTCATTGTGCCATCCCTGTGTGTTTGAGGCCTGGGCCCACATCTTCCTATCACAGAAGCATAGCATCCAGCATTGTAGTTACTTCTCGACCATGGAGGAGACTGAATGGCGTCATTCTTGTTGTTTCTTTCCGAGCCGTATTATAAGCAAACGTTACATAGGGTAATATTTTGTCCCAGTTCTTGTGTTCCACATCGACATACATGCACAACATGTCTGCGAGAGTCTTGTTGAGGTGCTCCGTAAGTCCATTGCTTTGCGGGTGATAGGCTGTCGTCCTGCTGTGTGCCATACCACTGAGGGTGAGTACAGTTCGCAAAAGTTCAGCCGTGAACGCGGTTGCCCTGCCGGTTACGACGACCGCTGGAACACCGTGCCTCAGGACGACGTTTTCGATGAAGAACAGTGCGGCCTCGGCTGCTGTGCTGCTAGGAAGTGCCTTGGTTTCAGCATATCGCGTGAGGTAATCTGTCGCAACTATGATCCATTTATTTCCGGCAGAAGATATTGGGAATGGGCCTAAATGTTCCATCCCAATTTGTGCAAACGGTGTTTCCGGTACTGGAGCGGGATGTAAAAATCCGGCAGGTTTCGTAGGTGGCACTTTTCGTCGCTGACAGTCAAGGCACGTTCGAACGTAGTGCTTCACCTGTGCTGCGAGCCGTGGCCAGTAATACTTCTCTTTGATCCGTGCTAATGTTTTTGTGTAGCCTAAGTGACCTGAGGTAGCTTCGTCGTAACAGGCCTGCAAACTTTCATTGCGTAGAGGTTTAGGGATGAATAGCAGATATCTCTTCCCTGTTGAAGAGAAGTTCCTCCAAAAAAGAACACTGTTGTGTAGGCAGAATGATGACACGTGCCTTGGGAAGAATCTGGGCTTGTTTGTGGTGCGGCCTTCTAAGAAATCAATAAGTGACGCGAGCTCCTGGTCCTCTTGCTGTTGTTGAGAGATGGTGGCCGCATGAACAACTCCCAAAAAACCTGCGGATTCGTCATCGTCTCCGTTTGACGACTCGATCGGCGATCTGGAAAGGCAGTGAGCGTCTAAATGCTTCCTTCCCGATTTATAGACCACTGTCATGTCGTACTCTTGAAGCCGTAGGCTCCAGCGTGCCAAACGTGCAGATGGATCTTTCATGTTGGTCAACCAACAGAGAGAATGGTGGTCACTTATAACTTGAAATGGGCGGCCGTATATGTACGGGCGGAACTTGGTAACTGCCCATACTACAGCCAAGCATTCCTTCTCGGTGGTGGAGTAGTTCGACTCGGCACGTGACAATGTTCTATTCGCGTAAGCGATGACTCGCTCAGCGCCGTCTTGCCGTTGAATAAGGACGGCGCCTAGACCTACGTTGCTGGCATCGGTGTGGATCATTGTCGGGGTATCCACGTCAAAGTGGGCAAGAACAGGCCGAGTTTGTAGGTGGTGCCGCAAATCGTTAAAGGGACACTAAAGGTCACTATTAAGTCAACGTGGACTTTGAAATACCATCTGAGAAACCTTGAAACGCTTGTTTCGTGCGAAGGAGAGACTTATTTTAAGAGAAAATTCGTTCTGAAGCGTCCACGTACCTCTAGCGCTGTTCAAATCGCCCGCCCTCCAATCGAGGAGTACTGACATGGTCTCATAGTGACGTTGCGCCATCGGTGAGTAGAACGGCGTCCGCAGACGGCGATACGGCTTTTCTGCGCAAAACGCAAACACGCGGCCAGAAACAGAGCCAAGACAGAGCCGACAGCAGAACGATCGCGGGAGTATGGCCGTTAGCGGAAGGAGAAACGCGCGACCATAAGCTGGTACTTCATTCTATGACGCAAACTTCGACGCTCGTAGCAATGGGCCCGGACAACGACAGATTGGCTCGCGATGGTGGGCTCAACTGCAGCGATTTGGGCACTGGCGAGCGCGACCTGCTGCAGAGGGCTTGCGCTGCCGGCGTCGTTGAGTACTACGATGGCGGCCTCGACACCGGCTCTCCGGAGCGGGAAAGCAACGAGGGCTTCCCACGATATCACATGGACGTGGCATTCTCGCTGTTTGTTCCAAATGAAAGTTTCGCGAGCCAGCAGAACCCTCACAGCACGACGCGATAACGAAACTACTGAAACTCCAAAGCGTGCGCGGCGCAGAGTCGAGCGCGCAGAGTCGAGCGAAAACGAAACCTTTCCGCCACCCATATTACTGAAGGGTAACGTCAAAATGTTATTTTTTTCTTAGAATCGAATAGACGTAGACAAATAGCATTTTTTCCGTCTTATAATCGAATGAAATGATATTTTTAATACGAGTAGGTGAGTATTAGTAACGCAAATTATGAGGAGTGCTTTCGTCATCGGGCTAGTACCGGAATGTCGCTGGGGGGTCTCAAATCGTGTCATGCATTTACCTCAATTTCTCGGTTACTAAAGCTCTGTTCGCTATTATATTGACGTCTTAGACGTTCTAGAGCATTGCTTTATCACTTTAACTTGACTTTCTGGTAACCTTTAGTGTCCCTTTAAATGGCGCCTCCTGCTCCTCGCCCCACACAAGCGTGACGTCTTCTCTGGTTAAACAGGTGAGCGGTGAGGCGATGCGCGCAAAGGCCGCAATAAATCGCCCGTAATATGCGCATAGGCCCAGAAAGCGTCTGACTGCCTTTTTGTCTCTAGGCCTTGAAAACTTTGCGACGGCTATGATTTTCTCAGGATCAGGTCTTACACGTGTGAGGCTTACTACGCGGCCCAAAAACTGTAGTTCTTCATAGCCAAAGTGGCACTTTCCAGGTTTTAAGGTGAGCCCAGCAGACCGTATGGCTTCAAGAACCGACCATAGCCGTCTGAGATGTTCATCAAATGTGGCAGAATAAACAATGACATTGTCGAGGTAGACTAAGCAATTCTTCCACTTAAAGTCTGAGAGAACAGCATCCATTAGTCTTTGGAACGTGGCTGGGGCGGAACACAAACCAAAAGGGAGAACTTCGAATTAATAGAGCCCATCAGATCAGATGTTACAAAAGCCGTCTTTTCGTGATCTCGCTCATCGACCTCTATTTGCCAGTATCCACTTTTTAAGTCCATCGGTGAGAAGTACCGTGCATGCCGTAGCCTGTCGAGGGAATCGTCGATGCGTGGTAAGGGATACACATCTTTTTTTGTAACCCGATTGAGCTTGCAATAATCGATACAAAACCGCAGGCTACCATCCTTCTTCTTAACGAGTACCACGGGCGATGCCCAAGGGCTTTTTGACGGCTGGATGACTTTATCTTCTAGTATTTTCTTGACTTGCTGCTGTATTGCTTCCCGCTCTTTCTCAGCCACGCGATACGGATGCTGTCGGATGGGTATTGCTGCTTCCTCCGTAATGATGCGGTGTTTCGTCAGTGGAGTTTGACGTACTCGGGAGGTTGTAGAGAAGCAGCCCTTAAAATCGTCTAGCAGTTCCCTGAGACTTTGTTTCTGTTGCGGCGCTAAACCTGGGTCAACATCGACGACGGGTGCATGTGGCATTGTATGGGTGGTCGATTCCTCTTTTACAGCAAATCAGTGTTGAACGTGGTCAATTTCATCAAAGTATGCCACAGCGGTGCCTTTACTCATGTGCCGGCGTTCATTGGTAAAATTTGTCAGAAGTACCTCTGTGAGACCACCGATTAGGCTGACGATACCGCGGGCGATGGCAACACCTTGATGGAACAGAAGTGCAGTTGTTCGGCTACACCGTCCTTGTTAAATTGTTCTCCGCAACTGGCGGAGACAAGACTGCATGGTAGTGGTGGTATGCAGACGTTGTCGTCGGCGACACGTAACGACGTACGTTGGCGCTCTTCGTCTTGGCTCGTGTCTGTAGTAGTTGACAAGGTTATCTCGCCGTCCCGTATATTAACCACGGCGCCGTACTCCCGCACGAAGTCCATTCCAAGGATGAGGGATTTGCAGCACTCTCTTAAATAATAAAACTTGCGACAAAAGCTGTATTTCCTATCTGGAGTCGTGAAGTACATTTTCCTATAGGTGTCATTATCTGGCCCTCGATATTTCGAATATAAGGGCCCGTCCAATGCATGTTGACTTTGTTAAGCCGGTCTGCCAACTGCTCACTCATTATCGAAAAGTCTGCACCAGTATCAACTAAAGCTGTCACGTCGTGCCAATCAATCGTTAAGAGTAGGTCGGCACTCACAAATTCGTCGGCGTTCCGTTTCTCCGGGTTGCTCTGCTCGTTTCTCTGTAATGTTGGGGGTCTTTCGGCGGTTCGACAGACTTGCAACCTTTCCCAAGGAGGTCGCCGATTTCAGTTTCCCCGCCGTGGGCTTGGAGAGCGGCCTCTTATCACGTCGGCGAAACTGCGACGGTTCGGAGAAGAATAACGCAACGGAGACGGCGAGTGCGACCGGAGATTAGCTGAGCTGCCTTGTTCCAGAGTGACACTGTCGTCAAAGCGTCGATGTCTCTCTGGGAACTGTCACGGTGTGGCAGGTGACATTTCCTGGGCGCCACCCTGGCGATGAGGGCAAAAACGATAAATACGCCCTGGTTCGCGACATTGAAAACACAATGGTCGGCGATCAGCGGTGCGCCATACGTCGGTCCTGTGAAGCTGGGGTCGCCTAAAATGCTCCCTCTGTATCCAGGCAGCAATGGGTGGCCGCTGGTGGTACTGCTGTACTGGCCCGGTAGAAAGCGGGCGACGAACAGCGTCTGTGTAGCTGTATGCGCGTGGCTCTAAGCGTTGCTCGGGACAAGGTACAGGGAGTGGATCAGGTGATGCAAATGCTTGCCGGATTTCTTGGCGGACAACTTCAGCGACCGAAGCAACAACTCCTTCGGTGTCGCAGTTTGCTTCGCCATCTCCTCGCGCACAATGCCTCTTATTAGTTCACGCAGCGAGGTCTCGTCTGTCACTGTCAGTACTGCGGCGCCTGCAGGCGCATCGTTAGTCAGGCGTTCGTATTGCCGGCAACGCTGCTGCAGCGCCCGCTCGATTGCTGTGGCTTCCTTAATTAACTCTTCTACTGTTGTAGGCGGGTTCCGCACAAGCCCAGCGAATAGCTGTTCTTCGACGCCGCGCATGAGATGGCTCAGCTTTTTTGTATCAGGCATGTTGGGATCCATGCGGCGAAACAAACGAGACATGTCCTCGGCAAACATCGAGACACTTTCGTTGGGCTTCTGAATGCGCAACTCGAGAAGGCGTTGTGCATTTTCGCGGCGATCAGTGCTTCCGAAGGTGTCAAGTAGCCGACGGCAAAATTCGTCCCACGTTGTCAAATGTGCCTCGCGGTTTTGGAACCACGTCCTTGCGCTACCTTCAAGAGCGAAGTACACATTGGAAAGCTTCTGGTCCGGACGCCGCTGATTGACCTTAGCTACGCGTTCGTACTGGTCCAGCCAGTCTTCGGCGTCTTCATACGTGTCACCGTGGAAGCTATTGGGGACTAGATTGTTTTGAATGGTCACTTGTGTTGGACTTGCAAGCGCCATTTCCTGAGTCGGTGAGGTCGCTGGTAAAGTTCCTTGGAAGAGGCCGAATTCCGGGCGCAGACCTTGCGGGCGGCAGCTTGCGCGGTGCACAGGTGTCTCGACGCGTGGATGATGTCTTGAAGGGCTGGAGGCAGGGCTAGTCGCAGGAGTCGTCCCTATCATTAGGTGATGATACGATACCCAGCACGTCCGCCAGTGTCACGGCTCACTGGAGACAAGAGCGGAGAGCGGTATTTATTCGAGAGAGTTAGGGAAAGCGCTCAGTCCAGACTTCTTCCCTTGCGCCTCGCTTGCACATACAAGGTCGTCGTCTGTATCGTCAGCGTGGTTGGGCACAGATGGTGTCGCGGCAATATTTTACCTTTGTATTCAATCTCAACTATTTTGTTTCTCCCCGTATACTTTTTCTCAGTTCCCAAAGCACAGTTTGTTGGCATTTCATCACCGAAGTTCTTTCCCATTCGTGCGCGTACAAATGCGCCACGGTATTTTTCTGTGCTGATAGCCTCAATTTTATTCTTTGTTTCCCTTATTTCTTCCATAAAGGCGCCTGGCGTTGCAGTTTCAGCATCCACTAATTTCTGAAGAATTTTTAAGGTTATTTTCTTCTTGGCATTCTTCAAAACGTATTTGTACTGCTCGCTCTATTGCGTTCATTTTTATGTCTTCTTTAAATTTCATTCTGTGACTGTGAAAAAATTCATTTTTCACAGTCATTATTTTGCTTTAGCAATTTCTGTGCCTACACTTTCTAGAAATTGGTAGTCCTTTAAAAGTTTCGCGTTTAATTTCCATGCTTTCCATTTAATTTTAGGTTTGGCGGTGATCTTTTTCCCTATCGCGAAGGCTACTAAATAATGTTCGCTAAATGCTATGTTCGGCACCTTGTAATAATCACACAGTGTGACGATTTCTTGCGAAAGATAAGCTCTGTCTAACCTTGAATAGCTGTGGCCTTGAAGATGAGTATAATGCCGATTATTACCTCCAATCGCGTAATGTGCAACGGCGTCCAGAGCTCTTCCAAAGGTCCGCCTCAGAAAGACAACGCTCTTATCAGGCCAGTATACATCACTCGAATGATCGTCCGAGCTCAAAACGCAATTGAAATCTCCTAGCACAATCAAACATCTGTCTCTTTTCAGATACTGCGATATTTCTTTAAAGAAACTTCGCAGCTCATTCACCTTCGTTGGTGCGTACACACATAATATTCGAAATTTTGTTGCAATATACAAACCTGCCCAGCACGAATCGTTCACTCTGACAACTGTTTCTTGAACTATTCCCAAACCTTTCTTAATAAACATACAGTAACCAGCCGTGGAGCCAATGGGCATGGCTAACGCATACAGTATAGCGGTCAATAAACTGTGCGAGCATACCGTCAGTCTGGCTCTCACTCTCTATTTTAGTCTCTTGAATCGCCAATATATCTAAATCTTCTTCCAACATTACGCGTCGGAGCTGACGCTGCCGCCATCTCGCCCTGAGACCTCTAACGTTGAGCGTTGCCACGCGCAATGGAGCTAACGTCATAGCCATTTCAACGAGCAAAAGTAAAATAACAGTAAGGCAGTGGATGGTGGTCCAAATAGCAACCCTCAGAAACCGATCGTCCCTGTCGGCACGACAGCTCCAACGGGCACCCGTGGCGCCAGTTGCGTCGGTCCAGTGGCGTAGCTAGGTCGTCTGGCACCCGGGGCCCATAGGTCTTCTGTCACCCCCCTCCCCGGTTGTAGCCGGCGGAAAGAGGGGTGTCTTCAGACGTATATGACGAAATCGAGCAAGCAGCGGCGTCCGCTTCGACACTCGGCCACTGGCGCACCGTAGGGACAACGCCGCGCCAGCAACAAGCCACCACTGTGATTGTTAAATTCACGGCATGCCTGAACCTTGCTGCAATCGACGTCGGTACCCTCGGCAACGCTATCCGCTCGGCGGCAGGACTCAACACAGTGGAACGCAGCGACACATACTTCAAAATCCGCACCACACAAAACCTGGTGGCCTTTGACACCTATCGTCGATCTGCTGCCGACAAGGTCGCGGCACTAAAGAGCATCACTATCAACGATGCAGCTTACGAGACAAACACCTACGTGGCCGCTGATCCTATGAACGCACGCGGCGTCATACATGGAATACCCACCTCGGTCTCCGACGGAGAGCTGCAGAGTATTGTGGAAGTAGAACAAGCGAAACTCCTGACCATCCGCCGAATAGGCACGTTCAACACCGTGATGGTGACGGTGGAAGGCCCACGTTTACCCAGATTTGCCCTTATTAATCGCTTTGTCCAGCGCCTCTACCCATTTCGACACAGAAGTTCGCTGTGCTCACACTGCTTCACGCTCGGTCACGCCACCGACGTATGCCCAAATCGTTCGACGTATTGCATGTGCCATCAATGCAGTAGAAGATTTCCCAGTGCGCAAAGCATATCCTCCCACGAGTGCTTCCCCTACTGCTATAATTGCGGCGGTGAACATTCGCCGACTTCGAAAGACTGCCCAGCAAGAAAAGAAGCGGACCACGCGGCGCGTTCGCGGGCATCCAAGCACCGTCACCGACGGATACGCAACACGAAGCCCTTCCAGTATACATCAGATTTCCTGAATTGCCACAGGGGACACACCGTCGCCGTCAACAGGACACAAGAGTCACTATAAGTGACAAGACCCCGGACACCTCCATCGCTACTTCCAACCGGTTTTCCGTGCTTCGCCAGACGAGTCGCAGCCGGAGTCGCAGTCGCAGCCGGAGTCGCAGTCGCAGCCGCAGCCGCAACCGCAGTCGCAGCCGCAGTCGCGGCCGCAACCACAGCCGAATTCGCAGTGACAACCAAACCATCACAAAAAAATCTGCAAATGGAAGCCCGCCGTCTGAGGCCGCCAAGCGATCTACCACTCCGGAGCCGAAACGTCCCAGAAATAACAAGAGTCAGCCAGCCTCTGATAACGGTGAGCCAGTCCGTCCAAACCTACCTACTAATTCCTCACAATCCTCACCTAACACTTCACAGTCAACCCGTTCTATTTTACGGACTCCAGTCCTTCATTACTCGTACTCTCAAGCTCTTCAGCGCCCTATGACACCATCTACAACACCATCGCACATGCCGGACCAAACAAGCATGCAGCGCCTTGAACAAGCGGTCCAGGTTTTAACGGCTAAAGTAGACAGCCTCGCGAATGAGGTTGCAGTGATTCGCACGATACAGGCTGAAATGCAATATCTAAAACAAGAAATTGCACGCACTGATGTCGTCGTTCAACAGCTAGTAGCGAACGCGCAAATATTCGCGCGTGCACAGACATCCACGCAGTCCAAGGTCAATGAGCCCTCCGGCTCGGCAAATCTGTAATATGGCAGGCCCTAATCGACCTTTAGTAATATGGCAATGGAATTGCAGGAGCCTTCGAAGGAAGAAGGCTCTCTTACAACAATTCATCTGCCGAGAAGCGCAGAAACCAGATATCATTTTAATTCAAGAAGCTTGCGGACTTATATCATTACCGGGATATGAACACTTTACCCAAGGAAGTATTACTAAACGAGACAAAAGAGCTCCACAGGGTGTGACCGTTCCCACTACCACTGTAACATACGTGGCCAAACATATTCGAGCTATACAAATCGATACTGATTCCATAAACAATTCGACTCAGGAGCACGTTACTGTCCAATGCCGCTTCGGCAGCCGTGACGTTCTAATTATCAATGCATACTGGGTCCCAAGGCTCCACTGTCCTTCTCTGAAATGGTTGGACACGTACACAAAGCTACATAAGGACAAAGACATCATTATAGCTGGGGATTTCAATACACATAACATGTCATGGGGCTACCAACGCACAACTAAAGCAGGGCAGCGCCTCGAAAGAAAAATGCAAGATAACAAGTATACGTTTCTCAATGACACAACCGAGCCCACGCGCCAAGGAAACAGTGTCGAACGTGACTCTAACCCGGACTTAAGCTGGTGCCGCGGAATCGGGAATGTAACTTGGGCGAATTTCACGAAAGTCTTGGAAGTGATCATTACATCATTGAAGTTACTCTAAGCATTCCTCGCTCTAAGGCTCGCCTTGCTAACGCAGCTTCTAGTACACAACTTACTGACTGGCACGGATTCCGATCAGACCTAGACAGGGCCGACGAACAGCCGGACCTACATTCATAGGTGAAGAATATTAGCGAGACGAGGAAAAAGTACACCAAAATGATTGCGCGTACTGCTGAAAACCCACACATAGACTCTCATCTGCTTAATTTATGGGATAAAAGACACAGGATAGTACAGAACTGGAAGAAACATAAACAGAATCATAGCCTTCGCAAACTTATTGAGCAAATAACAGTAGAAGCACAAGAATACGCGCAAAAACCTTGCACCGAGAACTGGTTAGAAACATGTGACAAGCTCAACGGCCGCCTACATACTGCGAGAGTGTGGAATATCTTAAGATCACTTTTGGGCCAAGGAAAACTACGACACACTATGGACAAAATAATGATGAGCTCTGGCCAGACACGCGAAGAAATAACTGATGAAATTCGTCAGACGTTCTATCCCTTGGACCAAAATGCAGAACAACTTCCGGATTACCCAACTGAGTCACTCGAAGAGAGTACAACAGGCATAAACAGCCTGTTTACTTTAGCTGAGCTACATACGGCTCTCTTCACTGAAACGAAACACAACGCCTGGCAAAGATGGGATTACTGATAGTACACTTCGTAACTTACCATCTTCTCAGTTAGAACAGCTTTTAATATACATCAACAATATTTGGGAATCCGGAATCCTTCCAGAGGAATGAAAAACGGCCAATAATAATACCAATCCCGAAACCCGGCAAACTGGCCAACTGTATCACAAACCTACGTCCTATATCTTTAACGTCGTGTGTAAGCAAACTGATGGAACGCATGGCCCTTAACCGTCTCAACTGGCACTTAGAAAACAGCAGTGCTTTTCCTTACACAATGAAAGGCTTTAGATCACATGTTAGCACTCAGGATACCATGCTTCGTATCTCGGAAGATGTGTATCAAAATCACAGTCTCGTACAAACCAGAGTAATCGCAGGTGTAGATATACACAAGGCGTTCGACCACGTGAAACACTCCGCTATCCTCAAGAACCTCTTGACGTTACGAACCGGCGCCCGCCTCTACAACTATATTAAAGATTTTTTTACCGGTCGCTCTATACCAATTCAAATCAATGGAGAGCTGTCAGCGCCATACCCTCTGAGTACAGGAGTCCCTGAAGGCTCAATCCTATCACCCACTCTCTTCAATATTGCTTTGCTCGATCTGCCTGCCCGGCTCTCTTCCATCGCACTACTCGAACACAATATTTATGCAGACGATATTACTATATGGTGTTTCAAGGGGTCCCTAGGTGAACAGGAGCACACCATCCAGTCAGGCTTAGATACCATTCACGAATACGTTAATGGTATTGGGCTTAAGTGTTCTCCAACAAAATCTGAGTACATAGTAGTAACTAATCAAATAGGCCGCCGCGCGGAAGAGCAGCGCCAAAGCATCAGTCTCCATATCGAACACACTGAAATACCGCGCCGATCTAACATCAAAATACTGGGCTTCATCCTTCAGGATGACGGTAGAGCTGAAGTATGGTTGGAAAAAACGATCCGACAACTAAACCAGATATACCACATGTTATCTAGAGTAACACGTAAACACAGAAGACTAAAGGAGCAAGAACTTCGAAGGATTATTGAAGCGCTTGTCTACTCCCGTGTGCTCTACCAACTTCCATATCAATCTCTCACTAAGACCCAGCACTCCAAATTAGAAACGGCGCTCCGCAAATATACGAGATTAGCTTTAGGAGTACCCCGATTCGCCGCAAACGACCTTGTGGCCGGCACTGGGCTTTTCAACACACTTGATGAACGCATTACAATTTGCAGACAAGCGCAAATTCAAAGGCTTCAAACATCCCCACAAGGGCGTAAACTCCTCGAACATCAAGGATACCAGACAGGTGCCCTACCGACTTTTCCACCGTTATATTCACCACCATGGGACTCACTACCAAGATTCACGGTCCTACCCATACCACAACATATACAGCCGCACAAACACGAAGCTCGCCGCTCCCAGTTAGTCAAACGAATAAATAGGGAAAGCCCACTACCAGACACTACGTATTATTATACGGACGCTAGTCACTCGGAGGGTAGATGTCTAACTGCAGTAGTCGGCCCTGACTACGAGCATGTAAACGCACACATAGGAGTCCCCGACCCATCCGACACAGAGGCTCTTGCGATTCTCGAAGCAGTCACCCGGCCTCATCATCCTACCCAACGCATCATAATTCGCACCGATAGCCAAGATGCATGCCGCATGTTTCGCGACAACTTGCTACCTGAGCAAATACACAGCCTACTTCAATGTCATTTGGATGCACACCCTTCGCTCTGTGTTACCTTGCAGTGGATACCTGGGCACCAAGGCATGGGGGGGAACTCCCGTGCTCATGAGCTCACCCGCGTAGTTTGTATTCCGGGTCCCCCGTGCCTATGGCCATCCGAATGTAACTCAAGGGAACACAGACAGACTTTGCACAAGGAGCGCACATCACTTTTAAAGCAACTTCGCGCCAATGCCGTCGACTTTATTACTCCCCCTTCTAACCTCTCGCGAGAAGACAGAGCTATTCTCCGAATACTTCAAACAAACTCGATAGTGCCTCCTCTTTTCCGTCACTATATTCAAGGCCTACCTGGGCCACCGAAATGCCCGAACTGCACAGAATATCCGTCCCTAGAGCATTGTCTATGGCATTGCCCTCACACTCACCCCAAACTGCAGTCAGCCCTCTCTAACATTCCCACTAACATCAAGCCACGGTCATGGACGGACTGGCTCACTCCACCACCCCATGCAACTAACATTCTCCTGCCGGTGCTTATCCAGCGCGTCAGAGACGTGTTGGGTGAGGACTGGTAGCTGACCGACCAGGGTTGAGCGCCGGACGCTGGCGTAAAAATAAAAGTTTTTTCTCTCTCTCTCCTCAGTGACCGTCTCGGCCAGCGTCTCACATGGCGTATCTGGCTCCGCGTCCATCTCCACATCTCTTTCTCTGTGCTTTCTTCCTGCTCTGGCATCCTGTGTCGACGCGGATGGCATTGCCAGCTTTTTCTCGACACTTGCCACTTGTTCAACCGGCGTTTCCGTGGGCCCTGTCAGTAGCGACGTTTACATGTATACGACAAAAGGGTATCGTATCAACTTTCAAGCGTATCACATCTCATGTAAACGAGGTAATTCGATAGGAAGGCGTATTGTATCCAATTCGCCAAACAAGGGTAGTTTGAGATGGAGAATGCGCATTTCAGCGGCGCATGTAAACAGAAGCGTATCGCATCAGGAATTATGGGAAAGCATTCGCTGCGGGATTACAACCGGCCAACCAACCAACCAGCGGCGCGGCCGTATGGCAGCGGAAGCCTGTTTACAAGAAGTAGGGGGCTCATTTTCAAATGTTACACCAGACGGCGCTAGCTTGCCAGCCAGTGAGATGCGCATATATGTAAACGGTGGTGAATCAGCGGAATGCGATACGGCAATACAATATGACAGGCTTCTACCGTATTCATGTAATCGCGGCTAGTTTCTCCGTTACCTCCTCTTCCATCGATTCGAGACCTTAGTCGTCAAGGTCGGTATAACGCAAAGCTATTCCGTTCCGTTTTTATTCCAAATCGACCATGACCGCTTGCTCATTGGTCGAAATTTTTGAGGCCGTGCCCATTTTGCCTGCATGTCAAGCGACGTCAGGAATGTTCGAAAACCGACACGTCAAAGTGACGTTTACGCACCCATTATGCTTAATTATGGCAAACAAACCTGCCAAAATCGTGGAAGAACCGGCGAGTGTCGCGTTCCGTTTGGAATAGAAAATGGCTGCATTCCTGATTGCACTGGCGGCGGCGGCGGTGGTGGCTCGTCAGCCCAGGCGCGGGAGGAGGGAGCGCGAGGATGCGTTTTACATGCGAAACGATCTGTTTCGGCGGCAGTTTCACCTGAAGAAAGAAACTGTGCGGTGGCTGTGCGATGAAGTGGTAGAGGAACTCGGAGGCGTGAGAACAACAGCGCTGTCGGTGGAGCGACAAGTGTTGTGCGCGTTGCTATTCTTCGCAACGGGCAGCTTCCAAGCCTCGGTAGGGAGCGAGGAGACGATCGACGTGACCCAGCCTGCGGTCAGCAAGTGTGTGTGACGCGTGGCGGAGGCAATCGTCCACGCCCGGGCCCGCAACAAGTGGGTCCCTTTCCCGCGGACTTCGGAGGAGAAGGCGGCCGTGAGAGAAGGGTTCCTTCGACGCCGCTTCATTCCCGGCGTCATCGGATGCGTGGACGGCAGCCTTATCGCCATCATCGCACCGAAGGGCGAGCAGAAGGCGGCCTTCATATGCCGCAAAGGCTCCTACGCCCTCAACACAATGTTCGTAAGTATGTTAATGTTTGTCTAATTTGTCCGTCATAGCAACGCGTGGCTTATGCTGTACGTGATGTCGTCAGATATGCGACGCAGGCAAGCGGATCCTCCCCATCGACGCCCTGCGACCGGGGTCAGACCACGACGCCCGCGTCAGGAGAACTGCGTGGTTGCGTCATCGGTTCCAGGAGGGGCATATTGCCAAGGGCGGCGAGCACTTCCTCGGTGAGCAGCGGGAAAAATTTGTACAGTTCCGATTCTGGCAGCATGCAGTAAAGCGTGCTCGCGCCGTAAGAAAATATTGAAGCCTGAGCCCCATATGTTATAGTAGGTTATTAAGTATAGGCGAGCTGTAGAAATTTTTCAATAGTATCTACGCGAAACAAAGTGACAACATACCTGCGCTGTACTTTAAGCTATTTTTTAATATGTTTGTACAGTGCACGTGTTGTGACATACTTTTTTGCACTGATAGTCATTTATGAATGAAGACCACACAACTCGCACAAAGAGCTGCCGTGCTGCAAATAGGGATGCTGCTATGTCCAAGCTATTGCTATTTGTGATCACAGCTGCTTCAGGTGCTCAGCCTGTATATTCCATTATTGCAGCCTTTCTGTAGTAGGTGCATGTTACCTGACCCACGCTTCGTTTACTCAACTTTGTGCAGAAGATTTCATACCATTTTTCATGATCATGCAGGTGACAGCGGCTACCCCCTGGAATCATGGCTGCTGACTCCAGTCCCAGGCCACTCTCCCAAGCACACTGCAAAAGGCAGGTACAACACTGCACAAGCTGCAGTGCGGTACGTAGTGGAGCGGTGCATTGGGCTTCTGAAGAGCTGCTTCCGCTGCCTTCAGCGGTACCGCGCCCTTCACAATGAACCAGACCGTGCTGCCAACATCGTTGCAGCATGTGCAGTGTTGGACAACATGTGCGTTGATGAAGATGGCGTGTCTGATGATGTCAGTGATGACAGCAGCAACAGCAGCAGTGACGATGAAAGTGGAAACCCCTGCCCACAGAGAGTTCCCCGAGTGAGGGCAGCACGCATGATGTATTTGAAAGGTTGTCCTGCTCGGGATAATGTTATTAGCTCAGTTGGCACGACTCGGCAGCAGCACAAGCACTACCATCAAAGGGTGCGAATGTGGCTGCGTCGACAGCACTGGCAGCAGTAATAAACACGTGCCTGACACTGCAGGCGGATGTTTATTACTGCTGTCTAAACACCTAACAGAGAGCAGGAACCAATGTGAAAAAATGTGTGCAAATATTGGATAGCGTACAGTTTTTTATCGAATCTGCTCAATCATAACCAGCGTTTTCACGTGTCCCCTGCGATTGCCCTGTCACTACAGGAGATGATTGCATCATTCCACTGTGACACTACATGAGAGCCTTTAATTTCGTACCTGTGGATAGAACACTGTTTTCATCAGCAGAATGTTGTAGCCACTTCTCTGGGCAGCTGGGGTTTGCCAAATGATTTGATGCTGCGATTGCTGCTTCTGTCATCTTGATGCATTTCGTTGCTGGCATCACCGACATTGTCACCGCAATCTGCACTGTGCATGGGAAGATATCGGTCTTCGTCTCCGCGCTCCCTATTTGGGCTGCAGCAAAGCACAACACCTCTCGCTCCACCATGTGTACTGTTCTCACGCACCTTGTAGGCCCTGCGCTATATTGCCACGCAGCCACCCCACAGTTCCTTGACAAAAGGCCAAGTTATGCCGAAAACGATCGCCTGGCATGTCAGGCGCATTATTGTCCCTTGGGAGAGCGTACGTATGTAAATAGTTCCGAAAGTGAGGAAACACCAATTGTAAATTTTCAAGTGCCAGTTGCATTGTTGAAAATTGTTGATTTATATCTGCAGTGTAAATAAAACCATGTCATTCATCTTCAATGCCATCTTTCATCGAAGCAAATGGCAGACAAGCACACAGAGCATAACTTCATGGCGACAAAATAGCTGTGTAATGTTCACTACTTGGGACCTAGTACACTTCCGATGGGCCGTTGGCAGATGTTAAATCGCATAAATGTGACACGAGCATAATGATGTGTTTTTGAACTCGTGCACAACCATTTATCTTCATCCAGCAACTTCACAGCAAGAAAGATGTGTCTTGTCTGTTATGTAGCCAACACGTTTGTAGCACGAAATAGAGTTTCTTTTCAGTGACTAGTGCCGTAATAAGATCACAGTATAAAACACCCATCTCAACAAGGACAAGTGAGAAAATGCTTGGCACTTCAACGGTATTTCATATAGGGGCTGCAAAACCAGCCTGGCAGTGAATGTCAAAATAGTGGCCACATAGATGGGTACGTTACGTATGTCACAAACTGTGCTCAACTACAATGGGGACTAGATTGTATTGCTATCATAGGTAAGGACACCTCAAATATCACAATAACTATCACAACAGGCGCTTGGTGTTAAAAAAATTCCAATTCGGCCACTTTGCCTTCCGTAAGCACGAAAGTTTTGACATTGCAAACATGACATGCATATGGCATGAAAATTCAATTCCAGTTATACAGCATTCTAGTTAAGTGCACCTGTATGTGTGCGAGACAATGTCGAAGTTGCCGTAAAAGTGATTGCATAGTGTATATCTTCCTTGGAAAAACGGTGCGCATTGAAACCTATCAAAAACATCAAAACAAAAGTGAACGACGCCTTACAAATATATTGCAAAAACTCTACATATAATTTATTACACCTCGCTTGGACAAGTAAAAATATACATGAAGAGAAATTCGCTTGCGAAAGAAAATATGATTAGAGACAGAAATGTAGGGAAAACAGTCATATCATCCTTTAGTGCTACATACCCAAAAAAAAAGAACGTGCATTCGTGTTTCAAGTGACATCACAGCACTGTCAATTTTCGCTGCCATGGTCACGCATGACCTGCACATTATTTCAAAAGGCTGGCTACAACTAGTCGCAACAGCTTGTGAGGACGTATGAGCACCACCACCAAACGCTGCAGCGGTGATTTGAACGGAAAGATAGGCAATTCTTGAGCCTGCTAGCACTAAAAGATGATATGGGGGTGGGGGAAACTCTCCCTAATCGCTGAGACGGCTGGCGGAATCCGTGAGCCGGGGCAGCAAGGAGCTGGCGCAGCGTGGTCGCGATGAGGCCGGTGGCCTCTCGCAAACCACGCATCTCTGCTGCCAGCTGCTGCTGGACCACCCGGGCCGCCCTCAGCTCCTCCACCAGCTGCTGATGATGCTGCAAAACAAATTCACTTACTTTAGCTACAGGTTATGTAATGTAAATGTTCGATTCGCACAGTTTGCAAGTGTTATAGCTTCAGCAAGGTTACCCTTGAGGGCAGCGAGATCATATACATATGACACGAGAAATCGCCGTGCAAACTGATGTGGTCTGTTATGCTAAAAACACGTGAAAGATAGCAAATCCTACCAAGCTGCCTCTGCCTGTCAGAATACAGTATTGGTGACTAGTTCAATTGTTATACAAAAGATGATCAAGCTGTGGTGATACATGCAACCATGGAAATGTTTTGTAAGTTGCTATGCGTTAAGAACAACTCAAATGAGATGTATAAACGTGCATGAGCCAATGAGCCCAATGACTACAGATGCCTCTCATGTGTAATCTGGTTTTGCCGTACATTAGCATGCGCACTAATCCCCTCTTAAAAATTGACCTGGCCAAGTTGTACGTACAGTACTCACGGATTGAAATAGGACATTCGGAGCCCGTCGCCGTCGCTACATGCAGCGCCGCTCGTGGATGCTCATGGAACCAAAGTGCTGCATTGTGGTATAGCGCGAGGGGGAGAACATCTACGGAACAGAATTTCTCGTTCCGGTCGCTAACGAGCCGGCCTGTGGTTTAACACACTGCCAGTGTGGCGCTGCAAGGCTTGCGTGCCATCGTGTGCCGACCGAAATGGCTCGACGGTGTGCACCTGCGCGAGCAGACGACGCTCTCGGTTTATCTTTCTTTACATTCTCTTTGCGCATGATAGATGGGATAGATGGTACGTGGCGGCTATAAGTATGCGTTTTCATCAAAAACTACGTTTTATATTCCGTGCACTCCGCTATCACGAGGAGAGCGCACACGCCGAAAAACTTTTCGCCGGTGCCTTGTTTCGTGCGTCGGACACAAGCAGTTCGTAGAAATGGTCTCTAAAGGCAGTGCATTCTGCCAACAGTCAAGAGCAGGACCCCCTGTCGTTGCGGCTATCAATCGCAGTGAAGTAAAATAATGTCTTGTGTTCTTTCCGCTTCCTTCACCCAGGTTCGACGCCCCCAATCTGCATCGTGTTGCAAGCAGCGGTCGATGCAGCGTCAAAGTGTGGGGCTGTATTTCCAAAGACGGCTTTGGTCCGCTTGTGCGCCTGGACGGCCGCTTTAATGCCGCAGCATACTTAGACCTCCTCGACACCGTCCTTATGCCGTACGCCCTGGATGGCCCATTTAAGGATGGCTTGTTTTACTTGCAGCACGACCGGAGCCCAGTTCACACCGCAGCACCCGTGACTCGCCTGCTGGAAGACAGGTGTGTAATGGTGTTGAACTGGCCTCCGCAACGTGCGGACATGAATATTATTGAGAATGTATGGGCTGAAATAAAGAAGGCCCTGTCTCGTCGGCCGCTCCACGGGTGTTTTTTGGATATGCTGTGGGCGGCTGTTCAAGAAGAATTAGAGACGCTAGCGCGTTCTTCCTTGGCTGATAGCCTCTACGAAAGCTTGCCACGTAGAATGTCTGCCGTATTCGCTGCTAAGGGCGAACCAACAAAATACTGAGACTTCGTTTAAACGTTGCACGAGGACAGACCTGTGACTGCTTCTTTCTTTTTTATCGTTACGACACGGACGAAATAAGCTTTCTTTTCTTTGGTGCAAGTGTTGATCATGTCTAGGAAGGCACATACGGCGCTATCTCGTAGCTGAATCCTGTGTCTGAATTGTACAGCTGGCGTGCCGCATCGCCAAACGCGTGTAACGAGAGCGTCGTCTGCTCGCGCACATGCGCAAGCAGACGACGCCGCAAAACGAGCAGTGCGTACCGCCGAATCATTTCGGTCGGCACACGAAAGCACGCAAGCCTTGCAGCGCCACGCAGGCAATGTGGTAAACCACAGGCCGGCTCGTTGGCGACCGGAAGGAGCAATTCTGCTTTGTAGATGTTCTCCCCCTCGCGCTATACCACAATGCATCACCTTGGTTCCATGAGCATCCACGGGCGGCGCTTCATGTAGCGACGGCCACGCGCTCCGAATGTCCTATTTCAATCCGTGAGTACTGTACCTGCCAATTTTGCTGCAGCAGAAATTGGCGGCCTCCGCGTTCGCTGCCTCGGCCAGCTGCCCCAGCCGCACATACTCGGCGGCTGCCCTGCAGGCCGACTCTTCCTGTGGCTGTTGGCGAGGTGACCTGCGGGGCTGCTGCCGAGATGATGGTCGTTAAAAATAAAATCTGTAAACAGCATAAAAAAAATTTGCTCCGCGCTGCGTAGAGATTTTACAAGTTCATTATCAGGTGGAAGCCAAGAAAGAGAATTCCAGCAACAAACCGCTCACAAAATGAACAGTAAATTTGCATAAACAAAAAGGAACTACACGATTATAAAATGCTACACTGATAGTAATTTCAGCTTGTACGCTACACAAGCTGCGTTACAAATGATGTTAATAGTAGAACAGAATGTTGTTCCATTTTGCAGTGGCATTTAGGCAGGCAATTTATTGCCATATAAATAATAGAAATAATAATTTCTGTTTAAAAGGTCCTAACAGATACTGCTTGTTGCTTTAAGTGATGTGTTCGTATTGCAATAGCTGCTGAAGTGCCTTACGCGCAGTGCATCTTGTGCCCGGCTCGGTGCCAATGGACACGTGGGCAGCTGCTGGCGGGGCAGGGGGCCTCGGAACATCAGCAGGGCGCTCCTCGACACTGGAGGTGTCCTGATGGAACAAGAAGTACAGTAGACATAATGTGATTAAGGTCCATCCACTGGTTGCAATGTCTATTTCACTTATAGTTTTTCAATTAGAAAATTCTTAATGCAGGACGTGACATACTAGGGACTTGAGATTTGACAACTGGTTTCTAATGCTTTACGGATTAACGAGCCATGCAATCCATCACAAGGTGCTTCTTAACAGCATTGCTTTAACAGCAGTGGGGCAGCATTTTCATTCTTGCAAAGTACCGATATCTTGTGCTGGCATGTGTGCTGAATTGTAACAAAACACGCAGAAGCACACAAGGGCAAAATTTTCACCACCACGCAACGGTATAGCTGCCCCAAATCGGTACAGATAGCAACGAAAATTGCTACGCACCTCGGCGTCGTCGGCGAAAAAGTTCATAGGAGCGGAAGCTGGGCCGGTTCGCCCAAGTACGTCAAGGACGCGGCCCTCCAGGCCGCCCAGCTTTCCGCCTCCCATTTTCCTGCAAATGCATGAAGACCGTGAGCTTATACGTTCCGAAGTTGTTACTAGCCGCGGGCTCACCTCTTCGCCCACCTGCGCCGCGATCCTCCGGCAGTCGTAGCACAGCCGGGCCCAATACAGGCACCAGCGCCGGGCTGTCTTCACTGCCGGACCGATCGCGCTGAGTGCCGTGGCGACTTCCTCCCGGAGTGCCTTTCTTTAGCAGCACTCATACTTGGCGAGAGGCTAGTGGCGCTTCCCGCCAAGTATGGATGCTGCTCAATGAATGCGATGAGCATGATGGCCTGCGCCGCCGAAACCCCTGCGCTTTTGGGTGCAGCCGCCATTTTTTCTTCTTGCTCTCAATTTTCGCCGGACCGAGCGAGTTAATACCAGCAAATCGTACCGTTTCAGATATCACTATGCCGTTCTTACATAACGGTTAGATTTATTTATTGTGTTGTTATTTTATGACGACATAAGTGTTACTTCAAATTTAACACAATTGAATATAAAAAAAAACTTTTCTCGTGTAAGTTATATCCAGCAGAAGTATCTGCACCGTCCGCAGGGGGAATCTACCACTGTGCAGCAGTGTGTGGCATAAAAAAATGAACCTCTGTTATAGACCGCCTTCGATTTAAATCAGGACCTACATATCGAGATAGCTACGATCGTTTCTACAAAACGTTTACTTACCAGCTGTCTGTTGAGATGCCTTCCAACCTTCATCGAGTCTTCCGTATCCTACATGAATAAAAGCAACGGTGAACACCATGCGATCACCCTAGATGTTCAGATGCTACTGCTTAGTCATTAAGCACAAGAAAGAATGATGTGTTTACTCACCCAGCACTAGGCTTTCACGGTCTCCGTGATGTTCACAGCTTCCAAAATTCTTCTCGGGCGAAAGTACATCTATTAAGCCGAAATTTCATGTAATGGGGCAGGGTTATGGGCAAAAATACACCAAGTGCGGCTAACAGGACCGATCAGTTCTTTCCATGTAGCCGCCAACTTACGCGTGCGTAGCGAAATGGATTGGATGCGGAATTTCCGCATGTGTGGCTATGACTCGAAAAATTAAAATATTTGTGTTTCCTTTCAAGCGCGCTTCAACTTATCTTGCGTCAAAAGATTACAAAACAATTTTACTCACAGCGACATACAATTGTTCTTTCATTAGGCGTTTATATCTGAATGTTAGTTGCTATATGGTCCCTTTGCAAGTAAAGAACAAGCAAAACATGCTTCCGGCAACGATGGAGGCTGCTAATTGGGCAGATTGAAAAAAGGTCGCAGGTTCTCGCCCCCATACGCACAAACACTCGCCTCATTTTGGCGTCCGAAGTTTGGAACACTTTTCGTTTGGAACAGAGTTACGTTATCGCGCCCAGGTTACGTGCTGCCAGTAACTCTTGCATACGTACGCACGCAATCATGTGCTTCGTGGCCGAATTTACGGCACTCGAAAGACATTGGCACTCTGCAGTCTCTTCTAATGTGTCCTTTGCGTCGACATCGAAGGCAAATTGGCGCTCTCTCCCGGGAACGACGACCAGTGCTGATCCGCCAAAGATCTTGGACAAATGGGGCAAGGCGTCCTGTGTTAAGTTCTCTCGGAGCGTCATGCGCACAATACGCGCGGTAGACTCGGCTTGCTCGAAGACCCTCACCTTCCAATCCTCTTGTCGTACTTCTTTCACTTCGCCATAGTGATCGAAAGCCCTCTTCAATGCTTCCCCGGTAACGTGGAATGGAACCCAGTGAACTTTGAGTGTGATTTGTTGCTGCACTGGGTCAATGAGGGCGCAAAAGCGCAGTTTTACCTCCAGGCCAACCGCTATAACCAGCACTTCCTTCACCTCTGGAGTTCGTAGCTTGATGAGCCATACATGCGTCATTGGGAAGGGCCGTATACCGGTCCCGTCTTTCAGTGCATGGAGTTCTTGCAGAGGGTCACACAAATCTTTGAGGCGGTATGGTCTCCCGGCAACGTCACAGCGTAAGAACAAACACTCCTTCATAGTTTCGTCTGGTGCAAAGTCTGTAGTACATATCGATAGCCCGGTGGAGCGACGGAAGACCTTTTACCATGGCCATACGTGGCCGCTGAAATCGCTTTTGTAGAGCTCAAATCTTGTGTCCGAACGCGTCCGTGTCGCTTAAGCCACGGACGCATGTATCGACAAGAGAATGAAACGCCCTTATGAATTTATCGCGGGCCATCCAGTGCATTGAGATGCTTGGCGCGTTTTAATTCGGCCACCTGGACAAGCTCAATCGTTGCAATAGCAATTGTACGTGTTCGTGGCGTCTTCTGCGCTTCGAAGAGTATAGATCGTGCTGAAATTTACCACAATAAGATTTATATAGCGTAATACACAAAGCCACAGAAAGATCTCAATCCATAAGCACGAAGATCAGACAAATCCATGTACTTCCCTTCATTCCCATGGCGGCATAACGACCGCAGCACCAGAGTTCCCTCTAGTAATTATTGTATGAAACCCCATGCCTCCTACCACGCCTGACCCCCATTGTCTCGCGCGCCACAGGAGCGGGCACGCATCCGCACCGCGTTCCTCGCTCGCGCACGCGAGATTGAACCGCGTACGCCGGCTCACCTTCACGCGGTTCGACTCGTACGGAACCTCACGGTGACCGCGACGCCGACGGCAAAACTGCGCCTGGCGTCTCCATACAATTACTATCGCAATAAAAGCGCTCACTCGTGCAAGCGTCCTCGTTTTAGGAAAAGTGAAAGCCGTTTCCAGGGGTGCTATGCAGGATGCGCCGAGTTTGGCGAAACTCGGGATCTTCACGAGCTCTGGCGACACCCCAAGATGAAAGCACGAATGGTACTGAGACACAGTTTATCTTTCGACAAGCCTCCAGTTTCATTGGTTTATCTAGATTCACTCTGGCTGGCTATCATTCCTTGGGCGTTGCCTTATGGGCGGTAGACAAACTGGGGCTCACGTGATCATATCGTCGGTGCATGGTCGTGCCTTCTTTCACTTGTTTGTCGTTCCACCGAGTGCATTACATGCACAAGCGAGTTATAAAACAAACGCATTTAGTACAATATTATTAGTTAGTTTAACGTGTTTTAAAAGCATTTTAAAGCTTACAACATGTACACTGAATGTGCATTAGACTAATTTGTAATTTAGTACGCTTCGCATTATACCACGAGGGAACGCTGTCGTGGCGCCATCACATCCATTCACCGGGCGAGCATGGCGGCTAAGCATCGGAGGCGCCCAGTGTAAACAAACTCGTACAACGAGCATGCAGTGCGCGAGGTAGTGATCAGGCTCGACGATGACCACTATTTCTTGGATAGTTTTGTTCCTCCGTGAGCAATCTTTCCGTGCACACAGTAAGACTGCCAATAGCTTCGGCGATTTTACAGATCGCAACGCGCACCTACTGTTCACGGCGCAGTGCTGAAGAAACAACTTGTCCGGTGCTGCTTCTGCGAGTGCGCTGAGTTTTTCCACTCTGCGTGACTGCGAGCGTCACGAACATTACATAGTGTGGGCAAAAGGCAGACATCCTATATAGCTACGATGCGACAAGAAGGTGGTACCAACGATGGATCTCGCTATTAACACAGTGAAGGAGACATCGACAGACTGCAGATAAGTATATTTATACTGTTTCATATTTAGCATAATAAGAGTGCACGGATTAAGTCGCTTTCGTAGTAACAAACTGAATGTCCAGCAGTTTAAAGAAGGCAGTGAGAACCAATGACTGTTCTTGCTTCTACATGCAAGTGGGCCCGCGAAAATATGGAAAAGATGAAGGTAACCTTCACTAACTTGGTGAGATAACAGAAATTCATGAGTGACATTAAGCCCGCAAAATTTATGGAAAAGTATCTTTATCCAGGTGAGATATCAATAGCAGGTACTGATATAAAGCAGGAAAGTTATACAAAAATTTCATGGGTTGAACAGCACATGGAAGGCATTACCGAATCGTGATCGCCACGTTACCGATATCCTTGAAAAAAGTTTAGAATCATTGCATTCTACCGGTTATGCAATATGGGACATAAACCTGGAGGCCAACAAAGAAACTTGAGATGTCAATGACTGTGCAGAAAGCGAAGTAACAAAAATTGTTGGAGATAGCATTAAGGCAGGAAGACAGTGGCGTAGTATACCGTGGCAACTGATATGCTAGTTGACATTAAGAAAAAAAAGGAATCGGCAGGTAGGCCATGCACGTAATCGATCACTTGTTGCCAATTCATAACAGGTGATTACATAAGCGCGACAGAATGTATGTCAAGGAGAGAGAACTACAGCCGAGGATGGTAGAAAATTGCGTAATGGGACAAAAATATGATGTTTGTAGGCATAGGATGCAATCAGCTCGTATAAGACGGGATTGCAGGGTGAGGCATTTGTTTTGCAGCAAACAAAAATAGGTTTGTGGTGCTGACAGTAGAGCCTCGTGAAGGTGCGGGGCCACCTTAGCTGCTGGCACATTAATCAACATGACAATTGGCTCTGAAAAAGAAAACCCCAGTTATGAAAAATAAAGCAACGCTGTCCCAACGCATTGTTTAATTATGCATACTACACTAAAGGTTTCCACCGTTAAGGGCACTTAGTACTAATAGTGCAACGAGCATTTTTCTTTGTAAATTATTTGTATGCAGCTGATTCATTCCAATACACTTTTTTACAGCAAAACATTCTGCTGCTGGAGGCACTCAACTGCCTGATGGCAGTAGGCGAGCGCCAGGCACGTGCTCTTGAGAGTGTGGCAGAGGTCCAGAGGGCTGCTCTGCAACAGTAGTATCAGTGCCCTCACTGCTCTCCTGTCGAGCCCACAGAAGGCGCCTTATAAAGGAGCTTTCAGTTTAATATTTTGTTTATTATTCAAGAACATGGAATAAAATTATTGCAGTAAACATTGTGCTGTGCATATTAGGAGACTTGTAACATGCATTGGTGTCCCTTCAAAATAGGCAAAAACGTAAGACAACCTGTGCCACTCTTGGACCATGTAAATAAAAGATACACTAATGCAGCATAGACATCATTGTGCTGTTTGTTCTTTCTATGTGCAAGAATACAGTGCGTGTTGATTAGCCACAAGATGAACGGTTTGTGTAATTCACAATGAAGACAGGAAACAGCAGGAGCTTAATAATGCTATCACCTATAGACTGTGCATATGACTGCAACACACTCCGACTAAAATGTGCCATTACATGCATGTTCGATACCACATATTTTCAACATTGTCTTATAATTGCATGTACTATATTTCACACATCTCAAGCCCTTGCATAGCACACTTCTGATGTATCCATTTCATAGGCCATATAATTGTACACGTTGTCCTTTTGTGTTGTATAAAAAGCAGCATCCTTTACAGTCGGAAAAAACATCAGAAGACAGGAGAGGCCCCGCCAAGATGACCAAAGCGCAGCAGCCGATTGCCTCCACGCCTAAAGAAATAGTCCCTCTCCAACGAGCAGGTATTAGTCTGTCCGGCGGCACAATGTCAGTCTAGAGTGCGTGCCCATTGGTGCAGGCTTGTGTTCACCTGCCTTAATGTGCAGATTCCGCAGCCTCCTAAAGTTGTATCCGACTATAGAAACACGTAATGCCTTGCACCAGTTGCATAGACTTCTGCAACTTGATAGCACACAATGATCAGGAGCAGAAATCTATAAAGGCATCCAAGCAAAGCTGGCTGGCCACACTTCCATTATGAGGGGCGGCAAAAGGTCTCACCAAATATTCCCATGACGTCCTTGAAAAAGAGGTGGTGTTTGGCACTTCTTTAGAATCAAAAACAGATTACAGTGAATGTTGTGTAGCACGTCAAAACAAACTGAGCTTGGTTGTCTGCACAGCATGTAATCGGAGGTTGTGCTTCACATAGGAAACAAACTGCTCTGTCCAGTACAATGTTGAGGCCGGTATGGCACCTAATATGTCAACACTGTCAATATACAAATTACACTTTTCACAGGCCATTGATATCACCATTATTTTTGTATGATGGTTCTTTCAATCAGTGCTTGTATAACATGAGCAGGTGGATTTGAAAGCAAAGCTTTGTTTGCAAACCTTCCGACTTCCATAATTGTGTGGCAACGCACTGGCATGTTGTCGAATAGCTCACACTTCCTCGGTCCTGCACCATGGAAGCCCAATGCTTTATTTCAAGTTGGATCGCACAATTCAATGGCAAAAAAAAAGTAACACACACAGCAAAGCATTCTGCTGTGTGTATTTCTCTTCTTTGTGTCCCATCAAATTGTTGTGCAATTAAACTTCAAGCTACTATGCCAATACACCCTGTCTTCAACATTACTAATGCTCTAGTTATTAGGCCACAATGGTGCACATCTTTGAAACTTCCCAACACAAATTAGCTCTCCAAAAAATCACAAATGTTAAATTTTGCAGCACAGGTGTATGTATGCACGTGCCATATTCTTTACCACTAAACTCACAGGAATCAAAGGGGCAAGCATTAACCAGCCTTGCTGCTGCCGTTACCATTATCATCATGACACCAATGGAAGGACAGTGCCACGTTTCAGTAAAGGGAGTGTCGGAGGGAAAGGTGTGACAGCGAGGGCTTACAATAAACATAACGGTTACGAGACATGTTCAATGCCAATATACGCTGCATGTCGCTCAGCCTACTTTGGCATTGCGGCAAGCGTTTACTCGTTTGAGCATATCACGTTTTGTGTAATCATTGCTCTAAAGCTGTACAAATGGTCTATTTGCTCTGCAATTTTTATTTTCATCATGGTGGGTTGAAGACCCACTTTTCATTGGCATCTGCACCCCATTTCTCCCGATATGTAATTTTGCTTGGTGGTTCATGACATCTTCACGTACAGAGAGTTCTGCAGAGCATAGGATGTGCATTATTCTACTGCTTAAGAATTAGAGCCCCATTATGAGACGAAAATATACAATTTATCCATCCAGAATAACGCCGCCCCCCCCCCCCCCGAAAAAAGAAGATACACTGAACCTCTGGCACATGCATCGACGGTGAACAGAGCAAACAATCTGAAGTATTTTCTTCATGCAAGCCAACACACTAAGATTCTCAATGCATTTTCATTTCGCCACATATGCACAGGTACCACCGGCTTGGCGCAACATCCACATCTCGCGCTGCAACAAATTGTGCAATGCCTCGGTGTTTCATAGTGCGGCCGATAGATTACGCATGACCAAAATTCAGCATTGTGCATACTAAGTAACTTCACCAATAAAGAACCCCAAGTTCTTTATGAGATTAGGATTCATAGGTTACTTCACACAACATGTCATATCTATTTATCTATTTATACTTAATTAACCTCTTTCCCAAGAAAGTGAGCCATTTGGAAGGCACCCTGACAGACAAGTAGAACAATCGGCAAAAAGTCATCAACCAGCGAAAAAATCAGTATCATAAGCAGCCGCATGTCAGATGTCGCTAACAAAAAATTTCAGTCGGCTACACAGAAGTGACAAATTTGGCAATATGGCGTGTCTAAACATTGCTTCAATGTTAATCACAGTAACGCTGACATTGAAGGCGCCTTAATTCCTACGTACGTTCCGTCGACACACCCGACGACGTTCGTAATGTTCCCACGAAGTAGGAAGCATTCTTTTATATATGCCCGCTCAGCCGCAGTATTCTGGAAAGCTAGCCACCGCTTACGCACTGCCGCATCGATAAGCGCGTCAGACACATCTCTGACACAGTGGCTAACAGTAGTTTGATGGCGTCCAATGTAACGCTCGGCGCCGACGCTTCTCTGAAAACTCCCAGTCCCGTAGAAACGGAGGGCACATATGACTTGCTCTACGACGGTGAGCGAATGAAGCCCGCCACGCTGTCTCCGCAGACGAGAGTCTTCGCCTAGCTCGTCACACAGCCAGCGCACTGATGTCTTCGACAGGCGAAAATGACGCTGAAACTCCCCGTCGGTCATGTAGGTGAACGGGTCCGGACGGTCATACTGACGCTTGCTGCCGCTGGATGCAATGAAACAGGCTGCTGCTGCCGCCGCCATGTTTCCGAGTTGAACTCGGAGGGGGTTTCGCGATGTACGAGTTTAGCACGAGTTCGCCTGTCAATCAAAACCAGAGGTCACGCCCCGCGCGAGGCATGTAACTCTTGTGCGCGCACCCACTACAGTTGGGCCACGCCCAACTTACCTTCCGGCAAGAGCGACGCGGTGTCGAGCTGAGAGGAATCAACAATCTTGACCGCCGACATAAAACGCGCACAATGCACTGTCATCGGTGATGTACTGAGCACCACTATCAAAAACAAAGCGTTGACTGTCGCTGGCTTATGCGTACATCTTCTCGGGCTGAGATGGCCGCACAACACGGTTTCATTGCCTGCATTGTGGCGCGTAGCGCACAGTAAATAATTATCGGCACGTCACTGTAGCTGCTCACAAGGCGGCGATGCGGCGAGGGGGACAACGATGCTGAGGAGTGCGTATTGCAGCAGTCGTTTGAGATGGCTGCTCTGTCATCGGTGATGAAACGGAGCCACAGCGTCGTAAACACGATCAGCATCCGAGAATCGCTCGCTCTTCTAGACCCAGTGCAATGGCATTTCTTCATCACAAGCACTGCGCACTCAACAGTTCCAACAGCTCTCTCCGTTCGAAATCTGATTTCATAACTGCACACAAGAGCCCTCACCTGCCAAATGCGAGTGCTGCGGTGTCGTTACGATATCCATCTGCGACCGCTGCTGGCTCCAGCACAGGTAATCCGCAAGCACCTTCGACTGCACAACACACTCATATACTGCGTACATGCGCTCAGAGGCACCTTCACTGGGCAAGCGATGACAAGCGATGAATTGTGTCGCTGGGGAAGCACGCACTTTTCGCAATGTATCGCAGAGGCTTCGCGCATAACGATAAACCGGTACATTTTCACTGAACTGCGTCACTTCGCACTCTAAAATAACATACCGCCATTTCCCAGCGACAGCCGTTGTCGCTGTGTAGTCTCTAGTTGATAAAGCGGGGGGCCTTAATGGCCTAGTGAAGCGCCTGCGATGAACAGCCGTACCGCGGCGCTGCGTTTCTATTGCCCTAATAGAGAAAGAGTGACCATGACCCTCCATGGATCATGACCGACATTATTGAGAATAGCTCTGCAGCGCCCCTGCGCGACTTATCACCGTATGAACGCCCTCGTGCGTGCGACACGCTTCAATGTACCGCTTCTAAGCTTTCGCCTCACTGTCGCCACTCGCGGCAAGAAGTGCAAAATTTAATAATTTGCTCTATCTCCGTTTGTCATCACAAATTTCTAGCGTTGAAAACGAAAAACAGATACTTAGAGAAATAAAAATGGTCGTTATTTTCTTCGTTGTATTTTAACGTATTCGTTTGAGTGAAAGTGTAGGTGCAAGAATGCGCCGCATGTACCCTGTTCGCATTCGACGAAGGAAAGAATGATAGCGCCCGAAAGATGAGGCACGCCCTTGACGCGCCCGGGAAAGGCGTGGCAAGCGGCTCACGGCAAGTGTGCAGACAGACAGCGCGACAGTCACAGTATCGCTAAGTTGCGATAATCCGTTGATAACAATACGCGGCGCTGACGCGTTTCGTTGTGCAGCCTTCTGCGCTTGAAATGTGGAAGCAGCGTGCCGCGCAGGGTGCGCTCAAGTTGTCATACGCGGCTTTTAGAGCGCAGCTCTTTGGCGTCCGTTCCTGGGTTTCGCGTCGTCGTCGGCCTCGTAACCAGCTCCGCCCCCCTTTCATCCCCCAGCGCTAGCAGCGACCGACTGATACCGCTGGATGCCGCTGACGCCGCTAGAGAGTCAAGATAACGTGACTGCATAGAACACCGTCGCCGCCATGCAGAAAGAGGAGGAAAGGTCTATCTCTTCCCTCCTCCCTTTATCGTGTTGTCCGCCTGCTGCGCGCGCTTCTGCCCCCATCGTTTGCCGCTGGGTGTACACGCCGCCCCCCTCCCCCCTCTTCCTGCGAGTCTCCGGTTGTCAAAGCGCCGGCTCGAACTTAATTCCTTTCTTCGCTCCTCCTCCAATGCAACCCCTGTGCGGTGGCAATCAGAGAGCCAGATCGGTGGCGGCGGATCTGTATATGTGCACCGCCCGAGCCGAAATTGCCGCTGCCGTTCGCCCTGTGCGGTGGCAATCAGAGAGCCAGATCGGTGGCGGCTTGACATAAAGACAAACAGCAATTTCCTAACACTTATGCGGGAGAACATCCCGTTCCTCTCGCTCGTAACGCGTCCCACGGCTGTGACAACCTCGCGAGGCACTTGTATAGATCTCGTCTTTGAGAATCAAGCATTGGTGTACCAAGTCGAACATATATCAGTCTATTTCTCCGACCACAAAGCTTCCTTCATGACTGTCAAGAACTGTTAGTGGAGTCTTTGTTAAAGGAATACGTGTGAAAAATAAAAAAAAAATTCTGTGATAGCGCATACATGTGTTGCTCGATTTATTTGCCTCAATCTATCGAAAAGGTGAAACAGCTCATTTGCTGCGCTCAAATTTCGCATTAGGAAGTAACGTAATCGTCGGTAATTTTTTGTCTACATATTTTTTTGCCTGCACCTTCGGCGCGTTTCGCGCTATCTCCGTTCACTGACTGCCGTCGAGCAAACTCGGGTAAAACTCGGGTGAACGAGAAACTCGGCGCATCCTGCATAGCACCCCAGGATAAGTTTTCGACACGCCATGCATGAGGTGGGTGATGCGGACAAACACCGCATCTTGCCGTCACATAAGGTGGTTAAACCTAGGCTGATTTTACATGCGTAGTTACACTCCACTATCATTAATTGCAATATAACCGGCTGCGCACCAGAAGCGTTACATCATCGCTATCCACGCGCGGAAGGGCTTCAGGGCCATTCGAGAGCTCCAAGCTTGCATATTTTTTCGTATACTTCCGTTTACAATTGTTCATACGAGTGCAGCGTTTGTCAACTCACATGCACGCTTATGAGTAGCAATTTCTGTTCAAAATTGGACATTGAGTTTAAGGAATGCACGTCCACTCACGCAGAACTGTTGCCCTGTTCACACGTCAGCGAGCCATATTGAAGCAGAGGATTTTTGTTTTTTATTTCAAAGTTTTAAAGCTGGTACATGTGCCAGATCCTGTTGGTGCACTCACCTATAATAAGATAGTTTAAAAGTTGACCCAGCGAACCGATTGTGCTTCAATCTTTTAAGCCTCACGTGAATACCCTTGTGGCGTCAGCTACACGCCTAGTACTACGCTGCTTAGTTCAACAGTACTCTAATGTGCACATTGCTAAAAAAAGAAAAAGAAAAACGCATACCACCTTTATTATTCGCGTAGAAGTTAAGGGGCGCTCAGAGTGTAAAATATGTCATCTCTAATAAATAAAGCCCTCGTCATGAGCAGCAAGTGGCTCTCCCCAAATATATGACTAAAGTTGGGTCTCTTCACGCTCCCGCCACACCTTGATTGCACCGTCAATTTCTTGGTATTTCAACCCCAAACCCATGAGAGCGATTTTGTGCGTGACTGCAACCAGCGACGGCTTCATTCTTTTCTTTCTCTGTTTTTGCTGTTTAAGTTAAAGTATATTATTCTATAGGCACGATAGCTGAAGGTGTACGTGCGAAGCAAGGGTTCAGTCTTGCGCATATGTTCCGAACAGGCCACAAGGTGATCCAACTATTTGCTCAAGAGCAAGTTGCCTTGGTGTTGACGACCTTCGATGTTTTCAGTAAGAGCAAAAGCAGACTGGAACGTTTGGAGACAAGCAAGGAACTGTGCACGTTATGCATTGCCATGCATCGTGCTCAGTTTCGACGACCCCGCCGCTTATAGCATGTGGCGTCTAACATGTCACTTAATTATGTCACCATCCTGAAACTGAACATGAGACACCTTGCATGATTTTCCCGAAACATTTCTACGCGCAGCAAATGACAATTTGCCAATTCTAAATTAACAACGCCGATCTGACGGTGGGGTGAATTATGTGCCGTTTATAAGAGCTTTCCTGTACCTGCTTGGGGAAACAGACAAGAAATACGTCGGCATGTGGTCGCAAAGTTTCATAACATAACGTGAAATATGGCACCAGGAAGTAGGTTAATTTCAGAGGACGAAGGAAAATGGGCATACAATTCGAAGTGCGCGGGCCATATCAACACTTGGTGACCCACACGTCGCAGGTACTCGTGTCTCCATGAGTGCAGAAGTTGGACCAGCGCTAAAGGCCTCTACCGCCGGCCACGTGCATGAGCACACTGACAAGGCACACAGAGTGAGAAAATAAAATCGGCTACCAGCGCAAGAAGCAGCGCAAACACCCGCAACCAGTGTTAGCAGAGCAGCGCGGGCTCACTTGGCGCGAATCTCGACCGCAGCGCCCTCACAGTCCCGAGGAAAAAGTCGCGCCCGGCTGGAGAGGAGAAGTTGCTAAACTGAAAACGTATCTATGAACGTTGATGCCGATGGTGTAGCAAGGAAACAGCGACGCCGGATATCATGCGACACAGGGCCGTTAACGCTATCGCGTTAGATTACCGTGACCGTTTACAAGGAGTCATAACAATGGAGAGCGATGTTTGCGCCGACGGATTGGACCTTGCAGCACGAAAACAAGGTTCACAAAAAATACCGCTCAGGTTCGGAACACCGTAAAACACGCTTAGATCTAGAGTGAACAGGGCAAAATTGTAGGTCTCCCTCGTTAGGGGGATTTTCAGCGCGCTAAAACAGCATTAGGACTAAAAAGCGTCCGTGCCGTGTTGTATAGGTTTTGCGTCCTAAAGTTCACGATGAAGACTCTCTCTTGTGCCGCACGTCTGTTTTCAGCGTATATACAAGCATATGTGATCGTCTGGCAACGGTCAGCATGGCTTACGCTTTCCAAAATCTTGGTCTCTGTTCGTGGCGTCCCATCGTGGTAGTCGGAGCCAAATATGTGTCAATGAAAACGTGGCACGCGTCAGTTGTTTGTCGTGCATGCATTCATGCCTTCAAGCGAGGAGGTAAAAATGCCAGGAAATGCCGCATTCCTTGGAAATTATTACAAGTCTTCGCCATATAGTATGTAAAAAGCGTTGACAGGTGGACAAGTGGGTACGGGTTCATTTTCTTGACAAAGTGTGCGGTAGGATAGGACACAAGGAAAGAAGTGAGCTCTTCTGCACTAGTCTGCCTCTCCTATTTCCATGTGTTCCATGGTATCCCACGCAATTTGTTAAAAACGGATGAAATCATATATTATGCATGGTTTAGTATTTGATGGGTCATTGTTCTACATGCGAAGTTCGTAATAGACAATTGTCCTTGTTAGCAATTTCGCCCTTTCAGCACTTTCGCTCGTTTCGCCTTTTAAGGCAACTTTCCTCCAACTTTAAGTATCAAGACGACGCATGCTTGCGTTTTACGCTTCTCAACGTATGCCTTCGGTAGAGCTTTATGTAGGAACTACTTCTGTGTACGCCGGTGCTCCAACAATGGATGAGCGCACAAATCTGGAAGGTGATTTGTAAAATAACTATTTATTTTACAACGCATCTCGCGTGTTAAAAAAACGCAAGTTAAATGAAAAATTTAGGAGCCATTCTACTTTCAGAAAGTTGATCACCAGCGAAGCTGTAGCACATTACACAGGGTTAGACAAGGATACATACATTTATTTTCATCGTTATTTATTTTGATTATCGTTCTACTGTGGTGACTGCTGCGTATGATACGGCCGCGCCAGCCCTATCTAAAGTAGGAAATATGGGAGAATTATTCTAGTGGCAGTTTTCTTGCACCAATAAACGCCTGTTTTAACTTTGGTACCGATATTGATTTTTCAGGTCCTAAAGGTACCTTTTTCTGCGTTTTGCCCTACCCTTAATTGGTTTAAATGTTATCACGCACTGCCGAACTTCACTGGGGATGTCTGCTTATTACACGAACCATTTGCAGGTTTCAATGCTCGTATTTTCAGCACTGGTGCAGAGCGCAAACCGCACTACACGAAGATTCATTTGCAAGTGACTTAGCACACCTCTGCCCTCACTTCAAGTTTCTAGATGACATCATCGAGCATTTCTAGTGCTCGGGCGCAACCATAGACACGCTACGCAGGGCTCATTTCCAGCGCCCAGAGAATGTTTGGCACCATGCCCTACGGGCGTGTTGCTGATAAACTTTCATCTATATCGGACGCAAATCCAGGTTTCCAGTGCTGAAAGAACTGTCAGTTGTGCAGACTTGTGAACATTCTGGAATTCCGGAGGGCGTTGGATCATCGAACAGTACGATGTTCACATATGTGCGCGGAACTTCGGTGGACCTTTATTGTTCTTTCCGGCATAGAAACGATTACTCAGTGAAAGAAGGCGCAACATGAAGCTCGGGAATATGTAGGTGATACTTGTTTGTCGCTGCTATCACAACTTATAGTATGTAGTTACACTATCACATTAAACTTGCAACCTCCACCTTGCCTAATTCCGTTTTATTGGGTCTGAAAATAAAGTCAGTTTCGCGCGACAGGGGCGTAGTGACCAGTATTTTTTCATTCTGATAGCAATTATATCGACACTCCAGGCGCATTTCTGCCGTCGCCGTGAGGTTCCGTACGAGTGAAAGCGTGTGAGGGTGAGCCAGCGGACGCGGTTCAATCTCGCATGCGCGAGCGAGAAAGGTGGCCAGGATGCGTGTGGCGCGTGAGACAAGGGTGTGCGCGATGAAAGAGGGGCGTTCTTCTCCGGCTGCTTCCAGGGGTCTCGATATCCTCCTCGCTCGCGACTCCGTACAGAGAGGAGATAACCGCGGCGCCTTCTACGGCGTTGGCCACGCGAGTCGCGGTCCTCTAAGTAGACGCCCTTGGCGGACGCCGTAGGGACGCGTTGCCGGCGCTCATGTGTCATGAAAGCACGCGCCCTCGCGGGCCTCCTCTTCAAAGCGATCTTCGATGTTTGCAGAGAGCGCGTAGTGCCGGTAGCTTCGTATGCGCTGTGATTTAAACGTTTCGTACGCCTTGAAGCGACAGATGCACAGAGGTCAATTGAATTTCGACTGCCGCCGCGATTCGTAACATCACCGTTTTCACTGACAGTTTGCGCTGTCATTGAGCGAGAGCTGTTCATGTTAACTTGTGCGCGCGTGACACCATTCCGTTTAATTTAGTTAAAACACGCCATGGCGTTTTTTTTCTTTATTTCCAGCTTGGCTACAAGCCTCAAAGGAGTTTGTCATCACAGATAACACTCTTTCTGTATGCGTTAAAGTATCCAGCACTGATACCGCATCTTCATCGCAGTCAATCGTCTTGTACACTTCAAATACTTTCACAACCATCTCCACAAAATATTAATAATATTTGGGGTTTTACGTGCCAAAACCACTTTCTGATTATGAGGCACGCCGTAGTGGAGGACTCCGGAAATTTTGACCACCTGGGGTTCTTTAACGTGCACCTAAATCTAAGCACACGGGTGTTTTCGCATTTCGCCCCCATCGAAATGCGGCCGCCGTGGCCGGGATTCGATCCCGCGACCTCGTGCTCAGCAGCCCAACACCATAGCCACTGAGCAACCGCGGCGGGTTCCACAAAATATTTATACACAGATCGGCCTTTAACATCATAGTGTCTCATGCTAACAGGCTACGCCAGACTGCATGCAGCCTGAGTAAAAAGATGATGTCAGTCTGTTCAAAATCGCGTTCAGGCGGTAAAAAACGAATGCGATGTGGGTTGCGGGCTCGGCGTAACTTCAAATTTCTCTGTAATATTTTGCAAATGAATATGACATTATTACAATTCATGAAAACATGTTCGATTGTTTCGGCTGTGTTGCACAGAATGCATCTGCTTCCCCATGGCACATAAATCCCTTTTTCTTCTCACCACGTTTTAACCGGCAAGGCTCCCGTGTGAAGATTGAAAAAAAAAACTTTCGACGTGAGCGGTATCCACATATCTCCAACCCTTTTAAGTAACGTCTTGCCCAAGCCTTTCCCACGCCACGGCGGCTCCATGGTTATGGCGCATCAAAGGTTTTGCTTCGAGCGTGCATCCTTGCACACGAAAAGTCGCAGACGTCTCGACGACTAAATGTGTGGCTGAGTGCGTACGTCATTGAGCACGTGACTGCGCAGCCAATGAGGAGGAGGTAGCGCCACGTCATGAGTGTATAAAGTATTTGTACAACATAAAAATCATTAATGTCCAGCTCAACGACGCTGAGCGGTCCTTCGAGTTAACTGCTCACGGACAAGCGAGCGCGTTGAGACGCTTGGCGCGTTTTAATTTCCCCTTACCGAGGTCAATGCCTCCTTTACTAGATGCCTGTCGCGTTGTCCGGTAGCTCGGTTCCGGGCCCTCTCCCTTTTCTCTCCTCCGCGAAAAGGCAACGAGCGCCTCCATTGGCGAACGCCTGCAACTTGGCATCACGTGCTGCGGCCTCTGAGATTAACGTGGCATCTATCACAGTTTCGGAGGCCCGCGATAACGCTCGCTAATAGACGCCCGCGCATGTAACGCGCCGGCGGATGCATTCAGCCGCCGCTACCACATCCGCCGGAAGTTGAAAAGGCAACGAGCGCCGCCTCACGGAATTTATGCTGAACTAACTTCAACTAAGGGAACCGCCGCTACAATGGGAAAGCGAGCAACGCGGCGGGCATCTAGTAAGGGAAGTATTGCCGAGGCGCAGTTAGAACGCAGCAAGAGCTTACGGAGACACAAAACGCGGGGAAATTTTTTTTCTTTTTTGGCCAAAGCACGTATGAGCTTATCGTATTCTCACACGTGACCAGCCTTCTGCCAAAATTTAGCTGCCTTACAACGCTGGCGGTAAGCGACGCCGGCAGCGGAGTTGCACGCCTTGCGTCGGTTCGGGGAACAAAAGGCCCACGGAAAATCGGCGGCGATTATCAGCCTCTTTAGATGGATTTAGCTTTACATGCTGTGACATTTAGCATAGTTTCCGCTTACAGCAGTGCACGGTGTGGCATGAACACAGCTCTCAGAAGCGCTGATGTGCGTAGGCGCAGTGCTTCGTGGCAGCAGGGGCAGCAAAAAAGGTGCCCTGGCTCCGGCCACGCTCCGCCTGAGCTGATTGAGGAGTGCTGCGTCCACTCAGCCCCGTCGTTTTGCACTCAAACGCACTTCGCGCATCCGTGGAGACTTTTTAAACACCCCAGCGTGGACGGCGCAAGTGCGATTGTCCCTAGGGCATGCGCTTTTCGAAACATGTTCGCGCCTGGCAGCGCGACGGGTCTTTGTCATGAAACGCCCGGGGGTGCTACCGTGGACATTCACAAGTTTCACTATATCGTCCAACTCGCCATCTCGTCAACTCCTATTAGCCCAGAGTAGGCCCAGAGGATTGCTACGGCATCTGTCATTGGCACCAAGTGCCACCATAACCAAATTCCACGATATGGCGGAATTTGACAATGGTTTACCACAGGCACCTAATAAGGTAACGACTGCACTCGCCATTCAGCCGCGGGAAACCAGTTGACCACCTGGCATTCTAGGACGAGAGAATGTTCAGTTAGTTTGTAGAGATTGATGTTAGAATAAGGTAGAACTACACACAAATATTACGACTGTTAGTGCCAAACACTTCTATGCGCTCTATGGCCGCAGTGTGTTCATTACGGAAGGAAAATTTCGGCCGCGCATTTTTGACCGTCACGTTAGCTCAGGCAAAATGAGTATTTTCTCCCATCCTTTACTACAGGTACACCTTTTTGATACCTAGCGATATAAGGAAGGGCGCCTATGCGTTGGGCTCAATGTATGTAGCTTTGTTCTACTTACGAGTGAAATTTATTCGTGAAAGGTTCAACTCCACAGAAAAAATGCTGCCAGCTGGAGAATTCCATATACATACAGCCTATTGTAACTACCACAGGGCTTCACTGGAAGTCTTTCGGGACCTAGAACTGTCGTGCCTAGAACATACTGCTGGTGCAAAGAGCTCCGTGCCCGCGCCGTGCGCTCTATGATTGCGAAGAAAGATTTGACCATGCTTGCCGCTCGGAAAGACATGCTGCTGCCAGCCATTCAACGTAAGATTATGCCGAATACCTTTTGCCGGTTTGCTTCAATGAACAGAAACATCATGCAGAGAGACATATCCTCGGGTGGTCACTTTCCTCTTTCGCAAGTATCTAGAACCGGTTGCGGCTGCATTTTTGTTAACGGCTTGCCTGTTCTTGAACTTCTTGCAGCGGGCCTCTCTGCAACTTCGCGCGTAAATAAATTGCATAGAAACGCCAGAGCAACAATACTAAACAATACCTTCATCTGAAAAAAAATGAAGTGCTAAGCGTGCAAGCAACGCTGTTGTAAAAAAACTCAGTGCCCTTCCACTCTGTTAAGAAGGATGACCAGCGAAGCTGTGTAGTGGGCCCTTAATGGCGAACTGCACGTCTGCCGCGGGTCGGCCCGGCATTGCACTATCTTCAGGATCGGCCCTCGTGCGAGAGTGCTTAACGCCTGCTTCACCTCCACGGCGGGGCGGGGCGGCATTGCACTACCTCCAAGATCGGTCCATGTATAGAGTGTTTTGCTTACAACGACCCGAAAGTTTCCATGGACGGTAGAAGTATACAGCTTCGCTGTAAAACGGACAGAAAATTCACCAAAAAACTCTAGAGTATTCGGTATTTACGGTGCGCCACTACGAGCGACAGGGCTTTCCTTTAGTGGTGGTGATTGTCTTCGTTATGTTGACAAGCAACGCGCGCACAACAATGTCTCTGATAAAGTCTGCCAAATAAATTTTTCCGATGTGACATGTCGTAAAGTTTGTTGTCGTTGTCAAAATGGTTCAAATGAAATGCGGTTCAGCTCCTTTTTTCGTTTCAATGCGCTAGGATCGCCTTTGGAACCCTCCATGGTGCATTGTTCGCGTAATTTCTGCACTCTGTTGCTATGACAGCTATTCCGAGGGTTCGGAAAGTGCCGGACGACCTTTATTGTCCTGCACTTTGTAAGGTTTTACCGCAGCACGGGCAATTTGGAGGCTCAGACGACCTTTTTTATATACTTTGAGGGAGCAAGCGATGTAAATGCAGCGTGAGTCCAGTTGTGCTAACGAGCATCGTTTGAATTTGCGGTGTATCTGCACACAGTTTATCACTCAGAACAACTTCTTAGAACGTAATTAGACGCCATCGGTATGTTGCCCAAGGTGTCAGTGCCTCCATTTTAGTAAATAACATCCAAGGCTTCAGAAAAGATAGTACATTTTATTGCGAGTATTCCGCAATATTCGTCAGAGCAGCCCCGAGTGGAAGCTGTCTTAACCTCAGCATTTCCTGCGCTCTTCTTGTCAGAAGTAGTGCGTGCGCACGGCCGACGTTAGAGACGTCGGTCGCTACAAGGTCTTTTTCGCATATATTTGTCATCCACCTTTGCAGCAGGAGCAGGTTCGCCGGAAACACATGAAGTAAGACCCCACCACAACGTACTCGTGCATAATTACAACACTGGAAGGAATACACAAGAATTTCGGCGTCGCGCAAGCATCGGAACAGCCAATCCCGAAACAAGCATCAAAACGAAAGTTTCCCTCAGAAGTACCCACTGAGGTGCGCAGCACAAATTTACCAACTACGCAACAACACTCGAGAGGTGACAAGGCCAACGAGCGTCGTGATTTCTATGAGAACAATGAGTCGGGCTAGTTTGTAGGGACTGATGTCAGATGAAGGTGCAGCACGCCTGCTGGATACACGCATACATGTAGATTAAGACCCACAGCATAGATGCCGTTTGCGTTGCGATTTTCTCTGCACATGTATGCGTGTCTTCACGCCCACATTGTGCTAACGTGACCGCCTGGACTAGCGACGCGCCGGCGTGTCTTGGCACTCTGTGCTCAGAGCGCGAACATCCGTAACTGGTCCATTTTTAAGCTGGAGGTTGTCACCGCGGCGCAGTGTACCAGACGCGCACTCAAAAGGGGCCGGAATATTATCACAATCGCGGTCAATTTTCGCAGGCACTTATGGCTACGGAGGCAAATCGCGCGAAGGCAAGAACGTTCCTGAAATAAAACGCCCTATCATTTGCCTTAGTTTAACTATTTTGAACAGAGTTCAATATTTACTTACGGTCAAACGCGCGCGGTTTTAGTGGCCCGTCAATAAACAGAATATTAAACACTCCGGAAAGGGAGTGAAGGCGGGGAGGGGCGCGTAACAGTTGCCAGGTAAGCGGATGGCACTTACATGCAGCTTCTGTGTACAGTCAATTATAAAAAGAAAACCAAGTAAATCGCCAAAGCACGGGAGCTTGCTTGTGTAGCCCGCATGTGAGTGGTTACTCAGAGTACGGAGATTTAAACCACACCCGTCAGCGTCTTCATTTGCGGGGCAGCTGCATACGATTGTTGTGGATAACTTATCTGATTTTCCATCCTAAATTTACATGCTATTGTCCGTGGAAGCGATAGCCTTACACCGCACTACTAGCGAGTAGCCTGGGAGCTCACAATAGAAAAAAACACAAAACGAAATGGATGTACTCTAAAGTATGCAGTCGCACATACCCTCCAACAGTAACTCCTAAGGTAAACGCCAAGAGTCAACAAAATTGTTAAACAAGTGCGGTAAAATTTGGGGAAAGGAAACCACGTTTAGTGCATCTGCACTAATAGAGCCGAAAAATATAAATCTGCTGTCGCTGCTTTCTAAAATCTTGTTATTTTTGCGATACTCGTCACAGTAAGACTTCATAACGCATTGTATTGATTTTACCATTAATTTTTCTCGTGTAGGGCACTCGCACGATTCAAAATATAATACCAGAACCTGTGTCACGATGACTGTCGACGGTAATACGCTTAGCAATCAGGCAATGTAGTGACGCACCTTATTGCAGAAATCATTGAAATTTAAAACAGCTAGCGGTCGTTGTAATACTTCGGTGGTTTCGGCTACATGCGAGATACACTGTTTTCGGCATCGACCTGATTTGCTATAGAACTTGCGTGCGAAAGTCACCCATAAGCATGACGCAATGGAGATGACTATATTAGGGCAAAGCAGTGTCTACGAGGCGACCACGAAAGAATGACGTTGCTGGAACGACAGAGAACGTATGACGACGAATGGATGACAATAAAGAGATGGCGATTCGAAAATGTTGAGAAGGACAGAAAGCTGAGTTAGTTGGTCAGGATTCATAATGCAAAGAAGAGGTAAGGGGTGCAGGCACGGACACAAGAGAAGTGGACCACACGAACGTTGTCCACTTCTCTTGTGTCCGTGTCTGCACGCCTCACCCGTTTTTTCGAAAATGTTCACTATGATATAACGAAGACAGCATGACAACGATGCTATAATGAAAATGGGATGACGTTGGCATGGCGATGGTGGTATGACGACAACCAGATGACGAATCTGAACTGCCGACGATTGTACGGCCCCAACGGTATTGCGATGGATTCATGCAGCGATTGCTCAGCGTCGACTCAATGACGGTGATCGCTTGGTAACCGATGCATAATCCTGATTGAATGCCGTCAGCACAACTTCGATAGAATGAAAAAGCAATGATGCCGACGAAATGACGCAGCGGGTATGACGAAAATGGGATAACTATGAAGTACTGACGATGGAAACACGACAGCATTCCGACGATCGCAAACGAAAATGTGATATGACGATGACCGTGTGACAAGGATAGCTTGACGAGAGTGAGATCAACTTAAAATGACGATGACGGTACGACCGCAACTTCATCACGATGATGGTATGACAAGAAACGAAATAAAGATTGTGTCACAAGAATCTGAGAAAAAATGACGATGTACGTATAACGATGATGGCGCGACGACCACTGTAATCATAGAGACCCGATGACGATAGTGGTCACGTGGACGGCCCAACGAGAGGTAAATGACGAAGTGCGTGTCATGACGACGAAAGAAACACGATGACCTCACGACGCCGGGATGAAAACTAACGCACAAAGACTATGTGACGACTATCGCGTGACAATCACTACATGACAAGAGTAGTACGAAAAAAGTTGAATAATGACTGGGAATACACAACGACGGATCCCGAGCGCGAGCACAGGTCTAGTGGTGCAAACTATTAGACAGCTTGGGTACTGAGTGAGCATAGAAAATGTGACGATGACAGCCGGACTAGAGTCAACTGACAAGGCTGTAAGGACTGACAAAATGACTACGACGGCATCACTCCACGAGCAGACAATTGTTTGTTCAAGTTGGCAGACAACCTCGGCCACTGGCAGGATGTATGACGACGACGACCGGTCAGCATAAGTGGCTAGATAGAATCAAAATCCCCCAAGTAGCCAAAGAATGCTACTTACATTAAAAACACTTAGGCGGCCGGGCCTGGTCTTTCACAACACGCAGCTAATTGCAATAACGGAGACGTAAAACCAAGGATAACTCTTCTTGAGTTAAAAATTTTCCCGAAATAATTTGCTAACGTTATGCAGCAGTATGGTTCATACGAAAAAGCACTGCTCCAGAAATACCAACTAACCTCTTAATGTATTAATTCAGCCAGATCAGCGGTCAGCCCGTTATTAAATTAAAACAAGGTCGTGCTCTGACGTGCCACGCTTTCGACTGGCATACAGCAGTACAGCGTGGCAATGCCTTTACGACGGCTTCCTACGAGATACGGCAATATCGATCAAACTCACCCATTTTTCCACCTTTCTCACAGACCGGGCGCTAGGAGCTCTTGCTGCCGAAGAACGTCCAAAATGGCCGTCAACACAAAAGGATTCTGCGCGTGCTCTCTTGTCGTTTTTTTCCTCTACTATTTATGTAGTAGCACCGCTGAGAAAGAGGCAGAAGGATGAACACTTTGTGTATCGTTCTAACTGTTGTAGTGAAGTCGTGCGGCTTGATCGAAAGATAAGTTGCGTTCGTGCTGCTCGTAATCGAGATACTATTAGAAAACAGTACTAAATAAAAGCGCCGGCTCTAGGACCGAGAGAGGTGTTCCCCACTGCTCGACTAGAACATCGGCGCCTAGATACAACGGGCTGCGATACTGCCCCTTCTATGCCTGTTCTTGGGGCATATTTCATATCATATATTTATTTATTACATATATTATATATTATGTATGTCACTTATATATTTATTTATTATCATATCATATATTTATTATCATATATCATGTCATATTGTTGTTCATCTTGTGTCCACGTGGTATACTGTAGGAGTGAAATTACATTCGATGCACAGTGGCTAGTAACACAAATTTATTGCTTAAGTGACTGCACAATTAATTATTTCGTCATCTTCAAGCTCTCATCTTTCTCTCTCTTGGAATCCAAGTTGGAGTAGCACGACAATGACTGCTCTTTGCCGTATAAGCTTTACTTGGGTGCTTAGAAGCTTTGTCAGGCAATTGGTTATCTCTTTGTCAAACTTCTAGGCAACCTTAATTTAGGTTGTCCCTGTAAACTTAAAATTTGTTCCAGAATTTACACTTCCCCTCACGAAACTGCGCTGTGGTCTTCGAATGAAGAATTATTGATGCAGGTCACATCTCTTTTGGTGCTTTTTGCAGCATATATCGTTACACCTAAATTCCTTCCCAATGTTATTTTTTTCTCGTACTTCCGTCGTTGCAAAATTGAAAATTAAGTTATTAGAAGCTCCCTTTCTCCACCTATGAAGTTCATGTAGACCCTTTCAATCAGGGGACCTAACGCAGCCGTGACCACTGGGAGTTTACACGCGGCCTTTCTACAACTTCTGCAGTTGGTGACTGCCTTGCATCAGACCATAAAGGCAACGTGTTCTCTTATCGGTGACAGAACTTGCGTACGTCATACCTGCCCGGTTTTTATCGATGCTTCGTTTTGCCAAGAGCCACTGACCTTATCAGCGCTGCCAACTGTTGACCACTTATGGCGACCGGAGCTATCGCAAGACAGCAAACTGCTTAAGCCCCGGCTAGCCACTTCGGGATCTGGCACCGCCAGGGATGCAACATGTTCAGAAACTGTATTTCTGCAGCTTCTACAGGTGGTGGCTGCCTTTCATCAGGCCTTCGACGCAACGACTTACCGACGACAGCATCTGAGTGTATCACACCTACCTAGTTCTTATCAATGCCTGGTTTCATTGACGACGACGTGGATGGTCGAAAGGTTTCCTTATCTCTCAAGTCTACGGCGCCCACGCTTTATCGCTTCAGTATTTTCGTTATCGCGTAAGTCTGCGCTGGTGTTGTTGGCCCGCCAAACTCGCACGAACTTGAAGTAGCAGAGAATTCCACTTCCAATTATGTCTCGCGATGCTCGAACGGTCCACGCCACTTGACCGCGCGTTTACGTTTTGTTCGTTTCGTTCACCGTCTCTCGGGCGCTGTTTTACTCATCGATGGCAGCAAAGGGCGGTGATGGCCTATGCTACGTCGTCACACCTCTGTTCGGTAACGGGAGATTTGGGGTGCGATCTTGTACGCGTTCCAAAATAGAACGGACCGCCTCCGTTCTATAAGTCACGAAATAGGCGGTCCGCAGTGTTCGCGAGAACGAGAGGAAGCAAACAGCCAATGAGCGAAGTGGAAGCCTGCGTCACGCTTTTGACGTCTGCTTGGGGACCGTATAATATATTGAGAAGCGTTTCCAACATATTGAGAAATATTTTGCTATTATGACTGAGCAGCAAAATGCGTTGGTGTTGCTTTTCAAAGATTCAATTTGGAATGCAAAACGACTGAAGCAAAATATTGCGGTTAATGTCTTCAAATGGCCCTAGGTGGTATCGCAGTTATGCGAAACGTTTAGTGATGGCGCTAGCCACCACCTCGTTTCAAGCACACGGCGCGAATTTTGAAGCGGTCGGTTCAGTCGTTCAGTTGAAGCCATGGCGCTAAACGTGGCAGCACCGGTGAAGGGGCCGCGCGTGTCGGAGGCACAGAAGGAGACGGTGCTCGCCTTCATGCAACAGCATCCCCAGCTGGCTATAAGATCCAGCGAGCTGGGGCCGCGCTTCACTGCTGGCGACCGCTGACGGCTATGGCAGCAGCTGGCCGACGCTGTGAACACGCAAGGCCCTGTCGCGAAAACCACGGAGCATTGGAAGGAGTGGTGGCGCAAGCAAGTGTTTGCGGCCCGCCGCAACGCTGCCGCAATTGCCGAAGAACAAAGGTGAGTGACCGTCCAATGGTCTGGGCGATTTGTCCTTCGACATTGGCGTGTGTTTTCAGAAGCACAGTAGGGGGGGCGGCTACATGGTTTTCATGACCGAGTCCTGCAGCTCACCTGGACGGTCCGCCTCCACGGCGTGACCGACCTCCCCTACCAAGAGGTAAGCAGACTGCCGCCGTAATATCATGGGTTCCTGAACGGTGCCGGTTTAGAGTTTGGCACTATCTGTAAGTGGTACCTTTAGCGGAACGCGACACCGTTGGTAAACAGGAAAATAGCGTAGGAGAGAATGGAAAAGCAGGTAGGTTAACCAACTAGAATCTCAGTTGGCTGCGCTTTAGGGAAAAGGGGCTTAAGTGATTAACACAGAATTAAAATGCCTTCACGGAAGTGCACGAGGACGGTAACACATGGGATCATTAAGCGCTCAATAATTGCACAATATTTTCGCAAATTAGTACGAAAACTGGTAACATAGGCATTGTAACGAATAGCCACACTTATGACACTTTCCAGCAGGCTGACGGCCCCACCTCCGCCATGGAAGTAGTCGTCCAAGGTACAGACGAGGCTGCGGGCGTGAGAAGCACAGCGACACGTAAGCATCAGAGGAATGAGTGTTTTCATTATCGCCAAGTGTGTGTGCAGTTCGTAAACATTTAATGTGTTTACTCTACAGCGGCAGAGGATCCACCGCGCGGCGCGTCGCCTACCGGAACGGTGGCCGCTGCACCTGGTAAGTTATTGATCCTCAAGCTGTTAAATAATATGAGCTCTTGTATTTTATTGAACTAGCCCAATAAGCCATAACATGGTCATAGCCACTTTTATTCGTACCATAAAATGCAGTGCAACAGTAGAAAATGCTGTATGCTTTCAGTGTTGCAGCGCCCTGTTCGGCCACGACGTCGACAGCGACCGCGACGGGTGCATACCTTGACGACGATGTCGTCGCAGTGCGCCCGCAGCCTGGAACAGGGCGACGAGATGCTGCAGGTTGGTAGGCCCTTTTGTGTCATTATACATGAATGACATAAATATTCTTTACGCTATGTTATAAGTAAATCATGAATCTGAAAAAACAAATCAGCTTGGGATGTAAACAAGAAGTATGCGTTTATAGAGGGCTTGGTAACGTGTCTTGGCAACGATCAGTCGCTGGACAAAAGGTTGGTTAGCCCTGAAAAGGGCAGTTTGGTGGTGGGAGATGCATTAGAGTAGATGACGGAAGAGTAGTTCCAGCAGCCAAACGTTCTGTCCAAACGAAGAGGGCATAGCTTGTACGCGACGCTTGACACTGCCAAAGGATGCCATCAGGCCAGTGGCTCTTCAGCAGAGAGCGAATCGTTGTGCACGTTGCAATTCTTCACAACAGCAGCTTCCAGCCGCGAGCATGTTGCGAGTAATCAGCAACTCATGCGAACAGTTTCACCATGATTATTCATTCCAGGTGCTGCGGAGAGTCGAGGCCTCCACTACCCGGCTCGCTGTCGCGGCAGAGCGGACGGCAGCAGCTGAGGAGGGGATCCTGGCGCAGGTGCGCGCCACAGCGCAAGACATCGCTGCGCACCTGCAGCAAGAGAGAAATCAATTGATCATTTTCAGTATCATTTTATTCATTTGTGTTTCACCAGTTCGGTTTGTTTTGTTTATTTATTGTTTAAGTTTCTTTTATGAGTAATAGAGGAGGATTTTTTGGTTGAGAGGTGCAATGCGTGCACCCATTTTTGTTCTGTGGTATTTGCCTCTTTCTATTTATGGTTATCCAGCTGCAATGCCAGCGTGCATTTTTAATTTACACATTTCGAAGGCGCCTAGTCATTCACACTGGAATCGTTAGAAATAGTTGTTGATTTCTGTGTATGGGTTTTGTACTGTGATATTTATATTGCTTCAATGTGTTGTAGCTTACTGCACTCATTATGAAGCGTTACCGCATAGTATTTGCAATGTGATATTTTCACTTCGGCACAGTGACGCTAAGGTGCAACGACTACAATGTCGTCTTTTTTTCAGAGCACCAAACTAGTCACTCTTTAAGGTTCATAGTTTCACAAAGGAAAATGACCATCATCATTGCACCACACCAGTGATTGGCTTCCTCTAGTCTTCGTTCCAAGGGAGTCATTGCGAGAATACCTTTCACGCGTGACACTTTGTGGGTGCTGTGAGGTTGTAGAGCCAATTATTCATGTTTTATGTAATATGTTTCATCACAGCTGGCAAGTGCACTCACCTTTTTACAATTATGATTCACCTGTTGTGCAACATCGCACTACAATTGCTGCCGAGAAATGAATGCTTCTAGTCAGTGACTGAAAACACTGACAACGGAACGGACATACCTGGGATAGTCATACTTTCTTCCAAGGTCACGTAAATGTAACTGCAAGTTTTACGTGCCATGGTGAAAACGAATTGTGTGATGCTGATGTTGCAATGTTGTCACATGCTTTGCTACCTGAATCATGTTGTACTAAAAGGTTTGTGATGCACTTGTCATCATAGAGTGTCATAAAGTTGACCTATCTATTTTTTGCGATTTACGTTAATTTACATCTACCCCTTTGGACATGATGTGGCGAGTGTAATGCTGTCACTACACTCGGCGTTACATTTTGTTTGTGTTTGAATCCACATTCATTACGCTTTGCTTGCTTGCCTCGCCTGCGTATTCATGCTTGCACAGAAGTTTTGATACACCTAGCAGAAGAGTTGGCTAGCAAGCATATTGCCTCGCTCCTACCAATGTACACTGTGCGTCCGAATGCACAGGATGCGGCGGTTGCGTTCATTCTGGTGTGTTTTATCAAAATTTTGCGCACCTTTTGCTGATGGTGACCATGAGCACAGAGTGCCAATCATATGTACTGCTTCCATCGAGTCTGTCATGAGTATGATGGGTCAAGGAATGTTTCCATTTCATATTTCACGTGATATTTAAAAAAAAGGCTGCACCTTCACGTCGCTATCATGTTTCATGTTGCACTAGGAAAGAAGTACTTTGCGCCAATTTCCCATTACTGTAACCACCAACTATGGCAAAACAAACACATGTTTGGACATGAGTAGAAAGTAACAACTGCTGCATCTACACAAAGTTGCATATCACAGGATGCAAACAACACATACAAGCTGTTGTAGCGTAGTATTTCTAATGTTACATGAGGCAAGAAGCACTTTATGATGTGTATATTGCACAAAACAATGCTAGCGTGGGAGCAGAAGCAAATGCAGTTCTTCACAGATGAAGGGGCATGAAGCATTGCCTCACGACTGCTTCACGAGTACTACTGTTAATAAGTGGCAGCCTTGGGGACTCGTGCATAGTGAAGAGGGTACAATTGTTTCCGAGTCCGCGGCTGTGGCATTCTACTTAAAGGATTCTTTGTATAAGTGTACTTCGTTTGTGTTTAAATTATCATAATCTGTCGGATGTGTTGATTTGGAACATTGACCATCCGTATGGAGGTGCACTGGTTGTGTATACAAATTTTTTAATGTATTTTCCGCTGTACAAACACAGCCCTGTGATAGCCTAAGGGCACTGCAATTTGTTTAAATAAATTACATATTATGAAAATTCACGATGCCTGTGTCCTTCAGAAAAGGTGGACAACGGCGCTGCGCTGCTGCCTTCCTCTGAGGAACACGTCGTGCGGTGCGAGCACCTGGATGTGTCCTGGCTCCTCTGGCTCCACAGCTGGTGGCACTTCCGCACCATAATCCTCCAATGTCCAGTCGCCCGCGTCCAAGGCAATGTTACGGAGAGCAACGCATGCATAAATGATTCCGCTGCTCAATCGGGGCTGTATAGCAGTGTCCCAAAGTGCTGCAAGCAGCGGAACTTGTTTTTCAACACCCCGATACATCTCTCCACAACACTGCGCATGGATGCGTGCTCCCGGTTGTAGTGGCCTTCAGAGGTGGCGCGGGCATGGCTGCCAGGTACTGGAACGAGCAGCCACGGCTCGAGGGGATATGCTGAGTCTCCTATTACAGAGAGTTACAGCTGAGTGCTCTGCCCTAGTTAGGGGTCCGCATTACGAATACTAATCAAGCAGATACTCGCCAGGCTGCAGTTGTGCGGCTAGGCGTGCACGCATTGGATTTTGCTGCCACACCCAAGAGTCTTGGCACGAACCAGGGAACCGCGGGTCAACAACAAGAATGCGAAGTTCCGCGTTGCACACCTGCAATGGGGAGCGATACAATATAGCGCTGCAGATATGCTCGAAATCCGTTTTGCCATTCATATGCAGAAAAGAATACATGTACGCTGGTACAAGTAGCAGACTATTTCAGCCATAGGCGTCCACAGGGTCTTGCAACTGTCGGGGGGGGGAGCAATGCGCCCCCCCTTGTGTGGACGCCTATGGTTCGCACTAATTGATAGCTAAATGAAAACTTGAGGCCCGATATTGCGCAAGAACACCCATACAAGCCAAAGGCAGCCCATGCAATGGATGTAAGCACTTCCGTGTTCAAAATGCTTCCATCGTGTCTTCCCTACAGTGTATCCATTTCTGCTACGACTGCTGCCCATTTAAAACATAATTTTAGAACGGCAGACGGATTATGCACGCAGACAAATGCCACTCATCATTACTCCCGACAGGTCAGACTTCAACGATCCCGTAAACAGTGCCCCGCATGTCCTCTTTTAATAGCTACATTACTAGTCATGCCAGCTTGGGCATTAAACTGAACAATTGCAACTATGGGCGAGTAAAAATGGCGACCACAGTTTGAAGTAAAACATTCCAACGGTACTTACGACCATGACGTTTACGGCGTAATAACCCTTTCTCGACATGAAGCTCGCCTTGTCGGCCGGGCCGAGTCCCTCTGGCTTCATCATGGCGATCAACGTGCCGTCGACGCATGCTAGCACGCCTGGAATGGCGCCGCATCGCGCAAACACCGCCTCAGCCTCATCCTTGGCAGACGGTGCGAATGGAAAGTCCACCAACTTTCTCCGGGCAGACACGGAAATGATGGCCTCCGTCACCTCGGGAATGGTGCTGCTCACGGCCGACTGTGCCATGCCTACGTGTTCCTCGAGACCAACGCTCCTCTGGAAGCTTCCGGTGCCGAAGAATCGCAGCGCGCACAACGCCTTCCTTTCTGTGGAAAGGCCACTGGCTCGCTGGCATCCAATGATAGGGTCAAGCTCGTCGCACAAGCTACGCACTGTTCGTTTGGACCGACGAAAATACTGCCGGAACTCTTCTTCCGTCAACTCTTCAAATGAATCATCTACCTCGGGTCGTCGTCTCTGCGCGACTGCAGCAGCCGCACAGGCGACACGAAAAGGCACGGCAGAGAAAAGCGCCATGTTCTCCAACTGTTGGGAGCGCGGAATCGGATTGAACCGGATACGAAAGATGCTAACTGTCCCAAGCACTTACGTTCTAATCCAATCCAAGCCGTCTGGAAGCCGTTCTAATCCGTTCTATCGCTCCGGACGGACTCTCCGTTCTTTCCGTGGCGTTCGTCCGTTAGCAGACGAGACGGAATGATTATGAGCAGCAAGACGTCACGGTTCACGTGACAATTGACGTCATGGCATTCGCCGTGGTTCAAATTGACCAATCGTGTGCGGCTCGATGGAACGGACCACCTCCGTTCTATTTTGGAACGCGTATAAGGTCGCACCCCTGAACTGCAATAAAACTATCGGGAGCCTTCAGATGGAATTTTCTCGTAAACTAAGCTTTACCTTGGCACGAAACAAGCGGTGCCATGTTTCGGTAAATGTATTTAAATATTCCACGTTGACATAGTGTTTGCCTTTAGTGTCCCTTTATGGGTTTCGCGCCATTGCTTGATTTTTTTTCTTTTAGCATTTCGAGTGTTGACTGTTAGACGTTGCGAGCAACGGCTTGCGTGTAGTGCATGGTTGTTGGTAAGCTTACTACTTGCTATCAGCTCACCTGCGGCAGCGTTGTCATTGCCTTTTTCTTCTTGTTCTTCGAGGAGGAGTATTGCTGGGAGCGTTCTTGAGAGGAGGATGACCGTCTGTGCTTCCTTCGGTTTAAACTCGGTTCATTCTTTCCTCATCTGGACGGCGCTTGTTCCTGGAATCTGAAGGCGACCGCGACTGCTGGCATATCTCTGTCGGTGCTGAAGGCGGTGATCTCTGTTGCTTTGTTTACTTTGATCTGTCCGGCACTTGGCCATTGGCTTGTTTGGCGACGTGTCGTCGTCTCATTTGGCAGCTGTTTTAGTCGGTGAGTGTATTCGCTGGATTCGCCGAGTTGTAGTTCCCCACAGACCGGGCATTTTGAGACGCAGTCGTAATTGGTGGTGTCTCGTGTTTCACAGTGGTGGAACAAGTCTTTAGAAGTGGGGCACACGTCAATGCAGTGCCGTGATTGGTGGCAGACGCGGAAGGCCTGACGCGGAAGGCCTGGCTTGTACGGTTAGCATTGCGTTATCGTGCCCATGTAGTAGACGCAGTGCGCAAGCACTTGGCCCGCGAAAGCGATTATGGTAGCCGTGGAAGCTTCGAACATGAATTCAGGCGCGATTTGCACTCCTTGAGTTCGCGCGCGAGTGTTGGGCATAAGTGCTACGGGTGGAGTATTTGATGAGATGCCGTGCACGATTCAACGTACTATGTGGTTTGGGTAGGCCAAAGACACGTACCCAGGGAAGGGGCGGGGGGGGCCCGCCCCCCCCCCCCCACGCTTCGAAATTAAGCGGCATACCTCCCACGCGACCACCCTCACACAGTCCTAAAACGCCGACAAATCAATGTACTCGGCGGTCAACATTTTGCTGCTTTTTACAGCGAAAGCAGTGTACGACTAACTTCCCTAGTTTTTTTCGGCGCCCGTTAACAGAAAAAATCATCATGTGAGCCAATCCTGGTGACAGTGCAAAGAGGGTCCAAGATCAATGGCACATACCACTGTGAACTCCGGAACCTATAACGCGCCCTCCAGAACCTTCGGGATGGCCCCACGTATGGGAAGCGCTTAACGCCTGCTTCACCTCCGCCGCGGGTGGGCCGGTCATCTTCGGCATCGGTCTACGTGTTGTTAATGCCCGCTTCACCTCAACCGCCGGTCGGCCTGGCATAGCACTACCTTCGGGATGGACCCACGTATTTCGAGTGCTTAACGCCTGCTTCACCTCCTGCGCGGGTGGGCCCAGTATTGCAATATTTTCGTGATCGGCCTACGTATGGGGTGTTCTTAATGCCTGCTTCACCTCCGCCGGGGGTAGGCCCGGTGTTGCACTATCTTCGGGAGCGGCCCACGTATGGGGAGTGCTTAACGCCTGCTTCACCTTTGCCACGGGTTGGCCCGATATTGCGCAATCGTCAGGCCGACCCGCTGTGGATGTCAAACACTTTGCTTTTCCTTTGAGAGCTTTGACTGTCAGCTGTCGCTGCCATTCCATCTTCACACAGTAGAATTGTCATTTTGTTCACTCCTTCTTGATGGCGGTAGTTATCGCCATCTTCTGGGGTGTGGAGGCCAGTTTTCTCATTGATCCCGTGCCCACACGATTAACTCAAGATCAATTCAGTTGTCAACATCTATTGCAGCAGGCAGGGCGTAGTGTATTGTTTTATCTATAGTATTTTGTTTTTAATACCCAACACAATTTTTATTTCACCATGTATTCAACGATCACGCGCAACGCTGTTGCTTCGTTAGTTCAACCTTCTTTTTTTAGTCTGATCCAGGGGTCAGGAAATGGGTACGATTCATAGTCAGCTGGTCTGTATGCTTGTGGAACGAGTTGTGGCCGGAGAAAACGGCAATTGCGTTTAACTTTTCTTTTTGCTTCATTTTTTCCTCGAGTGACGGCTCGCCGCGACGCTGGCAGATCCTCGGAACCATAAATCCGCGATATGCGTTAGATAACGTGGAGGGGGAGGAGGAAGAATGAACGTTTATTTTGAGAAACAGAGAGAAAGTGTTCTTTCTTCGCCCTAGGTGGGCGGCTCTCTTAGTCCAGAAAGCCGTTGGCTAGTGCCGCAGCCCGGGCCCGGTCCACAGTGGCGTAGCAACCGGGTGGGCCGGGGGGCCGTGGGCCACGGGTGCAACTGGCCAGTGGGGGGGGGGCGTGTCATACACGTCTGAAGACACCCGGAAATTGTCTATATCCTCGCCTTCCTCGACTACACCGTGGGGGGGGGAGGGTGACAGAAGACCTATGGGCCCCGGGTGCCAGACGACCTAGCTACGCCACTGCCGGTCCACCAGACTTCGCTTATCTTCCAGGCTCTGTGCTTTTAACATTGCCTCCCACGTTTCTTCGATCGCTTGTAGCGGTTCTGCGGCATCATCTTGACTCTTGTTCTCGCGGTGCGGGCACACCAACACCATGTGTTGGAGGGTGTTCGATACCTCACAATATCGGCTAGGTATGCGAATTTGGTGGGGTGCATACGGTGTATCATAATTCCATGGGCATAAGTATTCGTTTGTAATCTGCTGAGGGCGGTGGCTTCTTCCTTGCTTAATTTTGGATGCGGTAGAGGGCATTCTCTTCTTTCCAGTCGGTAACGTTGCAGTATTGCGGCGTAGTTCATGGAAATGTCCTCTACCCTTGTCGCTTTCCTGAGACCGTGCGGTAGGAAATCCCGGCTGGTATGCTCACGGGCGACAGCATGTGCTGCTTCGTTTCCTGCCAGGTGTTCGTGGCCTGGAGTCCATGCGACGTAGGTTTCGCGTAGTTCTTGGCGCCTTGTTATTTCTCTTAGAATCTTCTCTGCTGCGGCAGAAATTCGGCCTTCTCGTAGATTTCTACATGCCGTTTGCGAGTAGCTCAAGATGATTGCTGTGTCTTTGCATGTGGCGATGCCGATGACGATGGCCACTTCCTCCGCCGTTTCTGGATTTCTGGCCTGTATGGTGACAGCGACTAGCTCATTCCCTTGGTTGTTGGTGACAGTAATTGCGTATGCTCTTCTACCTGGGAATTTCGCCGTATCTGTATATCTCGTGCTGGGGTGCTTTGAGTATTTCTTGCTGAGCGCTCCAACTCTTGCTTGTCTTCTGTCTTGGTGGTATGTTGCATGCATGTTGCGAGGTATTCGAACAACTGAGATAGAGTCGCGAAGAAGCGGCGGCAATCGGGTTTTCGCGTCTGAGTCTGCTATGAAGTTTTCGCTGTATGCGAGTTTGCGAAGTACTGCTCTGCCTGTTTGAGTCAGCTTAAGGCGTTCTAGCTGGCTGGCTCTGTGCGCTTCCGAGGTGTTATGGGGGCCAAGTTTGAGGAGTGTCGTGGTTGAGGTCCTACTGGGAAGTCCTAGTGCGCTCTTGATTGCTTTTCTGATGGTGATGTTGAGTTCTTCAATTTCAGCTTTCTTGAGGAGTAGATACGGGGTGCCACATGTGATCCGGCCTATAAGGAGTGCTTAGATTAATTGGACGGTTTCTTGTTCTTTAAGTCCTGTTCTTTCGGTGGTTATACGCCGAATGAAATGGGTTACTTGTGTTATGTTCTTCTGAACCTTCGGAAGTGTTTTGCTGCGCCAGAACCATCTTTATGTATTATGAGACCAAGGACGCGGAGGGAGCCAACTTCAGGGATGTGGATTCCATTGAGTTTGACCTTGGGATCTGCGGCGATGTAGGCTGGTGGTCTTCCCCGGGTCATCGCCTTGAGGATAAATAGCTCAGATTTTTCGGGGGCGCACTGGAGACCTGTTCTATATGATCGGTTACCTCTTTGAGGGTAGTTTGCTGTTGGCCGGTTGTGGGCGCTTTTGTTCATAACGTTATGTCGTCGGGGTATATTGCACATCCTAAACCTTCGATGCCATCGAGTTGTTGCGGGAGCCTAATCATGGTGAGAATCATGGTGGTGGTAATCATGGTGAGCAAAGGTGAAATGACTGACCCTTGTGGAATTCCTTTGTTGGGCATTTCGAACCTGTGGCTTCGGATGTTGCCGATACCCACCGTAGCCGTGCGACCTTTGAGAAAGTTGTGTACGTATTGGTAGGTGCGGATTCCGCAGTTGGTGTCTTGGAAGTTCTGGAGAATTGCTTCATGCTTCACATTATCGAAGGTTCGTTTTACATCTATTGTTAAAAAGAGAACGTTTTGTAGTGCTCTAGGTAGTCCAAGAGGTCTTCCTTGTGCTGTAGTAGTATATCTTGTGCTGAAAAGAGCTGTCGCAAGCCAAACATTGTGTCAGGCATGAGTCCTAAGTCTTCGAGGTATGTGGTGAGGCGATCGTGAAGCATGCGTTCGAGAAGCTTTCCAGCGCAGGAAGTAAGGAAGGTTGCTGATTTGTAGTGGCTTGTTGTGTTTTGGTATCATAATGACTTCTGCGTGCTTCCATTCGGCCGGGAGCTCAGCTTTTTCCCAGCAGTTATTCATGTAGTCGAGGAGCCCATTTGGGGCCTTGTCTGGGAGGTTTCGTAGGATCTTGTTCGTCACCTTGTCATTTCCTGGCAATATGTTACGGGTCAATTTGGCAAGGGCGGCATGGAGTTCAGGAAACGTGAAAGGGCTGTCGAGGGTGAGGTTTGGTTCACCTTCCTACGGTCGGGGATCGGTAACCTTGGGGGCATTGTCTCCGGCAAATTTACGTTTGATTTCTTCCAGAATTTGTTTCTCAGTTCCTGGATGGGAGTTACTGATTTTCTTGAGGTCATGTCTTTGTTGGGTCTTCGTTTTGGTGGTAACTAGAATGGCTCGCAGTATATGCCAGGTCTTCTTCGTGCTGAGTGTGCCTTGAAGTTGGTCGCACAGCTTATGCCAGTTCTGTCTGCTCAGTTGATCTCCGTATTCTTCTGCTTGCTTTGTTATATGAGCGATCCGTTTCTGCAGTTTGCGGTTAAGCTTCATCTTTTTCCAACGCTTCAGTAGTCCTCTTTTGACCTCCCAAAATGTAGGAGGTGAGAGTCTATGACCGGCGTGTCCATTGTGAGATCGATGACTTTCGTGTGCTTCTCCGCCGTCTTGACCACTACGGTGAGCAACTCTTCAATATTTTCGACGTTTTCTTTTGTCATATTCTCGGAAGGCCTTCCTGTCCGTCAGCCTTGCCGTTCCGGTTCTGCTCGGCTTCTTATGGTGCAGGATTTTAAGCTGAAGGATGTGGTAGTCGCTGCCGAGATTTTTTTCCAGTCGGGTCCATTCCGCCTTGGTTATTCCTATTGGTGAGGGCGGGATTTTTATCCCTGGAGCCACTGTTGCCTATTCGAGTCGTTAGTTTCGGATCGTTAGTTTCAGATAAGGTGGGAAATAAAATATTGGGAAACAGCGTCCAACTTCAGACATTGCAATAACCGTACAAACCATAAGCAATATGACTGTAACCCTTTACCTCGTCTGGTTTTTCCTTAATTTTACAGCAATTTTCGAGCAAAATTGGCAACTGGAAACAAGAGTCGCAAGGAGATGAGAAATTAAGCGATCTACTAAGGGAGAAAGTCAAGGTGACAGCCAAACAGGGAGAGAAAGAAAAACTGTTTGTAAAAATATTTATTAATCAGCATCTTTTTATTTAAAAAGGAAGTAGAGAAAACGGCGCCGCATGCGGAGAATAATTCCGTGTGTTTTGAATGACGCTTCTACAGTTATCAGTTATCAATCGATCCGCCTGACGTAGCCCCTTCCCTCTTGCGCTAATGGGGCCGTTTTTCTAACCTCCCGTGGTGGGCGCAGTATGCCTAGAACCGCAGCGTCCTGCTCTCTACGCGTTTTTACGGGACTTGTGACCACGCATCGTTACGTAACTTCCCAAATAACAACACGAGTCGATTTTGGCACTTCGTGGAGCAGTAAACGAAGGATCGAAGAGAGATGTGATTGTTGCAAAAATATTCATTTCTCTGTAGTTCTTCCAGAGCTAATTCAAAGAACGCTACTAGAAATCCTTATTTTGCACTTTCGCTTGTTAACTTGTTCTTGGCAAGGTTCTTCCTGCCCATCTTTCATGCGTGAGTCCATTTGATGTGGTTCGCTGTTTGCCAAGTAAAGAAGAGGTGTATCTCACGGGCGTACCTGTGATATACACGTTATTCCAATTCTCTTTTGCGGGTTTATTGGTATTTATAGCGAATCCTCAGATTATTCACATTTCTACTAGTAAAAGTACCCTTCCCCTCATTTGCGTAGAAAAGATACCTTGGGTTAGGCCCTTCCCCTGAAAAATATCCCGCGTACGTGCCTGGTACGCCAAGTATGCGTAGGAAAGATGGCGCTGGCCTCGCATCGTGAGCTGTGTGATGTGTCGCGCATCCACGGCTACTGGTTTTTGTGGTGTTGATATGATGACTATATTGTAGACCGGTTGGGCTAGCAGTATGAATTATCCGTCCGTGATCCGGCCTCTGCAGTCTTCGATGACTCCCCATGACATTTTGGAAGGGAACTGGTCTTTGACTTGAAGACCTTTATACCGTATCTTCGCTGTATTCATGTCTTGGAGGCAGCAACAGCTTCGTCGTCGTGCTCGCTGGTGGCGTCGGAGAGCGACGCCGGCGCCATGGTTGGGAATGGCTTAAGCCTTAGCGCTGGCGTTGGCGGAGTTTAACTTTCCCGCTGCTTTGGGTTTATGTATCTGGGCATGCTTGGCCAGGGCCTCTTGTTCTTTGTGGCGGCGGCAGGACATTGCTTCCCGCCAGCCGTCGCATAGTTCTCGGAGTCGTGGGGATGATGGGGTGATATCTGGACTTAGTGGGGCATCTGTTGACTGGGTGTGGCCCACCGCCGCCTGTGCCCCTATTTCTATGAAAATTTGACGACTCGCCTGGAGTGGTGGTGGTCACCTGTCCCGTATCGTTAAAACTGACTGAGACTTGCTCCTCTCCACGGATGTGCGCAGACGACGGTTGCTGTGCGGTTGCGATCGCCAGTGTCACGGCTGACTACGCCCACGCCTAGCTAACCGCCGGCGAGGTGCCGGAAGGGGGCTAGGCCTGCCCAAGATTCGCACCGCTTGGTTGGTGACGTAGTCGTAGAAATTACAAGTATTATCCGAGAGGTGTAGCCCAGCTATCGGCAGAGTCAGCAAGTGCTCACAGAACTCATGCTACATTTGGTTTTTCACTACACAGGGGTTTCTATAATAAGCTTTTAATTTTTTTTCCAAACGCATGTAACCCGGCCGCCCCCATGCGACACCGCTTATTGCTCACTCCATGTAACCTCCTATATGAACACAACAATCAAACCCCGGCCATCAGTCCCCAGCAGCTTCGAAGCAACTGACCACGGCGGCGGTCAGACCTGCGACGCAGCAGAGGGTGCTAAGAATCACTGGCTCCGGACAGGCCGCCATTGGAATATGAACCAGGCAACGTTTAACGCTAGAACGTTATCTAGTGAGGCGACTCTAGCAGTGCTATTGGAGGAATTAGAGGGTAGTAAATGGGATATAATAGGGCTCAGTGAAGTTAGGAGGCCGAAAGAAGCCTATACAGTGCTAAAAAGCGGGCACGTCCTGTGCTACCGGGGCTTAGCGGAGAGAAGAGAACTAGGAGTCGGATTGCTGATTAATAAGAATATAGCTGATAACATACAGGAATTCTATAGCATTAACGAGAGGGTGGCAGGTCTTTTTGTGAAACTTAATAAGGGGTACTAAATGAAGATTGTACAGGTCTACGCCCCTACATCCAGTCATGATGACCAGGAAGTCGAAAGCTTCTATGAAGACGTGGAGTCGGCGATGGGTAGATTGAAAACTAAATACAGTATACTAATGGGCGACTTTAATGCGAAGGTGGGCAAGAAGCAGGCTGGAGACAAGGCAGTGGGGGAATATGGCATAGGCACTAGGAATAGCAGGGGAGAGTTATTAGTAGAGTTTGCGGAACAGAATAATATGAGCATAATGAATACCTTCTTCCGCAAGCGGGACAGCCGAAAGTGGACCTGGAGGAGCCCGAACGGCAAGACTAGAAATGAAATACACTTCATACTCTGCGCTAACCCTGGCATCATACAAGATGTGGACGTGCTCGGCAAGGTGCGCTGCAGTGACCACAGGATGGTAAGAACTCGAATTAGCCTAGACCTGATGAGGGAACGGAAGAAACTGGTACATAAGAAGCCGATTAATGAGTTAGCGGTAAGAGGGAAAATAGAGGAATTCCAGATCAAGCTACAGAACAGGTATTCGGCTTTAACTCCGGAAGAGGACCTTAGTGTTGAAGCAATGAACGACAATTATATGGGCATCATTAAGGAGTGTGCAATGGAAGTCGGTGGTAACTCCGTAAGGTAGGATACCAGCAAACTATCGCAGGAGACGAAAGATCTGATGAATGAAAGCATTCATACGCCAATCTATGAAAGCATGTAACCCTACAGCTAGAATAGAACTGGCAGAACTTTCGAAGTTAATCAACAAGCGTAAGACAGCTGACATAAGGAAGCATAATATGGATAGAATTGAACATGCTCTCAGGAACGGAGGAAGCCTAAAAACAGTGAAGAAACTAGGAATTGGCAAGAATCAGATGTATGCGTTAAGAGACAAAGCCGGCAATATCATTACTAATATGGATGAGATAGTTCAAGTGGTTGAGGATTTCTATAGAGATTTATGCAGTACCAGTGGCACCCTCGACGATAATGGAAGAGAAATTAGTCCAGAGGAATTCGAAATCCCAAAGGTAACGCCGGAAGAAGTAAAGAAAGCCTTGGGAGATATGCAAAGGGAGAAGGCAGCTGGGGAGGATCAGGTAACAACAGATTTGTTGAAGGATGGTGGACAGATTGTTCTAGAGAAACTGGCCACCCTGTATACGCAATGCCTCATGACCTCGAGCGTACCGGAATCTTGGAAGAACGCTAACATAATCCTAATCCATAAGAAAGGGGACGCCAAAGACTTGAAAAATTATAGACCCATCAGCTTACTGTCCGTTGCCTACAAACTATTTACTAAGGTAATCGCAAATAGAATCAGGAACACCTTAGACTTCCGTCAAGCAAAGGACCAGGCAGGATTCCGTAAAGGCTACTCAACAATAGATCATATTCACACTATCAATCAGGTGATAGAGAAATGTGCGGAATATAACCAACCCTTATATATAGCTTTCATTGATTACGAGAAAGCGTTTGATTCTGTCGAAACCTCAGCAGTCATATAGGCATTACGGATCAGGGTGTAGACGAGCCGTATGTACAAATACTGAAAGATATCTATAGCGGCTCCACAGCCACCGTAGTCCTCCATAAAGCAAGCAACAAAATCCCAATAAAGAAAGGCGTCAGGCAGGGAGATACGATATCTCCAATGCTATTCACAGCGTGTTTAGAGGAGGTATTCAGAGACCTGGATTGGGAAGAATCGGGGATAAAAGTTAATGGAGAATACCTTAGTAACTTGCGATTCGCTGATGATATTGCCTTGCTTAGTAACTCAGGGGACCAATTGCAATGCATTCTCACTGACCTGGAGAGGCAAAGCAGAAGAGTGGGTCTAAATATTAATCTGCAGAAAACTAAAGTAATGCTTAACAGTCTCGGAAGGAAACAGCAATTTACAATAGGCAGCGAGGCACTGGAAGTCGTAAGGGAATGCATATACTTAGGGCAGGTAGTGACGGCGGATCCGGATCATGAGACGGAAATAATCAGAAGAATAAGAATGGGCTGGAGTGCGTTTGGAAGGCATTCTCAGATCATAAAAAGCAGGTTGCCATTATCCCTCAAGAGAAAAGTATATAATAGCTGTGTCTTACCAGTACTCACCTACGGGGCAGAAACCTGGAGGCTTACGAAAAGGGTTCTACTCAAATTGAGGACGACGCAATGAGCTATGGAAAGAAGAATGATAGGTGTAACGTTAAGGGATAAGAAAAGAGCAGATTGGGTGAGGGAACAAACGCGAGTTAATGACATCTTAGTTGAAATCAAGAAAAAGATATGGGCATGGGCAGGACATGTAATGAGGAGGGAAGATAACCGATGGTCATTAAGGGTTACGGACTGGATCCCAAGGGAAGGGAAGCGTAGCAGGGGGCGCCTGAAAGTTAGGTGGGCGGATGAGATTAAGAAGTTTGCAGGCATGGCATGGCCACAATTAGTACATGACCGGGGTTGTTGAAGTATGGGAGAGGCCTTTGCCCTGCAGTGGGCGTAACCAGGCTGATGATGATGATGATGATGTAAAGACACTGCGATAAACCAATTTAGAAGGACGACTGCTCACTGCTCTGGTGTTGTAAGGGAGGCGAAAAGAAGGGGGGAACGAGAGAAAGGTAGCAGGAAAGGGTGAATTCTACGTTGACGTGCAATGTCGGTCCGGCGCGAACGCCACATATCGGACAAGCGTTGGGGTAGCGCGTTGGGTATATGACATGCAGAAAGTGCAAACTGGAATTTTGGGGGTCTGCAGTTGGTGCAGAGTGAGCGTTTCCTCCCGCATAAAAGGCAGCGGTTGCGGTTGTTGATATCAGCGACTATTGCCTGTACTTCTGTATAACTTGCGGTGTGTGAAAAGCATCGTTTCTTGACGCGTATTCGCTGCCTCAACTCGCGGGGCAGCCTGGAGCATGAGTACCCGAGCGTCCGCGGGAGCGCGTGCATTACCCGAAATGGCTAGGCATGGCCAGGCGTCTAGAGCAGGTCTATGACGTGGGCAAGTTCACTTCGGAAAATTATTTGAAAGAACGCAGTGCGTAGTTTTTGGTATGCAATCATCTGTCCGGAAAGCACGACATGCCGTTCGCGAATTTATGCATATGTAATAGGCTTTTACGGCTGGCTCAAGATTTCTTGGATGGCAAGGGTAACGGCTAAAGAGGGGTAATGTGACAGAGGCAGCGCTGACAACCTAATGAGTCATCATTACTAAGCAAGTATATCAGTTTCCCGTACAAGCTGAGCCAACTGAGCCAATATAGATGACTCTGGCCTCCCCATTTCGCCGAGAGTGCGAGCGAGAACCGTCACCAGTGGCCGCCGTCGACTGAAACCGTGCTCGGGAGGTATGTGGACTGCATGTGATAGAACCGGCCTTACCTATCCTGAGGTCCTTTTCATGTGCGCGGGCTGCGGGGAGAACTGGGTGCATTAGGAACTGTCTACCTGTTGGGGTAAGGAGAAGGCATTGGTGGTGACAGATCCGTTTAGCATCGAGGAGCTCGTCAGCGCTATTGTACCTATTGCGATAGAAGACGTTAAGTGTGAAACCCTGGGCGCGACTTTGGTCGCCTTGGGGATTACCATGTGCACGCGGTAATACTGTTCCAGTGTTAGCCGGTGAAGGAATAGCATGACAATTAAAGTGGTTGAGAATGCACGCGTCTACTGAGTAAAGCATATTCCTTGTTTTTTTAAATCTCGAGCTTCTATTGATGACCCTGCTGAGCAAAGCGATCATCTCTTTCGCCTAGTCTGATATTAGTGAGACGACGCGTCCAGTCATGCCACGGGCCTGAAAGTGAAATATGAGCATGCGTGCTCACATGAAAAATAACTACGTTTATAAGGTCATTACAGTTGCCCGGTATTTGATGGTTTTCATCTTTTTTTTAAAACCTTTGACTGGCGAAGAAAAGCCTTTGATGTGTTGGTGTTCAGGGAATGCGGTGAAGGCCTCACCTTCGCGTGTCAACAGACTTTAGAAGAAGAGCAATCATTTCATCCCTTAGGAGTATTATTTTATGCGGCAAAACACGTTTTCTCGGAGTATACCCCTAGGGCAGAGAAGCTTTACTTATCTTTTCCATTGATTAGTCGAAAGTAGTTAAAAGTGGTATTTATATTTCATGCATACATATTTCGTTGTTTAAATCGTGCTACCACAGCATGCAGCATAGTTTAAGAAGTATATATGCAGAATAAAATAATCAAGGTCTCCTACAGGTTTTATCACAAGAGCTTGCGAAAAATCCAGAAAATCAGTTAAACGAAATCCAAAGAGAGCAACAGTTGACGATGATCCTACAAGGAAAAAGAATGTAGTATCGCTTCCCTATGTGCATAGGCTATCACACCGGTTAAAACAGTGGTAAGCACGTATAAGTTTTGTGTTGTGTTTAGTGTCGTCCACAAGCTTGGTCACATTTGTCCAGCCGTAAACAAAAACACGAAGAAAGTCACTGTGACAAACGTGTAGGAGGCGCTGCTACACGCTCTGAAGCAGCGGCACTACTTAGTTTCGTCAGCGAGCACCTAAGAGAAAAACCCACTTCCGCCTTTACAAGTTTTTTAAGCTCAGCATTAACCAATATTCGACGGCCAGCAGTCCAGTGATATGAAGCCCTACGACACCAGCAGACGTCTAGAAAAGAGCTGCCACCTGGAACTGCTTCGCATGCACTGAGCAGCGGCAGCGCCGTTCGGTTTCAACAGGTAGCACCTAAGAGAAAGCCCGCGCTCCGCCTTTACAAGTTATTTAGGCTCAGCATTCACCAAGATTCGACGGCCAGCAGTGCAGTGATATCAAGCCCTACAACACCACCAGATGTCTAGGAAAGAGCTGCCACCTGAAACTGCATCGCATGCCATGAGCAGCAGCGGCACCGTTTGGTTTCGACAGGGAGCACCTAAGAGAAAACCCGCACTCCGCCTTTACAAGTTATTTGGGTTCAGCATTCACCAAGATTCGACGGCCAGCAGTCCAGTGATATCAAAGCTTACGACACCACCAGACGACTAAAAAGAGCTACCGCCTGGAACTGCGTCGCATGCCATGAGCAGCAGCGGCACCGTTCGGTTTAGACAGGGAGCACCTAAGAGAAAACTCGCGCTCCGCTTTAGAAGTTTTTGGGCTCAGCATTCAGCAAGATTCGACGGCCAGCAATCCCGTGATATCAAACTTTACGACACCAGCAGACGTCTAGAAAAAGCTGCCACCTGCGACAACATCGCATGCCCTGAGCAGAAGCGGCACTGCTAGGTTTCGTCAGGGAGCACCTAAGAGAAAACCCGCATTCTGCGTTGACAGGATCGTTGGGATGAACATTCACCAAGATTTGACGGCCAGCAGCCAAGTGATATCAAACCCTACGCCAACATCAGACGTTTACAACAGAGTTTCCACCGGGAACTGCTTCGCATGCGCTGAGCAGCAGTGGCACATTTGATGTCGTCAGCGCTAGCACCTAAGAGAAAATCTGCATTCCACCTTTACAGGTTTGTTGGGCACAACATTCACCAAGATTTGAACCCCAGCAGCCCAGTGGTATCAAACCCTTTGACACCACCAGACGTTTACAAATGAGATGCCACCTGGAACTGCTTCGCATGCGCTGAGCAGCAGTGGCACCGTTTCGTCAGTGAGCACCTAAGAGAAAAAACGCGTTCCGCCTCTACAGGTTTGTTGGGCTCAGCATTCACGAAGATTCGACGGCCCGCAGCCCATTGATTTCAAGCCCTACGTAATCACCCGACACCTACAAAAAATCTGCCACCGAAAACTACTTCGCCCGGGCTCAGCAGTAGCAGCACCACTTCGTTTTGTCAGTGAGGATCAGAAATAAAAGCCGCCTACCGCCTTTACAAGTTGGTGGTGTATTGTCCTCCTTTTAAATTCAACATATTGTACGTTCACCACTGCTGGTGAGCCACACTAATGACTGATACATGTCTTGCTTGTCACGAATGCATTTCTAGTGACAAATCTTGTCTTGCTGGGACTGCATTACAACTGCCATGCCGGCGTGTATTCTGGAGTAAAAGGAAGAAATTGCAAAAACAAAAGTGAGCAAGCTAAAAGTCTATAGAAATGTGTGACATGTGAAACGACGGAAAGGTGCAGCCACGAAAAAAGCTCTGGGCTTCAGGGAAATCTTGTAAAAGACATAGACAACTTGAAAGCTCTCCGAGATACTGAAGAGCAAAGCCAAAATTGATGCGCTTGAAGGAATGGTCGGGTTTCTGAATGACATTGTATAATGTGTGCATGAAATGTCAAAAAATATGTTGAAGTGCCAACCCAGATGAAGCAGCAAGCCCATCACATACCAAGTACGAGGAAGCAGGTAGAAAACTTGAGGTCGAAGCCATATAAGAACAAATAGGCTTACTTAGGTAAGACCTTAGCATACACGATCACTATAGTCGAAGATTAAAGATGGAAGAAGTTGGAATTGATAAGCAAACGAACAATAATCTAGACAAGCTGAACGAACTGGCTAAAAACCCCGACCTTCCACAGCTCTCGGCAGCAGATATTGGTGCTTTTCGCCGACTTCCTGCTGAAGAAATGCTGACTTCCTGCTGACTTCCTGCGGCTCGGTATTGGTGCGCTTTTCATCCCATGTAACTCGAGACACTTACCTTAATCGGAAAAGAGACCTGATAAAACGAGAACCGGTTTACTTCAGTGGCAGTCTGACTGTCCAGAAGAAAAAAATGGCTTTGTGAAATGAAATGAAAGGCATGTGAAATAAATTACCAGTTCGCTTGGATCGAAGACGGCAAAATGTTCCTGCGGTGTAGCTCCAAAGCCCGGGTAAAAACAAGGAACAGTGAAAGAATTCGACAAGATACGATAAGGCATTTGACCGTCGTCTCTTGGCCTATCGCTGTTACGGCGCAATAATTCATGGCGACATGTCAACCATGTGGCTATCATAAAACCACTTCTTTTCGACACCTGAGGGCTTCGCGAACTTGAAGGGAGCTTTCCTTGTTTCATCTTAATGTGCGAAATAACGAATAAGCTAGAGTGAATGAAACATTGCTTGACGACCTGAATTATCTGATTGAATATTTGTGTTTCACTGATATGTGGTTCTTTGATAAATCTGATGATCTGCATTTTCATGGGTACAGGTGCTGTTACGTGTCACGAATTGACTACCAAGGAGAGGGCGTTGCATTATATGTGCAGAAGAACGTTCAGTTTGAAATTACACCCGTATACTCGCCTAATTCTCTATCGTTACTATATGAGTTTAGTGATAAAGTGCCGCATTTCAATGTAACTTGTAGTTTAAAGATTTTCTGCAGTTAATAATAATGAGTCCCTTGCATACCTTGAACCGATTTCCACCACCTGCTCCGTATGGGCATCCCCGTCATTGTTACCGGTGACTGTAACATCATCGTACTCTCACAGGGCAGCGATGAGCAACGCCTTCTTGACACATTTTATTCTTCTGGTCGCCAGTGTCATTGATGTAGCTACTAGGGGGACCGACACATCTCAAATATTGCTGGGTCTGTGCTTTACAAATTTCCCTGTTGCTCAACCAGATGTTGGTGTAACAAAATCAGGAATGCGTGATAATTTGCCCATTTTTATGTTTTTACGCTGTACTGTATAGACCATAAGGACTTCAAAGACCACTGTCCTATATTGTATAGGCAGATATCAGGAGACGAAATTGCATTTCTTCGGTAGCATGTTGAGGAATCGAACTGGAGCACAATTAGGCCCGAGATCTAGCTACAGGGGCGCTGCGAGCATGGATCAGTGCATGGACTCGTCATGAAGTGCGCCAGGGCATGGGCACGCGCATGTCATCTGCAGCAGTTTGGGCGGTGTCTGGGCTCCTTCTGCAGTCTCTTCGTTTTTTCGCTCTCGTTCACTCTACTCGTGTACTTGCGGCGGTCGTCAAATATATTTTTGGGACGTCATCGCTCACGAAAATTTATTCAAAGAGCTTATTTCTTAGACCAAAATACAGTCGTCAAAGGCAACGCTACAGTGCCAGCTGAAGGAACGAAGGCCGGCCTTTCCGGGTTTTTTCATGCACGGATGGAGAACCGCGAAAACGTAGAGCATAAGGATCCAGTTATGATACCCTACCTGCCGCGGTGCAACAAGTATGTCTCAAACGCTGGCTACATATGATTTCTAAAACAGTTACCTTGATTTTGATCCGCTAAAACAGGTTCGCTAACGACGAGTAGTTATGGGATAATATCGACTTTTCACATCTATTCACACATACGCTTAGCAGTAACACGAGTACTTAACACTACAGTTCAGATTCTACCAGCACGACTTGCTTCTTTCTCTGCTTCTCAAAATTATGCGGTTCCTCACGTGTCTATATTAAGTGGCGGTAATTTGAAGTAAAGCTGATTGAAGCTTACAGCTGTTTTCAGAATACGAAAAGCAATGTGCCAGCATATATTGCCTTTTCCGTGCTACACGTTCAACTAACTTGAGCAATTTACTGGTGTTTGTTGCCTGAGGAATATCCATGACAAATTTGTTTGGCAAGCTTACACATGCTGCTCTGCCCAAATTATGAGTGAAATATGCCTTTCGTGCCCTATGGCTGCAGCCAGAAAGAAGCCGAACCGTCAGTAATTAGTAGTATGGGACATATTGATGATAACATAATTCACCGGTTCAGGGTAAAAAATCAAGGGAAATATGTAAGGCTTGTGATATCTTCTTTATGAAGGTTTCCGAGTTTCTCCCAACTACGATGGACCGACACATCGGGAGGCAGAAGGTGCTTGAATTTTCCTTTTCTAGACACCCTAAGCTGTGCTGTAATACCTCGAGTATACGTAAGGCATAGCAATTGGTGCTGTAAAAACTACTTCCTGGCTTCAATGCGAAGTTGTGGTTAACTGATGGGTTACGCGAACAATGCGTGCCTCGCCATAACGACAGTTAGTTGCTACCGTTGCCGTGAAGAGTGCGCCATAGTGTTGATAAAGGCTATTGAGTGCCACCATGAAACATTTCATCGCTTGCAATTGATTGGCTCTCGACCTTAACCCTGAAACTTTTCTTTCAGGTGATTAATATTATGGTAGTCGTGAATTAACCATGACCATTCAGAGACCTGGATTGGGAAGAATTTGGGATAAGAGTTAATGGAGAACACCTTAATAACTTGATGTTCGCTGATGATATTGCCTTGCTTAGTAACTCAGGGGAGCAACTGCAATGCATGCTCCCTGACCTGGAGAGACAAAGCCGAAGGGTGGGACTAAAAATTATTTTGCAGAGAACTGTAATGTTTAACAGTCTTGGAAGAGAACAGAAGTTTACGATAGGTAGCGAGGCACTGGAAGTCGTAAGGGAATACATCTACTTAGGACAGGTAGTGAGTGCGGATCCGGATCATGAGGCGGAAATAATCAGAAGAATAAGAATGGGCTGGGGTGCGTTTGGCAGACATTCTCGGATCATGAACAGCAGGTTGCCATTATCCCTCAAGAGAAAAGTAGATAACAGCTCTGTCTTACCAGTACTCACGTACGGGACAGAAACCTGGAGGCTTATGAAAAGGGTTCTACTGAAATTGAGAACGGTGCAACGAGCTATGGAAAGAAGAATGATAGGTGTAACGTTAACGGATAAGAAAAGAGCAGGTTGGGTGAGAGAACAAACAAGAGTTAATGATATCTTAGTTGAAATCAAGAAAAACAAATGGGCATGGGCAGGAGATGTAATGAGGAGGGAAGATAACCGATGGTCATTAAGGGTTACGGACTGGATTCCAAGGGAACGGAAGCGTAGCAGAAGGCGGCAGAAAGTTAGGCGGGTGGATGAGAGTAAGAAGTTTGCACGGACAACATCACCACGATTAGTACATGACCGGGGTAGTTGGAGAAGTATGGGAGAGGCCTTTGCCCTGCAGTGGGCGTAACCAGGCTGATGATGATGATGATGATGATGGTGATGATGATGATGATGATGATGAATTAATCATGTAAGTACTCTACATGACGCACCGTCGTGTTAGCAGCCATGGGCAATTTGTTTGGTGGGGGCCTGTTTCTGAGAGCGGTGAAAGTAACAGCAAACCTTTTTATACGAAACGCGCGCCTAACTCTTTCTCACGCATTAATAAAGTGGCCATATTTGATTGGCACTACTCACCAGAATAATAAGAATCATGATCACAGTTCATAAGTAATAAATCGTTCGTAAGCGCCTCTATTAAACCTTTTTTTGAAGTTGTTTAGTCAGTAGCAACAAATAATACAATAAAAACCCTACCTATTATTTTTTTTCTTATCCAGAAACATATTCGTAAAGTCTGGCAACAATGCCGCGGGCGCGCGGCGGCGTCCGCCCGTTTGTCGCTGCACGTAAGCGAAGCCGTCGTCAGGCGTGTCTATTTTTCCGCGCAATGTTCGCCGTGAAAGAACGCTCCATGTCTTCCGGACTTAATACTTCAGGACGCTGAACCTATCGAGGCGTATTATATATATTTTTTTAGAAAATGTCAAACGATTCTATGAATTAGCATTTCCTCTTGCTCAATTTGAGAACCATAACAAGTCGAGAAAACCGAAGAATAAGCTGTTCGCCTTGTTCCTAATAAAGAACATTTCTCATTTACAGGAACATAAGAAGGCGAGGAATAACCTAAATTTTGACCTAATATGAGCTTGTGCTATCGACTATTAAAACAAGTTCAAAAATATTTGTAATATTTCTAGAAATAATTGGAGGTGTCTAAAAAACCTGGCGTCGGCAGAACCGTGAAATGTTATTTGGGAACTCACGATAGATTCCCTTTGCTTGTGGTGTGCATTACATAGGTACTTCACCAGTCGAAAAAGTGAATGAACATCTTTTAAAGGCCGGGATATCTGTCAACCAGGACGCACGCAACACGATTGCACGGCGTACATTACCCGTTGTGTTGTGTCATGGGTATTCGTCACTCCCGCCAGTGAATCAGCGATTCATGAACTCCTACTGAAACTAATAAATGATATTGCATGTGGCATAGACGAAATGAAGCCTCAGCCCATAAAAGCCATTTCTCCTATCGGTGTTCGGCGACTCTCTCAGATTTTCAACTCTATGTTTTGCACCGTAACGTTTCCTGATAAACTAAATACCGCGAGGGTGACAGCAATCTTCAAAGAAGGCTACAAAGGTGATCTTGGCAATTACTGGTCTAATTCGGTGTTGCCGATATTCTTAAAAATGTTTGAATAGACCATTTATTTTAGCTTTTTAAAATTTGTTGTACAACCAACGTATTAACAAAGCCACAGTATGGGTTTCAGAAACAAAAGTCTACGGAAGCGTCCTATTGAAAACGAAAGATAAAATTCTTGACAACTTCGAGCACTCATTATTCACTTAAGGTTGGTTCCTTTATTTCCGGAAAGGATTTGATTCCGTAAAGCTATAAAATATTAGACAAACTATATAAACACAAAATTATACGAGTCGGTTTAGCTCTGCTTAGAAGCTACCTTAAAAGTGGCGTTCAATACACTGTCATTGATTACTTCAAATATATGATGGGGCATATAACAAGCGGCGTTCCTGATGGGTAAATTGTTGGGTCGCTTCTTTTTCTTCCATTAGAGCAAGCTTTTGGGCCAGTTGGTGCCTGATGAATTTGAAAAAGGGGGTAACAGCGAAACACTAAGGACCCGTAAACAAGGAAAAGGCGTTAGACACGGACGGACGCTGCACTTTCAACTATACTTTATTGAAATTTACATTGCTGCAATGACCACGTCTGCTGGATGTTTTCGCCCTGGTCTAAAAAAAGCGTTAATGCCGTATAATTCTAATCAGTCTTAACTGGTCAAAAAGACGTAGTGGTTGGACGCCTTCTGGACGCAGTGCAGAAGAGCTGCTGCCACCGCATGGCGTATAGACTGAAACTGCAGGTGGACAGGTTCCCTGCAGCAGGTTTCCCTCTCTCAATCATTAAGGCTGTTGCTGAAGCCAGTTTGTGGCAAGTAAAGGGTCTAGTAGGCCAGAAGTCGCCGATATCAGAGCAAAGAAAGCAACTAGAAGTAATACCATACATTCATAAAATCTACCACAGCATTAAGAAGGTGGCGGGAAGGCAAGGTGTAAGCGTTGTGTTTTCTGCACCTTGCAAATTGGCTAGCGTGTGCGGAAGGATTGCAAACGAGGGGACAAAGGGAGGGGCCTGTAAATTCAAACACGTGACACCCTTCATCACGTACAACACTGGTGTTGTTTAGCGCATTCCCTTTGCTTGTGGTAAAGCCTGTATAGGCCACACAGGTAGGTGTGTTAATAAGCGCTTGCAAGAACATAACCTATCCTTAAGCGGGGACCAGGGAAGCAATTTGGCGGTTCCTTACAGCGCCTGCAATAAGTGCAAAAAAGTGCGCTATTGTTCGGTCATGTGACCATTTTAGGGAAGGGCAAGACCAGATACGAACGCGAAATCTTAGAAGCTTCTTACATTGAAATGAAAGATAAACTTGTGTCAGTGATACGTCTTTGTGTTTAACAATCAAGGAATGTGCTCAGCTATCGATTAGGTAAAATATTAATAATAAAAAACTGACATTCATGCACAGGTCGTGGGAGGAGTAGAAGTTGCGCATGCCTCGGCTGTTTTCACATGGTAATGTATCTTCGAGGTGTTATCTATGCACATGTCATGGGAGGAGTTGAAGATGTGTAGGCGTCGGAAGTTATGTGCGGCAATGTAACTTTCAATAAAGTATAGTTGAAAGTCCAGCGTCCGTCCGTGTCTAACGCCGTTTACTTGTGTGCGCGTCCTTTGTGTTTCGCTGGTACTCCCTTTTTCAAGTTATTTTTCATATTTATGTCAGTGTGTCTCGATGATCAGTAGATGGTGTTACCTTGACCACTGAGCTGCAACCTCGCAATTGTATATATTGTAACACAACATATACAGTTACGAGTTACATTATGTACAGTCACACATTCATATCTGTCTACTTGTGTAGGGAAGCACGACAACGACTAACATGAAAACTAAACTTCTGTTCCAAAAATGAGTTACATATTATCGGAGGTAAGTCATCAATGTCGTACAGCTCCAAACTTTTCAAAACAACAAATTTTCATTATTGCTAATACACTGAATAGGAAAATAACTAATTTAATGAATAAGCCAAGAATATCTGATTCATCTGGTTTCGTAAATAAGTACCTCCGGAGAGAACACTGCAACGACTTGCGGCAAACGTCTTATGAAAAGGAAAAGCTGCTCAGCAACTACGGCACCATGATTCTTGATTACATAAAACCAGATTTCTTGAACCAAAACTCCAACGCACTGTCAATTCTCAAAAACACTTCTGTCCACGTCTTGAAATAGGGTGTGCATACTTATACCTATTACTAATTCTGTAAGCATGGACCGGGTGCGCAAATGCTGAGGTTTGTTCTGCGCAATTCTCATGTTTTCAATATTGTTCGTTATGAATTGCATTCACTGTACAGCTACGTTTGAAGTCATCATATCTTACTTACATTGTGTACCCTTGTAGTTATATGATGTTTCCACCACTTCTTAGCTTTTACGCTATGGATTCCTTTTTTTCCATCCAGGGATGACACTTCTCATTATTTGTTATTTTCAATTGAGGTTGTGCTTATGGGTAGCTGGCGCTTTGTCAGGCAATTGTTTGCCTTTTCGTCCGTGCCGTTGGAAAATATGTACGTGATTATCCGAAATAAACACATCATATTGTGACGGGCATCAGTATAGGTAAAGCAAAAGGAAAATGTACTTAGGTAATGTATAGAGAGGGCAGCCGTGATTGCCGAACAACAACCAAACGAGCGTTTCTTCGATCCTCATCTTCATCAACTTGCGCTTCTTCTGTTCTTCTTCAGCTTGCGCCTTCTTCAATGTAGGCGTACGGTTTCTAGCATACGACCCTCGCAGGTCGGAGCGCCATCTCAGCGATCAGGGAAGGCAACCCTATTGATATATGTGTATGAGAATGCTATGAGAAATGAATGAGATGTATGTGTGACTCACAGATTAGACTTGAGACAGTCCTCGTAGGCTGGCGTTATCTTACGACGACCGAAAAGACGGAAATACAGGATGCGTGTTGCCCGGCGCTGAACAAGCTCAAGCTTGTCATCGAGGTAAATTTGGTACAGGGCCTATATCGATGAGCATTACTCAAGCCATGGCAGGAAGAAAGAAGTGTAAAGCGGCCGGGAAACCTCAGGCCCACAGGGCAAGGATACACGGGACACAAACCCAAGAATGTGACGACCGTTAGACACAGTGCTGGCGGCATATGCGGAAAAATCGAGAAAAGGGTTGAATGTTACACCCAGAATAGGGAGGGGCCGAACAGTCTTCGTAGGGTGCCTTCGAGGAAGTAGGTTGGAGACGCAGCATTTTTGTTGTGGCTGATACGCTTGGCAGCACGTTTTATATGGCTACGACAATGTTACTACAATGGCTACCACAATGCGACCCTCGGTTAACCCCCTCTCTTCTCGTTTACTACAATGTTTGTAATTCCAGGCCCAGTCATTTACCATTACAAAACGTTCAAGCGTATATTCAAGCGCATATGCTTTGTATCGGCATAATGTTATATCGGAAGTGTTAACTTGTTTGTTGGGAGCTCGGCATAGCGGAGATAAGGAATACACGTCTTGAGAGTTGAGAATGGAGAGTCCATTGGCTTTATTCCAGAGTAAAACAGGTTTGTCGAGTGGCTGTTGTGGCGCCCCTGTCGGGTGGCCAGCTAACTTTCAAGGAAGAGCAGAGGGCAATGACCCTCACCGCGAGCCAAGGCGGCAGACGTTAAACAAACAAGCACCCCCCCCCCGCCCCTTTACAATGCCGGAAGCTTATGTGTCAATGGGGGAAGGAATGACGAGTTGCTGCTCAAGATTGGGTGGCTTCACGCTGTCACTCGACACTGTCTCTGCCGCGAACGTCCATCTTCAAGGGCACCTCGGAACGCGAAACCACACGAAAGGGACATTCATAGAGTCAATGGTAGCTTGCTGGAGTAGCGCGGCGGAAAGACTTGCGTAGTTGTGTCCGTTGTCGGGAAACTAAACACAGGCTGCCCGCAGGTCGAACTGCCTGGTCCAGCCAGGGAAGTAGCCTCTCTATGTGCTGCACCGCCGCTGGCGGAGTGCCCTGCTGGGTACTAAAAAGCTGGCCTGTAACGCCGATCGCCGACCCATAGAGCATCTAGGCTGCACTGACGCGGGATGTCATCCTCAGCTGTTGTTCGCAGCCCCAGTTGTATTGGGGGTAGCTATTCCACCCAGTGCTGTCTGGTCGAGCATGGCGGTCAATGACGCCTTCAATTGTCGTAGGAGATGCACGACCATGCCGTCGGTCTGTGGGTGGTAAGCCGTTGTGTTATGAACACGCGTGCCGAACAGTCTCGTCAAAGCAGAAAAAGAAAGCTTGGAACTGTCGGCCTTCACACTAAGTCACTTGATCAGTAGTTATGCACTAAAGCAAACCTTAACGCGTACACCCACATAGAAGCAAATGCTTCCGCCACTGTTTCGGACGTGATGTCTTGAGTACCGCTTGACACACGTGAAGACGTACCTGAAGCCTTAGCAGGGCGGAAGAGGCCCCACCATGTCTAAATGCACGTGATCGAAACGGATCTCTCGTGGTCGGAACGGCTGCACCACTGAACAAGCGTCCCGGGTAACTTTCACGGCTTAAGAGGCTTAGCAGCTGCTCGCCTAGCTTCGAACCTATTAGCTAATTCCTGGCGAGATGAACTGATCTTTGATAAGCCTATGCCGGGATGATTTAGCTATTTCCACCGAAACTGATGGGGTACGAAGGGGCGAGAAGCTGCCTATGCGATGTGTCGCGAATGATCAATGTTGTTTTGTAGGGAAGCGGTACCTCCGCAAGCTGGTGCAATGAGCCTTTTTTACGCAATTTGCGCATATTGGGATCGTTTGGCTGGGCGCAGGCTAGAACTTGGAAAACCACAGGGCCAGCAGGCACAGCGTCGATCCGCGACAGTGCGTCAGCTGCCTCGTTTTCGGTTCCCGATATATGGTGGATGTCCGTAGAAAATTCGCAGATGAAGGAAAGCTGCCGGAGCTCACATTCTCAGTACGTGGAACTGCTGTTTCTGAAACAAAAAAAGCTTCAAGGCTTGTGGTCCGTGAAAATGTAAATCTTATATTGTTCAAGATAAACGGCAATGCTTCACAGCACAGCAGATGACCAACAACTAACTCCCTCCCAAAAGTGCTGTAGCGACCTTTTGTAGGTTTGCGGCGCTCCAAGAAGCCCAGCGGCCTGGTGTCTGTGCAGTCGGGCTCCTGCAGTACTGTACCCGCTTCCGCGTTCGTTCGCGTTAACCATAAGGCGAGTTGACACGTCGGGCAACGAATGAATCAGGAGCAGTGCATTCGCCAACCGCGCTTTGGCCTCCTAAAAGGAGTGTTAGTGCTCCGAAGAACAGTGTAAGGTAGGCGTTTTTTTCCAGTCGTGACGCAGCAGATCTGTAAGCGGTTGAAAAACTTGCGCACAAAATTTTGTAGAGCGCCTGGGAAAGTTTATGAGCCCTGGAAACTCGCGCAACTTTCGGATGGAGCTTGGAGAAACCAACTGCTCGATAGCCCGCAACCCTGAGTACAGATGCTTCATGCCTAACGGTGAAATGTGATGGCCGCAAGAATCCAGGGCTTCAACTCCGAAAATGCACTTCTGGGTCCTTCAGACCAGGTCGTGTTCATCCAGTCAGTCAAATAGAAGGCGGAGGTGCTCTTTGTGCACTTCGTCGGTGCGACTTGCAACGATAATGTCGTAAACGTAGACTAGAATGAACAGTAGTCCGCGCGTCACCTCGTCTATGAACCTTTAAAAAGTTTGCGCTTCATTCTTCAAGCCGTAAAGCATACGTACGAACTCAAATAGGTCAAATTGAGTCGTTATTGCTCTCTTCGGACTGTCGCTGTGTTCCACGGGAATTTGGTGGCACGGTCTCATCAAATCGATCTTGCTGTATTTTTTTGTTCCTGCGAGACGGGCGCCCAAGCCATGTATGTAAGGAAGGGGACATTGATCCAGAGTAGAGACGGCTTTCGAAGCTCGGTTATCACGACAATGCCGCCCGTCGCTATTGTCCCGCTTTGAATTCAGATATAGAAGTTAAGACCAATTGCTCGAGGAAGGACGAAGCCTGTGTTCTAACTCAGGGCGGGCGACTTCCAACCTCCGTCCAGCGAGTCTCCGTGGCCAGGCGACGACAGGTTGGCCGGTGATGGTGATGTGATACATTATCTTGTCTTTCGTGGGCAGCGCATCGTATCGGTGCTTCGTGAGTGGCGGGTCTTGTCTTACGTTGAGACCGCCCGAAACGTGCGCATTCCAGACGAATTCAGCTTAAACGGCAGGCCAAGTATATCGAGGGACGTGACGTTATCCTTTAGGCGCCGATCGCATTGAAATATCTGAGGAAGTCCACTCCCAGTATGGCAAACCTGACGACGGTGATCACAAACACCCATCTGTGCAAGCGACAGAGTCCAATGTCTGGCGTTATTTACCGGAGCACACATAACGCGATGGCAATGTTCACTGTGTGGAGCCAGGGTGTGGACTGGCCGCATTGGCGTTCTGCGGCTGTGGCGGGAACGCTAGACAGCAATGGGGGACACTGCTGGTGGCCAAAGCGAGCGGATGTGCGTCGCATTGGCTCCACGATTATCTGCTACTACTCAACTCGTGCGTTATTTTTCATTCAGCGAAGGGAAAGAAGTATTCACAAGCTTCGCGAAGATACCAAGTTTTAAGCTGTGAGAGAATTTTTGGCCTTTTTCTGAGTCATTGCAGTTTCGAAGCGGGGAGTGCGCCAATACCGCAGTGTGCAAGACCGCGAGATGTCATAGAGGAGCATTGTAGACGTCTGGCAGAGTTGCATCGGAACGGACCACTTGAAGCATGTCACAGGTGAATTCTACTAAAAGCATGCATTTCCAGTTTGAAGATGCGGAGAATACAGCGTCATCAGACGATTCGGGCGCCGTTGCGGGCTCCTAAACGCTTATTTCACTCAAGAAGACGTGATAGCTGGCGAGAGAGAAAAGCGGAGGAGGTGGCTTTGAGAAAGATTGCTTTGAGACTTATGCTGGGTCTCTCGATCAAATACTTTTCACCGGTTCACTTGGCTGACGCTATTTCAGAGGCAAGCTGGGTGACCTAGAAGAACTTTCTCGTACGATCCTAGATAGGCTCCAATATTTGCGTTGTTTCTACGGCCAAAAAGCACGACGTTATCGGAATCGAATCGAACAAACACTTAACAATCAAGAGCGAGCAACACGTGGTGAACGAGATAAGCCACCCCAGAGAAGACATCCATAGGGAATCATTCACGGAGTGGATCCAAACCCCAAACCGGAAGGGCTCCTAGTTGAATTATATATCCGGTCAGTCGACGTGGACATTGTTGGAGCCAGGATGTTAAGCAATAGAACATCCGCGGTCATCTTCTTCGGCGGCCCATCAAAGAGGAGGAGAACGACTCCGCCACCCCTTCAGAAGGAAGGTACAATTCTGCAACAGTTGCAAGGAATCCAGGCACCGTGCCGACATTTGCTCCCACCCAGACTTGAGAGTCTGTGACACGTGCGGAGCAAAAGAACCTTTACAGCCCATCAGTGCAAGCTCGAGTGCAGCCCTTACAAGGGTTAGCACCAAGCCGGTTCCATGGACTGCCCCAAAAGACTAAAGGAAGCGAGGATCAAAAGAACCTTACCAAACGAGAAACCAGAGATGGCTGAGCATGAAAACTCACCTAAGCAACATCACCAGCAGCTCTAGAGCAGGAAGTCGGGCTCAACTCCAGACAAGGAAGTGCCTACTCACAAGGCGCACTCACGACAGCATCGATATCAAGATCCAGGAACACGAGCCCAGGCACTATGCGGAGACCTAGGAGCGGCGCAAGGTGATGAGAGAGGAGCAGATCCCGGAGCCGGGCAGACAACACGAGAGATCAAGAACCCAACAAAGTGAGCTCGGCAAGTGTTGTATCTCCGACTGCTCCTCGAAAAATACCACAAATCACATCTGATAAAGAAAAGTAGCTAATTGACGATAATAAGAAACTGACTGCAATGGTCAAAATTAATACCGTCACTGTTAAAGAACTAACAGACAAGATAGGCACACAAACAATACGAAGAGAATAGGAGGCCAAGCACACTAGCTACGCCACATACACCCTTCACCACCAACTCACAAAAAAGGCACTAGCGAAGAATTTAAGCTAACGGACCTGGAAACCAGAATCAGAAACTTCGTACGCAAAGAACTATTGAACTTTGAGTGAAACGTTGAAACCAAAAAACACTCGAGCTCTCTTGGGGTTGGATGTCGAAAAAGCTTTTGACAGAATTAAGCATAGAGCAATACTTGAAGTGATTTCCGAACTGGGATTGGGGAGAAAACTCTACGAAGTGGTCAAAACCTTTCTTGGCAATCGTTCAGCTCACCTTAGATTCGGGGATATTAAATCAAAGAAGATGGATCTCGGTGACAGAGGGACGCCACAAGGGTCGGTCTTGTCACCTATGCTTTTCAACCTGCCCATGTCAAAAGTGGCAAAGGGACTAAAAGGGATAGAGGGCATTCACTTTACCATTTATGCAGACGATGTGACTATATGGACCGCTGAAGGAAGTATGGGACATGCGGAAAGCAGACTTCAGAAGAGCATTTATGAGGTAGAGTCTATTTTAGAAGGCATGGGACTCAAATGCTCTGCTAATAAGTCTGAACTCCTTGTACTCAAGAACAGAAGAAGGGGTAGAAAACCGAGGGGACACGTTCCCGAGGAAGAACCCAGGTTAGTACTGACCACGAAGGCAGGCGAATCTATTAAGCAAGTAGAATCCATTAGAGTCTTAGGGTTATTCCTGGAGGCAAACGGGGCAAATGGAAGAACAATACGACACATCACAAGCAAGACTGTGGAGGTAATAAGACTGCTAAGGAGAATCACTAACAGACACAGAGGGCTGGGAGAGGAGAGCGCCATGAGACTGGTCCACGCTTTCGCCTTGTGTCACTTCTCATATGTAGCTGGGATGCTCACTTGGACACAGACAGAGATAAACAAGTTGTACAGATTAATTAAAAGGCTGGTCAAAACAACAGTGGGGTTACCGATTAACACTCCGGATAACAAATTAATGAAACTCGGGCTCCACAACACAATAGCCGAGATAATTGAAGCTCAGCAAATTGCCCACAGAGAGAGGCTCTCTTGAACAAGGCCAGGTAGAGCAATACTAGAAGAGGTAGGATGGTGCCCAACCGAATCCAAAATTTCAGGTGAGGGCACAGTAGAACTAAAAGATAGCATAAGAAAGGTAATCAAGACGACTCCTTTCCCCAGAAATATGCACCCGGTGCACAACCTGGAAAGACGAAAGGCAAGGGCCAAAGCTCTCCTGCAAGAGATAGAACACGACAGAGAACATGCGGCATTTGTAGATGCTGCGTGGGTCAGAGGAAAGAAAGCCTTTACGGCAGTAGTAGTAGATGCAGATGGTCTCACTCGGGATGCTATTACAATCATGACTAAAGACACGACAGTCGCGGAACAAGTAGCGATAGCATTGGCTTTAAGGAATAATAAGTGGACGAAGATTTACAGTGACTCTAAGATGGCTATTAGACACTTTACCAATGGCTTTGTAACCAAAAGGGCTGCCCAGCTGATCGGTGAGTTGGACAGCCAAGAGATCGAAATCCGCTGGTTTCCTGCGCACATGGGGTCTGTCGATCCATCTCGGAAGAATTTAAACGAGATGGCTAATGCAGCTGCACGAGGACTTACTATCCGTGCACTACGTGACCAGAACCTTAATAATATACAGGAGGAGAACAGGGACCAATTACTAACATATAATGAAATCACGAGGCATTATTACATCAACAGAAGGGAATTCCCAGTGCCACACGCTAAGCTCAATAGAGCTCAAGCGGTGACTCTGAGATTGTTGCAAACAGGAACTTATCCAAGTCCAAACTTTATTAACAAGATATATCCTGAAAGAGAGATACCATTCAATTGCGAGAAGTGTAATGGCATCATTACTCTGGATAACATGCTTTGGCAGTGTCCTGTGACTTTCACAGACTGTGACAAGGAGAGAGACTGGTGGCAGCGAGTCCTACACAGTGGAGGTCTTTTCGATCAAGTGCAGGCCGTCCAGAAGGCCCATGATACGGCGGTAAAGTTAAACCTTACTGTCCCGACGTGGGAGCCGCCTGCGTCAACCTAAGGGTTGATCTTCAGGACATTAAATAAAGTTCATCATACCATACCATACTTAAACAAACCCAGAAAAGGAGGGCTGAACCAGCCAAAGCACTACTCTAGAGCCGCAAATTGGGTAGCAGCATGTAAGACCTAAATATTAGCCAACATGATTTAAAATCATAAAGGCGAAACAGATCGACCAGATATATGGCAGTAGAATTGTAGAACTTTTCACAAGAAATCGTCAGCACTGTTAAACGACATTAATCCTGCACCGATACGTCCCCACGTCATCATCCTTGAGGAAGCAGGGGTCCATCCTGGTAAACTAGGAGGATACTACACTACAACAACCCCAAGGTAGCCACGTTATTATCCAAATGCGTAACTGCCGCACAAACTATCATTTCCTACAATGACACATCAGATCACCAAAATTCTCCGTCGAAAGAGGAGTAAACACTATACGCACATCCTAAACATATTGTTACGAAGAAGAAGCCCTCTGCACAAATGTCTGTACAACTATTTACTCGGGGAAAGTTAGTGGTAATGAGGCAGGCCAGTATAAAGGTCACAGCTCCAAGAGACAGTATACCCCTTCCTCTTCGTCTCCCTCTGGCGCGCACGGGCCTGTCCTAATGCACTGCAACCGCGGAGGCTGGAGTGCCGTACCGACTATAGTTAGAATAATAGCGAACTAGGCTGACAGTACGGTTTTAAATGGGACCCGTGGACCACGTCACTTCGTAGTTGGGATGGGGACGGTGTGTGTTGAACAGGGGCGATTTTGTAATTTAGGGACCTAATCGCCTGAATACCCGGCAGGGCTTGGTATAGACGAGAACACGATAGTCTCGAACCGGATGGGCTGAGCACATATTACGGAACCCAGCAACCGGCAACCATCTTCCCTGAGCTGCAAAGGCGCGTTCGCGTGCTTGTAGCGTGTGTGTGTTACGGGGTGTTCAATGTGTATACCTATCTGTGCCCGCAACATCCAAGTACAGAACATCATCGGGGCGTCACTGCGTCATATATTGATGTGCAAATAACCAGCGAAAATGAAGCAGATTGCAGAGCACCGTTTGCGACGAACCTTTCACCTTTCAGCAACTATTCGAAATCGTTACGCGGGAAAGCTGGTTTGTGTTGCTCATCGTAACTACTGGCCAGAGGGCAAGAGCGGCGATGTTTGTTAAAAAAAGTATACATATATTGCACAGTAGATCCCACACGGCTGAACTAACGTTAATTCATTCTTTCGCCATCCCGAGGCAAAAAACGTACACATCTGGGCATACGCGCACGTGCGCTACACTTATTCGAACCTACGTCAAGCCACCTGTTTTCAAGGTGCGGGTCATGAGATTTTTCCAGGCACTACAACGCGGAGGTAAAGCATATCGCTTTCTGCAAGACTTTTAGTAGTTCATGACGTATTGTCAGATGTGCAAATCAACGTGGAATACCCGCAGAACCAATGCTTCCGCATGTAAAGGTAACACGGACTTACCCCAACGATCCGTTCCACCTGCGGACGTTGCGCTTGCCACAGCCATTCCGATTTGCAGCGCAATCTTGCCGAGAAACTGAAGTTCAATAACTAAATTTGCTAGCCAAAATTCACTATCGCGTCCTTCGTGAGAACTTCAAAGAAATGTGAAAGCGCAATCAGCGCAAGCACTGCGTCTACCTGCGGTCGCCTCGCTTGGCAGCTCGGAGCCGTTGGAGCAGCAGATGGCGACAACGCGCTTTGAAAATGGCGCCACACAATTTTTCTCTCTGTTCTGTTGTATAGCGTGCCAGCAGCTTTTCGGACAGGCCGAGATGGTGAATTGGAGTGCAAAAAAAGGTAGGATTCCCGCGAGGGAACTGAACGTTCCGGTGGCGACTCTCGTAGCGAGTCTTTTGTGAAGCCTCAGCCGCTGTACGTCGATCACCTGCAATCTGGCCAGCCATAGGAGCCAACCAACGGCGTCATGGTCGTATCTTGTGGAATGTCCACACCGAAGGTAGCAAGGTGCCAAAAGGCAGAGTGCGATGGCGACGAAACGAGAGATAGAAAGGCAAAAAACCGGTGGTATCATGACGTGACAAATTGTGCGCAAATTTCACGTAGGGAAAAGTGCTGTGCCAATCTGGATGGTCTGTGGAAACACACATAGACATCATCTCTGTAAGGATGCCATTCAGTCGTTCGCTTAGTCCGTTCGTTCTTGGGCGATATGCGTTTGCGAGCTTGTGTTTTGTGGAGCAGGAACGAAGTATGTCTCGACAACTTGGGACAGGAAGTAGCGGCAACGATCTGTCAGCAGCTACCCTGTGGAGAATCGCATCTTGAAGTAAAGAGTCTGCTAAATTTGTAGCATAGCACTTGTAATGGCCCAGCCTCGTCGCGTAGCCTGTGGCAATGGTTATTCATTTGTTCCCTTTAAGGATGTGGTTAAGGGGCCGAGAATGTAAATAAGGACTCGGAAGAAAGCCTTCGTGGGAACAGGGATTGGGTGAAGCTGCCCAGTAGGTTGCGCACATCGCCTCTTTCAATGCTGGCAGGGGCCACGAGCCGGCGCGTAACGTCGCACAGAGCGGTAAAGGCCTGGTCAGAAGAAGCGACGTCGAACTCTCTCGCAAGTGCGGGAAGTGCCAAGGTATCCGGCAGTAGGTGCGCCGTGGAGCTCAGTGAGAACAGTAGAAGGGAGATGACGAAGGACAACTAGCAGTAAATTTTGCTCCATTAGAGCTGATGTTGCGTCGATAAAGAATGTCAGGAGAACAAACATTCCCGTTGAGTGATTTGATTCTCTTCTAGTCAAGCGCTCCATTATCGGCCGGAGAGAGTCATCCTATCGCTGCTCAGTAACGGCGTCACGAAAGTGAGGAATGGCCAGAAGTGTCAGCATTATATTCGTCGTTGTCAGGAGGATCGACGGGATGACGAGACAAGCAATGGGCCTCCAGATGTAAGCGGCAGGACTTGTACGTCGCAATGAAAGAATACTGCTGATGTCTGAGTGCACAGTAACCAAGGCGGCCAGTCGGGTCTTTCGGTGACGATAGCCAGCACAAGGTATGTAAGTCCGTGATGACAGAAAAAGTGTGGCCAAACAAGGAAGGGCGAAATTTAGCCACTGCCTACACCAGAGTGAGGCACTCGCGCTTGGCGATTGAAAAATTGCGCTCTAAAGGTGACAAGAGGTGACTGGCGTAGGCAATGACGCGCTCGACTCCATTTTGCTATTTGTTGAGGACACCACCTTTGCCATGGCCACTGGTATCTTCGCGAACTTGAGTTGGTACAGGTGGATTAAAGTGGCCTAATATCGGAGCTGCTGTCAACAAGCGGATTAGGTTGTAAAAGGCGTCAGCGCTTTCGCGGTTCCAAATGAACTCAGTGTCCTTTTTTAGAAGGCCAGTCAATGGCCGGGCGATATTCGCATTTTTTTCGAAAAACCGACGGAAATAGGAGTACGACCCCACGAAGTAGCGCACATCTTTCGCTGAGCAGGGTACATGAAATCTCTAGATTGCGTGAATCTTATCGGGACGGGGATGTATACCAGCAGCACTGCCAAGGTGGTCGAAAACTTTGACTTCACGTTGTCTAAAATGGCACTTAGAAGAGTTAAATTGGAGGCGAGCTTCCGTAAAGACTTTAAGAATAGCGGCCAAGCGAGTGAAGCGGCTGACAAACATAGGGCAAGATACGATGACATCGTTCAAATAACATCGGCAAATGGAGCACTTCTAGCCCCGGAGGAGAAAGCCCATCATTGTTTCAAAACTTGCTGTGGAATTACAAAGTCTGAAAGGCATACCTTAAAATGGTAAATGCCATCTGATGTAACGAAAGCGGTCTTCCCACGGTCGAGCTCATCAACTGAAATCTACCAATAACCGGATCAAAGGTCCACTGAAGAGAAGTATTTCGATCCGCGAAGGCACTGGAGAGGCGTCATCAATCCGAGAGAGAGGGTGCATATCCTTTTTCGTGATCTGGTTTAGTTAACCGTAGTGCGCACAAAATCGCCAGCTGATATCATTGTTTTTGACGAAGACAACACGCGATACCCAAGGACCGAAAGAAAGCTGAATTACCCTTTTGGATAGCATATTCTGCACTTCAGCTTGGCTAACGTAGTGCACTGCATGCGACGCGCAGTAAGGTCGTCGGCAGATAGGACTAGCATCACAGGTACGGCCGCTGGATAAAGAAAGAAGGTGCGGCCTGCCGCGGGCCTCGAGAACATTGTAATTGGCAGTGGCGCCACAAGTCGGGTGCTGTTTCTGGTATAGGAATAGAAGATGCGTGCAGAATGCCCATCGACCGCTGTCACCTGTGGAAGCCGAAGCGCCCCGCCCCCGAGAGATAGCACCGTTCGGCCAAGCCAAGCGGCCGAGAATGCAACTACGGCTGAGATATTCGCTCCCATTGCAGCCCGCCTGACGTGGCAGACCGCACTGGAAAGTGCGGTCTGCCAAAAGTGTAATTCAGCTTTCTTTCGGTTCTTGGGCATCGCGTGTTGTCTTAGTCAAAAACAATGATATCAGCTGGTGATTTTGTGCGCTCTACGGTCAACTAAACCAGATAACGAAAAAGGATATGCACCCTCTCTCTCGGAGTGATGACGCCTCTCGACTGCCTTCGCGGATCGAAATACTTCTCCTCAGTAGACCTTTGTTCCGGTTATTGGCAGATCCAGTGGCCGCGTCACTAGTATCAATTTTATGGGTCACAACGGAAGTCTGTTGTCGCAACCAAAGATGTCGCGATAAGACACAACGACGCGACAACAATCTGGAGCCTTTTCGGAAAGCCGGTCTTGAGTGATAATTTTCGAAAATATGCTGGGATCGGACGTTGCGGAAAACTGATCGCTGATTGGAGAGAATATGACTGCAGACGAGCATGGAACATCGAATACACAGATGGCAGAGAAGTATCGTCCATAGGAGAAGCGCTGCCTAGAGACATGCCTTTCGGGACAACTTGCGTACTCAAACGAAAATTCAATACAGGAAGAAATACGCAGTTATCGGTGATAGTCACGATGGCATGAGGAACAGCCATTGTGCGTAGCAGGGGAACATTGACATAACAGTTAGCACATAGTCAACGTCAGGAACAGATGGGAAGCACATGAAAATCATACATGAGGGATTGAGGTGGCCACGGTTCGAAGTCTGCAGAATATAAACGAGGCTTAGCTGACTTTTGTGGACAGCAGTGTTCAGGCAGCTCGAGTTGGAGGAGGCCAGCACTGCAGTCAATCAATGCTGAATGGTCCGATGAAAAGTCCAGGCCGAAGATGAAATCATGCGAACACAACGCAAGAACAGCAAGTAAAACGGAAGTGTTGGAACCAGCAACAGTTATTCAGGTAGTACACATGCCAAGGATAATGGGCGTTGCTCTGTCAGCGACCGCTTTAACACGGTATGCGACAGGCTTAAGGACTTTATTATTACTTTGTTTAGCGCAAACCAAAGGACACAAGAGACACGACCGGAGAAGGCGCTATTATGGATTCGCCTCAACTATCTCGCCAACGTATTGTGCTGAACTGTTAGGACATTCTTCAGGCGGCAACAAAGACGGTTGCTCATCATCAATCAATGGACTTCAGTATCAACAATCACTGGGACAAATACATCGTCCACTTCTACATCGACTATATTGCATCTGGTTGGCAGGGTGAAAGGCTTTGGCGGAGGCGTCGACAATGCAGCGTCACCTCCGGGAGCTGTATCTTTTATTTTTCCGAAGGTATGCACCCAGGTCGGAATGACGGACACAGGCGACAGGACTGCTTGACCAGGACGACGGGCGACGACTTGGTGGCGAACGTGACTGGTGATTGCTCGGCGACGGGAATAAACGGCGCCATGCGGTCGTACCGCCAGTGGCCTGCAGATTCGGCTCGGCTTGCTGCAGGTCATGGCAAAAACCACCGTCTGGACGAGCGCTGTTCGAGAACGGCATCTAGGACTAGGAGTTGCGACAGTATCGGGTGACTGGACCAGCGCACTCCAACTGAAGCAAATGGGTCGATCATGCGGTATTCGCCACTCTGCCATGTTCCGAGAACCTCGAGGAATCCATTTATTTTCAGCATGCACGAGCGAAGGACGTGCGGTTGGTGGTGCAAACTGGCTTGGCGAGTTCTTGGCGCACAATAGTCTGAAAAAGGGGTATTATAAGAGCAGATGTATTGTTGACAGGTGGGTACAGAGCCGCGGGACGCATGGCTTCCAGCTATCGCCGCACGGCATTGGTCAGCTGCTCTGAAGGTTGCTCCTGCCACGAAGGAGAGTCCTGAAGGTCCTCACAAGGCAATGTTGCAGCCGTGTTAGGAAGCCGTGCAAATGACGGACAGATACAGTGGCTTTTCACCTGCTCAGAACGCTTGGACTCCATGATAATGTCATTAACCGAACTACAGTTCTTACAGAAGAGTAAATTGAAGGCATCATCGGCGGTACCTTTAAGACATTAAGAGTCCGGCATTTAGGCGTGGGCTTAGCAGCAATGTGCCAGCGCGTCTTGTACATAGGTGACGTAACCTCACAGGACGTCTGGACTCGCGGTGCCAACTCTTTCTTGGCGACGACCTTCGGACCCAATGGTTTACCGAAGTGGTCTCGCAGCTTCTGCTTGCAGGTATCCCAGTGACGGATTTCTTCGTGGTTTGGAATCCGCTTTCGCACAGTTCGCACCAAGAGAGAAAAGTATGTTCGTCAGCACCACTTTGGGATCCCATTTGTTGTGACTGCTTACCTGTCTCCAGCCAGTCGTAGACGGCGCATTCGGCACCACTGAAGGTCTCTGGATAACGCGGACGCGTAAGTACGAGATTTGACACAATCAATGCAGGCGTTGCTGAGCTAGGCGCCACCTTTTGCGACATCGGTAAAGAAACGAAGCCGTGGCCACTACTAAGCTCCGTTCTGACTCATCACCCCGAACCTTCGCGAAATATTACGAAGAGAAAGCCCGATGCATATTTCTATGTATAACTATTTACTTAGGCAGAAGTTAGTGGTAATCAGGCAGATTGGTAAAAAAGTCACAGCGCCAGGAGACAGTCGACCCTTCCTCCTCATCATCCCTCTTCCGTGCATGACCCTGTCCAAATCCACTGTAACAATAGACAACCCATCAACTTACAAAAAAAACTTTCAAAGGGTTCATCAAAAGCCTCAACAACATGGCTGGGACCAAAGAGCGCGTGGCAATGCTGGCGGAATTCAATGCCCCCCGTGGTACTTCGGGCTACGCGTATAACAGCCCTAAGTGCCATCACTTCTAACGCGATACGGCTGAACTCGGCTTTACCCTTCAAAACAGTGCACAATCCACAAGAACGGGGAAGATCATCAGCAGAGACATAAATCCTGACCTCACTTTCACTCTAAACATGAAGAATGCCAGCTGGTAAATGATTGACGAGACTCTCGGAAGTGACCATCTCATCCTGAGTCTCACTGTAAACACCCCATATAAGGAGAGTGTTCACAGGAGAATAGAATCTGACCGACTGGACAGCACTACGTAAGAATATCCAGATGGAACAAGAGATCTTGCAGGACCTCGTAGACGCCATTGGCAGCTAGAACAAAGCTGTCAGAACACAGGGGAAGTGCGCAGCGGAAATACTAGAAGTAGATACCTCCTACAGATGTGGGAAGCCAGAAGGAGCATGCTGAAAAGGTAAAAATCCCAAAGAATACAGAAGCCATACAAGCGCATTGCCTTGCTTACTATGCGTCCAAACAGGTGACAGATAATTGGTTACAATTCTGCGACTCCCTCAAGGGCACTCAAAGCACGACGAAAACGTATAATACCTTCAGATGTATTCTATAACCCGCCAAAACAAAAAAAAAACGAAACTAGCAGCGCACTACACAAGATAGCACACCTCTTCCAAGATACCAATGAAAAGCTCATTCATACACTCAAGGAGAGTTACATAGGACCCAATATACCTCTGTGCACCAAAACCATATGTGGGCAAAGCGAACCCCTACCTACATGCACCCACTATTATGCACGAAGCCTTCGAAATTGCACAAATTGCCTGGAAGAACACAGCGCCAGGTTCAGATAAAGAAGCTAATATAATAATATTTGGGGTTTTACGTGCCAAAACCACTTTCTGATTATGAGGCACGCCGTAGTGGCGGACTCCGGAAATTTTGACCACCTGGGGTTCTTTAACGTGCACCTAAATCTAAGCACACGGGTGTTTTCGCATTTCGCCCCCACCGAAATGCGGCCGCCGCAGATAAAGAAGCTATTCAATAAAGAATAAAGAAGCCATACAAGCGCATTGCCTTGCTCACTACGCGCCCAAACAGGTGACAGATAATTGGTTACAATTCCGCGACTCCCTCAAGGGCACTCTCAGCACGACGAAAACATATAAAATCTTCAGATGCATGCTAGAACCGGCCAAAACCAAAAAAAACTATACTAGGAGCGCATTACACAAGATAACACACCTCTTCCAAGGTACCAATGAAAAGCTCATTCATAAACTCAATGAGAGTTACATAGGACCCAATATACCTCTGTGCACCAAAACCATATGTGGGCAAAGCGAACTTCTACCTACATGCACCCACTATTATGCACGAAGCCTTCGAAATTGCGCAAATTGCCTGGAAGAACACAGTGCCAGGTTCAGATAACAAATGCCATTGTAAGAAATCTCGGAGACGAAACCTACGAACCTGTTATGCACCTATTGAACAAGTACTGCTGGAGCCGTGGTCAATTACCAGACATCTGGTAACAGGCCACTGTAATCACCATCCCCAGACCGGGCGAAACACCAACGTTAGAAGCCATCTCACATGCTGTCTCAGAGAAATGTTCCAAAGGGTGATTACCAACAGACTGCAATGATTCGTCCAACGCAACCACTGCTTCACGTCGACCATGGTCGGGTTCAGGCCAGGCCTCTCCACGCAGGATGCTTTGCTGCTCATCAGGGAAGAAGTGCTAAAGGAAATTCCCACAGTATGCGAAAACCTCATACTAGCCCTAGACGTGAAAGGAGCCTTCAACGATCTGTCACACAAAGCAGTGTTCGATGAGCTCAACATGATAGATTGCGGAGGGGAGATCTAACTTCACCAAATCCATCTTGAATAGAAAAATGGTGACGATTGGCCTGCACCAAACCAGATCGGATCTTTCCACATGCCCAACAAGGGTGCATATCAAGGCTCAATAATCTCACCACTGCGGTTCAGCATAGCCATGAAGAGGCTATTCTGACACGTGGACCAAACAGAAGAGCTAGGATACACAGTTTATGTTGACGATATCACTCTCTCGGCGAACAAGTAGTCTCTCGGGTGCAAAAAAAATTCTGATCTCAGCACGTTCCTCGATCCCTTGACTACACACTTTGATGGGATATTGCTTTCCGAAACATTGCTCACTGCGAATAACAGTCCTGCACAATTAGACTGTAACACATACAACGGTGTTACCAGGACTACCAAGTATGGTGGAGGATTACTCTTGTATGTGAAAGATTGTCTTATTCATGATGCCATCGATGAGCTAACTTTCGTGAATACTGGCGTTGAATGCACAACCATCCGATTACGAAATATTGCAGTTGCTGCACTGTATCCACCACCCGCGAGCAGAAAGTCTGAATTTCTTGATACTTTCGAAAGCCTTATATGTAAGTTAAACTTATTGCACGTGCCTTTTTTCTGATGGGTGACATAAATATCGACATGATATGCGATGACGCAGCCACTGTGCAGTTTGAAACTATTATCTCCACCTATTATTGTTCGAACACTATTAGGCTATTCAGCCGAATCACTGATCATAGCGCCACACTGCTAGTCGTTTGCATCATAAACGCACAACCAAATAAGAGTGCTTCAGGCCTATTTTCACTGAACCTTAGTGACCACTTACCAGTTTTTGCTCTTTTTTCTACTACACCTAATAAACCTCATTACACTGACAAAACGACGTATCTAGTTCACACTGACGTAGTTGTAGGCCAGTTCACATTTGAGAAAATTCGCTCGAGAAAAGCGCTTACGCACCGCTCTTTCGTATATGCAGAACAGGATTCTGATCACCCATATAGCGTTTTATTTCGCTATCTCAAGAAATATCGTGACAACAATTTTCCTATGGTATCGCACACACTAAAGAAAAACAAATCGAAACCCATGGATCAACACGTACCTTCACAGAAGAATAAAAATAAAAAAAAACAAAATGCATCATAAGTTTGTTCAAACACGTGACCTAGCGGCTCTAAAAGAATTCAAAACGTATCGCAAGAAACTAATTGTCGACACACGAAAAGTTGAGATTTTTTATGAATGCGTATTCGCCAAGATTTATAATGGTCCTCGCAAACTGTGGAATGCAGTGAATAATCTGGGACAATTTCTGGAAATCGAAACGCGTTTCAACGTCAAAGCTCTCTCCAAAGATATGGGCGATGATGCAACTACAACGGCTTTGAATGAATATTTTGCCCACTCCGGTGACTATTTGCCGCCTTCAGAACAGAGTACGCGGGAAAAATGGCCCCTAGAGTGACACATCCGAACACAATTGGTTGAGCCCCAGTGGCACCTTTTGAGGTATAAGCTCGATAAATCGACTACATAACAATGTCGCAATAGGTTCTGATGAAATAAGCACGGCACCTATGGACTATGTTGCGGATCTCATCTCAGGGCCCCTGGCTCATATCATTAATTGTGTGTTTGTTTCTGGTCTTTTCCGTTCCGATCTCAAACTTGCGCGTGTATGCCGTGTGCATAAAGGTGGTGCTCTAAATGACATTTTGAATTACAGGCCAATCTCTGTCTTACCTGCAATATCGTAGGTGTTTAAATATGCCATAAATTGCAGAATAACTTTCTCAGTAAGTATAACACAATCGCGAAGACGCGTCTCGCGGAACAACAGCATCGCCACTCCTTAATGATGCCCACAACATTGTCGTTCATTGCTTCAACACTAAGGTCCTCTTCCTGAGTTAAAGCCGAATACCTGTTCTGTAGCTTGATCTGTAATTCCTCTATTTTACCTCTTACCGCTAACTCATTAATAGCCTTCTTATGTACCAGTTTCTTCCATTCCCTCCTCAAGTCTAGGCTAATTCGAGTTCTTACCATCTTGTGGTCACTGCAGCGCACCTTGCTGAGCACGTCCACATCTTGTGTGATGCCAGGGTTAGCGCAGAGTATGAAGTCTATTTCATTTCTAGTCTCGCCGTTCGGGCTCCTCCACGTCCACTTTCGGCTATCCCGCTTGCGGAAGAAGGTATTCATTATCCTCATATTATTCTGTTCCGCAAACTCTACTAATAACTCTCCCCTGCTATTCCTAGTGCCTATGCTATATTCCCCCACTGCCTTGTCTCCAGCCTGCTTCTTGCCTACCTTGGCATTAAAGTCGCCCATTAGTATAGTGTATTTTGTTTTCACTCTACCCATCGCCGATTCCACGTCTTCATAGAAGCTTTCGACTTCCTGGTCATCATGACTGGATGTAGGGGCGTAGACCTGTACAGTCTTCATTTTGTACCTCTTATTAAGTTTCAAACCAAGACCTACCACCCTCTCGTTAATGCTATAGAATTCCTGTATGTTACCAGCTATATTCTTATTAATCAGGAATCCGACTCCTAGTTCTCTTCTCTCCGCTAAGCCCCGGTAGCACAGGACGTGCCCACTTTTTAGCACTGTATATCCTTCCTTTGGCCTCCTAACTTCACTGAGCCCTATTATATCCAATTTACTGCCCTCTAATTCCTCCAACAGCACTGCTAGGCTCGCCTCACTAGGTAACGTTCTAGCGTTAAACGTTGCCAGGTTCATATTCCAATGGCGGCCTGTCCGGAGCCAGTGATTCTTAGCACCCTCTGCTGCGTCGCACGTCTGACCGCCGCAGTGGTCAGTTGCTTCGCAGCTGCTGGGGACTGAGGGCCGGGGTTTGATTGTGTTCATATAGGAGGTTGTGGTCAAGTACTGCACCAGGGTGGCCAATCCTGCTCTGGTGAGGGTGTGTGTTACCGGTTCTGGTCACCGGGATCAGGCCTCACTCCAGGCCTGTTTGTGCAGTTTTATCAACACGCGGATTTTTTTCTTTTTATCCGGTGGAAAATTGCCGGCACCGCGATTCGAACCACGGACCTTTTGCACGCGAGGCGGGTGTTCTACCTCTTACCTACCTACCTACCTACCTACCTAATTCTACCTACCTAATTAGCCGCGAGCTACTAATTGCACGCCCATTGAGGGGCAGCAGCAATCGGAAAGTCGGGATGTTGTAGCTGCGAATAATATAGGCGACAGCGAGCAACTTCCGCCAGTCACAGAAAGTTCTTTCGCGGAACAGCAGAAAGATGAGTAACTGGCCGATGCTTGGCGCCAGGCGAAAAAGGAGTCGCATGGCATGGTTATCGATTTTCCGTTGCTTCATCTCAGGGAACAAATGGATAGGACACAGTGTCTCCAATTAGCAGTACCAAAGCCGCGCCGAGTCGGAGTGTTGGAGTTAGCGCATGACGGGGCCCTTGCGGTGGGTACTTCTCAGAAAAAACGGAGAAAAAAGCTCATTAAAGGGGAGTTCTTTTGGCAATCATTGGGGTCTGATGTGAAGTGCCATTGTCAGAATTGTCATCGGTGTCAGGTTCATGCGCGTAAGCTGAAAACCGATCGGGTGCCCCCAACGCCCCTGAACAGGCCGCAGACGCCTTTTGAGGTAGTTTACCCTGTGTGCAGGGGCACCCTTGAGCCAGCATCGTCACCTGGTCATAAATATGCTTTCAATGCAGTGGGATCAGATGTACATGCTCCAGACCCTAATAAGGTATGCGCTTTTCAGCAGCTGAGACCGCCTACGAAAAAACGTGACCTGACGAGTGTTCTAGGGCTTCTCAACTACTATCGAGTCTATGTGCCTAACTATTCAAGACTCGTCTTGCCACTGACAGGGCTGACCAACAAAAGGGCTCCAAACACACGGCCGTGGAACTCGGAGGCACACGTTGCGTTCGACTCAGTTAAAAGGGCCCTCGCGCAAATTCATGGGTTGACAGCACTAGACCCCGCAGAGGTTTTTGTTTGGCCACGGATGCATCGGAAATGGCAGTTGGCGCTTGCCTATCCCAAAAAGTAGGTGAAACCTAGCGACCAATTGCATTTCTTAGTGAGAAGTTGAGCGCATCGCAACAAAAGGGGTGCACAATTGAGCGGGAGGCGTTTGCAATTGTGTGGGCGCTAGAGTCTTTGGGTACATGGCTATTCGGCACAAAGACAAAAAAAAATGACTGACCATGATCCGCAGACTTTCCTGACTCGCGTGGCTCCCTCCAGTGCTAGGCTGACGCGTTGGGCATTGGCGATCCAAATGTACGACATAGAAATTGTTCACATCAAAGGTGCGCTGAACAAGGCTGCTGATGCACTTTTGCGTCTCTGATGAACATTCGGGATGTGTTATATCTTTGTTGAGTCAATAAGGTGTTATGGTTGACTCGGGCGCGTATATTAGTTGATCTTTAGCCATGAATTAGCGTGTATATCGAATCACCGTGCAGGAGTGGTTTTTCATGTTCAAAGACAAGTGTTAAGTGTAGTTTTAAGGTAACTCTAAAAGCTGAATATTTTTGTGTATAATGTCGAAATTTCTTTGGTGGCGTGTCAAATAGTCACTCAATTGCTGGTGCGACCGACTGAGCTGAGGGTATAGCTTGCACTGATCCCGTCGCTCCCGTTGAGTGTGCTCTGGGGGACCTCGGGGCGCACAGAGTGGGTCTCGTGTGTTGGGACAATCACGGTGCGACCTGGTGACCGCGAGAGACACTATACAACAGGACAATCGGGACTCCGTAGTGTTCATGTGCCTTGTGTTAGAGGAGTCAGACCTACGCGAACTTATTAATACTGTTGATTGCATTGCGGAGTGTGTCACAATGGTTTTTGCGTTGGTAGTATGGCTAGACTTTTGTTTACTAATGCGAGTGTGAAGTCTACGGTATTGTAAGCATTGTCATGTGTTCCTCTTCGCCATTACTACACGAGGTTATGCTTTTGTTAATGAAATTGAGAATGGTCTTGTGTGTGGAAGGGCTTGACTTAATTATTGTGCAAGTTTTTTTATATGTTTTTATCATGTTACGTGGACATCGAGTGTCCAGTAACACTCTTGACGGGGGGAGCAGTCAGTTTGAGATTAGGGACTTGAACTTGCTGCTACTTTGTGGCCCAGTTTAGGCGACTACAGCAAAGCGCAGGACGCGCTCACGCCTGCTGTATCGGTCAATAACCGGAAATTATGCCCGCATGTGGTTCCGCGAAGAGGGGATGCGGGCAACACTCAAGCTTCAAGATGAAAATTGGGCGGGTGCTTGAGGTCACCGCCACCGCTAATGCCCATGCACTTCCCAAATGTCCCGTCAACCGTCTCGGTCACGGAGATCGGTCGACGCGACGCTGCCCAGCCGGTTTGATGTTTGGCATCCGCGTGCGCCTTCTAGGAATGCCCGTGAAGACGGCGGTAGCTTTAAACCACTTAGCCGGCTACGGCCGATGGATTCTTTTGTGTGCGATTGCCATCGGGTCCCAATTACGGTGTTTGGATTTCAAGCGAGCCGGCACACAGCTGCACGGGAGACAGATTTCGCAGTACAGGCAGGGTAGCCCACTGTCCGGCGGATATGCAGTCAATGATCCGTGATTTCACGGAAACATTCTCGGCAGCTTGCATGGCGGCCGCTTGCAGGTGAAAAGAGGGAAGACATCAGGAGCCGATACTCGCAGCCCATCGTAGGGGAGAGGAAGGTGGCACGCGTCTTTGAGAAATCCTATCCCCTGGCGTGTTCCAAAGAGTGCCACTGTTTCAACCAATGCCGTGTGGGGCACGAAGGTGGTTGTGCTATTTGTTACAATGATGTGAACTCGCATGTGTGATTGGCTGGTTTACGAATTCTTTGTACAACTGAGGGCTTAAAAAGTCATGTTTGGTTGTGTGAAGGAGAGCGGAGCTTCGGGCTTGGACTCGGACAGACGCTTCGGTGTTTGAATAAAACGTCACTTCGTCGGAGAACGGCTCTTCCTTCGCGCTGCCACCGTGTACTCGAATCATCGAGGGGCGCCGACTTCGGAGCTACAGCAAATTCCCTCCTTGACCAGCATTGAAGCTGCAAGAGGACAAAGGGAAAGGAAATTAACTTTAATGTTCAAATACTTATTTAAAAATATGTTCCGACTCTCCTGTTTTCTCCACGCAATCGTACTTCTACGTTTAGAGTCTTTTTAAAACGGTTTCTTAGCAAGAAAAACAAAACCAAATTTTCAACTCTCCAAGCCGTCTAGGAGAACCAACGCGAAATCTGCCTGCGTAGCTTTCCAATCTGAATATAAAATAGCTATCCGCTCAGCCAAGAATTACCTTTTTTTTGAAACACTAACACATCCGCTCACAACTAATCCTAAGGAGCTTTGAAACATTATCGACGTACGCAAACCTGGGGAAATGGTTTTGATAACTGACGCTGAATTCATGTCCCCCGTGAGCTTTGCTCAACGGCTTTTAAGAACACAATTTTGCGATCTTTTTCTGACGCTCTGACGGATACTTCACCGTCCGCACGTTCTTTTACGTACCTTCAAATGAAGGCTATTTCAATCGACGTTGATGGCAATGCAATTTCATTAAAAAGCTGAAGTTTGCTCATCAGCGGGTGTGGATAACGTAAATTACAAATTCCTTAGGTGTGCTGTAGTCTGCTCGTCTATTTTCTTGTCACATATTTTTGCTCAGTCTTTGCAGAGTTCAACACTGCCGGATGACTGGATGACGGCGAAGGTGATTCCAGTCCACAAGTGTGGTGATATTCTAACCCTTTACACTACCGGCCGATCTCCTTGACTTCTGGTCCATGCAGGTTACTAGAGCGCATAATCTACTGCAACCTTGGCAGTTTTCTGGAGTCTCGTAACTTTTTTTACGTGACAGCAGCATCGTTTCCGTAAACATTATTCTTGTGAGATTCAATTACTAACCTTTACTAATGACTTGTCTTCCGCATTAGATTGAGCTTGAGTGATTGACTGTATCTTCCTTGACTTTTGAAAGGTTTTGACACCGTCTCACATCGGCTACTATCACTGTAACTTAGCGCGCTCCACCTTGGTTGCAGCTTATTAAATGGGTTCAATGGTTCTTCCAGAATATAAAACAGTTTGTTTCTGTAAGTGATCATGATTCTAAATCATGGCATGCAACATCCAGTGTTTCTCAGGGGTTAGTCCTTGGGCCTCTTTTTTTTCTCATTTGTAGTGTTATGGATGTGGAATGGATTTATTTACACTGTGAAGGGTAAAGAAAACATGGGACTGTCTGAAACAGCCGGTCACCAACAAACCTCGCGGCGCTTATTCTTTTTCTTTAACGCTCCTCCGATGCGGCGTTACATTTTCCTCCGGGGCATACGAAGCTCACCAAGCGAGTTAGAGTGCGCGTTGACGCTACGGCTTCAATCGTGTGACGAGGACAACTTGCGTCTTGCGTGAACGGCGGTTATCAGCCTTAACTTTAGCGATGAAATTGGTCACTTCACTCAAGCATTTGCGAATGACAAACGGGCGCGAATACTTGGAGAGAAGCTTTTGGCAAAGCCCTCTTTTCCGAACAGGTGTTCACAGCGGAACGAAGTCACCGGTGGTGAATCTGACGGGCAGATGTTGGGCGCTGTAGGGAGCCTTAGCACGGCAGGGTTCTGGGCCGTGCAAGTCGACGTGCTTCTTCGGCACGACACAATATATGCGTGACAGAAGCATCGTCGCTAGGTGAAAAAGGAAGTATGGTGTCGAGAAAACAAAGGATGGCAAGCTTACAGGGAAAAGAAAGATGCGTATCCTGTGGCTTCATGCTTGGCTGTGTTGAAGGCATATGTGACGAACAGTAATATGGCATCCCACATGTTATGAACCGCTGAGAGATACATTGAAAGCTTGTTGACGAGGATACAATTGGTGTGCTTGGTTATACCATTGGTTTGCGCATTGTGAGGCGTGGAATGACAATACTGAGTTCACAAAGGCGTAGCAACTCTTCCACGACGTCAGCGGTGCACTGCCGGCAGCGATCACTTATCACCACAAGGGGAGCTTCATGGCGGAGGATAGTCGAATGCAATATTAATGACGTGCCTGACTCTGTTACTTCTAATATAAGGCTCTTTGCAGACGACTGTGATCTATTCCGCGTAATTTATAATGAGTCTGACTTCTCCGTTCTTCAATCTGACCTTAATAAAATTTACTTCTGGTGGGATACATGCCTTTTAAAACTAAACATTCACAAATGTAAAGCACTGAGGGTGTATCGAAAAATTAACCAGTTCACTTCTCAACGCTATGATCTTAACGGTTGCCCTCTTCTGTTCGTTGACAGTCACAAGTTCTAGGCGTCCATATCACTAGGAACCTTCCTTGGCAGAAATATATCCGCCATGTTATTACCAAAGCTAACCTTAACCTTGGTTTTCTTCGCCGGAATTTCCGGCTCCATCCTGTCTTATTGAAACTATTACTATATAAACCACTCGTGCGGTTCTAAACTCGAGTACGATTCACCCATATGGGTCCCGTACACTAGCTCACTAACACAGCCCTTAAAATCAATTCAAAACCGCTTAGCTAGGCTTATACTATCTAACTACAATAGCTTAGCCAGCGTTTCTAGCATGAAGCAACAGCTTGACCTACCTCTCCTCTCTACTATATGCCGAATTTCCCCGCTTAAGTCAGTTTCGTAAAACACACTACACTAATAATGACCAGAAAATAACACTTTTATTTGGCCTCCATGCAATTTTTCATCTCGTATACATCATCGAATGTAGGTTGGGTTACCTCAGTGTAAAAGCAATGCATACCTCGAAGCCTTCATTCCAAAAACTAGTGAAGGCTGGAATCGCCTTCCCGCCTCCATCGTCGTTATCACAGATCATGATGTGTTCCAGTCGGCTATTTGAGATCATGTGCTGCCTCTTTAGCCATTTTTTTTCTTTTTTTACTATTGCCACTAGTCTCTGTACTGCCGCCTTGAGAGTAAATAAATGAAATCAAATCAAATCGCATGCGGCGTCACCGATGGCGCGCTCCGAACAAGGATCCCCGATCGCGCCCACCAAAACCTAAAAAGCAAAGCTGCTTAGGAAAAAAAAAAGATAACAAAGAAAGAAACTCACCAAAATTTGTCAGCGCTGGTAGAATGGCCTAAGCCGAACAATATGGACTATTTCAGATCGTGAGTGGGGCACCACTGTGATTGCGAAATGCAGTCTGGCACGACCTCATAGTCAAGTCCGCCAATTCATCGGATGAGCTTGTAGGGTCCGAAGTAATATCACAAAAGTTTTTCACTAACGCTTCGTCGATGTATTGGGGTCCAGACCCAAACCCGAGCACGGTCACCAGACTGGTACTCCACGTATCGTCGTCGGGGTTTGTAGTGCCGGCTGACGGAGCTCTGCTGGTTCCTGATGCTCAGGCACGCGAGCTGTGGGAATTCTTATGCGCGCTCAACATAGGCGGCCACGTCGAAATGCTCTTCGTTGGTAGCGTGCGGCAACATGCTGTCAAGAGTCATCGTCCGGTTCCTTGCGTAAACCAGGGGCCGTATAACGTAAAACTATTCCAATATCTTTTTATTCCAATCTCCTGACGTCAAATTTGCGTAACCGCCCACGCAAGCATCGGGCGGTCACCCGCAGAGTTGTCTGAACAAACCAATTAAGTGCTCCCCTCGGTCATAGGAGGCCACTCTTGTTTGCTTGAAAAACGAATAACCTTGCTTGCACTGAGCGGCTTGTCTTATCTAATTGGCTCACAAGAAGCGAGGAGTATGCTCAAGTGGAGAGGGATTCGATGGGGCCGAGAAACTGCACTGAATATAGATAACCGGATGAAGAGGGCGGTGCCGGCGTCTGCGGTTGGTCCGCTTTCTCTCACTTAGCTTGCGGTGGCTCGTTCACAATCACGGCGGCATGCAACAGAACCGTAAGAATACCTCTAAAAAGGATCCTCAGCAAAGAAGAGTTCGCTGGGTGAGGTTGTAAACGTGCCAAGAGTGCTTGGAAACGTTACACGGCCACGCAAAAGGTTTTATTGTACGTAAATAAACGCATACTTTCCGGCAGGTGCGAGTAGCCAGTGCCTAAACGATCGGCGGCGCCATGTCTTATTGCTTTTGGAACGGGGCAGCCTGCGGCTATTCAGAAGAAAATTCATTTTGTTCGGCACATTAATGCATCGCTAACGCGTACGCGTCCCTTTGACACTGTAAGTTTTTGCGGCTTTGTGACGTCGCGTGAGATGCAGGTGGAGTGGGTGCAGCCCGAAAACTTTTGAGCAATAGCTGAGGGTTAATGGCAAAAAGGCATCGAATCAGAATTAACTATTTTTGTTTTGTTCGGTCAAGTTATGCATAATAAGTGTGTACACGCCATATCAGATGGGCAGCTATCGCGGTTTTGGTGACGTCGCGTGACAGACAGGCGAATTGGGGGTGGTCCAAAAATTTTAGACCAATTGCGGTGGGCTGATTGCAGAATTGCAGTAGAAAAGTCTGGAATAGTTTTACGTTATAGCGTCCCAGCTTGAATGGTGCGATCTGCGTTGTTTCTTGCATGGTCGTGTTATAAGCGAAGGTTAGGTACGGAAGGACGGCATACCACGTCTTGTGTACGACATCGACGTACATTGCTAGCATGTTAGCGAACGTTTTGTTTAACCTGTTCGTAAGAACGTTCGTCGGCAGCTGGTAGGCAGTAGTCCTGTGGATTGCCTGGGTGTATTGCAACCAATGAAGCAGCAAGCACTGCAGTGAAGGCCGTTCGTCTGTCCGTGATGCGGACTTCTGGGGCACCATGTGGCAGCAGGATGTTCTCGACGAAAAATTTAGATATCACCCGCACTACCTTTAGGAAGAGCTTTCGTTTCGGCGTAGCGGGTAAGTAGTCGGTAGCGCCAACGATCCATTTATTTCCAGATGTTGACGTCGGGAAGGGTTCCTGCAAATCCATATCTTTCTGCTGAAATGGCCGGCAAGGAGGCTAAATCGGCCTTAGTAATTCTGCTTGCCTTATCTACTGTGACTTGCGTCGCTAACAGTGTCGGCATGTCTTCATGTAACCGGCGACATCTGTGGTCAGTCGCGGCCTGTAATAGCTTTGGTATATGTTCGATAGCGTCTGGCAGAATACGAAGTGCTTAGTTGTCGGATCTTCTAGTAGGGCATGCAGTACTTCTGGACGCAGCGCTGAGGGAAGAAGATAGTTGGGGCGAACAGGAGAGACGTTCTATACGAGGACGTCATTTTGCAATGATGACTAAAAAAATGATTGCTTAAATGCCCAAAGGACAACACTGGTGTTGCCTTCCAAATACTAGAAGAGGCTTTTTAGCTTCAGGTCTGATCGTTGCTGTTCAGCGAAGCCTTCTGCGCCAATTGTTCACCGGAAGGCGTCGTCATCCTCGTCGTCTTGCGGCGTCGGGTCAATGGGGGCACGTATGTGAGAGGCATTCGGCATCAGAGTGCTTCCGTCCGGATCTGTGCACAAAGGTTATGTCAAATTCTTGAAGTCTCAGACTCTGTGTGCGAGGTATTCTGAAGGCTCCTTTAATTTTGCCACCCAACACAATGCGTGATTGTCGCTTACGACATTAAAAGGCCTGCCATAAAGTAAGGGAGGCATTTCGTGGTAGGCCAAATGATCGCAAGACATTCCTTTTCCGTCGCAGGATAATTGGCTTCCGCTATTGACAGCGACCGACTAGTGTAAGCTATGACCCTTTCATATCCATCTTTTGTTTAGATTATGATGACGCCGAGGCCTCGGCTACTTGTGTTGGTGTGAATTTCGAGGGTTCGCCTTCGTCGAAGTGGGCGAGCACTGGTGGTGACTGCAGGCGCTGTTTAAGTTCTTCGAAGGTTTAGGATTATCGCGCTTCTCGCTCGAAATCGACGAATGATTTGGTGAGACAAGTTAATGGCTCGGCAATGCTTTAAAAGGCCTTGAAAAGTGCCCTAATATGTACTCAAGCCAAGGAATCTACGCATTCCCTTCTTGTCGGTGTGCTGTGGGAAGTTAGCGATGGCGGATGTCTTCTTCGGATCAACGTCGACTCCAAGTTTGCTGATGACGTGGCCCAAAAACAGAAACTCGTCGTAAGCGAAGCGTCACTATTTCAGCTTCAGAGTAAGCCCCGATGACAGGATGGCCTCTAGTACTGTCCCAAGGCGCCTAAGGTGATCGCCTAAGGAAATTCGCAGCAAGGGCGATGAAGTCGTCTTAGTAGACGAGACAGGTCTGCCACTTCAACCCTCCTAACACCGCGTCCATGACGCGCTGGAACGCTGCAGGCGCCAAGCAGAGTCAGAATGGCATGACCTTGAGTTCATAGAGGAAGACCGGCGTTATGAAGGAGGCCTTTCACGATACATCAAGGAGGCTTTTATTTGCAGTAGCTAGTCTTGTAATCCATCGACAAGAAGTATTTAGCGTCGCAGAGCTGATCCGATTAGTCGTCTTTCCGTGGGAGGGGGTATACGACTTTCTTCGTGATGTTGTTCATCCGACTATAATCAAAGCAGGAACGCACAGTTCCGTCCTTTTCTTCACCAAGACTACAGGGGATGCCTATGGGCTTTTCGATGGCTGGATAATGTCGCGCAGGATTTCATCGATGTGTTGTAATATAGCATCACTTTTTCGCATCGAAACTCTTCAAGGGCTCTGGTGGAGTGGTCGAATGGAATCACCGGTTATTATGCGATTTCTTGCAACAGGTGTCTCTCGAATCCTCGATGACGTCAAAAAGCAGTCTTCCTATTGTTGGAAAAGATTTTTGAGCAGTTGCTGCTTACTGAGAGAGAGACTTGGATTTATGTCTAAATGTGGTTTGCGAACAATGCTCGTCAATCTAGATGCGGCAAAATCTGAGAAGACAACCGCAATGTTGGTTGCCACACTTTCCTCGATGTATGCGATCGTTGTGCCTTGTTGATGTGTTTGGAATCCTGGCTGAATTTTTTCGGCATCACTTCCGTTTCTCCTCCATGCAGTCGAGGATCCCTCTCGGGACGCAAATTTTATGGTCTAGAAGTAGACTTTAGTCACCGTCGATGACGCCTTCTATATCTGCAGCAGTTTCGGTGCCGACGTAAAGTGACAATGCTGGTGTGAGGCGGAATACCGATTTGATCTTCGCGCACATTCAAGGCATGGTGACTACGAGCACTGTGCGGGGTATCGCTTGATCATTGGGTAGCGTTATCGACTTCGACTTCAAGTCAGCGATTGCGTTGTATTGGTTCAGAAGTTCAAGCCTATAATGACGTCTCGTGCACACCGTTGGAGGATAACAATGGTGGCAGGGTAGGTCCGGTCATGAACGGAAATTCTTGGCGTGCAGTGTCCATTGAGTACCATTAGGTGCCCTCCAGGGGTCTGAATTTGGGGACCTTCCAACACAGTCTTAACTTTCTTCAATTTGGCGGCTAACGGTCCCCTGATGACGGAGTAGACGGCTCCTGTGTTTGCTAATGCGGTGACTGCGTGGCCGTCGAGCTACGCGTCGAGGTCGGTGGCTATTTGTTTTCCGTGGCAGTGAGGCCTTGGTGTTTGATCACGGCTGCGTCGTGCTTACTTCTGGCAGGTACTTCGCGTCGTCGGGTCTTTGGTTCGCGCGTTCTTTCTTTCCTGCCTTCGTCGGGACGGCGACGTGTCGTTGTTATGCCGTAGAGACAATCTCTTCGTTGTCTTCGACGGCAGTGGAGGATCTTCGCCATTTTGACGAACAGCGACCGCGCCTCCATAGGTTGCTGCTTTTACTTTTCCGGATATGGGCTGATGGACCGGCCCCGCGCTGGGCCATCAGCCAGTTGCGCCGACAGCTAGCGCCGCAGTGACAGCAAACGAGACGGCCGTCGAGGGCTCCACTGAGTGGCGACGAGGTGGTCGATGCTATCACGTGGCCGTTCAACCTGCTGTAGGCGCGGTGCTTTGATTGCGAACCCTCGCTCTCAAATGTCGCGATGTGCGCTCCGCCAGTAGAGATGTCCGACTTCCCCGTAGTGATAGCAGAGCGGGCGGGGATCGGGAGCACGCTAAATGTCCAGCTACTCTGGGCGACAGGCGGGTGCGCTGACGTTTGCGTTGGGTGACGACGGAATTGCGGCCTTACGGGGCCCAGGCGCAGTCGCTGAATTGTACCATAATGACGGGTGGCGGCGGCGTAGGTCATCGCTTCCGGCTGGGTTCGCGGTGATGTCAGAACTTCTGGCACTTATAGTGACAGCTTGAGCTCTTGTTTACCAACGCCAGCGATCGAGGCCACCTAGGGCTGCGACCTTGGGCACAACCTCTGCAGCTCTTCCCGTACGACCGCTCTGATCGTCTCGCGCAGCTCATTGACCTCTTTCGCTTGAGCGTCGGCGCAGTTTTCTGTCAGCGCACGACGGTTGTATTTCTTGGTACGAATTGCAAGCGTCTTTTCGATCGTTGTGGCCTCCGAAACAAATTTAGCGGCAGTTTTGTGTGGGCTGGGTATCAATCCGGCGAAGAGCTGTTCTTTCACACCCCGCATCAAGAACCGAACTTTCTCTTCTTCAGACATATTGGGGTCCACGTAGCGCAATAGGAGAGCCCCTTCATCCGCAAAGATCGAAATGTTATCCTTCGGCCACTGCAGGCGGGTTTCCAGTAGAGCACGGCTCGCTTTTTACCATGGGCGCTCCTGAAGCTCTGCAGAAAGCGGCTGAAGAACAGGTCCGATATAGTTCGTAAACCACGTCCTTGCAGCGTCTTCTAAGGCGAAGTACACATGCCGCAGCTTCTCGCCGGAGTTACAGTTGTTTAGCGCAGCGATCTTTCGTATGTTTCCAGCGAGTTATCCGAGTCTTCAAACGATGATTCATGGAGGGTGGTCGCTCACTGGGCTGTTACAGCACGATATGACACGCTGGGGTTGCCATTGGGGTTGTGGGCTTGGCTATGATATCCTTTGTTGTCTTAAGCACAAATCCCTGTTCAGGGCGCAGGTATTTTAGCCTGCAGCTTTCGCGATGGTTCGTGACGACGTTAGTGTTTTCTTCGCGGTCCGCGCTTTTGTCACTGCTAGTCGAGGGCGTCCAGTACCTGAATGCAAGGCTTCCTACACCAAATGTCACGTGGTAGTGATGGTAAAGAACACTCTATCAAAAATCTGAATGGTGAAACTAACATTAGTGGGCGAACCTGTGCCGACAAAACAGGCTACACTCAAAGCTCAGCGAAAGCGTCGAACGAAGAGTCGGCGATCGTGGAAAATCTGATCGGCGGGACAAGCATGTCGGCTTGTATACACGAGTCATCGAAGGTTCCATCATAATCGCTGGTCCCTCCGTGTCTTCCAGAAATTACTACATAATTCGCGTGGCACATACAATCAGATTACACAAGTTTTCGTGAAAACAGACAACGGATAGAACCATCGATAACCTTCGAGAAACTTCAGATACATGCAAGCGCGTCCTGCGCGGAGTGCGAACGTTAAACCTTCGACAGGCGGTGAAAAAGCGGTCACCCAAGAAAGATAAGCAAGTACGTGTGCCAATATATATATATATATATATATATATATATATATATATATATATATATATATATTGTAGTCGGTAACATGCATGTGGTGCTGTGCGGACGGCCACCGCTGCGGCGCGAGACCCGAGCTCGGGCTGCTGATGCGAACGGCTAGGACTCGCGATCGAGAGCTACTTGCGATCCCTCGTACGAGCTGCAATAAACCCCCTTTCATTTGGTGGAGCTGCGGGGTAGACCTCGGAAACTGGAACTCCGAAGCCGGGCGCTACCGACTGCTGCGACCATGCCTGACGAAACCACCCAGGAAGATGCACCACAGCCTCCGGCGGTCTTCGTTTCCGGTGTGTAGCGCCAGCGTGATCCTGCCATCTTTAGCGGCACCGATGATCATGACGTGGAGGATTTGTCGTCATATAACGAATGGGTGAGCCAGCATAACAAGTGGGACGACGTCACCAAGTTGCACAACGTGCTGTTTTACTTAACTGGCGTCGCGAACCTCTGGTTCCGAAACCACGAACACGATTTCGCCACATGGAGCACATTCAAAACAAGTTTCGCAGAAGTGTTCGGGCGCCCCGCTGTGCGCAAGCTTCGCGCAGACCAACGCTTACGGGGGCGTGCGTCAATGTCAATGTCAATCCGTCAATGTCAGAACAGGACAAGATAAAACACATTATGAAAGGCATTGATGAGGACTCCTTTCAGATGTTGTTAGCGAAGGATCCGCGCACCGCTGCCGAAGTTATCAATTTGTGCCAAAGTTCTGACGAGCTACGGAAATAACGCATCTTAGCTCGGCGCCCACCGCCTACGAAAGATTCGTTAGCAGTATTAATTATTGGCGACAACCACACAACGTTGCTATCACAAATAAAAGAATTTGTGCGCGAGGAGGTCGCACGACAGCTCTCGATTTTGATGACCACGGAGAAGCCTTCTCACTGTTTGGCTCCAGCGCTCCGAGAGATAATTCAAGAGCAAGTGACCGAACCTCTTCCACCTCCGTGACAGCAGGCTCCCGTGGCCGCGCCTCTGACGTATGCTGAAGCCGTTGCACGGGCGCCTCGTCTACAGGGTTTCTCTCCTCCGCCTTCAGCGCCTCGCCCACCGGTGTTCTCTCCTCCGCCTTTGCCTCGCCAGCCGGCGGATCCCTTTTTCAGTGCACAGCAGCAGGGTCAAATCCTTGGCGCACTGCTGACAACCGCCCAATATGCTATGCCTGCGGTACCTCGGGTCATGTAGTGCATTTCTGCCGCCGGCGCTTGCCGGCTTTCGTGGGCCCCCCTTGACGACCCAGCTCCGACTTCCGACAATTCCGTATGCCTTCACGACCACCACCAGAAGTTACGCTGCTGATGACATACCGGCACCGCAGTCACAGCTACGGCACTCGTCACTCGCCATCCCCTCGTCAGCGTTCACTCTCACCCATGCGTCGTAGGCCCAGTGCCAGCGCTACTGAGGCGGAAAACTGATTTCCGCAGTTCCTGAGGCACGAACTGCGTCATCGTCGGAACATCAAAGTCCTCGTTTTTCCCCCGCTAACGTTATTGAAGTGTCCGTTGATGGCATCAAATCCCTAGCGCTCGTCGATACAGATGCTGCTGTATTCGTGATTAGTGAGAAGCTTTGTCGTGCACTGCGGAAAGTGACCATGAAGCCTTCGGTTCCATTGCTTAGAACAGCCAGTGCGCAACAAGTACAGCCAGTCGCTATCTGCACCGCCAGGGTGCTGATTCGAGACATCTTGTATTCGATTGACTTCTTTGTGTTAACTTGTTGCTCCCACGATGTCATTCTCGGTTTGGATTTTCGGTCGCGCCATCATGCCGTCATTGACCGCGCATGTGCTGAGGTTCAGTTCTCCGTTCTGTGCGATTTGCCATCTCACGACTTTCAAATTCAGGATCTTAGCAGGATCTGTGTAGCTTCAGATACTGACGTTTCTCCTCACAGTGCTGTATTTGTCCCTCTTTCATGCGCATCGCTTGCCGAAGCGACAGTCATGTTCAAACCAGCTGGCGTCTTCATTCGCCGCCAGCCTATATTGTTGCCGTTCACCCTCCTTACGGTTCACCATGGTGCTGCAGAAATATTGATTTCAAACCCAAATTCGTACACTTTGGCGAGACTATTGGTACCATCGAGTCTGTGGACGCTGACGTTATTGTGCATTTCCCTATGGCTGACGACGTAGATACTGCCAACGTAACAGCACTGACACCCCATGTGCCATCTAACCGAGTACCACCGGATGTTTTTTGTCGCTCCATTGGCGATGACCTCGAGCCGACACAACGTGAGCGGCTAATTACTCTTTTAAAGGATTTTCACGCCTCTTTTGACTGGAACCAAGCATCATCAGGCTGCACAACTACCGTCTCTGACCACATTGATACGGGATATCACGCACCATTACGCCAGGGTCTGTACCGCGTGTCACCCACCGAGCTTCGTGTCATCACCGAGTTAGTTGAAGACATGCTCGACCATGGTGTTATCAAGCCATCCTGCAGCCCTTGGTCAGCGCCTGTAGTGCTCATTCAAAAGACGGCTCGATTCGTTTCTGTGTGGACTATCGTCGCCTCAACAAGATTACACAAAAAGATGTCTATCCTCTACCGCGCATAGATGACGCCCTGGATTGTCTACATGGTGCTGAATTCTTTTCTTCTTTGGACTTGCGATTGGGCTATTGGCAAGTGCCAGTGGATGAATCCAACCGCTCGAAAACAGCTTTCATTACGCGTGATGGCCTGTATGAGTTTACACTAATGTCAATCGGCCTCTGCAATGCGCCCGCGACATTCTAAAGAATGATGCACAATATTTTGCGAGGCCTCAAATGGAAGACGTCCCTGTGTTATTTAGACAACCTGGTAGTTTTCTCCCCTGATTTCCCCACTCACCTCTGTCGTCTACGCGAAGTCCTTACTTGCCTTGCCACCGCCGACCTTCAACTTAACTTAAGAAAGTGCCGCTTCGGCGCCCGCCAGCTGACCATACTTGGCCATGTCGTTTCCAAAGACGGCGTCCGTCCCGACCCTGACAAACTTCGTGCTGTCGCAGAATTTCCGCGGCCGAGTACTCTGAAAGAGCTCCAAAGTTTTATCGGCCTTTGCTCTTATTTTCGACGCTTTGTGCGCAATTTTGTCTGCATCATCGCTCCCGTGACGAAGCTCCTGGCTGGCCCAGGTGACCTTCGCGATTGGACTCCGCCATGTGACCAAGCCTTCACCACTTTGCGTCGTCTGCTTATATCACCGCCTGTTCTACGCCACTATGACCCGACTGCACCGACTGAAGTTCATACGGACGCCAGTGGCGTTGGTCTTGGAGCCGTCCTTGCGCAACGCAAGCCTGGCTTTCCGGAATATGTGGTTGCATATGCGAGTCGTGCCCTCACGAAGGCAGAAACCAAGTATTCTGTCACAGAAAAAGGATGTTTGGCTATAGTTTGGGCGTTAAACAAATTTGGCCCTTACTTGTATGGCCATCCGTTCGATGTTGTGGCAGACCACCACGCGCTCTGCTGGCTTGCCTCACTGAAAGACCCGTCAGGCCGTCTTGGACGTTGGGCTCTTCGGCTCCAAGAATTTGACATTCGCGTCATCTATCGATCCGGGCGCCAACATTTTGATGCCGATGCACTCTCCCGATCGCCCTGCGATCCGACGAAACACCACACTCACCCATAGAGTGCCCGGTTGCTACACGTGCTGTTACTGACATGCCGTCTGAACAGAGGAAAGATCCGTGAATTGTGTCTCTCATTGGCATCCTTAGCAGTACCTCGACGGCTACATGCCCTCGAGCCCTTCGTCGCCAAGCCACCCATCTCGTGCTATGGGACGCCATCTTGTACCGCCGAAACTATCAACCGGACGGACGGAAACGGCTGCTAGTCATCCCTCGCCATTTGCGCTGCGACATATGCACGTATTTCCACGCTGACCCACAACAAACTCATGCTGGCCTCCTGAAAACCTACGGGCGGCTCCGCCAGCCCTACTACTGGCGCGGCATGTACTCTTGTGTCCGCAAATTCATTCAATTCAATTCAATTCAATTTATTTCCAGAATTACAAGTGTTCTGGTGGATACCAAAGGCTAAAAGCTGTTGGAAAACAGCTTGACTAGGCCGATGGTCCATTACAAGGCATACATGGTGGTTGCATCAAAATTGTAACATTGTTAGACACTCAGAATAAAATCACTTACATAAATGCACAATAACAAGACCGAAAATATTATAAAGACTAAGAGAAAAAACATAATTGATACATCAGAAAAATGGAAGTATGTGTGTAAGGGTTACTAACAAACTAATACAAGTCGCTCTGATATAAAGAGTAGTTAATGCAGACTGATTCGGTCATGTGTAGCTTGTCAGTGACGCAAGACATCTCCTCATACGACAGGCCCTCTGCAACCTCTACCCTGTCCTGCACGTCCTTTTGATCGTATTGGCATTGACCTTTATGGGCCTCTTCCATCCACTGCTATAGGAAATCATTGGATAATTGTCGCAGCAGACCACCTCACAAGATATGCCGAAACTGCCGCACTTGCTTCAGCTGCTGCTCGCGACGTCGCCGCATTCATGTTACGGCATTTCATCTTACGGCATGGCGCACCGCGAGAACTGCTCAGCGACCGAGGCCATGTCTTCTTGTCCGAAGTTATTAATGAGCTACTCGCCGCTTGCCGCACTATTCACCGCACCACTGCGGCGTATCACCCACAGACTAATGGTCTAACGGAACGGTTCAACCGCATTCTTGGTGACATGCTCACCATGTATGTTGCGTCTGATCATTCCAATTGGGACGATCTCCTTCCTTTTGTGACGTACGCGTATAATACCGCCGGTCAGGCTACCACAGGCTTCTCCCCATTTTTCCTTCTTTATGGACGTGAACCATCCACTACCCTCGACACCGTGCTACCACATCATCCGGATGCCTCTGAATTCACCCCTCTTTCCGAAGTTGCTCGCAATGCTGAAGAGTGCCGCCAACTGGCTCGCTCGTTCACGTGGGATACCCAAGGAATCCACAAAGATCGCCACGTCGACGGGCAGCCCACACATTCCTTCGCCGTGGACTCTCGCGTCCGGCTTCAGCTGCCCTTCCAATCTCCATGCCTTAGACCAAAGCTTGCTCCGAAATATCAGGGTCCGTACTGGATCGTCGCGTGTACATCGCCGGTGAACTATGTGGTCGAACCGGTGACGCCATCTTCGGACAAACGCCGCCGTGGCCGCGAGACGGTTCACGTCAGCCGCCTGAAGCCGTACTACGACCCCCTTATCGCGTCATCACCTTAGGTCGCCAGGATGGCTCCTCTTCGCCGCGGGGGCAATTGTAGTGGTTAACATGCATGTGGCGCTGTGCGGACTGCCGCCGCTGCGGCGCAAGACCCGAGCTCGGGCTGCTGATGCGAACGGCTAGGACTCGCGATGAAGAGCTACTTGCGATCCCTCGTACGAGCTGCAATAAACCCCCTTTCAATATATATATATATATATATATATATATATATATATATATATATATATATTGAAACGGGGTTTATTGCAGCTCGTCCAGTCTGGGCATCCAAAACACTGGTTGGCGCGAATTCTCGACATCGTATATATATATATATATATATATATATATATATATATATATATATATATATATATATATATATGATGTCGAGAATTCGCGCCAATCAGTGTTTTAGATGCCCAGACTGGAAACCTCCTCGCCATGAACAAGCTTACGACTTCGCTAAGAGTGCAGCAGTGGCATTATATTACTGATGTATAACACGTGAGGCCAAAGTGGCATACATATTTATATATATATATATATATATATATATATATATATATATATATATATATATATATATATATATATATTGAAAGGGGGTTTATTGCAGCTCGTCCAGTCTGGGCATCCAAAACACTGATTGGCGCGAATTCTCGACATCGTATATATATATATATATATATATATATATATATATATATATATATATATATATATATATATATATATATATATATATATATGATGTCGAGAATTCGCGCCAATCAGTGTTTTGGATGCCCAGACTGGAAGACCTCCTCGCCATGAACAAGCTTACGACTTCGCTAAGAGTGCAGCAGTGGCATTATATTACTGATATATAACACGTGAGGCCAAAGTGGAATTTCCTTGCAGCTGGCCGCTCACATTTTTACTCTGCAATCCTGTTCACTCGTCCATAGTGGGTATGAGCCACAAGTTTATTGGACAAGAATACTTGGGACATCGAATGCAGCGGCAGATGATGAGACAGAAATGAATTTCTTTGAGTGCATAAGGTGCTGCAAAAAGGTAACGCTAATTAGGTTTTCTTCCGCTAGCTTACCTTTGATTGGGTATTTTCTTAAGTTAAGGGTGCGTTTATTTCTTTAGCCGCTTTCTCTTTATACCGGAAAGCATGTGTTGTGACCTAAAAACTTCCAATGAGCGCCAAAGAACGCCCGCAGGCCTCGCGGTGCTTAACGTACGGAACCACATTTGTTCGGTGGTGAGTAGCCTGTTAAACTGTACGCCACCTAGCTTTACCACCAGAAGTTTTTAATCGGTTGCTTAGCCGAAGAGCTAGTATTATTAATAATTTTTGTCGTCAGGCCAGTTTACCTCTCTTAGTGCCGGCAGGGATTCGTACTAGCATCCGGAAACAACGCCTGGTTCCTGCGTTCCTTATACTGAAGCCGGGAGACCAGGCTGCGTTGCCACCACAAGCCTCACTACCTTTTTTATGTGGCAGTTAACTTCCTTCTTTGATAAAGTTCGCTGTTCGTGTGGCGCATTTTTGCGTGTTAGATATTGGATAATTTGCAGAAGTGATGTGTCGTAATCGTGGCGTCTGACGTAATGTGCGTGACGTAGCTGCATGTTCTTGGGGTATGCAGGGAAACGATGAAAACAAAGAAACGCACATCGACGGGACAAGCATGCCAGTATATGTTTGACCAAATATATCTCAAGTAACAGCTCCGCTTCATTATCCGGCAGGAAGCGTGACTCTCTAGGGTGCAGGGCACACATGCAGAAATTGCAGGTGTTGCCACGCTTCGATACGTTGTAGACACGATTGCGAGCGCGTGATCTTTGTAACGCAGACTGTTTCTTTACATTGGCCATACCTGGTTAGGCACTCTTTATCAAACACACTTGAACCTCGTTGTAACGAGACGGAATATAACGAAATAACGAACATAACAAAGTACGTGCAATTTTTTTGGAATCACCATAAAAACATATTTATTTATGAACTCGTTTTATCGAAGTAATATTGTTCTGCCAGAGCATATAACAAATTAAATTCAAATCTGAAAGCAAAAAAAAAGAAAGAAAGCGCCTGCATTCCTTTCTGTCAAAGTGAATGTACAGAGAAGAAGTTAGAGACGTTAGACAAGTACCAGCGCCCCAAATGACATTAGATGACGTTTAACATGGGACGTTGGACATAGGAGGTCAATAAGGGACGTTTTACAACCACTCGTGAACAAAAGTATACGGACCAGGGATTGCGCGATAACACTAAGTATCTTCTATGTCTGTGAATACAGCTTGAAATGAAGCAGTCCAAACTTGGCATTACGAATTTTCCAGTGCACTCGGCAGTTTCCGTTTCTGTCTTAATTACGAATAAATTCTGTTCTTTCGGCGACCGTGTGGTCCGTGCGCTTTTCCTCGCGGTCGTACCTCACGCGTGCACGCATATGCACTCAAGTGCATCATACATCCTCATTCTTCTAGGGCCTCCGCCAGGCGCAACGGTTTTATTGAACGAATATTTCAATTTTTGAAAGTAATGTGCAGATTGGTATAATGTCCGCATCCCAACATGACAGACCAAAATGTTAAAAACAAAAAGAATTTTCATCGAAGAAGCAATCGCATTCGGTAACCCAATGCTGTGCGCGCACATCGGTGAATTTTCGTGCGATGCGCAATTCCGCGTGCTCCTACTAGATGGCAATAGCTGCGCGTTGATCTCTGATGTAGTGTTACATTCGCGGATTCGGGGTGTGCAGTAGTTCCCGGCTGCGTAGGCACCAATTTGGCCGAAAAGTTTGGTCCTGTGTAGGGGTCACACGTCGTCGAAATTGCCATAAAATGTGCGGCCCTTACACGAGTCTATCTCGGTGAACTGCGTCAGAAAGTTCCTCAACACCGACTTGCACACAAGCTGCGGACGTAACGGCTTTGGATTCTACTTCAAAGACGAACCCATTTACAACGGTCGTTTCAGATCTGAGGCCGCTAGGTAGGTGCACTGTTTTTTGGGATGAACACAAGCCAACGAAAAATCCGAGGCTAAGAGCTTCGCTTCAGTATACCTACCGTTAGGCGGCGAGCATATCGCTTTACACCGGATTCTGCATTCGTATGGCACGGCAGTTCCAAATTCCAGGGACGAATACGCCGCAGCGGCGCGACTACACCACCTCCAGAGCTCCATCGTAGCAGCTTTCCCTATTTGAACCAGCACGCCGCCGGCGCCCACCCGTGCCAATCGTCAGCACGCGCCGGCCCCAGCGTTCACGGATCTCTATTACATCCATGAGCCTTCTCCTCAACTCAAAGGCGCTACAGTTCTTTCAAAGTATTTCTCTACACCGAACGCAAGCTAGTTCCGCTACTCTACGGCCCGCCGCTCCCCTTGGGCGTTCAACCGGTCATCTGCTTTCCGTTCGGGGGCACATGACTCATCAGAGATTCCGAGACTCTTCCAGTAAGGGTCTCCTGTAGCGGCGCGACTATCACCTCCACAGCCGCCGTATAAGACGGCTCACGTGCAGGTAGAGGTAGCGCGGCAAAGGAAAACACTAGAGCGCTAACCCCCAGCGCTCTAGTGTGCGCTCTACTTGAGCGCTATAGTGTGTTGCACACTCTTTCGTGTATATTTTTGCCTCACAACGATAATCGGCATCCGTCTTGCTTGCGATTCCTTTCTTGAAAACGCTACACTCGTTACTTTCCAGTCCAGAATGCTCTGTCATGCTGATAACGCGCATGCCGCTCGTGACTTGGAAGTACCGGGCTTGCAGCGTTAAAGAAAGGAAATGCGGCACAGACAGATGATGATTATTGTCGCGTGGCAAATAATCACACCAAAGGTTGCAAATGTTTTGAGAGTGTGACACTACCGATGTCACGCAGCACTATGGCTGGCAGGCCGACATAAACCTTGGTCATTGCGGCCAACCTCTTCGCGCTGCTTCTCACAACGGCGTTACCGCGACGCGGTCACCACTGCGCGTAGCTGCGCGCACAGTGGCCGCGAATGAGCCGCACTTCTTCATAATCGCAACTCTTCATTTGACACGTACATACTAAAAAAGATTGCACCCTTTGGGTTGTATTTTGCCTTCAAGCAATAATCGTCATCTGTATTGCCCACGTTTCTTAATATAATAATATTTGGTGTTTTACGTGCCAAAACCACTTTCTGATTATGAGGCACGCCGTAGTGGAGGACTCCGGAAATTTCGACCACCTGGGGTTCTTTAACGAGCACCTAAATCTAAGCACACGGGTGTTTTCGCATTTCGCCCCCATCGAAATGCGGCCGCCGTGGCCGCGATTCGATCCCGCGGCCTCGTGCTCAGCAGCCCAACACCATAGCCACTGAGCAACCACGGCGGGTAGCCCACGTTTCTTGAACGCGGCGAGCTCGGTACTTCCTAGTCACGAACATCTTGCGCGTTATCAGCTTGACACAACATTCTCGACTGGAAAGAAGCGAGCGGCGAGTTCTTGAGAGGAAACGTAATAATATAATATTTGGGGTTTTACTTGCCAAAACCACTTTCTGATTATGAGGCACGCCGTAGTGGAGGACTCCGGAAATTTTGACCACCTGGGGTTCTTTAACGTGCACCTAAATCTAAGCACACGGGTGTTTTCGCATTTCGCCCCCATCGATATGCGGCCGCCGTGGCCGGGATTCGATCCCGCGACCTGGTGCTCAGCAGCCCAACACCATAGCCACTGAGCAACCACGGCGGGTTTTGAGAGGAAACGCAAGCAAGGCAGATGACGATTATTGTTTGGGGACAAGCTAAGCCCCAAGGGGCGTAAACTTTTTTTATAGTGTAGCTAGAGAAGCAAGGCACATCATCCGAAATCGCCACCTTGATGGTCACGCCTGGCTACACAGCGCCTCTTATCGACGATGCGTGCGCGCGCCGTTGCCAGCAACCAGTGCTTTCACCTCTCTACCTAATTGCCGTGCGCCGTGCTTACGCAGCTAGGCGATGACCTCCGAGATTGCGTGAAACAGCCACGAACCGGTCAAGCCAAGCCAGCACGCCTACCCCACAGAGCCTCGTGAAAGACGAGTGTCTCATTTCAGGAATGGCCAGCAGTTTGACCGCTGGCGAGAAAGCAAGCGAGTGAGAGAGAGAAAGTCTGAGGGCCATTGCGCCTTGAATGTCTGACTTTGCCTGCTAATACGGATAAGTGTCCTTGCTTAATTTTTAATCGTTTGTCCCAAGGCGGTGCCGGCATTGCTGTTTTGAGATCACGTCTGTGTGTCTTTTCTCGTGCCCCTTGGATGTTGCTGGCGAGTTGCATTTTTTATTGCGCTTATATCTACACTCCCACGGCATTTCTGTCGTCGCTATCGGCGTTGCGGTGAGATTCTCTATAAAGTATAACGGCGGTAAAATCGTTACCACGCGATGTGTGCTGTTTGTGCGAGTGAAAGCATTGTGAGGTTTAGCCGGCGATCACGGTCAATCTCACCCACGCAAGCAAGAAAAGCGGGGAGGAAGCTCGACGTCTTCCGTCGAGCGCATACGGGGCCAAAGTAAGGAGGGAGAGCGTGTTCCTCTTCGGGCGGCCGCCTGCGCCCTCCCGGACCGCTGTATCTTCAGAGCCATCTATAACGGAGACCGGGTCCAGCCGCGCGCGGTGTTTTTGAGGCTTAGTTCGCGTTGGTGCGACACGCAACAAGATGGTCAATTCACTCGCTGCTGCTGCCGTGCTTCCTAACTACAGCGTTTCGAAAGCGAGTTTCCGCGGTGTTTGGGTGAGATATGTTCCTGTTCGCTTGTGCGCGCGTGACACCATGTTTTTGTTTTACGTAATTTGCCTATGTTTACAAGTTTACACGTCCGATAAAATTATTATCCTTGGTTCGCATATCTAGTTGTCGACTAATTTACTATCGCAATCGATGCTTCGCCTTTCGGGCAATATGGCGATTTTTCTCGCAACCGTAACACATGAAATCTTGTGATAATCGTGAGGGGATTACAGAACCTGTGAGACTGTCGACGAATCGGATAGTTTTATAGCTTTAGGGCCAAAGCACTAATCTTGAGCTGTGTCTTAAGGTACGTGAGACGTACAGGAGTCCTAGAAGCTAAATGTGCATCAAACGTAAAGAATGAAGGCTTTCTCGCGCCTGTAGCACTCGTGCTGAGTCGGTCATGCCGGATTATACCCCCTTTCTTGCGCCTTACGCTACTCTGCCTTCAAAATAATAGTACTGATTTTCCCGCTGGATCAGTAAGGGCAGCATTAGAGACTGGGTCTGCTCTGCTGGAGCAGTATATTATCTCTTGACATACTTTACGCATGCTTCTCTCCAGCAGGGAAGCAGTTTGGGCGTGTTGGTGGGATACATTCAGACTGGGATACATAGCGCAAAAAATGACACAGGGACAAGCAGAACGCAGGACGAGCGCTAACTTTCAACAATTGATTTATTGCAGCTGGTGAGTATATATATACTCACTGGGACGCCACTCAATAGAACACACTGAAGGGAGGAGGAAAAGACAGTCATGTGACTATTATGCCCAAAAATTCAAGCTGTTTCCTTGATAAAAATATAGACGGCGTGCTAACGCACTCGTCACCTGCTCTGGCTATCTGAGCTTCTTCAACAATTTCCCTCGTAATCTTATTCCTGTGGCGATAGACAACAACAGTTTGTTTTAATAGCGGGAAGCATGGTGCCTTCGCGTCACATTTTCTACAATGGGCAGCCAGATGTCCATCTATTGCAATGCTCTCCACTTTGTTACTATGCTCCGCGAGACGCACGTTTCAACATCTGCCCGTCTGGCCCACGTAGTAGTTCCCACACGAGAGTGGGATCTTATACACAACATTGCGAGTGCATTTAACAAAAGCATCTTTGTGCGCGGTAGCGCAACCAGGCTTTCGTTTCCTCATGGGACAGCTCATCACACTGAACCTCAAGAGTTTGTTAGGTGCTGTAAACACAACGTTTACACCGGAACGTTGCCCAACCTTTTTTTAGGTTGTGGGAAACCTTATGAAAGTACGGAAGTACCGCCACTTTTTGTTTGTCCCTTTCTTCTTTCCTCTCTCTTTCGTCATCCGCTCTCTGTTGTTGTGTATAAGATCCCACTCTCGTGTGGGAAGTGCTACGTGGGCCAGACGGGCAGATGTTTAAAAGGGCGTCTGGCGGAGCATAGTAACAATGTGGAGAGCATTGCAATAGATGGGCATCTGGCTGCCCATTGTAGAAAATGTGACGCGAAGGCACCATGCTTCCTGCTATTAAAACAAACCGTTGTTGTCTATCGCCACAGGAATAAGATTACGAGGGAAATTGGGGAAGAAGCTGAGATCGCCAGAGCAGGTGACGAGTGCGTTAGCACGCCGTCTATATTTTTATCAAGGAAAGAGCTTGAATTTTTGGGCATAAAAGTTACATGGCTATCTTTTCCTCCTTCCCTTCAGTGTGTTATATTGCAGTGGCGTCCCAGTGAGTATATATATACTCATCAGCTGCAATAAATCAATTGTTGAAAGTTAGCGCTCGTCCTGTGTTCTGCTTGTCCCTGTGTCATTTTTTGCGCTATGTATCCCAGTCTGATTGCCTCTCTCCGCTAAAGACACGTTGGAGCTTCAAGGAAAGCAGCATACAAAAAGCCTATCACGGCACGAGATACGTATAATTTGTTATGAGTGACTCAGTACGAGCGCTGTAGGCGCAAGAAAACCTTCATTCCCCACGTCTTACGTACCTTTAGCTCGTGGTACGTATGGCGTACCTCACACGTACCTAATGCGTACCTTATACGTACCTACGTATAACGTACCTTGAACGTCATAAGTATGACGTACAACGTAACTTTAATGCTTCGATCCCAAGGCAATAAACTTGTACAATTCCTGGTCAATCTCTCAGATTCAGTAATCCTCTCGAGGCTATCAGACGATTTCCTGTGATACCGTTGTGAAAAAAACGCAACAACCTCGGCAGCAACATCGAAGGAGCACAGAGAACACAAGCTACCAAATGGAAGCTCCGATGTATCTTAGCTTCTGGAATTTGGGTGCGTTCGACGTACCTTTAGGGACTTCTTTGTTCGATTCGTCGGTAGTCTCAATGATTTAGGGATTACCTCACGACTATTACATGATTTCTGGTGCAACCGTTGCGTCAAAAAAACGCTGCGCTCTTGCCAGCAACATCCAAGGAGCACGAGGAAAACAGGTGGACGATCAACACACACACATACACAAACAACTTGAAACGGTAATGGCGGCACGCCTAGGACCAAACACACAAAACGAGCGAATCAAGTTCTCCTCCATAGTACCTAGGCAAAGTCCATCATTCAAGGAGCAAAAGACCCCAGATTTTCTCTCTCCGACCCGCTTGTACTCGTGCCTGCGTACAAACGGCAAGTGATTCCTTAAATGAAATGCTCGTAGTTATTACGTTTCGACTCTTCGTACGTATTACTCCTCGTTTATGGCACTCCGCCAAGCTCTGTCGGCGGTATACTTCGCCGTATTTGCGAAATCTCTGAAAGTCATGAAGGTCGCCCGAGAGTACCGCCCCGTTGCCAACGTAGTCGGCGCGCCATGTTTGTGCCACGTGCAGCTTTAACATGGCAGACTTCGCATCAGAGCGGGCTAGCTATTCTGTTCGACCACATCGCTATTTCACCAGTTGCACGACAATTTGAGCGAGCCAAGTGACACGCAGAAGCGAAAAACCATCGCATAGGGACATAAAGAGGCTGTTGCCACAGCTGTCGCGTCAGGTGCTAAAAGGCCGCGCGTCGCACACGTGAGAGATCTTTTGCTGTGGTTTTACTGTATTTTCGTCGCATACTTGGCCGCTTAAAGGGTCGGTGGGCAGCGGAGCAGTACTTTTCTTTGCATCCTCAAAGTTATGCATACCGCTGGGCGGTCTACCAAAGTAATGCATATAGCGGAATAATTTCGGCTTCCCCTTCAACATTGTTGTAAAGAGGTTGAAAGGAAACTTAACGCACTGCGTTGGCATGGCAATAATTGAAGCCTGGACTGTTCATATCCCAATTTTATGTAATATTGTAACGGGGATGTTGGGAGCATAGACAGAGTGTATTTACAATGTATATATATATATATATATATATATATATATATATATATATATATATATATATATATATATATATATATATATATATATATATATATATATATATATATATATATATATACACACACAAGGACTCAGAGTTGTTAAGATGACTGACCAGCAACAAAACGCCGCAGCCAGGGTCTCGCGATCTTCTTCTTCCTTTCTCTTCCCTATGGTGGCTGCCAAACGTGGGAGAAAAAAGCAATAACGTCGTCAAGATAGCAAAGAGAGCTGGTCCATTTGTAACCTCGCAGAAAAGAGTCCACCATACTTTTAAATGTCGCAGGAGCATTGCATAGGCCAAATAGCATCACTTTGAACTGATCAGGTGTGATGGAGGCCGTCTTCTCGCGACCTATTTCATCAACTGAAATCTACCAGTAGTCGGATCGAAGATCAATGGACTAGGAGTTTTTAGCTCTGTGCAAGTAGTCCAAGGCGACGTCGATGCGTGGTAGTGGGCAGACGTGTTTCGCGTGAGCTTGTTTAAATGGCGATAATCGGTGCAAAAACTCCAAGTACCATTTTTTTCACAAGAACTACATGCAAAGCCCAACTGCTGGCTCATAGTTCGTTTACCCCTTCGCGGAGCATTTTGTCCACTTCTGTTTGGATGACTCTACTTTCAGCATGCGAGACACGATAGGGACGCCGATGAATAGAATTCGTGTCTCCAGTGTTTATACGGTTGTGAAGAACAGATGTTTAGCCTAAAGGCTTGTCACCGAAATCAAAGATGTCACTGTACGATTCGAGCAAGAGACGCATGTCCATGGCCTGTGCAGAGATGAGGTCCGGTGCAATAAGCTTCGCGAAGTCATCCGTTAAGGAACCAGGGCTGTGAGCTGCAATTGGCGCTGAGGAACTACTCTGGGCATTGAGACTCTCAATGACAAATTCGGAAGCACTGGAAACGCTGGCCAAGATTATGCCGGCCGGAAGCACTCCAGGGCACAGGCTGAAATTCAGAAGCGGAAGAACGACACCGTTATTAGTAACCGTGAGCAGCGTATATAGAAGAGCTACGTTCCGATTCAAAAGCACGTCGACGATGTGGAAGCGCAAAAAATTCGCCGTCAGGAACATGTAGCTGTGCGGTCAAAGCAATGTAAGTGACTGCCTCGGGTGACAGACGCACATCTGGTTGGTTGGTTGGTTGAAGGTTTATTTCCGCAACTGGTGTTGCGAGGACAGCCAGGGAAAAAGCTGTTTAGACAGCTTGAGAGGTCCTGGCTTCCTCTTACAGTGCAGCATTGACGGCGGCGGAGTACAACAACAAACAAAACGTGAGGAGAAAAACAAAAAAAAACAAAAAAACACGTACGTTCGGTACAGAGAATGGGACATGCACGTTCAGTACGCAGTACATTGTACTTGTACAGTACAAAACTACACGAACATTTGGGGCAATTCTTTCAGAGAAATATTAGATAAATCAATATTCTCGTAGCAGTACAAATGGTTCAGAAGTGTCGGTAAGGTATGCTGCAACATTTGTTTGCCATAGTTTGTGCGGCATTTCTTAACATTCCAAGGTTCCGTTGTGCGGGTATCATACACAGTTCTGCTCTGCTCTAATCCAGCAAGTCTAAGCAAGGAGTCATCATTTTTCATCATGGCGAGTTTATATTTATAGCACAGTCTGTAGTTATACATGGACTTCATCTGTATAATTTTGTGTTGATGGAAAAGGCCTGCAGTGTGGAAGAAATACGGCACTTTACATGCAATGCGTATAATACGTTTTTGTAAGACAGTGAGTTTGTTAATGTTTCCAGCTGTTGTTGTTGCCCACACCATACATCCGTAGTTGGCTATGGAAGAGAACAAAGAGTGGTAAAGTAACAAGTTAACTGATGTAGGAAAATTAAAGCAATTGCGGCGCATGATACCAACTGTTCTGGAAAGTTTCTGAACTACGTAATTAATATGATCATTCCACGACATATCTGCTGCAAAGTAAACGCCCAGAGTTTTCACAGACTGCACAAATTCTATTCTGGTATTGTTTAATTCAATTAGAGGAGGTTCAAAGTGTTTGTGACGTGGGTGAAAACATGACTGCTGCAGTTTTGCTAACGTTAATTCTTAAGTGATTATCAGCCGCCCAAGTATTTATTTCTTTTAAGGTTTTATTAGCTCGATTTGCGAGATCAGCAGTTGAAGTACCCGAAAAAAACAAGCTGGTGTCATCTGCGTAAATTATGTACTTAGCAGTGCTGTCGATGTGGACAATATCATTGACATAAAGAACAAAAAGAAAGGGACCCAAAATGCTCCCTTGCGGAACGCCGGAAGCTACCGCTTTCAACTGGGAGCATTCACCGGCAATACTAACAAACTGAGACCTATGTCGCAAGTATGAGGCAATCAGCGTATGGGCTATGCCTCTGATACCGTAATGATCCAATTTTTTAAGCAGCACAGAGTGATTAACAAGGTCGAACGCCTTTGAAAAATCTAGAAATAATCCTAGTACCATGTTTCTTGATTCAAAATTTTCTAGTATGAATTCTTTTTGAGCAAGGAGAGCTAACTCAGTAGATCTGTTTTTACGAAAGCCATATTGAGCTGAAGTGATAATGTTGTATCTTTCACTAAAACAAGATAGCCGTTTAAGAACAACTTTTTCGAGGCCTTTAGAAAACACAGGCAAGATGGATGTCGGGCGATAGTTTCCCACTACATTTTTGTTCCCTTTTTTATATATTACCATAACTTTTGCCCTTTGCATAAGACGTGGGAAAACGCCGGAAACTAAAGATAAGTTGAAGATATGGGCAAGGCAAGGTGCAAGAATGTCGATAGTAAATTTTATGGGCTGTATCTGGAAACCTGACGCATCTGTAGCTTTACTATTATTGAGTGATAAAAATTCTGTAATTACTTCATTTACTGTAACCGGCATTAGAAATATTGTTTCGCTATTTCGGGCACTCATATTAGACAGATTTACATCGCTGTTTGATGTGTCCGCAAAAGAAAGAAAGTAGTCATTAAAGGCATCTGCTAGGTCAGCACCTTTTAATTCAATCCCTTCATGAATAATTTTTGTGGTCGGTTCGGAAGAATTACCAAAGATAGATTTTAGAACCTTCCAAACTTTTTCGGACTGTCCACCAGTTGAATTGAATCGGTTATAAATATATTGCTTTTTAGCGATGCGAAGTTGCTTTGTAACGAAGTTCCTAAATTTTTTGAACGTTTTCAGCGCTTCAGGACACCTACTTTTTAAAAACAGTCTGTAAAGTTTATCTCGTTTTCTTATCAATTGCAACATATCTTTGTCGACCCATGGTTTTCTACTTTTCTTTAATTGGGAGAATTTCTTCAGTCGAAAGGAAGCATTATAAATGTCAGTAAATATCTCTAAAAATTTTTCGTATGCTTCATCAGGGTCGGTTTCCTCAAAAACATGTTCCCAGTTAAGAATAGATAAGCATTCCTTGAACTCGCATAACGTCTCATCATTTATAACTCGATAAAATGACGTTTGGTCCGGTTGTCCTTGGGAATTCGGAGTGAGATTGACAGATATGAAAATTGGCATGTGATCACTCAGAGCATAAGCGATGGTGCCAGATTTCAAGCTATCTGTTTTGAAGTTTGTTATGAAGAGATCTAAAAGTGTTTCTGATTCTGTCGTAATCCGTGTAGGTGACATGATGACATTTTCACAGGAGTGAACGTTAAGTAAAGTATTGAACTCGATTGTTGTGTTATTATTGGCCAGCATGTCAATGTTAAAGCGAGCACAAGTGCGGTGGGGCGGTGCTCTGAGCAAGGGCGAGTTGAGGCAATTCCAACTGATGAACGCCGGTTGTGCAGTCGATGAGAGCAGAATGACTGGACTTGGACAGGTACGCCGTCTATTTCAACATCAATGACACTGCTCTTTGTGGGCACAGACAGATGGTTTGCTGCAGTAGTAGGCAATACAGCACCACCTCCGAGGGCCGCATTTATTAGTTTTCCGAAATGGTGCTGCCGAAAGGAAGAGGGGACGAAAGGCGACGTGACTGCTGCGAACAGAAAGATCGGTGACGTGTTTGCGGTGAACGAGACTGGTTTCCGCGCGGCGATGGTGAGCAACTGTACACCGTGTTCTTAGCAGAGTTGTCGGCGCTGTCAGACCCGGCGGTGGGTGAAACTTTGCGGGTGTTTCCTTCAAAACGGCTCATGTTCAAGGGCATGCGAGATGTTGGGGGCCATGAGCTGCGAAAGAATCAGTAGACAGAGATTAGAAGGCGATCCACCGGTTAATGACTTTTTATGTTCCATTAGCCTCTGATTGATACACCGTCCCGTTTGCCCTATGTAGAACTGGCCACAGCTAAGGGAAATTTTATAAACCACACCCATACACCCATGAGACAGTTATTTATTTATTCATCTATTTATTTATTTATTTATTTATTTATTTATTTATTTATTTATTTATTTATTTATTTATTTATTTATTAAGGAACCTGCATCGCCAAGGCATTACCGTGGGGGGAGGGTACAAGAAGAAATACGTACGACACCTCTGCTCCTGGACAGTGTTAAAACTGTTAACAAAAGAGGAAAAGTAAAGAAAAGGCAAAGCCCTTAGAAATGCAGATCTACAATCTACAACTTCGAAAAGAAAGCATCATTTGATTCACCCCTCACAACATCACACGGCAGTTTATTACATTCCCTAATGGTTTCAGGAAAGAAAGACATTCTAAACAATTCAGTTGTCGCAGATAAACAGACCTTAAAATCATGATCAACACGATTGGATCTATAAGAAGGCTCTTGCACAAACTTTTCGCGATCAGCCCGAAGAGCTGAATAATAAATAGCATGGAAAAACTTCAGACTCAACTTCTTACGGCGCGAGTCTAGCAATTCCCAGTTGAGTGCTTCCTTCGTACGCGATGCACTGTACTGAGCCCCGCGTGTGCCAGGCACGACACGAGCGGCAATGTTCTGCACCCGCTCCAGCTTATCTTTATCTCTACGAGTATGCGGGTCCCAAACCGTACACAGGTATTCCAGAATTGACCTCAGATAAGTTTTGTACAAAATGTCCCGACATGACTGTGGAAAAGTGTTCGCATTTCGGCGAAGAAATCCCAGGGTTTTGCATGCTTTAGCAGCGACATAATCGACTTGACGGTGACAATTCAAAGCGGGAGTAAAATAAACACCTAAATACATGAATTCGAATACCTGTTCCAACATTACATTCCTAATACCATATGGTTGCATATCAAGGTTTTTCTTTTTTGTTTACAGATGAACAGTTTTAGACAAATTCAAATTCATATTCCATTTGTCGCACCCCTCTGAGATTCTGTTCAAGTCTTCCTGAAACATCCCAGCATCACGGTCACAAGTGACTACTCTGTAGAGGACGAAGTCGTCCGCAAATAACCGCATTTGAGAGACTATTCCATCACTAATGTCGTTCACGTACAGCTAGAACAATAGCGGCCCCAATACGGAGCCTTGCGGAACACCGGGTACAACTTGCACCTTCTGAGTCTGAGTACCATTCACCACCACAAACTGCAGACTTAAACGTGCCTAATCTTTTACCCATGATATCACTTTAGGACTGATATTGTAAAAGGCCATTTTTTTTTAGTAAACAGTGCGTCACGGTATCAAATGCCTTTTTGAAATCCAGAAACACACAGTCCACGCTAAGACACCTGTCCAGCGCTCCTGCCAGGTCGTGCACAAATTCAGTCAACTTCGTAGTACAAGATAGGCCCCTTTGAAAACCATGCTGACGATGATTAAACAATGAATATGCGTCCATATGTACTACTATATTAGTATACAAAATATGTTGAAGAGCCCTGCACGCAACTGAAGTTAGGGATATTGGCCTATATTTAAGGCGGTGTCACGAAGACCAGATTTGTGAATTGGCACTATGCTTTCGATTTTCCAGTCATCTGGAAGGCAGGATTCGTCAAGCGATTTGTCGAAGATAATCTTCAAGTACGGTGCAACCGACTGAGCAGAAAATTTATAAAACTTGTTTGGCAAGTCTTCAGGTCCAATCCAGTGACAGGTTAAACAAATCGGCGGGTCGTTACCAGAGTGAGTGGGATTCTCCATTCACTCTGGTAACGACAACGCGGAGAGAAGCGTTGGGGTGGAGCGAAAGTAGTAAAAGGACGTTCGCTTGCTCTGCTGTTGACGACCGCAGACACAGAATGTAGACCAATGTTTTCATGTTCCTGGTGAACGATGACTTGTACGAGGGGAACTGAAAAAGGGGTAGGTCAGTCCTACGATAACAGAAAGATGTGGGCACCATGGCGTCCAGTTCGCGTCGAACGATTTGCACCACGTCCTCTGATGGCAACGCATGCTGCTGTGCGGGGCTTACCTACACAAGTCAACTTTGCGACACTATTGGGTAGTCTGGCAAATGGTCGCAGGACGCTTCGACTTTTGCCCTACTCAAATTTTCGCTACTCTTTGATGTTTCCATCAACTATACAGCAGCTTTTGCACATGATCAGATGAAAGGCTTCGTAAACAATTGCCTTGAGCACGTGCCCGACCTTCTCAGCTTCTGTCGTGTCATGATGGGCTTTACGACAAAGCGCCAGCACGCCCTCAATGTACGAGACTCTGTGGGGGATTGGGCATGCGAGGCCAGTTCTTGGGGGAGGGGGGTGCTTCGCGGCAATATTACGGATGGCTGGTTTGCCAAACAACTCTGTTTACTTCTTTTTGCATTTGTTCCTGCTGGTTAGCTCCTCTTCGTGATTTTCGTACGACACCTGTGTCTTGCCTCTTAGGTAGAACAACAGGTCAGCTAGCGATAAGCGTAGGGTTCAATCTGTTGATTCCGCTCACGTGTTCCTAAATAGCCATCCACTCTACAATTTTGGCGCCATCGGTCTCGGAGAAACTTATGGGATCCTTGGGTTGACAACCACAACTGAAGGGGACAGTGACGTAGCTGGCGACGCGGGAGGCGGCGACGACGTTGATCCCGCATGCTCACCGTCATTCATGGCGTGGACGGTGATGCGACGTCCACTGCAGAGCTCCATTTGCAGCCGTGGTACCCCGGACTTGCCACCAATATGTTAAGGAGATGTTGGGAGTTTAGACAGACTGTATTTACCATACATATACAAGCATCGTCAATATTGTTAAGGTGGCTGACGAGCAACAACACGCAGCAGCCAGCTTCTCACGATCTTCTTCTACCTTTCTCTTCTTTTATGCTTCCGTAACAATATATTCTCAGCACATTAGCCGTCCCACTCGTATTTTAGAGCTTTATGAAATCGTCCATCTTGACTTACTTCATTTTTCGAAGAATCACTGAAAAAATAAATGTAGTGGAGTATTATTACAACAGGAGTAACAAAACTTTCCGAGTTGTTAGAAAGCTCTATGTAAATTGAAAGACAGTAGATAGTGATCCTTTCGAGCTGTCCTGCCGAACATGACTTTCCGGGTTCAATTTACTGTGGCGGCTGCTGTAGCAATATGACTTGGGAATGTTTATATGTTTGTTTACGGAGTACGGTTAACAAATACAATCGGGAAAGTTGAACCTGGAGCTGTTTAGCACTGCGCCCTTGAGGTAGCCTTGGGATAATAAACTGGGGACGTAAAAAGACAAACAGTGGCTGAAAATATGAAGCTAGTATTTCTTAGGCCATGGAAGGTCGAAAAAAAACACGAGTAAAAACAAAAGCATTCTAAGCAAGAATAAAGCTTCATATGATAACGGGTTCTAGGACTGTTTACGTTGAAATACCGTCCCACGATATTTTATCTATCGCCTTTTCAGCCAATACCTCTTTCGTAGAAGTAACTTCATGAAACGCTATATTTTTTTCAAGGTGATGCCAGTTTTCACGAAACTCTTTTATTCGTACAGAACTGTCGTGATAAAATACTTGCACCGGCTATATAAAATAACACCAGAAGCTAAACAAACTTGCATTACCAAGAAGACGTTAAGCGCAGTTTTGAGCATATATAGCTATAATGGTTGAGTAGGTGCATAAGTAATTTCATGTAGGTCACAAAAGAAAAAGGGTTTCTTTCTTCGCTTAAGATCTACGTCAATGACAAGAATATAGAAGAGAAGGCCCCCTAGTCGGAGACTGGGTTGAGTCTTCCTGTAAAAGTATCTGAAATAAGATAACGAGGTACCTCAGTTACAGCGAATAAAATCACACACCTGATAACCGAAGGTGTTCTCTTATTTGCAGAGCAAGAGCGCATGAAGGTGGATGAATATAATGTTGTGTCTGCGTCTACTAACCACACCACAAGTAATACGCATGTGTGAGCAAGTGCATAGAACTCCGTGCTCTGTCCGATATTCGGTTCCCCTGCGATGCTACGGTGCGCCCGTTAATGCAGGCCATTTACCAGTTTTTCGCTCTAAGCGTGCCTGCTCTCTTCGTGACTGTTACGTAACATTAAAATTTTCGCTAGGCACAAAGCAGACTCGAAAGAAAAAATAAATAAATTTATAGGCTTGAAAATTGAAAAGACTACAATGAAACAAACATTAAACGCAGCCCTATATGCATGAATTTAATATGTAAGGGAATCTGTTGAGCGTAAGAACAACACAAGATGGGTTAACACAAATAAGTTTGCATGTGATTAAAGCCAGCGGCTACTCGAAGGGGATTATTGGTATGCACACCAGTGCGCGCTAATTTAAACTTCCTCTTTAGTTTTATCTTTTCATTACAGGGGAGAAACGCGCATGATGCTTATACCGGGTGTCCCAGCTAACTCGGGCCAATATTAAAAAAAAAAGATTAGCTCTAGAGAAATCGTACTGACTGCACAATAGCGGAAGTGGTGTGTACTTAGAGCCAGTATTTTTTTCACCACGAATTCTTAATAAATTATTTTCTTTTATATAGGAGAGCTTTTCTATTATTTCTCGAATCGCGAACATGTCATTACAAAGTGCTAGGGCACCTTAAATATTCACCGAATGAAGCATTTATTCCGTGATAAAGTCTACCTGGTTGTTTTTCCCAAGAAAAAACAAAAGCACGTGAAATACGAGAAATACGACATAAACGCGCGCTCTCGGGCCGCTACTCAAGCGCCTCCATGCGGCCTTTGCCACATGTACGGCTCCATTCGTTTATCGCCGCATCGCACAAGCTTCGCCATGTAGAATGGCTCGAGAGGTTTCATGAAACAAAGCTACAAAACACATTCAACCAATGTTTAGAAAAAAAGACAGTGCGCAAAACCGCACGAAAAAAGAATAAAGGCAGCTCTCCAAAGAACAGAAAAGAGATACTCTTGAGTTTACCTTACAATATAAACCATAAGCATGAAAGGCGTCTCAGCCGCCCAAACAAAACCATCGAGAGGTGCAACTCGTTTAGCTTTCTGGCTCTTGAACTCCGAAGAAGAGGGAAAACAAAGCAGTTTTTCCTATGCATGGTTATTTCCCGCTGCACTTATAGCATGTGCTCAAACAAGTCACCGTTTGTTGCAATACAGTAGTTGCTTCTTTCCGACACTTCTGTTGCAGCTTTGACCAACGACGTTGGAATCTGGTGGCAGGCTCTGCTTATTATTTTTTTTTTGCCTTTACGTCGTGCGGTGGGCTTGTTTTGCTGCTATACATGTGATCTTTCACTTAGCCTAACAAGAAGTCCAGCGGTGTCAAGTAAGGATACCTTGCAAGCCAGGGCGCAGGTCCGTGCCGGCCAATCCACTGTCCAGAAGAAAGTTTGGTCGAGACATACTACTACTATGCGCAGGAGCACCATCGCGTTGAAACCAGATGTTCCGAAAGAGCGCAACTGGAACGTTGCAACAGACATCATTCACGGGGCCCCAGGGGATGTCGTAATCGTAGGGTTGCGTCGTTAGGGGGTTGTCAAAAAGATGGGTCCCATGATGTTACATTCAAAAATAACAGACCATACATTAAGCGACCACTGATATTGATGTCGTCTTTGTGCCACCCAGTGGGGATTTCTATCAATCCAATAGTGCACGTTGTTGACATTAACTTGAGTGTTTCTGAATAAATGAGCCTCAGCCGTCCAAACAACGTTAGTGAGTAAATCCGGTTCTTCACATTTCGTGAAAATCTAAGTGGCAAGTGAAGTCTGTTTTCGAAATCTTGGTCTTCAAGATTTGATGGGGATGTACATTGTACGGGTGCATATGAGATTTGAATGCGATAGCTTTAAGGACCGCGCGTCGCAGAAAATCCGGCGTCGGCCTCCCGCGCCCAGCGTCACAAGTCTCTTTGGCGAGACGAATTGCGGACCAAATTTCGAGCTAAATTCCGGACCACGCATACCCAAGTACTGTTCTGCCACGAAAGTTGCTCATACTTTGTTTTCATTCTTTACGAAGTTACTCCTCGCAGTTTTAAGAACGCACTCAACAAACAAGTCTAATGAAAAAAAAAACAACGATGCGACCGTGCCCTTTGTCTTAAATCTTTTCAGACTGAAATATTAAAAGTGCAAAATAATTACAGGAGACCGACTAATCCAAGAGGACGCGTTTCTACCACAAAGCTTGCCTTCGTGCACACCGTTCGCCGCGAGTCCTTCCCGGAAAACCTTACCGTTGCCTAAGGTGCAGTTGCCGCGTAGCATGAATAGTAGTGGCGGGTAGTGAGTAGCGCGTTCTAGTCTTAAAGGCGAAGCTTAAGCATGCTTCATTTTTTAATCCTCCATACTAATGACCTTGAGGTTCCGTCCGCCGCACTGGCGTCGCGCACATGAACGTGAGGATTAGCTGCAAAGAATGCCAAATCATCCGTTTCCGCTTCCTGAACTACCGTCGCAGTCCTGCGTAGCCTTCTTGTGGAGCTACCCGTAGCTACCCGTGCGCAAGTAGTGTGAACGACCCGATTTTCGGCGGCAGGAGAATTCCATTCGCTGTAGACACCGGATTCCTCAGTGTGAACGTGCCATCAGACTTCCGGCCAGTCAGCCGTGGCGTCGGACTCTTCTGATCAATACTGCCGTCAGCAGCGCTACCCCGCTATCCAGAGGTTTGCGCTCGCAAGTTCCCAGAATTATGATCGTTGAATTCGGAACTTTGGTTCATTACCATGGAATCCTTGTTCCGTCGCCGCCGCCTCAGTTCGCAGTTGACCATGTACGAACATGTCGGTAGGGCGATCCCACCTACTACTGCAGCGATTATTCGCCGTGTTCTACGCTCCCCGCCCATCGACCACCCCTATGACGACCTTAATGCGATGCTCATCGAGCACACCGCTGAAAAGGAGCAACATTTACATGGACAACATCGACATTTCTGACATTGGAGGAGCTCGGCGACTGCGAACCTACCGACTTATTGCATCGTATGCAAGCCTTGGCTGGGAACCTGGCTCCTTCAACTGACATTGCACTTCTCCGGCAACTTTTCCTGCAGCGCCTTCCACCCCAGGTGCGCATGATCCTCAGCGCATCTTCACTCTCTTCTTTGAAGTCTCCGGCCCAGTTGCCTGGCAAAATAATGAATGTCGGTTTCCCTCCACGGCCACTGTTCATCGCCCTCCTGACGTTCCGTCTCATAACGGAGCCACTGGTGACAGCTATGAGCGTCTGCTCGAAGCTAACGAGAGGGTCACAAAAGTAGCCCGACTGACTGATGAGGTCGCTACCATCCGAACACGCCAGCCGTGTCCTTCGTCAAGACTTCGCCGCCTCTGTCCCGGTCACTCTGAACGCCGTTCTCCTCCTCCCGTTACACTGGTATCTCACGCAAACCAGTGCCACCACGTCCATTCCTACGCGCGAAACAGTTGGGTCGAACACTGAGGGCAACCGCTGTTCCTGGTCCCATATCCAGTCACATTTTCCAAGTCACTGAGCGTGTCGTAAAAGCCCGCTATCTCGTCGACAGGGGTGCCGCGATGTGCGTCCTTCTTCCTGCGCCCTTCCTCCTAAGCCTCCTCTCACCGCATTCAACGGATCGACCATCCGGACCTACGGATAAAATTCGCTGACTCTTGACAAGGACCTCAGACGTACCTTTTGCTGGATGTTTGTCATCGCCACCTTGCCCCAGCCCATCATCGGAGCTGACTTTCTCTAGCACTACAAAGTCGTCGCGACGCGGGGCACAGTCGCATCTTGCACTCAGAGACGAGCTTAACCGTCCAAAAAGTTTCCTGTCGCACTCCCCTGCTTCGGCTTCTCCCGGCGCACATGGCTGTTTCCGAGCCTTGGCCATCCGTTCTTACCGAGTTTCCGTACGTCTTGCAACCACCCTCCTTTGTGTCCTTGGTCGCTCACAGCGTGCAACATCATATCATCACGACTCGCTTTCCCGTGTTTGCTCGGGCTGGTCGCGTCACGCCGGATCGTCTAGGGGTCGTTAAAGAGGAGATTGAAAATATGCTTGACTTTCGCTTCATTCGTCCCTGCTACAGTCCTTGGGCCTCGCTACTCCATATGGTGCCCAAGAAGACCGGTGACTGACGCCCCTTCGGTGATTACCATGCTCTCAACAAGGGCACTGTCTTGAACCTGTACCCAATAACTTCTATTGAGGACTCTATGTCGCCACTGCACGGCTGCACCATTCTTTAAAGGTCGACCTGGTAAAAGCCTGCCATCGTATTCCTGTGGAACCCGCAAACATTCCCAAGGCCGCAATTATGACACCCTCGGGCCTGTTCGAATATCTGCACAAGCTTTCCGTCTTCGTAATGCGGCCCAGACGTTCAGCGTTTTGTTGAACAGGTACGACATGTCTTGACGCGCGGCTTGTCTATCATGACGACTTCCTCTTCTACAGCACCACCGCCCAAGCACACAAGCTCCATCTACGTCAAGTGCTCGCTAGACTCAGCAACTTTGGCCTTGTCGTGAACGGTCTGAAGATCGAGGTCGGCGTTACGGAGTTGGATTTCCTCTGCCAGCACATCGACACACATGGCATTCGTCCACTCACGACCCACGTCACACCCATCAATGAGTTGCCTCAGCCATCCACCATCGGGCAACTGCGCTAAGTTCTTAGCCTTGCCAACTATTACCACCACCTCATTCTTTACTGCACCAATATGCTGCCGCCTATCCACGACCTTCTCTCGGGCCTGAAGACACTGGATACTCCCGGGATCTGAGACAACAGCTCTGACCGCACGTTTAGAGTCATCAAAGAAACCAATGCCGGCACGATGCTCCTCATCCATCCCAAATTCGATGTCCCAACATCTGTTACGTTGACGCATCGGACACCGCTGTTCGTGCAGTATTGCAGCAGTTTGTCGCTGGTGCTTGGCAGCGCATCACCTTCTTTTCCAAGAAGCGTGCACCACCTGAGCGTCACTTCAGCACGTTCAGCAGAGAGCTACGTGCCATCTATTTGGCTGTTAAGCACTTTCAACATTTTCTCGAGGGCCGCTCCTGCTGTGTCCTTACTGACAATAAACCGCTGACTTCCGCCATAGCATCCAGCAGCACCACCTACGCTACCCGCGAAATCAGACAGCTCACCTATATTTCTTAATTCACCAAGAAAAATTCGTCACGTCAGCGGAAAATCCAACGTCGTTGACGACGCACTTTTTCGCACAGTCATCCATGCAACGGAACGTAGCCAACCCGTCATCCACTTCACCGCCATGGCTACCGCCCAGGCTGCCGACGCCGAACTCCAGCTACTGTGTATGAGCCGTACCTCTCTGGTGTTTGATGATATCTTCTTTAGCAAACAGCGCGGATAATGGGACACGGAAATAAGGCACACGACACAGGCGCTGACTTCCAACGAAGTCAGCGCCTGTGTCGTGTGCCTTTCTGTGTCCCGTTATTGACTCTCTTTGCTAAAGTATGTGTTCCCACCAACAAGCCCGGCTAGCCACTATTCTGAATATGTCTTCCTTCCTCACTACAACGTGCTCCTCGTTGGGGGTACATCGACCAACGTCCTCGTCCTTAGGTCCCTTGCCCATATCGCCAGGCCGCCTTTCATGCCCTCAATTTTTCGGCTCGTCCTGGCATTCGCGCAATACAGGGACTCGTCACCTCTCGTTATGTATGGCCCAGTTTCAACGTAGACGTTCGTCACTGGTTATGCGCGCACCTAAACTGCCAACAGTCTAAAGTTCATCGCCACAGTACGACTTTTCTTGGCACATTCCAGTCCCCGACGCCCGTTTTAGCCGCCAGCACATTGATATTGTTGGCCCCGTTCCTCCCTGCGGAAACCTACCTCGCAACCTGCATTGATAGGTTCACCAGATGGCCTCACGCGATGCCCCTTCTGGACACAAAGATGGAGTCAATAGCTAGACAACTCATTACACTCTACATTAGCCGCTACAGTGTCCCTTCCACCACTACGATTGACCGTGGTCGTCAGTTTGACTCAACATTGTTCGCCAATATACCTCGGCTACACGGCGTCAATCACATCAAGACTACATTTTACCACCCTATAAGTAATGGGATCATCGAATGTTTTCACCATGAAGTGGCGGCTTCACTCATGGCTTTGACTTTTCCTTCATTGAGTGGGCTCGGCTAAAAATAAAATGTGTGCACGCCAGGCACCACCATCTGCCTGGTTTTTCTACTCCCACAAGCACGTTTACACTAGCAGCCTTTTGCTTATCAGCTATCCCCGCGAGTGACATAACAAGCTACGAGTGAAGTTATATGTGCCAATCTATACGCAAAATGAAGAGCTTGAAGGATACACACGCAGTCATGTTTGCACATGGGTGTAGCAGCTGCCTGGCTCCGAGGAGGAGTCATCGCCACCGGAACCGCCGCACGCTGCGGCACGGGAATACCTCCGCCGGCTCCTGGTGGAAGCGCCCGTGCTAAGCAGCTGGATGCTGGCACTGCACCGGGGACTGTGCCGTCGCTGTGAGTACCACTGGCGGCGCGTGCAACGGTCAAATACGCCACTGCACGAGGATAATGTTCATGATATTCGTAAGGAAGCGCCAGATCACACAGCACAAACACAATCTTTCCAGAATCAGTGTATTAATGGCAGTGGTGAAGTAGGAGTTACAAGACATACAGGAGGAGGTCCTGTAGCTGGAAACTGAACAGGGACATCGTGTTAATGATGACAGGAATTATTGAAATATTACAGCAATGCCAAATATAAAGTTTGCAACCATATAATCCTAATATATCTTGTGATAAACAAATGATCGAAATAATGGGACTTTGAATAAACAAGTTGGAAACAAAGAAAATTGAAAGTGCAATTGTGCATAACGAAGTAAACTAGGCCTCATATGGAGGAAAAATCAATAAAGAAACAAGACGAACAATCATATTGGCTGGAAAAATGACTGCCCTTTAAGTTTTATTTGTTCCTTAACTTCCTCCTTTCCTTTTCTGGTCAGAAATTGAGTGTTCATTTAGTAAACACCAACTGGACCCACAGAAAGTTTATTTAGAAGTGATGGCTTCGCTATTACACATTTAGGGTTCGCATCGGTAACACTGCGGTAATCTCGATCAACCGCGATATGGCGATTGGTCGAGAATGTCACACAATCTATGCAAAACTGTCATGTGTACATTGCTTGTCTTCTTGCGTGTTACCGTATTTAAACCGCCGCGGCGGCTTAGTGGCTATGGTGTTTGGCAGATAAGAACGACATCGCGGGATCAAATGCCGGCCACGGCGACCACGTTTCGATGGGTGCGAAATGCGAAAACGCCCGTGTACTTAGGCTTAGGTGCACGTTAAAGAATACCAGGTGGTACAGATTTGCGGAGTCCTCCACTATGTCGTGGCTCATAATTATATTGTGGTTTAGGCGCATAACTCCACAATTTCGTTTGATTAACCGTCTTTCAGCAGATAATCAATTTTGTGAAGTTATTGCTCAGCACTCCACCCACATACGGTGCTCTAAGGTTCTCGATTATTGCGATAGCAATTATGTGGACACTGCATGTTAATTTCTGGCGTCGTCGTTACCACTGTGATGTTCCGTATCAAGTACAACGACGATAACACCGTCTCCATGCGCCGTATGCTGTATATGCGAATAAAAGTGTGCGAGGGTGAGCCGACGACAGTGGCTCAATCTAGCCTACGCAACGGAGGAAAGCAGGGAGAAGCACGCCGGCTTCCGTCGGGTGCAAGGCACCGGGAGTAGCGGAGGGAGGGGCGTGGACGCTCTACTCCAGGAGCCTGTACGTATGGCGCGGCCGCGCAGGTCCTATCTTGAAAGCGATCGGCGATAGGGACAGAGTGCACCTATTGGTGATAGCTTCATGTGCGCTGTGTTCTCACCACTGAGTTCGAGTTCAAGCGAGAAGCAGCAGGCAGGAACAATACGCTCGCGGCTGCGGCGCATTTTCACTTCATTGTTTTTACCGCGAGTGTCCGCGGCCGTCGAGTGAGATGTGTTCATGTTTGCCTGTGGGGCGGACTTGACACCATGCTTGTTCACTTAGTTAGCAAGCGAATGTTGCAACTTTATACGGCTGGTAAAACTACTATTATTTTGTCATACAGCTGTGAACAAATTTCCTAGTGCAATCCATGCTTTGCGTTTCGGGAGACACTGCGACTTTTTCTTCTCAAGGCTTATCGTATGAAATGCTGCGCACAATGCGAATAACCTTATACTCCTTTGAGAATGAACGTGAGCGCCTGTGGCTACATGTTTTGAACGGTGAGACATATTCAGCAGCAGAGCGCGGACTTCACCTATGAGTTTGCATTTAAAAGCATGCTGTCTGCTCAAAAAATAATATCTGGGGGTTTTAGATAGGGTTCAGTGCTCTCCGTTTTCAACTCTTTTGAAATTACGGCATATTTTTTTCGTGTTGATTTCCAACTTAAATTTCCTTGTTGATAATGTACGTTCTGATAAACTTTTACTTTCTTCACAGAGTTCGTAATCTTTCCGTCGAGCGTAGTAGTTTGTTCTGCTGAATTTCAGTTTCTCTAATTTTGATTAAGTTAAAGCGTGTTCTATGACTGCACATTTAATTCTCATACGCAGTAGTCAGATCTATAGAATAAAGTTTTCGGGAATCAGTCTGTAGCAAGGACACAACATCATACGACAATGTCACAGTCTAAGAATCAGAATACGTTGAATATCGCGCCCCAAATAGCTTTATTTATAACATACTTCTGGTACTTAGTTCCATTAAATATTATACAAAAACAACAAAAAATGATGGATTCCACGCACATTTGAGAATCAGTGATAAAGAGTGCTGTTTTAATATTACTCAAATGTCTTGGCTTTACCACATTCACTTCAATGTAGATTAATGCTCCTCGCTCATTGCACGCTTTAGCTACATTTCGTATATCTTTCTACAATACATTTGGTGCCGCTTCTTTTTCTCCAGTCGGTGTCTTTTCATGCCGACTTGTCTGTTTTCTGTAGCCGACTTCAATCTGATGCTGCCGACTTCTTTCGCTTTCTTTTCTTGTCCATTAGGGGACGGGCATGTTCGGTCTCGGGGGAATAACGACAGAAGTTCACAGACACCGTGCCACATGCCCATTCGCACATAACAAGGGAGCTACATTTTCTTTTCGGACGCGAACACAGCTTGCCATGTTTTATCCTCGGCAAGGCAGCAGCAGCCAGGATACAGAACCCCCAGAATTGGCGGAAGAGGTATAGCAGGCATCGATTGAAAAATGCCAAGACAGAAGCGAACCCGGGTTTCTATCAGGAAAATGATCGAATTCAGCCACCAGAGCTCGGAGACTGCAAAGCATCGAGCTAGGGCTCACTAGATCACTGTGTATGCTCACTTCCCCTCTATTTCTCTCTCTCTCTCTGTCTCTTTCTGTCTATCCACTTCCGATTTTCATTTCAGCCACAGAAGAAACGGACGCTCATAGCAAAATAGTAATTTGGGAGGGGGCGGGGGGTTGGCACTAGACTATGTAAGAGCGGCATAAGAGCGCATGGTGATTCGCAGCTGAAAGTCGACCTCCATCTTAGCTCTCTGGCGAACTCGCTCTCGCTGACCCGTTTCCGCCAAAGTCGCCTTTCTGGAAAGTAAAGTCGGCACACCTATTTCGGATGTGTTCCGGTATGAGCCAAGAACAGTTCACGCTATAGTTATAATAAACCTTAGACACTTTATCAGTGCAACATTTGCTGAAACTTCATTTTCTACGCCTCCTCGACACAAAATTCTTGCCTCCCCTCCCCACATTCCTCTGTTGCCCGGCGCTCTACGTATTATTACGCAAAGCTGGAATGTCAATGCCGACCACCTGGTCAGCATTCGTAATCAGCACATGAATATGCGCATGCTTCTCACATCGGCGTCGATCTTTTCTTGTGCTGCAACTGCAGACCGGATAAAATGGTTTATTGAAAACGCATATGCAAGAACTGAACTTAAGAGTAATTTTGCCTCCTTAGACGCGTTTATTCCCATCCGTATCCAGACGGGCTGATAGCGCACTGATTTACTCGCCCACTATGCCAGGCCTGACCTTCGTTGGAAGGGAACGATCTCGGTGCGGGTACCTGGCGGACGCCGAAATGCGTGTATTTGAGCCGTGGAACGTTTTTACTGATATTCTTTAGGAGACTAGCGAAAACGAATTGCTTGAGCTTTATTATTGCAGTGATAATATTTAACAGGAGTTGGCTTTCTGTGGCCCGTTCCAACGCGCCCGAACGGTTGCTTATACACCTTATATAGCCACCTTATATGGCCCTGATGGCCCTGAACCTCTTCGTGCCTCTCCGTCTGCAGTCAGATATCCTCCGCCAGCTTCATGATGCACCCACCGCTGGTCACCTTGGTCTCGCCAGTATTTATGATCGCGTAAAACTCGTTTTCGTCTGGCTTTGTCCCTACCATTCCGTGAAATATGTCAGTAGCTGCTACCAATACCAGCGCCGCAAGCGACCAGCTGTGATTCCAGCCCGTCTCCTTGATCCTACCGACCTCCCCGCGAAACCAATTTTTCTTGTTGTGTTCGACCTTAGTGGTCCCTTTCAAACCACCACATGAAGAAACAAGTATGTAATTGTTGCGACTACACGAAGCGATACGTCGATCATTACCGGTGCATTCAAACCAGCTTCGCTACGGATGTCGCCTACTTTTTTCTATATGGTATCGTTTTTCATCATGGTGCTACTCGACAGTTTTTGACCGAGAAAAGCCGGTACATATGGCCCCCGTGACGTCGAACGACCTTCATTCATGCTCTACCCCGACAAGATCACAACCACTTATGACCCGCACACGAATGCACTCACAGAGCACCTGGGCCGAACTCTCACCCATGAGGTTTCAACGTACATCTTCGAAGACCACCCCGATTGGGACGGCACTATGCCGTATATTTCGTTTGCCTACAACTGGTCCAGGCACGACGCCACTAGCTACTCACCGTTTCTCCTGCATTATGAACGCAAACCTTCTCTGCCTCTTGGCACTCACTTCTCGCTGCTCCAAGCTCATCCACTACGTACGTTACCGATACCATAGCGCGCCCTGACATAACTCACCAGATCGCTCATGTAGAGCTCACTGTCTCCCAGGTTTCCCAAAAAGTCCTCTATGAACGTCGCCACGGAGACGTTTGTTACTCTCCAGGTTCCCTCGAGCTGATCTACGTCCCGCAGTATCGGTCTTACCGAAAAGGTATTGTAAGCAACGTGTAATAATATTATATATGCATTTCTGCTGAGCAGAGAGTCCTCGTTGATGCCATGGGAATTAAAAAATACAGCCTACTGAAAAACGAGAAGCTAATAGTGTTTCTGTATGTTCATCCCAGAACTGAGCTATGCTCACGGTGTGAAGGAAATGCAAAATACAAAAGGGATCTTGACTACCACAAAGCAGGCATAAAGGGAGCTCAGACACCTTCACTCGAAGTTGTGACAAGAAACAGATATTTATGACTTCAAATTATCTAGCTTTACAACAGAAGACTAGCATTTTCCATTGAAATTGTATTCTGGCCTGGCGCAAAATATAATGACGCATTCACTATTCAAGGGCGCCTGTCTTCTTTATACACTAAAAACATTGGGACACTAACAAAACCAGCGCGCCTGCAGCACGTACCAGCGCTCTCTAGCGCTATAGCAGTTAAACTAGCGTCTAATCCAGCGTAACCGGGCACTTATTTAACCACTGCCCCAATGACACACCCGCGAGCGCCAGCGCCTCCAGTGTGATTCAGTGTCACAAAACACACCAGTTGCTGATTGAAAGATGCTAGAAGACGCTAGTTCTTGCAATACGGTGTGTGAAGGAAGCCATAAAATTTCGCATGGAAATTTAATAATCAACAACTGTGAGCATCGAAGCCCTCCGCTATGGGCACAATATAAGGCTGTCATAAAGCAAACATTTATCTGCCTCTTGTGCTCATTGTGCGTGGTCGCTGCCGGCTAGTGCCTTGGACAACAGGCTGGTCTAGGAGGTAGTGCAAAGTGACGCCAGTTGTGCGTAGGCAAAGGGAGAGACAAGGCTGGCCGAGCATACGATAGATGGGAGCTGCACGTGCGTGGGACAGAGCGAAAATGCGAGGTGAGGTCAGAATGCCGAGTGCAGGTTGGTTGCGCACTGCGTGCGCAGCTAAGGAGCGTGTGAAGGCCAGCTGTATAAAGGATATGATGTCGCATGGCGCCCAGGTGCAGTATATAGGGATCAACGACGCGCGCTGCGTTACCAATAAATTGTGGCCGCAGCATTTATTGATGCGGAGGAGAACTAGCCTCAGAAGAAACGCCGAGTAGAGCAGAAACCTTCTCCATACTCAGCGAAGCGTGGTTTCGATTGCGAGAGTGGGCTGCCTCGCAAAAGCAAATGATGGAGCGTTGGGCGGAGCCGATGAGCACTGAGCAGCCTTGCGGACACGTCATATAGATGCTTCAAGTGAAGCAGCGTCGAAAACTTTTTAAGAGCGACTTGGAACATGACGCACTTGTTCTTGAACCCGAATCACAGCTGCGTCGATACGCAGCGATAAACCAGCACTGAAGCCACACCTTTTCGTTTGCAAGTGTCAGCTAGAGTTTTGATAATGACTGTAGAAACTAGTTCGATTTAATGCGTATGTTGGCCATAGAGTGTGATTAGTGTCGGGCGTGTCTGCTGGTTCTGGAACGACACAATATGGTCGAAGCGCTGTGCTGGTAAAACAAGTACATTATCGCCTGCCTTTTATAACTCTAAATGCTAATTAAACTGGAACAGCGTTCCCAGCGAACACTAATGAAAGATTCGGTTGGAGCAATTTCAAGACTTCCTCGGATGCTTGTTATTCATTTTCTTGACAATTTGGCCACGGAGTCTTCTTTGCCTGATGAGCCCTCTGGCTCTGCAAAATTACAACCAAGCGCTTAGTTGAGGTTAGCAGCTCCCAAGCGAGCCCAGGGCCTGCCCATGTAGCAACAACTTCCAGAAAAAAAGGGGGGGGCGGCTACTGCACGCAGCATGGCTGCCAACTCGGTGCTGCATTGGCGTGGACCTGTGCTGTGGACCGACGCTTCACCAAGCAGCGGTACTGAGCCGCTTCACGAGCAAGGTTTACCTGGCTGATCCTGAGCCGGCCAACAGGGCAGCGCTGCGGTCTTGGCTTGAGCATGAACCAGACTGCCCGGACTACACACCTTTCCTCGCGCTAGCGGCAGCCGCCGAGGGACTCCCGTGAGTTTATTCTACACAAAGCACTTCTTGACTCATACGAGGCACTTCATTGTAGGTAAGCTTGTTGCTGTCTGGTGCTAGGGAAAAAATGTGCGTTCGATAGGAAGCTCGAAACGCAATCTCTCACGCCAACAACCCGAAGATGTAGTTATTAGGTTGCAGCAGTTCCAGAAGGCCACAACCCCGCGCATATATTTTCTCGAGCACAAACATTAACGTACCCCCTGAATCGCACAGTTCTATTTTTGAACCTAAATTTGTACCAGTTCCATTTTTTTTTTTTCGTACTGCCGAGTATCACGACGAATGTGTCTCGAGTTCCCGATAATATTCCATTTTTCTGTGTTGCTTTGCGGAGATGGTTTCGAAATTCCTCGTTATTATTTACAATGTAAACTTCCTAACAATCACTCGACCTGACGAACATCTCGCTTTGCACCACTACTGAAAATTGGTATATTGTTGTTTTTTATTTACCGTCATTTATCGCTTATATCAACACTCTGTAATCCATTACATGCCGCCAAGGGGAAATTATGTAAATAAACTACTTTATTACAACAGGGTGAACGCCACCTTGTAGCATGCCTTCAGAAAGGGCTCTATTTTGCACTTGCGAAATCGACGACAGTCACGCGTAGTACCGCGTACACTTAAGGCAATAGCAGTCAGGTGATGCTATTGTCCCAGATTTTAGCAAGAGTCTTGATCTTGATCTCATTTACTCATCTTAAGCTTATCCTGAATCATCAGTCTATAGGACTACCGAGATTCATAATCGAATGTCGAAATTCCAATTCCTTCATTCACTATATTCAGTATTTATGTCTTGAAATTTACTCTAGAAATCGGATACTCTTTATTACTGGTGCACCCCACGATAGTGCCTAAAGACCGACTTTTCTTACGTATATATATGACTTTGTTAATCTAATAACCAATCAGTGTACATACAATTGCTTACAGAGGATTGCTTGCGCTTCAGTGCTATTCTTCACGACGATCACTTATTGCCTAATGATGACCTTCTGTATATTTTAGGGAGTCAAGTCTAGCCAAACATGTTGCGTGAGTGCATATTTAGATCAATTTTACTTGACCATTTCTGAGAAGGCAGGGAATCAGGACTTCTGAACATTCGGAACAGCCACCAGAAGTATAGAGGCACCTCACGAGACTATGTGAACCACTAAGGGCGCATGAAGAATTGACCAAGCGCCCTGAATATTACGCATACGGCAGGCAAGAGCCCTACTGTTAGGCCTAAGATCATTGACCCATTTTCGGTGAAGCACTGACCGCAGCTAACGTTCCTGGGCTTACGCTGTCAAAAAGACTCAACTGGAAAGGCACGTTGAAAATTATTTCTCTATTGTCGCTGATGACTCGGAGGGCCCTGCCAAGTGGGACATGGAACAGCAAATCCCGAGGCAAGGAAAAAGGGCGCACTGACCAGCGTCATCGGCACTAGAAACGGGGCTTCGCAGACGACGCACTGCAGTGAGGCTCATATTGAGAAATTTAGATTACCAGCCAAACAAGTAGTAAATAACTCCCGCGCAGGCCAAGGAAGCCAGGTAAGCAACGAACCATTATCCGAACACAATTTAGCAGTACACAATCACTGCAATAGTAAGATCCGAGAGTTCAACGTGTACATTGTGTCGATTCTAGACATAGTGCAATACGCTTGGCTGACAAACGTCTTCATAGCAAAACCCCTGCAACCATTCGCAAAAGGTTTTGCGTACATTCACTGCCGTGGAAATTCCAGCACATGTTGCAACTGAACCATTCCTCAAGATAGGGAAACTCCACTTTATCGCAATGCAAGCGTTCGTGAGGAACGCAATCAAGGGCTCCATGTATCGGGTGTCGCATGTAAATTGAACGAAACTTTATTGCAGAGCAAAGTGAAAAACTTCTTATACAGCTTTCTGTTGGCCATTCGTGGTACATAATTTTTTTCCAAGCATCAGAGAAGCTAGGACTCCACAATCCACTGGATGAGCTAATCGAGGCACAATGAATGGTACCAATACGAACGCCAGTCCAAAACTAAAACAGGTATGCAAATATTGGATCGCCTAGGTATAACGTGTCATACCCAAGTTGGTGTCAAAGTAAATATGGCCAGACACGTCAGAGACATGGGGCGCTCTAACGTAAAACTATTCCAAACTTTTCTATTTAAATTCTGCAATCAGTCATCCGCGATTGCTCAAAAATTTTTTGGACCACTCCCACTTCACCTGTCTGTCACACGACGTCACGAAAACCTCGATAGCTGCCCATGTGTACACACTGATTATGCGCGATTTGAACGAACACAAGAAAAATAGTTATTTCTGATTCAATGCCTTTTCAGGATTATCCCTAGGCTATTTGTCAAAAGTTTTCGGGTGACACCCACTTCACGTGCCTGTCACGCAACGCCACAAAACCGCAAATACTCGCAGCGTCAAAATGACGTGTACGCGTTAAAGATACGTTGATATGCCGAACAAAATCAAATTTTCCTCTGAATAGCCGCTGGCTGCCCCGTTCCGGAAGGAATAGAAGATGGCTGGCGCCGATCACTCAGGCACTGGCAACTCGCACCTGCCGGAGAGCATCGGTTTGTTGGCGTATAATAAAGCTTTTTGCGTGGCGACGTAACGTTTTCGAGTACTTTCGGCACGTTTAAGACCTCGTTCGGCCAACTCTTCTTTGCTCAACTCAATGACGCTAAGACAGATATCTTAGCGTCATTCTTAAGCGGCGGTTGCATGCCGCCGCGATTTTCGACCAGCTACTGCAAGTAAGGCAGGAGAAAGCGGACCAATCGCGGACGCCGGCATCACCCTCTTTATGCGGATATCGATTTTCAGTGGAGTGGCTTGGCCCCATCGAATTCCTCTCCCCTTGAGTGTGCTCCTCGCCTCTTCTCAGCCAATTACCTACGACAACCAGCTGACTGTAGGCAATGTTATTCGATTTTCAAGTGAACAAAACTGACCTCCTATGAACGAGGAGATCGTTTGATTGGTCTGTTTAGACAACCCTGCTGGTGACCGCCCAATGCTTGCGTCGGCGGTTACGCAAATTTGACGCCAGGAGATTGGAATAAAAACATATTGAAATAGTTTTACCTTATAGGGCCCATGATAACCATCCCTCCAATACCCAAGAATATGCAACCTACGCACCATCAGGGAGACGGGAGAGCAGTGCACACAATATACAGCAGAAATTCGGTAACAGCAAGGACACCACATTTGTAGACACAGTTAGATACGGACAAAAGCGCGCCTACTCAGCAGTGGTGATAAATTACGAGGGAAAATGAACGACAAACGCTACAGTCAACACGCTACGCGCAGAAACCACAGCGGAAATAGCTATCACGCTAAAAATAGCACAAATACAAGCGGGCATAATCGTCAGTGATTCCCAGACGGTTACATGAAACTTCGCCCATGGTCCAATCTCCACAGAAGCACGACTACCAAAATGACCTAATAATCACGACAAAAGGGACGATCTGATCGGGGGCCCCGCTCACACACTACCAGTACGTAGCAATGAGGCGGCGCACCACATGGATGGATAGCTTATGGATCGAGCCTCCGTTAGCCCCGCCTCACGCACTAGCGATTAGTCGCAGTGGGAAGATCGAATGACCAGATTTCACGAAATTACATAACACCATAGATTGCAGAGGCGCACATTCCCGCCACCGCACCCAAAATTAAGCAAAAACAGTCTGTCGAATGGCGGCAGTTACAGACAAGATCATATCCGAGTTCAGCTATCATGCCCCTAATACACCCAGATTTATACACGACTGATAAGTGAGATGCCTCAGTGAGATGCCGCAATCCCTCATGACTTCAAGCGTACCGGAATCTTGGAAGAACGCTAACATAATCATAATCCATAAGAAAGGGGACGCCATAAGAAAGGGGACAGGTAGTGACTGCAGATCCGGATCATGAGACTCGAATAATAAGAAGAATAAGAATGGGCTGGGGTGCGTTTGGCAGGCATTCTCAGACTATGCAGCAGGTTACCATTATCCCTCAAGAGAAAAGTGTATACCAGCTTTGTCTTACCAGTACTCACGTACGGGGCAGAAACCTGGAGCCTTACGAAAAGGGTTCTACTTAAATTGAGGACGACACAACGAGCTATGGAAAGAAGAATGATGAATGTAACGTTAAGGGATAAGAAAAGAGCAGATTGGGTGACGGAACCAACGCGAGTTAATGACATCTTAGGTGAAATCAAGAAAAAGAAGTGGGCATGGACAGGACATGTACTGCGGAGGGAAGATAACCGATGGTCGACATGAAAACTGTTTACAGCGCAAACACATGCAACCACAAAGTATAAGGGACAGGACACAAGCGCTGACTGTCAACTAACTTTTATTAACAGAAGACGGGTGCCTTATATAAGGGGAAAGGCAGAAGTGAAGGGGGAAGGGAGTGATACAATCGGGGAAAATGACGATGCGCATCGGTGAACGAACGTGCAAGCAGTCAACGCATTCAGACGCGAAGAAACAAGAAAACGAAAAAAGTAGGCAAACACTAACAAAAGGCGAGGGATACTAAGATACAATGAAATCAGTAAGCAGCCGCTTCCAAAAAATGAAGCTCTGCCGCAAAAAGCGATACAGAAGGGGTGCTTACGCACTTGCTGCCATATTTGTGTATGTAGAACGCTTCCAAACTGACGCGCGCCGTCGCGTCGGCACTTTTGCCGAGAATCTTAGTCTCTCCCAAACGAGCCTCGCATCCTGTGCATCCAATTACATGCGCGACCAAATGTGCGTACTTGTCCTTTAAGTTGCTTAAATTTCGGGCATGTTCCCCCAAGCGTTCATTAATGCAGCGGCCGGTTTGGCCGACATAAGCCTTTCCACACTTCAAGGGAATGGCGTAGACCACTCCTGTGGCACACTTGATGAACGACTTCTCATGTTTTAGCTGGCAACCTCTTTTTTTTTTTTTTTCAAAAAGAGGTTGCCAGCTAAAACATGAGAGGTCGTTCATCAAGTGTGCCACAGGAGTGGTCTACGCCATTCCCTTGAAGTGTGGAAAGGCTTATGTCGGCCAAACCGGCCGCTGCATTAATGAACGCTTGGGGGAACATGCCCGAAATTTAAGCAACTTAAAGGACAAGTACGCACATTTGGTCGCGCATGTAATTGGATGCACAGGATGCGAGGCTCGTTTGGGAGAGACTAAGATTCTCGGCAAAAGTGCCGACGCGACGGCGCGCGTCAGTTTGGAAGCGTTCTACATACACAAATATGGCAGCAAGTGCGTAAGCACCCCTTCTGTATCGCTTTTTGCGGCAGAGCTTCATTTTTTGGAAGCGGCTGCTTACTGATTTCATTGTATCTTAGTATCCCTCGCCTTTTGTTAGTGTTTGCCTACTTTTTTCGTTTTCTTGTTTCTTCGCGTCTGAATGCGTTGACTGCTTGCACGTTCGTTCACCGATGCGCATCGTCATTTTCCCCGATTGTATCACTCCCTTCCCCCTTCACTTCTGCCTTTCCCCTTATATAAGGCACCCGTCTTCTGTTAATAAAAGTTAGTTGACAGTCAGCGCTTGTGTCCTGTCCCTTATACTTTGTGGTTGCATGTGTTTGCGCTGTAAACAGTTTTCATGTCAAGTATGCACCAACTCGCCCAGAAAGAAGTTTTAATGAAATAACCGATGGTCATTAAGGGTTACTTAATGGATTCCAAGGAAAGGAAAGCGTAGCAGGGGGCGGCAGTAAGTTAGGTGGACGAATGAGATTAAGAAGCTTGCAGGGACGACATCACCACAATTAGTACATGACCGGGGTAGTTGGAGAAGTATGGCAGAGGCCTTTGCCCTGCAGTGGGCGTAACCAGGCTGCTGCTGCTGCTGATGATGATGATGATGTTAAGTTAGACTCTAGAGCCACCCTGGAGCATATCCAATGGGAATGTACGGCTATGTTACGGGATAACGGTGACACAGCCACAAACAGCGACCGCCTCCGCACGCACTGGGCGTCCGCGTTGCTCAGCTCTGACCCGCAGCCCTAACTATGGGCCACCCAGCGAGCCGAGGAAGCCGCCTAGGGCCAACAACCCTTGGCCGAAGTCTACCTAGGTCCAGGCCCACCCCTCCAAATCTCAGGGCCCTCAATAAAGTTATTTGAATGAATTATAGACATAAGCCCGCGAATTTGTTAATAATTGATATTATTGTTAATATTCGCAGTATACGAAAACACTGGGACCATTTTTGTGCGCTAACTCACCCTTTTAGTTAAAATTTTGACGTTGTTGCTCTCACGGAAGTGAACGTTTCGTCAGATGTGTTATCACATTTCTTGCTGCCAGGCTACCAGTTACATTCTTACACTCGTCTACAACGAACAGGAGGAGGAACCGCAGTTTTTGTTAAGGATTCTTGGTCTGTTTCTGAAATTTGTATTCCTTTTATTCAAGCAGAAGTAGTTGTCCTTGCTTGTCGTTGGTTCTACTTACAATTTACCGCCTTCCGCGTTGTAACGGTCAAATATTTTTAGCAGAGCTTGATTCTGCAGTATTACCATTTTCCTGTGAAGAACATGTGTGCATTATCGGTGATATGAATATTGATATTCTACGGCCCAATGTTCCAACTGTCGCAGATTATCTTCACACTTTATCAAAGGGGGGACTAGAGACTGAGATCCACAGCCCCACACGTGAGGAGTACTTATATGGGCAGCTGGTCTCGTCTTGCGTCGATCACATAAACGTGCGCTCTCAAAACCTGTTGGTGCGGTCTGCTGTGGTTGAATTCAAGCTTGCAGACCACTATTTCATATGCTGCTCGTTAACGGATAATTCCAGCCACCCTGCACCTTTGCGCAGCCAGCAAAAGGTATCAGTACTTGATTATAAGCGTCTTGCTGAAAGAATTGCAAAGTACGATTGGGATTCTTTTATTTACAGTGTGTCCCCTGCCGACTTATATGACAGTTTCGTCGAGGTGTTTCGTTCACACAAAGCCGAATCTTCACGCATGGTGATCGTTAAGCAACGAAATTTTGAGAATAGGTGGATGTCACCCGTAATACTGGAGGCCATTAAATAAAAGATCTGCTCCGGGCTCGATCGAGACGTGTCCCAAAATGTTCTGGACTACGACTGCAGTTTAAACCAGAACGAAGCCGTATTAATGCCATGATCCGCCTGGCTAAGCGCCACCACTTTAGTTCTTATTTTAATGCCGCATGTTTCAACCGCAAGAAAAAGTGATTACTGGTAAATAACCTGAAAGGAGTGAGCGCTGCTATTTATAATGATACATTCTTCCTCTCTCATTTCCATAAAGATGGACAGACCATCGCAAATGACTTTAACAAACAATTTTCTCTGGTCTCTGGCGCATCTAGTACCCGCCTACCGACTTTCCTCTACCTCCCATGATGGAATCTGCTTTCCTTCCTGACATTACCGAATTGTGATTTCAGGTGTATACTTTTCAGTCCTAAACGTAGCAAATCTCCTGGTCATGACGGCCTAATTGTTTCTGAATTGTGCAGAAATTTTGAAGCGAATAAAGATGTCCTACTAGTTATCCTTAATAGTATCATCTCCAGGGGTATAATACCGACGTCTATGAAAACTGCTAAAATTATACCTTTGTATGAGGGTGCCTCCAAAAACATGATAATTACCGACCTATCTCTGTTCTGCCATGCATTGGCCAAATTTTTGAAAAGCATCTACTACTTACCATGACGAATTTTTTGAATACGCACAATGTTCTATCACCTTGTCAGTACGGCTTCACACCAGGAAAAGGAACAACATATCTTCTTGAAGAATTCTCTGACGTACTAAATTCAGCTTTTGATAAGAATAAAGTCGCATGCTCTCTTTTTCTTGACCTAAGCAAGGCCTTCGATAGCATCTGTCACGTTCTTCTGCTTGATAAACTTTCTACATTGGGATTTCGAGGTTCCTTTTTACATTTACTTACTAACTTTTTACAAGATAGACGCCAATATGTGTCGATTTCATGCTTTCATAGCGATTTCACAGCAATTACTTCCGGGGTCCCGCGAGGTTCTATATTGATTCCTTTGTTATTTAATCTATACGTTAATGATCTTGCTAACAATATGCCTGTTTCGTTGTTCCAGTATGCTGACGACACTGTTCTTGTTGCACGCGCAAAGACATGCACTCATGCTGTTACAGCATTACAGATGGCCGCTATTAAAGCCAGGGACTGGTTTAGGACTAACCTTATCAATGTTAGTACTTCTAAAACGCAACTTATATGTTTTTATAACCCATTAAAACAATTTGAGTTGAGTCATCCTGTTTATTTGCATACTTCCTCCTGTTTTCATCGTAACTGTGTACCAGTAAAATATGCGCATTCGGTCAAATATCTTGGCCTGATCTTCGACAGTGATCTCTCTTGGAACTCACACCTTAATTTTATTTGCTAAAGACTTCGTGCTGTATCTTGTGTCCTGTATAATATTAGATATGCCTTTTTAGTCCGTAAATGATTTACACACGCTCTAGCCTACAGTGTGCTAGATACGGAATCACTGTTTATGATCACTGCACGGTTCGCTGGCAGCGGAGAGTGAATTCGCTTCTGCGTTCACTTTTAAAAACTATTGCCTACGACCTGCCCATTGGTAATAACATTGATATTTTTAGAAGATTAAAGCTTCCAAGTTTTTACGCTTTGTTAACAGAAACTATTGTGCTTAAACATTTCTGGTGCAGTCAATTCACCATTCCATATGTTCCTCCACGTGATTTTAGACCAAAATACTGTTACTGCATTCCTCGCTCCTCAACCCAGTACGGAAAGCGCACACGTCAATACTATGTACCTGCCTGTTTTAATAGTATGCCACCTAGTTTAATCCGCATGAGAACAAAATACACCATGAAGAAACTTTTACGGTTGGTTTCCGCATTGCTTCCTGTCCCATAATTATCTCATCTAGTGTTACTGCCTTAATTTCGCATTACTGTCATTTCATTTCATATTGTAATGGTTATGTATGTATATTTGTCTGACTGTATTGTTAAAATTTTTGATTTTTTTGTTTGTCGAATTAGTTGCAACAGCTCTATGTTCCTTTGTTTTGCTAATAATTGCTGTCTGCCAGGCGCTGCCACTCAAGCCCTTGGTGTGGCTTTGGTAGGCCTGATTTTGGTGTACAAGAATTGATATGAATAAAAGTACTATCTATCTAAAAAAATTAGTGCGAATTGCCTTGCGACCGGCAGCGTGAGGAACTCTGTATGTAATCGTGGGCCTCTTTCGTGCTTGGAAAAATGCTTTTATGTGGTATGCATTGAGCAACAGAGGGCTGCATCCAGACTTTCTCATACTGCTCTACAATTTTCTCATTAACACTTTTCATCTACATATAACATTTGAGAGGTTGATTAATTAATGAAGACTAATTATGTAGTTAGGGGGAATGCAAAAAAATAATATTCTCAGTAACTGCAAGCGACAGTAAACAACGTTACCTCGGTTGTGTCCAGCTGAGTGGCATTTGCATATTTTTTTAGTTAGGGCTCATATTACGAGGGGGCACTCTATGCAGCGTAAGTACACACTTTACAGACGAATACATGTGAGCAACAACGTGTCCCCTGTAAGGCCGGCCAAAGTTTTTCATGGCCATAAACTTGGTAAAACAAAGCCGATTGTTCTCGTGATCATACAACAACAAGGAAAAGACGCTGTTATCAGCAGCCTGGAAACCGAGTATCTGCCAGACACGCCAACGGAAACCCACCCGCCATACGGGCGGCTGCCCAACGCGTGGCTCGACCTAGAAATTACCATATCAGCGGTACGAGTAGCGCTGCACGAGCTCAACACCTGCTCAGCAGCCGGCCCAGATCTCGTTACGAACAAGATGCTACGCAACCTGGACGACGCTTGGATAGAGGCCCTAACCCATTAATTCAATGAATGATGGCATTCGGGCAAGCTCCCCCGACAGTGGAAAACGGCAAGAACGATCCTGATTCCGAAACAGGGCAAACCACTGGACATCGGCAACCTGCGCCCCATCTCGCTGACGTCCTGCGTGGGCAGGGTGCTGGAGCGCGTGGCCGCCAACCGGTGGCAGGAATACCTAGAGAAGGAAGGCCTCTATCCTGACACGATGATCGGCTTCCGGCGCAGACTCATCACGCAAGATGCCATATTACAACTCAAGCAAGAAATCATCGATAACAAGACACAAGACAGCAAGCTAATTCTGGGTCTCGATTTACAAAGTGCATTCGACAAAGTCAAACATTCAGCCATATTAGCACAAGTATCAAGACTCAACATGGGGGTAACGAGCTACAATTATATTCAAGACTTCTTGACCAACCGCACTGTGGAACTGCACGGCGGAGACCTCAGGCTCCCCGAACACAAGCTCGGCAGTACGGGTACTCCACAGGGTTCGGTCATCTCGCCGTTGCTCTTTAACCTCGTCATGATCGGGGTAGCGAGGGCGGTAGCGGGGACCGGCGTCCGGCATACGATCTACGCCGCCGACATTACCCTGTGGGCGGCCGGCGGCACCGACGCGAGCATCGAGCAACAGCTGCAAGCGGCGGTTACCACCATCGAGCAGCACCTTGACGACACAGGCCTAATGTGCCTGCCCGCCAAATCCGAGCTGTTCGTCCTCACACCGCTTCGACCGGGACGAAAGCGCGCTCCCGTTCGGGAGTGTGATCACATCAAGATTGTGACTGCCTCGGGGCATCGCATCCCCGAAGTTCCCAAGATCTGGGTCCTGGGCCTGCTCCTCAACAAGAGCGGCCGCAACGACGAGACCATCAACAAGCTTCCCACCAAGGCAATGGACGCCATCCGGCTCATACATCGAGTCTCTACACGACGGGCGGGCATGCGTGAAGACAGTCTCGTGCGCCTTGTCCAGTCGTTCGTGATCAGCCACATCGCCTACGTTGCGGCCTACCTCAACTGGCACGTCACTGACAGGACCAAGATCAACACGCTGATCAGACGGGCTTACAAGACGGAGCTGGGTTTAATGGAGACCACGAGTACGGCTCGGCTCTTGCAGCTCGGCGTCCATAACACCCTAGAAGAAATAGCCGAGGCGCAGCTCACCGCGCAATTCGAGCGCCTCTCTACCACCAAGACGGGTCGCAGTATACTGACGTTTCTGGGTTACAACCCACAAGCTCCCAGCCGGCAACCGTGCGAGATTACAGACGAGGCGAGGGCCCACATTTACGTGGACCCCATCCCGAAGAACATGCACCCAGGGTATAACCAAAAACGGCGGCAGGCGCGGGCCAAGGCTCTCACCGAACGACACGCCAAAGACCCGCACGCCCGGTACGTGGACGCAGAATACAAGAGGGGAGGCTTCGCGGCAGTGGTCGTTGCGGCGGCTACCAGCACCAAGACAACGGCCGCGAGCGTGCGGTGCACGAACGCCACAGACGCTGAGGAGGTTGCCATCGCTCTGGCGATCACCGAGGCCGAGTGTCACACCGTGCTCAGCGACTCGAGGAATGCCGTGCGCAACTTTGCCAAGGGGCGAATATGCGCGCTGGCGGCCGCCATCATCGGCAAGCTCCAACTTCAATACCGTGGTAGCACCGTCCGTATCAAGTGGTTCCCGGCGCACGCCGGCGAGTGTGCATCCTCACCGAACCACAACGAGACGGCCCATTCGGCGGCGCGAGCGCTTACTTTCCGCACCCCCGAGAGTGACCGTTCCGTGTGGTGGTTCGAAACCAAGGACAGTTTGTCAAGTTATGCCAAAGTAACCAAGTGTTACCGCCTAGCTCGACGGACAATGCCACCTCCCCACCCTGCACTCAGTCCGGAGGAGGCCGTAATCCTAAGGCAAATACAGACCGCGTCACTCCTCACCTCCGCAATGCTGCACGTGCTTCACCCAGAGCTCTATCAGAGTCAGCTTTGCGGTAGTTGTGCAGCGGGTCTGGCGGACCAATGGCACATCATGTGGGACTTTGCCAGGTTCCCGACGGCAGCTACCTCCAGGACGTACCCGCCCGAACTTCAAGGTGCACTGCAGTCTGCAGACAAGGACTCACAACTATGGGCCGTCCAGCAGGCCCGGGGTGCGCTCGAAAAGCTCAAGCCTCATGACCCACTACAAACGGGCCCAACTGGGCTAGTGCAGAGTAGGGTCTAACCCCGGGTCGACGCTTGGCCAGCGTCACGATGCGCTAAACCGTCGTTTGCCGGCACTTTATTAAAGTTATCCCTATCCTATCATATCGTGATGTTTGCCGAAGCTAACTCGCACGTCACATACCAATAAAGTATATTGAGTATCAAGCGCAGCATTTTTGGCCGAGGCCTAGCTTCTATTCCCACTGCCAAAGGATTGGTCACAAGGTGAACTTCTCCCTAACGAAGCACGATCAGGGGGAAATGAGGGGGAAACACCCACCGTAGGTGAATTCTGCACGGATATGAAATTGCGCGCTTTACATTGTCAGTACGAGCATGTTACGGGTGACCCAAGCAGCCCACACTACAAGCGCGAATTTCACACTTGCCACAAACAGGAGCTACGCAGCCATCACCAACCGGCAGACAGTAAATTGAGAAACTGTTATTGAAAGTCGTCAAATCCGAAAACAAAGATAAAGAACAGGTTTAGAAAAACTTGAACTTCTCGATGCGAAAGGCCAATACAATAGAGCGCCACAAAGCCCCTACAAGGAAATGTTTGCCAAGTGACACCTTGACGCAGCTCAGAAGGAAAGACACTGAGGAAAAATCTTGCCGCATGGTTGTTACATCAGGGATAATGATACTTTCGACAAAAACACAGAATTAAAGACACATTTTTGCCGAAAATTAGCACACGCAAACGAAAGAAAGAGACGACTGTATGGGCTTCAGTTCCAACTGATTTGTTTTGGGTTCTGACCCACGAATCAATAGACATATACGCATGCGCATTCTACTCACAACTTAGGATATCTAATGAAACAGCGACAAAACGCGAAACCGTACAATAATTTGTCCACTGTCCACTTATCACAATTTGTGAGAGATATGACCAGGGCTACGCAAGAATGCGAAACTGGGTTATGGCATTCATGCCGTATTATATGCCAGTGGCTGGTAGCACTACAGCAGTGTATGCAAATTGTAATCATGGGCCCTTTTCTGGACATTGCGCCATTTTCTTCGAGGCGTGACGAAGGTGCGACGTGTACAAAATGTCGTTGATGGCCCCGTTTTACTTTCGTAATGTGACGCAAACTTGACATGTTGCCTAAGAAACGCAAATTAAGGCACCCAACCTAACATTCTTGTTCAAGCAAAACAGTTTTTTTCCTCAGTAAAAAATAAAGCAGCTGGCTCAAAGCCTACGTTTACTCCGTCAAAAGGCTTCTCGCTTCAGTCGTCTGCTGCGTTCAAGCCGTCGTCTGCTTCAATAGACAGTTTCAGTTTAGCGTCTTCAACCGAACTCAAAAGCATTATGTACACAAAAAAATAGCGTCGTCCTCACTGCGCATGCTTGGTTTCTGCGGTTTACGTTCACGATGATAACGTACGTTATTTGGCGAGTTTAACGTCCGTAATGTTTACGGACGTTAAGAAATAGCGTTGTAGAACATAGCGGCGCGCATGGCTCTTGCTTCAGCGCGAATTCTAGTGATAGCTATGCTCTCACTCGCCTTAATGGCCAGTAACTATCGTAATGATGTTTCGGTTTCTCTAAACTCATCTGAAAGGTTGGTTATGAGCGCACTGCACGTCCATTTTCTGAGATTCTTCGGTGATTCTCGCGCCGGTATACCTAACGAGATGGGTCCACATAGCAAAAGCAGGATGGTTGCTAATGAACTGTTTGGGCTTCGATACGTTATGCAAGAGGCACCAGAAGGTGCCCTGTTTTATAACGTTTTCTTTACGTTTGTGTTTCCATAAGGTAAGCTAAAAGACTTGAAAGGACACGCACGATAACGTCACGCAAAGGTGCTTACGTTTAAGTACGAAAGGCGACAAATGCTATTCTAAAACTGTCTATTAGCTAGAATGGGTGTACCCGCGAAACGGGATAAGTCATTGTACCTTGGCGCCAACGCGCTTGTTTTCTACCTCCAGACAGCATACGCGGCCTACCAGTGGGGATAAGCGCACATTCTAGGCCATGTTATCGCTATCTCACGAAACGCAAGTCAGCCAGCCCGAATCGGGCGGCTGAGAAACGGCCGATAATCACCGATAGCATTGCACGCGCCAAAGATATCCGCTTGCGCGACACAAGCGCCGGCTCTACTATACCTTGTTCAGTTCACTGGCTACTCGCACGGCTTGAGGAAACTTCAAGGTGCCGCCTTATGTACATTTCTTTTATTGAATTAAAAAGGCGCTGGTTTCATAAATTCTGATTGTGCGAAAAGGCACTAACTTGATTACAATACAAAAATAGCAGGTAAAAGTGGACAACGTGGCAGAAAGCTTGCTATGTTCATCCAATATTATTTCATATAAACGCGTTCTCTTAAACAATGACGGCCCAAAATACAGATGTCCAGACCACCCGAGAGCGATGCAAATATTATGAGCACGCGTTATGAACAAAAGGTTTCCTTGGCGCTAAACGACGAGAAAATTGTGGCGATACGCATTCCTCTCGGCCGCCATTGCATATTACTGCTCATTAGCATCATTCGCGCCGCTTGTCGCACCACAAACTATGGCGAAATTCTTAGCAATGCCTGCTCAGCGTAACGTCACGCAACGTCAGATTGACGTTTACGAAATGACCCTCACTGTGACGCTCCCAACAGCATATTCCTTCAGCCAATCAGCAAGCTGACATGGCGCCTATTTTGCATCGCCGCCACATATTCGCGAAATCGCAGATGCATTACACTGGCTTCTGTACGCTATGGCTCACGTTCTTTTCAAAGCGCTAACGTCGCAGTTATAGCTGCCAGGACCAAGAAATGCCTTAGTCGATAAAATTTGCAGGTCAACGTCAAGTTTCGTCATCTTGAAATGCAAAATTGCATTTTGCAAACATTCCATTTCCCGACACAAATTTCAAGGCATGTGAGCTCTCGACAGCAAATTAGAGTCAACATAGCGTATAATGGCGGCTGTGCAGCCGTCATGCGTGTCGAAAATAGAGCCTCATCATGTGTAGCAAATGATGGGTCAACTGGCAGCTGGTATTGAAGCGCTAGAGACACAGATAGACCCCACTTGCTTACTGTAGCCAGTCTCGAAGGAACAGGAAGTGACTCAGGGTTAGCTGTTCCCGTTTAACGTTATCCTGCAGCGACAGTACAAGCTTCTATATGAAAAGCCTTACGATACCATTCATAACCCCATGGATTTGTTGCATGAAACTGTTATAATGAAATTGAAGCGGCTTACCTAGCATGTTCGCTGACAAGCGCCTCCTACCAGCTCAGGTTGACACTTCAGACTTGCGGAAGTCCCACCATGAAATCGTTAGAGTTGCCGTGATTTGGAAAACTTTTGACTGACGGCTACTTTCGTTTACATGCGACCTGGTAGTCAGCCCAGAGAAGACCTTACGTTATGTTTGCAAAAAAAAAACGAGTAATTATTGCCTGGTACAGCTACCGAGCCCACGGTACTGTGTTACTATTATTGCTGAATGTGTTGATGTAATGCAGTCGCTACTACTCCAAGCTGGAGATAATGAATCTAACCCTGGCCCTTCTACTGAAGCCCTTCTCGCGGAATTGCGTAAACTGACTAACGGCCAAGCGCAGGCAATTGCAAAAATACAAGGCCTGAAAGCTCAACTCGGCAATATTGACAAAACATATAACGAAAGAAATATAAATATATATATAACGTTATATATAACGGGAAATATAACGAAAGACTAACAGATCTCGAAAATCATTATCAGGCATTGGTACCACTGCGGAAAGAAATTGAAATCATGCGCATTGGCACAGAGCGCACTGCCTCTCGAATTTCGGAGCTGGAAGCCCGTATGGATGACGCCGAGAACCGTTCGAGGCGAAATAACCTAATCTTCTACGGCATCCCCGACCCCTCCTCCTCGGAAACATTCGCAGAGACAGAGCAGTTGGTCGCAAACCTTTGGCGGGATAATTTACAGTTAACCTTGGAACCAAGGGATATAGAGCGTGCGCATCGCCTCGGCCGTTCCTCAGCTGGTCGCTGCCGGCCCATAATAGTAAAGCTTTCATCACACAAGACCAAAGCTGCAATATTGTCAAAGGGCCGGATGCTTAAAGGGACAAGTTATGGCATCGGTGAGGATTTCTCGCGCCCAGTCCAAAATGCCCGTAAACAACTAATTGCTTTTGCTAAAAGCAAGAACAAGCCCTTTTCCGTCCGTTTCAAAACTCTGTATATGAACCAAAAGCGTTACGTCTTTGATGACAGTACTAACAGCATCAAAGAATTATCATAGCAGACGGAGCACCAAAAAAAGAAAGAAAATAACCGGGCATATGCTGTCTCTAGCGATGCTCTTTCACTTTCTGCAATTTACACTAACATCCGCAGTTTTCTTCAAAAACGTGAACGTATAGCTAGCATTGTATTGTCCTCTAGCAGTAATCTACTAATACTTACCGAGACGTGGCTCACTGGCGACGTGAGCGATACTGAAGTGCTATCGCACCTACCGAACTTTCATGTGTACCGTAATGACCGTGCATCTACGCGCGGTGGTGGCGTACTGATTGCATTCCACGAACGATTGCCTTGCGCAGTCATCAATATTAGGTCACAGCTGGAAATATGGGTGACTATCCAATCACGCCCACACACCGTACTACTAGGCGTTTGTCACAGACCTCCCCACACTACTTCCGAATTTTGCAGCCAGCTTAGCCAAACCATGCGTCAGCTTATTGCTGCTCACCCAAATGCACACATACTACTATTTGGCGATTTTACCTTCCCGCAAATAGACTGGCACACTGACAATTTGTGTTCTTCGACAGGACTAACCGAAGCCAGGAACTTCCTCGATATCTGCCTCAATTTTAATATGACCCAGCTGGTTTCCGAAGCAACACGTGTTTCACAGGATACATCCAAAATCTTAGATCTAATATTAACCAACAACCCCGAAAGCCTTTCGTACATCCATTATCTCAAGGAAATAAGCGACCACAAAGTAATTCATGCTGGCTTTTCTTTTCGACCAACAAAGTGCGAAATGTACAAGAAAACGATACAGTTGTATGACAAAGGCGATTATGAAGCGATAAATGAGGGCCTTTCCACATTTTTTCCCACATTTGAGACAACTTTACACCACCATAATGTTGACGCCAATTGGACACGTTTTAAAGAAGAGCTGAAGGAATTAACCGATAAATTTGTACCTAAAGTAAGTTTCAGAGCCAGTCGTCACAAACCATGGTTTACGAAAACACTAAAAAGGCTTGAAAATAAAAAGAAACGTCTATTCCGAGTTGCAAAGGTTGGAGATCAACCAAAAGCATGGGATAAATACTATGAAGCAGATAAAAACTACCTTTCTACTCTATATCAAGCAAAGCACTCTTTTTACCACTTAGAATTGTCCAAGCTACTAAAAACTAATCCCAAACAGTTTTGGAAAACACTGAAAGACGACGAACCGCGAGAAATCGTACTCACCAGCGACCTGAATGAAACGATTACGGATGCGGGCTGTGCGAACTTGTTCAACACCACGTTCGCTACTGTCTTTTCTGATGAAGGGACCGCACACCCATGTTTACCTTTGCTTGACTTTCATTGTGACATGCCAGCGTTAAATTTTTGTGAAAGTGGAATTTCATCCATAATAGAAAATATTAAATTGTCATCTTGTGCTGGAATGGACGAAATTGATACTAAAATCTTGAAAAACACCAAACACAACGTCTCACTTTATCTCACCCTAATTTTTTCACAGTCACTTTCTTCAGGAGTCATTCCAGACGACTGGAGGACAGGGAAGGTCGTTCCTGTTTTCAAGTCAGGTAGCAGAAATTCCCCACTAAATTAACGCCCTATCTCTCTAACAAGCGTCCCCTGTAAAATCATGAAGCATGTGATCTACTCCCATATAATAAATTTCCTTGACAGTAATCACTTTTTCCATCCTTCACAGCATGGCTTCCGCAAGGGGTTGTCATGTGAAACACAGCTTGCAGCTTATCTACATGACATCCACACTAACCTGGATTGTAACATACAGACTGATGCGATCTTTCTTGATTATGCTAAAGCGTTTGATAAAGTGCCTCACCAACGATTACTTGCGAAACTCTCGCCGCTAAATTTACATCCTACTGTGTTAAGATAGATTGCAGTATTTCTTACTAATCGATCGCAGTACGTTTTTATAAATAACCACCTATCCACACCGGTTCCAGTAACATCAGGCGCGCCCCAGGGATCGGTTCTTGGCCCGCTCCTATTCTTAATCTATATCAACGACTTACCTTTTCATGTATCCTGTAATATGCGCACGTTCGCGGATGACTGCGTTATCTACCGCACCGTACTTAACACTTCGGATGATATAACCCTACTGTTACGTTTCGCCTACGACGCGCGGTAAAGCCGGCGAGGATGCAACAGACGCCAGGGCTTCGTTCAAAGCGGCAGACATTTTGGCCCGTTCGGCGCCGCCGCTACGCCTCCCTGCCAAGCGCGTCCAGGCATGTTTCAATGCCACGTGTCTTCATGTGCGTGTGTGTGTGTGTATGTGCATGTTGGTGCCCACGCTTGTCGAAGCGCGGCAGCCGGGGAGAGGAGCTCCCAACAACTGTGAAGCGAGGGGGTCTGACAGGCGCCGACACGACGGCTGCTCCACCTTCTCTTCCCATTGTGCCCGAGTGGCGCCGACACGACGCTGCGCCACCTTATCCCATTGTTCCCGAGCGGCACAGTCACGTGCTCGTCTATAGAGGGGTTCCTTCTTGCCCTCAACTGCGAGAGTATAAAAGCAGCTGCCCCCGGACGCCAAAAAGAGGGCTCCGATTTCTTCTATTGAGTAAAGTGCACTCCCGTCTCTCTACTTCGGTCAACCTGACCGCCAACTCTTTGCGATGTTAGAATAAACAAGTTGTTTTGTTGTTACCAGTCGACTCATGCTTTGCCGGGACCTTCGGATGCTTCCAGTTGTACCCCAGGCCGCCAGGCCAACGCTACCCTTGGGGCTTGCGACCCAGGTGCAACAACGGGCGTCAGCGCCGAGTTCCCAACAACTCGTGCCAGCGGCGCGATTACAACACTACAAAGTGACCTTACTAATATTTCAGAATGGTGTACCACTTGGTTAATGACACTAAACGTTAACAAATGCCAAAGCATGTCATTCACCCGCAGCCTTAACCCTCGGACGTTTGCGTACACAATTAATAATTTCGCTCTTGAATCAACTGAAACTTTTAGATGCCTCGGTGTCACGGTATCCGACGACCTCAACTGGCGTACGCATGTGCATACCTTCATTACAGCTTCTAACAAAACTTTAGGTTTCCTAAAACGTCATTTACGGAAAGCCCCAAATCACGTAAAATTACGTGCCTACACATCACTTGTACGACCGAAACTAGAATACGCCTCAGCAGTCTGGAGTCCGCATCAAGCATATCTCATCGACGCTCTTGAAGCGGTGCAAAACCGCGCCGCTCGATTCATCCATTCGTCATACTCATATGACGTAAGCGTCACGTCACTGAAATCACTATCTGGGCTTCCGGACCTCGTTTTACGTCGGCGCATCGCTTCCCTCTGTCTTTACCACAAATTCTTTTACAGTCCTATCCTTCATCAAGCACCATATATCACGCCCGCAGCGCGCATATCATACCGGACGAGCCAGTCGCTGCAAGTTTCACGACCACGCTCACGAACATCAACGTTTTTAGCCTCGTTTTTTCTTCGCCTGGCGGCAGACTGGAACTGCTGCCATTGTCGACATAATCTGCCCATACATATTTTTACAACATGTTACTGACCATCTCCAACTACATTGTACATGATTTTTCCTTATATGTGTGGTTTGTATTGACATACGTGTATGTTGGTCTACATATATAGTCTTTGATATGTGTAAATACATGTGTGAATATACTTGATTATGTATACTATGTATGTTTATATATATGCGTGCTTGAACTTGAACTTTACTTGAACAAGTGTTAATTCGAATCTTGTACCCACCCCTTATATAATACCCCTGCAATCGGGGGTCTTTAAGGAAAATAAACTGAACTGAACTGAGCCCAGAGAAGACATCAGCTAGGTGTTGCGTCTAAAACAGGGATGTCCCACTAGACATAGTGTTACTCAAACGAAGGATTAAGAGTGGAGATAATTTACAATGTATATTTACAAAGGATAGCTGCAGCCCTGGCGAGTTCAGCCGACAGCTGGAGAATTAGAGAGAGTTCGTGGTCTTTTTCGGGGCGCTCGCGTGCATAGGCCACAATAAACAGGCAATGTGCACGCATCATTACCCCCGACGGCAAAATCACTGTCCCGGGATGTATAAATATTGGTGATAACAGGAGAGTCATATGGCTTGAGGCGTGCCACATTCACAACGTCAATGTAATTCGGGGCAGATGAGGCACGGGTGCTGACTGGGGCGATTTCGTATGTAACAGAGAGTCACGGCTCGCAGCACTCGATATCGGCCTGTGTACCGAGACAGGAGCTTTTCTGACAGGCCAACGTGACGAGTTGGGGACCACAGGAGTACGAGAGATCCAGGCGAAAAGGGGACGTCTTTGTGTTGGCTATTGCACAACCCCCGTTGCTTCTCTTGAGAGGTCAGGAGGCGAGCGCGCGCAATTTCTCGTGCTTGGGCTGCCCTGGTGCTGATATCAAGTGCATATTCGCTCGTCTCTGCTGCGGTGGATGGAAGGGATGCGTCCAGTGGCAATGTGGGTTCCTGACTGAACAATAGAAAGAACGTGGAATAAACGGAAGTATCGTATGGTGAGGAATTATATGAAAAAGTTACATAGGGTAGGGCAAGGTCGCAATCAGTATGGTCGGACGAGACGTGCTTTGCGAGCATGCCTGTTAGGGTGCCCATATCCGGAAAACTAAAAGCAGCCACCGATGGAGATGCGGTTGCTGTTCGTCGAACTGACGAAGATGCTCCGCCGGCGACGAAGACGCCGAAGAAACTACATCGCCAGCGTAACGACAAGCCGCCGTCCCGACAAAGTCTGGAAGCAAAGAATACGCCTACGAAAGACGACCTGGCGACCCCACGTACCAGCCACAGGCAAACAGGACGCAGCCGTGATCAGAAGCCAAGACACAATTGTAACGCAAGACAAAGAACCACCGACCTCGACGTGCTCCTCGACGGCCATGCAGTCACCGCCTTAGTAGACACAGGAGCCGACTACTCCGTAATGAGGGGACACATCGCCGCCCAGTTGCAGCAAGTTAAAACTGCACGGGAAGGCCCTCAAATTCGGACCGCTGGAGGACACCTCATCTCGCCGACTAGATTCTGCAGGGTAAGAATTCCTGTTCATGACTGGACTTACCCTGCCACCTTCGTTATCCTCAACAGTGTTCATGAAAGGTTATTCTCGGCATGGACTTCCTGAACCAGCACGGCGCAATCATCGACCTGAAGTCAAAGTCGATAACGCTGTCGAAAGATCGAGTGATACCGCCGGAGAGCTCTCGTAGTCACCATGCCTTAAGCGTGCTCGAAAGTAAAGTCAGCATCCCGCCTCGCTCCCGCATTGTCGTTTCCGTCGGCACCAAAACACCTGCCCGACGTCGAAGGCGTCATCCAGGCTGACCAATGTCCACTGCTAGACCGTGAAATTTGCGTCGCAAGAGGGATCGCTCGATTGCACGGAGGGAAAACTGAAGTGTTGCTGACAAACTTCAGCCAGGAGTTCAAGCACATCAACAAAGGCATCACGATCGCGTACATCTAGGAAATTCTAGAAACCAGTAATGCGTTTGTCCTCTCGGATTCCGCCGCATCTACACCGACGACCATGGTTCCCGAACCAGACTACGACATTAATCCAAGTCTCCCCATGATTAAGAAACAACAGCACAGAAGTCTGCTCCGACGATAGAAAGGCTGATTTTCGACGCCATCAACGATTCGACAAACACCAGTCGCAAAGCATCGCATAATCACCACGGAGTGTGCTCGACTACTCCGCCAGAGCCCTTACCGAGTTTCGCTGCGAGAACGTGAATCTATAAGAGAACAAGTGGACGACATGCTGTGCGACGACATCATCCAGCCGTCGAAAAGCCCGTGGGCATTCCCTGTGTTGTCTTGGTGAAGAAAAAGGACGGAACCTTACGTTTCTGCGTTGATTATCGTCGACTGAACAAGATCACAAAGAGGGATGTATACCCCTTACGATAGATAGACGATGCATTAGATCGGCTCTGCAACGCAAAATACTTCTCGTCGATGGATCTCAAGTCTGGCTACTGGCAAACAGAAGTCGATGAGAGAGATGGCAGAAAGACCGCCTTCATCACGCGAGACGGCCTCTACGAGTTCAAGGTCATGCCATTCGGACTGTGCTCGGCGCCTGCAACGTTCCAGAGCGTCATGGACACGGTGTGAGCAGGGCTGAAGTGGCAGACCTGTCTTGTTTACTTGGATGATGTCGTTATCTTCGCCGGAAATTTCGACGATCACCTTAGGCGGCTTGCGACAGTACCAGAGGCCCTCAAGTCATCAGGGCTCACTGTGAAGCCAGAAAAGTGCCGTCTCGTATACGATGAGCTTCTGTTCCTAATCTACGTCATCAGCAAGTCTGGAGTCCGCCCCGACCCGCATAGGACAGCTGCCATCGCAACGTTCCCGCAGCCCATCGGCAAAAAGGCAGTGCGTAGTTTTCTTGGCATGTGTGCCTACTACAGGCGCTTTGTCAAGGACGATTCACGCATCGCTGAGCCGCTGACGCAGCTAACCAAATGTGGCGTCGAGTTCAAGTGGGAAACGCCGCAGGCCAACGCATTTCAAGAAGTCAAATACACATGCAGTCGCCGCCCATACTTACACACTTCGACACGGACCCCGATACCGAAATCGACACTGACGCCAGTAGCCTAGTCCGCGGTGCCATCCTAGTCCACAGAAATGATGGACATGAACACGTGATAGCTTACGCTTGCCGATCGTTCTCAAAAGCGGAAGGCAATTATTCCACAACCGAAAAGGAATGCCTCGCCATCGTTTGAGTTACAGCGAAATTTCGCTGTTACCTATATGGCAGCCATTCAAAGTCGCCAGCGACCATCACGCCTTGTGCTGGCTAGCGAATTTAAAGGATCCGTCAGGACGGCTAGCGCGGTGGAGCCTAAGACTCCAAGAATATCATATCACTGTAACCTATAAGTCCGGACGGAAACACTCTGATGCCGATTGCCTATCACGCGCCCTCATTGACTCGCCGCCGCAAGATGATGACGCCTTCCTTGGCATTTTAATTGCGGAAGACTTCGCTGGACAGCAGCGAGCAGACCCGTAATTGAAAAACCTCGTCGAGTATTGGGAAGGGCAAACCGACGTTGTCGCTAGGGTATTTAAGCGAGGATTGTCTTCGTTCTCGCTTCAAAACAACCTACTCGTAAGGAAGAACTTCTCACCAGTGCGCGCCAACTACTTTCTTGTTGTACTGTCAGGACTGCGTCCAGAAGTATTGCACGCCCTACATGACGAACCGAGCACTGGACACCTCGGATTTTCTCGGACAATATCGAGGATACAGGAAAGGTATTATTGGCCGCGCCTGACCGTCGACGTCGCCCGTTGTGTCAAAACATGCCGACACTGCCAGCGACGCAAGACACCACTGACAATGCCAGCGGGATTACTACAGCCAATCGAGTTTCCTTGCCGACCATTCCAGCAGATCAGGATCGCCTTGCTGGGACCCTTTCCGACGTCAACTACCGGAAATAAGTGGATCGTCGTGGCGACGGACTACCTCACCCGCTTCGCTGAAACAAAAGCACTGCCGAAAGGTAGCGCAGCCGAAGTGGCCAAATTCTTTGTCGAAGACATCCTTCTGCGACATGGCGCCCCAGAAGACCTCATCACCGACAGAGGCACGGCCTTTACAGCGGAGCTCACCCAAGCCATTCTGCAATACAGTCAGACAAGGCACAGGAGGACAACGGCCTACCACTCACAGACGAATGGTCTTACGGAGCGCCTGAATAAGACCCTCGTCCACATGCTAGCAATGTACGTCGACGTCGAACACAAGACCTGGGATGCTGTCCTGCCGTACGTAACATTCGATCTCAAGTGGTACACGTGGTGCGTCCTAAGCCCTTTTTGGGACGCTGACGAATGTCCTTATTTTGTTGTTTTCTTTGCTACGAGTGCTTTTCTTTATTACTTTCTTTTATTTGCAGTATCAGGTCGATGTTTTTTAAGAGGGGGGTATTGACACGTATACTTGTCTGTATAGGGCGACACGTTTCACCGCCTAACAAATGTTATCGCACAGCGCAGGACGCGCTTGCATGTGTAGTTCTGTTATGTTATCGATGGTTCAATCCGCTGTCTGTTGTCGCCGAATTGTGCAATCTGATTGCGTGTATGCGCGATGCGAATGGCGCAGAATTTTGTGGAAGGCGTTCGGGTCCCAGCGATTACTCTGGAAGATTCGACGACTGATCTATAAAAGCTGACGCGCATGACCCGCTGATCAGATTTCGACGACCGCCGATCGTGTTCGCCGCTACCGTTGTTCTTTGAGTGTAGCCCGTTTTCGAGGGCACAAGTACGCCCAATAAAACGCTCGTTTCTTTAATCATAATTTTGCTGATTTCTTAACCGTCACTACCACGTGACAATATATAGTATGTATATCATATCATAAGAAGCTCAGACACAAGAACACCAAGGACATCATAGCAGACATTACTTGTACTTGTAATTTGGTTAAAGAAATGAAAAATTAATTGAAATCAAATTGGATCAGAAAATAACTGGCCGCAGGTGTCAAATGAACCCACGTCTTGCATGGCGCGTTAACCCTATTGACATATTAGCTGAAGTGCTAAATTAACCTCATAGTGTCGGGGAAAAATTATCACAAGCCTTAGCATGCACTGAAATGCTTTTTTCATAGTTATGCTTTGCCACATGCATATTTTTAACCAGTGTAAAATTTCAGCTTTCACATGTGCTACTTTAGCAGGCATTCTCAAATACCTTTAACTTTCTCTTACACCAGGAATGTGCCAGTGATGATGATCTCGCGATACGCCATGTTCTCCTTTCCTCGTTGCAAAGGTATAACTTTCTGGGCTAAAACACTCGAGAAATCATTGCTGATTTAAAACTTGCTTTGTGCTGGAGACAGTTTTCTTATTGCAAAGAACTTCGCCACATTCTTCCTTTCACTTCACTTTATTACCTTAAAAACGCCATTGGAGGGGTATTACGTAAGGGGTGGTTAATAAATTAAACATTAGAAACAGGCGTTCATTTTGAGATATGAGTGAAAACAGCTTCGGTAAAGGCAGATGGGCTTGTGATGGCTGTGATGGCGTGTGGAAGGCCGTTCCAGTCCCTTGATGCTCGAATAAAAAATGATGCTTGCCAGTGATGCATGGGACCAACCCATGTCAGGCTTTCAAGCTCATGTTTCTCGTAAACTCTGATTTCAATGTTCCACACTACAAGGACACAAGCCTCTGCCTGGGGTTCCCACAACAGTAGGTACCGAGATAACTTCATAACTGACCTGTCATAACATTGTTTCGGTTTTCGTACTTCTCATATGTGGAGTGACGATCGAAGTTATAGGCGTATTCATTTATCATAGGACGCTTTTATGATACTGCTGATTAGTAGAAACGCAGTCTTTAAACTGGAAAATGTTTGCTGAACACAAACTAATAAGCTGTGGAAGGAAATTACGATTCTGCTGTTGCTTGGTTACTGCAGTTAGTAAAATTGTGTTCTTAGGAAGTTCATGTACATGTGCTAAAAAGCAAAGACAAGAAAATTTTTTCTCTGGAGTTGGTGTTCAACCAGTGGTGTATCCAGAACTATATTTCTAGGTGAGGTTCTCTGCCGGCAAGTTCCACTCCTTTCCTACCTCCGCCTTTTTCTCTCTCTCTCTCTCTCTCTCTCTCTCTCTCTCTCTCTCTCTCTATATATATATATATATATATATATATATATATATATATATATATATATATATATATATATATATATATATATATATTGACTGAATCCTGGATGCCTCAATAGCCAAAACGTATATAGAAAGATCAGAAGCACCACTTCGCGGTTATCTTTGCATTATTGAGCCAACTGCCTTGGTTGGTGCACCGACTTCTTTCAAGGGATTATATATATATATATAGATATATATATATATATATATATATATATATATATATATATATATACTTTGGCTATAAGTTTGGCTAATGTTTAAAGCCCTTGTACACAAATGCATAGCCCAGTTTGTGCCCTTGAGGGCAAAAAAGCAACGTGTGCATAACCCCTGGATATCACGCGAAATTATCCATTTGAAAATGAGGATACAGCGTTCCAAAGGAAGGTACAAACGTGTTCACGATCTAGGTCTGTCAGAACAGATTAATGCGCACAAAAAAGAGCTGAAGGATAAAATAAGAGAGGCCAAACCGAAGTATTTTAATGTTACAATGCCAAAGTTCCTTAGACTCACCCCAGAATTTCTGGAGGCACTTTTCAAAATATAGAAAGGCAATCTCTGAGTTCAGTACGACTCAAGGCTTTATTACTAATGAAGAAGATATTGCAAAGGAGCTGAATAGCTTCTTCTCCAGTGTCTTTACTACAGACAATGGCGAAGTAGACGACTTGCGCGTTTCTCGTTGCTTCCTTCCTCTAGGCGAACTCCAGCTTTCCGAGCGAGGTATATTTAAACTATTGCTCAACCTAAAACAATGTAAATCATCTGGACCTGACGAAATTCCTAACGCATTTTTAAGGAGGTATGTGGAGTGGATGGCCAAATACCTCTTAGTTATCTTTCAAAAATCACTGTCGTCGGTGGCCCTACCTGGCGATTGGAAATTAAGTAAAATAATCCCAATACCAAAAGGCAGAGATCTTAAATGTGTTTCCAACTACAGACCTATTGCACTAACATCAACACCCTGCAAGATACACATCAGAGAATTTCTGACGAGCAAAAATTTCTTCAGTGAGTCTCAGCATGGTTTCCGTAGCGGCCTCTCGACAGTGAGCCAACTTGTGGAAACAGTGCATTTCATCTGTGAAGTGCTAGATCGAAGAGGCCAAGTAGATATAATTTATCTAGACATTAGAAAGGCATTCGATACGGTTAGTCACAAGAAATTATTATTGAAGTTAAATATGGTGTTAGGTAACTGCAAAGTCGTGCAATGGATCGAAGCTTTTCTAATGAATCGCTGACAGTTCGTTAGTGTTAAGGAAAGCCAGTCTACAATATGTGAGGTCGTCTCCGGAGTGCCGCAGGGCTCTGTGCTGGGACGCCTGCTATTCCTAATATATATCAATGAGTTGATAGCAGACCCATCGGTTCAAGTCAAATTATTTGCAGATGATTGCGTTATTTTCACTGAAGTAACCTCCGCAGCTGACCAACTTAACCTAATTCTTACTTAGATCAAATACATGAATGGTGTAGAAAATGGGAAATGTCACTGAACTTGGATAAAACTGTGTGCATGACAATATCGCACAAATACGCCCCTTTACGGTTCAACTACTCCCTATCGGGTACCCCACTAACTCGAGTGACCGAATACAAGTACTTGGGCGTAACTTTGACTGCAAATATGAGTTGGACTACCCACATTGACAATATAGTAGGCAAGGCAAATCAAAGATCAGGATTTATTCGACGGACTTTCAAACAAGCATCCGCAGAATAAAAGCTTATCGTATACAAAATGCTAGTTCGTCCTATAATGGAATATGCGTGCGAAGTCTGGGATCCGTACGACCAAAAGAACGCACTAAAATTAGAAGGTGTACAACGGCGTGTCTTGCGCTTCATTTTTTCCAAATATCGAAGACAAGGCTTGGTGTCACCGCTTTATGAAAACGCAAACCTTCCTTTTCTTAAAATGCGAAGGAAACAGAAAAAGCCTGAGCCTTTTTTACAACATTACGAATCATACGGTGCTGGTAAACAAGGAACGCTACATAACCGACACAACGTCGCGGGTAGTAAGGAATAAACATTCAAAGTACGTGAAAGAAGGTAGATTTTCTAAGGATTGTTTTAAATATTCTTTCTTTTTGCAAACTACGAGAGAGTGGAATAAAGTGCCGGAGAGAGTGGTAAGCGCGAGAGACTGCGAGCAGTTTCGAGCCCAACTTCAACGGTACTCTTAGTTGCAGGTGATTTCAGTTTTTGTTACCCTATAGTCTTGTACTGAATACCACAAGCTGATGCACTAAGTGTCATGAATTGTTCTTAATATTGTTTGCGTATACCTGATCCTATGCACTGCTGTGTGTTTAGTGTTTGTTGTTGTACAGCATGTAATACGTTATTGTACTCATTCCTATCTTGGCCGTGTAAAGGGCTGATAGTATGTTCAAATAAATAAATAATTATATATATATATATATATATATATATATATATATATATATATATATATATATATATATATATATATATATATATATATATATATATATATATATATATACACACTATGCTGAGTACAGCTTGGCGAAATGGTTCAAGCTTTGATGTTCAACAAGGCTGATTCTTCGGCTAGTTGGCATGGTTTACTCATAATGGCAAAGCCTTTAGCGCAATTCAAAACAGATAGCGTTGTCCTGTTTCTCTGCCACGTCTCTGTGTTTTTTTTTAGTTGCGCGAAAGGCTTTGCCATTATGAGAAGATTTGATAATGTAATGGACTGAATAAAGCCTGGTTTTTTAGTTTTACTAGACGTGCAGGGAATTCTATGTACCAGTAATCGAATACCCAGATGATCACTCATATCAGTGTACACAATTTCGGCCTCCAATGAATCAATAATAATGTTGGAAATGAATACATCTAATAGGGATTCGCCTTCAATAGTCACGCACGTTGCAGTAGATATAGCGTTTGAAGAACCATAGGTTGTGATAGAAGATTCAAAATGCTTTGTAGAGGGGAAGATGAAAGCATGTTTATATTGACGTCACCGCCTAAAGTTATATTGAATTTCTCTTCTAATGTATAACCGAAACGTTTTTCGAGAAACACAAGAAATCAGGTTGCGTCACCTAATGGTGATCTGTACACAACGGAAAACATATAGCTCTGACTCTTCATCGTTAACACCTAGTAGTCGGAAGTTATATCAGTGAATTCATCTACGGGCTTAGCTGGAATATCGTCCCTGAGCAAAAGGCGACACGGCCCCCACGCTTAACCTGACGGCTTGGGAAAAACGAAAAACGAACAGGGAGACTGAAACATGTGCGATGTGCGCGTCATCCAAGTTTCAATTAACATTACTGCTGTGACCGGTACTCCGAAAGTGTCAATCAACAAGGTCAAGTTGACGTTTTTTCATCAAAATGTTCGATCACTTCAAATAAAATAGACAATTGCGGCTTTTTTATCTGACGCTAATGGTTTTATGTCGGATGGAACATAACCCATTTTGAAGCCAAGTGAAACATGGTTAGACCAAATTAGCAAATTTTAGACGGGTCCCTTGTGCTTCCAATGACACACACCCGGCTAACCTCCGTTTCCCTCTCCTCGATCTGGGAACCATCGGCCCAATGACACTTCGTTCCCCACCTGCGGCAAGTTGTTGTTTCATCACCTTTCATTTCCATAGATTTATCGTTTGTTTATTTCATTTATTAAGCACAAGTAATTTCCCCTATGTTGTACTTGGCGGCAGTCTTTGTTGGCTGCTTATGATATGACTAATAAAATTGTGGCCCCTCGGTTAACCCACTTCTTCCTCCTTTATATATATATATATATATATATATATATATATATATATATATATATATATATATATATATATATATATATATATATATATATATATATATAGTATTCGCGCGCGTGTTTGGAGGCTGTACACCACACAAAGACATACTCTTAGCACTCCCAGACACGACTGCTTTAACGCGGTGCGCGTTTTGCGTTGCTAACTGGACACTCTGCCTAACTTCTTTGCAAAAAGCTATTCATTGCGAAGGCATGAGCCCACTTCACATCGAATTATACTATCATCCGTGTGCTGTCATTAAAAATGTTGATAATAATTAGAAAGGTAGCATTTTGTTTCACGAATCAGTGCGCTTATACCAGATGTCAAAAATTAAGCTTTATGGTTTTCTTAAAATTGAGCACTGGGAGGGACGCGAAAGACGCCCGTGAGAATAAGCGATGTGGCCAGGAGGACACAAACGGGAGATTATATTTATCGCTTTCAGCAGTCCAGTTAACTAAAATTGAATTATTAATTTTCGTTCACTGCAGTAAGTGGGTAGGTTTGTATTGAAAAGTTACAAGCATTGGTGTTTCTGCACAGTATCAGTTGGAAGAATTATTCTAGCGTGTCTGTGCTCCGAGATATGCGACTCTAGTTTTTAATTGTCGTTCACATGACTACGCATACAAGACAGTGAGGACAGGCACAAAACTCGTACCTGATGTGACACGACTTTTGGGTGCTGCGCTTAGTCTAACGCAGAAAAAACAGAAGCAACTTAATTACATATATAGCAAACTTAAAAGAGAATACACCCACATGAAAAATGCCATGAAAAATGGCTCATACCCTTTTCGAGGACAAATTACGGCCATCAAATTGGTCGCAAATACCTTGCAACGGCTACTAAATTCTTACCTAGAAACCGGCATTGACATCCATGCCTTGACACCATCGGAGCTCATCTGTCTGGTGAAAACTACCATTTAAATCGCCATGGTTCCGTAAAACCATATCTATTCATTGAAAGAAATGTAATTTATTTGATGCAGCCCACTGTTCCTTATTTTTTTCATTTCTGAAAGTGGTTCTTTGCCACCGGTCTGCCAATATGTAAAGGGGGCCAGGGACCACTGACGCTGCCAATAAGCAGGCCCAAACGGGCGCGCCCGTTTGGGCCCCCTCCATTTGCTTGTAAATGAGCACAAATAAAATGAAATGAAACGAAATAACAACAGGGCCGAGGTATAAGCAGAGATAATAACTGTTCCCCTTCTCCTCGGGGCGGGCGAAACAAATTACAGCGCGGTGTGCCGTGCAGTTGTTGCTTTTGATTTCGATAAATCTTGCAGTACTTCGAAATGAGCAGTCACATTGTTTGCGTAGCCCAGGCAAGAACCATGCCTTCTCGTCTAGTCGCCATTACGCATGCGCACTGCCCTCCCCGGCTTCTCCGCTCACGCCGTTATCGTGGTGTGGAGAAAGAAATCTCAACAAGAGCAGACACTCCGATAGGGCCCAGCGGCCGAATTGACTGTAGCACCCCAAGCGGATGTTACTGACTCCTTCTGGTTTCGGTTTTGGGCGCGCCCGTTTTGAACACCAGTTGCTACGCGCTGCGCCGGCTCCGCTGCTCGGCGCGGCATTCATTTTTTTTTTTCGCCTTTGCTGAACCTCGCGTGGCCTTGTCGTGGAATCGTTTCATTATTAAGTAGAAATGATTGCGATTGACCTTTACAAGACTGCGCCTAATCTGTCAGGTGCAATTTCATAAAGGAAACGAAAGACGTCTTCTGAAATGACATGTTTATTTTGCTCTATATAAATGCTCGTTCCGGGATTCTGCATTCATCCAAAGTTGTGGCACCAGGTAAGCAGCAGTAGTTGCCGTACGAAGCTCCACCGGATGCCATCAGCTGAAAGAAAGTAAATTACAAGCATGTATCATTTCGGTATGTTGACCTAACAGGAGTACTGCGTGTAGAGGTGAAACGTGCGTAAGTGGTGAATGAGCGGCATTACAGATAAATTCACTTTTACGTACATTTCGCAGCAAAGACTCCTCCCAAGCAACGCCATAAAATCTGAACATCCGATTTTCAAGCACCCCTCCTTTCCCGGGCATTATTTCCTGCACTTTAAGTACACAAATACACGGGTGACTGCGCGTTTCCAAAACAACTTGGCTTCAGTCGACACGATGGTACGCCAAGTATACAAAGGTGGCTACAACACAGGCTCAGCCAGACCATGCTACATGCTCGCGGAATGCCTTCTAATCGCACTCAAGTCAGACTCTGGGTGCATAGCCTGTTTTCTGTCGCTCAGAATACATAAATGTCATGTTCTTGAGGTCCTCCGTGTTATCTTTTACGCGTCCTGCCGGCGCATGCAACGCTCCCGTGTTATCACTCTCGGCAATCGCTCGTCGCGTTTTCGAGAAGCGTGAGCACCGAAATAGGGTATAAGTTGTTCCAGGGCTATAAAATGCGTCACAAACTTGTCCCACTAAAATTCAGTACACGCAAAACTAACTCATTATGGCCGGCTTGCTTTCTTGCTAACAGCTTCACAACCCCAGGCGCGGCGAGCAAGCCTCAAGATAACCCAAAAAGTTACCAAATAAATTAAAATACTTTTTCAGGTCAGAGAGTGCGTCACGAACTTCTAACAGTAAGATTCAGTACACGCGAAACTAAGTGCGGCACAAAGCCGAGCTGCTTTTCGCTAACTGCGCCACTACGCCGAGCGCGGCCACTGTGCTTGAAAAGTACCGCAAAAAGTAGTGAAATTAGTTACAATAATGTCTTGGGTCACAGAAACCGCGAAAACTTGTCCCGGTAAGATTCAGTACACGCGAAACTGCGTCACACGGCCAAGGTGCTTTTCGTCAGAAAGCCAGGTACAGCGAGTGTGCCCAAAAACTACCGAAATATAATTATGCTTGGGCTCATAGAAAGCGTCGCAAACATCTCCCAGTACGAGTAATTAACGCATATTAACTAGGCTTGGACTGCGGAGCTGTTTTTCGATAACTGCGTCGCTATATAGTTTCAGTTTTGTGCAGTAAGCCTAAATGTGCTTGAAGTGCGTCGCAGACAGTCAAACAAAATTCCTCACCTTGCTGTAGCCCAGTAGTGCAGCGGTGCCGTGTCAAAATGCAGACGGAACACAAGAGAACGCCGGGAGCCCGAAAAACGGGCTACATCCAAAAGAGACAAGTCGCCGAGCGCGCGAGTTCCACATGCGTAGCCGGCCTCGCTCACTCCTGCTGCTTGTCTGGCGCATGACGTATGGACGCGCGTCTGGCGTGCCGCTAGCTTGTTGCTAAGCAACGCAACAAAAAGTTGCAAAGTATGAGTTCATTTACACGCAAAACTTTTTCACTTTTAGTGGGAAGGAATAAAAAAAAATAAAATGTTGTCTGGAAGTTTATTTCACATTCTTTTTTTCTGATGCTCGCGTCAATAACGGATGGTGTTGAAACTAGGCGTGACGTGTTTCCTGTTGCCAGTTTTTGAAGAGTGTCCCCTCTTGTTGAATTTCTTTCTCTATGGTATGGCAGCTGCCGCCGTCGTTGCAGGCTGTGCGGTCGCGTGTTACGACAGTGCTTGCGAGTTCTTCGGTTCTTTTATTTCGCCAGCCGAGAGGGGAAGGTGCACAGTTATCGTTTTTGCCAATGACTCCGCCCCGTTGTCAGACTAAACGCCGCACGCAACCGGATCCGCGCAAAGATACTCCCTGATGTGACGCGTCACATCACGCAGTACCTTTGCGCAGATCCTAATCCTCTTGCATGCGCAATCAGGCGAACGACAATTCAAATGTGGAATCTGATATCTCGGAGCAAAGACATGCTAGAAGAATTATTCCTATTGATACTGTGTATGAACACGGCTGCGTCTAACTTTTCAACACCGCCAAACGCACTTACTGCTGTCAACACAAAGTTAATTATTTCATTTTAGTTAATTGGGCTGATGACAGCGATAATTACCATTTCACTCTGCGTCCACCTGGCTACATAACTTATTTGCACAGGTGGTCTTCACTAGCTTCCCAGTTCGTAATTTCAATAAAGCCCTAAAGCTCATTTATGAACACCCTGTATAATGGGCATCGATGACCTAGCTGCTACATGAAATGGAAAAACGAGCAGCGCTAAAAATGGGTCACTGTAACACTCTTCAACATTCACCGTGTTGTTGAACAGCGCGGCTGCCGCTAACATTCCTGTATCACTTTTTTTTTCCCGCGCGGGCTTCGAGGGCATTCACCTACTTGCCTTCCCCTTTGTGTGTTGTGGCGGTTTCTTAGTTTAGGAGGGGGGGGGGGGCTGTCCCACATCCGTCCTTGATATATTTTGCCCTGCACAAATCATCTTCTTTTTGGTTTTTCTTTCTTGCCCTGCTTTTTGGCCGGTTTTCATTATTCCGGTACAAACTAGCAGAACAGCCAGCTTCTCTCAAGTTTATTAACATAATGAGAGTCCGACGCGAGGGTAAGAAAAAGAAAAAAAGGGGGCGCTTATACTCGTTGCCTAGACAAGCAAGTCGCACTATTTTCCGAGTGTTTTTCTTCCATGCAGCACGATCGAAGGTTTGGTCAGGTACGAGAAATGAGAAGCTCTTCAACGACACAAAGGCCTGGTGGGGAGCAACAATGGTTTCCTTTAAATATAGCCGTGTCGGCTTCTCGTCTATGTCAGCGTTCCAAACTGCCATACTAGATCGCCAAATGCTATGGAGGGTCAAAAGCATTATGAGGTAGAATGGACTACTATCCTCCATTTTCAACTAGGAAAAATCTTATGCCGTAAGCGTCCACAGGTAGGTCTTTCTTGAGGGTGCGTTGTAAGATATCCGAGAAGAAAAATGCTTCCCAACAATCCTTAAAGACATGCTCAATCGTTTCTGGTTGTCGACAAATGAAACAGTGACTCCCCCAAGGTATGAAAATTCCCTTTTCGTTCAGATAAACCTTCGCATCTAACGTGTTTGTGGGCATTTTGAAGAAAAATGTCTTAACCCCTCCTCGTACATTCATACTTTCAGCTAGTTTAAGAACATTTGCCCATGGTCTGGCACAAAAGTGCTATCTATGGAGAGGGATGGGCAAGACCATATAACAGAGATCGTTAAATAGTTTCTTCCACGACAAAGTCCAAAGGAAGTACGGCCAGTTCTTGGAGATTGGCTCCCCAAATGTGTTTATTAGGTGCTTCTGCTGCTGAATGTGGCAATAAAGCAACAATGGCCCCAACTATTATGCACGCGCTAGTCCCATCTTTATCTCCGTGTGGAATTTTTCAGCGCTGATCCCCCCTCAGCAATTATGGTTAACATCCGGAATGAGGTAGAGGCGCGCCATGAGTGAGGCCGCAATGTTCTGTGAATGGGAGAGGGGATCGCCTCGCGACAGCCCCTCCCCGCTTGAAACCCGCCGCTAGCCCTCGCCTTGCTTTTACATTCAAGCTTTCCCTTTCATAAATGTCGCTATTTTGGAGCCCACCTCATGAAACATTGTGTTCCGTAGGGAAGGGGGGGTCATCAGAAAATGACCATGGGCGAGAGAGGTGATTCGACCACTCAACCTACCCCCCTTGCCAATCCCCTGTGTTCAACTACTTTTTAACTGATTTAGGCTACACTTTATGCATTATGCATTATGCCTATTTACTAATATCGATGGTTTGGAGAGGGCGGTGCGTTGCTTCTGAGATTGTGTAGGAGTGCATGGCTATTTTAGTGATATAATCGACACTGCTTACAGAGGTCATAGATATTTGGCAGTGGCAGCACAGCACCTAGAGGAGTTAGATTGCTGGAGCATGTGTGGGTGTGTGTGCATTCAGCGCCCGTATTTCTTTGCTGTTCATCTAACCATCCCTTTCAAGAGTAAATTGAAATGTGTTGTCATGCTGGTTTGATGCACTTGATGCGTCGTGGAAGGTTCTTTGCAGAAACAGTCATCATTCCTTTGCAATTGATAAGTATGAGGACTGGTGTGCATGAAATATGTGTCGGTTTGATTGCATTTCTACTACAGTTAGTGACGGTGTGTTGGTATAGTGATTAGTTTGTGCTTGAGGTCTCGCATCTGATGGTGTTCTGGCATTATCTGGCGTGTATGCATTATTTAAGGTTGGAACTTTCTCGCTGTGATTTTTTGAAAATTCAAAGTACCATCTTTGGTGTTTGTTTCAGGAGGCATTTTTTCTTTTTCTCTAAACATTATTTCCCATGAACATCTCACTGGCTCTTTCAGTAAAATAATGTGCAATTTTTGTGCAGTAAAAAGTCACTTAGTCTATCTCTTGACCTTATAGTTCAATCAGTTAACTTAAGTAATAAATGCAAATAGGGCTATCACCGCCGCAAACAAAATATACCAGAAGCTAAATGACGCAACAGTCACACTTAAACGGAAGTATACTTCTTAAAACTGCTTTGTGTCATCATCACTGATTTAAAAAAAATGGGATAGCCATCATGATGTCTCCATATTGACTGGAGTGGTAGAACTTCAACTGAGGCGTCGTGGCAGTCAGAACACGGCACTCTTCGGCGACGTTTATGCACGTCTTCGCGTCAATTTCCTGTGATCTTATTTCAGTGAACATCATTGAGGTATCTTGAAAAATGAGGAAAAACAAAACTGCACGAGCAAAAAAGGAGTGAACTGTAGAGGCAGCACTTTAAGTACAGCACGTGATGGATCCCATACACCTTGCATAGACTGGTGACAAATTTTCATTGTTGCAACTCAGCATGTGTTCTGTCATCAGTGTTATGAATTAAATATAAAGACATGATATTGGGTTCTTTCCCTTTGCAAGCACAAGTGCTCTTCTTAAACAGATATTATGGCATGAAGATATGGAATTTTTGTAAGTGCATTCAAAGTCACATGCTCATCGTTCACATTATTATTGATGTTGTTTAGGCGATATTTTGTTCTCGGACCCATAGATATTCATAAATATACATTGAGCACATGGCAATGCACATGCGACATATGATAATTAGCCTTTCAATAGCTACCTTTGCCTCTTCTATGCACGTATGCTTGCGTGTTGGCACACGTACAGCGAGTGTGTCATATCAGCATATACACCCTGGAGTTCGACTGGTGCTTGGAGCGTAGCAGTCCGAACTTTTTAATGAAATTCGTTCTATTCGTGAGACCATAGAACAGAAAATGACTGTACTAAAGGCACAAATCAAGCTTGTAGAAGATAACGTGGCGTCTGTGCTCTCGCTAAAACACCATGTGAAGAGCCTTGTCGCTAACGGTAATAACCTTGTGCGTCATTGCAGGCATGCCACGACGACCTTGAAGATAGGACACGTAGGAACAATGTAATATTTTGTGGTGTTGTATTTTTTTAATTGCAATAAAGACTTGCCCTTAAGGCATAATTCTTGGAGCGTATATGTGTATTATATGTGTGCTGTGAGGCATGTGTTGTTTATGAATTGAAGCAGTGTTTTGTGGAATCTGTTGTCATGTATCCAGCGGTCATAGCTGGTTGTGGCACTGTAGCGGAGGCCGGCTTGCAGTAGGGGACGCGAGCGTTCCGATTGTAAACCCGTACATGGCCATATTAGGTGGTATGCATCTGCTTCCACCACAGGAACGGAGCAGTATGGACACGTAGCACCCAGTGGTAAATGCGACCAGATCCACCTTGAGACAACAGCCGGTGTAAAGGCCACCCCGGCCCGAAGCCTCCTAAGCACAACTTCCTCCGCCCTAGTAAGGTTAAGGGAGAGGGAGCCGACACACGCTGGGATAAGAGCGCGTCTGTCCTGCCGGAGAACATTTTTACTGGCTCGGAGCGAGTTACGGGGTTGGGGTGGGAGGAGAATAGGTGGCGGATTAGGATTAGGAGGGCAGTGTGCCAGCTGGTCACCAGCAATGATGTGAGGGTTCGCTGAATGGCCTTGAATCCAGTGTACCTCGACGCAAATAGCTGTTTTACTATTCATAGTGTGTATTGACTCACAGATTTCAATCGCCTTATCAACCTTCTTGAGTTCCTGAATAGCGCTAAAGAATCAGTGAAGATATCTAGTTCCTTGATGGTAGGCAGCTTAGATGTCGCATCTTGCACAGCGTCGTGGATGGCTTGAAGTTCCATTACTAGAGCGCTGGCTTCCGTAGATAAATAGCGCTGGTGGCCGCTGATGAAATTATGCGTAGTACTCAGGAATGATGTCCTTCCGCCGTCTGGGAGAATGGCATCATCCGTGTAGACTTTGCAGATGTTAGCGCATGATGCATCGACGATATTGTGTTCGTCAATAATACCTGTTGTATCGCTGCGTCGTAACTTCGTTGGCTTATTAGTTGTGATGCTGGTGAATTCCCAGGGAGGCATTGGATAGGGCTGATTGTGAATCCGAGAGCCGCGTTGAAAATGAGAATGCAACGCAGCGACAGCCGGAAAAAGTTGCTTTTTTATTTCACGTGCTTTTTCACGTTGCAAAATTTTAGGGTATTGTCGATGAGCAGAAACAGACGGGGATCGAATCAGAAGTTGATTTTTTATTTCACGTGCTTTTTCACGTTGCAAAATTTTATGGTATTGTCGATGAGCAGAAACAGATGGGGTCCGAATCAGAAGAGAAGGTTCCATCTTTTTGCTCCGAGAAACTAAGTGTTCAAATTAATCCTACGCGTGTTGAAAGGGCTCATCGTCTCGGGAAGTACACGTCAAGAAAATAACCTATAATAATGAAGCGCCTCTCGTTCAAAGATAAACAACGCATACTTTCTCCTTGTGCAAAGCTGAAAGAAACTGATTTCAAAATCGCCACCAACCAAGCCTAAACAATAAAGGAAAATCCCAAAAAGTATAAACGACGTGATATGCATAACCGTTAATTGCCGTAGCCTAAAAAATATGACAAACAAATTTTAATCCCTGTTATAAATGACCAAGCCACACCTAGTCATAGGAACCGAATCGTGGTTAGGTAGCACCATAACCGAGGGTGAATATTTTCCTCCCCAATACAGCGTCTATCGCAAAGCTCAAAATTCACATGACTGTGGCGTTTTTATTTTGGTTCATAACAGCCTGAGAAGCACTCCAATCAAAGGCAGCAGTGAAACATGCGAGACAGTCTGGTGCAATGTCACGCTTTCCATTCGCCATTGGCCCGTCGCCATTGGCTCGTTTTATATACCTCTTGCATCCAACACTGCGCAACCTTTATTTGAATTGAATAACGTAGTATTGCGCTTAAATTTGACCTATCCCTTCTAGCTGGAGATATTAACTTGCCTAACCTAAAGGACTAATTCTCCGCCGATACTTTCCCCATCGTCGCTTTTATATACTGCTTTCCCTGAAGTTATTAGTGCCCATTGACTATACCAATTTTAGAAACACCAACAAGACTCGTAACTACTCGCGCAACCGTACTTGATTTTCTTTCGTCCAATGATCATAACCTTAGGTCTTCGGCTATCACAGTTCCAGGTACAAGTGATCGTGAGGTAGTTCTGGCGAAAATTTCTTGTGCTCTTTTGCGTCGCCACATTTCACAAGCACGTAAGGTCTTTCTTTATGACAGCGGCAACTGCGGCTCAGTCTCACGTGAATTGAGTGCATTTTTGCATGAATTCCAGTCGCTTTGCGAATCCCTAGATATAAGCTCAGCATGGAATCTTTTGAAGGCAAAAATCTTATCTCAAGCGCCAGCGTTTATGCCATCCCGTGTCATTTCAGCCAAGCGTCAGAATTATAAGTGTTGGATGAATGCAGAACTTAAAACTTCAATGAATAAACAAATCGTCTGTTTCACCGGCATTGTGAGCTACCATGCGCGAAACTCCACTCCAATTTGAAAGATCACGCCAAAATTGTTGTTAAGCAATCTAAAATAGCTCAATCAGCGTTCTTGCATACGTACGTGATAAGCTGCGCAGCAACCAGAAAGAAGTTTGAAATATGTTAAAATAAAGAAAAGCACCGAAAACACAATTTCTCATATTATTGACAGCACCAATTATGCAGCTGATCTTGAAAGGTAGGCTGAGCAATTTAATTCGTTTTTTCACTCCGTGTTCTCACAACCGACGGATCAGATCATTGACGCTCCAGTTTACAATAGTTTCAGTCAAATGAATGATATAATATTGCCTGAAGTGGCAGTGGTCTCACTGCTGCAGAAAGTTAAAATGTGTTTTGTTTTTTTCACAGTGTATATATATTAGATTTTTGTTATCATTTTTGGTAATGAAAAATTTGTGCTTATTTTTATGGTAACATTGACGCCATGTGAAGATGTTCTGGTTCCGCTACTTCTTTCTTACCATTATGTACAGCGCACATGTTTTGCGAACTTTTGCGATGTCCTGTACTGACCGCATGTCTTCATCATCTACTTGCATCATCATCATCATCAGCCTGGTTACGCCCTCTGCAGGCCAAAGGCTTCTCCCATACTTCTCCAACTACCCCGGTCATGTGCCAATTCAGGCCATGTTTTCCCTGCAAACTTCTTAATTTCATCCTCCGACCTAACTTTCTGCCACCCCTGCTGCGTTTCCCTTTCCTTGGGATCCAGTCCGTAACTCTTAATTACCGTCGGTTATCTTCCCTCCTCATTACATGTCTCGCCTATGCCCATTTCTTTTTCTTAATATCAACTAAGATGTCATTACCTCGCATTTCTTCCCTCACCCAATCTGCTCTTTTCTTATGCCTCAGCGTTACACCTATCATTCTTCTTTCCGTAGCTGGTTGCGTCGTCCTCAATTTAAGCAGAGCCCTTTTCGTAAGCCTCCAGCTTGTGCCCCGTACGTGAGTACTCGAAAGGCATAGCTGTTATGCACATTTATCTTGAAGGATAATGGCAACCTGCTGTTCATGATCCGACAATGCCTGCTAAACGCACCTCACCCCATTATTAATCTTCAGATGATTTCTGTCCCATGATACGGATCCGCGGTCAATACCTGCCCTACGTAGATGTATTCCCTTACCACTTCCAGTGCCTCGCTACCTATAGTAAACTGCTGTTTTCTTTCGAGACTGTTAAACACTACTTCAGTTTTCCGCAGAATAATTTTTAGACCCACCCGTTTGCTTTGCATCTGCTGGTCCGTGAGCATGCATTGCAATTGGTCGCCTAAGTTACCAAACAAGGCAATATCATTAGCGAATCGCAAGTTACTAAGGTATTATCCATTAACTCTTATCCCCAATTCTTCCCAATCGAGATTTCTGAATATCTCCTGTAAACACGCTATGAATAGCATTGGAGAGATTGTGTCTACGTGCCTGACGCCTTTCTTTATTGGGATTTTGTTGATTTCTTTATGCAGGACTACTGTAGATCTGGAGCCGCTATATATATATATATATATATATATATATATATATATATATATATATATATATATATATATATATATATATATATCTTTCAGTATTTTTACAAAAAGCTCGTCTACACCCTGATTCCGTAATTCCTCCATGACTGCCGAGATTTCGACTTACTTAAACGCTTTGTCGTAATCAATGAAAGCTATTATAAGGGTTGGTTATATTCCGCACATTTCTCTATCACCTGATTGATGGTATGAATATGATATATCGTTGAGTAGCCTTTACTAAATGCTGCCTGCTCCTTTGGTTGACAGACGTCTAAAGTGTTCCTGATTCCATTTGCGATTACCTTAGTAAATACTTTGTAGGGAACGGATAGTAAGCTGATCACTCTATAATTTTCCAAGTCATTGGAGTACCCTTTCTTATGGGTTAGGATTATGTTGGCGTTCTTCTAGGATTCCTGTACGCTAGAGGTAATGAGCCATTGCGTATGCAGGGTGGCCACTTTTTCTGGAACAATCTCTCCACCATCCTTCAACAAATCTGCTGTTACCTGATCCTCCCAGCTGCCTTCCCCCTTTGCATAGCTCCCAAGGCTTTCTTCAATTCTTCGGGCGATACCTATGGGATGTGAAATTCTTCTAGACTGTTCTGTCTTCCATTATCGTCTGCTATTATAGCCTTCCATTATCTCCTACTTCAGAATAAGAATCAGAATCCACACACTAGTTGGGGGCGCCCAGGCAAAAAGCTGTCGCAGACAGCTTGACGGGACTTAGGGCCTACAGAAATCAGCAGGCAGTGGATTTCACAAATTCGAACAATTGTAAACACATACAGACATTATGAAGAAGAAAGGAACTTGTTTCATACAGATGCAGCATACACGGTGGGCACTATCAGAGAATGCAGAAATAGTGCAGGAAATGTAGCAGCCGGGGGAAGAGAAAAAGTTCATTGCTTCATCAGGTAATCATGCACCTCCGATTTAAACGTGCCGAGTGGGGCAGAGAAATTAATTTTAAGAGGTTGTATAGTGTTGGTATGCAGTAATCCAGCCTAGATATACCGTAATTTGTACGTGTACGCGGCACTGGTATTAGCGTGTTACGTATGCTGTAGTCATACGGGGAATGTTCTGTATTGTGTGGGAGTTTATTTTTATACACATAGAGAGATAGTTTGTAGTCATATAATTTAGACGCTTTAAACATGTTATGTTTAAGGAATAGGGGACTAGTGGGTAATAGGTTGGGGTGTTCATTAAAGTTCTCAAAGATTCTCAATACCATCTTTAGGAGCCTTAAACATGTTATGTTTAATGAATAGGGGACTAGTGGGTAATAGGCTGGGGTGTACATTAATGTTCTCAAAGATTCTTAATACCTTCTTTTGGAGCCGCTCCAGTTTGTTATAGTTGGTGGTTGTTGTAGTGGCCAAACTAAAATGTAATATGAATGACGTGAGTAAAGATTTGCATAATATATTGCTTTCTTTAGTCTAATTAGAATTAATTCCCTCAGTCTGTAGAGGCAATCAACTGCTTTGTCTAATTCAATCGTGAGCCTATTAACGTGCATGTTCCAAGACATGGTTTCTTCGAAGCAAACCCCCCAATATTTTTCACACGCAACGCGTTGCAGGGCCATTCCTTAAAAGTTTAGGGGAGTTCGAAATCGCTTTGTTTGTTGAGACGTTTCACAATAATATACTTAGTTTTTAATATTTAAGGATAATCTGTAGAGTTCCACCACTGTACAAGGTTAATTACGTAATGGTTTATGGTTGTGTTTAGGTGGGCTAAAGTTGGTGCGGAAAAGAAAATAGTATCATCAGCATACATGACCAGTTTGGGAGAATAACGCACATCACATAAGTCATTGATATAAAGTATAAACAACAAGGGCCCTATAATAGACCCCTGAGGTACTCTCCATGTTTTACCACAGTAGTCGGAGAGGACAAGCCATCGACTTTCACACACTGTTTTCTATTATAAAGATAGTTCTTCAAGAGATCATGGGCGACGCCCCGTATAATAATAATAATAATAATAATAATAATAATGTTTATTTTCCATCAAGCAAGATGGAGGAGGCTGCAGGTAAAAGCTGCACGAACGAACGGCAGCTTGACAGGAGCCCGCAGCCCCCTCTACAAGGCGGCAGTAAAAGGGTTACAGAAAAGAACATCGAAAAACATACATAGGTACCGAAATGGACACCGGGAATGAACACAAAAATGCCGTATGAACACAAATGCCGTATGCCGTAGTCATGTAGTTTCGAAAGCAGAATATTATGATTTACATAATCAAATGCTTTTCTTAAATCAATACGCAATCCCACAGTAAGAAGTCTGTTTTCTATGTTGCTAAGAATTTCATTCTTGATTAGTAATAACCCCGTTTCAGTAGATTTCCCTTCCTGGAAGCCGTATTGTGAATCATTCACAACGCGGTATTCAGTGAGAAAGTTTTTGAGCCGTGAATGAATGACATTCTCAAAAACTTTGGACAAGATGGGCAGAACAGATATTGCTCGGTAGTTTGCTATATCACTGACGGCTCCACCTTTGTGAACAGGGGTTACACGTGCCAGTTTGATTCCATAGGGAAATATACCAGTATCTAACATTTGTATAATTATGAACGTCAGCGGTGAGGCTATAATAAACGCCCCATGCTTAATGGGGACAGCGCTCAGGCCATCCAACCCGGCGGCGACGTTGTTTTTAATTCTGGAAATGAAAATTGTGACTTCTTGTGCAGTAACCGGAGAAAGAATAATTGAATTAGCCAGTTTTGTACGTGCAAACTGTGGCGTTTTAGTATAATCACTATAGCTATTCGGAGACACGTAGTGGCCAACGTTACCCGCCGTGGTTGCTCAGTGGCTATGGTTTTGGGCTGCTGAGCACGAGGTCGCGGGATCAAATCCCGGCCACGGCGGCCGCATTTCGATGGGGGCGAAATGCGAAAACACCCGTGTGCTTAGATTTAGGTGCACGTTAAAGAACCTCAGGTGGTCAAAATTTCCGGAGTCCTCCACTACGGCGTGCCTCATAATCAGAAAGTGGTTTTGGCACGTAAAACCCCAAATATTATTATTATTATTAGTGGCGAACGTTGGAAGAAAAATGGTTCATTTCTTTTAGGGCGTCTTCATCCGTCTTTCCTTGAGCAAAAGCTGTAATATTAATTCAGCATTGCATCATACCAAGTTAACTCTTGAATCGTTATCTTCGCATTTCATCTCTGTACACTCTGCCCGTACAATAATGTTCAATAATAGCGATGTACGTATTGAAATAAACAAATAAAATTAATAAAGAAATAAATAAATGAGATTGCTGCCCCCTTCTAGTTACTTGGAGGCAGACATTGTGCTGGATTGGCGGGTCAGCATTCCACTGAGCCACATGCCGGAAAATTCCCTCAAATACCATGTATACTCTTGTAATGGCCGCAGGCTTTCCCCAATATTTGACGTGAAAATTGGGGAAACGTGAATATTTGAAACGTGAAACGTGAATGACGTGAATGTTTTTAATGGTACTTGCCTTTATTAAACTACAGTAGTCGCTTGTACAAGCTCCGGCTATTCTTCTCTGCTCCGGGAGCGTGTCACTTGCCGGCTGGAATGAATGGTGAGCGGCCCACTGACCAGCGACGGCCGCGTCTCAGAGGCAGCCGTTAAATCTCGGAGGCTTTACTTTTGCTTCCTGGAGGTGCTGAAAACTCAGCACGGCTGCTTTGTTTTGCTTCCGGTAAAAAAAAATGCTTCGGAGTTCTCATACCACACAACAGATAATGCTGCCAGCCTTCCCAAAATCATCGGTGCAGCTTAAACACCGGTAATTCTTAAATATATTTCGGGGGCATTCTCATTCGAAAGTGCTGTATGCAACTTTTACACGCATGCGGCCATTGCACCAGCACACATGGTATGTTTCGAGTCATAAGCGTAGTCTTCTTGTTTTCTACAGATTCTTTCTATTGAGTGGAAGAGTGAGGTAACTATGGAACGCTTGTGAAACGGAACGTACAGTATTGAAAATGAATGTAGCAGCTGTACCGGATTTTCTCAAAATGTGGACTGTCGTTTGTGAAGAGTCTCTGAAGACAAGCACATCAAGAAAACGCAGGCGGCTACCGTCGCCATACAAGTAAACTGGAATATGAGTTCCAGGTTATTTAGCTATTTAGAAAAGGGATACCATGGTTATTTTCACAATATACAGAAGCAGCTAATAATGTACATCATACTGTTTGGCACAAAGAGGTACATAAATAATGAATTTTCTATCTTAAGCAATGCATTCCTCTACTATTCCTCTACATTCCTCTACATAGCCCAACTATGTCCACTGCAGGACAAAGGCCTCACCACAGTTTTTCCTATTAACTCTGTCATGTGCCAGCTGCTCCTGGCTCATTCCCACAAACTTCCCGATTTCGTCCGCCCATCTAGCTGTCCCCTTGTTACACTTCCTTTCTCTTAGAATTCGTTCTATTGTCCTAAAAGACCATCGGCGATCCTGCCTAGAATGACATGCCCTGCCCATGCCCATTTATTCCCGATATAAGCTAGCATATCACTAACTTGCATTTGTTCTCTGACCCAATAGCTATCTTCCCATCTCATAACGATACGCCACTAATTTTCCTTTCATTGCTCGCTGTACTGTTCTTTTTCTTTTTCGTTATGGTTCGGCACCCCAGGTTAGCACAAGCAAGGTGCAGCTGTTATATACTTTCCTCTTAAAAACTACTGGCAAGCTTCTTTTCATAATCCTTGAGTGCCTGTTATTCTGTGATCTATTATGTGAAACTAAAGCTTCCGTGATTTCAAAAGCGTGGCAGTTTGGGCGAGTTGGTATGTCATAACTGTTTAAGGCTATTAGCGCAGCTCAGGGCGAGCAAAAAAGGAAAGAGGTAGGGGTAATCAAAGGGAGCGGAAAACAGGGTGAGCGCTTGTTCTTTATTTATTCTTGTTCTTTGACGTATGTATGTATGATTTATTTTGAGATTGCAAAATTTTTTGTATGCATCTACTGTCGTGGGTACTTACTGATTCAGTAGAAAGCCAGCTCACATGTTGAGCACTGCATTCATGACCAGGTACCCAAAAGTGTACCATCAAGAGTAAAGTATACAACATCTCAATATTACTGGTACTTACCTACGGCGTAGAAACGTGGAGGCTTATGAAAAGGGTCCAACTGAAATTGAGGAGGATGCAGCGAAACAATGGAAAGGAAGATGATAGCTTTAACGTCGAGGGCCAAGAAGAGTGCACATTGGGTAAGGGAACCAACGCGGGTTATTGACATCTTAAGCGAAATCAAGAAGAATGGCCTTGGGCAGGCCATGTAATGAGAAGGCAAGATAACCGATGGTCATTAAGGGAGCAAACTAGATTTTAAGAGAACGCTGGCGTAGCAGGGGGTGGCAGAAAGTTAGGTGGGCAGATGCGATTATACGTTTGAAGGAATACCGTAGCCGCAGCTAGCGCAAGACCAGGTTAATTGAAGAAATATAGGAGAGGCATTTGCCCTGCAGTGGACGTAATCAGGCTGATGATGATGATGATGATCACTCAGAAGTAGGCTACGATCCTATACATACTAGGCACCACTGATACACTGTGCGATGCACATGCTGCACATGTACGAACCTCCAAGCATATATGTGAACTAGTGTAGGCGAAAGGCACACTAATAAAAAAAAAGCTTTGCCAGGTGCTGCATGTAATGTCTCGTGTCCTGACCGCATGCTGACAAGTCGGGAAACGTTTAAGAAAGATTGAAGCAATGACGTGAAGAATCAGCGTATGTCTTTGAATGCCTTTAGCAACATTTTATTGCGAAAGAATTGCTGCTGTACCTCCTGCAGAAAGGCGGCATTAGGGTGAAAGCTCGTGCTCCATGAAGGCAAAACAGAGAACGTCGCGCTGCGCCCATCAGCAATTGAAATTTGGCGGTGCATGTGTCAGCAATAACGCATATTGATAGGGGCGGCCAGGCCAAGGTCTATCTAGCGCACGCGCTCTCCCTTGCTTGTCTGGGAAAGTGTCTCTCCGTTCCCAAAGACTGTGCCCTTTCCCAGTCCATGTTTAGCACGCTCCCGGCTGCTGGCTCCCGCCGCCCAAGCGGAGCCCCATCTTTCTAGCAAGGAAGGATGCTAGGCGCAAGCGAGGACCAATAGGTGTGTTCGGGTGCTGACAGCAAAAACAACGTAAGCAACGACAGCGTGAGGCTAGCCAGATCGAAGGACCAGCAAGAGATGATGCCCCAAATATGGCTCGACTAGTGGAACATGTTCGTCACCAGCGCCAACGAGTAGCAGATACAGGAGCCTACCATAGAATACTGGAAGCGCGGAGAATTCAGTGTCAGATTCCCAGTGAAGAACAAAAGCAACGCAAATGAGAAGCGGACGATGTAGCGAAGAAACACCAAGGAGATGATGAAGCATACCGGCGTGCAAAGGAATTCATTGAGGCATCGATGGATGTAATTACATCATGTTACACGGCTGTAGGCGTGCCATCATGATCTCACAGAAACGACAACGGAAAGCATCATGCTTAGTCATTGATCCTAAACAGAATTGCAGCAAATCAAGGGGAGCCTGCTAATCCAAGACAAATGCATTATTGCGGAGACTTCATCTAAATCACAGGGAAAGGCAATATGGAATTGCTAACTGCATTGCAGATAGCCAAGGGGAGCCTCTCAATCAAAAGCCGATGCATTATTGCGGAAAGTTCCGATAAATCACAGGGAAAGTAAATATGGAATTTTTGGACACAAGTTTAGACATTTCTATGCGCAAAATACGAAAAGCAAGAGGGTCATTTGGAAAAAGCTTCATCATAAAAGCATTTGGGCAAGATCACAACTGCTTAAACATGTTGCTCGCATCAGATTGCTAGATCGTCTGTGGAACATTTTGTTTCTGTAGGTCATAACCCTACCTGCGCATAGGCAGGGGCGTTTGCACGCAAAAAAAACGAGAAGAGAGGAGAAAACAGCATCATCGCTACATCTCGAGTCGTTGAGTATGCACGCAACAATACATATGCTGAATCACAAAGGTTGAAATCTGCCACCAGTCTATGCAAGAATGTCAGGCTTGTATTGTATAAAGCAATAATGCTATATTTTCTCCCATTGTGGGCTGCTTTCTGGGTGCTGAAAAATCATTTCAGCTGTGTTTTGGTTGGAGCTGTTTTATTCGCCACTATGTACCCTCCAGACAAGACTGCCTTCTATGAAAGTCCTGATTTTGAGCCTTGAAGAAAATTACTTGCCTGTGTGGTATTGACGGTAATCATTGTTATTGCCGTCAAGGCAGCTTCCCAATGAATGCCATAGCAAAGGTATTTGGTTTGCATGATGTGAGGTCTGACAACAGTTTCAAGAAACATTTCACCAAAGTAGGACGCAGTGCATTTTGATGTCATACTTATGGGTGGATTTTACAGAAGCCTTATGCTACCCTTGAAGTGACTTCAAAATGCTTGTCATGAAGTTTTCTGTGTACGCGTCACAAGTTGGAATTAACGGACAGGGACATTTTTAACTTTATTTTCTCAGCGATGATTGCATGTTTTGCTGCCACACAAATGTCAATGAATCGAGAAAATGCCCCACAACAGATTTTTATAAGAACAAGAGTTGGAATGGAATTGTTTGATTATTGCTGTAACACCCAGCGATGGTGTTCCATGAACTGTTTTCATCGAGGTAACAAAACACTAGGCTCGTTCAAACCTGGCCTAAGTGATATTTTAGGAAAGGTTCTTTAGGGCTATGAAGTTGCTGGTCAAGTAGTTACTGAAATGTGGGCTTTAAGTTCACCAAATTTTGGCGTGGTTGCGGACAGCAATCTTGTAATTTATTTGAAGAAAATACAGATATTTTTAATGGGCCAAGTGTAACGACATTCTACCCTTGCTTCAGAATCATTGCAGGTGTGAATTATCGCAGGGGAACAAAGGTAGAGCGCAAGAAGAAAAAGCTGTATTGCCTCTCTCCAAAAGTTGCCTCCCTGATAACATCGTTTCATGACATACTTTTCACTGTTCTGAAAGTTCAAAACATTCTAAATTAATGTTTTCTAGTTACACTGCGATAATGCAAGGAGCCTGTTTCATGCTTTATGTTGTCTTGCTTGTATCTTACTGCTTCATGCACTACTAGTGTCAAGCAAGGCACCATTTCCTCATCTGCACAATTTTCTTTATACGTTTACTTGGCATTACAGTTTCGTGACTGGTTGTGTTCATCGTAATAATACTTTCTGTACTGCATTCATGGTATTCTAATACTATTTTAATATTCATATTTATTATTGTCTCAAGATTGAACAAACTAAGTAGAGTGAATCAATATTATATGTTTAGATTGTGATAATGCAATAGCTTTTGACATCCCTAATGACTTGTTTATGCACTACTAGCCTCAAGTAAAGTAGTTTGCCCAAGACCCTTTCCTTATGCATATGCTTGCTGTTAGAGTTTGGTGACTGGTTGCATGAATTGTAGTAATACTTTCTCTATTCTATCATTATTTTTAATTTTATATTGTAGTTGCGAAGTTGGACATAATAATTAGAGTGAATCAAATGTTATGGCTATATTGTGAAAATGCAAATACTGTTCTATGCTTTGTGTCTTGTTGGTTGTATCTCACGGCTCCAAGCAGTGTCGGGCAGAATTGGCGCTTTTTGGGCGAGTTGGTGGTTCGTAAGTGCTAAAGCGGAGCGAAACAATACGGGACCAGAAAGAGCACACGACACGAGCACTCACTTTTAGCTGTTTATTTCTTGTTCTTTTCATCTAAGTACACGCATGAACCATCAGCATGATAATGAAAAGCGCAATTGACACAACTCAGTCCTTTGCTGTTTTCCAACGATCTAAAAACGTGACCGCTATTATGATAGTGATGCCATGTTCACACACCTGTTACTTGCACATGCCATTCTAATTGCCTTGATAAGCTCCCTAAGCCGCTTGCCCCTGTGACGATTGGTAATCCGACTGTCCAAACAAAGAGATTCATGGCCTAGAACGACCCCGTCGCCTAGATTGTGTCCTGCATTAATGGCAGTGCAGGTTACGATGTGAGTGAGTGAGTTGGAACTTTATTTAGGTCCTGATGGGAAATCAATCCGGCGGCTCCACCCAGGTCGGGGCCGGAAGACAGAGTCCTTCGGCGACGGCCCGGGCCCTATGGACAGCCTGCAGCTGAGCGATGAGCTCTGTGCTTCTGAGCGCGGGGTCCCAGGAAGACTGGTCGGGAGAGTCCGTGCTCGCGTTGGCAGGGCACAGCCAGAGCATGCGTTCGAAGTTGTTGTATTCGTGGCCGCAGTGTCGGCATTCAGTAGGAAGGTCAGGATTGATCCAGCTTAGTGTTGTTAGTGTGATGTATGTCCTAGTCGGCAACTGTCTGTAAGAAATGGCCTATGCTTTTTTGAGCTTTGGGTGAGGAGGAGGAAAAATTCTTCGTGATAACCTATGATTTGAAGTGATATCGTGGTATGATACGAGTGGGTCTTTATTGTCTAGGTCCCTCCAGGCTGGGTCGAAGCGAGAGGGCGGACCGCAGACGCGGAAGGTGAGCTCTCGCGCCAGTTGGTGCGTCCGCTCGTTCGGATTACAGTCAGGAGGTTCGGAAATGTTGCCCATGTGGGCCGGGAACCATGTGATGTGTGGGTACGTGAGGTTGTCTCCTCCCGTTCCTTGGAAGAAGATAGTGTTGATAACCGTAGCTGCTTTCCTAGAGACGAGGGCCGACGAGATGGTTCTAATAGCTGTTCTTGAATCTGAGTAAATGACTGACGCTCCTTTGCAGCTTCGAAGGGCCACCTCGATGGTTATTCTTCTGCTTCGTGAGTGAAGTTGATAACTACCGTGGCTGCGTTGACGAGTGAGCCATGGGCGTCCACCACAGAGACCGCGTAGGTGCCTCGATTCCAATATCTGGCCGCGTCAACGAAGAGGACATGCGTTTCGTTGCGTTTGATGTTGTCAAGGATTGCCTTCGCTCTCGCTTTTCTCCGCCCTTCGTTTTGGGTCGGGTGTATGCTTCGTGGGATGAGATCAACAGTTATTGATCTCTTGGCGTTTGTGCATAGTTGCGACTTCTTTGGTGGCATGAAGAGGGGCTGTATGCCTGCTCCTAGTAAGATCTCGATGTCCGCCCTTGTGAGTGAGAGCCGACTAATTTGGGAGTGTCGCTGTGCATCAAAGAGTTCGGTTGCCTGTTTTGTAGCCCCAATTGGAGGAGTCCTTCCGTGATAGTGTTTCTAAGGAGGCTTAGGACCTTTTCAACCCCGTTCCGATTAATGTATCAATTTTATTCATCTCCGTCTTCTTCCAGTCGAGGAAGGGGGCAGCGTAGGTGTCGTGGCTGATGAGGAAGGCGTGAAATGCTTCCATGAGATTGTCCTCTTTCAGTCCGTCCCTTTGCTGGCGACCCGTGATATGACCCTGATGACGTTGAGGGTGCTCTCTGTGATGCGTTTTAGTGCGTCCGCGTTGTCATTGCTGTAAGCCCCAATTACCATGCCCAGGAACTTGATTGTGTTACACCTGGGGATGTTTCCTCCGTCCCTGGTGTGAAGGTGAACGGGGAGGAAGCTAAGGGGCTGTCTCAACCTGGGGCCTTGTTTGCACAGAAGGAGCTCCGATTTGCTAGGGGAGAGCTTCAGTCCCGTGTTTGCAAGAAAAGCTTCCGTGGTATCCAGCGCTTGCTGTAGGTTCTGCTCCAGAGTGCCTAGCGGGCCGCTCGTGGACCAAATGGTTATAATGTATACAATGTTACTGATAGCAACCAGGGCCACCTCTGCCTGCCCTGCCGTCAATGCGGGACGCAATCTAGGTGACGGAGCCATTCTTAATTCATGTGTGCCTTTGTTAAAAGAGTCATATCAACCGTCACAACAAGCCGGTTAGCGAGACTATCGATGCAATGAATATTGCACGTGCAGGTAGCAGGTGTGTCATCGTGTCATCGCTGGCACTATTAAAGAAAGAGCTCAGTTATATCAGTGTGTGTCTGTCACCTTGATTGTTCTTTCAAGTTTCATACTGGTGTTTCATATGCCTGTTTGTACGGGGCACCAAAGCGAATAAACAGGTTAAAGTCGGCACTCATGTCATTGTGTGCTCTCTATGGGCCCGTCTTGTATCGCGCGGTTTAACGATTAGTTGGCAACAAGGCACATTTTGCCAATGTGCACAATTTTCCTTATGCATAGACTTGCCATTACTGCTTCCTGACCGCTTGTATTCTTTGTATTACTATTTTTATTTATATATTTATTGTAGCCGCAAGTCTGGGCGTACTAATTAATGACCCGATTGGTTGCTTTATGGTTACTCTGTGACAATGCAAAGAGCATGTTCATGCTGTATGACTCACTGCTCGTATCTCACTGATTCCTACAATAAGCAAGCCACAATTTGAAAAGTTGCACAATTTTTCTATTGCGTATACTTGCCGTTACAGCCTAGTGACCAGTTGTATATTCATCGTATTGTACTACTCTTCCTTTTGTTCTAATTATTTTATTTCGGAAGCTTGATTAAGCCTACTTAGTACGTCAAATGTTTTGATTATACTGTATAATGCAAAATGCCTTCGACATGCTTTATATTCTGCTGCTTGTATCTCTCTAGCTGCTTCACTCTATACTAGGGTCGAGCAATGCACAATTTGCCCAAGACACTCTCCTTATGCGTGTACTTGTTGTCACGCTTTAGTGACAGGTTTTCCTCATTGTATAGCTATTACTACTTTCTGTGTTGCATTCACTGTATTGTATTACTGTTTTAGAGTGAATTATGTGTAATTGTGTATACTTGCCATTACCGCATATTATGCGTGCTGTTACTGCATACCTCATTTAGCACCTGTCTCTTATAGGTGCGTACGGTAGCGGGATTAAAAGACGGGACAAAAGAAGACACACAGGGACACACACAGCGATGTGTGTGTCCCTGTGCGCCTTTTTTTTTCCGTCTTTTAATCGCGCTACCGTTCACACCCCTTCAAGATGCATTACCAACAAGCCCACATTGCAACCGTCGTATCCCTTATAGGCAGTGCAGGAAGAGCAATATTATTGTCTCTTTTTTTACGTGACCCATCTACCATTTACCTTAAGTACATAATGCTGAATACATAGTACAATACTAGTCGTGATGATATCGTTTATATTGCACATGCATTTACCACTATTGTTTAATACTAACTGGCCATTTCTAGTAGTTGCATAAAAGCAGTGAAATATTTATTGCACTTAAACATGGCAGCAGTTGCAATGTTCTGCATATTCTGTCAGTTATTAAAATGCGTCGAATAAATATAGTGTGTGAAATGACAGAAAATGTACGTCACAGAAAATATCTGTGAGTGATGAAAAGAAAAAAGCTGTTTAATGACAGAAGATTTTGTGACAGAAAGTGTAGCTCTACAGAAAGCTTGTGTTAGAGGCCGATAGAAAAACAGACATGTGAAATAACAGAAAAACAAACAAAGAAAACTTATCCTCCCGGAGATTTTCTATAGATGCAAACAGAAAAACCACTGATATGACCAAAAAGTATTAACATTGAAGACATAGCGTGACACAAGTTTCTGTCAATTTGTCAGAAACTGTCTGCAAGCCGCAAACAGAAAAAATGTGAGTTAACAGAAAGAAGTAGCAACAGAAAACACAGCACAGCAGAAATTTTCTAGCAGACCAGCTGCAAGAAAAATTTTGTGGTTCAATAAAAATTTCCTTCATTGATGACACAGTCTTAAAATCCTCGATTAAAGGGATACAACATATAAAACGGATTTCTTGCCTTTGTGGACGTCTTAAAGACGCATCAGACCAGTCACATTATACTCATCGTTAGAATCGGTTACAAAATGTTTTCAAAATGGGTATTTCTCGAAACCTTATTTAAACCATGTTTTTTTTTGGGGGGGGGAAGCTTTCCCTTTCGCGGCGAAGGCGCACTTTCTGCGTAGCCATGAAGGGTCGTGGTTGACAAGGCAGTTGCAGCGCGGGAGGCCGAGTTGCCTGAGTTCTGCCGGCCATGTTGCAAATTGCATCAAGTGGATGAAGGAACTAGAACTAGAACTAGAACTAGAAAACTTGAGGGTCCCTGTAACGACCCTCAAGTGAGGGTTAACAGTATGACTAAATAAATAAATAAATAAATAAAATAAATAAACGTGTCCATTCACTGCTTTCTATGACCCTATTACCATTGCATGGTTAATTCGTAGTTGCTAGTTATTGTTACCAGATATCTGAATTTGGGAGCAATTGCCGTAATGCAATTACCCATCATCATCATCATCATCATCATCATCATCATCATCATCATCATCATCATCATCATATTTTATGTCCACTGCAAAAACGAAGGCCTCTCCCTGTAATCTCCAATTACTAGTGTCCCGCGCCAACGGATTGCAGCTTGAAGCTGCGAATTGAATTCCATCACCCCACCTAGCCTTCTGCCGTCTTCGACTGTGCTTTCTTTCTCTTGGCACCCGTTCTGTAACCCTAGTGGTCTGCCGGTTATCTAACCTACGCATTACATGACCAGCTCAGCTCCATTTCTTTCTCTTAGTGTCAATGAGAATATCGGCTATTCCTGTTCGCTCTCTGATCCACACAGCCATCCTCCTATCTCCTTAATGTTACGCCTAACATTCTTTGTTCCATCGCTCTTTGTATAGCGTACCCTAAATGATGAAAAGGAGCGGGAATGGTCGCATTCATCTCGTACCCGTGCCACCCCAGTATATGCAGCGTTTGTGCTCGTATTTATTTGAGGCGCATATTTAACTGTTGCATCGTGCATACTTGAAGTAGAGATAAGTCTTGAAAGATGTTAATGTTGCTAGTTTTAGGTTGTGGGCAAGTTTTCGAAGTGGCGCCCACGTGCACGCTGCTGTACGAACGCTGACTGGCCCTGAGCTACTGCAACGCCTTCTGACATAGGTGGGAGACAGAACGTGCCCCCTCTAAGCATGCAAGGAGGGGAAACAGGCACACCAAGCTTTTGTAAAAGACTTCTTAAATGAATCCGCGTGTATATAAATGTCTACGGTCATGCGTTTTTTATTTCTAAGTTAGCGATTTCGAAAAATAGCGATGAATACACCTTATTTAAATTTTATGGCATAAGTGAGGTAAAATGGGCCACATTGAAGAAGTATTTCATCCCCATTTATTTCAACTTTGTATTTAAGTGTCTCAGTAAGCTCGTCTGTAAGTCCTCAAAGCGAGCAGCCTTCTTTGGCTCTCTTCGCCGTTTTCATGGTAGGTCGGTGGTACGACGACAGGTCCGAGTTGTGGGAAGGAAGGCGAGGAAACGCGCCAAGAGAAAGGGCGCATGCTCCGAAGGGCAAGGGGGAAGATTGAACGGGGAAAGAGGGCATCGTGCGTGAGCTCTCGCATCGCGTAGGGGCTCGAAAGAGGAAGGGGCGCACTGTCGCTAGTTTATCGGGGGATGGTGAGGTAAAGGTTTCGTGCTCTTTGGAAAGCGAATGGTAAGGAGCAACATGAGGTGTTTGCTTGAGGGATTGCCCGACGTTTGCGCGCAGGCGCGAATAAGAGCGGGTGCAAGAGAGAAAATGTGGGATTTTTACTCCTTGAATATATGACTCTGTCTAGGCAGTACGGAGGAGGCTTCTTAGCACCTGTTGTATGCGGTTGTCCCCTAGACATGCCAGTATTGCGGAGCGGGGTCGAATTTCTTTACGCTCCGACGCCGGCTGCCCACTCGGTGAGGCAGTGGGCATGGACGCACTATTTAGTGATCACGGTTTCTGAAGGTACGTCGGCTTGTCTTTCTTTCGCCGGCGGCGCTTGTGCAGAGTCAGTCATGCCGCATCTCTTGTCGCTTACGGTGCTCTGCCTTAACAAAATATCACTGATTTTGGCGAGGGAGCAGTAGAGGCCGTAGTAGAGACCCGGCCTGTTCTCATGGCGCAGTATCTTCGTTCTATGCAGGCTTTTCGTATGCTGCTGTACGCGACCTTTTAGGAGCATTTTTGAGTGGTCCCTCTTGAGGGAAATAAACGCACAGCGCCTTAGCAACCACATTTGAACGCCATTGACTGTTGTCACGCTATGAGGATTATTGGCTTGGAACGTCGCCCACGTTAGGTTAGGTCAGCTCACGTTTAGGTTGGGTTTAGGTTAGCTTAGGTTAGGTTATGATAGCGTAAGAGACGCTAGGGTGGCGCGGCGTATTCTCACAGCGGCTACACCGTAAGCATTATTGTCGTTTCGCCCTGGCCACGTTGGGGTAGGTTAACGTTGGTAACGTTAGGGTGGGTTAGCGTTAGTAACGTTAGGGTAGTCTACCGTAACACGCGTTAGGGTAGCATGAAGTATTCTCATGGCAGTTACAGATGCGTCGAGCGTCGTCCGCGGCCTTTCAGCCACTTTCGTTCAACCCCGGTTGCTAAGGCGCTCTGACTTGTAGATTTTGAATTTATGAGGCGCAGCCTCTACTTCTGCCCCTACTGCTCCCACGTAAATGGCTTTGATGTTATTGTCAAGGTAAATCGCTGTAAAGCGCGAGAAAGCTATGATCCGGTACGGCCGACTTGGCATGAACGCCGCAGGTGCGAGACAGTCTGTCCGACACAGCGGTCGCCAAATTGGGCGTCAGTGCCCGCTTTTCACCAATTTCACCACGCCGGCAGCCAGCGTCCCAGTGTAAACAAACTCGACCCCACTCCGCAATGCCGGCAGGCCTAGGGACAAACGCATAAAACGCGCGCTAAGAAACCTCTTCCGTAGTGCCTAGACAGAGTCATATATTCAAGGAGCAAAAGGCCTTTCTCTCTCGCGCATGATCTTACTCGCACCTGGGGTGCGATCGGAGATATTTTGTTCGATACGCGTTCTGTTCAGTTGCTGCAACGTCACAAAGTTGCAGTATGCAAAATTTGTGGCAGCGGGGCGGAGAGTGCAGCCACTCAGGAAGCGGTGACCTCCCCGGAAGTTTACTTCCGTCGTTTGTCGTCTGCTTACAAACAGTATACTACAAAACCAAATGTTTCTCGTCTTCCAAATGAATTAAATCTTTATCTAAAAAAATGTATTTTTTCTTCTCAAGCCCAAACACGTTTTCAAATAGTAGTACGTGTGACTACGGCAATTTATAACTATTAGGTTCTTTGCGTCGTCCCTAGGTGGTGTCGCGCACAGCGAGAAGAAAAAAGAAAAAAAAACGACGGGAAGAGTGGCGCACTTTTCAAGAGGCAGCGACAACATTCCAATGGCTCGCTGGCACCGATTATGTTGTCGATTTCTCTGTACAACCAACGAATTATTTGTTTCGAGAAACAAAAACGACGCCGGAATTCACTTTCTGCCATTTCTTCAAACGCGTTTCGCACCGCCACCCGCTCTCCTCCTTCCTCTAGAAACGCCAGCGCAACAACCTAAGTTCCCAACGGAAGCGCCATTTTCTCGAATTAAACTATGCATTGGATTCCAACGTGCCATTCCGCAGCCGAAAAGGCCGCCTGTTGGATCCAATCCAATCCACCGGACGCGCCATGCGAAGCCGTATGATCGCTCCAAACTTCCCAGCTCCCGTCGGGTTCGGCGCCTAGCAGACGAAATGCTCGGTGGAAGGATGATTGACAGGAGCGTGTCGTCATTTTGACGTCACCAAAAACGTGGCCGCGCCCCGCGGCTGGCGACGTCGGCGCGGAGTAGGCCAATCGCGCGCGCCGGTAACCGAACGAACGCGCCGAACAACTATCTCCGATCGCACCCCTGCACACAAGCGGCTGGCCATCCCTTAGATGAACGTCTCCTAGGAGGAACCAGAGATAGGAAGAAGGGACGCTGTTGCGCACTCTTTTATTGCACGTCTTACTGGCCGTCCGGCAGTGACCTGCACATCGTTGACGATAGCGTTGACGAGAATCGATAGCGGATTCTCACTAATGGAAAACATGCCCAGTGGCGTAGCAACAGGGGGGGCCGGGGGGCGGTAAGCCCCGGGTGCAAGGGGCCAGCGGGGGGGGGGGGAAGGGGGGGGGTGTCATATACGTCTGAAGACACCCCTTTTTCCGCCGGCTACACCCGGGGGTGGGGGTGACAGAAGACCTATGGGCCCCGTCTGCCAGACGACCTAGCTACGCCACTGAACATGCCGCAGGTGCAGCTGAGTGTTTCGTCGAACCCTGATGCCGTTTATGCCGACAAACCATGCAGAGCAAGAAGTGGACACGTGCGCTCCTCACGGCTATGACGAAGGAACTACGCGAAGGCGCCGAGGGAAAGGGTGCCTGCTATCGCTCAGCGGAGTTACGGGGACGGCGGCAAGAAAGAAGAGGGAACGAACTGTCTGTCGCTCGCTCGCTCGTTCATTCGGGCTACTCGCTTACGTCGACAGTTATTAGACAGTTTTAGTTGCACGTACGTAGAGGCTTTGCGTACGTAGAGCTTCTACGTGTGAGCAGTGCGCATGCGTAGAACGTAGCGGGCGCGCGCGCGTCTCACGGACGTACGTGAGATTCAATTCTTTGCGTGCGTTTCTTGCGCACGTAGACAGCTTCGCGCGGGAGTTCCTCAAGATCACGAACAAGCAATAGCGGGCCGCGCGCGCGCAGACGGCTCGCATCGAAACACGGCGACAGGATTGAATTGGCTACCGCCGTGTTCACATTTCCCGGTAGACGGCGCTACGGGGTCCTTCTTGGCGTGCGTCGCGTACGCGTAGCTAAAAGCGTTTCAGATGGCGTGCACGTAAGGTACGTAGGCTTTTCACGTTTGCGTACGTGAAGCCTCTACGTACGTGTAACTAAAACTGTCTATTATAGATCGTTTCTGCGTAATGTTTCTCGGAAGGTGTATAGCATGCAAGATAATATGCAAGCAATATATATATATATATATATATATATATATATATATATATATATATATATATATATATATATATATATATATATATATTTGTGATGTTTCCTAGCTGAAATAGCACGCAATTAACAGTAGCCCCCAATCTGCGTTGTTGTCAATTTTACCTTCAAAATCATAATAAGTTCGCATACGCAAAAATCCAAGTAAGCAGCAGTGCTGCCAGTACCATTGCAGTTACATGTTTCGTAATGCTGCGAACCACGAAGTTTCCTTTGACATTATAGTAAAGCTGTAAAACTACGGCGTTTTGCTGAAAGACTGCTGCCTTGAGATATCTGTTGGGCCTATAGGTTGGGTCTGCGGTTCATCATTAAGCTTTCTTGCGCAGTCCTATGAATATATGGGTGTCAAGTTGCCCCTTTACTTGTTGGATAAAAAGGATGTGCATGTGTCCCCAGAAAAACCAGGGGAGGTATTCTATAAATGTCTACCTACTGGACATACCCATTCAGTCTGCTGCTCAAGTGCTGACTGGCTGGCGGTGCCTGTCTCCCTCTGACGCGTACTCCATCTAAGCCAATCGGCACTCCATCAGCAGAAGAAATGGAGATGTCCGCTAGGTAGATATTTATAGACCCCCCCGCCCCTTCCCAGATCTTCTCTACCTGACCGTTAGTGTTATTACTGCACGAATAAAAAACCGCGACAAGGGTGGAAATACAGAACACATACGCAGACTCGCAATGGCTTCATTCTGAAAGTTGCTACAAATAAATAGCTGAGAACGGTACAAGTGTTAGGCGAGACGAACGAGCTAAAAGGAAATTACTATACGTCACAAAACAATATTTTCAGATTATAGGCATTCAAGATAGCGTGGTACGGAGACACGAAAACTTCTAATCATGAGGACTGTTGACGCTTGGTTTATGGATTCTTTGTAATATTTCTAGCATAAGACGCTTCCGCTGTCTCGCGGTTCAATCATTGTCTTCTCCGTGCACGCTCCCTTGTGAGAGTGAACGATTTCAAAAACGTTGGGGGTGCATCCGCACTGTCAGCGAATATACAGCCCGTTGAAACAGAGCGGCGTTTTTCAGGGATAGTTGTTATTCCGGGAGGCGTGCGCTAACGCACCTTGCACTTTACACGCGTAATATTGTTACGTAGGAAGACACCGACGAAAAGCTATTTAGAAGTATATTTACAAGGCAATACGCCGCAGTTGACCAAAAGGCAACAGCCCGCGCTAGCTTCCAATCGTCGTCGTCGTCTTCTTACTGCTCGCCTGTTCGTCATTGGGAATACTATCCCGTAGCACTACCCCTGGCGGCAAAAGCGCCGTCCCGGAGCGAATAAAGGCCGGACTCTGAAGCAGTGTAGTAGCTCTTGAGCCTACTGACGTGCACGACATCACTAGATGCCAGAGTAGATGACGAGGTTGAGCTCACAGGAGGAATTTCGTACGTCACAGGCGTCGCCTGGCGCAGCACGCGGTAGGGCCCTGTGTATCCCGAAAGGAGCTTCTCTGAAAGTCCGACGTGACGAGAGGGCGACCACAGGAGCACGAGCGCACCAGGCGAAAACTGTACGTCACGATGGCGGGCGTTGTAGTGACACTGCTGAGTGGTTTGTGAAGCCGTCAATCGAGCACGGGCAAGCTGGCGTGCATGGTCGGCGAGTGCGATGGCGTCGCGCGCATACTCGCTTGTTGAGACCGCAGCAGGAGGAAGTGCCGTGTCTAGGGGCAATGTCTGTTCGCGACCGTACAGTAGATGAAAGGGAGAAAATCCGGCGGTGTCGTGCCGGGAAGAATTATACGCAAATGTTACGTACCAACCCTTATATATAGCTTTCATTGATTACGAGAAAGCATTTGATTCTGTCGAAACCTCAGCAGTCATGGAGGCATTACGGAATCAGGGTGTAGACGAGCCGTATGTAAAAATACTGAAAGATATCTATAGCGGATCCACCGCCACCATAGTCCTCCATAAAGAAAGCAACAAAATCCCAATAAAGAAAGGCGTCAGGCAGGGAGATACGATCTCTCCAATGCTATTCACAGCATGTTTACAGGAGGTATTCAGAGACCTGGATTGGGAAGAAATGGGGATAAAAGTTAATGGAGAATACCTTAGTAACTTGCGATTCGCTGATGATATTGCCTTGCTTAGTAACTCAGGGGACCAATTGCAATGCATGCTCACTGACCTGGAGAGGCAAAGGAGAAGAGTGGGTCCAAAAATTAATATGCAGAAAACTAAAGTAATGCTTAACAGTCTCGGGAGAGAACAGCAATTTACAATAGGCAGCGAGGCACTGGAAGTCGTAAGGGAATACATCTACTTAGGGCAGGTAGTGACTGCGGATCCGGATCATGAGACGGAAATAATCAGAAGAATAAGAATGGGCTGGGCTGCGTTTGGCAGGCATTCTCAGATCTTGAACAGCAGGTTGCCATTATCCCTCAAGAGAAAAGTGTATAATAGCTGTGTCTTACCAGTACTCACCTACGGGGCAGAAACGTGGAGGCTTACGAAAAGGGTTCTACTCAAATTGAGGACGACGCAACGAGCTATGGAAAGAAGAATGATAGGTGTAACGTTAAGGGATAAGAAAAGAGCAGATTGGGTGAGGGAACAAACGCGAGTTAATGACATCTTAGTTGAAATCAAGAAAAAGAAATAAGCATGGGCAGGACATGTAATGAGGAGGGAAGATAACCGATGGTCATTAAGGGTTACGGACTGGATTCCAAGGGAAGGGAAGCGTAGCAGGGGGCGGCAGAAAGTTAGGTGGGCGGATGAGATTAAGAAGTTTGCAGGGACGGCATGGCCACAATTAGTACATGACTGGGGCTGTTGGAGAAATATGGGAGAGGCCTTTGCCCTGCAGTGGGCGTAACCAGGCCGATGATGATGATGATGATGATGTTACGTAAGGAGGGGCAATGGCCCAGTCGTGGTGGTCCTTGGAAACGTACTTGGCCAGCATATCGGTAAGAGTACGGTTTAACCGCTCTGTCAGGCCATTGGTTTGAGGATGGTATAAGGTAGTCAGTTTGTGTTGAATGGAGCACGAACGCACAATGTCAGCGATAACTTTCGAGAGGAAGTTTCGACCACGGTCAGTAAGCAGCTGTCGCGGGGCGCCATGAAGCAAGATAATGTCACGCAAGAGAAAGTCCGCGACGTCAATGGCGCAACTGGTAGGGAGAGCCCGAGTGATAGCGTATCGGGTGGCGTAATCAGTCGCGACGGCTACCCATTTGTTCCCAGAGGATGACGTGGGAAAAGGACCGAGCAGGTCTAATCCAACACGAAAGAACGGTACCACAGGGACGGTGATCGGCTGGAGATGACCGGTAGGTAGCACCTGAGGTGTTTTCCGACGCTGGCAGGGATCACAGGCAGCAACATAGCTTCTAACGGAGCGAGCGAGACCAGGCCAATAGAAGCGGCGACGGACGCTGTCGTATGTGCGGGTTACCCCAAGATGTCGTGCAATAGGTGCGTCATGCATCTCAAAGAGTACAGTCTGTCGTAGCTGTTTTGGCACGACAAGAAGAAGATCAGAGCCGTCAGGGAGGAAGTTCCTTCGATACAGAATGCCGCCCTGGAGGACATATCGGCGAACGGATGCGTCGGCTGGTGCAGAACGCAGACGCTCGATAAGTGCTGGCAGCGATAGGTCTCGGTACTGCTCATGGGCGATGTTAGCGAAGGCAGACACAGAGAAAAATGCCGTTGGCGCTGCTACTGTCGGCGTCGTCAGACTCGTCGACCGGGTAGCGAGACAGGCATCAGCGTCCTTGTGTAGGCGGCCAGATTTATAGGTGACAGTATACGAATATTCTTGTAGGCGTAAGGCCCAGCGACTAAGTCTTCCTGTAGGATATTTCAGTGAGCATAACCAGCAAAGTGCGTGATGGTCTGTGACAACGGAAAAGGATCGGCCATAAAGTATGGGCGGAAATTCGCAACCGCCCAAACATGGGCCAGACACTCACGTTCAGTAATGGAATAGTTGCGCTCCGCGGGTGAGAGGAGCCTGCTGGCGTAAGCGATAACACGCTCGTGGCCATGCTGGCGTTGTGACAGTACTGCGCCAATTCCGTGACCGCTGGCATCAGTACGGACTTCGGTAGGCGCAGAAGGATCGAAATGGGCCAGAACAGGAGGCGTTGTGAGAATGTCGATTAGATGTGAGAATGCAGAGGCCTCGTTATCGCCCCACTGGAAAGGGGCGTCTTTTTTCAAAAGCTCGGTTAGTGGTCGTGCTATGGCGGCGAAATTTCTCACGAAACGGCGGAAGTACGAACAAAGGCCGATGAAGCTGCGCACATCCTTGACACACTTCGGAACAGGGAAGTGCGCAACAGCATGGATCTTGCCTGGGTCCGGTTGCACTCCGTTCGCGTCAACGAGATGTTCAAGGACGGTAATCTGGCGACGGCCGAATTGGCACTTCGATGCGCTGAGTTGCAGCCCGGCTCGACGAAAAACGTCCAGGACTGCTGAGAGGCGCTCGAGGTGCGCAGCGAACGTTGGCGAGAATACGATAACGTCGTCCAAGTAGCACAGGCACGTGAACCATTTGAAACCGTGAAGAAGGGAGTCCATCATGCGTTAAAAAGTGGAAGGGGCGTTACATAGACCGAACGACATCACTTTGAATTGATAAAGACCGTCGGGTGTGACAAAAGCAGTCTTCTCGCGGTCGAGATCGTCCACGGCAATCTGCCAGTAGCCGGAGCGTAGATCAATAGAGGAGGAATAGCGAGCACCGTGGAGGCAGTCAAGGGCGTCATCAATCCGAGGTAGTGGATACACGTCCTTTTTGGTAACCCTGTTAAGGTGCCGATAATCCACGCAAAAGCGCCATGAGCCATCCTTCTTTTTGACCAGTACTACAGGTGACGCCCATGGACTATATGATGGTTCAATAATGTTCTTGGCAAGCATTTTGTGAACTTCTGCGTGAATAACTTGGCGCTCAGCTGGTGACACTCGATACGGGCGGCGATGAATAGGAGGGGCATCGACGGTATTAATGCGATGTTTGACAGCTGTTGTTTGGGCCAAAGGATGATCGTTAAAGTAAAAAAATATCGTGGTAGGAAAGCAGAACACGGTAGAGTTCACGAGCGTGCTCGGACGGCAAGTCGGGGGCAATCATTTTCTGTAAGTCAGCGATGGTACAATTTGCCCACTGCGATGGTAGAGGAGTATCGGATGAAGTGTCGTCTACTGCAATGCATGCTACTGAGTGATCCTCGAATGAGCTAAGCTGGGCCAGAGACATCCCACGTGGCAGCACTTGAGTCGTCAAGCCAAAATTGACCACTGGCAGGCAGACGCAATTCGCCGTAATAGATAAAACTGTATGAGGTACTGTGATCCCGTGTGTAAGGAGGACGCCTTACATAGGAGCCGCGATGTAGTGACCGTCGGCGACTGGTGGGGATGACACTAGGTCAACATAGGTCAGTGCCGAAGGTGGCAAGCGGACGAAGTCGGCGGAACTGAAGCGACTGGGGTGTGTTTCAGCAGGATCCAGAACAGGCAGGTCAAGGCGGGGAGTACTGGCGGAACAATTGATGAGAGCAGAATTTGCGGAGAGGAAGTCTAAGCCGAGGATGATGTCGTGGGGACAGTGGGCGATGACTGTGAATAGCACGATTCTTGAGCGATCCGCGAAGGAGACGCGGGCGGTACACATACCAATTCCGGGGCTGTTCCGCCATCGGCGACACGGACAACAGGTGTCGTGGCGGGCGTGATAATTTTCTTGAGCCGGTTGCGAAGGCTAGCACTCATTACGGACAAATGCGCCCCAGTGTCTATGAGTGGAGACACAGAAACGCCGTCGACTTGCCCGTCAAGAAGGTTCAGATGAGTGGGCAACGTCATTAGAGGATTTGGCGGCGTAGGGAGCAATGCAGCGTCACCTCAAGGCGATGCATCGTCTTGTTTTCCGGCTGGGAGCGGCGTCCGAAGGGAGTCGGCGAATAGGAGCGACGGGGCTGGGGGGAGCGAGATTGTCGTCGTTGGGGCGAAGGCGAACGAGAACAGGGGCGATTGGGCGCAGGAGAATCGGTGGCGGCATTATCTCAGCGGGCAGCATAGCGACGAGAAAGGCCACCTAGGGGGCGAGAGTAGGCAGTGTATGTAGACTGGTTCAAGGAACTCCAGCGACTGCGACAGTGCCGAGAAATGTGCCCAATTCGATTGCAGTGAAAACAAATTGGCTTGTCGTCTACAGTGCGCCATTCAGAGGGGTTGCGGAAACGTGGTGGGTAAGAAGGTGCGGGACGGGGTTGAATCGAAGAAGCCGGGTGGGTATCAGGGCGATGGGCCGAGCAGATGGTGTGAATACCCATGTTGGCGAACTCCTGGCGGACAACTGCCTGGATCAGGGAAACAGTGACTGCAGGTGCATTATAGGGGCTGAAGTCGAACGCAGCCGGATAGGCGGCCTCGATCTCACGCCGGACAATCCTGGTAACATCGTCAGTGTTGTTGCGACGAGAAGCGTCGGCACAGGAAGATGTCGCCGGGGTGTTGGGCAGACTGGCAAACTGTTGGTCGATACGTCGGCTTTTAGCAAGTTCCAGGCGCAGGCACTCTTCAATAACTGCATCCACCGTCGCCACGTTGTTAAATACGAGCAAGTTGAAGGCGTCACCGGCAATGCCTTTGAGGATGTGGGAGACCTTGTCGGACTCAGTCATGTGTGCGTCAACCTTGCGGCATAGAGCCAAGACGTCCTGAATGTACGTGACGTAGGGCTCCGTCGACGTCTGCACACGACCGGAAAGCGCCTTCTGCGCGGCAAGTTGGCGACTGTAGGGTTTGCCGAACAAGCCTCGAAGCTTTTGCTTAAGCGAATCCCAACTGGTCAGCTCATCTTCGTGCGTCCGATACCAAACTCGAAGTGTGCCACCGAGGTAAAAGACTACGTTGGCGAGCATGATAGTAGGATCCCACCGGTTATTGCGGCTGACGTGTTCGTAAGGCTGATCCAGTCCTCGACGTCTTTCCCATCTTTTGCCGAGAATACGCCAGGATCACGGGGAGCGGAGAGGGTGATGTAGGTCGTCGAAGTGGCAGCACGTGTCGGAGCCGGCGGAGTCGGGTTGTCGTCGCGGGAGCCATGAAGGAAGGCTGGACGTACCGTCCACTGCGAAGCTCCGTGACGAGGTACAGGGAACGTCCACCTCCACCAGATATGTTACGTAGGAAGACACCGACGAAAAGCTATTAACAAGTATATTTACAAGGCGATACGCCGCAGTTGGCCAAAAGGCAACAGCCCGCGCTAGCTTCCAATCGTCGTCGTCGTCTTCTTACTGCTCGGCTCTTCGTCATTGGAAATACTATCCCGTAGCAATATTATCGGGGCGACAACGGTATCCGTTAAACTACCGCTGCATTACAAGGAACTTAGGAACAAGTGTGCTTCACTTGGCATAAGCCTTGACGTACGGAAGAGGTAGTTTCGCTCATTTCGCAAACTCGTGCAAGCTTTTGCAAAATGTTTCGTTTGAGTAGCTCAGCGACTATAGATTACATCCAATTCACCAAGTATAAGTATTCGCCAAGCTGCTTATGAAGGAATCAAATATTCCCCACATGCAAGTATGGCGAATCCCTTTTAACGTGACCATGATTCTACATCGTGAGCGATTTCACACTATAGGGAAGAGTGCCAACTCTCGTTAGTTAACGAGTACAATCTTTCTGTAAGGCGTACAAGCACTATGCTTGATGGAGTAGAAGCACTCGGCTTGGAGGAGTTGAAGTACTCGGTCTGGAGGAGTAGAAGCAATTCGTCTGGGGGATACTATTATTCATGTGAGGAGAGTAGTAGCACTCTGCGGAAGCATGCTAGCACTTCCTTGCGGTAGAGTAATAAAACTCCACTCTCTCTAAAACGGGGCCGATCTACTCTGGAAAAAAGAGCGACATATGAGACAAGCAGATACTTCCTCATAGAGAGTTCCCTGAACTTTGTTTTTACGCTGTACATTCGCGGTGGACGCCACGTTTGGCTGCGTAGCTAAGACGACCTTGTTTCGCGCGGCGCTTCTTTCGGCCCTGGACACCGAGCGCGTGCGTTCTAGTCATTTTGCAAGCGCGTGTCCACGTGCACCTTCGGCATGCGTGGCTAGCACGCTGTTGCCCTGTTGAGACGCCAGCTGCAGGCGTTCTCCTTCGGCCATGGATGACTGTAGTGTTTACGCTATCAGAGCCCAGCACGTGACCCCGACACCGAAGCACTTACATTTTTGTCCCATAGGAAAGCAAGCCCAGCACGTTCCATACGCACAAACTGAGACCCGCTGCCGCGTCGGCTCCGACCTATGCGCGGAACCTAACCCAGCGGAACGTGCGCGAGAAAGGCCACAACAGCAGCTCCCGAAAAGTCGGGAAAATAGGCAAAGAAAGCTTCGCTTTAAGAGTATGTAAACTGCCGCTTCGCATGGGCTAAATACTGAAACGTTCTCGCGCGTCACACACTTCTCCTGCCTTGCGTTATGCGCGAAAATCAAACCTCAAATAAGGGCAACGTACCTTCAGTGCCAGTGGTCACATCAATTTGCGCTAGACGCGGTTTTCGAATCCGTGTTTTGCCTCCGCTTTTATATTTTCTATATGTCTGAATGAATATATCTGGTGATGTTGTAGCGCCAATAGGCAGTAACGACTTGAAGTTTTACATTTTAATGCCAAATCTGCAACGAACAAGCGTGATAAGCTTGCCGTGTTTTTTACAAAATTTTCTTTTAGTTTAAACGTGGTCACGGTAACTGTAACCTTATATAAGCAGTAGAGTGACGTACTTTGCGGTATATTTCTTTCTGAAAGGACGCTCTCTTCGTGGCGGCGTAGCGTGGTGCTCATAGTTTGAGAACAATCGTCACGCGCCTTGATCCCCCGTTTCTCTACTACTGCGCCAACCGCTCAAAATTTGCATTGCGAAAAATACGTTTTGGTGTTTTTGCACAGCCCACCTGACGAAACGATGGACAGCCTTATACCCTCTGTTGAAAGGTTATTTACGCTTGTGTGTTTTACCGAGAGGTGTATTGCTGCCAGCGGTGATCTTACTTTAGCATCTTACACAGCACTTTAAAGTCATCAGAGCTGGAAATGCTCATTCACTTTTTTATGCTGTAGGAGAGTTATCGCTGGGCCTACGCGCGTCAGTCATGCCTCTGAAACCTTGCTTTATCTCTTTTTAACAAACATTTCCGCACACACAATGAAATTGGGTGCGAATGTGACTGACATGAGCGATCCTTTGCCAGTTTACATGTTTTGAACATTCATCACGCCTCAAAATTTGTCAGATAGTATCAGTTGCTAATGTTCCAGGAAATTATTTACAAAACTTTAAACTCTTTTCGGAAAAACGATTGTATTAGACAGTTGAGATCTGTGCTCCTGTGTCAGGACACTAACAGGACATATTACACGCTCATGTGTGCCCAAAGGAAGCACATGAAAGTTCCTTTAAATATAAGAGAATAAAGAAGTCGACCAAAGTATAGAAGACATGGCTCGATGAATGACTCAAGATTATCAATTAGAATTGTACTGTAAGTTCACAGAAACTAGGAACCTCGAGGGGATTTCGCAATTTTAAAGAAATACTGAAAGCTTGCAAAACAACTTGTGAGAAATATTTGAAATACTACATTAATATTGTGATTGATATTTCATTACCAAGACATACTCAACATTTTAATTCATCGCTTTGAATAGGAACTTTTCTTACAAAAAAATGCAAGGCGCGAATGTAAGTTTAGTGAAGTTCGGGGATAATATGCTATCTAATTAAATACCATTTTCTATACTGCCTGTTTTGTTCAAATGGTCAGAAAAAACCCTAAGCAAGATTCCTGGCTCTATCTTTCCAGTAAAGATTATGTGATAACCATCATCTGTAAAAGAATTGCCTCACTTTATGAAAAATATTTCATCATGTCAGCATACAATTTGGTTATCGCGCGGCAGTGTCGACTCAATTGGCACAACTAACTCCCCAAGAGTTAATTTGAAATTACTTAAAAGATTCGAAATTATGTTTGGAACTTTTGTTGACTGCTCTAAAGCATTTGTCAGGCTAAATCATCAAATTTGGCTGGCCAAACGAGAGCATTACGGGCTTCGTAGCATTTCGTTAAAGCTTTTAGAGTATTACCTTTACCACAGAAAACAACTCGTTTAAATTGCAATGTAACAGTCAGGACTCGTCATTATAAAACAGGCTTCCTCTGCGAAGTATACCAGGACCAATGTTTTTGTTTTCCCATTAACGATGTGGCTTTGTTCACATTGTTGACGACGCGAAACTTATCATTGATGCAGACGACACCAGCCTTTTCTTTAAGTCTCGTGATATCAATAACCTCTAAATTGTAGCTAATGACACTCTGAAATAATTGGCCCGATGGAGCAATGTCAATTATCTTAAATTCTTTGCAACAAAACCAAAACTCATATTTTCACCATCACGATAACAAATCAGTCAAGGTATTACGTTACAGTCAGGTCCGAAATTATTGAAACTTTCTCGAACGCGAAAAGTTATCAAAAAGATCTGCATAAGTATGCTAGTCTCTTTACGCCTTGAGGCGCTGTATGGAAGCCAATAGACGACATGTAATACGCTCTACCTAGCTTTTTAAAAGAAAAGTATCGTATTTGTGCCACGCGCTACCGCCAGATATTGTGCCGCAGCTTACACTTAATTCACCATCTCGATCGCCATGATCGATACCATGATGGATACGAGTGCAGTTAAGATTATTTTGTGTTTTTCACGCTGCCCGCCAGTCCAAAGAAAGCTCTAACTCCTATGCGTACTTGCGTAAGACTCTTTGACACGAAGCAAGTCGCGCAGCATTTCACACTCACAGCGGACACGCTCAGCAGCACAAAAGATAGGCGAGCCAGTGCAGTGTACACGAGAGAGAATCATTATTTTTATGTCGCATGAAGTGCCGGCTACAGGTATCTTATTATTCTCTCGCCTCGCAGGCAATAGAGCGCATGTCCATGTACAACATAGCTGAAGGGGTCACCAGCTTGTTAGGAATAGCTAAGCGTATTTCTCGTGTGGCTGGCTGTCAGCATCACACAATTTAGCAGTTCAAGCACTCACTTTGCCGGAAAGAAAGAGAATAATCAAGTTGGACATTGACATCGCGCATCCCTGTTTCCGTGCACACTAGTGATGTGCTGCTTTCTATTTACACGGTCACGATTACGGGGATGCGGCTAATTCTTTTCCATGAAAAACACAGGACACGAAAACCGCCATTTTCCGGGGAGATCTTCATTTGTGTGATGCAGCTGCTTTTTCTTTAATTATTGCAGATGGTTCCCTGAAGGGGGAGCCTCCGAGAACTCAATTGAGATCAAGACCGTTTCTTTGAAAACTCAGACAAAACGTTTAATGTAACAAACAAAAATAGAAGCACAAAATAATCACTCAATCAAAAGTTATAGCCGGAAACAAAATACAGAAAGCAGTATAGCAGTAGCTATAATCACTCAAGTTAGCGGCAGGTTATGAGTGTGAGTGTGCACCTAACAGTTCGACGCTGAGGGGCGGAGACGAAGCAGCGAAAGAAGTGGCGTTTTTCTGACCACAATATTAATGTATACTTCGTTTCACAAGCTGTTTACACCGCTGTGTAAAGTTGGGGCCGCTTAACCAATCAGGATTGAACGCATCTGAAAATTGTGTTCCTATGCGCCTGTTGCCCCGTGATAACAATGACACGTGGCTCCATCTATGTTCAAGGAAGTGTACTTATATTTAACTTGTTTCTTTTTCTACACAGAGGCAGCCAAAATTATTGCAGAGCCCTCCAACGGCGCCTGCCATCGTTCACTGAAGACGTTCTCGTTCTCATTTTTTCTGCTCTTACTGCGACAGCACTGAATGACCTCGACTTGTGTGCACACAGGAAATGAATCAAGTTAACCCGTTAGAAGTGTTCACACTTCATCATCCTAGTCACAACTGAGATAAGCACCACTGGTTGTTTCGTCTTCCAGGTTGATCACAGCAGCAGGACCTTGGTCAACGGCATCGTCGATTATGTGGACTAATTTTATCATCTCATCTTCCTGATTGAGAACATGCTCCACATAGCTATTGCACTTCTCAGCAGTAACTTGCGCGATGCTTTGCCAAACCTGAGGCTCCACGTCTTGAAGCTTGAATTTCCTATTTCCAATCGCCACGAAGTACTTGACGTCGCTCCAAATAGGCTCTATTAGGTTCACTTGTGTTGCGTTTCGCCTGCGACACGTGGTTTTGCCGGCGCGACTGCGGCGGGGCGGCGGACATTTTGGCCCGATCGTCGTCACCGCAACACTCATCGCCAGGTGTTTCCAGGCGCGTCTGCGGCGATGCGACCGCCTAGGGATTTCGTTCCAGTCATTGTGCCCGAAACAGGCGATGCCAAAGCAGGGATCTCATTCCAGTTATTGGGCCCGAAACAGGCGATGCCAAAGCAGGGATCTCGTTCCAGTCATTGTGCCCGAAACAGGCGATGCCAAAGCAGGGACCATCTTCTCGTTACAGTCATTGTGTCCGACCGGCAGCGCCACGACAGTGTGCTGCGCAGCGCCACGACAGTGTGCTGCGCAGCGCCACGACCAGGTGCTACGAGATCGTGCGCAGCGCCACGACATGGTGCTACGGCATCGCTACGACAGTGTGCGTCACCATTAGCCCATTGTACATTCACGTGCTCGTCTTTTGAGGGGTTCCTTCTTGCCCTCAACTGCGAGAGTATAAAAACAGCTGCCCCCGGACGCCAGAGGAGGGCTCCGATTTCTTCCGTTGAGTGAAGTGCTCTCCCGTCTCTCTACTTCGGTCAAACCTGACCGCCAACTCTTTGCGATGTTAAAATAAACAAGTTGTTTCGTTGTTACCTGTCGACTCATGCTTTGCCGGGACCTTCGGATGCTTCCAGTTGTACCCCAGGCCGCCAGGCCAACGCTACCCTTGGGGCTTGCGACCCAGGTACAACCACGGGCGTCAGCGCCGAGTTCCCAACAGATCGTACCAGCAGTCGGATCCAAATATCTGGTTGCCAGCGGTGAGATCGCCTACGACTTCAAACAACTGTCTGCCAGCGGCGAGATCACGACAACGGAGGCCAGCAGCAAAGAGATGCAGTTGACAGTATGCTGAGCAGCTCAACGACGATCCGGGAGCAGTGCAACGAGCCCTGTGTGACGACTGGTTGCCTGCAGCGGAACGACTGCGCGGAATTCCTGCCTGCGAGGTTTGGTGAGTGCGGGACTTTCTTCTACTGAGCTTTGCCAGGCTTTTTGTTAGTGTCAGAAACAGAGCTGGTAATTGTGGTTGTCGTTGCTGCCGGGTTAGTTTGCGGCAAGACAATAGTAAGCAGTAGAAAAAGCAGCATTCAGAGCAGCCATGGATTTGAAGTCGTTGCGCAAACCGAAATTGTTGGAGCTTGCAAGAGAGTTGGGTCTGGATGTCTCAGACAAACTAAGAAAACCGGAACTGATAACGGCTATTCTTGAGTTAGAGGCTGAGGATGACGAGCTGTCGGAATGCCTTGAGACTATTGAGGAGAGGTCAAAAAGACAGGAGCGCGAACTTAAAGAGCAGAAAGAAAAAGAAGAGCGCGAACACGCTTTGGAAATGAAGCGTCTCGAGGTAGAGATGGAACGCGCTCGTAATGGAAGTCAGGCACACGGTGCAGGAGAACGCGTATTGTTCAAAATGACTGACCTGATGCGGCCGTTTAAGCTTGGAGAGGACATTGGTTTGTTCCTGGTTAACTTTGAGCGAACGTGCGAGAAGCAGGGGTTCTCTCGGGAAACGTGGCCACAGCGCTTGCTCACTTTGTTACCCGGCGAGGCGGCCGACGTAGTCGCTCGCTTGGATAGAGAGGAAGCAGAGGATTTCGACAAAGTAAAATCGAGTCTGCTAAAAAAGTACCGGCTGTCTGCGGAAGCGTTCCGTCGGAAGTTTCGGGAAAATGAGAAAGGCAGAAGTGAGTCATATACAGAGTTTGCGTATAGGCTTATGTCGAACATGCAGGAGTGGCTCAAAGAAGAGAAAGCGTTTGGTGACCACGATAAAGTTCTGCAGTGCTTCGGGCTAGAACAGTTTTATAGTCGGTTACCTGAGAACGTGCGATACTGGGTCTTGGATAGGCCAGACGTGAGTACGGTGGCTAGAGCCGCTGAGCTAGCCGAGGAGTTTGTGACGCGTCGAGCTCGCGGAGCTAAGGACGGTCAAAAGGGTGAATTTGGCTCCAAGTCTGAGAGGCCAAGGTTCACGCCCATGAGATTTAAGGGGGACACGCGTAGTGAGGATGCGAGTGAAAGCAATCCGACCAAACGTAAAGAGACGGCAGCCGAAGCCGAACGCAGAAAGCGGTTCGAGATGAGGCGAGCGGGCGTTTGTTATACGTGCCAGAAGCCGGGTCACTTTTCGGCGCAGTGTCCGGAAACAACACCAAAAGTTGTGTTTTTTTCAATAGGCAGCACGGACGAGAACATGAAGCTTCTCGAGCCTTACATGCGAGACCTCCTCGTGAACGGGAAAGAGTGCCGAGTGCTTCGCGATTCCGCAGCTACGATGGATGTAGTTCACCCGTCTTACGTAGAACCCCATATGTTCACGGGCGAGTGCGCGTGGATCAAGCAAGCCGTGGAAGCTCATAGCGTGTGTCTGCCGGTAGCAAAAGTGCTTATTGAAGGACCTTTCGGAGCGCTTGAGACGGAGGCGGCAGTGTCATCTATGCTGCCACCCCAGTACCCGTACCTATTTTCAAACAGGTCCGATCACCTCCTGCGCGAGAAGGGGCTTTTGTTTGGTGAAGCTAGTGTTCAGGCCTTAACCAGATCGAAGGTTCGGGAGCTCGCTGCAAAGGCGGTAGTTGCGGGGCCGACGTTATCAAACAACGAAAAAGGGTCAGAGGCGCAGCAAGCTGATATTCAGAGCACGCCCGAACAGAATAAACTTGAGTCTGTAACGTTGAAGGCGCCAGATACTGGAGAGGAAAATCCCGACGCGGGAAAGTTAGAAGAGCTATCTACTGATTTGCTCATCGCGCCTACGTCAGACGGACTTGATAGGTTGCTAAAAGTCAGCCGGACGGCTTTGATAGCCGAGCAAAAAAAGGATGGCAGCCTGGAAAACGTGCGCTGCAATGTCAAAGAAGGTATCGCCAGGAAAACTGCGCGTTTTGTGGAAAGAGGTGGAGTCCTGTACCGGAAGTATCTAGACCGCCGAGGAGTGGAGTTCGATCAGCTGGTCGTGCCTCAATGCTATCGTCAGGATCTGTTGCGCTTGTCACATGGGGGTTCGTGGTCCGGACACCTAGGAGTTAAGAAAACTAAGGACCGTCTCTTGCAAGAGTACTATTGGCCAGGGTGTTTTCGGGACGCAGACCATTTCGTGAGGACATGTGACACTTGTCAGCGGGTGGGCAAACCAGGGGACAAATCGAGGGCGCCGTTGAAATTGGTACCTATCATTACGGAGCCTTTTAGACGGCTCGTTATTGATACTGTGGGACCTCTGCCGGTAACAGCCACGGGGTACAGACACATTTTGACTGTGATCTGCCCAGCGACAAAGTTCCCTGAAGCAGTGCCGCTTAAAGAACTCAGCTCAGTTGAGATAGTCAATGCACTACTGTCCATATTTGCGCGAGTTGGTTTTCCTGCAGAAATTCAATCAGATCAGGGCACAGTGTTTACTAGCGCTTTGACGACAACTTTTCTCGAAAGGTGTGGGGTAAAGCTGCTACACAGCTCAGTGTACCACCCACAGTCGAATTCCGTTGAGAAGCTCCACTCCGTCATGAAGCGCGTGTTGAGAGCCTTGTGTTTTGAACATCAAACTGACTGGGAGCTGTGTCTGCCTGGGGTGATGTTTGCTTTAAGGACCGCGCCGCATGCGGCTACGGGGTTTTCGCCAGCTGAACTGGTGTACGGTCGCTCGCTTCGATCTCCGCTTCGCATGCTTCGAGAATCATGGGAAGGTAGGGGCGACGACCCAGTCGTGGTGGAGTACGTACTTAAGCTCCTCGAACGCTTAAGAAGGGCACAGGAGTTGTCAGGTGAAGCAATGACAAAGGCCCAGCAGAGGGCCAAGGTTTATTATGATCGGACAGCCAGGGCCCGTCGTTTTGAGGTTGGCGATGAGGTCATGATATTGCGCACATCGCTAAACAACAAACTAGACGTGCAGTGGGAGGGCCCAGCGCGAATTGTTCAGAAACTGTCGGACGTTAACTACGTGGTAAGTCTGCCAGGAAAGCGGAAAGCACAGCAAGTTTACCACTGTAATCTGCTCAAACCTTATAGACAAAGGGAAGCAGTGGTGTGCATGATGGTAAACGTTCCTGAAGAGCTTCCGGTCGAGCTTCCGGGACTAGGCTCAGTGACGAACAGGGAAGACACCGGTCAAGTCATTAGTGACCTTATCAGTAAAGCACCGCTGTCGCCTGAGCAGAAAACCGAACTACACCAGCTATTACAAGAGTTTCAAGGTCTGTTCTCTGAGAGGCCTGGTAGGACTTCTGTACTTACTCATGATATAGAACTTACCTCCACAGAGCCAGTACGATCCAAGGCGTATCGGGTGTCACCCCGCCAGAGCGATATTATGGAGGCTGAGGTAAAGAAAATGCTACAGCTCGGTGTTATTGAGGCAGGTGAGAGTGATTATACCTCCCCTTTGATTTTAGTTGAGGTACCGGGCAAGGAACCTCGTCCTTGCGTCGACTACCGCAGGCTTAATTCCATCACTAAGGATCAAATTTATCCGATCCCTAACATCGAGGAGCGCCTTGAGAAAGTTAGTAGCGCTCAGTTTATTTCCACCCTAGATCTTGTCAGGGGTTATTGGCAGGTTCCACTTACAGAAGAGGCTAGTAGGTATGCGGCGTTCATTTCACCAATGGGAACATTCCGTCCTAAAGTGTTGAGTTTTGGTTTGAAGAACGCGCCATACTGTTTTTCAAGTCTCATGGATAAAGTGTTGCGGGGACAGCAAGAATTCGCTTTACCGTATCTAGACGACGTAGCGATATTCTCCGCATCCTGGTCTGAGCATATGACACACTTGCGGGCAGTGCTAACCCGCCTGCGCGAAGCAGGCTTGACAGTAAAGGCTCCTAAGTGCCAGTTAGCACAGGCCGAGGTTGTCTACCTCGGTCACGTGATTGGTCAGGGTCGTCGCCGCCCCTCTGAAATAAAAGTGGCCGCTGTGCGAGACTTTCCGCAACCGCGCACAAAGACCGATATTCGGTCGTTCTTAGGTGTCGCCGGCTACTATCAGAGGTACATCCCTAGGTACTCTGATATCGCGGCTCCCCTGACGGATGCTCTAAGAAAGACAGAGCCTCAAACAGTCGTCTGGGACGAGACAAAGGAAAGAGCTTTTAGCGCCCTAAAGAATGCCCTAACAAGCCAGCCTGTGCTACGATCGCCAGACTATACAAAAGGGTTCATTGTTCAGTGCGATGCTAGTGAGCGAGGCATGGGCGTTGTACTGTGCCAACGGGAAAATGGAGAAGTAGAACACCCCGTCCTGTATGCTAGTCGTAAGCTGACCAGTCGTGAGCAGGCGTATAGCGCCACCGAGAAAGAGTGTGCATGTCTCGTGTGGGCCGTTCAGAAATTGTCATGCTATCTAGCCGGCTCGAGGTTTATCATTGAGACAGATCACTGCCCTCTCCAATGGCTGCAGACCATCTCTCCCAAAAATGGCCGCCTCCTGCGCTGGAGCCTCGCTTTACAACAATATTCCTTTGAGGTGCGTTACAAAAAGGGGAGTCTCAACGGTAACGCCGATGGCTTAAGTCGAAGCCCCTAACGTAGGAATCAGCCTCAAAATTGTTTGTTACTGATGTTTTTCTTCCTGAGGCAGGATTTTTTTTTAACATATTGCTTTTGTTTAGTGTTTCAAAGTGATGATATGCTTTCTAGTGCAATTTTTCAATTTGTGGACGCGTTCTGAGTGATGCTAGACTACTGTAAGGAACTAGGCAGTGGTATAAAAAGGGGAAAGAGCCTGGCAGGGCTTAGTGAGGGTTGTGCCGTGCTTGCTGACTGAGCGGTTGAGTTTTCAGCGTAGTTCTAACGCTTGCCGGGAACGAGAACAAAAATGTGAACTCTCCCGAAGTCACTTTGCAGTGTCCCGTGCGAACCTGAACGAGAGAACGAGGCCTTCTCTGTGCGCTGCGCTCAAGAAACGTCAAGGGACGCCCGACTTCGGTTATGAGCATCATCGAGCGACATCCCTCCGGACAGCGGATGCAGTCCCCTGTCCATCGGGATCTCCTTTCCCCGGCGGGGCGGTCTGTTGCGTTTCGCCTGCGACACGTGGTTTTGCCGGCGCGACTGCGGCGGGGCGGCGGACATTTTGGCCCGATCGTCGTCACCGCAACACTCATCGCCAGGTGTTTCCAGGCGCGTCTGCGGCGATGCGACCGCCTAGGGATTTCGTTCCAGTCATTGTGCCCGAAACAGGCGATGCCAAAGCAGGGATCTCATTCCAGTTATTGGGCCCGAAACAGGCGATGCCAAAGCAGGGATCTCGTTCCAGTCATTGTGCCCGAAACAGGCGATGCCAAAGCAGGGACCATCTTCTCGTTACAGTCATTGTGTCCGACCGGCAGCGCCACGACAGTGTGCTGCGCAGCGCCACGACAGTGTGCTGCGCAGCGCCACGACCAGGTGCTACGAGATCGTGCGCAGCGCCACGACATGGTGCTACGGCATCGCTACGACAGTGTGCGTCACCATTAGCCCATTGTACATTCACGTGCTCGTCTTTTGAGGGGTTCCTTCTTGCCCTCAACTGCGAGAGTATAAAAACAGCTGCCCCCGGACGCCAGAGGAGGGCTCCGATTTCTTCCGTTGAGTGAAGTGCTCTCCCGTCTCTCTACTTCGGTCAAACCTGACCGCCAACTCTTTGCGATGTTAAAATAAACAAGTTGTTTCGTTGTTACCTGTCGACTCATGCTTTGCCGGGACCTTCGGATGCTTCCAGTTGTACCCCAGGCCGCCAGGCCAACGCTACCCTTGGGGCTTGCGACCCAGGTACAACCACGGGCGTCAGCGCCGAGTTCCCAACAGATCGTACCAGCAGTCGGATCCAAATACTTGGCAGTGGTAGGGTGGCAGGCGCCCGACTAGGTGGCAAGCAGATCCAGCGATTCAGTCCAGATGGTATCGGTCTCCGCCTGTGCTCACGCTGTCGACCAGCTTCATGAGCTCCGCCTTCACCATTTTTCTACTTCACGCAACACCTTTTCCGGACAGCCATGCCTCTATGTCCTTTTTCAGGCTGCTCATGCGCGGCACTTTATACTGCTTCGCAGGATGGTATGGTGCGTTATCCATGGCGATAACACTACCTGGTGGTAGTTGCGGAATAAGTTTCTTCGACAAACACTTTCCGTAGTGGTCTCCATTCATTTCGTCGTGGTAGTCGCCCGAGCCCCTCTTAACTCTCGAGCTTTTGCAGCGCCTTTGACAAAACCGGGTTCGTTGCCGCAATGGGTCATCAGTCTACCGCCTTTGCCACTGGGGTTCTGAACACCAATCAATAGTCCTGATCGAAGTGCTTCGTGCACAGACTGGATGGTACCGTAAATTCACACCCGACTACGCGTGTGGACAGCGTTGACCCACGTTTCATCGGTGTAAAAAATTGGCCTACTCTGGCGTCGCAGCTCCCATATCTGGCGCAGGTACCGGCGGCGACACTGCACGATGTGCATCGCTTCGATCAGCAGTGCATTCCCAAACCGTTTCTTGTATCGGAAGCCGAGCTTCTTTAGCATTTTTTGTATCGTTGCTGTGGACACAGTCGGTAGCGTGTCGTCTTCATTGGAACGCTGCACCGCTTTGGCTAGAGTCGGAATCTCCCTTCTCTGGAAACAGCTGTGCACATCCCTTCGCAACACCCTCTTTGTCCGTTCACCACCTTTTCCACCACAACGCTTCTTCGTCGACAACACCCTGCCCGCCTTCTCTGTCTTTCTTGTCTACAAGTAGACCACTTGCTCACTCACCTGGGTGAGTTTTGCAGTCCTCTTGATAAGCGAATTCATACTTGAACTGCCTCCGCACTCGACGCGAAGCCCTTCAAGAATGCTTAAAGCTATCTGCTTCGCCAGCTTGGGTAAACACCGCACAGTTGACGGATGGCACACAGGAGACGCAACTGAATCGGGCGACGTCATGTTGCCGAAAGGCGGCGCATCACCACTTTCTAACAGGCCTCCGAGGAGTTGTGTTCGCGCGGGTCATTGTTATTTGTTTCGCGACTGATTGAAAGCGCTCTCTCTATATTTTATAATTGTCACTCCAAACTGTTTTAAAATGCTGTTTATAGTTTTAAATCTAGTCCTAAACTACTACAATATTTGCTCTGCTCTTGCAGCTATGAACGGCTAAGAGGCCCCTACCTTCCACAGCGCTGCAAACAGCTTGGGAATCGAAGTATAGTTAGCGATGAGCCAAGGACCAGAGCGCAGCTCTACTTGAAGAGGGTACGCCGGCTGCTTGGTGGCATGGGCAGATGGAGATGGCATCTTGACCAGACAGCGGGGTGCTCACATTCTGCTAGCACTCTGCATGTGGTCTCGCGTTGAGTAGTTCGCCGGCCATGCTCAGGACAGGTAGCGACTCTTGGAAACAGGATGGCAGGACGCCCCGGTCAGCTGAAGCACTTGTGGCTCGTCCGGAACCCTCTGGCCCCTTTTCAACTCCCCGTCCGGTGGCCGATCTTCACCCCACCGTCGCTTCCTCAAACTCTGCCCCTCTTGCGCCAGCACGCCTCGTTTTTATGCTACTCTGGCCGATTTGTATTTTCAAGATTGGCCCCGAAGAACTCTGCACTTTCCGGATTTGGTCATTTTCCTTTTTTTCTTTCTCTTGCTGCGCTGCGCGTTTCACGTGCTTGACGTTCATCGACGTCGTCGCCTTTATTCATTACTGAAACCCGCCGTGGTTGCTCAGTGGCTATGGTGTTTGGCTGCTGAGCACGAGGTCGCGGGATCGAGTCCCGGCCACGGCGGCCGCATTTCGATGGGGGCGAAATGCGAAAACACCCGTGTGCTTAGATTTAGGTGCACGTTAAAGAACCCCAGGTGGTCAAAATTTCCGGAGTCCTCCACTACGGCGTGCCTCATAATCAGAAAGTGGTTTTGGCACGTAAAACCCCAAATATTAAAAAAATTATTTATTCATTACTGAATTCGTCTCGGCGCAAGCAATCTGCTGTCCTCTTCTTTTTCTTCTTTCAACATGGCACTGTTTCGCATACTTCCCAAATCACGAAAGCCCCTTTCTGAAAAAAAATTTTTTTCAAATAGAAACACTGCCACAAGTGTGCGACCAGTCTAGCACGTAACACCTGTGTTCAAAAGAATGTCCGTTTTCTGTGGATCACGTAAGCCCACTACGTCGATTGTACAGTTCAGTAAACACGCACTAGAGAACACCTATGCGAAGACCTCTATTCACAACACGTAGATTTTTCAGTCCAGGGTCACTTATCTCAGAAAGGCAACCGGCTCTCCACAGCTGCACAGCTAGTTCAGTTCTCATCCATCCCATAGTTCTCAACCCAGATGAGACGATCAACGCGTCTCTTTAGCGTCTGAGACGTTCGCCCCGGAGCCGCTTTGCTGCGACTTCGAAGGTGCGAGTCTCTGTAACTTCGCATGATAGAGTTCTCGAACTTAGACCGCTCAGCCAGCTCTACCTTATTGGAACAAGATGTAGTAGGCAATTTCCTAGCCTGACGATTTACTTTGAGAGAAAATGAGATGTATTCAGCGTAACACCTCAACGATTGGACAGAACCTGCCACAGATAACTCGGAAAAACTGCTTGATTCGCAACTGGTGCCTCAGAGTGCGCACTGGCTGCCCCGCTATACGAAGCGGAATGCATAGCCAATCTGCTACCATTTAGGCGATCGCTGACCGAGATGAGAACACTGTGTTCATCAGTAGAACCGCAATGCGACGAATCGACCTATCCGATCACACATTTTCACAGACCAAGCAGGCGCCACTCCTCACATTGCGCTGATTCGCAATGTGACTCGCATTGTAAGTCAAATGGCTCTTAGGTTGATTTTGTCCTAGTCTGTTTACCGAGCACATATGTACTTGTCCTTCTCTCTTGGCCTATATGGCCTTCATGAACGCGGGCAGGCAAGCTCACCCTCAGTTGAGTTTAACCATATGAGTGGTATTCACAATTGACGAGGCCACTTGTCACCACTGCAAGTGGCGAATGGGTCACTGTCTCCTTACTCGGAAGGACTCACACTCTTGGAGGTCATTGGCAATGCCTCCTCGATTTTCAATGCCGCTGCAATCGCTCGTTCCCCAATGGGAGCCGTTGGTGCGCTTTAGTTCAGTCAGTTGGCGCGGTGCGACGGGACCCAGGTGGTACGGCTGCTTGCGTCGCATGTGCATCTAATGTTGCTTATGATGCTGGAGTAGCGGTAGACGCTCCGTGCCTGCGTCTCTCAGGTTATCACGCATCTATGAGTCTTCCTCCTACTTCCGCCGTGAGGCGCCACCAAGATGGTACTCTCTCCCACGGCGGTAAGTAGGCGCCAATGCTAGCCGACGGGGGAGAGTAAGAAAGACTGTAGGAGAGGGTGTCGAATGGACGGATGGGCCGCATCTGGCTCAGATTGAAAAAACAGAGGAGGCGCCGGCAGTGCAAACAATTGTCCGGTCTGTCGGGATTTTTAGAGGCATCTGTGCCTCTTTATCCGATGCGCTTTTGTCTGCACCGGTTCGCATGCGTACTTCCGTGCTGGCCTTATACTTCTCGAGGCCACTGCTCATACGCACCGTTGCCCAGTCCGTCGGGCTTTTTGAAGGCATCCTTGCCTCTTTATCTAATGTCCTTTTAGAAGTAGAGGTGCGCAAGCGCGCCTTGTTTTCAGTGGGAGTTGCCTGTTCCCTGCTGCTTAGAGGTCCCTCATGCACTAGACCCCAGTGGAACTTTTCGTTATACGCTGTAAATCTTTACGGCACCTCTAGGGAGCGTTCTGGCGCAATAGTTTTTCCAATCGGATCATTATTAGCCCAGATAGAAATATTTCAGTGCTGCAAACCAATGATTTCGCTAGGCGAGCTCCACTGCACAGCGAGACTCTCTCTCCACTCGCCTCGTCTAGAATCCGCAAGCGAAATTCTTTCCCAGCGTTCTCCAAATCCGGGCCTCCGAGGATCACGTGACACATACGTCACGGTCGCCGCCTTCACTTTTTCTCCTCGCGCTTTCTTTTTTTTTTTTTTTGCCATTCGCACTTCCGCTGGTGGGGTTTCGCGGGAGCTGTTATCGTTTCGCGCAGAGCGTAATTTTGCGCGCCGTGCACAAGGACACCTGACTAGCGGATAATTCAGTGCTACACGAATGTTGAGGCAGAACAAATGAATCGCAGAGCATGATCACGCGCTGGAACACGGTAGAAAACGGCACAGTTTCGGTACCTGCGCACGTGTCTGCACGACCTCGGGAACAAGCAGACTAAGTGGAAGTAAATTTTTTTGTTTCGGTGCGACTTAAAATAGAAAAGACGCAGACATTCTCTTTGCGTTTTTGTTATTTTTGTAAATTTTAATCGTCAATTCAAGCAAGATATCCCACAGATAACAGATGTTGTCTTGAATAATTATCGAAGTCACGTGTCGCCACGAGCGATGTCCCACTATGGACACGACAACGTAGAGGCAGGTACACAAGTATGTCATCCTCCGATTTAGAGAGCGGCGGCCGCGAGGAGAAGCAAAAACGGCGTTCGGTTTGAAATTTCAGATCTTCACGCGGAGCGTAGCGATGTAATATTTTGCAGACACGATCGTTATCGCGCAATGTATTCTCTGCGCTTCTGAGATTAAAATGGCCCGACTTGATGAGGGGCCGTTTAAGCTAATCTCAGCGTCCCTCAGGTTTATTTCAGGACCTCTACTGGTCCGTATCCTGCCCACATCACTGTTGCCCTGTTTGTTGAGCCCCTAATTCTAGCAAATGACTGTGACGAGAGTTCGGGACATTCGCGAGATAGAGGTTCGGAAACGTTCCAGCTATAACTGCTGTCGGAGCGCGCATCAAACGCTAGCGCAGCAGATCTAGCAGAAATAGGTATTGTCACGTGGTGCTGACGTTCAAGAACACAGTAGCAATACTGCGAAAGAGAAAACTAACCTTTATTGGGTGAACCTGTGCCCACAAAAACAGGCTACACTTATAGCACAACGATAGCGGCGAACAGGGTCGGCGATCGTTAAATGTTTGATCAACGGGTCAAGCGCGTCGGCTTTTATACATCAATCGTCGAATGTTCCAAACTAATCGTTGGGACCTACGTGCCTTCCACAAAGTTCTACACCATTCGCGTCAGGCGATGAAATAAGATAACATTAGGTTCGGCGACAACATACAGCGGATAGAAGCATCGATAACTTTCCAGAAATTTCGGATACATGCAGGCGCGTACCGCGCTGCGCGATAACATTTCTTAGGCGGCGAAAGGTGGTTGCCCGATAAAGATAAGTACACGTGTCATTACCCCCCTCTTAAATAGCATGGACCCGATGCTCCAAACAAACGAAAGTATTAAACAAAACCATTGCTAGCAAAGAAAACAACAAAATAAGGAAGTTCGTCAGCGTCCGTAAAATGGTTTATGGCGCACCACGTGGACCACTTCAGATCGTGCGCGGCGCCGCTATGAATGCGATATGCCGTCTGCCACGACCTCATAGTCCAGCGCGCCAGTATGTCCGATGACCTTGCAGGGTCCAAAATAGCGTCGCAGTAGTAAACAACTGAGTCTTCGTCGGCGTATCGGGGTCCATACCCAAACACGGTCGCCGGGCTGGTACTCGACGAAGCGTCGTCGGAATAAAGCAATGAAGGGGGCTAGTTGGTGAACGTTCATGATTATATTGCGCTCAGTTTTACAAACACGATATTAAGGAAGGACAAGACGTGGACGGACGAAGCGCAAGTGCGATAGCTAAAGAAAAAGAGACGTGCGTAAGCACTCCGTCCATCGCGCTTATCAAAGCTGAGGTCGAGTTTGCCAGGGCGAACGGGTGCCTGTGAAGGATGTATGCCTGACCCAAACTATAATCACATGTCGTCACCTTGTCATATCTTTTTATATGTAGCCCCCCCCCCCCGCACCATATCTCCTTGTATATAAGCGCGTTCTTTAACAGTATCAAACAGTTTGCGCTTCGTCCGGCCACGTCCTGTCCTTCTTTAATATGGTGTTTGTAAAACTGAGCGCAATATAACCATGAACGTCGTCGGAGGTTGTATTGTCGGCTGTCAGTCCTCTGATGGTTCTTGATCCGCAGGTGGGTGAGCTGTCGGGCTTCTTCGGCGCGCTGGAGATAGGTAGCGACGTCAAGATTTTCCTCGTCAGTGACGTGCGGCAGCATGGCATCAAGCGTCGTCTTCGGGTCCCTGCCGTAAACCAGCTTAAATGGGGTGATCTGTGTTGTATCTTGCATCGCCGTGTTGTAAGCGAATGTTACGTGCGCCAGGACCGCATCCCACGTCTTGTGCTCGACGTCGACGTACATTTCTAGCATGTCGGCGAGGGTCTTGTTCAGGCGCTCCGTGAGACCATTCGTCTGCGGCTGGTAGGCAATTGTCTTCCTGTGACTTGTCTGGCTGTATTGCAGAATGGCTTGCGTGAGCTCTGCTGCAAAAGCCGTTCCTCTTTTGAGGAACGGCTTTTGGAGCACCATGGACTTTTGGAGCACCATGTCGCAGCAGGATGTTCTCGACGAAAAATTTCGCCACTTCGGCTGCGCTGCCTTTCGGCAGAGCTTTAGTTTCAGCGAAGCGGGTGAGATAGTCTGTCGCCACGACGATCCACTTATTTCCGAAGTTGATGTCGGAAGCGGTCCCAACAAGTGCATGCCTATCTCCTGAAAAGGTCGGTAAGGAGGCTTGATCGGCTGTAGTAATCCCGCTGGCCTTATCGGTGGTGTCTTGCAACGCTGACAGTCTCGACATGTCTTGACGTAACGGGCGACATCGGCGCTTAGGCGCGTCAGTAATACCTTTCTTGTATCCTCGATAGCGTCCGGGAGAAACCAAGGTGCCCAGCGGTCGGATCGACATGTAGGGCGTGACGCAGCCCTTGACGCAGCACCGACGGAACAACAAGAAGGCAGTTTGCGCGGACTGGTGAGAAGTTCTTCACGAGTAGGTTGTTTTGATGCGTGAACGAAGACAATCCACGCTTCAATGCCCTAGGGACAACGTCGGTGTGCCCTTCCAAATACCCGTTGCTGTTCGGCGAAGTCTTCCGTGCTTATTATTCCAAGGAAGGCGTCGTCATCCTCGTCATCTTGCGGCGGCGGGTCAATGGGGGCGCGTGATAGGCAATCGGCATCTGAGTGCTTTCGTCCGGCCTTGTATGTTACAGCGATGTGGTATTCTTCTAGTCTGAGGCTCCACCGTGCCAGCCGTCCTAAAGGGTCCTTTAAGTTAGCTAACCAACACAACGCGTGATTCTCGCTAACAACTTTGAATGGCCTGCCATATAGGTAAGGGCGAAATTTCGCTGTAGCCCACACGATGGCGAGGCATTCCTTTTCGGTTGTGTAATAATTGCCTTCCGCTTTTGACAACGACCGGCTAGCGTAAGCTATCACGTGTTCATGTCCATCTTTTCTCTGGACTAGGACGGCACCGAGGCCTAAGCTACTGCCGTCAGTGTGGATTTCGGTATCGGCGTGTTCATCGAAGTGCGCAAGTACGGGCGGCGACTGCATGCGTCGTTTGAGTTCATGAAATGCATTACGAAAATGGTTCCAGCGCACAAATGAACAAGGACGAGAAGAGAAAGACAACACGAACGCCAGACTTCAACTGAATTTTATTCATAGAAAACAGGGCTTTATGTGCACAGGGGGAGGGAGTGGGGGCTGCTAGTGCGCAGGACCACCCAAAAATATTTCCTTGGTCTAGGCAACAGTCATCAGAAGTGTCAGACCAAAAGAAGAAAGGAATAAAAGCAAAAAGTGAGAAAAGGTGAAAAAGCCATTCCCTCTCATTTTTACATCACTCAGTAGAATCTTGCTCACCTCCCGCCCTACCTAGCTGATTCGACACACCCGTTTGCCCTGAGAAAATCAAGTCCTATTTTCCCGAGTGAAACAGAAGGAGCACTGGCACAGTAATCGTTTTCATTGGAGTTACAAAATGCTTCAGAAATTTCCCAGTTTTTCTGATTGCTATATTTGCGCAACACACGTGTTCGTTCGAAAAACGCCTTGCATGCTGGCTTGTGGGAGCAACGGCGAATGTGGTCGACTAAATGACCAGCCCACTTAGTGAAGTAGCATTCCTGCGATGCTCTAGCAAGCGTTTATTCAGACAGCGCCCGGTTTGGCCAATATAGCATTTCCCACAGGCGAGGGGAATACTATACACTGCACCGACGTCACATTCAACGAGGGCTTTGGTGTGCTTTATTTTGCAGGCTGGCTTCTTCTGGGATTCGTTTACTAGGCGACACATTCGTCCCAGCTTTTCCGGTCGAAGAGCTGCGGGAACTTTGCGATGGCTGCTGTCTTCTGCGGATCGGGGTGGACTCCATACTTACTGATGACGTGGCCTAGGAACAGAAGCTCACCGTAAGCGAAGGGGCACATTTCTGGTTTCAGAGTGAGCCTTGATGACTTGATGGCCTCTAGAACTATTGCAAGCCGCCTAAGGTGATGGTCGAAATTTCCGGCGACGACAACGAAGTCATTCAAGTCAAGCAGACATGTCTGCCACTTCAATTCTTCTAACACCGTTTCCATGACGTGCTGAAACGTTGCAGGCACCCAGCACAGTCCGAATGGCGTGACCTTGAACTCGTAGAGGCCGTCTGGTGTGATGAAGGCGGTCTTTTCGCGATGTCTCTCGTCGACTTCTATTTGCCAGCAGCCAGACTTCAGGTCCATCGACGAGAAGTATTTAGCGTTGCATAGCCGATCCAATGCGTCGTCTATCCGTGGAATGGGGTACACATCCTTTCTCGTGATCTTGTTCAGTCGACAATAATTGACGTAGAAGCGTAGGATTCTGTCCTTTTTCTGCACCAGAACTACAGGGGATGCCCACGGACTTTTTGAAGGCTGGACAATGTCGTCGCGCAGCATTTATTCGACTTGTTCTCTTATAGCTTCACGTTCTCCCGAGGAAACTCGGTAAGGGCTCTGGTGGAGTGGTCGAGCGAACTCCTCGGTGATTATGCGATGCTTGGCGACTGGTGTTTGACGAATCCTCGATGACACAGAAAAGCAGCCTTTGTATCGTCGGTGCAGACTTCTGAGCTGCTGTTGCTTAATCACGGATGGACTTGGATTAATGTCGTAGTGCGGTTCGGGAATCATAGTCGTCGGGGTAGATGCGGCGGAATCGGAGAGGACAAGCGCATTACTGGTTTCCAGAATTTCCTCGATGTACGCGATCGTCCTGCCCTTGTTGATGTGCATGATCTCCTGGCTGAAGTTTGTCAGCAACACTTCAGTTTTCCCTCCATGCAGTCGAGCGATCCCTCTTGCGACGCAAATTTCACGGTCTAGCATAGACATTGGCCGCCTTCGATGACGCCTTCTACTTCAGCGGGTGTTTTGGTGCCGATCGAAATAGCAATGTTGGAGCGAGGCGGGATGCTCACTTGATTTTTGAGCACACTCAAGGCGTGGCGACTACGAGGGCTCTTCGGCGGTACTGACTTCGACTTCAGATCGATGATTACGCCGTGTTGGTTCAGGAAGTCCATACCGAGAATGACGTCTCGTGAACACTGTTGGAGGATAACGGAGGTGGCAGGGTATGTCCGGTCATGAATGGTTATTCTTGCCGTGCAGATTCCAGTCGGCGTGATGAGGTGTCCTCCAGCGGTCCGAATTTGAGGGCCTTCCCATGCGGCTTTAACTTTCTTCAACTTGGTGGCGATGTGTCCACTCATGACGGAGTAATCACCCCCTTGTCCACTAAGGCTGTAACTGCGTGGCCGTCGAGAAGCACATCGAGGTCTATGGTTCTTTGTCTGGCGTTGCAGTTAGGTCTTGGCGTCGGATCACGGCTGCGTCGTGTTGAACTGAAGTTTGAACGTCGCGTCGTCAAGTTGTCTTTCGTCGGCGTAGTCTTCGCTTCCCGACTTTGTCGAGACGGTGGCGTGTCGTTATTATGTCGTCGAGATGGTCTCTTGGTCGTTTTCGTCGGCGGTGGAGGATCTTCGTCAGTTCGACGAACAGTAACCGCACCTCCATCGGTTGCTGCTTTTGGTTTTCCGGATATGGGCTCGCAGAGCGGCGCCGTGCTGGGCCAGTGTATGGACGGCGCGGCGGTGACAGGTAGCGGCCTGGTGATGGCGACCGAGACGGCCGTCCAAGGTTCTACTGAGTTGCGGCGAGGTAGTCGGCGATGCCACGAGGGCGTTCACCTTTCCGAGGGCGCGGTGCGTTGACGGCGAACTCTCGCAATCCCAGGTCGCGGTATGGGTATCGGCGGTACACATGGCCGGCTTCCCCGCAGTGGTAGCAGAGCGGGCGGTAGTCAGGAGGGGGCCAAACGTCTGCCTTCCTCGGTTAGCTGCGCTGGGCGACGGGTGGGCGTGCTGGTGGCGGCGGCGGTGTTCGACAGAACTGCGGCGTTACAGGGCCCTGGCGCGGTCGTGGAGGGGGACCGTGACGGCGGGCGACGGCGGCGTGGGTCATCGCTTCTGGCTGGGGCTGCGATGATTGTGGTAGTACCTCGGGGAACTCCGAGCGATCACTGGACTTCTTCTTTGACAATTTCAGCGATTGAGGCCATTTGAGGTCGAGATGAAGGGAACATTCTTTGAATCTCCTCTCGCACAACTGCCCTGATGGTCCCGTGCAGGTCGTCGGTGGCCATTGATTGAACTCCGGCGTAGCTGGTTGGCTTGGTGCGTCGGTCGAATTGCCGGTTCCGCAATTCCAGTGTCTTCTCGATGCTCGTCGCCTCACGAAGAAATTCGTCGACGGTCTTCGGTGGGCTTCTTACCGTTCCGGCGAAAAGTTCCTCCTTTACACCACGCACCAGAAGGCGGACTTTCTTCTTCTCGGACCTTTCGGGGTCGGCGTGGCGGAGCAGATGGCTCATTTCCTCAGTGATGATCGTCATCGTCTCATTCGGCAGCTGCGCTCTGGTGTCCAGTAGAGCTTGGGCTCGCTCTTTTCTCAAGACGCATGTGAATGTTTGCAGGAAGCCGCCTCGGAACAGGTCCCACGTCGTCAAGGTGGCTTCTCGGTTCTCGAACCACGTCCTGGCGGCGTCCTCCAATGCGAAATAGACATGTCGCTGCTTGTCGTCGCTCGCCCTGCTGTTAAACGTTGCAACTCTCTCATACGTTCCCAGCCAGCTTTCCGGGTCCTCAAATGTGGAACCCCGGAACGTCGGTGGTTCTCTGCGCTGCTGCGGCCCGATGGGGGACGCTGGGGTTGCCATTGGGGTTGCCTTGGCCACAATCTTCTTGGTCTTCTCAGGTAGAAGGCTGTGCTCCGGGGGTATCTGTTGAAGACAGCGGCTTGCTCAATGGTCCGGGACTACGTTGGTGTTCTCTTTGTGGTCCGGGCTTGGATCACGGCTTGTCGGGGCGTCCGGTACATGAACAAAAAGCACCTCCACCAGATGTCACGTGGTGGTGACGTTGAAGAACACAATAGCAATACTGGGAAAGACAAAACTAACTTTTATTGGGCGAACCTGTACCCACAAAAACAGGCTACACTTATAGCACAACGATAGCGGCGAACATGGTCGGCGTCGTCCAAAAACTGATTACCCGGTCAAGCGCGTCGGCTTTTATACATCAATCGTCGAATGTTCCAGACTAATCATTGGGACCCGCGTGCCTACCACAATGTTTTGCAACACTCGCGTAAGGCGATGAAATCAGATAACATAAGGTGGCGTGTTTGCTGCACATCGTTACTTAGTCTGGCTATCTTGCCGAGCATTTATCCCTCAGCATCGACAAAGTTTGAATCGATGTTAGTGCATACGGCTTCGGAGCAGTCCTCGGCCGTAGCATCAAAGGAAAGATAGTGTCGTCGCCTATGCGAGTCGTCTCCTCTCTAACTTAGAGCACAAGTTCTCGATCGCTGAACGCCAACAGCTGGCTGTAGTTAGGGCTGTCACAAATTTTCTGCTGTGCTTGTTTAAAATAACTAACCATATCTCTCGTAATGGACGAAAATGCATTATGCTGGTTGTTCTCCCTCAATTTCCGACTGGACAACTCGGGCGATTGGTATTGAAGCTCCAGAAATATAGCTTTCATGTCGTTTAGAAGTTTGGCACAAGGATGCCGATTGCCTACCCGTGATCCCATAGGTGCTCCCCACGCCACTGCGCATTTTACCAGCACCTGCGTCCTCGCCTCGGTGACTTGACTGACATGTGCAATGAACAGCTGAGCCATGCAAACTGGAAATTCATATTTCCACCAACTGCCTAAATCTTTACTTAGAATTACACAGAAAGATATGCAATGCACTGCGACCATGAGACAAATGCACACTCTCGCAATGTAATTGTGGAAGCATTATGAATGCTACACTTGTTAAATAAATAATTTATGTTTCTGTGCTAGTGATAGTTTACATCACGACGTTTTATATTAGCGCGGCAGAAATAAGCAATAGTGCTTCTTGCAGCAGAACATTTTCCACTGTCCACTTTCCCGAGTCTTACTTGGAGGTTATTTAGTCACACTTCAGAAACCAATGCTCTGGCAGTTTTTCTTTTTTTTTTACAGCGCAGCTCTTAGGTGCCTCTTCCTGCATTGAGCGTGCACCTTGGCATCGGCGTAATGAGGGTAACAAAGGAGCCCACCCAATTATAAAAAAAACATGAGAGCGAATGCGGAGCGCAGCGGTGGATTATAGACTGCGATAGCGAATAGAGCGCGAGGAGGGAAGTGGAGGATGAGGGAACAGCGGGTGCTTGAGGAGCAAGGCTGAGGAGGCTAGTACGGCGAAAGAGGTAGGAGGAAAGCCGAGTGCCTCACGAGACGTGCTCCACGGCGGCGAACCGCTACGAGATGGTGCCAATTAGCATGCAACGTCAACCGGTTGCCGATGACGTCATAAGAAAGGCATGTGGCGAGCGTGTCCATCGATGCAAGTTATGGAAATAAAGTACTGGCGTGGGCTGTGGACCCACTTCGACGCGTTCTTTCACATGCGCCACCGCTGCTAGACAAAGCGCTCTGCGCGAGTCACTCGTTTCCGTGTTCACGCTTTCTTTCTGAACAATGAGCAACGCAACCGGTTGAAGTGCTTTGTGTGCCACTGCTGCTAAAGGAATTAAAGAGCAGCGCTGGGATTTCGCCTTAGGAAGTATCGTAATCGCTGGTGAGTTGATTTTCTTTAATTTTGAGTTAGGGGAGCCTAGAAGACTTTGTTGGCTCAAAGCTCATTACCATGAAAGAATGCTAACACTGATGGAGGCACACAAGTGTGTATAGGTCAAGATCACAGGAGAGTTCGCTGAACAATGCGTCGAATAACTGTACTTTTCGACAAACAGCAGCATCTCACAGCAGCGTCTATTGACCACGCAGTGAAGACGAAGTGGGCGCCTCACTCATCGAGTGTCGGCTGCGCGAAGCCGTGCGGGGCGTGCTGCACTGCAACCTGGCAGGCGGAGCCGACCAGCGCTGCCTGCTGCCGGTCAAGGTGGACGTGGTGTTCCTGTTGACGCGTGTGCTCGAAGACCTGCAGCCAGGCGGGGCCAACCCAGGCGTTCACGTGGCGCCCCTGACTAGGGTGCGCCGGGTGCTGCGCAGTGGTGGACTGCTAGCTCTGGCCGGCATCACCTCGCCCGCTCTAGGGTTCAAGGAGGCGCTGGAGGATGCCCTCATCACAGCAGGTGCGCGCTCCGATAAGTTCGTCTCTCTCCGATGACTGGTTCGTGCTCGCAGTACGCAGTGTTCGAGGTCATGCATTCTGGGGTTTTCCGTGCGGAAACTGCGATTTGATTGTGAGGCAAGCCGTAGGGAAGGACCCCGGATTAATTTTCACCCCCAGGGGACCTTTGGCGTTCCCCTAATGCACGGGACACGGGCGTCCTTGCACTTTGCCCGCATCAAAATTCCGCCACCGCGGCCGGGACTCGATCCCATGACCTCGCGCTTAGGCAGTTTTCGAGGTAGCGCCTGTACTTGGGCATACACCAGACACCTGCCGCCCGTACAAATTGTCAGATCCATGGAAACGTGATCAGTGAATAACAACCAAGCGGATGAAGTTGTTTTTTTTTTCACAGGCTTCCAAAATTTCGGCTTGGTTTTCTTGTGACAAAGTCAGTTGTATTAGTGTTGCTGCATGGCTTCGAAGCTAATTAAGCTATGCGTAATAGCATTTAACTTTGTAATAGTGTCGGAAAGCCGACTAGCGGCGCTGAGTTCAGGTGAAATGCTGGAAAGCCGGAACGAGCGCTGTTTACAGTTCTACATTTCTTGCGATAAATAAACTAGCAACTCACAGAGTTGAAAGAGAAAACAGCGTCTTTTGCCTGCGCCGCTAAGCTAAAGCATGCTATGAAAACGAGGTGTCACCTCGCGGCATAACACCCGCCGTGGTTGCTCAGTGGCTATGGTGTTAAGATTCTGAGCACGAGGTCACCGGATCGAATCCCGGCCGCGGCGGCCGCATTCCGATGGGGGCGAAAACACCCGTGCACTTAGATTTAGGTACACGTTAAAGAACCCCAGGTGGTTGAAATTTCTCGAGTCCTCAACTACGGCGTGCCTCATAATCAGGAAGTGGTTTTCGCACGTAAAACAACATAATTTCGAATTTTTTGAGGCATAACATGTGATGATCAACTTCAGACCTTCTGGGGTAGCTGTGATTTCCGCTACCATGCCTGCAGACAAAAATACATTGGCAAGAATATCCTGCTGCTTACACCATTAGTAACACTAATGCTGGGGGAAGAAACTATCAACGAACAAAATCAAGTTAGGTTTTAGGATACATCACTATAATTTATCACAGCCGCTGCGTGAACAAAGCGCACTGCGCGATTTAAAACCCCAGCAAGATATTTAAAATGAAGAAAAACATCAAAAATCGCCGAAGAGTGAGGTAGTCTTCAATCCGAACTTTGAGTGGAGCTCCATACGTGTTTTCATTTTGCAATGTATTGGCTGGCGTGTACAGTCGGTCTTGTGCAGCTCTTTGCGCTCAAATAATAAATAAACAAAAGCGTGGAGCGGCTGCCTTCCTGACCGCGAGAACCAGCACGTGGGGCCAGCACGTGGGCGCAATTCACGGAAGCCCCCACGACCGACCAAGACGACTAGTGCTACTCTGTCTGACTTGGGGCAAGAAATTGTAATGGCAGCTTTCATAAATGTTATAAACCATCGCTTTTTACCTATCTTCTTAGCAAATACGGTGTTCACATTAGGTTTCACAGGTGCCCTAATTGAATTAAACGAAGCGTGCTGTTTAGGCTTGCTAAGCGTTATCCATTAGGAATTGACTTTTTTGTTGAATATGGCTACGATAAAAAAAATTCGAACACAAAATCCTATAAGTAATATTTACGAGTTTATGCAAAAGTTGAAAGGCCGCACGAAGTTTGTTTCGGCACAGAAGGAGTCTATACAACCTGCGACATATGTAATGCTGTTAACAAATGGATGTCAAGTCAACTGGGCAGCGTGTGAATCAGAAACAGAGGAAAGAACAGTAATTTCGGGGGCACTGTGACAATGGAAGTATTTCAAAAGCAACCAAGAAATAGCACGTCTAAGATAATATATTAGACTGTACACTTAGATATTGTTGTGTTAATTAATGTAGTGCTTATTTAATAAATAAATGAAATTAACTAATTATGAGTGCACAGACAGTTCCCATAGTACGAAAAAGATTAGGACAGTAGCATAGCACTGCGCGTCTTTCTGAAGGAATAGTGACGTAGTGATATTAGCGAAATAATAAACTACATTTTCAAATTACCAAGCAGAATTCGCACTTGCTTACTGAAGGTGTTGGCTCAACGTCGGATAATTATTGCGCATATCTGACCTCGTCGATGTGTTCGCACAGAAACTCTATCCTCTGCGCTACAATTACTGTGGTCCTTCGCCATAGAAGTCTGCACTGGCGTCACACTTTCTACCCGTACACGGAAAGAAGTGTTTTCTTAATACTACTGGAAGATTATTCTTCGTAAACTTTGAAGTGTTAATTGTTGAAGCAAATATAAATTGAACAGCAAAGACTATTCGGTTCCTTTTTAAAATTTTGAAGTAACGTACATCCCTAACACTTGGAGCAATAGCTTCACAATTGACGATGAAGCACCATAGAGTAAAGAAATTAGGAATTACGAATTCCTCCCTCAGGTAGAACTTGTGCGTCCAAAAAACAAAAAAGGACACTCAAACCACAACGATAGCAGCAAGCAGTATCGCTGGTCGTCGAAATCTCATTCTTGGGATAAGCACGCCGTCCGTTCGCGTGTGACGCATCGACCATTGCGCATGACCACTGGTGCTTGCGTAAATGCCGCAATGCGCATCGCTTCGCGTACGCAATCTGGGTGGACAAATATTCCGCTGCTTTAGGTTCGGTGACAACAGTCTTGAAAGATCTGATAAAGGGAGATGCCTCTTGCATCGGCGCGATATCATTCCAACAGCGACTGGCCAGGGAAAAACAATTACCAAAGAAAGGTAGATCATGCAAATGTGTCAATGTGATGAAGACGACGTGTGATTTGCAAAATGGAAAATTAACCTATTAGCGTCCAGCGTACTTCTAAATGTGCAGTACCATTTTTATTTGCAAATAATTCGAGACAAAACACACATTGTTCCTTGGTAGGCGATTTTACTAAGAAGGGTCCTGCGACGACCACCGCGTTGCAGTTTTGGTTAGCTGCATGATGTGTTTTATGTATTCATCGACAAACTTGTACAATGGCTGAATATAGCAGGTGCTATACATGCAGCTTCTTTGTTTTATGAAGCATAGCATACACTGCTCCAAGCTGAAGCTTTGTACAAGGTTTAGAAAAGAAGTATGTAAGCGATGAACGCATGACATTTCTTATACAATACATATTATTAACGTCGCAAGAAAGTGAATGCAGGCATAGGCGCCGACTACGGGCGGCTGAGCCACCTCCCCCGCTCCGGCAAAGCCCAAGCCTGCCCCCTCCCCCTACCTAACGTGTCATTGCCAGAGTTTTGTCAACTACATTAATTGACATTTCTTCTGGGTTGCCTCGGCCTTTTTACTTAAAATTTTATTGTGCCTAATAGCTTACTGCATCATTGTTGGCGCGGACGTGCGTGGACTTTAATTCATAATTTGCTTTATTTATTACGATAGGAGAACAAGCGCATTAGAACTTCCAGCGGCAGCTCCCTCGCCCGTATTTATTCACTTCAACATTGTTTTGAATTTCCACGGTAAACACTATACACAGACACAATATATTTAAATATATACACAGGGAAGCGCTTATTATATGTATAAAGACAAGGAGGTAGCGAATTAACAATTATTTCTAGAGGTGTAGATAGCTTATGCCTAGAGAATGAATATCTTGCTGTATGATTGTCTCGCTTCAGAATGCTTTGCATGCTTTTTTGACCCTGAAAAACACCTGTAGACCTTAGTGACCCCTTCAGTAGAGACTTTTATCAATGGCGTATAAAATGCACATGAATGATCCCTGTCTCAACCTCGCTTCTCTTTCCGGCAACCAAAGCTAACGACCCATTAAAGAAACACTTCCAATAATTTACAACATCTATTAGGGATTGAAACATCGTTACTTGCATGCAGAGGTCATAAATATATACAGGGTGTTCCAATTACTTGTCATGCACCAAGTTTTAAAGAAAAGCAATGCGTTACTGAAGGAAAACATAGTGCATACTGTTTTCACTAGAGTAGTGTTGCTGCCAGTAATTTTTTCGTCTCTGGGATTTAGTTAGCCAAGTGTGATCGATTATCTTACTCGAAACATACTATCATAATTATTAAAGTGTGAATGAGGCATTTGTAGGCACTGTCAAAGGACATCTAACTACGGTATTTTCAGCGACGTACTCGTTCCGTACTATTGTTTGTCCGAGTGATAAATAAACCTTGAGAAATACGGCGAATGCCAGGCGACTGATTACCCCGCTCCCCCCCCCCCCCGGGCATCAAAAGCAGCGCCCTCGAACAGGCTATTTCTGAGTTAGGCAGACCGAAATGAATGAAATAAAGGAAAATATCTCCGGGACAGGAAATCGCGACAGCGTAGACAAGCACGTTCCTGGTTCTGCTTGAGGCGTCGCTAATCGAAAGCTGCCTGCTTCTCAGGAGTACGTATGACACATTGCCTACCCATGTCGCCGTCGGCGAGAACCTCTCGACTGCCATGGAGAGCAACGACGTGACTGCTAGCGCAGCCAATTGCGTACATCACTTTGGCTTTTTGTGCATTCGCATAGGTTTGCCCCGGAGGAGCTTTCGGCGTATAGGCGACAGACGGACTAACAGATGAATCGGCCAGCCAGATACAGCTATCTTTAAAACGTCGTGAGCGAGCTAGTGCCTTATCCGCTGCGCCTCGGCCGAAATAACATGTCCCGTTTGGTGGTAGTTGGGAAGAAGCTCTGATAGGTGTTCTCTCAGGGTCGGCAAAGTGCCCGGTTAATTCATTTTTTTTTTGCCAGAAAAACCTATCACCGCAAAAGCGAATTGACAATGTCAGCGCAATTGTTTAATGGTGCATTTTGTTTCGTCGCGGTCGCCATGTATTTCTATAAATTTACGCTGGTGATATGCTCAGTCCCATCTTCGATGACCGGACAGCATTACGTGGAAGAAATCCTTGAAAGAGTGGTGAATGAAGTTCTCAGCGAAGTCCCACTATCATGTTTTCCACTTCCGTAGTATCAGCAAGGTGGGGCTGCCGCACACTGCAGCAGCCGAGCACGAAAGTGGCAGGATGCGACTTTTCATGCGCAACAGATTGGAAGGCACGGGCCTTGATATTTGCCGGCATGGTCACCTGACCTCTATCCAGTCTATTTATTTGGGGTTATGTGAAAGTTCATGCTTGCATGATCGAGACGGACGACAGATTAGTTCAAGGCAAGTATAACGGGTGTCTCCCGTCGAATTCCAGTGTTGGTCATCAAGAAAAACATTGAAGATGTGACAAAGAGAACTCAGTACTGCGTAGCTGCAGAACAAGACTTATTCTAACGTTCCTCTAGGCAGCAGCTGGTGTTCAACGGCGTTTACGTAATCATAGATAATAAGGGCACACTGAAATCTGCTGTATTTTTTAGTTTGTGTAAGGAAGAAGAAGTACGCCGTGCCGAGCTCCGCAGGCGGATCGCCAGCGCTACTAAAGTGGGGCTCGGGCTAGACGCTGTTCCTGGTGTGACTGGCTAAGCCTGCGCTGTTGTGTCTTCTTGTCCGCGTCCTTCGTGTCGTCCACAGCCGTGTCAGACTTCTTTGCCATATTTGTTTTATGTGCTTAGTTTTTTATGTGTGTTTTATGTGCGATTGCCAATTCGGCTCATTTAGAAGTGCTATATTAACTTTCTTGAACGCACCGGCTTTGCCTTTTCTGTACACGTGGGTCTCTTCCCGTCTGTTTATTTCGCTTTTATTTACTCCCACGACCCAGCACGTACACACTCTCATGGAAAATAAAACCGCCACTTTCATTTCGCTTTGGTCTGAAGCAAATTTCTGCCACAAAATATAGCTGCGCGAGGTTGTGCTAGCAAGGCCGGAATTTGAAAACATGCTATGCGATTACATAGCCTTTCGCGTTTCATACTTGGTCAGAGTGCCAATTCCACCGCGTCATCAATAGGATTTTGTGATCAATGGGATCAGTCGGCCTTGAGAAACGGATAATAAATGTTACGTAGAGAGGAAGGAATACCTGCAAAGCCGCGAAACCTGCTACTGATGCTCCTCCCGTACCCTTATTAAGGTGATGTGCTGTCTCTTCGGCTTTGTGACAGGCAATCCAGTTGCCTTCCATAAGCTTATTTGAGGGCGCTGCTTTATGATGCGGGTGGAAGCGTAGCCACGTGGTATTTTTTTGTATTTCGTGAGGTTTGTTTGCGAGTCAGAAAGAATTGCACCCAATACGTCGCTGAAAACAGAGCAGTCAGATGTCATTCTGGGTGGCCTGAGGCTGGCTACAAATTCCTCATTTACACTTTAATAATTAGGACAGTACTTCTCGAATTAGACGACTATTTTTGATTGTCAAAGTAAATTTTAGGAACGAGATGATGACCGGTGGCTAGTCCACTGTACTGGAAATAATATGCATTAGGTTTTCTTCGAGTAAGGGAAATGCTTGTAAGTTAAGTCTTGGGGCATGATAGTTGGGGCACCCTGTATAATTCGCATGTAACATAAATGAGGTCAAGCCGGTCAACAGCAGTCTTGCGCAGGAGCGTTTATAATTGGACTCACTTAAAAAGCAAAAGACGGAGCGAGGCTGCAGTTTCGACGGGAACGCGAAGCAGTATTATTTATAGCGAAGTATACGACAGTTGCACTAAAGAAGATTACACCACTGAGAGACGTCAGATTCTTGGTGTTGGGATATGACTGAGGCTGTGAAATGGAACTGTCTCCTACAATGAGATCCAGTAAATTCTCAGATAAGGCAGCCACTTCAGTGAACAATTCTTCGAGCTCGCAAGATCTCTGGAGTTCAAGTGCCTTCAGTTGCCGATTACATAAACTGGACCCCACGCCACGGCTACAACTGCCATCTAGTCTTTTCCGGGGCGAAACAAACTTGCTGTGCCGCTTGTGCCTGGGAGTGGCTTTCAAGAACACATGCTTCTATCCTTCGGGAATGGCCGAGAGCCCGATGTGCGACTTCAGTGAGTGCGAAGAAACCATCGAGCACCTATTGTGTACCTGCCCTCGCTACGTTGTACACGCCTCTCTCTGCGGCCAACATTACACCGACTGGCCTCAAGAGCGTTCACCGAGTCAAAGATACTTGGACAGTGGCCACACCCGTCTCTGGCACGAAAAGCAATTCGTGAACTAGTACAATACATGAAGTGCACCGGCTTAAGCGAGTGTTTATAGTGTCCCTGTGTATAGTGTAGCTCCCGCATGCACTCAGTGCTTACTCTCTCCCTTTTTCCTTTTTCTGTACCTAGGACGTCTAGCTTCTACTAGGATGAATAAATACCCAAGAATGTGGATGGGGAAACAGCGCCACGGTAGCTCAATTGGTAGAGCATCGCACGCGAAAAGCGAAGGTTGTGGCTTCGGTTCCCACCTGCGGCAAGTTGTTTATTCATCCACTTTAATTTCCATTAATTTATCGTTTCTCTATTTCATTTATTTAGAACGTGTAATTTCCCCTATGTTGTCCTTGATGTCAATGTTTGTTGGCTTCTTATGATATGACTAATTAAAATCGGGCCCCTCTGCTACCCCCTTTCTCCTCGTTTAAATATATATATATATATATATATATATATATATATATATATATATATATATATAGATTATGCATTTATATGGACTCCATCTTCAGGAGTCCCCGATACAGTCTTTGACTATGGGACCTCCTTCCGTATATTATTCTTGTGTATAACCTGTAATCTAATAGATTATGGGGTTTTACGTGCCAAAACCACTTTCTCATTATGAGGCACGCCGTATTGGAGAACTCCGGAAATTTAGACCACCTGGGGTTCGTTAACGTACACCTAAATCTATGTACACGGGTGTTTTCGCATTTCGCCCCCATCTAAATGCGGCCGCCGTGGCCGCGATTTGACCCCGCGACCTCGTGCTCAGCAGCCTAACACCGTAGCCACTGAGCAACCACGGCGGGTAACCTGCAAACTATAATGAATAAATCAATTTCAATTTCAGTCTGTACAAATTCATCATCAATCATCGGCTCTTGTTCTTTTTTGCATCGGCGCCATTTTTCCTTCTTGCAATAAAGCGTCGTCTCGACCGTGGTATTTCAAGTGGTGGAGGCGCTTTAAGATCCCTTCGACCTCAATACACGTCAAGATCTCTCTTGGCGTCACCATCTCGGTTCCAGTGCCAACCACCCCCACTCCCAGCCCTGCCAACAACTGGTATCCTGATCCTCAGATCGTCTCTGGCTTGCCTGGTGAGGTCGTTGAAGACTTGCTCGACAACTACGATCGTGTGAGCGAATACAACTGCAACGAAACACCGAGGTTAAACAACGTACCATTTTACTTCTCTTAAGTAGCCAAGACATGGTTCTTGAATCTAGAGAGAGACTTCCATGATTAGTCGTCTTTCAGGGAGCAGCTACGGCGGAAAAAGAGGCTGTCTGAGTGCGTCCAGCAATATGGCGAATCGTATACCTCGTACGCTGAGGACATCCTCGTGCTTTGCCGCCGTGTCGACGGTGACATGCCTGAAACTGACCTCGTGCGACACCTTCTTAAGGGTATAGGATCTACTGCCTTCAACGCACTCGGCGCTCAAAACCCTTCAACGGTGTCGGGCGTCGTCTCCGTCTGTCAGCGCCTCGACGCCCTGCGATCAATCCGCTTGTAACCGGACATTTCCGATAACCCCCTGGCAAATAGTATTGAGCTCCGGTCTATCATTCGAGCCATAACTCGAGAGATATTGCAAGCGCATGACTCACACCCTTGAAGCCTTGCTCACGTCCAACCTGCTTCTATTGACCTGTGCGGCAATATTAAGGAGGAATTGGCCTCCCTGCGGAACGCCTACCATACCAACGCTTCTCCTTGCTCACAACCGGCTTTTTACGCCCAGGTTACGCCCAGCCGCGCCGTCTCCAATCCCACCACCTGCGCCTGTTCACGATCATCTGGCACCTTTAGTCGCCCGAGCTCCAAACCCGCCTTACTATTCTGCCTGGCGTTCGTCGAGATCTATCTGCTATTACTGCGGCTATCGGGGACATGTCTCCCACTTTTGCCGACGCCGCCAGCAAGACGAACGTCGTGGTTACGCTGCCTTTGAACGCGATGAGCCACCTCCTCACGTCTACCGCACTTAGGATTATAATCCTCCCGATCGCCGATCTCCATCTCCGGCCGAATTCTCCAACACCGCACACAACACACGTGCCTCGAGACCCCGCTCGACATCGCAGCGCCGACGTTCTGTTTCACCACTTTGACCTGTCTCCCAACTCCATGTCCAGCGACCGGAAAACTAACCGGAGCAGTTTTTGGAGGGAAAACTGAATTGCCGCGAAGTGCTTTAAGTCCTCCTGAACGTACTTCGAATAGCTTATTGGTGTCTGTGGAGGGTATGCGTTTGTTAGCTCGGTTTGACACGGTAGTTACTATATCTGTTAAGCGTGCGGGCCTGTGCTCTCGTCTGCGGAAAATGAAGACGCCTTATATTGTATCAGCCCTGATTGGAGCAAATGGAGCAATAATTCGACGATGAGTCCCATGTACAACACACGTCTTCATTGATGGTATCCATCATGACATTAGGTTCGCGATTTCCTTACTGTGCGCTCATGAACTAATTCTAGGTTGGGACTTTCTCTTGTCAGCGTCCGTTTTAATCTCTTGCCGTCAACGTGTCGTCCATATTACCGAGACAGTTCATTGCAGTGGGAGTGCCGATTGCACACGACTGCGTTTTCTCACTGCCGATTCTGTACTGACTCCCGGCCACGAGCAAATCATAAGTCTCTCTTCTACGGACATCATCAATGGCGACGTGTTCATCACTCTTTACGGCCGCTGTATTACCCGTGCGATTGTCTTAGCTTCCTGCCTGGTGCGGTTCAATGAAAGCTCTGCATTATTCATCGCTTTAAACGCGGCCACTGAGACAATCCTCCTATCTCAAGGCTTCGCAGTGACCTGTTATGTGGATACCCAACCAGTCTCCCTGCTTCCTCTTGCCGCTTCGCAAGCTGTTCCTCAACAGGGCAAATCTACTTCATCTGCCATTGCTTCCATGATAAGTCCTGACCATACTGCTGCTCTGAGTGAAGCGTTGCTAAAATTGCTCAGGAAGAATCAGGCCTCCTTTGTTATGGATACTTCGTCACTCGGACAGACTTCCGTTGCCTACCATGGTATCGACACCGATGGCCAGACTATTGTACGAAGTCGTCCCTACCGAGTCTCTTTGGCCGAACGCGATAAAATCGTGGACAACGTCGCCGATATGCTGAAACGAAACATCATACGTCCCTCCGCCAGTTCTTGGTCATCGCCGGTCATTTTAGTGCAGAAAAAGGATGGATCGATACGATTTTGTGTTGACTACCGCGTGCTAAACAAGATCACCCGTAAGGATCTATATCCGTTGCCCCGTATCGATGACACCCTTGATTCATTGCAACGCGCGCAATACTTTTCCAGCCTTGACCTTCGCTTCGGATATTGGCAAAATCCAATGCACGAAGCGAACAAAGAAAAGACCGGCTTTTCTACTCCGGATGGTCTTTACGAGTTTAACGTAATGCCTTTCGGTCTATGCAATGCTCCCGCCACCTTTGAAAGAATGATCGACACTGTTCTTCGCGGCCTCAAGTTGAAAACGTGTCTATGTTACCTCGACGTCGTCGTGTTTTCCTCGACTTTCGCTCAACATCTGCAACGCTTAGATGAAGCGGTCGCATACCTTTCTAATGCCGGACTTCAACTAAACACGAGGAGGTGCTGTTTCTCTAGCACTACGATTAAAGTCCCGAGTCATTTCGTTACCAAAAACGGCATCCAGTCCGATCCGGACAAAGTTTCCGCAGTGCTCAACTTTCCACGCCCACTTCGTGCAAAAGAACTGCGCAGCTTCATTGGACTTGCCTCATACTTTCGACGTTTTATCCGCAACTTCGCCAGCATTCGCTCGCCCCTCCACAAGCTCCTTGCTAGTTTCAGTTCCATCAATTAGAACGATCAGTGTGAAGCTGCGTTCGAAGAACTCAAGCACGCACTAACATCCCCACCTGTTCTTTGTCATTTTGATGACAAGGCGCCCACATTACTGCATACTGACGCTAGTGATCGAGGAATTGGTGCCGTAGTGCTGTAGCGCGACCACGAATTTTGCGAAAAGGTTGTTGCATATGCAAGCCGCGTTCTCACTTCCGCGGAAAAGAAGTACTCGATAACCGAACAAGAGTGTTTGACTGTTGTCTGGTCCATTAAGAAATTTCGCCATATCTCCACGGTTGGCATTTCACGGTGGTGACCGACCGCCATTCCCTATGTTGGTTGTCGACAATCAAAAACTTGTGTGGACGCCTTGGCTTCTTGATACTCCGATTTCAAGCGTATAATTTCGATGCCATATACAAGTCCGAAAGGAAGCACTAAGATGCCGATGCTCTAGCGCGATGCCCATTACCACCATAATCGGAGCACATCACATCACCTTGTCAAATTGGCCGCATGGAGGACGCATCGCCTATTGCACCGATTTCTTCCTTGATTCCATCAAACCGCCCTTCAGTGCTTTCCACTCACCAGTGCGGCGATTCTTATTGCCATAATATCATGAATCGCCTTAGCGGTGTTTCATTTCCACCCAATGCCAGGCTACGGAAACAGCTCAAACTATACAAGTTTGAAGAGGGCGGGCTCTACCGGTACATTTTTCACCCGGAATGCCATCGATGGCTTCCCGTTCTACCGCGCTCTCGTCGCGCTTCAGTTCTGGAGGCCTCACACGATGACCCTACGTCAGGCCACCTGGGTAACCACAAGACACACGAGCGCCTACGCAGCCGATTCTTTTGGCCAGGTCTTTCCACGTGCATAGCTAGATATGTTGCCTCGTGCACGCTTTGCCATCACCCTAAGCGACCCACTACTGCTCCAGTCGGGACGCTACAACCACTTCCTTGTCCAGCAGAAGCCTTCTCTAGCGTCGGCATTGACCTTTTCGGGCAACTCCCACCTACTCCAGACGGCAACAGATTGATCGTCACTGCTGTTGACCACTTGACCCGGTACGCTGAAACAGCTTCAATACCTTCAGCAGCTGCCTCAGAAGTAGCGGCCTTCTGCTTGCAGGCTGTCTACTTACGTCACAACCGTTTGAGCAACCGAGACAAGGCATTTTTTTCAAGCACTCTTAACCAAGTTCTCCAAGCGTCCAGCACTATGCACGAGACAACGCCTAGCTACGACCCTAAATCGAACAGCCTAACAGAGAGATTTCATCGTACGCTGTGCGACATGCTATCCATGTATATTCAACCTGAGCATTGTAATTGGTATGCGATTCTCCCATTTGTAGCATTTGCATACAACGCGTCTGTTGAACGGACCACCGGATGCTCTCCGTTTTTCTCAGTATGCGGCCGCCACCCAACCTCATCACTCGACTTTTCTTTCTTCTCTGGCCCCGTCAACGCTTCACCATATATTTGCCACCAATTTGTGTCTGGTCTTGCCCAATGTCGTCCTCACGCCCGTATGAACACTGAAGCCAGCCAAGACGATCGCAAACATCGGTACGATGCCTCACTGCGTCGTTTCCTGCCGCCCTGGTGACGATGTGCTCCTATGGACCCCGGCACGAACACCCGGTTTATGTGAGAAGCTGGATTCTAGACATATTGGCCCCTACAAAGTCACAAAGCAGACCTCGCCAGTGAACTATAGCGTTACACCTGTTGATGCGCCAACTAACCAAAGCTGACGCGGAGCAGAGATCGTGCACGTTTCCCGCCTGAAGCCATTTCATCTCCGTTCCAGCGTCTAATCGAGGCTGGCCGCTTCTGTACACGGGGGAAATTAGTGCGGGCACTTATGCGGACTTCATCTTCGTCTGTACAAAGTCAGCATCAATCATCGGCTCGTGTTCGTTTTTTTCGTTTTTGCATCGGCGCCATTTTTCCTTCTTGGAATAGAGCGTCGTCTCGACCTAGGTTTCGCAACATATATATATATATATATATATATATATATATATATATATATATATATATATATATATATATATATATATATATATATATATATATATTGCTTCGCTAAATGCTGTAATTCAGTGATTTGGGCTTGTTGGTAAGACATCGGGAGGCCTATAGCGCGTGAAAAAAAACAAGGATGAAGGAAGAGGGGAACGAAGTGCGCCTGTTTTTGCAGCGGCTCGCTGTGGGCGCGGCCCCTTTTCATTCAATTCACCTTTAAATAAAGGCACCCTGTCGTGAGAGTATTGGCGGACGGTGCGGGGTAATAAAACGGCGCCCCCGAAGAACGACGACGAGCCGCCCGCAGAAGCGCCATACGTAGAGCTTCGCCGAATTGCCGGTCTGCCACCAGAGACGGCCTCTGACGGCGACAACCCACCACCTTCTTCCAGCTACCCATGGCAGCCCTACATCGAATCTCGAACCTTCGCCGGAAAAGCCGGGGAAGACGTGGACGGATGCCTCAGCTTTTACAAACGCGCAAGCCGGTTGAATGGCAGGAATGCCGTCGCCCAGTTTAACAACGTTGCCTTCTTCCTCAAGAAAACCGCGTCTGGTGGCTTGAAAAACACGAAGAAAGCATGACGACGTGCGAAAAGGTTGCAGATGAAATCAGGAAGTGCTTCGGAGATCCGGCAGCTAAAACGAAGCGTGCAGAGTAAACCTTAATGCAGCGAGCCCATGTTCCTGGCCGAACCTGCACGACGTACATCGAGGAAGCGCTGAAGTTTTGCAAGGCTCTGGACCCTCAGATGATAGAAGAGGACAAAGTTGGTCATCTTTTAAAAGGGATAGCTGAGGACGTGTACCAGTTCCTCATCGGGAAAGACATTCTGGGCTCCGAAAGGGACATCGTTCGGCACTGCCGCACATTTGAAACCTTGAACGCTCGGCGTATCACACCGACGTTCGGCTGCACGGCCAACGTAAGTAATGTCGCCAGTGTTGACGTGGTACCAGCTCCATCCGAACTTGCTTCACTTATTCGACAATTGGTGCTCGAAGAGTTTGACCGACGTGAGGCGGCTTCCCTCTCGACTCCGCGGGTTCGAGAGCCCTTTTCTCACTGCGACTTCGGTGAGACGCCCATCACCGGTGCCTCCGTAGACGCCTACAACTTCGCTCCTCATTCAAGAGCGCCAAACCCTACTATGAACGCGCATCCCAGTTATAAGTTCCACAACGGTTACTCACCCAGACTACCTGCAGTTTCTCAAGAGTGGGATGGCTTTACCAGTTATCGTGCTACTGATAATTGCGGGGTGTCCCATGAGCGACGCATCTGCTTCCAATGCGTTATTCACGGTCGCGTTGCCAGATTTTTACCTCATCGCCGTCACACGTCACTACCGTCCTATAAGTAACCACGCAATTTTTATCAGCGTAGCAATCGGCACGGCGACGGGACACGCTGCCCTTCTGGCGCCGATATTAGGACAAAGCACAAGGCGAATTACCGTAGCGACTCAACAGCTTTTGTGAGGCGCTTCACGCCGCCGCTTTCACGCCAGCGCAAGTCTCCATCTCCACGACGACGTCTCACGTCACCGCCGCCGGGAAACTAGGCGGCGCGACCAATGGAGGTGAGGTCGCCTGTCATCATCACCTGCACGTCCCTATGCATCCGCTAGTCCCCATGTGTCATAACAAGATTCGCGTTTTAGTGGACAATGTTGCTAGGTTGGGCTTAGTGGACACAGGAGCGAGTGCCTCCGTTATCAGCCTGGATTTCAAAGCCCGACTAGGCTGTAAAGTAAGGTTCCGCTGGCATAACTCTGATGCATTTCGTGCTGTGAGTGGAGAGTTGCTCCGATATAATGGAGTGTGCACCGCGAACGTTTATTTCTCGAATAACGTGTATCAAGCCGAGTTTCCAGTGCTTTCTCAATCCACTCGCAACGTTATTCTTGGCCTCGATTTCCAGAGCGGTGCCACTATTGACTGTGGTACTGGCGAGCTTTTGCCGTCTCCTCTTGCCGACCAACCTGCAACCTGTTCACGCACTCTCGCCGTCTTTGAAGATGCTGTCTCACCGGCATGTTCCTCATCCAGAGTTCGAGTTGCTGCTTGCGGTGTGAAGCCGATACATTTGATGCAATTTTTGAGCATCTGCCTTCCATGATTGTGAAGAAAAGTGTGCTCGTACCTTGATGCGTCCTCCCTGTGACTGCGGAACAACTACACTTTGATTGTCAAATTTAGCCTCGCAGTCTGTTCTGATACCCATTGGTATGCGGCTTGCTTCTTTTGAAGTGGATACCAGCGTCAGCATAGGCGCTTTAACTGATAAAACGCTACGCGAATACCGAGAGCACGGGGCGGGTGCCGCTGTCCCTCAAGACTCGCTACATTTTTTAAATATAATCAACAAGTGACTGACTTCAGAAAAGCGTCAAGCCCTGGTCCGAGTCCTTAGCAAGCATGCGTCATTGTTTGATTTCGCGCAGATAGTTAACAAAGTTCGCGTTCCAACTACGTGGGCTCGCCACAGGATCGACACGGGGTCCGCGCATGACATCAGGCAGAAGTCTTACCGCGTGTCCGCGTCAGAGCGCGAGATCATGGCTTAACAGGTGGACGAAATGCTAGCCGAGGGTGTCATCCAGGATTCCTCTGGCCGTTGGACGGCGCCGGTCATCCGCGTGAAACAAAAATATGGGTACTGGAAGATTTGTGCCGACTATCACTGCAGCGTCTCAATTCTGTGACGAAGAAGAATGTGTATCCACTTCCGCGGATTGATCACATTATCGAATGCCTTCATTCCGAATCCTACTTTTCATCTGTGGACCTCCGATCGGGCTACCCATGCATGGGATACCCGTGAATTCAGCTTACAAAGCGAAAAGCGCTTTTGTGACGCCAGACGGCTTGTTTGAATTTAACGCCATTCAGCTTACTTTGTGCAACGCGCCGGCAACATTTGAACGGTTTATGAACACGGTAATCCGCGGCCCGAAATGTGGTTTGTTTGTGATATCTAGAAGACGTCTTCATTTATGGTCCACTTTTTCAAAGCACAGGTATAGACTCGACGCTTCTCTTACAAGCCTTCAACAAGCTGCCCTTAGCCTCAACTCCAAAAGATGCCACTTTGGCCAACGAGAGGCGCTACTGCTTGGACATCTCATGGACGAGCAGGGGCTGCGACCAGACCCACTGAACGTCGCTGCAGTTAGCGGCTTTAAACAAGCGCAGCCACAACGCGAGCTGAGGAGCTTCTTGGGTCTTTGGTCGTACTTCTGACGTTCTGTGCCCAACTTTGCCGATACTGCCTACCCTCTGACTTCATTGCGGCACAAGGATAACCCTTTCATCTGGACAGCAGATTGGGATTCCTCGTTTCGTCAACTGAAGTTCCTGGTCCCTTCGGGACCCATACTTCGCCATTTTCAACCCTCTGCAACAACAGAGTTCCACACCGACGCGAGTGGAATTGGCCTCAGCGCCGTCCTCGTCCAGCGTTTTGGTGATGCCGAACATGCCATTGTCTATGCTAGCTATTCGTTGAGCAAAGGCGAACAGAATTCCACCGTGTCTGAGCAAGAGCGTCTCGCTGTCGCCTTTGCAGTCCAGAAGTTGCGCCTATATGGCGCACGATCTCTAAGGGCGCCGCTTCACGATCGTTACTGATCACCATTCACTATGTTGGTTGGTTCTTGTCCGCAACCCATCTGGCCGGCTTGTTCCATGGGCGCTAAGTTTGCAGGAATTTAACTTTGCAGTCCGTTACAAGATTGGCCGACATCATGCTAACGCCGACTGTCTTTCAAGGCTCCCTCTATCAGCAAGTGCATATCACGCCGAAAATTTCGATTAGTTTCTGGCCGCCATCGACAATATTATTTTCCTAACCAGACTTTCCGGAAAGTGCCCACACTTTGCGAAACGAGCAGCGTGACCACAGCGGCCTTGATGCCCTCTTCACCTCAGCTGCTGTTCGACGAACAGGTAACAATGGCTTTGTCCTCCAGTACGGCCTGCTCTACAAGAAGAATCATGCGGCGGATGGTGCCCGCCTCCTGCTAGTGGTACCTACGATTTTCAGAACCCATGTGCTCTGTGCTGTCGACGACGACCCGACCGCTGGGCATGAGCATTTCACAAGAATATGCCACCTTATTGAGGGCTGATTTTACTGGACCAGTATGCGACTGGATATTACACGATAGGATATGGAAAGAGTATGTGGCCAGTTGTAACAAGTGCCAGCAATTCAAACGCCCTAATACTGCTCCGATCGGACTCGTTCATCCTGTGGCACCACCATCATCTCCTTTCGAAATGATGTGTATCTTCTCGACCCATTCCCGCGCTTGAAAAACGACAACCGTTGGATTATAGTCTGCGCCGACCATCTGACGCGTTATGCTGAAACCGCAGCAATGCCAACGGTCACGGATCTTGATGTTTCTAGCTTCCTCCTGCCCTCCGTTATACTGCGTCATGGACCCCCTCGTGTTATTGTGAACGATCGTGGGTGCCAGTTAGTGGCCGACGTAGTGGAAGAGCTTTTACTTTTAGTTTTTTTTGCGCACAAAAAGGGGCGAGAGACAGAGCTACGACGCGGACACAGCGCTACTTCTTGTGCGCAAAAAAACCTGAAATTATGGGATACCAACATACCCGAACATACGCTTCTTGAAGAGCTGTTGCGTCTCTGTGCTTGCCAATTTCGCTACGTGACACTGCACCACCTGCAGATAAATAGTATGGTCGAGTGCACGAACAGAACTTTGACGAACATGCTTTCAATGTACCTTGGTTCAAGGCACAAAATTGAGATGACGTCCTGTCTTTTGCCAGATACACCTACAACACTGCAAACCATTGGTCGCTCCTGCCAGCTCCCTCACAACAGACGTGAGAAGAGCTGCTCAGAACGCCGGAAGAAAAAGTACAAAAAGCCCTCGTTGCCTGGGCCGAAAGGGTCGCTCCTCGTGAGGGGCCATTCTAGGACTCGGGCCTGCCAGGTCATAACTGAGCAGAGTGTCAATAAAGTTGTTACCACCACCACCACCACCTACTGCCTACAGTCTTTTGTGTCTTCTTTATGTCAGACCACCCCGCAGCTTCCTAGACACCATTCTACCTTTTACTCCTCATGGGGAATCTTCTATTGCCCAGACTCTCTGCCGTGCGCTCTGCCGCGCTGAAGAAGCGCGCCACATATCTCAGCTCCGTTCATTGGGATCCCAGGACCGCTCCAAAATCAGCTACAATTCACGACATAAGAATGTGTCGTACAATAAAGGGGGACATAGTATGGCTTTGAACACCACTTCCCAAGCGCGTCCTGCGCCAGAAGTTTCTGGCACATTACACCGGGCCTTTATAGCGAGTCGCCTAAGTTATGTGACCTATTCGATCGCTCGTGTCGTTTCAGATGGATACCGGTCTGAGAAGGCGCAGCTGGTTCGCGTGGCCCGCCTGAAACGCTGTCATCCCCGTGACTCGGAGTGGACGTAACAGTTACTCGCCCATCGGTCTTCGTCTGTGAAGGGAGGAGTGTTACGTTAAAGCTAAAGGAAGGACGAAGGAAGAGAACGAAGCGCGCTTGTCCTTGCAGCGACTCGGTGAGGCCGCGGCCTCTTTTCACGAACGCATATTTAAATTAACGCATCCCATCGTAACAATATATATATATGGGGTTAGGAAAGCTCTTTGGGTTCCTCCTCTGCAAATGACAGAAACTTCTAACGGAAATAACACCTATCTATCATAAAATCGGATTGTGGTGCAAGAACAGACTGTCATTGGAGGAGATGTCGCCACTCTCTTCAATATTAAAATTACGCCTAAACCAAATACTGAGTTGTTTAGTTTTCAATGCCTGTATTAATCGCCAGTTATGGCGTCTAGATCTGCGTGGATAATATTTTTCCTTTGCGCGCTCCACTGAACGCAGCAGCAATGCCCTTCCTTGTTACTTGATCAAGTCAGGTTACACACTTGATAAGTGAAAACGCCCCCAAACAAACAATATTAGCCACTAGAATGCAAATTTTGTATGACTCTTCGCTTCAAGCCTCTTTTTTTGTTTTTGGAAGCTCCGAGATATTACATTTCTTGGCCTACATCAGGTTTGGCTCCCACAAATTCCTAGCGTACATTACAAGCTACACTATCGTAGCGTTTCAAAGAATAAGGTGCCACTCACAAAGCTCTCAAAATCTATTTACAGTATGAAAAGATCGTCTGACAGAAACAAATTAAGAAAATGGAAGTGGTAGATTTTCTTGGGCTTTAATAGGTTAAATTCTGGAGTGTTATGTTGAAAAACGAAGATATTGTCACGTGGAGTGACGCGTGAAGAACACAGTAGCAATACTGTGAAAAACGAAACTAACTATTCTTAGGCGAACCTGCGCCCAATAAAACAGGCTATACTTAAAGAACGGCGACAACGGTGAAAACAGGCGGCGAAAGTTAAAATGGGATCAGCGGGTCGAGCGCGGCGGCTTTTATACATCAATCGTCGAATGTTCCAGAGTAACCGCTGGGATCCGCGTGCCTTCCACAAAGTTCTACATTATTCGCGTCGCGCACACTTGCAATCAAATTGCACAAGGTTCGGTCACAGACCGCGGATGGAAGCATCGATAACATTCCAGAAACTTCCCGTACATGCAGGCGCGTCCTGCGCTGTGCGATAACATATGTTAGGTAGTGAAACTTGTCGCCCGATAAAGACAAACGAGTACACGTGTGAACACCCCCCTTCTTAAAGAGCATCGACCAGATGCTGCAAACAAACGAAAGCAATAAAGAAAAAGGATTGTAACAAACAAACCAACCAAATAAGGAAGCTTGTCAGCGTCCGTAAAAAGCTTTAAGACGCACCACGTGGACCAATTCAGATCGTCCGCGCCGCCGCACTGAATGCGAAATGCAGTCTGGCACGACCTCGTAGTCTAGTGAGCCAATACGTCGGATGACCTTGTAGAGTCCGAAATAGCGCCGTATAGTTTCTCACACAGTCCTCGTTGGGGTATCGGGGTCCAAACCAAAACACGGTCGCCGGGCTGGCACTTGGCAAAGCGTCGTCGTCGGAGGTTGTAGTGTCGGCTGTCGGTCCTCTGTTGGTTCTTGATCCGCAGGCGGGCGAGCTGTTGGCCAGGTTCGGCGGGCTGGAGATAGGTGGCGACATCAAGATTCTTTTCGTCGCAGACGTGCGGCAGCATGGCGTCTAGAGTAGTCGTCGGATTCCTGCCGTAAACGAGCTTGAACGGCATGATCTGTGTTGTTCCTTGCACCGCCGTGTTGTAGGCAAGCGTTACGTACGGCAGCACCGCGTCTTACGTCTTGTACTCAACGTCGGCGTACATTGCTAGCATGTGGGCGAGAGTTTTGTTCAGGCGCTTCGTGAGACCATTCGTCTGCGGGTGGTAGGCAGTTCTCCTCCTCTGGCTTGTCTGGCTGTATTTCACAATGGCTTGGGTGAGCTTTGCTGTAATGGCCGTTCCTCTGTCGGTGATGAGGATTTCTGGGGCACCCTGTCGGAGCAGGATGGTCTCGGCGAAAAATTTTGCCACTTCGGCTGCGCTTCGTTTAGGTAGAGCTTTAGTTTCAGCGAAGTGCGTGAGCTAGCCCGTCGCCACGATGATCCACTTTTTTCCGGATATTAACGTCGGAAACGGTCCCAACGAATTCATCCCGATCTGCTGATATGGTCGGGAAGGAGGTTCGATCGGCTGTAGTAATCCTGCTGGCCTTGTTCGTGGTGGCTTGTGTAGCTGAAAGTCTCGGCATGTCTTGTCGTAAAGGGTGACGTCCGCGGTCAGACGCGGCCAGTAATACTTTTTCTGTATCCTCAACAGGACCCGGGAGAATCTCAGCTGCCCAATGGTTGGATCGTCATGTAGGACGTGCAGTACTTCTGAACGCAGCCCTAACGGAAAAACAACAAGGTTGTTGGCGCGGATCGGTGAAAAGTTCTTCTTCACGAGCAGGTTGTTTTGTAGCGTGAACCAAGACAATCCACGCTTAAATGCCCCAGGGACAACGTTGGTGTTCCCTTGCAAATACTCGACGAGGCCTTTTAGCTCTGGGTCTACTCGTTGCTGTTTAGTTGAATCTTCCGCGCTTATTTGTCTAAGGAAGGCTTCGTCGTCCTTGTATTGCGGTGGGGGCTCGATGGGGGCCTGTGATAGGCAGTCGTCGTCAGAGTGTTTTCGTCCGTACTTGTAGATTACCGAGACGTCATATTCTTGCAGTCTGAGGCTTCACCGCGCCAGCCGTCCTGAAGGGTATTTTAAGTTAGCTAGCCAACACAACGCGTGATGGTCACTGACTACTTTGAATGGCCTGCCATAGAGGTGAGGGTGGAATTTCGCTGTAGGCCAAATGATGGCGAGCCATTCCTGTTCAGTAGTAGAATAATTGCCTTCCGCTTTTGGCGACGACGGGCTAGCATAAGATATCACCCGTTCAAGTCCGTCTTTCATTTGGACTAGGACGGCACCGAGGCATTGGCTACTGGCCTCAGTGTGGTTTTCGGTATCGGCGTACTCGTCGAAGTGTGCAAGTAGCGGCGGCGACTCCATGCGTCGTGTGAGTTCTTGAAATGCTCCGGCCTGCGGCATTTCCCACTTGAACTCGATATCAGATTTGGTTAGATGTGTTAGTGGCTCCGCGATGCGTGAAAAGTCCTTGACAAACGCCTATAGTAGGCACACATGCCAAGAAATCTGCGCACTGCCTTCTTATTGATGGGCTGCGGGGACTTTGCGATGGCAGCTCTCTTCTGCGGGTTAGGGCGTACTACAGATTTGCTTCTGACGTGGCCTAGAAACAGAAAGTCATCGTAAGCAAAGCGCCACTTTTCCGGCTTCAGAGTAAGCCCTGATGACTTGATGGCTTCTAGTACTGTCGCAAGCCGCCTAAGGTGATCGTCAAAAATTCCGGCGAAGACTGCGACGTCATCGAAGTAAACAAGACAGGTCTGCCACTTCAATCCCGCTAAAACTGTGACCATCACGCGCTGGAACGTTGCAGGCGCCGAGAACGGTCCAAATGGCCTAACCTTAACTCATAGAGGCCGTCTGGCGTGATGAGGGTGGTCTTTTCGCGATCCCTGTCATTGACTTCTATTTGCCAGTAGCCAGACATGAGGTCCATCGACGAAGACTATTTAGCGTTGTAGAGACGATTCAATGCGTCGTCTCTCCGTGGTAGCGGGTATACATCCGTCTTCGTGATTTTGTTCAGTCGACGACAATCGACGCAGAAACGTAGGTTTCCGTCCTTTTCCTTCACTAAGACAAAAGGAGAAGCCGACGGGCTTTTCGACGGCTGGATGATGTCGTCGCACAGCATTCCGTTACCTTGTCTTATAGCTTCCCGTTCTTGCATCGAAACTCGGTAAGGGCTCTGCCAGAGTAGTCGAGCGCACTCTTCGGTTATTATGCGATGTTTTGCGACTGGTGTTTGTCGAATTCTTGATGACGTTGAAAAGCAGTATTTGTATCGTCGGAGCAGACTTCTGAGCTCTTACTGCTTAAACACGGGGAGACTGATTTATGTCGAAGTCTAGCTCGGGAACTACAGTCGTCGTAGTAGATTCGACAGAATCCGAGAGGACAAACGGATTGCTCGTCTCCATAACTTCCTCGATGTATGCTTTCATCGTGCCCTTGTTGATGTGCTTGAACTCCTGGCTAAAGTTTGTCATCAACATTTTTCCTGTTTCCTCCGCGCAGTCGAGCGATCCCTCTTGCGACGAAAATTTCACGGTTGAGCAGTAGACGTTGGTCGCCGTCGATGACACCTTCTACGTCAGCGGGTGAATCGGTATCGACCGAAATAACAATGCTGGAGCGAGGCGAGATGCTCACTTGATCTTCGAGCACACTGAAGGCTTGGTGACTACGAGGGCTCTCCGGCGGTATAAGTTGATATTCCGACAGCGTTACTGACACCCACTTCAGGTCGATGATTGCGCCGTGTTGGTTCAGGATATCCATGCCGAGAATGACATCTCGTCAACACTGTTGGAGGATAACCAAGTTGGCAGGGTAAGTCCGGTCATGAATTGCAATTTTGCCTTGCAGATTCCAGTCGGCGTTATGAGTTGTCCTCCAGCGATCCGAATTGACCGGCCTTCCCATGTAGTCTTAACTTTGTTCAACTGGGCGGCGATGGGTCCACTCATGACAGAGTAATCGGCTCCTGTGTCTACTGAGGCGGTTACTGCGGGGCCGTCGAGAAGCACGTCGTGTTCGGGGGTTCTTTGTCTTCTGTTACAGTTAGGCCTTGGCGTCCGATCACGTCTGCGTCGCGTTGACCTGTCGCTGGTACGTGGCGTCGTCCGGTTGTCCTTCGTCTGCGTATTTTTGCTTCTAGACTCCGTCGCGACGGCGGCATGTTCTCATGTCGTCGAGGTAGTCTCTTCGTAGTCTTCGTAGGCGGCGGAGGATCTTAGTCAGTTCGACGAATAGCAACCGCACCTCCATCGCTTGCTGCTTTTAGTTTTCCGGATATGGGCCCACGGACCTGCCCCGGGCTGGGCCAGTGTATGGACGGCGCTGCGGCGACAGGTAGTGGCCTGGTGACGGCGAACGGGACGCTCGTGAAGGGTTCCACTGAGTAGCGGCGAGGTAGTCAGCGATGTCACGAGTGCGTTCGCCTTCTCTCGGGCAAGCTGCCTTGACGGCGAAGTTTTGCAATCCCAGGTAGCGGTCTGGGCATCGGCGGTACACATGGCTGGCTACGTCGCAGTGGTAGCAGAGCGGGCGGTGGTCGGGGGCGCGCTAAATTCCGTCTTCCTCGCGTAGGTGCGCTGGGCGACGGGTGGGCGCGGTGGCGGCGGCGGATGACGGAATTGGAGCGTTACAAGGCCCTGGCGCGGTCGCGGAGCGAGACCTTGACGGCGCGCGATGGCGGCGTAGGTCATCGCTTCTGGCTGGGGCTGCGGTAGTTGAGGTTGCACCTCAGGAACTCGAAACGATCGCTGAACCTCATCTTTCACGATGTCAGTGATCAAGGCCACTTGAGGCTGCCATGAAGGCAAGACCTTGCGCAGTTCTTCGCGTACAATGGCCCTGATGATCTCTTGGAGATCACCGGAGCCCAGTGTTTGGATGGCGCACTGAGGCGTGAGCACTTTACGGGTATATTGCCTAGTGCGCATTTTTGGAGTTTTCTGAATTGGTCGTTGCCTCTGTCAACACTTTCGCTACGGTCTTCGGTGGGTTTCGGATTAGTCCGGCCAAGACTTCTTGCTTAAAGCCTCTAATCAAGAAACGGACTTCTTTCTCTTCGGACATTTCCGTGTCAGCGTGGCGGAAAAGAGGGATCATCTCTTCCGTGAAGATATCGATGGTCTCATTGGGGAGTTGGGCTCGGGTTTCCAGCCGGGCTTCGGCCCTTCCTTTACGGACAACACTCGTGAACGTCCTCAGGAAGTTATTGCGGAACAGGTTCCATGTCGTGAGGGTAGACTCCCGGTTCTCGAACCAAGTCCTCGTGGCAACTTCGAAGGAGAAGTACACATGTCGTAGTTTATCCTCAGAGATCCAGTTGTTGAAGGTCGAGATTCTTTCGAAGGTTTCGAGCCAGGTTTCCTGATCCTCCGACCTAGCTCCACGAAAGGAAGGGGGCTCTCTGGGCTGTTGAAATACGATGGGTAATACTGGGGCTGCCATTGTGGTTGCCTTGGCCACAATCTTCTTAGTCTTCTCAGGTAGAAGTCCGAGCTCCGGGGGCAGCTGTTGAAGGTGACGGCTTGCTCGATTATCCGGGACTATGTTGGTGTTCGTTGCAGTCTGAGCTTGGATCACGGCATGTCGGGGGCGTCCGGAACATGAACGAAAGGCACCTCCACCAGATGTCGCGTGGAGTGACGTATGAAGAATACAGTAGCAATACTGTGAAAGTCGAAACTAGCTTTTATTGGGCGAAATTGTGCCCACAAAAACAGGCTACAGCTAAAGAAAGGCGGCAACGGCGAACACAGTCGGCAGCCGTCAAGATCTTATCAGCGGGTCAAGTGCGTCGGCTTTTATACATCAGTCGTCGAATGTTCCAGAGTAATCGCTGGGACCCGCGTGCTTTCCACAAAATTCGACATTATTCGCGTCACGCAGACGTGCAATCAGATTACGCAAGGTTCGGTGACAGACAGCGGATGGAAGCATCGATAACATTCCAGAAACTTCCGATACTCTCAAGCGCGTCCTGCGCTGTGCGATAACATTTGTTAGGCGGTGAAACGTTGCCCGATAAATACAAACAAGTACATGTGTCAATATGACTATGAAGCAAGCCATTAGTAGGACACTGCGGACAAATGTTCACCCACCGGAATTCTTTAATGGACGAGACACAAGGGTTTTCGCATTTCACGCCCATCGAAAAGTGACCGCGGTGGTCCTGAATCAAAACCACTACTTCCAGCCTCGTAGCTGATGCCAGAGCCGCTAAGGAACCGAGGCTTTTTGGGTGATGGGCAGGTAATATAAATGGCTCGGGGGGGGGTGGAGGGATTTTTTTAAATACAAATCGAATAATAATATTAATTATCTATTATTCGATATTGAAACGCAGATGCACGTACGTAAACTCTGGAACATTTTTTTTTCATTATTATCCGGCCCATCACCTACACAGCCTAGTGCAAAAAAGAGCTAAATGACCGATACGAAAACATTAATTTTATCACATCACTGTCATTAAAGAACTGCACGAATTGGCTCTCAGCATCCTCACAGCCTCGCTGCATGCAAGCTTTCCTAGAATCAATATGTGCTGTATTGAGTAACACTTTCCAAAAACGAAAAATAATAGTTTTCCGAAAAAGAAAAGACGCTGTGTAAATAAAGAAGGTGGTATTTGATAGCAATATAGAAGAATAGACACAAGTACTGCATAATAAGAATGGAAAACACACTATATGATGAAATACAAGCAAACTCCAAGGTTGTCATGTTGGCTTCCGTTACGAAGCCTAAAATGATATCTGCGTATAACTTTTGTAGTGGCATTGAATAAAACATCTTGTCATCGTTTCAATTCTAATAATTTGAGATATGTTTAGTTCACGGAGAGAAGTAACAATATTTTAACAGTCGGTATTTGCGAATAATTTGGTAAGTTTCCGTAATCGAAAATACTGAATAGTTTTGCTAATGCTAATACAAAGAGTTGGCAATTTATAGATTGGTATACTTGGAATATTCGCCGTCGCCTACCAAAGAATTTTCAAATTGTGAGTTAACTACCAACTTTGCAATCATTTACGTACACTGTATGCGCTGCATAGCGTCATGCCTGTGTTTTACGGACGGTGCAAAATTTCTCCCGCTGCCACAGAAGAACTGTGCGTTCCACCAAGACGAAATTTGGTGGTAAGTGGGAAAATCTGTGGCAAATTATGTTACAAAGATGAACACGTAGAGCTTATTTCAATGGCGTTCGCGAAAAGCACTATATCCGCTCAAGTTTTAAAATGAATGGGTGGTAAAGGGCACCGTTTTTAGCATGGTTTAATTACAGGGATACTAAATATTTAGCGCAACTGCTCGATAGAAACAGCGTGTCTGGAAATTGAAATGAGATTCTGAAAGGTCGCACGCAGCATTTGTACCGCAGCGATGATTTTCTATAGATGTCTGCCAGTCACAACCGTTTCACCGACACTATCAGCCATTGGCCATTGCCTAAAACAAGACATAACTCATATAACCAGCCTATGTTTACGTATTTGTAATGCCGCACCAGATTCGGTGGTCCCCGTCTTCATTGTCTATGCAATTGCGCAACAAAACAACAAACGCCGCCTTGATATTCTCACTGCAAGCAATATGCACATAGAAGGGCTATGGTGTTAGACTGCTCGCGGGATCGAATCCCGGCCACGGCGGCCGCATTTTGATGGGGGCGAAATGCGAAAACACCTGTGTACTTAGATTTAGGCATAGTTTAAAGAACCCCTGGTGGTCGAAATTTCCGGACTCCTCCACTACGGCGTGCCTCATAATCAGAAAGTGGTTTTGGCACGTAAAATCCCATAATTTAATTTTTTTTGCACATCGAAGGCTGTTGTTACGGGGATGTTGCGAGAATAGCAGATTATATTTACGATATATATACAAACTAAATTTGAGCAGTTAAGATGGCTGACCACCAACAACCCGGAGCAACCAGAGTCTCGCGATGTTCTTCGTCTCTTCGTTCATCCTTCCGTAACAGGACCTCCGGGTGGTGAAGCGCCATCTCGACGCATGGTAGGTGAAGAACTGCGAATGAAGTATCGCTTCATCCGCGAAACGCGGACGACGTCAACAGGCGGCGGACTTGAGGATAGATCAAACTGTAACGGCGCGTAATGTGTAGCAACTGTAATTGACGTCATTAGCTTGACGTAGGATTCATAAAGCCCTGTGTAGCGAGAGAGAAGCTTCTGCGAGACGCCGACCCAACGACGTGATGACCAAAGCAGCCCCCCAAGCACCTGGGGTGAACTGAACATCGTGATGACACCGGTCGTAACGCTTTTTTTGCAGATGCTGCGAGGCTCATAAGCGAGGTTGGGCTACTTGATGCGCCACGCGAGCGCCATCGATGACTTCGCGAGAGTACTCAGTAGCAACGCGGGGCATAGAAGGTAGCGTGATGTCAAAGGGCAGTGTGGGGGTGCGACCATGCAAAAGATAAAAGGGTGAACATCCTGCAGTGTCATGTCGGGACGAATTATATGCGAATGTCACGTAGGCCAGCGTGGCGTCCCTGTCACGATGATCGTTGGAAAGGTACGTCAACAGCATCTCTGTGAGTGTTCGGTTGAGACGTTTCGTAAGACCGTTCGTTTGTGGGTGGTAGGCGGTGAACAGCTTGTGCTCAGTTGCACAAGAGCGGAGGAGGTCGTCTGCAACTCAAGACAAGAACGAGCGGCCGCGGTCTGTATGTAATTGTCGAGGTGCACCGTGGTGAAGAATGACGTCGCGGAGGAGAAAATCGCCGACGTCTGTTGCGCAACTAGTCGGCAACGCCTTTGTTATTGCGTGGCGTTTCGCGTAATCAGTAGCGACGGCGATCCACTTATTCCCTCTAGTTATCGGCAGAAACGGGACAAGCAGGTCAAGCCCTACGCGAAAGAATGGTTCAGAGGGAAATTCAATTGGACGAAGTCGGCCGACAGTTGGCAGGGGAGGTTTCTTCCGGCGTGGACACAATTCCCAAGTTGTGACATAACGACGCAAAGAGCGGTAGAGACCCGGCAAGGAGAACCGGCGTCGTACGTGGTCGTATGTAGGCAAAACTCCAAGGTGTCCTGCCGTCGGTCATTGAGAAGTTGTTCGAGAACGACGGATCGCAGATGACGAGGAAAGACAAGGAGCAACTCAGGGCCGTCAGCGTTGATATTACTGTGACAGAATAGGAATAGGACGATGACAGAATAGGACGATGTGGTGGTGGGACCTTGATCGCTGTTTCATCTGGTATCACCCCTTTTAATGTACACGTGGCTTCGCAAATTGAGTTCTTGTGCTGTTGCATTCACATAAATAACAAAGACGTGATATTTGCCGCTTGTTATCGACCACCCGATAGTACATCAACATTTTGCGATGAGCTATTTGACTGTCTTAACCAAATCGTTGTTAAATATCCAGCAGCGCCAATATTCTTGCTCGGTGATTTCAATTTCCCTGGCATTGACTGGTCTGTTGACTTCCCATCAGTGACTTTATCCTCATCCCAATGTTCAACTTTTCTTGATATAAGTTCGACATTTGGCCTCACCCAGTTTGTTAAAGAGCCTACTCTTGTCACTGCAGTTTCTGCCAACATCATGGGCCTCGTCTTCACCACATCCTCTGATTCAATTTCATCATTATCAATTATGCCTGGTTTAAGCGGTCATTGCGTGATTCATTTTGCAATCCCCTTACGCTCGCCACAGCGTCTAAAACACCGTAAGAAAATTCGTGACTACAGTCGAGCAGATTTTTCCTCGATCAATAAGGAATTACAAAGTTTTGCCGATTTCTTTTTTCCTCAGTTCTGGGAAAGAACTATTGCAGAAAACTGGCTCCTTTTCAAGAACTATGTTCAAACGCTAACTGAAAAATATGTTCAGACTCGCCTATTATCATCATGCAATCGGGCTCCTTGGTTTAACTTAAGTTTAAAACTGCTTCTTAACAAGAAAAAACGCATTTTTCGACGCTTCAAGCTATCTGGGGAAACCAAAGCAAAAGCTGCCTACGTAGCTATCGCATCTGAATATAAAATGGACATTCGCTCAGCCAAGAATTACTTTTTTTCTGAAACGCTACCTCATCTGCTCACAACTAATCCTAAGAAGTTTTGCAACATTATTAACGTACGCAAACCCACAGAAATCGTTCTGAAAACTGACGATGGATTTCCTGTCCCCCGTGAGCTTTGCTCAACCGTTTTTAACGACCAATTCTCGTTATCTTTTTCTAACACTCTAATAGATACTTCACCGTCCGCACGTGCCTTTACGTACCCTGAGATGGAGCCGATTTCGATCGATTTAGATGGCATATACAATTTGATTATGAAAGCTAAGTTTCTTCATCGGCAGGTGTTGATACCATAAATTACAAATTCCTTAGGAGTACTGTAGCGTATTCATCTGCTTTCTTGTCATATATTTTTACGCAGTCATTGCAGAGTTCAACACTTCCGGACGACTGGAGGACGGCGAAGGTGATTCCAGTCCACAAATCCAGTGATACACATAACCCCTTAAACTACCGGCCGATCTCCTTAACTTCTATTCCATGCAAATTATTAGAACACATAATCTACTGCGACCTGATTAGCTTTCTCGAGTCTAATATTTTTTTCCGCCACAGCAGCATGGTTTTCGCTAAAATTATTCTTGTGAGACTGAATTATTAACCTTTACTAATGATTTGTCTTCCGCATTAGATCGAGCTTCAGTTATTGACTGCATCTCTTGACTTCGCGAAAGCTTTCGATACCGTCTCACATCGACTACTATCACTGAAACTTCACTCCATCTTGATTGCAACATGCTTAAGTGGATTGAATCTTTCTTGCAGAATAGAACACAGTACTTTTCTGTTAATAATCATGAGTCTAATTCATGCAATGTAACATCCGGTGGTCCTCAGGGCTCAGTCCTAGGGCCTCTTCTTTTTCTAATTTATATTAACAACCTGCCTGATTCTGTTACTTCTAATATAAGGCTCTTTGCTGACGACTGCGTTCTGTACCGCGTAATTTCTAATGAGTCTGACTTCTCCGTTCTTCATCATCATCATCATCATCATCATCATCATCATCATCATCATCATCAGCCTAGTTACGCCCAATGCAGGGCAAAGGCCTCTCCCATACTTCTCCAAATACCCCGGTCATGTACTAATTGTGGCCATGTTGTCCCTGCAAACGTCTTAATTTCATCCGCCCACCTAACTTTCTGCCGCCCCCTGCTACGCTTCCCTTCCCTTGGAATCCAGTCCGTAACCCTTAATGACCGTCGGTTATCTTCCCTCCTCATTACATGTCCTGCCCATGCCCATTTCTTTTTCTTGATTTCCACTAAGATGTCGTTTACCCGCGTTTGTTGCCTCACCCAATCTGCTCTTTTCTTATCCCTTAACGTTACACCCATCATTCTTCTTTCCATAGCTCGTTGCGTCGTCCTCAATTTCAGCAGAACCCTTTTCGTAAGCCTCCAGGTTTCTGCCCCATATGTGAGTACTGGTAACACACAGCTGTTATACACTTTCCTTTTGAGGGATAGTGGTAACCTGCTGTTCATGATTTGAGAATGCCTGCCAAACGCACCCCAGCCCATTCTTATTCTTCTGGTTATTTCAGTCTCATGATCCGGATCCGTGGTCACTACCTGCCCTAAGTAGATGTATTCCCTTACCACTTCCAGTGCTTCGCTACCTATCGTAAACTGCTGTTCTCTTCCGAGACTGTTAAACAATACTTTAGTTTTCTGCAAATTAGTTTTCAGACCCACCCTTCTGCTTTGCCTCTCCAGGTCAGTGAGCATGCATTGCAATTGGTCTCCTGAGTTACTAAGCAAGGCAATATCATCAGCGAATCGCAAGTTGCTAAGGTATTCTCCATCAACTTTTATCCCCAATTCTTCCCACTCCAGGCCTCTGAATACCTCCTGTAAACATGCTGTGAATAGCATTGGAGATATCGTATCTCCCTGTCTGACGCCTTTCTTTATAGGGATTTTGTTACTTTCTTTGTGGAGGACTACGGTGGCTGTGGAGCCGCTATAGATATCTTCCAGTATTTTTACATATGGCTCATCTACACCCTGATTCCGTCATGCCTCCATGACTGCTGAGGTTTCGACTGAATCAAACGCTTTCTCGTAATCAATGAAAGCTATATATAAGGGTTGGTTATATTCTGCACATTTCTCTATCACTTGATTGACAGTGTGAATATGGTCTATTGTTGAGTAGCCTTTACGGAATCCTGCCTGGTCCTTTGGTTGACAGAAGTCTAAGGTGTTCCTGATTCTATTTGCGATTACCTTAGTAAATACTTTGTAGGCAACGGACAGTAAACTGATCGGTCTATAATTTTTCAAGTCTTTGGCGTCCCCTTTCTTATGGATTAGGATTATGTTAGCGTTCTTCCAAGATTCCGGTACGCCCGAGGTTATGAGGCATTGCGTATACAGGGTGGCCAGTTTCTCTAGAACAATCTGACCACCATCCTTCAACAAATCTGCTGTTACCTGATCCTCCCCAGCTGCCTTCCCCCTTTGCATAGCTCCTAAGGCTTTCTTTACTTCTTCTGGCGTTACCTGTGGGATTTCGAATTCCTCTAGGCTATTCTCTCTTCCACTATCGTCGTGGGTACCACTGGTACTGTAGAAATCTCTATAGAACTCCTCAGCCACTTGAACTATCTCATCCATATTAGTAACGATATTTCCGGCTTTGTCTCTTAACGCACACGTCTGATTCTTGCCTATTCCTAGTTTATTCTTCATTGTTTTTAGGCTTCCTCCGTTCCTGAGAGCCTGTTCAATTCTATCCATATTATAGTTTCTGATGTCCGCTGTCTTACGCTTGTTGATTAACTTCGAAAGTTCTGCCAGTTCTATTCTATGCCAGTACTGCACCAGGGTGGCCAATCCTGCTCTGGTGAGAGAGTGCGTTACCGGTTCTGGTCACCGGGATCAGGCCGCACTCCAGGCCTGTTTGTGCAATTTTCTCAACACACGTTTTTTTTTGTATTTTCCGGTGGAGAATTGCGCTGCACCGGGATTTGAATCACGGTCCTTTTGCACTGGAGACGGATACTCTACCGTCCCCGCAGGAGTTAAATTAAATATTGGAGAATGGGGTTTTGCGTGACAAAACCACTTTCTGATTATGCACGCCTTAGTGGAGGACTCCGAAAATTTCGACCACCTGGGGTTCTTTAACGTGCACCAAATTCTAAGTACACGGGTGTTTTCGCATTTCGCCCCCATCGAAATGCGGCCGCCGTGGCCGGGGTCCGATCCCGCGACCTCGTGCTCAGCAGTCGAACACCATGACCACTGAGCAACCACGGCGGGTCCCGCAGGAGTTGTACGCCTCATTTGACCTACAGTGGTACCCAATTAGATCAGTCAAGGTGGGCCAATCTGAGCTCGGTTATACCGCATGGATGGCACTCGGCTAGAGAACCTGGTATTTATGACCTGCACATGTGTGGCCACACATAATTGAGGATATATAATTTTTTTAGGAGGGTTTCAGTACAGTGATAAAATGAAGGAAAAGACATTAAAAAGAAAGAAAAAAAAGGGGGAAGGAAAGGAAGATAACTTGTGATTTGAACTCGTCATCCTTCAATGTTGCCCGGAAAGGTAGCTCAGTCGGTTGGTTCGTCAAGCCAGCGGTTACTTTCAAGCACCATAGCTCCTGCTCCGAGCCTCATACTTATGTGGAAAGGGGCTGGTGTTGTCCGCGACAGTCGATTTCTTGGAAAAATAATTTCTTGGAAAAATGGCCGCCAGAGGAGCAGCGTGAACTCGAGCGGCTTTAGAGACTAGGAAAACTGCCTTACAATATTTAGACTTGAGGGGAAGCTTCGTTAACAAACTATAACACGGCAATCAGCACTCGAATACGACGAGAGAAATTATTGAGACGTGGAAAATTCCCTTGAAATAAATCTGGTTTGCGAGACAAATGCTTGTATGTATTGAATCTCTTAAAAGATGAGGGGGGAAATATGCGCTCACCGAGAGGGCATCGTCAGCACGAGACCACCACCAGGCTCCTTACGGGATGTGGAGAGCTTCGCGGCCGGAACGAAGCCTCCCCTCTCCGCCGGCCAGGCGTGGAAAACGCGCTTTCCGATCTCTCAAGGTTGCGCAGGAATAGTATAGCTCTAGCGTCTAGGAAAAGCTTTCACAGGTGCGAGGGCGGCACGCATAGCGTGGGAAGCTAGCCGCCGGAATAGCTATCTTCGCGAGCTATTCTATATTATATTATATTATACTTCGAGAGCTATGACTGATGCTTTTCTATATATATGTATTCATCTCATCTATGCGATCGCATGCGCGCGCTGTTTCTTTGTCTCTGCGTGTAGTAGTTAAGAGAGCCAGTTTAAGGGCGGAGAAGAGGGAATGAAAGGAAAGCAAACTTGCAGCGCCGTGGTTTTAAAGCGCAACCGTGGTAGAGAAACGGAAAGACGATATAAGCATGCGTGGCCATGATACGCACACGACAAACTGCCTTACAATATTTAGACTTGAGGGGTAGTTTCGTTAACAAACTATAACACGGCAATCAGCACTCGAATAAATTATAACCCTAATAATAATTGTAAATATTCATCTCATCTATAGGATCTAAAGCGCGCGCTGTTTCTTGCCTCTGCGTGTAGTAGTTAAGAGAGCCAGTTTAAGGGCGGAGAAGAGGGAAGGAAAGGAAAGCAAACTTGCAGAGCCGTGGTTTTAAAGCGCAACCGTGGTAGAGAAACGGAAAGGCGATATAAGCATGCGTGGCCATGATACGCACACGACAAACTGCCTTACAATTTAGACTTGAGGGGTAGTTTCGTTAACAAACTATAACACGGCAATCAGCACTCGAATATAATTATAACCCTAATAATAATTGTAAATATTCATGTCATCTATAGGATCTAAAGCGCGCGCTGTTTCTTGCCTCTGCGTGTAGTAGTTAAGAGAGCCAGTTTAAGGGCGGAGAAGAGGGAAGGAAAGGAAAGCAAACTTGCAGAGCCGTGGTTTTAAAGCGCAACCGTGGTAGAGAAACGGAAAGGCGATATAAGCATGCGTGGCCATGATACGCACACGACAAACTGCCTTACAATTTAGACTTGAGGGGTAGTTTCGTTAACAAACTATAACACGGCAATCAGCACTCGAATATAATTATAACCCTAATAATAATTGTAAATATTCATCTCATCTATAGTATCTAAAGCGCGCGCTGTTTCTTGCCTCTGCGTGTAATAGTTAAGAGAGCCAGTTTAAGGGCGGAGAAGAGGGAAGGAAAGGAAAGCAAACTTGCCGCGCCGTGGTTTTAAAGCGCAACCGTGGTAGAGAAACGGAAAGGCGATATAAGCATGCGTGGCCATGATACGCACACGACAAACTGCCTTACAATTTAGACTTGAGGGGTAGTTTCGTTAACAAACTATAACACGGCAATCAGCACTTGAATATAATTATAACCCTAATAATAATTGTAAATATTCATCTCATCTATAGGATCTAAAGCGCGCGCTGTTTCTTGCCTCTGCGTGTAGTAGTTAAGAGAGCCAGTTTAAGGGCGGAGAAGAGGGAAGGAAAGGAAAGCAAACTTGCAGCGCCGTGGTTTTAAAGCGCAAGCGTGGTAGAGAAACGGAAAGGCGATATAAGCATGTGTGGCCATGATACGCACACGACAAACCGCCTTACAACATTTAGACTTGAGGGGAAGCTTCGTTAACAAACTATAACACGGCAATCAGCACTCGAATACGACGAGAGAAATTATTGAGACGCGGAAAATTCCCTTGAAATAAATCTGGTTTGCGAGACAAATGCTTGTATGTATTGAATCTCTTAAAAGATGAGGGGGGAAATATGCGCTCACCGAGAGGGCATCGTCAGCACGAGACCACCACCAAGCTCCTTACGGGGATGTGGAGAGCTTCGCGGCCGGAACGAAGCCTCCCTTCTCCGCCGGCCAGGCGTGGAAAACGCGCTTTCCGATCGCTCAAGGTTGCGCAGGAATAGTATAGCTCTAGCGTCTAGGAAAAGCTTTCACAGGTGCGAGGGCGGCACGCATAGCGTGGGAAGCTAGCCGCCGGAATAGCTATCTTCGAGAGCTATTCTATATTATATTATATTATACTTCGAGAGCTATGACTGATGCTTTTCTATATATATGTATTCATCTCATCTATGCGATCGCATGCGCGCGCTGTTTCTTCCGTCGTTCTGCGCGCCGTTCTTCAGTCTGACTTAAATAAAACTTCTTCTTGGTGTGATGCATGGCTTATGAAACTAAACATTACCAAATATAAAGCAATGAGGGTGTCTCGAAAGATTAACCAGTCCATTTCTCAGGCCTATGATCTTAACGGTTGCTCTCTTCAGTTCGCCGACAGCTACAAGTATCTAGGCATCCACATCACTAATAATCTGTCATGGCAGAAGCATATCCACCATGTTATTAACAAAGCTAACAGTTCTCTTGGATTTCTTAGGTGGAATTTCCGCCTCGCTCCCGTTCCGCTGAAACTACTACTATATAAAACACTCATGCGTTCTAAACTTGAGTACGCTTCATCGATATGGGACCCGTACACTAGCTCGTTAACACAGTCCATAGAATCGGTTCAGAACCACTCAGTTAGGTTTATCCTCTCTAACTACTATCGCTTAGCCAGCGTTTCTCGCATGCAGCAAACGCTCGAACTACCTCTCCTTTCTACTAGACGTAGAATTTCCCGCTTGTGTCTGTTTCACAAAATATACTACACTAATAATGAGCTAAAATGACACTTTTTTCGTCACCGAGCCGTTTGTCATTCCGTATTGATCACCAAATGAAGGTTGGGGTGCCTCAGTGTAAAAGCAATGTATACCTCCAAACCTTTATCCCGAAAACAAGTCAAGACTGGAATCGCCTTCCTGCATCCATCGTCACTATCACAGACCATGACGTGTTCAAGTCGGCTACCTGTGACCATGTGCTGCCTCATTAGCTATATATTTTTCTTTTTCTATTGCCACTCCTCTCTGTAATGCCTGTACGGCCTTGAGAGTAAATAAATGAAATGAAATGAAACTGTGGTAAAGGATGCCGTCGTGCAGCACAAAAATGCGGCACGTGCCATCGGTGCTGCCAGATTGCACTCCGGTGATGATGGACAGTAACCATGCGTCGCGTTGTTGTTCAGCACGGATGTCGGTCATGTCAGTCAAAGCCATCACGAAGGTCACCGGAACATGTGCAACAGGATAAGGGAGATCCATGGGGTGACGCGAAAGGCAGTCAGCGTCCTTGTGCAGACGTTCACACTTATAGCTGACAACAAATGAAAATTCTTGTCACCGCAAAGCCCAGCGAGCAAGCCATCCTGTGAGGTCCTGGAGCGAATACAGCCAGCAGAGGGCGTGGTGGTCTCTAACGACCGAAAACGTGCGGCCGCACAAATATGGCCGGTACTTGGCGACAGCCCAAACTAAAGCAAAGCACTCCCGCTCGGTGATGGAGTAATTTCTTTCGGCAGATGACAGCAGGCGGCTGGCGTAAGCTATCACGCACACGGTACAATTCTGCTGTTAGGCGAGAATAGCGCCGATGCCGTGGCCGCTTGCGTCAGTGTGGACTTCGGTCGGTGAAGGAGTTTAAAACTGGGCGAGTATGGGAGGGTCGGTTAGAAACCCGATGAGAGCCGCGAATTCGTGAGCTTGCTCCAGGCGCCATGAGAATGGCGTGTTCTTCTCTATAAGATCTGTCAATGGCCGATCAACGACGGCGATGTTTTAGATGAAACGGCGAAAGTAAGAACAAAGGCTGACGAAGCAGCGCACGTCAGAAGCAGAATGTGGCAAAGGGAAACTGCCTACGGCGCGAACTTTTTCCGGATCTGGTTGGACACCGGTTGCGTCAACGAGGTGTTCCAACACGGTAACCTGACGGCGCCCGAATTGACACTTCGTGGAGTTCAGTTAAGGCCGGCGTTTCCGAAGACCGCAAGAATTGCAGCGATTCGGGTAAGGTGGCTGCCGAACGTGGGAGAATAGACAATAACGTCGTCAAGGTAACAAATACGCGTGGTCCGTTTGTAGCCTCGCAGAAGAGAGTCTGTCATACGTTCGAATGTTGCAGGAGCATTGCATAGGCCGAAGGGCATGGCTTTGAACTTACATAAGGAATCCGGCGTGATGAAGGCCATCTTCTCGCGGTCCATTTCATTAACTGACATCTGCAAGTAGCCGGATCGAAGATCGATGGACGAGAATTATTTAGCTCCGTGCAAGCAGTCCAAGGCCTCACCGATGCGTGGTAGTGCGTAGATAGAGCTTGTTTAAGTTGCGATAATCGACGCAAAAATGCCAGGTACCATCTTTCTTTTTCACAAGGACGACACGCGAAGCCGAAGGACTGGCTGATGGCTCGATGACCATATTGCGGAACATTTTGTCTACTTCTGATTGGATGACTCGAAGTTCAGCATGCGATACCCGGTAGGGGTGCCGACGAATAGGATTCGTGTCCCCAGTGTTTATACAGTGGTGAACGACAGATGTTTGGCTTAAAGGCCGGTCGCCGAAATCAAAGATGTCACTGTACGATTCAAGCAGGTGACGCATGTCCATGGCCTCTGCAGAGGAGAGGTCAGGTGCAATCATTTTCGCGAAGTCTTCCGTTAAGGAACCAGAGCTGTGAGCTGTGATTGGCGCTAATAAGCCACTTTCGGCATTCAAACTCTCAATGTCGAGTTCGGAACCACTAGAAACGCTGGCAAGAACATGCCGGCCGGAATCACTTGAGGGCACAGGCTGAAATTCAGAAGCGGTAGAACGACGTCGTTGTTAGTAACCGTGACCCACGTATGCGGAACAGCAACGTTGCTGTTCAAAAGCACGTCGATGATTGGGCGAAGCACATATTCACCACCAGGACCCTCTGGATAGGCAGTCAAAGTGACGTAACTGCCTCGGGTGACAAACGCACATCGTGAAGCGAGCACAAGTGCGGTGAGGCGGCGCTCGGAGCATCGGCGTCTTGAGGCAGTTCCAACTGAAGAACGTCGGTCGCGCAGCCGATGAGAGCAGAATTAGTGGATAAAAAGTCCAATCCAAGGATAATGTAGCGAGGGCAGTTCTCGATCACAGTAAAAAGAACAGACGTAGGGCGGCCGTTTACAATTAAGCGCGCAGTACACATTCCAACAGCAACAAGTACGCCGCCGTCGGCCACACGAAGCACTCGGGCCGCTGCTGTGGTCTACGTGTACGTAAGCCAGCAGTCATCACAGATACGTGGGTTCCCGTGTCGACGATTGCTTGGACAGGTACGCCGTCTATTTTAACGTCCTTTACACTTCTCCTTGTGGGCACAGACAGAGAATTTGCTGCGGTAGTAGGCAATGCAGCACCACCTCCGAGGGCTGCATTTCTTAGTTTTCCGGAAGGGTGCGGCCAAAAACCTCAGGGAATGGAAGGCGACGTGGCTGCGGCGAACGGAAAGATGGACGATGTGTTTGCGGTGAACGAGACTGGTGTCCGCGCGGTGATGGTGAGTGGCCTTACCACGTGTTCCTAGCAGAGTTACCGGAGCTGTTATACTTGGCGGTGCGCGAAACATTGCGGGCATTTCCATTAAAACGGCTCAGTTTGGTCGGCGTGCGAGGTGTTGAGGGCCACGAGTTGCGACGGTATCGGGCGACATGATCAATGCGGCGACAGGTGAAACATATCGGCTGGTCGTCCGCAGTCCTCCACTCAGTTGGGTTGCGATAACGTGGAGAGAAGCGCCGGGTGGAGTGAAAATAGTAGAAGGGCGTTCGTTAGCTCTGGGATGGGCGACAGCACACACAGAATATAAACCAATGTTTTCATGTTCCTGGCGAACGATGACTTTGGCGGGATGAACTGAAGATGTGGTAGCATCAGGGCTAAGCTGTGGGCGCCATAGTATACAGTTCACGTCTAACGACTCACACCACGTTCTCTGATGGCAACGCATGCCGCTGTGCGGGTTGATCTTCACACGTCCACGTTGCGGCAGTATTGGGAAGTGTGGCGAATAGGTGCAAGACGCGTGGGCTTTTGGCCTGCTCGAATTGTGGGCGCTCTTTAATGTTGCATTAACTCTAGAGCAGCTTTTGCACAAGAGCAGACTAAACGCGTCATCAGCAATGGCCTTAAGCAGGTGCCCTAAATTCTCAGCTTCTGTCATGCTGTGATGGGCCTTATGACTAAGTGCCAGGACGTCCTAGATGTACGAGACATAGGACTCCGTGTGGGATTGGGCACGGGAGTCCAGTTCCTGCTTTGCGGCAACTTTACGGCCAGCTGGTTTGCCAAACAAGTCTGTCCATTTCTCTTTGCATTGGTCCCAGCTATATGCGTTGGCGGGCTAGTTGGTGTGAATCCATGAATACTTCATTTATGTACACAACTACTTAATTTTTTATAAAATGAGGGATTACAAGAAACCGCGGTTAACGTCTTGAAGATCATTCACGAAAGAGGACGAAGGCTTTATTTTTTCACCTGAGTTGGAAAAAGAAGAGCGTATTTAGTTTCTCGATTTGAATATATGATTTTAAAGAAACAAGGTTTTCTCTACCTGCTGCCACGAAATGCAATAAAGCTTGTGAATTTAAAGATGGCGCATATCAATATAACCAAAACCGAGAGGTGCTAGAATCTGCTGTTGTGCATTCGCACCAGCACCGCATGCTAGAGCGTTACGGTAGACAAGAAACAACTCTGGCGGTCACTTCATTCTCTGCTGCTGTTTTGGACGAAACGTGTGAGACAGTATTCTAAAAGACTAAGCAATCGTCAATGAATGCCAGCGAGCAGGGCGCCGACAAAAAAGACAGATAGTAACATGTTTTCCGTTTGTGCATTGTTTCTCATCCAACATTAGTAATTCCAAGCAAACACTGCGCTGATATTGTGTTCTGTGCCCGTGGAAAGCCAGGAAAGGCTTGTGCTACTGTACAGCAAAAACTTCATAGAGAGAGAATAATCGGAAATACGGCTCAATGCGTGTATGGGCACTAAAGAAAACAAAGAATTTGATTTTCGAACGCCAAGTTTCAATTTGGCTCAGAATTGCTGGGATGACAGCTGCTCCGCAAGATTATACGACGCCAAGGTTGTCTTGAAACACAGGGTTGAACTGACACGTCAAATCGGCGAGGCGTTTTCGACTGAAGACAACCAAAACGTGCGCGAGCAAAGCTTTTCTGACTACGCAGGATCACGAGATACGCTTCCTCAGTACTGTTCTGAGCAGTTCTGGTTATGTATGGGTGTGTAATGTTTTCGTTGTCCGTGCCACTTACAACCTGTATTGCCACGGGTACTTTAAGTATGGGTACTTATATATATATATATATATATATATATATATATATATATATATATATATATATATATATATATATATATATATATATATATATGTATATATATTGACACGTGTACTCATCTTTATCGGGCGACCATGTTTCGCCGCCTAACAAATGTTATCGCACAGCGCGGGAGGCGCCCGCATGTATCCGAAGTTTCTGGAGAGTTATCGATGCTTCTATCTGCTGTCTGTTGTAGCCGAACCTTGTGTTATCTGATTTCATCGCCTGCCGCGAATGATGTAGAACTTTATGGAAAGCACGCGAGTCCGAACGATTAGCCTGGAACATTCGACGACTGTTGTATAAAAGCCGACGCGCTTGACCCGCCGATCAGATTTTCGACGAACGCCGCCTGTGTTCGCCGGTGTCGCCATTCTTTGAGCGCAGCCTATTTTTGAGGGCACAAGTTCGCCCAATAAAACGCTAGTTTCGTCTTTCGCAGTTGGGATGCTTTCTTCACTGTCACTACCACGTGACATCTGGTGGAAATGTTTGTGCGTTCATGTACCGAACGCCCCCACAAAGCCGCGATCCGAGCCCGAAACCCGAGGACCAATCCAACATCGCCCAAGATCAGCATGCTAGCCGCAGACTGCAAGGAGTGCCCCCAGAGCACGCGCTTCTACCTGAGACGACCAAGAAGATTGTGGTCAAGACAACTCCAATGGCTGCCCCAGCGTCCCCGTTATCCTACAACAACCTCGGCACCTACCAGCCTTCCATGGAGCGGTGTATGAAGACCCGGAATCCTGGCTGGAGACCTACGAATGAATCGGAACTTTCAACAACTGGGACTCCAACGACAAGCTGTGGCATGTATACTTCACCTTAGAAGACGCCGCCAGAACGTGGTTTGAGAAGAGGGAGTAGACTTCGACAACATGGGACCTGTTCCGTAGTGGCTTCCTGCGCACCTTTACGCGAAATGAAAGGGCCGAAGCTGTGCTAGACGCCCGAGTGCAGCTACTCAACGAGAACGTTGCCATCTTTACGGAAGAAATGAGCTGTCTGTTCCGCCACGCCGACCTGGATATGCCCGAGGAGAAGAAAGTCCGCCTACTTATGCGTTGTGTGAAGGAAGAACTTTTCGGCGCAATGATACGAACCGACGACCGACGACCGTAGAAGAGTTCCTTCACGAGGCCACCAGCATCGAGAAGACACTCGAAATGTGGAACCGGCAATTCAACCGCCGCACGAACTCTACCAACTATACAGGACTTCAATTCGTGGCCACCGACGATGTGCGCGAGACTATCAGAGCGGTCGTGCGGGAGGAGCTACAGAAGCTGTTCCCGTCATCACAGCCTCAAGTGGCTTCGATTGCCGACGCCGTACGTAAGGAGCTCCAACAACAACTCGGAGTACCCCCGAATCGCCGCAGCCTGAGCCGCAAGCGATGACCTACGCCGCCGTCGCAAGCTCTCAAGGTCCCCCTGCGCGACCGCGCCAGGGCCCTGTCACGCCGCAGTTCGGTCGTCCGGCGCCGCCGCCGCCGCCGCCAGCACGACCACCCGTCGCCCAGCGCACCTACGCGAGGAAGACGGACATTTGGCGCGCCCCCGACCACCGCCCGCTCTGCTAACACTGCGGAGAAGCCGCGCACACCTACCGCCGATGCCCATACCGGGAGATGGGACTTCGAGGGTTCGCGGTTAACACGCCGCGACGTCAGATTGGTGAACGACTTCGCGATATCGCTGACTATCCTCGCCGCCACTCAGTGGAGCCCTTGACGACCATTCCGTTCGCCGTCACCAGGCCGCTACCTGACGCCACAGCGCCTACCATACACCGGCCCAGCGCGGGGCCGCTCTACGATCCCATATCCGGAAAACTACAAGCAGCAACCGATGGAGGTGCGGTTCCTGTTCTTCGAACTGACGAAGATCCTCCACCGCCGACGAAGACGACGAACAGACCATCTCGACAAAATAAGGACACGCCGCCGTCCCCACGAAGTCAGCCAGCCAAGACTACACCAACGAAAGACGACTTGATGACGCGACGTTCAAACTTCAATTCAACACGACGCAGCCGTGATCCGACACCAAGACCTAACTGCAACGCCAGACAAAGAACCATAGACCTCGATGTGCTTCTCGACGGCCACGCAGTTACAGCCTTAGTGGAATAAGGGGGTGATTACTCCGTAATGAGTCGACACATCGCCACCAAGTTGATGAATGTTAAAGCCGCATGGGAAGGCCCTCAAATTCGGACCGCTGGAGGACACCTCATCACGCCGACTGGAATCTGCACGGCAAGAATAACCATTTATGACCGTACATACCCTGCCACCTCCGTTATCCTCCAACAGTGTTCACGAGACGTCATTCTCGGTATGGACTTCCTGAACAAACACGGCGCAATCATCGATCTGAAGTCGAGTGAATAACGCTGTCGAAGGATCAAAAGATACCGCCGGAGAGCCCTCGTAGTCACCACGCCTTGAGTGTGCTCGGAGACCAAGTGAGCATCCCGCCTCGCTCCAGCATTGTTATCTCGGTCGGCACCGACAGGCCCGCTGACGTAGAAGGCGTCATCGAAGGCGACCAACGTCTACTGCTTGACTGAGACATTTGCGTCGCAAGAGGGATCGCTCGACTGCATGGAGGGAAAAATGAAGTGTTGCTGACAAACTTCAGCCAGGAGTTCAAGCACATCAACAAGGACACGACGATCGCGTACATCGAGGAAATTCTGTAAACCAGTAATGCCTTTGTCCTCTCGGATTCCGTCGCATCTACCCCGACGACCATAGTTCCCGAGCCAGACTTCGACATTAATCCAGTTCAGCCCGTGATTAAGCAACAACAGCTCAGAAGTCTGCACCGACGATACGAAGGCTGCTTTTCGGTGTCATCGAGGATTCGTCAAACACCAGTCGCCAAGCATCGCATAATCACCGAGGAGTGCGCTCGACCACTCCACCAGAGCCCTTACCGAGTTTCCTCGGGAGAACGTGAAGCTATAAGAGAACAAGTCGAATAAATGCTGCGCGACGACATCGTCCAGCCGTCAAAAAGCACGTGGGCATCCCCTGTTGCAGTGTGCAATGGAAGTCGGTGGTAACACCGTTAGGTAGGATACCTGTAAGCTATCGCATGAGACGAAAGATCTGATAAAGAAATGCCAATGTATGAAAGCCTCTAAGCCTACAGCTAGAATAGAACTGGCAGAACTTTTGAAGTTATTGAACAAGCGTACAGCTGACGTAAGGAAGTATAATATAGATAGAATTGAACATGCTCTAAGGAACGGAGGAAGCCTAAAAGAAGTGAAGAAGAAACTATGAATTGGCAAGAATCAGATGCGTGCGTTAAGATACAAAGCCGGCAATATCATTACTAATATTGATGAGATAGTTCAACTGGCTGACGAGTTCTATAGAGATTTATACAGTACGAGTGGCAGCCACGACGATAATGGAAAATAGTCTAGAAGAATGGGAAATTCCACAGGTAACGCCGGAAGAAGTAAAGAAAGCCTTGGGAGATATGCAAAGGGGGAAGGCAGCTGGGGAGGATGAGGTAACAGCAGATTTGTTGAAGGATGGTGCGCAGATTGTTCTAGAAGAACTGGCCTCCCTGTATACGCAATGCCTCATGACCTCGAGCGTACCGTAATCTTGGAAGAACGCTAACATAATCCTAATCCATATGAAAGGGGACGCCAAAGACATTAAAAATTAAAAGACCGATCAGCTTACTGTCAGCTGCCTACAAACTATTTACTAAGGTAATCGCAAATAGAATGAGGAACATCTTAGGCTTCTGTCAAGTAAAGGACCAGGAAGGATTTCGTAAAGGCTACTCAACAATAGACCATATTCACACTATCAATATGGTTACAGAAAAATGTGCGGAATGTAACCAACCCTTATATATAGCTTTCATTGATTACAAGAAAGCGTTTGACACTGCCAAAACCTCAGCATTCATGGAGGCACTACCGAACCAGGGTGTAGACGAGCCGTATGTAAAAATAGTGAAAGATATCTATAGCGGCTCCACAGCCCTGTATTCCTCCATAAATAAACCAACAAAATACCAATAAAGAAAGGCGTCAGGCAGGGAGATACGTTCTCCCCAAAGCTATTCACAGCGTGTTTACAGGAGGTATTCAGAGACCTGGATTGGGAAGAATGGGGATAAAATTTAATGGAGAATACCTTAGTAATTTGCGATTCGCTGATGATATTGCCTTGCTTAGTAACTCAGGGGACCAGTTGCAACGCATGCTCACTGAAGTGGAGAGGCAAAGCAGAAGAGTGGGTCTAAAAATAATCTGCAGAAAACTAAATAACGTTTAACAGTCTCAGAAGAGAACAGCAATTTACAATAGGTAGCGAGGCACTGGAAGTGGTAAGGGAATGCATCTACTCAGGGCAGGTAGTGACGGCGGATCCGGATCATGAGACGGAAATAATCGGAAGAATAAGAATGTGCTGGGGTGCGTTTGGCAGGCATTCTCAGATCATGAACAGCAGGTTGCCGTTATCCCTCAAGAGAAAAGTGTATAATAGCTGTGTCTTACCAGTACTCACCTACGGGGCGGGAACCTGCAGGCTTACGAAAAGGGTTCTACGGGAATTGAGGGCGACGCAAGGAGCTATGGAAAGAGAATGATAGGCGTAACGTTAAGGGATAAGAATAGACCAGATTAGGTGAGAGAACAAACGCGTGTTAATGACATCTTAGTTGAAATCAAGAAAAAGAAATGGGGGGAGGGCATGGGCAGGACATGTAATGAAGAGGGAAGACAACCAACGGTCATTAAGGGTTACGGACTGGATTCCAAGGGAAGGGAAGCGTAGCAGGGGGCGGCAAAAAGTTAGGTGGTCGGATGAGATTAAGAAGTTTGCAGGGACGACATGGCCACAATTAGTACATGACCGGGTTGTTGAAGAAGTGTGGCAATGGCGTTTGCCCTGCAGTGGGCGTAACCAGGCTGATGATGATGATGATCCCCTGTTGTTCTGGTGAAGAAAAAGGACGGAACCTGACGTTTCTGCGTCGATTATCGTCGACTGAAGGAGATCACAACGAAGGATGTATACCGCCTACCAAAGATAGACGACACACTAGATCGGCTCTGCAACGCAAAATACTTCTCGTCGATGGATCTCAATTCTGGCTACTGGCAAATAGAAGTCGACGAGAGAGATCGCGAGAAGACCACCTTCATCACGCCAGACGGCCTCTACGAGTTCAAGGTCATGCCATTAGGGCTGTGCTCGGCGCCTGCAACGTTCCATCGCGTCATGGATACGGTGTTAGCAGGATTGCAGACCTGTCTTGTTTACTTGGATGACGTCGTCGTCTTCGCCGGAAATTTCGACGATCACCTTAGGCGGCTTGCGGCAGTACTAGAGGCCATCAATTCATCAGGGCTCACTCTGAAGCCAGAAAAGTGCCGCTTCGCTTACGATGAGCTTCTGTTCCTGGGCCACGTCATCAGCAAGTCTGGAGTCCGACCCGACCTGCTGAAGACAGCTGCCATCGCAAAGTTCCCGCAGCCCATCGACAAAAAGGCAGTGCATAGATTTCTTGGCATGTGTGCCTACTAGAGGCGATTTGTCAAGGACGTTTCACGCATCGCTGAGCCGCTGACACAACTAACTAAATGTGACGTCGATTTCAAGTGGGAAACGCCACAAGCCGACACATTTCAAGAACTCAAACGACGCATGCAGTCGCCGCCCGTACTAGCGCACTTCAGCGAGCACGCCGATACGGAAATCCAAACTGACGGCAGTAGCCTAGGCTTCGGTGCCGTCCTAGTACAGCGAAAAGATGGACATGAACACATGATACCTTGCGCTAGCCGGTCGTTGTCAAAAGCGGAAAGCAGTTATTCTACAACCGAAAAGGAATGCCTTGCCATCGTTTGGGCTACAGCAAAATTCCGCCCCTACCTTTACGAGAGGCCAATCAAAGTGGTCAGCGACCATCACGCGTTGTGTTGGCTAGCTAACTTAAAGCACCCTTCAGCACGGCAGGCGCGGTGGACCCTTAGACTACAAGAATAGGACATCACTGTAACCTACAAATCCAGGCGAAAACACTGAGATGCCGATTGCCTATTACGCGCCCCCATTGACCCGCCACCGCAAGATGAAGAGGATGACGGCGCCTTCCTTGGTGTAATAAGCGCGGAAGACTTTGCTCAACAGCAACGAGCAGACCCGGAGCTAAAAGGCCTCGTCGATTATTTGGAAGGGCACACCGACCTTGTACCTACGGCATTTAAGCGCGGATTGTCTTCGTTCAGGCTTCAAAACTACCTACTCGTGAAGAAGAACTTCTCACCAGTCCGCGCCAACTACCTTCTTGTTGTGCCATCGGCACTGCGTCCAGAAGTACTGCACGCGCTACAAGACGATCCAACCGCTGGGCACCTCTGTTTCTCCCAGACACTATCAAGGATACAAGAAAGGTATTACTGGCCGCGCCTAACCGCCGATGTCGCGCGTTACGTCAAGACATGTCGAGAGTGTCCGCGACGCAAGACACCACCGACAAGGCCAGCAGGATTGCTACAGCCGATCAAGCCTCCTTACCAACCTTTTCACCAGATCGGTATGGACTTGCTGGGACCGTTTCCGACATCAACGTCCGGAAATAAATGAATCGTCGTGGCGACGGACTATCTTACCCGCTTCGCTGAATCTAAAGCCCCGCCGAAAGGCAGCGCAGCCGAAGTGGCGAAATATTTCGCCGACAACATTCCGCTGCGACATGGTGCCCCAGAAGTCCTCATCACCGACACAGGAACAGCGTTTACAGCAGAGCTCCCCCAAGCCATTCTACAGTACAGCCATACAAGCCATAGGAGGACAACGGTCTACCACCCACAGACGAATGGTCTTGCAGAGCGGCTGAATAAGGCCCTCGCCGACATGCTAGCAATGTTCGTCGACGTCGAACACAAGACCTGGGATGCCGTCCTGACGTACGTACCATTCGCTTACAACATGGCGGTGCAAGAAACAACACAGTTCACATCATTCAAGGTGGTTTGCGGCAGGAACCCGACGACCACGCTAGACGTCATGCTGCCGCACGTCACTGAAGAGGAGAATCTTGACGTCGCTAGCTATCTCCAGCACGCCGAAGAAGCCCGACAGCTCGCCCGCCTGCGAACAGAGGACCGACAGCCGGCGCTACAACCTTCGACGACGCTTCGTCGAGTACCAGCCCGACGCCGACGAAGACTGAGTGAGAAGCTACTGCGACGCTATTTCGGACCCTACAAGGTCATCCGACGTATTGGCGCACTGGACTATGAGGTCGTGCCAGACGGCATGGTCCACGTTGTGCTTCTTAAACCCTTTCACGGACGCTGACGAAATTCTTATTTTGTTGTTTTCGTTGCTACGAGTATTTTTCTTTATTACTTTCGTTTGTTGGCAGCATCGGGTCGACGCTTTTTAAGAGGGTGGTATTGACACGTGTACTTATCTTTATCGGGCAACCACCTTTCGCCGCCTAACAAATGTTACCGCACAGCGCGGTACGCGCCTGCATGTATCCGAAATTTCTGGAAAGTTATCGATGCTTCTATCCGCTGTATGTTGTCGCCGAACCTAATGTTATCTTATTTCATCGCCTGACGCGAATGGTGTAGAACTTTGTGGAAGGCACGTAGGTCCCAACGATTAGTTTGGAACATTCGACGATTGATGTATAAAAACCGACGCGCTTGACCCGTTGATCAAACATTTAACGATCGCCGACCGTGTTCGCCGCTATCTTTGTGCTATAAGTGTAGCCTGTTTTTGTGGGCACAGGTTCGCCCAATAAAGGTTAGTTTTCTCTTTCGCAGTATTGCTACTGTGTTCTTGAACGTCAGCACCACGTGACAATATCTAGTTCTGCTAGATCTGCTGCGCTAGCGTTTGATGCGCGCTCCGACAGCAGTTATAGCTGGAGCGTTTCTGAACCTCTATCTCTATATATACCTCTATATTTATATATACCTCTATACCTCTATATTTATATATATATGTATATATTGACACGTGTAGTCATCTTTATCGGGCGACCACATTTCGCCGCCTAACAAATGTTATCGCACAGCGCAGTGCGCGCCCGCATGTATCCGAAGTTTCTGGAAAGTTATCAATGCTTGTGGAACCACGCGGGTCCAACCTTGTGGAAGGCACGCGGGTCCGAACGATTAGTCTGGAACAATCGACGACTGCTGTATAAAAGCCGACGCGCTTGACCCGCCGATCAGCTTTTCGACGATCGCCGACTGTGTTCGCCGCTGTCGCCATTCTTTAAGTGTAGCCTCTTTTTGAGGGCACAAGTTTGCCCAATAAACTGCTAGTTTCTTCTTTCGCAGTTGGGCTGCTTTCCTCACCGTCACTACAACGTATATATATATATATATATATATATATATATATATATATATATATATATATATATATATATATATATATATATATATATATATATATATATATATATATATATATATATATTTGTGTGTGCGCGTGCGTGCGAGCGTGCCATTTCTTCATTACATATTTCAGCTGCTAGCATGTGCCACTCCTCTTTCCGTCTGTGCATTTTGTCTCTTCGCGCTGTTTATGACTAATATTAGAGTAGGGCGGCAGTGTGCGGCAAGTGATCTCGGCGTTCGCAGACACCGGCGTGCCAAAGCTTCTCGTCTCGGAGTTCTCGCCAGTGGTAGTAGATGGCGCAATGTGTCCAGAAAGACACACGAGAAAAGAGAGCAGTTGCTGCATGACACGTCATGCATGCTGCATGACACGTCATGCATGCGGCATGACATGGCATGCATGCGGCGCAAATCATGCATGCATGCGGCGCAAATCCGAGGCTACCCGCAGACTTTGCAGTGGGGACGCTGGATAGCGTCGAGTGTCCTTATAGAAGCGAGGAAGAGGAATCCCGCTTCACTACACGCAGCACACGTAACTAGTTTCGACGGTGGCAATACGTTGGATGCCTGTATTGATTCAATGCGAAACGGATTACCGTCGACAGTTATCGTGACACCGGCTACGTCAAGTCGTTGTTATAATAAAATTTGTGAACAACCACAGAATGATAAGGCAGGAGCAACTGCGCGAATATAGGATACTGAGAGCGAACTATGAACTGTTTATTTTTCAAGAACTTGATGTTACATATGGGGGCGGGGGGGGGGGGGGGGGGGGGAGAGGCGGCCGCATCAAGGTCGATCCAATAGGTCGCGAAGCTTCGGGCGAAAAGCGGTTGAGTACAAATTGTCACCGACATCAGCAAGGGTAATTGCGGTATCACCGATTGAAGCACGGCTATGTTTGGAGGGAACAAAGATTGAGAAAGAAAAAAAGCGCTTTTTATTTCAAGCCAGACACGGTTATATTCATTCAACAAAAATAAAATATCTGGTCAATATGAAATATTGGTTACGAGCTAAGAAAACTCAAGTGTATAATTTTATTATTATTAATAAATACATTTTATTATATTATTATATAATAAAATATTATATTATTATATTATTATATTTTATTATATTGACATATACAGAGGGCGTTGACGCCGGTATCACACGCAATGCAACGCAGCTCTTGAAATGTGCAGAAAGGCGCGCTCGTAAAGTTTACCTGTTGAAATACACCCCCCTCAATCGGTTGCTTTTTTTGCTCATCGACGTTTCTCTGAATTTGGTGACGCGGGTAGCTTCATTGCGTTTTAACCTCTTCAGTCAAAAGCAGTTATTTACGGCCGCCAGACAACTGTTTACTTGTTTTCATGCGGCTGCCCTGGCCGACGGGCTTGGCGTCCGAAGATAGGACCAGCCCTCTGCAGCTAAAGCTATTGTCGGACTCCAGAGTAAATATGTTCTGTGCAGGGGTGCGATTTCGACAACCGTACGGCTGGCCTGTATCTGCATTGGCTTCCGCGCTGGAATCTCGAAACACCCATCAAATCAAATGGCGGGGCATTTGAATATACAGCTATAAAAGCTGGCCAACAAAACAAATTTCCCCCATTCAAAACCAAGATGACGTCACTTCTGTTTTTAACAAATATGGCGTCAGATCATTTCTTATTCTTCCGGAAGTGTTCCCTCAACATACTGATAACGCTAAGCTCAATGAACCGCCAATGAACCGCCATGTTTTGGCTGCCATGCAAGCTCCGCTACCAGGTATATTCACATTGGCTACATCGCATGCGCAAATATACTTACCGAGTCTTCCGACAACATCCAAGGTCACCGTTCGGCGGACGTCTTTTCTGCTCAGAGATGAAGAAAGTTTGTGTACACATGGGCCTTGAAGAACAGTAATAATGCCATAAAATTTGACTACAGTACTTTTTCTTTGGTATATTCACTTATACACTAACTCGGCACAATTAAAAAGAGGTTAGAATTAGACCATCGCTGGTGGCCACGAGGAGGGATGGTATAAAACAGACCGTACACGGCTCAGTCGGCCGTGGGAACGACAGCATTACCGAGATACAGCCAACAAACCTGTTTCTGTTTGGTCTTCGGATGTCGATAGCAACCCTTCTATTACCGATGGCCTATAGCCTACACACCACGAGCTGCACTCATTCATTGGCCCACTGATATCGACGAAAGGGACTTGCCGATGCATCCGATGTCAATTAATAATAGTTACGTGTTCGTCTATGATTGCGCAGGTGTCATGTTGGGGGGTGGGGGCGCAGGGACCATCGCAGGTGGACACGAGGAGGGCCTGCATAAAACAGAGAGTACACGGCTCATTCGGCAGTGGGAACAGCAGCATTGCGAGAGCCAGCATCGAAACTCGTTTCTGTTTGCTCTACAAATGTCTACAGCAACCCTTCTACTACTTATAGCGTATCGCCACACGACACGAGTTGCACTCATGGTTTGGCCCACAGATATCGACGAAAGTGACATGCCGATGCATCCAACGTCAATTGATGATAGATACTTGTTGCTCTGTGATTGCGCTGGTGTTATGTTAGGGAGGGGTGGCGCTGGGACCATCGCTGGCGGCCACGAGGAGGCACTGTATCAAACAGAGCGAGCACGGCATAGTCGACAGTGGGAACAGCAACATTGCCGAGAGCCACGCTCCAAACCCGTTACTGATGGCTCTTTAGATGTCGCTAGCTACCCTTCTACTACCGATGGCCTATCGCCTACACGCCACAAGCAGCACTCAGTTTTTGGCCCACAGATATCGACGAAAGGGACTTGCCGATGCATCTAACGTCGATTGATGATAGTTACCTGTTGCTCTATGATTGCGTTGGTGTCATGTTAGGGGGGGGGGGACTTGGACCATCGCTGGCTGTCACGAGGAGGGACTGTATAAAACAGAGCGTACACGGCTGAGTCGGCAGTGGAAACGGCAGCATTGCCGAGATCCAGCCTCCAAATCCGTTTCTGTTTGCTCTTCAGATATCGATAGCAACCCTTCTACCGATAGCCTATCGCCCGCACGACACGAGCTGCACTCATTGTTTGACCAACTGAGATCGATGAAAGGGCCTTGCCGATTCTTCCAAAGTCGATTGATGATAGTCACATGTTCCTGTATGATTGCGCTGGTGTCATGTTGGGGAGGGGGCACTGCGACCATCGCTGGTGGACACGAAGACTGATTGTTTAAAACAGAGCGTACACGGCTCAGTCGGTAGTGGAAACGGCAGCATTGCCGAGATTCAGCCTCCAAACCTGTTTCTGCTTGCTCTTCAGATGTCGATAGCAACCCTTGCATTACCGATGGCCTATAGCCTACACGCCACGAGCAGCACTCATTGTTTGGCCCACTGATATCGACGAAAGGGAGTTGTCGATGCATCCAACGTAGATTGATGATAGTTACCTGTTCCTCTGTGATTGCGCTGGTGTCATGTGGGGGGGGGGTGCTGTGACCATCGCTGGTGGCCACGAGGAGCAACTGTATAAAACAGAGCATACACGGCATAGTCGGCAGTGGAAACCACAGCATTACCGAACGCCAGCCTCCATACCCGTTTCTCTTTGCTATTCAGATGTCGATAGAATACTTCAACTACCGATGGCCTATTGCCTCCACACCACGAGCTGCTGCTCTGATTGTTTGGCCCACTGATATCGACGTAGGGACTTGCCGATACGTCCAACGTCGATTGATGATAGTTACCTGTTCCTCTGTGATTGCGCTGGTGTCATGTTGGCGGGGAGGGGGGGAGGTGGCGCCGGGACCATCGCTAGTGGGCACGAGGAGGGCCTGTGTAAAACAGCGCACCGTCGACAATGGGAACGGCAGCATTGCCGCGATCCAGCCTACAAACCCGTTTCTGTTTGCTCTTCAGATGTCGATAGCAACCCTTCAACTAACGATGGCCTATCGCCTACACGCCGCGAGCTGCACTCATTGTTTGGCCAACTGATTTCAACAAAAGGGACTTTACGATGCCTGCTGCGTCGACTGATGATAGTAGTCCTGCTCCTCTATGATTGCGCTGGTGTCATATTGGAGGGGGGCGCTGGGACCATCGCTTGTGGCCATGAGGAGGCACTGTATAAAACAGAGCGTACACGGCTCAGTCGACAGTGGAAACGGCAGAATTGCCGAGAGCCAGCCTCCAAACCCGTTTCTATTTCCTCTTCAGATGTCGATAGCAACCCTTCTACTACCGATGGCCTATCACCTACACACAACGAGCTGCACACATTGTTTGGCGCGCAATTATCCACCAAATGGACTTGCCGATTCGTCCAAGGTCGATTGATCATAGTTATCTGTTCCTCTATCATTGCGCTGGTGTCATGTTCATGGGGGGGGGTGCTGGGACCATCGCTGGTGGCCACGAGGAGGGAGTGCATAAAGCAGAGCGTACACTGCTCAGTCGGCAGTGGAAACGGCGGCATTGCCAAAATCCAGACTCAAAACCCGTTTCTGCTTATTCTTCCGATGTCGATAGCAACCCTTCTACTACCGATGGCCTATCGCCGACAAGACACGAGCTGGACTCATTGTTTGGCCCACTGATATCGACGAATGGGACTTGCCGTTGCATCAAACACGGATTGATGATAGTTACCTGTTCCTCTATGATTGCTCTGGTCTAATGTATGGGGGGGGGGGTCGCTGGGAATATCGCTGGTGGCCACGAGAAGGGAGGGTATAGAACAGAGCGTACATGGCACAATCGGCAGTGGGAACGGCAGCATTGCCGAGAGCCAGCCTCCAAAGACGTTTCTGTTTATTCCTCAGATCTCGACAGCAACCCTTCTACTACCGATGGCCTATCGCTTACACACCACGAGCTGCACTCATCGTTTGGCACGCTGGTATCGACGAAAGGGACTTGCCGATGCATCCAACGTCAATTGACGATAGTTACCTGTTCCTCTATGATTGCGCTTGTGTCATGTTGGGGTGGGGGGGGGGTTTAGGACCTTCGCTGGTGGCCACGGCGAGGGACTGTATAGAACATTGTGTACACGGCTCAGTCGGCAGTGGGAACGGCATCATTGCCGAGATCCAACCTCCAAACCCGTTTCTGTTTATTCTTCAGATCTCGGCAGCAAACCTTCTACTACCGATGGCGCATCGCCTCCACGCCGCGAGGTGCACTCATCGATTGGCCCGCTGATATCGACGAAAGGGACTTGTCGTTGCATCCAAAGTAGATTGATGATAGTTACCTGTTCCTATATGATTGCGCTGGTGTCATGTTGGGTTGGGAGGGTCGCTGGCACCATCCGTGGTGGCTACGAGGAGCGAGTGTATAAAAAAGAGCGTACACGGCTCACTCGGAAGTGGAAACGGCAGCATTGCCCAGGGCCAGCCTTCAAACCCGTTTCTGTTTGCTCTTGAGATGTCAATAGCAACCCTTCTTCTACCGATGGCCTCCCGCCTGGATACCACGAGCTGCGCTCATTGTTTGGCCCACAAATATCCACGAAGGGACTTCCCGATCCATCCAACGTCGATTGATGATAGTTATCTGTTCCCCTATGATTGCGCTGTTGTCATGTTAGGCGGGGGCGTAGGGACAAACGCCGGTGGCAACGAGGAGGGACTGTATATAACAGAGCGTACACGGCTCAGTTGTCAGTGGAAACTCCAGCTTTGCCGAGATCCAGCTTCCAAACCCGCTTCCGCTTGTTCGTTAGTAGTCCATAGCAACGCTTGTACTACCGATGGCCTAAAGCCTACACACAAAGAGCTGCATTCATTGTTTGGCCCTGTGATATCGACGAATCGGACTTGCCGATGCAACCAACGTCAATTGATGACAGTTATCTGGTCCTCTATGATTGCGCTGGTGTCATGTTCATGGGGGGTGCTGGGACCATCGCTGGTGGCCAGGAGTAGGGAATGCATAAAACAGAGCGTACACTTCTCAGTCGGCAGTGGAAACGGCGGCATCGCCGAAATCCAGACTCAAAACCCGTTTCTGCTTATTCTTCGGATGTCGATAGCAATCCTTCTACTACAGATGGCCTATCGCCGACACGAGACGAGCTGGACTCATTGTTTGGCCCAGTGATGTCGACGAAAGGGACTTGCCGATGCATCAAACACGGATTGATGGTAGTTACCTGTTCCCCTATGATTGCGCTGGTATTATGTAGGAGGGGGACTGGGACCGTCGCTGGTTGTCACGAGAAGGGAGGGTATAGAACAGAGCGTAAATGGCACAATCGGCAGTGGCAACGGCAGCATTGCCGAGAGCCCGCCTCCAAACGCGTTTCTGTTTGCTCTTCTGATGTAAGTAGCAACTCTTCTACTACCCTTCGCCTATCGCTTACACACCACGAGCTGCACTCATTGTTTTTTACGCTGGTATCGAGGAAAGGTACTTGCCGATGCATCCAACGTCGATTGACGATAGTTACGTGTTCCTCTATGATTGCGCTGGTGTCATGTTAGCGGGGGGGCAGGGACCGTCGCCGGTGGCCACGCCGAGGGGCTGTATAAAACAGAGCGTACACGGCTCACTCGGCAGTGGAAACGGCAGCATTGCCCCGAGCCAGCCTGAAAACCCGTTGCTGTTTGCTCTTCAGGTGTCGATAGCAACGCTTCTACTACCGATGGCCTATCGCCTGGATGCCACGAGCTGCGCTCATTGTTTGGCCAATAGATATCCACGAAAGGGACTTCCCCATCCATCCAACGTCGATTGATGATAGTTATCTGTTCCCCTATGATTGCGCTGGTGTCATGTTAGGGGGGGGGGCGCTGGGACAATCGCCTGTGGCAACGAAGAAGGACTGTATAGAACAGAGCGCACACGGCTAAGTCAGCAGTGGAAACGGCTGCGGTTCCGATAGCCAGCCTCCAAACCCGTTTTTGTTTGCTCTTCATATGTCGATAGCAACCCTTCTGCTACCAGTGGCCTATCACCTGGACGCCAGGAGCTGCACTCATTGTTTTGCGCACAGATGTCCCTGAAAGGGACTTGCCGATGCATCCAACGCCGATTGATGATAGTTACCTGTTCCTGTATGATTGCGCTGGTTTCATGTTGGGGGGAGGGGAAGGCGCTAAGACCATCGCTGGTTGCCACGAGGAGGGACTGTATAAACAGAGCGTACACGGCTCAGTAGGCAGTGCGAACGGCAGCATTGCCGAGATCCAGATTCCAAACCCGTTTCTGGTGGCTTTTCAGATGTCGATAGCAAATCTACTACAGATGGCCTATCGCCTGCACGACTCAAACTACACTCATTGTTTGGCCCACTGATATCGGCGAAAGGCACTTGCCGATGGATCCAATGTCGATTGTTGAGAGTTGCCTGTTGCTCTATGTTTGTGCTGGTGTCATGTTGGGGGGGGGGCGGCGCTGGGACCATCGCTTGTGGCCACGAGGAGGGAGGGTATAAAACAGAGCGTACATGGCACACTCGGCAGTGGGAACGGTAGCTTTGCCGAGATCCAGCCTCCAAACCCGTTTCTGTTTATTCTTAAGATGTCGATAGCAACCCTTCTACTACTGATGGCCCATCGCCTACGCACCACGAGCTGCACTCATTGTTTCGCCCACTGATATCGACGAAACGGATTTGTCGATGCATCCAACGCCGATTGATCATAGTTACCTGTTCCTCTATGGGTGCGCTGGTGTCATGTTGGAGGGGGGGAAGGGCGCTAAGATGATCGCTGGTGGCCACGACCAAGGACTGTATAAAAGAGAGCGTACGCGGCACAGTCGGCCGTGGGAACGGCAGCATTGCCGAGATGCAGCCTCCAAACACGTTTCTGTTTTCTCTTCAGATGTGGATAGCAACCCTTCCAAAACCACTGCCTATCGCCGACAAGACACCATCTGGACTCATTGTTTGGCCCATTGATATCGGCGATAGGGACTTGTCGATGCATCCAACGTCGATTGATGATAGTTACCTGTTTCTCTATGATTGTGCTGGTGTCATATTGAGCGGGGGGCGCTGGGACCCTCTCCGGTTGCTACGAGGAGGGACTGTATAAAACAGAGCGTACACGGCTCAGTCGGGAGTGGGAACGGCAGCATTGCCTAGATCCAGCCTCCAAACCCGTTTCTGCTTGATCTTCAGATGTCGATAGCAACCCTTCTACAACCGATGGCCACACACCACGAGGTGCACTCGCCGATTGGCCCACTGATATCGACGAAATGGACTACCAAATACATCCAACGTCGATTGATGATAGATACCTGTTCCTCTTTGATTGCGCTGGGGTCATGTTGGTGGGATGGGGGGGGTGCTGGGACCATCGCTGAGGGCCACGAGGCGGTTCTGTATAAAACACAGCCTACACTGCTCAGTCGGCAGTGGAAACGGCAGCGTTGCCCAGAGCCAGCCTGCAAACATGTTTCTGCTTGTTCTTCTGAGTTTGATAGCTACCCTTCTACTACCAATGGCCTATCGCCTGGACGCCACGAGGTGCACTCATTGTTGCGCCCACAGATGTCCACGAAAGGGACTTGCCGATGCATCCAACGTCTATTTATGATAGTTCCCTATGCCTCTATAATTCCGTTGCTGTCATGCTGGGGCCGGGAAGGGGGCGCTGGGACCATCGCTGGTGGCCACCAGGCGGGACCTTATAAAACAGAGCGTACACGGCTCAGTCGGCAGTGGAAATGGTAGCATTGCTGAGATCCAGCCTCCAAAGTCGTTGTTCTTTGCTCTTCAGATGTCGATCGCAACCCTTCTACTTACGATGGTTCATCTCCTACAGGTCATGAGCTGCTCTCATTGTTTGGCACACTGACATCGACGAAAGGGACTTGCCGATGCATCCTACGTCGATTGATGATAGTTACCTGTTCCTCTATGATTGCGCTAGTGTTATGTAGGGGGAGGGGTGCTGGGACCATCGGTGGTGGCCACGAGAAGGGAGGGTATAGAACACAGCGTACATGGCGCAATTGGAAGTGGGAACCACAGCATTACCCAGAGCCAGCCCCCACACACGTTTCTGTTTGCTCTTCAGATGTCAAAAGCAACCCTTCTACTACCCTTGGCCTATCGCTTACACACAAAGAGCTGCACTCGCTCTTTGCCCACTGATATCGACGAAAGGGACTTGCCGATGCGTCCAACGTCGATTGACGATAGTTACCTCTTCCTCCATGATGGCACTGGTGTCATGTAAGGGGGGGAGCACTGGGACCATCGGTGGTGGCTATGAGGAGGGACTGTATAAAACAGCGTACACGGCTCAGTCGGGAGTGGGTACGGCAGTATTGCCGTGAGCCAGCCTCCAAAGCCCTTTTGTGTTCGCTCTTGAGATGTCAATAGCAACACTCCTACTACCGATGGAATATCGCCTACACGCCACGAGCTGCACTCATTATTTGGCCTGCTGATATCCACGATAGCGACTTGTCGATGCATCCAACGTCGATTGATGATAGTTACCTGTTTCTCTATGATTGCGCTGGTGTCATGTTGGGGGGGGGGGGCGCGCTGGGACCATCGCTGGTGGCCAAGAGGAGGGCCTGTATAGAACACAGTGTACACAGCTAAGTCGGCAGTGGAAACGGCTGCATTGCCGATAGCCTGCCTCCAAACCCGTTTGTGTTTGATCTTCAGATGTCAATAGCAAACCGTCTACTACGATTGCCTATCGCCTACACACAACCAGCTGCATTCATTGTTTCACCCACTGATATCGGCGAAAGGGACTTGCCGATGCATTCAACGTCAACTGGCGATAGTTACCTGTTCCTCTATGATTGCGCTGGTGTCATGTTGGGGGGCGCTGGGACCATCGGTGGTGGCCACGAGGAGGGACTGTATAAAACCGAGCGTAAACGGCTGAGTCAGCAGTGGAAATGGCAGCATTACCCAGAGACAGCCTCCAAACCCGTTTCTGTTTGCTCTTGAGGTGTCGATAGCAAAGCTTCTACTACCGATGCAATACCGCCTACACGCCACGTGCTGCACTCATTGTTTGGCCCACTGATATCGACGATAGGGACTTCCCGATCCATCCAACGTCGATGGATGACAGTTATCTGTTCCCCTGTGATTGCACTGGTGTCATGTTAGATGGGGGCACATGGACAATTGGCGGTGGCAAAGAGGAGGCACTGTATAAAACAGAGCGTACACGGCTGATTCGGCAGTGGAAACGGCAGCATTGCCCAGGGCCAGCCTCCAAACGCGTTTCTCTTTTCTCTTCAGATGTCGATAGCAACCCTTCTAAACCCGATAGCCTATCGCCGACACGACACGACCTGGACTCATTGATCGGCCCACTGATATCGACGAAAGGGACTTGCCGATGCATCAAACACGGATTGATGATAGTTACCTGTTCCTCTATGATTGCGCTGGTGTTATGTAGGGGGGGGCGCTGGGACCATCGCTTGTGGCCACGAGAAGGGAGGGTTTAAAACAGAGCGTGCACGGCACCTTCGGCAGTGGGAATGGCAGCATTGCCGAGATCCAGCCTCCAAACCCGTTTCTGCTTGCTCTTCAGATGTCGACAGCAACCCTTCTACTACCGATGGCCTATCGCCTACACACCACGAGGTGCACTCGTCGATTGGCCCACTGATATCGACGAAAGGGGCTTGTCGAAGCATCCAACGTAGATTGATGATAGTTACCTGTTCATATATGATTGCGCTGGTGTCATGTTGGGGGGGGGGCGCTGGGACCATCGGTGGTGGCAAAGAGGAGCGACTGTGTAAAACAGAGCGCACACGGCTCACTCGGAAGTGGAAACGGCAGCAATGCCAAGAGCCAGCCTCCAAACACGTTTCTGTTTGCTCTTCAGATGTCAACAGCAACCCTTCTACTACCCATGGCCTATCGCTTACACACCACGAGCAGCACTCACTGTTTGCCCACTGATATCGACGAAAGGGACTTGCCGATGCGTCCAACGTCGATTGACGATAGTTACCTCTTCCTCCATGATGGCGCTGGTGTCATGTTAGGGGGGGGCGCTGGGACCATCGGTGGTGGCCATGAGGAGGGATGGTATAAAACAGAGCGTACACGGCTCAGTCGGCAGTGGAAACGGCAGAATTGCCGAGATCCAGCCTCCAAATCCGTTTCTGTTTGCTCTTCAGATATCGATAGCAACCCTTCTACCGATAGCCTATCGCCCGCACGAAACGAGCTGCACTCATTGTTTGACCAACTGAGATCGATGAAAGGGCCTTGCCGATTCTTCCAAAGTCGATTGATGATAGTCACCTGGTCCTGTATGATTGCGCTGGTGTCATGTTGGGGAGGGGGCACTGCGACCATCGCTGATGGCCACGAAGAAGGACTGTATAAAACAGAGCGCACCGGACACAGTCGGCAGTGGGAAAGGCAGCATTGCACAAAGCCAGCCTCCAAAACCCTTTCTGTTTGCTCTTCGGATGTCGATAGCTACCATTCAACTACCTATGGCCTATCGCGTACACACCACGAGCTGCTCTCATTGTTTGGCCCACTGATACCGACGAAGGGACTTGCCTATGCATCCAACGTCGATTGATAATAGCTACCTGTTCCTCTATGATTGCACTGGTGTCATGTAGGGGGGGGACTGGGACCATCGGTGGTGGCCACGAAGAGTGATTGTATAAAACAGAGCGTACACGGCTCAGTCGGTAGTGGAAACGGCAGCATTGCCGAGATTCAGCCTCCAAACCTGTTTCTGCTTGCTCTTCAGACGTCGATAGCAACCCTTGCATTACCGATGGCCTATAGCCTACACGCCACGAGCAGCACTCATTGTTTGGCCCACTGATATCGACGAAAGGGACTTGTCGATGCATCCAACGTAGATTGATAATAGTTACCTGTTCCTCTGTGATTGCGCTGGTGTCATGTTGGGGGGGGGGTGCTGGGACCATCGCTGGTGGCCACGAGGAGCAACTGTATAAAACAGAACATACACGGCACAGTCGGCAGTGGAAACCGCAGCATTGCCGAACGCCAGCCTCCATACCCGTTTCTCTTTGCTATTCAGATGTCGATAGAATACTTCAAATACCGATGGCCTATTGCCTCCACACCACGAGCTGCTGCTCTGATTGTTTGGCCCACTGATATCGACGTAGGGACTTGCCGATACGTCCAACGTCGATTGATGATAGTTACCTGTTCCTCTGTGATTGCGCTAGTGTCATGTTGGCGGGGGGGGGGGGGTGGCGCCGGGACCGTCGCTAGTGGGCACGAGGAGGGCCTGTGTAAAACAGCGCACCGTCGACAATGGGAACGGCCGCATTGTCGAGATCCAGCCTACAAACCCGTTTCTGTTTGCTCTTCAGATGTCGATAGCAACCCTTCAACTAACGATGGCCTATCGCCTACACGCCGCGAGCTGTACTCATTGTTTGGCCAACTGATTTCAACAAAAGGGACTTTGCGATGCATGCTGCGTCGACTGATGATAGTAGTCCTGCTCCTCTATGATTGCGCTGGTGTCATATTGGAGGGGGGCGCTGGGACCATCGCTTGTGGCCATGAGGAGGCACTGTATAAAACAGAGCGTACATGGCCCAGTCGACAGTGGAAACGGCAGAATTGCCGAGAGCCAGCCTCCAAACCCGTTTCTATTTCCTCTTCAGATGTCGATAGCAACCCTTCTACTACCGATGGCCTATCACCTACACACAAAGAGCTGCACACATTCTTTGGCGCGCAATCATCCACCAAATGGACTTGCCGATTCGTCCAACGTCGATTGATGATAGTTATCTGTTCCTCTATCATTGCGCTGGTGTCATGTTCATGGGGGGGGGGGGGTGCTGGGACCATCGCTGGTGGCCACGAGGAGGGAATGCATAAAACAGCACGTACACTGCTCAGTCGGCAGTAGAAACGGCGGCATTGCCAAAATCCAGACTCAAAACCCGTTTCTGCTTATTCTTCAGATGTCGATAGCAACCCTTCTACTACCGATGGCCTATCGCCGACAAGACACGAGCTGGACTCATTGTTTGGCCCACTGATATCGACGAATGGGACTTGCCGTTGCATCAAACACGGATTGATGATAGTTACCTGTTCCTCTATGATTGCTCTGGTGTAATGTATGGGGGGGACGCTGCGAAAATCGCTGGTGGCAACGAGAAGGGAGGGTATAGAACAGAGCGTACATGGCACAATCGGCAGTGGGAACGGCAGCATTGGCGAGAGCCAGCCTCCAAAGACGTTTCTGTTTATTCTTCAGATCTCGACAGCAACCCTTCTACTACCGATGGCCTATCGCTTACACACCACGAGCTGCACTCATTGTTTGGCACGCCGGTATCGACGAAAGGGACTTGCTGATGCATCCAACGTCAATTGACGATAGTTACCTGTTCCTCTATGATTGCGCTTGTGTCATGTTGGGGGGGGGGGGGCTAGGACCATCGCTGGTGGCCACGGCGAGGGACTGTATAGAACATTGTGTACACGGCTAAGTCGGCAGTGGGAACGGCATCATTGCCGAGATCCAACCTCCAAACCCGTTTCTGTTAATTCTTCAGATCTGGACAGCAAACCTTCTACTACCGATGGCGTATCGCCTCCACGCCGCGAGGTGCACTCATCGATTGGCCCACTGATATCGACGAAAGGGACTTGTCGTTGCATCCAAAGTAGATTGATGATAGTTACCTGTTCCTATATGATTGCGCTGGTGTGATGTTGGGTGGGGAGGGGCGCTGGCACTATCCGTGGTGGCTACGAGGAGCGAGTGTATAAAAAAGAGCGTACACGGCCCACTCGGAAGTGGAAACGGCAGCATTGCCCAGGGCCAGCCTTCAAACCCGTTTCTGTTTGCTCTTGAGATGTCGATAGCAACCCTTCTTCTACCGATGGCCTCCCGCCTGGATGCCACGAGCGGCGCTCATTGTTTGGCCCACAGATATCCACGAAGGGCCTTGCCGATGCAACCAACGTCAATTGATGACAGTTATCTGGTCCTCTATGATTGCGCTGGTGTCATGTTCATGGGGGGTGCTGGGACCATCGCTGGTGGCCACGAGTAGGGAATGCATAAAACAGAGCGTACACTGCTCAGTCGGCAGTGGAAACGGCGGCATCGCCGAAATCCAGACTCAAAACCCGTTTCTGCTTATTCTTCCTATGTCGATTGCAATTCTTCTACTACCGATGGCCTATCGCCGACAAGAGACGAGCGGGACTCATTGTTTGGCCCAGTGATGTCGACGAAAGGGATTTGCCGATGCATCAAACACGGATTGATGGTAGTTACCTGTTCCCCTATGATTGCGCTGGTGTTATGTGGGGGGGGGCACTGGGACCGTCGCTGGTGGTCACGAGAAGGGAGGGTATAGAACAGAGCGTAAATGGCACAATCGTCAGTGGGAACGGCAGCATTGCCGAGAGCCAGCCTCCAAACGCGTTTCTGTTTGCTCTTCTGATGTAAGTAGCAACTCTTCTACTACCCTTCGCCTATCGCTTACACACCACGAGCTGCACTCATTGTTTTGTACGCTGGTATCCATGAAAGGGACTTCCCCATCCATCCAACGTCGATTGATGATAGTTATCTGTTCCCCTATGATTGCGCTGGTGTCATGTTAGTGGGGGGGGGGGCGCTGGGACAATCGCAGGTGGCAACGAAGAAGGACTGTATAGAACAGAGCGCACACGGCTCAGTTGTCTGTGGAAACGGCAGAATTCCCGAGATCCAGCCCCAAAACCCGTTTCTGCTTGCTGTTCAGATGTCGATAGCGACTCTTCTACTACCGATGGCCTATCGCCTACACACCACGAGCTGCACTCAATGTTTGGCACGCTGGTATCGACGAAAGGGACTTGCCGATGCATCCAACGTCATTTGACGATAGTTACCTGTTCCTCTATGATTGCGCTGGTGTCATGTTGAGGGGGGGGGCGCTAGGACCATCGCCGGCTGCCACGAGGAGGGACTGTATAGAACAGAGTGTACACGGCTAAGTCAGCAGTGGAAACGGCTGCGGTTCCGATAGCCAGCCTCCAAACCCGTTTTTGTTTGCTCTTCATATGTCGATAGCAACCCTTCTACTACCAGTGGCCTATCGCCTGGACGCCAGGAGCTACACTCATTGTTCTGCGTACAGATGTCCATGAAAGGGACTTGCCGATGCATCCAACGCCGATTGATGATAGTTACCTGTTCCTGTATGATTGTGCTGGTTTCATGTTGGGGGGAGGGGAAGGCGCTAAGACCATCGCTGGTTGCCACGAGGAGGGACTGTATAAACAGAGCGTACACGGCTCAGTCGGCAGTGCGAACGGCAGCATTGCCGAGATCCAGATTCCAAACCCGTTTCTGGTTGCTTTTCAGATGTCGATAGCAAATCTACTACAGATAGCCTATCGCCTGCACGACTCAAACTACACTCATTGTTTGGCCCTATGATATCGGCGAAAGGCACTTGCCGATGGATCCAATGTCGATTGTTGAGAGTTACCTGTTGCTCTATGTTTGTGCTGGTGTCATGTTGGGGGGGGGGGCGACGCTGGGACCATCGCTTGTGGCGACGAGGAGGGAGGCTATAAAACAGACCGTACATGGCACACTCGGCAGTGGGAACGGTAGCTTTGCCGAGATCCAGCCTAGAAACCCGTTTCTGTTTATTCTTAAGATGTCGATAGCAACCCTTCTGCTACTGATGGCCCATCGCCAACACACCACGAGCTGCACTCATTGTTTCGCACACTGATATCGACGAAACGGATTTGTCGATGCATCCAACGTCGATTGATCATAGTTACCTTTTCCTCTAAGGGTGCGCTGGTGTCATGTTGGAGGGGAGGAAGGGCGCTAGGATGATCGCTGGTTGCCACGAGGAGGGACTGTATAAACAGAGCGTACACGGCTCAGTCGGCAGTGCGAACGGCGGCATTGCCGAGATCCAGATTCCAAACCCGTTTCTAGTTGCTTTTCAGATGTCGATAGCAAATCTACTACAGATAGCCTATCGCCTGCACGACTCAAACTCCACTCATTGTTTGGCCCTATGATATCGGCGAAAGGCACTTGCCGACGGATCCAATGTCGATTGTTGAGAGTTACCTGTTGCTCTATGTTTGGGCTGGTGCCATGTTGGGGGGGGGCGGCGCTGGGACCATCGCTTGTGGCCACGAGGAGGGAGGGTATAAAACAGAGCGTACATAGCACACTCGGCAGTGGGAACGGTAGCTTTGCCGAGATCCAGCCTCCAAACCCGTTTCTGTTTATTCTTAAGATGTCGATAGCAACCCTTCTACTACTGATGGCCCATCGCCTACACACCACGAGCTGCACTCATTGTTTCGCCCACTGATATCGACGAAACGGATTTGTCGATGCATCCAACGTTGATTGATCATAGGTACCTGTTCCTTTATGGGTGCGCTGGTGTCATGTTGGAGGGGGGAAGGGCGCTAGGATGATCGCTGATGGCCACGACGAGGGACTGTATAAAACAGAGCGTACACGGCTGACTCGGCAGTGGAAACGGCAGCATTGCCCAGGGCTAGCCTCCAAACGCGTTTCTCTTTTCTCTTCAGATGTCGATAGCAACCCTTCTAAAACCGATAGCCTATCGCCGACAAGACACCAGCTGCACTCATTGGTTGGCCCACTGATATCGACGAAAGGGACTTGCCGATTCATCAAACACGGATTGATGATAGTTACCTGTTCCTATATGATTGCGCTGGTGTCATGTTGGGTCGGGAGGGGCGCTGGCACCATCGGTGGTGGCTACGAGGAGCGAGTGTATAAAACCAAGCGTACACGGCTCTCAGGGCAGTGGAAACGGCAGCATTGCCCAGAGCGAGCCTTCAAACCTGTTTCTGTTTGCTCTTGAGATGTTGATAGCAGTCCTTCTACTACCGATGGCCCATCGCCTGGATTCCACGAGCTGCGCTCATTGTTTTGCCCACAGATATCGACGAAATGGACTACGAAATACATCCAACGTCGATTGACCATAGTTACCTGTTCCTCTATGATTGCGCTGGTGTCATGTAGGGGGGATGGGGGGGGTGCTGAGACGATCGCTGATGGCCACGAGGCGGGACTGTATAAAACACAGCGTACACGGCTCAGTCGGACGTCGGAACGGAAGCATTGCCGAGATGCAGCCTCCAAACCCGTTTCTGTTTTCTCTTCTGATGTCGATAGCAACCCTTCTAAAACCGATAGCCTATCGCCGACAAGACACCAGCTGGACTCATTTTTTGGCCCACTGATATCGACGAAAGGGACTCGCCGATGCATCAAACACGGATTGATGATACTTACCTCTTCCTCTATTGTTGCGCTGGTGTTATGTAAGGAGGGGGGGCCGCTGCGACCACCGCTGGTGGCCACGAGAAGGGAGGGTATAGAACACAGCGTACATGGCACAATTGGCAGTGCGAACGGCAGCATTGCCGAGAGCCAGCCTCCAAACTCCTTTTGTGTTTGCTCTTCAGATGTCGATAGGAACGCTTCTACTACCTTTGGAATATCGCCTACACACCACGAGCTGCACTCATTGTTTGGCCCACTGATATCGGCGATAGGGACTTGCCTATGCATCAAACTTCGATTGACGATAGTTACCTGTTCCTCCATGATTGCGCTGGTGTCATGGTGGGGGGGGGGGGCGCTAGGACCATCGCTGGTAGCCACGAGGAGGGACTGTATAGAACAGAGCGTACACGGTTCAGTAGGCAGTGGGAACGGCAGCAGTGCCGAGAGCCAGCCTCCAAACCCCTTTCTCCTGGCTCCTCAGATGTCGATAGCAACCCTTCTACTACCGATGGCCTATCGCCTACACGCCACGAGGTGCACTCATCGATTGGCCCACTGATATCGACGAAAGGGACTTGTCGTTGCATCCAACGTAGATTGATGATAGTTACCTGTTCCTATATGATTGCGCTGGTGTCATGTTAGTGGGATGGGGGGGAGTGCTGGGACCATCGCTGATGGCCACGAGGCGGGACTGTATAAAACACAGCGTACACGGCTCAGTCGGCAGTGGAAACGGCAGCGTTGCCAGAGCCAGCCTTCAAACCCGTTTCTGTTTGTTCTTGACATGTTGATAGCAACCCTTCTACTACCGATCGACTATCACCTACACACAACGAGCTGCACACATTGTTTGGCCAACTGATATCGACAAAAGGCACTTGTCGATGAATCCAACGTCAATTGACGATAGTTACCTGTTCCTCTATGATTGCGCTGGTGCCAAGTTAGGGGGGGCGCAGGGACCATCGCCGGTTGCCACGAGGAGGGACTGCATAAAACAGAGCGTACACATATCAGTCGGCAGTGGGAACGGCAGCATTTCCGAGAGCCAGCGTCCAAACCCGTTTCTGTTTGCTCTTCAGATGTCGATAGCTACCCTTCTACTACCGATGGCCTTGCGCCTAAACACCACGAGCCGCACTCATTGTTTGGCGCACTGATATTGACGAAAGGGACTTGTCGATGCAGCTAACATCAATTGATGATATTTAGCTGTTCCTCTATGATTGCGCTGGTGTCATGTTGTTGGGTGTTGGCCGGGCGGGGGGGGGGGGTTGCTGGGACCATCGCTAATGGCCACGAGGCGGGACTGTATAAAACAGAGCATACACGGCTCAGTCGGCCGTGGAAACGGCCGCATTGCCGAGATCGAGCCTCCAATCCCGTTTTTGCTTGTTCTTCAGATGTCGATAGCAACCCTCCTACTACTGATGCTCCGCAGGGGCTTCTGCGTCAGCAAGCGTTTGGTGTGTTGCGACACCACGTACCCGACCACACGAGGGTTGGACGCTCTCGAGTGTAGCCTTGCGCGGCTTAGCCGTGTCCGGGGAAAGGGGGATCCTGGAGGTTGAGCCGATGCCGGTTGTTCGGACCTTTAAGACCCCTCGGCGGAGGCAACACACCTCGTTGGCCTCTGCTTCACGTAGACGGTACCCCCGGACTGACCCACCCGGGGGAATTCGGCAGTCGCCTTTTCCTCCCCTCCACTCCAATCTTCGACTTTCTCTCTCGCCTTTTTCATCTTTGCTGTCTTCTCATCACTTCTCCTCACTTCCTAGTTTCCCGGCGGCAAGGGTTAACCTTGTGTAGGTAGCCAGCCTTGCTTATGCTGTATTTGGTTATAGCAGCGATGTACGGCTGGCCTTGGCAGGGTTTCTCTAGCAGGAACTCCTGTCACGTCCCCCTGTGGGGCTCCATGGTGGGTGGTCGGCATCGCGGCCGAAAACCCAACTGTACTTATGGAAAACGCTTTTCCTAAACTCCCTGATCGCCCTCAGAATCGAGCGCGCACCGAAGAGATCTTTCAGTTTTTCGAACGCCAAGTCCACAATTTTCCTCGTTTTTATGTGATCCACGCTGAAAAACCAGCTAAACAAGTGCGAACAACCTTCCCGTTCCTTGTATCTAAGTCTCTTACCGAAGTTTTTCGTCCAGGATATAAGGTGTCAAGGATGGCTAGCGGTGACCTCTTCTTGGAGCTCCGCGATCAAAAGCAATTTGAGAAACTGCCTCAGCTAGTATCATTTGGGGAGACTCAAGTAGTAGTCACCCCGCACCGCGCGATGAATACCTCACGCGGCGTTGTCTCGGACCATGATTTGCTGGAGCTCACTGAGGCTGAGCTGTAGAAGGGCTTCAGCGAACAGAATGTTATAAATGTCAAAAGAATTATGGTGAGGCGAGATGTAAAAGAAATCCAAGCAAAACACCTGATACTCACTTTTGGTTCAAGTGTCCTCCCTGAGTCTATCGAGGCCGGTTATATCAAACTTCGTGTGTTAGGCCATACGTGCCCAATCCTCTTAGATGCTTTAAGTGCCAAAGGTTCGGCCACGGTTCACAGAACTGTCGAGGCAGGCTGACATGTGCCAATTGCAGTGACACTGAACATTCCTCCGAAACATGCCAGAACACCCCACATTGTGTCAACTGTGATGGCGAGCATGCCGTATACTCGCGGTCCTGCCCGTCATGGAAAAGAGAAAAGGAGATTGTGACAATCAAAGTCAAAGAAAACATATCTTTCAAAGAGGAACGTAGGCGGGTGTCATACCTGTCTAAGAGCAGCTTTTCCGATGTGGCGCGTAAGGGGGCAGCGTCACAACGGCCTTCGGCGGCTGTCCGACCCACAGGCAGTGAGTCGGCAGTTACGCCATCTGCCCCGCCGCGGTTCCGGCTAGCGCTGCTCCGTCAACACAGCAGAGGGGACCATCGGCCGCGAAGGTGGGTGCAGCCGAGGCTGCCCCAACCCCCTCGGCCCCTTTCAGCGCTGGCAACAGCCGGCGCAGCCAAATCCCGCAAGGTGCCCCACCGACCTCCGGGCTGGTGGGCGCAGTGGTCTTGCCCTCCAAGGCAGGACTCTCTCTTGTAACTTCTCGCTCGCGAGAGCACGTGTCCGGCGCCTCACAAGAGGCAATGGACACTACGCCTGACCTCAAGGCGCACCAAACGCCTAAGGAGCGGCGAGGCTCCCTCGAACGATCGAGAAAGGGCAGAACCCCCGTTACAGGGCCTCGAAAGAGCTCTGTAACCTAAGGCATCACCTCCGTTTCCATACACACAGCACTTACTTACTGTCAATATGGCTACACAAATTATTCAATGGAACGTTAGAGGTCTTCTTAGGAACCTTGATGACGTGCAAGAGCTTATCGAAAAACACAATCCAAAAGTGCTGTGTCTAGAGGAAACACACTTAAAACCACAACACACAAACTTTCTCCGACCGTATGTCAAGTTCCGCAAAGATCGCGATGGTGCTGTCGTATCATCAGGCGGTGTTGCCATTCTTATTCGTAAAAGTATCGCGTGTCGGCGTTTACAGCTACAAACGCCCCTTGAAGCAGTGGCGGTTCGAGCTATTCTTCTAAATAAAGTCGTCACCATTTGCTCGCTTTACGTACCCCTACACTACAAATTAAACAAACGTGAATTTCAGTCATTTATAGACGAATTGCCAGAACCTTATGTTGTTCTTGGCGATTTAAATGCGCACAAATCCCTGTGGGGCGACTCTCGTATAGATGCGCGAGGTCGTCTTGTTGAACAGTTAATTTTTTCTTCTGGTGCGTGCCTTCTGAATAAGAAGAAACCCACATATTACTGTCTTGCAAACAATAGCTTTTCTTCAATTGATCTGAACATAGTTTCCCCGTCCATACTGCCTGAACTGGAATGGGGAGTTACGAACAATCCTTACGGAAGCGACCACTTCCCCATACTATTAAGAACACTTAAAGAAAACGAATATCCAGCACAGGCTCCCTGGTGGAAGAATGGCACAGCAGACTGGGAGCAATTCAGAAATTTAACTAGTATATCTTGGGATGACATGTCTTCTTTAGAAATCGATGCTGCTGTGGAGTACTTCACAGCTTTCATAATATATGCTGCATCTAAATGCATACGTGAAGTAAGTGGCTCGGCATGCAAACGGCATGTCCCGTGGTGGAACGATGAATGCAGAATCGCTCGTAGGAGACAGAACAAAGCGTGGGGGTCGCTACGCGCTCCGCCCACTGCAGAAAATCTTGTCAACATTAAAAAAGTTAAGTCCAAAGGCAGGAGAACCCGCCGACAGGCTAGAAGAGAAAGCTGGGAGAAGTTTTTATCAAGTATAAACTCCTATACAGATAAGGCCAAAGTCTGCAACAGGGTAAATAGAAATAAAGGGCGACAAACATATTCACTCCCTCTAGTAAATACACAGGGCGATACACTGAAAGATCAGGCAGACTCACTGGGGGAACACTTTGAGAGAGTATCAAGTTCAAATAATTATTCGCAATCATTCCTGAAATATTAACAAATAGAAGAACGTAATCCATTAACAAGAAAATGTCGAGAGAACGAGCCTTACAACCGTCCTTTTAGTATTGCCGAATTCCCCCACTGCCTTGTCTCCAGCCTGCTTCTTGCCTACCTCGGCAATGAAGTCGCCCATCGGTATAGTGTATTTTGTTTGGACTTTACCCATCGCCGATTCCACGTCTTCATAGAAGCTTTCGACTTCCTGATCATCATGACTGGATGTAGGGGCGTAGACCCGTACAACCTTGATTTTGTACATTTTATTAAGTTTCACAACAAGACCTGCCACCCTCTCATTAATGCTATAGAATTCCTGTATGTTACCAGCTGTATTTTTATTAATCAGGAATCCGACTCCTACCTCTGGTCTCTCCGCTAAGCCCCGGTTGCACAGGACTTGCCCGCTTTTTAGCACTGTACATGCTTCTTTTGGCCTCCTAACTTCACTGAGCCCTATTAAATCCCATTTACGGCCCTCTAATTCCTCCAATAGCACTGCTAGGCTCGCCTCACTAGAAAACGTTCTAGCGTTAAACGTTGCCAAGTTCATATTCCAATGGCGGCCTGTCCGGAGCCAGGAATTCTTAGCACCCTCTGCTGCGTCCCAGGTCTGACCGCCGCCATGGTCAGTTGCTTCGCAGCTGCTGGGGACTGAGGGCCGGGGTTTGATTGTTGTGTTCATATAGGAGGTTGTGGCCAAGTACTGCACCAGGGTGGCCAATCCTGCTCTGGTGAGGGAGTGCGTTACCAGTTCTAGTCACCGGGATCAGGCCACACTCCAGGCCTGTATTATGCAATTTTATCAACACGCGGATTTTTTTTTTAATCCGGTGGAAAATTGTCGGCACCGGGATTCGAACCACGGACATCTTGCAAGCGAGGCGGGTGTTCTTTCACTACGCCACCGCTGCACCTCTGAACCGTATATAAACATACTGAGAGATATCTATAGCGGCTCCACAGCCACCGTAGTGCTCCATAAAGAAAGCAACAAAATCCCAATAAACAAAGGCGTCAGGCAGGGAGATAAGGTCTCTCCAATTCTATTCACAGCGTGTGTACAGGAGGTATTCAGAGACCTGGATTGGGAAGAATTGGGGATAAGAGTTAATGGAGAATACCTTAGTAACTTGCGATTCGCTGATGATATTGTCTTGCTTAGTAAATCAGGTGACCAACTGCTATGCATGCTCACTGACCTGGAGAGGCAAAGCCGAAGGGTGGGTATAAATATAATCTGCAGAAAACTAAAGCAATGTTTAACAGTCTCAGAAGAGAACAGCAGTTTACAACAGGTAGTGAGGCATTGAAAGTGGTAAGGGAATACATCTACTTAGGACAGGTAGTGTCTGCGGATCCGGACCATGAGACTGATATTATCAGAAGAATAAGAATGGGCTGGGGTGGGTTTGACAGGCATTCTCAGATCATGAAGAGCAGTTTGCCATTGTCCCTCAAGAGATGAGTTTATAACAGCTGTGTCTTACCAGTACTCACGTACGGGGCAGAAACCTGGAGGGTTACGAAGAGGGTTCTGCTTAAATTGAGGACGACGCAACGAGCTATGGAAAGAAGAATGATAGGTGAAACGTTAAGGGATAAGAAAAGAGCAGATTGGGGTGAGGGAACACACGCGAGTTAATGACATCTTAGTTGAAATCAAGAAAAAGAATGGGGCATGGGCAGGACATGTAAGGAGGAGGGAAGATAACCGATGGTCATAAAGGGTTACGGACTGGATTCCAAGGGAAGGGAAGCGTAGCAGGGGGCGGCAGAAAGTTAGGTGGGCGGATGACATTAAGAAGTTTGCAGGGACAACACGGCCACAATTAGTACATGGCCGGGGTGGTTGGAGAAGTATGGGAGAGGTCTTTGCCCTGCAGTGCGCGTAACCAGGCTGATGATGATGACGATGATTTGCCACAACCATTAGTCCTTTTTGGGGCTAACTGACATGGCATGAACTGTTACTAACCATGCGCTTACTCCTTCGATGAATACCAGTTGCCCTTTTCCGATGCTCCTCAAGGGACCAACGGTTATTCTTACCGGTGCTCCGCAAAGGTGGAATTAGTAAAATTAGACCATTTATACCCTAATAAATATTACCGAGCTTAAAAAGCCGGTAAAGGAAGAAGGATTCGAACTCAAGACGTCACGCTCACAAGTCATCTGCTCTAACCACTTCGCCACGTGGGTAGGTTGACAGGCCCGGATATTAAGACAAGGTTAAGCATTGCAACGCAAGTGTGGGAATTTAAAAGCGATTCTTCATTTTGTGGATGCTCTGCAGTGATGGTACTTGCAACCATAAGCCATTGTGAAAACAAATCAGTGCGATTATTCTTAGGGTGATTTGAACTGAAGAACTGCGCTGTGTATATGGGACAAGCTCCACCACTGGAAAAGCCGGCGCCACCGTCGGTGTGACGCGGCATGACTGATCACATGGACTCAGCGGCCGCGTCGGCTGCTTCAGAAGCACCGAAGGGAGCTGAAAACGAATGTTTAAAGTCCTACCTGTGCTGCGGTTCTGATTAGGTGGTGAGGCTTTTTCGCCTTGTGTGTCTGCTTGACAACCTTTGAAATCACTTTAACAGTAAGTAGCTCCCTTTGGAGGTGTGCAACATGGTAGGCTGCTGCTCGGTGCCGCAGTGCCGGACATACGCAACGGAGTACGGTGTTAGGCTTATTCACACGTAGCCGGCAGACAAAAAGCTCTGCGAAGCTTGGCTCGCGATACTAAGAACCGCCAAACAGCCATCGGCTACAACTCGGGCATGCAGCAAGCACGGATGCGAGGAATATTTCTGCTAGGGTGCCGGCGCTGCGATGTTTGGTGTGTAGACAAAAACGCGCACTGAGACGTTCGCCCGCGCTGTTTGCCCGGCTAATGTCACGACGGTTTGATCTGTGAACTTCTTGATGTTAGACACTGGCAAGTTCACTGGAATGAAAAGGGAGTGGTAGAGAGCACATTAAGTAAAGGCATGGCATATGGTCATGTTTGTGTTATGAATTAACTCACTGGATTACGAAAAAGAAGCCGTGCGGAATCGCCCGCGGACTGCATGCAGTGCAACGTAACTTTAGGATTAATATAGAAACGTCCAATAATTTAGAAGAAAAAAAATGAATCGTCTCGACGACACATCACAGTCGCCTTAGGCATCAAAGTCCCTTGTTTAAACGAAATTGTGTTTGAACAACTCTGATAACGTCCGCAGAACATAGGTCACTTGTCTACTCTTAAATCCTCATATGCCGCGGCCTAAAGCTCACAGCACGGTGTGAAAACGCTCTCAGTGAAAGCGAAGCATTGTGCGCGGACAAGCATGCAGACGCGCCGTCGGTCGCCGCAAACCCGTGTGATCGCAGCATGCATTGAGGATTCATTCTATTATGCGCCATTTGGTTATACAGACCACCCTCTGTAAGAACACATTTCACATAGTTTTCGATCAGCGATTGCCGACCTTTCAGGCAAGAGGCCGGTACGGGAGACTCCATTGAGGCGACCGCGCGCAGTGTCTTTCACTGCACGCATTTGGTAAAGAGATAGTGTCTTTAAACGATTCTGTGCTTTCAGTATGCTCAAGGTTATTATTTCGACAGTAATAAAGTTTCCTCGTTTTGAGAGTACTTACAGAAATGTACAGGAGGGCTGCCGCGTCGTGCTATTATTAAGCGTCGTAAGCCAAGCCCATGAGGAGCGCGCCGCGTGATGCCTCATACTACGCAAGGGAAGCGCTTCCAACAGATGGCAACTCCGTAAGTCCTCGCCCCCAATACGTGTAGTGAGCTCAAACGAGGCACCCAAAACGACTAAGAAGGCCAATTTCTCTGTCGCGTAGCGTGTCCCGTTTGAGCTTCCAAGTTCGCTTCAGTTAACTTCTTAACCTCCTTAGAACAGAAGTAACTTAGGTACTATTGGCAAATAAAATCTAGCCGCCTATCAATTACTTGCGCGTTTAATGCGTATCGCTCCCCGCAGGGGCGTTTGCGTCAGCAGGTGTTTTGTGTGTTGTGACACCACGTACCCGAGCACACGGGGGTAGGCCCCTCCCGCGTGTAGCCGGGCGCGGCTTAGCTGTGTCTGGAGAAAGCGGGATCCCGAGTGTTAAGCCGATGATGGGTGTTTGGACCTTGAAGGCTCCCCAGCGGAAGCAACACACCTCTTCGGCCTCAGCTTCACATAGACGGCACCTCAGGACTGACCCACCTGGAAGAAATCGGCAGTCGCCTTTTCCTGTCCCCCTCTTCATTCTTTTGCTTTCTCTCCCGCTGTTTCTTCTTTATTGTCTTCTTGTAACTTCATATCACTTCCGTATTCTGGGCGGCAAGGGTTTGCCTGGTGTTATTATCCAAACTTGGGTATGTTATATAAGGTTAAAGGGGCGATGCATAGCTGGCGCTGCAGGTATTCTCCCTACCTTGTAGCATCCCCTTGTTGGGCTCGGTGGTGAGTGGCCACCATCGCCGCCGAATTTCCCAACTTTGTATGGCAAGCGCTTTTGCCCCACCGCCTGATCGCTCCCTGAAGAGGGGGCGCACCGATGAACCATCCAGCGTTTTTATGCAACCTAAAGGGTCTTTGCCGAAATACCACGTTGTTCACAGTCCACACGAAACTACAAAACTAAGACAGTGCGAATGATATCACTTTTTCTTGTAGACAAATCCCTCACTGAAGCAATTGGCCCAGGTTATAAAGTAACAAAAATGGGAAGTGGTGATCTTCTCGAAGTTCGCGACAAGCCACAATACGACAGACTCTCGAAACTTGTAGCGTTTGGGGACATTCCCGTCTCAGTAGGCGCACACAGGACGATGAATACAGTGCGCGGGGTCATCTCGGAAGATGAACTTCTCGAACTCAGTGAAAGTTAATTACTAGAAGGATGGCAAGAACAGAACGTTGTCAAGGTGCAAAGGATTAAAATAAGACGAGATTGAAAAAGAAATACCAACTAGGCATATAAACATCACTTTTGAAACCGGCATTCTTCCTGAATCAATAGAGCCCGGTTACTGCAAGCTACGTGTCAGACCATACATTCCAAACCCGCGTCGATGTTTTAAGTGTCTGCGTTTTGGGTACGGGTCACAAACCTGCAGAGGGCGTGCTACTTGTGCCAAGTGTAGCTCCATCGAACACTCTTCTGACGTTTGCAGTTCAGCAACCCACAGTGCCAACTGTGAAGAAGACCACCCTGCTTACTCGTGATCCTGCCCTTCGTGGAAAAAAGAAAAAGACATAAAAGAACTCAAGCTGGAAACTAAATCTGACTTTCCCAGAGGCACGCAAGCGTTTCTATTCCAACAATCAGTGCAGTCCTACCTACGCCGATGTGGCGCGCCGGGGGCAGCGCCACATCATTCGGTGGCCGCCCAAATCACTCGGAGAGTGACGGCGGTCACGCCATCCGCCCACCTGACTGGAAGAACCAGCGCTGTTCCGTCCCCCGCAAATTAGGGCCAGCAGACGTCCGGGCCTGTTGGAGCCAGGGCCACTGCCCGTGCATCGGCAAACCACTCCCGCGAAAGTGCCCGCTCCGCGAGCAGTATCCACCGCCTCACACGATGGGATGGATACGAGCACAAATGCGGCGTCTCAGACGCCCAAGAAACGGCGCAGCTCCCTCGAGCACGCCGGGAAGAAAAATCTCGTATCATGGGCCTGGACAGGTCTCGTGAGCTAGTATAAGCTATATTTCTCAAACACACAGCACAAAACACATACAGTATGGATACACAGATAATACAATTGAATGCCAGGGGTTTACTCCACAGCCTAGACGATATTAAGGAACTCTTAAATAAGTACAATCCAAAGGTGCTATGTGTCCAAGAAATGCATCTTAATCCTTAACGCACGCACTTTCTCTGGCAGTCTGTCATTTACCGAAAAGACCGCAACGACGCCTTTGCCTCGTCTGGCGGTGTGGCAATAATTGTCGATAAGTGTGTTGCTTGCCGGCAATTACAGCTTAAAACACGCCTAGAGGCAGTTGCAGTCCGTGCGATACTGTTTTATAAACTGGTAAAAATTTCCTCATTATACATCCCCCCGAACTATCATCTTTCGAAAACAGAATATCAAAGCTTTATTAATGAACTGCCCGAACCCTATTATGATAATGTCGACGGAGATGTTAATGCACACAACACCCTTTGGCGAGGTTGTCGTTGTGATGCCAGAGGGCGCTTAGTAAAAAGCTTCCTCTTCATTACAGGGGCATGCTTATTGAGTAATGAAGAGCCCACGTTCTAAAGCGTGGCAAACAAAACATTTTCATCGATAGATTTAAGCATTGCATCAGGTACACTCGTACCGTATCTAGAGTGGAACGTGGTTAAAAACCCATATGGGAGCGGCCATTTTTCAATTGTCATAAAATCGACGAAACCCGATGAATGCTCTCCATGCGTCCCCCACTGGAAATTCGAGTCAGCCGACTGAAAACGTTATAAAGAACTCTCCCGCATGACCTGGGAAGACACCTCTGCACTTCCTATTGATGATGCAGTGGCATATCTGAGAGCATTTATTGTTGATTCGGCGTCACTATGTATCCCTGAATCAAATAGATCGCCCTTCAAACGACGTGTCCTGTGGTGCAGTGCGGAGTGCAAGGAAGCTCGTAGAAATCAAATTAAGTCACGGAGTCACCTTCGCGGATCTCCAACTGCCGATAATCGGATCAATTTCAAGAAAATAAGCTCACTAGGTAGAAGAACACACCGCTGGGTTAAACGGCAAGGTTGGCAAAAATACATCAGTAGCATGAATTCATATCCAGACGAACGGAAAGCCTGGAACGAGGTCAACAAAATAAAAGACCGCAAAACTCATCCTCAAACTTTAGTAAACACACAAGAAGACACTGTTGAGGACCAAGCTGATTCACTAGGGCCACATCATTTTCAGTGCATTTCGAGTTCATCCCGTTACTCAGATAAATTTCTAAGATATCAGCGACAAGCGGAACAAAAGCCTCTGGATCACAAAGTAAACAAAAATGAACCTTAAAACCAACCATTTTACATGGTGGAATTTGAGGCCGCACTGAACTGTTGCAATAAATCAGCTCCTGGAGGCGATCAAATAGTTTATGAGATGATCGAATGTCACTACTGTCACTTTTTAATGCCATATTCTCTGCCAGATATATTCCATCTGCCTGGAAGCAAGCAGTCGTAATTCCTATTCTCAAAGAGGGCAAGGATCCGACTTCGGCCAGCAGCTACATGCCTATAGTCCTGACAAGCTGCCTATGCAGACTCTTTGATAAAATTGCAAGCACACGCCTAATTCATTATCTTGAAAGCAACAAAATACTAGACCTCTTGCAGTGGGGTTTTAAGGAGGCTAGATCTATGACAGATCACCTAGTCCGCATGGAGGCGAATATCCGAGATTGCTTCGTGCACAAGAAGTTTTTATTATCGATATGTTTAGATATGGAGAAGGCATACGGCACAACTTGGCGCTTTGGAATTCTTCGTGATCTGGCAGGTATGCGTGTCAGAGGCAATCTTTTGAACCTGATTCAAAGCTACCTCTCTAATTATACGTTCCGTGTGAGGGTTCTTAAAGCGCTATCTCCTCCATTTACGCAGGAAACAGTAGTGCCACAAGATGGTGTGCTGACGGCACCCTATTCATCGTAAAAATGAGTGCCCTCTGTGGGGTCATAACACGAACAATGTTTTATTCAGTGTATGTGGATGACGTACAGATATGATTTAAATCGTGCACTATTTCTATCTGTGAGCGACATGTACACCTTGGCCTATACAAGATATCTAAGTGGGCTGCGAGAAAGGATTTAAGTTACACCCCCAAAAAAGCACATGCATTTTTTTTCTACAATAAGAAAGGTATATTACCTGACCCTGCGGCCCATCTTAATGGACAGTTGCTATCTAACAGCCACGAACATACATTTATAGAAATCATCTTTGACTCGAAATTGTCCCTCACCTTAGGTATCTGAGAGCGAGATTTCTGAAGACAATGAATATACTGAAGCTCTTGTCCCGCACATCTTGGGGAAATGACAGGAGATGCCTTTTGAGCCTCTACAAAAGCCTTATAAGTCACGCCTCGACTACAGAGCTATTGTATATCGCTCTGCTGCGCCTAGTGCTTTTAAGATGCTAGATCCAATTTACCACTTGGGTATACAGGCGCTTTTAGGACAAGTCCCGTAGGAAGCCTGTATGTGTAGTGTAATGAATGGTCATTACATCTCCAACATTTACTTATGCTCTCAAGGTTAAATCAGACGTGCAGCATCCATGTCACTCATCTATTCGTGAAGTGTCTACTGCAAGGCTATTTCATAACCGCCAAGCTATTAGAGCTCCCCTGAATCTTCGTTGGAAAACACTGGCCGAAGAAACAGGCGTCTTAGTCCCAGAGAATGTCCTAATGCCACCCACTCGCCTGCTCCCACCTTGGGGTGGGAGCAGGCGAATCTCATTTGTAGAAATATCTCTTTCGTAGAAATTTCTCTTTCGTAGAAATATCGGCACGTGGGGCTCTCAGGCGCGAATGTCAGTCGAGGTCCAAGTCGAAGACCCGGCGGAGCAACGCCGCCGAGAAACAGGTGGGCTGGGCAGCGGGGTCTCCCGTCGCTCTTGACAATAGCAATTTCCCTCCACTCCTCCCGCCCTTCGAAAGATAACGAGTGTACACACTGTTTGGAGCTCAAGGAGATCATAGAGAGGCACAACAATCAAATCAAGAGCCAAAACAATCAAATAAAAGCAATGATGGAGCGCATCAAGGCGCTCAGTAGAACAAAGAACAGTGATAATGACGTCAGAGCAGTTAAAAGGAAAGTACCCAAGAGAGACACTACCAGCGCCGCTCCAGCGGCGACGAAGCTGATCACGCCACCGGCGCTGATCACGTCACTGGTGTTGACGCCGTCAGTGACGCAAGCTCCGCAGACAGAAACGGCAGTTGTTGCAATGGAGGAAGAGAAGGCGGAGGCCTCCGTTCCTCCGACAATGAAGTTGGTCATGAGCATGCTTACACAAATCTCCAGCCAAGTTTCTCAAATGTCTACGCACGTGAACAGTCTAACAGTAAGAATGGATAATGTGGAGGCCAAATGCAGCCAACTCTCCGTTAGCCATGACGTCGGATGCGCCACTGGATCGGGAAATATCCCCATCCCTGCCAGAGACCTAAAGCCTTTTCTACGCCATAAATTGAGGAATCGTTGGTAAGGCGAGTGGGATACACAAGCAATGAATAAGCTTCACATAATAAAAAACTGGGAAACTGGGTATATGGGAAGAAAGCATGGTACAAGGAAGTACTTCGTTGCCAATTAAGAATAAGACACACATAGGGTAGTCACTCTTATCTCTGGACTGGGGGCGACCCTCCGGCTTGTATTAAGTGCGACAATAGCCTCACAGTCCTCCATGTTTTTATTCCGTGCCCTGCAATAGAAACAGAGAGGAAAAGGTATTTCCCTTCTGCATATAGCGAAAATATGCCTCTTCACCCTGCATTTTTTCTTAGTGATGAACCGTTTTTTTAATCTGCAAGTAGCTTTAGATTACTTAGCCGAAACGGGCACATTGAAAATCATTCAGCCAGACAACTTTTATCACATGACTAACAGGCCTGCTTTCAAGGGCTCTCTTGGAACTCTGGTTTCATTCTCATGTTTTGTTGCATCATGTTTTTAACGAAAGCCCATTGCCATAGCCCACATCGCTACCCAGTCAGCGTCATCATTTTAGCACGTATATATTCTACGCCAGTTACAGCGGCAGTTTTTAGGCACTGCTGCAGCCATATCACACCTACCATGAGGAATTCATTGTGCACGCTATCCATAATACATCGTTGACATTACCACTTGTCATGGCGCTCTTTCGACAAAGCTGGCCCTTGCACCATAAAACACCAGACATCATCAATGTGTATCGCTCACTTATGGTGTGCGCACGAACGGCATGGCTCTTGACACTCCAGCTAATAAGTTTCACGCAATTTTATAACGAAGAGGCAAGGTGCTGCTTTGCATGTAGTTCAAAAGACAGTGCACTAACTTCCAACTATTGACGATTTATAGACAATACTGCTTTCGCCACATCGCTCCATGACACGGACGAAAACAGCAAAGTGCATGGAAAGTAACTGTTGCCGTTCTGCGTCCCGTTGCTCTCTTTCCGACCGGGGACTAAGCACTTAATCCCCAAATTTGCACACGGCACGCACATTCACGCAGTTAGTCCTTTGATGGACGAAAGCGCCCAACGACTAACGGCCCGGTTACTCCCGTTTTCCCCGGGATTTTTCTTAGAGTGTACCACGACCGATGGGCCTATCGCCTACATGCCACGAGCTGCAAGCATTGGGTTGGCCCACCGCTAATGACGAAAGGGACATGTTGATGCGTCCAGCGTCGAATGGTGAGAGCTGCCCGTTCAATTATGGCGCTGGTGTCACGCATGCGGGGTGCTTGGAGCAGCGGTAGCCTCCACTAGGAGAGACTCTACAAGACAGCGTACACGGCACAGTCGGCAGTGGGAACGGCACCATTGCCGAGATCCAACCTTTAAACCCGTTCCTGTTTACTCGTCACGTGTCGCTAGGAACCCTGCTATTACCAATCGGCCTATCGCCTACACGCCACGAGATGCAACCCCTGTTTTGGCCTACCGCTATCAACGAAAAGGACTTACTGATGCATCCGGCATCGATTGATGATAGCTACCCATTCTTCGACGATGGCGCTGGTGTCACGCACGTGGGCTGCTTGGAGCATCGGTGGCGGCCACGAGGAGAGACTCTACAAGACAGAGGGTACACGGCACAGTCGGCAGTGGGAACGGCACCATTGCCGAGATCCAGCCTTTACACCCGTTCCTGTTTACTCCTCAGGTGTCGGTAGGAATCCTACTACAACCGATGGGCCCATCGCCTACACGCCACGAAATGGAACCCTAGTTTCGGCCTACTGCAATTGATGAAAGGCACTCACTGATGCATCCAGCGTTGATAGATGATAGCTACCTATTCTTAGAAGATGGCGCTTGTGTCACGCACGCGGGTTGCTTGGAGCATCTGTGGCGGCCACGATGAGCGACTGTACAAGACAGAGCGTTTACGGTGCAGTCGGCAGTAGAAACGGCACCGTTGCGGAGATCCAGCCTTTAAACCCGTTCCTATTTACTCTTCCGGTGTCGAATCCTACTGCTACCGATGGGCCTATCGCCTACATACCACCAGTTTCAACCACTTTTTTGCCCTACCGCTGTCGACGAAAGAGACTTGCAGATGCATCCTGCATCGATTTATGATAGCTACCTATTCTTAGAAGATGGCGCTTGTGCGACGCACGCGGGTTGCTTGGAGCATCAGTGGCGGCCACGAGGAGCGACTGTACAAGACAGAGCGTCCATGGTGCAGTCGGCAGTAGGAACGGCACCTTTGCGGAGATCCGGCCTTTAAACCTGTTCTTCTTTACTCTTCAGGTGTCGTTTGGAAACCTACTAGTACCGATGGGCCTATCTCCTACACGCTGTTACGTTTCGACAGCTAGACGCCGACGGCTTCAGGACGACCGACCCAAGGAACAGACGACCCACGCAGCGCCAGGAAGACAATGACGTTTATTCGTTCGGCGACGCGCTTTTTGAGCGCTAAGCAGCTAATCAGGGATTGGCAAAAGAAAGGAAGATATCGCGGCAAGCGGGGCAATCTTATCTGCAGATTACAACTTAGAATGCGACCAGCACCGGGAATGTTACAGCTCGGCCAAAGCTACCCTTTTCGGAAGGCATTCAAGAGGATGACGCTTCTTGAACAACTGGAGGCAGGAACAGGTGGGCAACAGGATTGTCCAAGCACAGCACTGAAGCGTTTTGCAAGATCACATTGTCCTTGCGCTTGGAAAAGACTTTAAGGCGCTTCGTGGCACAGGCGTGCAAGTTGAGCTAGACATCACAGAAAGAATTGAGAAGGCACCAAGCGTCTTCAGGCTCGAAGAACAGGCCTGTGGAGAGGGGTTGACACGTCAAGGAGGAGCTGACGCTCATAATTAGCACTGCTCGCCGACTTCTGAAAGGCTGCCGAGCACGTGGCGACAGGGAGCCGGTCCCTGACCTCTGGCACGGGGTTCATCCGTCAGCCGGCACGACAGGATATGAGGGAGCATTTTGAAACAGCGGAAGAAACGCCGTAAGAACGTCAGAAGCAACCTCGCGCCCAAGCTTAGGAATGCCCGGCAGTTGAATTCACTGGGAACAGAACGCGTGATAACTGAATACAAGAATGAAAAAGACTTGCATTTACTGGCATGCACACGAGAAAAAATAAAGAAAAAGAAAACTACGGAATGCGGCTAAGGGAGTCAGCATTGGCATGGCGTTTGCCTTTCTTGTGCCGCACTAGAAAATCGAACTGTTGAAGTGCTAGAGTCCACCTCATCAAGCGACCATTTTTGTTTGACATTTGGTTTAACCACACTAATGGGGAGTGATGCGTTTCAAAAACAAAGGAAGAACCTTTGAAATAGCGTATAATGGTTTCCAGCAAGTACGGACACGAGCACAAGTAAGTAAAAACGGCCAGGACAACGCTGGCGTTGTCCTGTCCGTTTCTACTTATTTGTGCTCGCGTCCCTACTTGCTGGAAACCATTATACGCTCACCATGCACGTTGCCCTACAAACCACTCTACTAAACTGCTTTCAAATAACATGAGAGCTCTTCGAGCGCCCACACTAAGCAAGCGCATTCTTTTTCTGTTGTGCTGTAGGCTTGCTCGCGTGACGTTAGCTTTCGACTTGCGTAGACAACAGGGTGCTCCTCGCCTTTTGCGTTCACCTGACTTTAAACAACGCCATTCAGTGGTCACTGGCGTCACACTGGCCTAAGAAATGGAGATAGTAATCTGGTGGCGCGAGAACCGATGCGCTGACAAAAATGTTTTTATACGCAGCAAATGCGTCCTTACGCGCCGTATTCCAACGCACAATAGTAGGCTCGGTCTTGCACAGAGCATCTCTAAGAGGACTAGCGATATGTGCGAAGTTTGGAGTGTAGCTTCTGTAATAGTCAGCTAAACCCAAAAAGGAACGCAAGTTAGTCTTTGATTTAGGCAAAGGAAAGCTAGTGATGGGGGGGGGGGGTCTCAACTTTTAGTTCGGAAGGGCGTCGCTTCCCTTGGCCAAGAACGTGCCCCAAGTAGTAGACGTCAGTGCTTGCAAGACAGCATTTGCTCAGTGTGAGAGTCAAGGCTGCTTCCCGGATTCGAAGTAATACGTGCTGCAGATGTTCCAAATGCTGTTTCCAAGTACTCGAGAAAACATGATGTCATCGAGGTAGGCCGCAGCGAAAGACTCGGTGCCTGTGAGCACTTGATTAATTAGTTTTGAAAATACGAACAGTGCATTCTTGACGCCAAAAGTGAGCACCAGAAGGCGATATGTGCCTGTCGGAGTCATGAAAGCGGCGAGCTTACTGGCGTTCTGCGTGAGCGGCACTTGCCAGAAGCCGCGTACCATATCTATCGTAGAAATGTACTGTTCCGCGGAAACTTCCTCGATCAAGGCTTCAACATTAGGAATGGGAAGCGTATTCGTTTTTGTTATCGCATTCAGCGTACGATAGTCAATACAGGGTCTGCGTTCCTTTCCAGAACTTTCTACGATAAACATCGGTGGCACGTATTCGCTTTGCCCTGGCACAATTAGACCCAGGGTCAGCATGTTCTCAACGGAATCGTTCAACAGCTTTTCATGACGGGGCGCAAATCTGTGCATCCACCTACACTACAAAGTGCAGCTAAACATTATCGCCCTAAGTTTTACTCTATAGCTGCATATGGCTACGTTCTGAAAGTTCTTGCGTCCGCCTATCGAGTGAATTCTGAAGAGAAAATAAAACGTTATAGTCTACCCACCAATCCTTGTGCCTCGTTTTCTTCTGACAGATTCATCGCCTTAGCGGGGCTATTAACAGTTGCACTTGGGGCTCGCTATGAGAAGGACGCGCGTAGGTCCCTCGGTAGAAGAACGGGCCTTCACAGAGCACCGACGTGAAGAACCGCGGGAATGAGTGCGGAAGCGACGGGAAGCCGCTTCTGCCAAACGCGCAGTGGCAGACGGGTCGGGACCATCGAGTGGCTCCTCTTTTACCGACAAAGAAGTACGGAGAGTCCGTCCTGAGCGTCGGCGGCAGCAGCTGTGTTTATTGGTGCGGCGACGGCAGGCGAATGCGAATGACGTTTAGCGGGCCACGGATGCCAAGCGCAAGCGTTGTGCCCGTCAGGACTCCGAGTGCCGTGAGTTGGAAAACGCACAGAATCGACGTTGCACGTTGCTACATCTCATCGGAAAGTTTTCCCAAAGCGACGACGAGGTTCGAGCACAATTTGTGGACAACGCGTTTGGCGCCACGTGCGCGGTGTGTTATCGAGGGAGGTTTCTCAGCCCTTGACCGCAATCGGCGGCGTGCGTAATCAACATCGGCCTAAATGTGCGACGGTGGTGTTACGGCAGTGTCTGCACTCAGCGTCGTGACGCACACAACGCTTGTGCTTGACATCCACGTCCCGCTCCTGGTCGGTCGTATTCGCCACCCGTGCCCGCATATATTCTCGCTGCTGCTGCCGCCGACGCTCCAGGCACTCTGTTCTTCTACGTCGGTGTATCACAGCGATGACAAAGTTACCTATTGCAACGCTGTTGTAAAGAATGAGAGAAAACAAAACACGATAACAACCACAAATTTAAGTGCATCGATATATACCTATATCGATATATACCTATATACCTATATACCAATCGATATAGCAATACCTATATAAATCAATATTGTTTTCACAATAGCCTTCCTTGTACAGCCTCACTGGTTATCCTTCTTCACAGAGTGGAAGGAGGATAAGTTTTTTACATCAGCTACTGCACGACTGCTTTAAGATATGTACCACATAGGATACGTTGAAACTGAGGAAAGAAGACAAATACGCACACCCATGATCTCACGTTTCAAGAAAATGCGTGCGGCACCACATTTTACTTTTTTTCCTAGAAGCATAGGAGAATGGAATAGTCTCGACCTTCTTACAGTAGAACAGCATAAAATTGATGACTCTGTTGAACTACTGCTAAAAACAGTTTAGCTTCTACGCAGTTACGAGCTTGAAAACACATCATGTTTATGTTCTTCCTATTGTACATGATGTTTCTCCCCAAATGGCGCACTTCATGCTTTTGCATTTATGCTTACTATTCTATTTATTTTGTCATTTAGACAGTTGTCTATGTCTATATGATGCGAACTACTACGCTTACACTAATTATTTGCATTGTGCAAGCATTCTCTTCCTACTTTTAGTTTACATTTTAGCAAACTTCCATTGCCATTTGTTGGGCGTGTTCGTAAATTGAAAGCATATTTAGCGCCAGCATACAAGGACGGAAGGCAGACGACGTAGCGCATTGTGTTGTCGTCTCCCTCCCGTCCTTGTTTGCTGGCGCTAAATATGCTTTCTGTTTTCTTGCCTCTGCCTATCATTTTGTTTACGAGTACGCTATTTTCAACGAAACACTCCTGTAATAACCCTCCTAAAATGTTGACAGTATGAAGAAATAAATACAATTACTCGCTGTGAGTGGCGTAGCCATAGGGGGGGGGGGGGCTTTAAGGGGCTTCCGCACTTCCCCGAAATTTTTTCTTGTTGTCCTTGCCTGCCGACCAAAACAACCCCCGGCACCAGAAATCATTCTAGGATTTCTCATTGTCTTTTTCACACTCGAAGTCATTTCGCAGCAAGCATTGTGAACTCGGGCTGGATTTCATGGCAACGCCTATGCACCTGAAGTGACATAATGCAAGGCGCCTAATCCTTGCACAAAGTTTCACAGGCGTTTTGATTGTGGTCAGGCTCGTCGTGGCATCTCGCGGAGGCCGCGGAATCTACGGAGAGCATGGATTTAAATTCCCAAACTTTATGCGTATAAAGTTCTCATGAAATTTTGAGGCGAAAGATGTATTGAAATTTCCAAAATCGTGCTTTAGATTTTCAATTCAGGAACCTTGTGGGTATAATATTATAAACATTTGACGCCAAAGGTGCATTTGACGCCAAAGGTGCAAACGTTTGACGCCAAAGGCGCCAAAGTCGTACATCAGGCCATACATCGAGAGAAGCCAAATCAGCACACTTTCAGATATATTGACAAAACACACAGCGATTTCTGATGAGACGAAGTGTTGTGGTGGTTCACTTGTGCGGTCATGTCGCAGAAAAGAATATCAACATTTCTTTCACCTGCACCAAAGCGTTCAAGTCAACACAATAAAGCCAGGATAGGAACTACCTTCTTATTTATTTTTGGTACTTTGACTTTTATTCGTGGGGACACATTCAGCCTCTTCAGTTTTCCTGTTCTTTCTACTCACGGGCTGCCAGAGCTAACCAGAGAGCATGTGTTTTTCTCGTGTTGCCCCGCCTACCGCGAGGCTCACTTCAGTGCACGCTTGTTTTACCCTGAACGAGTAGATTTTGACCTGGCAGCGTTTTGGAACCTTTCTGGGAAGCGGATGAGAAACAGCAACAATGTTTCCTCGCCGCCATCATTGTGGGGACTCGCTGGATGGCAATGCGTTCGCATGAGCGCATCATCTTTACTTCAGTGTTATCGCAGCCTCTCCGGAAACTCTTTCGTCTCACCGGTGAAAGATATTCCTTCAGTAGCCGCATAAGGTGCTAGAAGCATGCATTCGGTTGTGGCCAACACACTTTGCATTGCGTTTTGTTTTTCATTTTGTTGCACCCGACCTACAGAAGAAAAAAAGACATCCCCCAAAAGAAAAAAAAAAGATTGTTTCGGCGGAGCAAATTGTCGCAAGGAGAAAGTTCGATTTTATTTCTACTTTTACGGAAAGTAATAGGCCACAGGCTCTTTAGTTGCCGGATACTCTTATTATATTGTTACGAAGAGTTGTGAAGAAATGGCTTCATTTGCGGAAGATGGACGATGATGGTAGCGTGATTGTAGCGCAGTCCGGCATCTAAAACTCTTCCCTGTCCTCGTCTACTCTTCCTTCTTTTGAACCTTTTCGTATCCGTGACATTTCTCCTCAAGCAGACGAAACCCGTGTGTCGAGTCAGGATGGACAAGTAGGGTAGAAAGGCTTCAGGCAAGCAATATGTGTCAGCTGAGCTTTCCTTGATCGCCGACCATTGCACAGCAAACGATCTATTACGTGAGTTCCCTTAGGCGGTCCACCACTGCAAATCGGCCTGAATATTGTGACAAGAGCTTCTGGCACAATCCACGGTTGCGTTGCGGTGTCCAAAGGACCAAGTCACCTTTTTCGAAAGATACTTGCACGTGGCGGTCGTCGTACCGCTCTTTCAAACGACTTTGCGAGGCCAGAGTACGAAGACAAGCTATTCAATGGGCTTCTTCGGCGAGACACAGTCTTCGATGCAGAATCGTCATTCTGCAGAATGAAGGATTAGAAAGTGTCCGGAGGGCTTCGCGGTAACTTTGCATGCAGGAGTGATGGCGCCTGCTCTCATGGCGCAGTGGGACGCAGCTTATAATGAATTTTCTTACTGACAGTGGTTTAGGTCTACGCTTCTGAAAAGGCCAAATATATGGCTCACTCGTTTTGCAAATTGCATAGTATTTTGATAATCATAATAGGAAATGCACACATGCGACTTTATTGCTGCTCCCCCAATGCTTGTCGAATTCAATTCCGCAGCTGTTGTATTCTATTCAAAACCAAAAACTGTTAATAAATGTTCAATAATTTAATTCCAGCAACTTCAAGCATTAATCCCACTGTAAGTAGAACATACGTATTAAGACGATATATATTTTTCTGAATTTGATGTTCACTCACAGTTTTATGAGCTCAGTAAACGTAGGCAACTAGCAAGCGAGTGAACCTTTTAAACTGCAGGCTATGGCAACCTGGCTTGGAGCACTACCGACTTTGAACGACCTGCCTGCCCATCCTCGCGGAGTTTTCTCCTGCTTTCCAATGTCATTTGGCCTGAAGATGAGCGATAAGGAACAACCGGTTGATCTTGGTGGTAAAACGCTCCTGTGATGACTGCGGGCGACTATAAAGGAAACCGTGAAGTAGCCTGCTAAAATAAAATTATCGTAAACATAGCGCAGAGAAACGAGGTTCATAAACTTAATCCATCTCTGCAGAATCACTGTCACGAGTGCAAACAGTTCCTGTACCCGTCTGACAAAATTTTGCTCTACATACTATACACGACAGTATAATTAAAGTTTCGTGCAACAATTTCTTTGTTATCTTGAACATCTACTTGTGAATTGTGTAATGTGTTTTCTTTGCAAGCTAGCTTGACCTACTGCAACTACAGGCATTTGTTTTCTTTGTGCAAGTTGTGCAGGTACAGAGATGATAACAACAATTACACATACAATGTTAAACAAGTTTCTTCGCCTATATCTTCTTGAACCGAATATTTTAATTAACAAACTCAAACAAAAAAGTAAAAGAAAGAGGGAACTTATGTGAAGGAGCGCATCAGTCTGAGGTATTGTGCTAAGACTGCAACACCGCACACAGGGAGGGGGAAAGGGGACCACGAGCGCCATGTGAGTGGTGATAATACCATGAAAAATGGATGTACAACGCTCAAGGAAAATTAAGAATTCTGATAATAGGCACTAAGAATGTATCATTTAGAAACGAAGTATAAAGTCACATCGCGTACGCTGTAAGAATGGTATAACGCCTTCTCTATGTTATGGCGCAGGTCAGGAGATATGATGTCTGTTGTATATGTAGTTGTACTATGTACATGTGTTTTATATACATGTGCTGCCAATTGTTGCTCACAGTTACGCTTTTTTAGTGTTTCGTGCAGTGCGTCCAAGGAAACGCGCCGTGCGCTATGTTTACGCTCGTCTAGTGTTTCGCGTGTCGTATTAATGCGATAGCGTTAATGGCCCTGTGTGGCAGAATATCCGCCGTCGGCGTGTCGCGTCCAACGTCGACCATCCTTCAGGCAAACTTCATTCCGATCCATGCAAAACCAACCCCACAGACCATCCGTCCACTAGCTGCCGTGTCCTCTCGGCAAGGCAGCTTGCCGGCGGACAACAACCCTGAAGCGCGATTACTGCTTGCGCAGGTTTTGCCGTGGTTTTTAGCCGTCGTGTCTACAGCAAACAACAGCACTCAATCATGATTCTTCGATGTGCCACAACTTGTCAATGACAGCGCGGACCGTCTATATGTCAACGCCTACAATACAGGAGTGACGACATCGCTGGAACCCAGAAAAAGCTCAGCCTGGCATCGATTTTCTCAGAGGGCACGGCAGCTTGCCCGCGGACAACATGTGTAAAGCGCCATTACTGGTTGTGTAGGTTCTGCCGTGGTTTTTCGCCGTGGTGTCTACAGCACACAACAGGACTCAACCGAGATTTTTTCATGTGCCAAAACGTGGCAATGACATTGCGGACCATCTACTTACCAACGCCTACCCTACGGGAGTAGCGTAATCGCTGGGTAACCTAGAAAAGGCTCAGCCTGGCATCGATTTCTTGAGAGGGCACGGCAACTTGTCGGCAGACAACCTGCCTAAAGCTTATGCTTTTACTGCTTATGCAGTTCAGGCAGCTGGGCAATTTTCTCGCTTATGGTATTGATGATAGGTTTATGTTGGTCCTGCCCTGCCCTCAGAAGTGTTTCGCCATTTTCTCTGACGACTCGTCAATGCTAATTTTGTTGCTTGTGTCCGGTGACATAGAACAGAACCCTGGGCCTAAGGCTATTGAAATGTCACAGGTCATTATCAATAGACTGGAAGAAAGCGACCGCAAGATGGACCGCATAAGAGAGGAATTTGCTGCTGTTAATGCTAAAACTGATAAGTTACAAGTAATTTTGACACTGTTTGAGGAAACGAGCAACGGAATTGATGAATTGGAATCGGTTGTCCAACAGCACGCATTGAAGTTTGTAGAGTATGAAAACATAAATGGGCCTAACAACCCCCTAGTATATGGAATAAACGAAAGTGCTGATGAAACCGAAACTAAACTCAGAGAGCAGGTTTTGGACGGTATTTTTGACAATACTGTGGGGGTCCCCATCAGGACATTAGAAGCGAAACCGCACAGGCTAAGCTCAATTATTATGAAGTTCCTTCATCCAAGAGAATTGGAAAGTGTTCCAAAGAGCTGTTTTTAACTGAAGGGCACTAATGCCAAGACGATGCTAAAGAAACAGCCAAAATAAGAAGAAAGCTATGGGAAAGTGCACTATCGGATCGGTAAACAGCCACCAAGGTTAAGCTTATCTACATTAAATTTAACATACTATGCAAAATGAACACTTAGAACATCATCCAAGATAAGCGCACACCATGCGGACATAAAGAACGCACATTCGGTAAAGAAAAGCAGAAAAATGTTGAAGCGGCAAGCTGCCCGCCTGACCCAGACGATTCAGCAAGTTCGATGGTGACGTTCAGCTCGTCACCTACGTCATAGCTAGGTTTCCTCGTTTTAAACGCGCGCAGCTCGTTAACAAAACAACAGATCTGGAATTTCTGCTGCTTTCATATAGCCCTTATATGGTTTTGATATCAGAAACATAGCTGCACGGTGGTACACAACATTGCGTGATTATTCCTTCTGGATACAATATGTTTAGGAAGGAGCGCGATTCACTTGGCGGAGGAGTGTGTATCATATTAATGAATTCTGTCCATGCGGCCCCCATTGATAGTGACATCCCTGAAACACTTTGGTGCAGGATTTCCTTTGGAAGTGTTGTTTATCTAGTCGGTGCAATATATCGACACTTCCAATTTCCCTGGTCTTCCTAAACCGATTGAGCACATTCTTGTGCAACAATGTACATAGGAACACACCGTTAGTTATGGCCGGAGACTTCAATTTACCGCCGATTACCTGGCAGGATCTAGCCTACAGCGGCGCTGAAACATCCAGCACTGATAAACTACTAGATATAATGTTTTCTTTTAATCTGACTCAAATCGTTCAAGACGATACAAGAATAACTTCTACGTCGCGGTCATTGCTGGACCTAGTGTCCCTATCCAATGATATAGAAAATGATTTGTTGACGATTGAAGACGGCATTTCTGATCCCAAAATATTTGTGAATGTGACTGCTAGCAGTATGCCCAGTATGAAACGATCCACTGTAATTACGATGAAGGACGACAAACGTGCTGGTGACAATTCAGTTTTAGATTTTTTGGAATTCTCATTTGGTCACATTGAGCACCACGCAAAGGAAAAAAAACTGCAGAAGAGCTATGGAATGAATTTAAGGCTATAGTAAACTGTTGTGTGTACATATTTGTGGCAACCCGAAAAATAAAGTCTAAACAACGCCGACCTTGGATTAACCTCGGGATCATTCACATGAAAAGAAAGCCAATACGAATGCGCAAAAGCAAAAAGTGTTCGGATGAAATTCCGAGACTTCGCTCAGAATTGAGACACACTCTGCCACTATCCAAAAAGAAGTTCTTCGAACAAACACTGACAGTGCCCCTAAAAAGTTCTTCAGAGAACTCTGGAGATATCTCAGCAGTAGGAAAGATAAAACTGAAGAAATCTTAAAAGACAATGTAAAGTTAACAGCGTCTGCGGACATTGCCGAACATTTCATTTCTTTCAATCTTTGTTTTCTAACAGTATAAACGCGAATACAGGATAGCAGTTATAGTATATTATACGTTATCCAATGGAATTATCTGGTAATCAAACAAACAGGAATGTCCAAATTGCTGCTGAATGTATATGAAAATAAATCTAGTGGACCTGACAGGATTTGTCCTGAATTTATGAAACTCTAGGCTGAATGGATGTCCTACTTCTTAAAAGTAATTTTCGAAATATATTTTCGTACGCATTCTTTACCCGAGGTAGGCGCAGGGCCCTAGTTATACCAGTGAACAAATGCGCTGATCGCACATTTGTAAAGAATTACCGCTCCATTTCACTCACGTGCATCAGTTGTAAACTTCTAGAGCACCATCATCGCAAAACATATATTACAATTTCTAGGAGAAAATAGCTTATTTTATTCATTCCAGCATGGCTTCCCTCTGATACTATCTACTTTTACACAATTAATCGAAGTGGTTCATGGTTTTGCTCCAGCCTTAGGTGAAGAAGCACAAGATTGACGTCATTTGCATAGATTTTGCGAGAGTCTTTATAAACTTCCTTATGATAAGCTGATCTTTAAATCGAGAGAAATAGGTGTCGATGAAAGATTAGTGCTTTGGATAACAGAATACTTAAGCGATCGTAAACAGACCGTAAGTTGCTTGTCCAGTCCAGTTCAAATGCTTTCAGGTGTTTCTCAAGGGTCGGTCTTGGGCTCCGTGTTATTTCTTATATATATATATATATATATAGTCAGTCATATTCAGAACGTCCTTATCATCCTCTACTGTACCTTCTTCATGGAAGTTAGCCAAAGTGCTCCCTCTTTATGAATCTGGAGATAAGCAGTGTTTGACGAACTACAGACCAATTTCACTGACGTCACAGTCATGCAAAATGTTGGAACACATCATTCAAAAGCACATCACGCTCTTTCTGGAATAAAATAATTTACTGTCTAACATGCAACATGGGTTTAAGCGTGGTTTTAGCACGTTAACGCAGCTAGTTGAGTTCACACATGACATTTCATTTAACCTTGACGTAGGCAACCGCGTTGATGCCATTTTTATAGGTTTCTCGAAGGCATTTGACACCGTTTTACATTCTAAACTTATTGCTAAACTTAATGCTGTACTGAATAATCCTAACTTGGTTAACTGGAATTTAAGATTTCTCTCATTTCGCTCCCAGTTCGTCTCTTACAGTTCGACTGACTCCGCTACTGTTGATGTGACATCAGGTGTGCCCCAAGGCTCCGTCCTTGGGCCGCTTCTTTTTTTATTATAGATAAACGATTTGCCACTTCACTGCTCTTCTAACATCCGTCTCTATGCTGATGACTGCGTTCTATATGAAGTGAATAAATCTTTCTAATGATCATTATCGCCTTCAAGAGTTGTTTTCTAGGTTTTGCGATTGGTGTAACACTTGTCAAATGAACATTAATTTCAATAAAACCGTTCTGATGTCTTTCTGCAACAAATCTTCCCCCTCCCTTTTCAGTTACTCGTCCAATGGCCGTACAGTAGATAAGGTTTCTGAGTATAAGTATCTTGGTGTCATTTTTACGCATAACATGTCATGGTCCAAACACATTGACTACATATGCAATAAAGCACTAAAAAATTAGGTTATTTGAGGCGAACGCTAACCCGATCTCCTAAAGACACAAAGTTACTAATGTGTAAATCTCTAATCCGCCCTGTTCTTGATTATGCATCTGTAGTTTGGAGCCCGCATAAGCAGTTAGAGATTAATAAACTAGAGGCTATACAGAAAAAAGCTGTGCGATTTATATGTCATCGCTACGATCGAGACTTTTCGCCCTCTTCAACACTTTCTTCCTTGAACCTAAACACGCTCTCTTCTCGTCCCCGTGTCGAATCATTAAAATCCTTGCATTGCATTGTCAATTCTTTAGTTAGGCTCTCAAATGATAATTACATTAACTTCGCGCCGGGATCATCAACGAGAAGTCTTCATGACCTCAACTTAATACCCTACTACGCACGTACTAACATGTTCAAATTTAGCTTTTTTCCCCGCTCAATCGAAGACTAGAATTCATTACCTGGATCCATTCGCTCAGGCTCATCCCAAATTTTTGCAACCTCGATCCCAGATGCATAATCATGGGTATGGGTATGGGCATAATCAGGCATGGGTGGCCTGGCAGCATTTGTATAACTTCTTGTGTATTCTTTCATCAGTGCTCTTTTGTGAAAGTGTTCACTTGTGTTTACCGCTGTATACCCCAATGCATTTTCTGTACATTTCTTAACCCACTCCTGCTATAGCGCAAATTGCGCTGCAGTATGTATAAATAAAATAAATAATATATATATATATATATATATATATATATATATATATATATATATATATATATATATATATATATATATATATATATATATATCCGATATCTCCTCTGTTGCTGAACAGGCGGTCAGACGAAAGCTTTTTTCAGATGCCTGCCTAATATATTCTACCTTAAGCAACATTCAGGATCAGCTGAGAATCAGTCGTTCTTTAGAAAATTTCAGCGAATGGTGTGAATAATGGGGTTCGAATATAAACTAAAATAAATCAACATACACGCATATGACTAAGAAAGTGAACGTTCTGCCTTTCAACTACTACATCGTTGGTAATTTGGTAGTTCGTGCTAAACAGTTCAAATATTTAGGTGTTGCAGTCACGCATAATCTGACAAGCCTACGCACATAGAAAATGTGTGCCGAAGGTGAACCACAGACTAGGTTTCTTCAGGTAAAAACTACATCAAGCTTCGCGATAAGTAAGCCGATAGCTTATAAAACGTTTGCTAGACCTTTACATCAATGGACCTCAATCATCTGGAGCCCTCATCAAAACGCAATGACTACAAGGTTAAAAAAAGTTTAACATCATGCCGCACTCTCCTTATGCTGAAAGTAACCCATTAAGATTGCGTCACAGAGATGTTGCAGTCTTGTGAACTGGAAACTAGAAGAACGAAGGCAAACGAATCTCTCAAAGTGTATTTAGGATACTACATGCACATTCAAAAATCAACAAATGTCATCATCATCATCATCAGCTTGGTTACGCCCACTGCAGCGCAAAGGCCTCTGCCATACTGCTCCAACTGCCCCAGTCATGTACTAATTGTGGTCATGTTGTCCCTGCAAACTTCTTAGTCTCATCCATCCACCTAACTTTGTGTCGCCCTCTGCTACGCTTCCCTTGGAATACAGTACGTAACCCTTAATGACCATCGGTTATCTTCCCTCCTCATTATATATCCTGCCCATGACCCCCCCCCCCATTTCATTTTCTTCATTTCAACTAAGATGCCATTACCTCGAGTTTGTTCATTCACCCGAACAGCTCTTTTCCTATCGCCTAACGTTACACCCATCATCCTTCTTTCCATAGCTCGTTGCGTCGTCCTCAATTTAAGTAGAACCCTTTTCGTATGCCTCCAGGTTTCTGCCCCGTACGTGACTACTGGTAAGACACAGCAATTATAAACTTTTCTCTTGAGGGATAATGGCAACCTGCTGTTCATGATCTCAGAATGCCTGCCAAATGCACCCCATCCCATCCATATTCTTCTGATTATCTCCGTCTCATGATCCGGATCAGCCGTCACTACCTGCACTAAGTATATGTATTGCCTTACAACTTCCAGTGTCTCACTACCTATCGTAAACTGCTGTTCTCTTCCGAGACTGTTAAACATTACTTTAGTTTTCTGCAAACTAATTTTTATACCTACCCTTCTGCTTTGCCTGGCTAAGGGTACCACCTTAGCCATTTTCCAGTCTCTCGGAACCTGTCTCTCCCCTAACGATTTTGAATACAATATGTGAAGGTACTTTGCCACCCACTCAGCATACCGTTTTCAATATTCACGTGGGTTGTCATCGGGATCACACGATTTTTTTATATCAATATTTCATCATCATCATCCCCATTATCATCAATCTAGTTTCGCCCACTGCAGGGCAAAGGCCTCTCCCATTCTTTTCCAACTACGCCAGTCATGTAATAATTGTGGCCATGTTGTCCCTGCAAACTTCTTAACCTCACCGGCCCATCTAACGTTCTGCCGCCCTCTGCTACGCTTCCCTTCCCTGGGAATCGAGTCCGTAATCCTTAATGAGCATCGGTTATCTAACCTCCTCATTACATATCCTGCCCATGCCCCCCCCCTTTCTTTTTCTTGATTTCAACTAAGATATCATTAAATCGCGTTTGTTCCTTCACCCAATCTGCTCTTTTCTTATCCCTTAACGTTACACCTATCATTCTTCTTTCCATAGCTCGTTGCGTCGTTCTCAATTTCAGCAGAACCCTTTTCGTAAGCCTCCAGGTTTCTGCCCCGTACGTGAGTACTGGTAAGACACAGCTGTTATATACTTTTCTCTTGAGGGATAATGGCATCCTGCTGTTCATAATCTGAGAATGCCTGCCATACGCACCCCAGCCCATTCTTATTCTTCTGATTATTTCAGTCTCATGATCCGGATCCGCAGTCACTACCTGTCCTAACTAGATGTACTCCCTTACCACTTCCAGTGCCTCGCTACCTATCGTAAACTGCTGTTCTCTTCCGAGACTGTTAAACATTATTTAGTTTTCTGGAGATTGATTTGTAGACCCACCCTTCGGCTTTGCTTCTCCAGTTCATTGAGCATGCATTGCATTTGGTCCCCTGAGTTACTAAGCAAGGCAATGTCATCAGCGAATCGCAAGCTACTAAGGTACTCTCCATTAACTCTTATCCCCACTTTTTCCGAATCCAGGTCTCCGAATACCTCCTGTAAACACACTTTGAATAGCATTGGAGAGGTCGTATGTCCCTGCCTGACGCCTTTCTTTATTGGGATTTTGTTGGTTTTTTTATGGAGGACTACGGTGGCTGTGGAGCCGCTATAGATATCTTTCAGTATTTTTACATACGGCTCGTCTACACCCTGATTCCGCGATGCCTCCATTACTGCTGAGGTTTCGACTGAATGAAACGCTTTCTCGTAATCAATGAAAATTTTTAGCGTGTATCAAATATCTACGAGTGCTATGTATGTATTCTGAGTTTCATGCGGCAGAATACGCATTTAATATGGTAAACAATTTGTTTACATTTATTGTGTAGATGACAAGTTGCTTTACTATCAGCTGCAAAAGGTCATCGCCAATATTTGTTTTTTGGTACATTAGATGATAATTGATTTGCCTGTGAATATATGAGCATAAAGAAACCTAACTGCACCAAATTTACATGTACACATTCTGTTGCCCTAGTAACTAAGGAATTTGTCAAAGGAAAGTGCTATATATGAGTTGCGTCGCTTTTTATTACTAACTAAATGCTATCTCAACTTGATGCCAAGAGAGAGACAGAAAAATCTGAATACAAAAGAGCACACGAGCGTAGAATGCTCATACGCTCTGCAGTGGGTGGTCCCTTCAGCCCACTGGCCTTAGCTGCCCTTTTCACTCGGTTGGCCAGGTGGAGATGGTCCGTCGAGCCGGAGCTGGACAGTGCTGCCTCCCATTGTCACGTGGCAATAAAACTTGGAAGCCTTGTGGAAGCCCCAACCAGTTCACAGTTAGTTGCACCCTCTCATGCTTCCCAGAGACACAGCACAGCCTGAAAAAACAATTTCAGCAAGCATGTCTACAAATTCGCCATGACATCAATAAATATTTGTTTCTATGCAATAAGGTTACCCCATTACCCTTTTTATGGCAATAAGTATTGGTAAAAAAAGGAGATCTGTCTAACTTTGGAATGAATGTAAACGGAAAGAGCAGGTACGTTCAGAGCCATATGTGAAGGCGCTACAGAAAAAATTATAGGGATTGCGTTTGAGTGACAGGAATTTTTATAGCGAATACAAGCAACACATAAGCAGTTTCTTTGAGCCTGGGTAGAGTATTTCTGTTTGCGAAGCGCCGAAAGAAGTAAAGCTTGTGCTAGACAACCAGAAGAGCTCTCTTAGTACCCACTTCAGATCACCCTCTAAGCTATTGGTGAAAGCCAAAATACAGCTTGTATATGTACAACTCTTGGCTTGTGATATGAGACTCTTATTAGAAAAACAATAAATGCAATGTATATATATATATATATATATATATATATATATATATATATATATATATATATATATATATATATATATATATATTACCATGTTCTATGAGACGGCAGAATAGAAGTGCTACATACTTTCCCGGGGAAGTAACATAATTGGCAAGAATGTTCTGACTCAAAACAATATTTGGGCTTTTTCAACACTGACTGACAAGTAACTGAGAAGGTTGGTGCGTTTTCATCTTTAACTTCTGAGTGCGAGACAAGGGAAAGAAGGTAGACCGCGGTACACAAAAGCTATCAGTTACACATTTATTTTGCTGGAAGGATTAAACAAAATATGCATTCTGCATGTGCACTTGTACTGCACAATTCTTTCAGAAAGAGAGTACAACTTGCAATACAAAAGTACAAAAGCATAACAGTACTTCCATAAAAAATAGAATATATAAGCACGGAGTGAATGCTATTGGATGCCATCTAGAGAGTATTATTCTTGGTTCCTCACTGAGTTTGTTTGTCAATCGGTTGCCGCAGGTGAACAAACCCCATGAATCATCTAAATCTGGCCGGCAGGATAAGTGGTGCCAGTGCATCATCAACAGGGACAAGTAAACCTGTCCCTTGAGTGAATAATGGTGCTCCCCTGGGTGCATGTCGAGGCACCAGCCAGTCTGCCCCATGAACATATTACCAAATATGCAGATGATCAAATGAATAGACCTCCCTACCGCTGACGGACACCAGACAAATTTGTTGGTATCTATTACTAAGCAAGCCTGGATGCCTGGATTTTGCCTGGATTTCCTTCTCGCTTTCCTTGTCGACAGTTATGCACATATATTACAAATAATGTAGGCCGTATATGCACGAGTTCATTAGTGAATTGAAAACGCCAGCGGGCAAGCAAGTATCTGCTTGTTTACAGATATCAGCAAATTTGTCTAGTGCTTATCAGAGGCAGTGTACTGTATTCCTTTCAGATGTGACAAATTTGCACAGGGCAGACACGGCGGTAACTTAGTGTGTGCCAAAGAGATCACTATATTTCATTCAAAAAACCAGTGTCCTCACCTGACTTGGTCGTGCATTGCCACAATAAGACTTCAGGCTGGATAAAGATTTTTCATCTGTTTTCACTCACGGTGAGCAATTTATAAGAGAAATCAGTAACAACATAATTAATACCACATGCATAAGATGTGTGGGCTAGGCCCCATTATCAGTGTATGAAAAAAGGCACCCTTTCCAGATGACAAGAAACAAAAATTTGTCTGTGCCTATTTACTTTTATTACACAAATACCTTTTATCTTTCAGCATTGCCATTTGTTGGCCGTGTTGCTAAACTGACTTGGAAAGCATATTTAGCGCCAGCAAACAAGGACGGAAGGAAGACGGCACCACAATGCACTGACTTCAACTGAAAATCAAGTGGCTGAAGTTAGCGCATTGTGGTGTCGTCACCCTTCCGTCCTTGTTTGCTGGCGCTAAATATGCTTTCCAACCTTTTATCGTGACCTTATGCCTTCTTATTAGAACTTACACCTCCCCATTGAAAAATTTCTGCTCTATATAAGCACACGTCTAGCGCTACTGATACTTTTAGTCTTTGCATCAAAAGAGTCAGTTGTTAGCAGTGGTCATGTTGTATAGTCTCCCTTCCCTCCCTGCAATAAATTTTGTCGTGAAAAGTTATATGAACTGCCAGGTAAACTCAAAAGGACACTCCAGATTTCACCTAGCGGACATGGCTGGTCTTCAGGAGATGCACAAATACGAAGATAGGTATCTGTTGGCATACTGCACCAACAGTAGGTCCAAGCTAGCTTCGACATTGCTGCAATACTCCTGCTTTCACACGGCTACAGTGCTTAGGTATCACAGAAGTGTAAGTGCGTAACAACAAAAACAAGCACGCACACCAACCATGGATTTGACACCAGCAGTCACGACAAGTTGTTGAAGTCAGTGCATTGTGGTGTAGTCTTCCTTCCGTCCTTGTTTGCTGGCGCTAAATGTGCTTTCCAACCTTTTATTGTGACCTTTTCGTTTTTATTAGAACTTACACCTCCCCATTGAAAAACTTCTGCTCGATATAAGCACACGTTAGCGCTACTGATATTTTTAATCTTTGCATCGATAGAGTCAGTTGTTAGCAGTGGTCATATTGTATAGCATCCCTTCCCTCCCTTCGTTAAATTTTGTCCTCAAAAGTTATATGAACTGCCAGGTAAACTCAAAAGGACACTCCAGATTTCACCTAGCGGACATGGCTGGTCTTCAGGAGATGCACAAATACGAAGATAGCTATCTTTTGGCATACTGCAGCAATAGTAGGTCCAAGCTAGCTTCGACATTGCTGCAATACTCCTGCTTTCACACGGCTACAGTGCTTAAGTATCACAGAAGTGTAAGTGCACAAGAACAAACACAAGCAGGCACACCAACCATGGATTTAACATCAGCAGTCACGACATAGGCTGTTTTATGTAGCTAAAACATTTACTAATATGTGGAAAACGGCTATAAATACTTGCATACCCGACATAAAACCTTAAGAGTTGCAGTACATATGTGCTTGTTCTAGACACTGTTGCGTTTCGCCTGCGACACGTGGTTTTGCCGGCGCGACTGCGGCGGGGCGGCAGACATTTTGGCCCGATCGTCGTCGCCGCAACGCTCATCGCCAGGTGTTTCCAGGCGCGACTGCGGCGATGCGACCGCAAAGGATCACCCTCTCCTTCCAGTCATTGTGCCCGAACCAGGCGATGCGAAAGCAGGGATCATCCTCTCATTACAGTCATTGTGCCCGACCGGCAGCGCTACGACAGTGTGCTACGACATTGTGCTACGACATTGTGCTACGACATTGTGCTACGACATTGTGCTACGGCAGCGCTACGACAGTGTGCGTCACCATTAGCCCATTGTACATTCACGTGCTCGTCTGTTGAGGGGTTCCTTCTTGCCCTCAACTGCGAGAGTATAAAAACAGCTGCCCCCGGACGCCAAGAGGAGGGCTCCGATTTCTTCTGTTGAGTAAAGTGCTCTCCCGTCTCTCTACTTCGGTCAACCTGACCGCCAACTCTTTGCGATGTTAAAATAAACAAGTTGTTTTGTTGTTACCAGTCGACTCATGCTTTGCCGGGACCTTCGGATGCTTCCAGTTGTACCCCAGGCCGCCAGGCCAACGCTACCCTTGGGGCTTGCGACCCAGGTACAACCACGGGCGTCAGCGCCGAGTTCCCAACAGATCGTACCAGCGGTGCGATCCCAAACATCTGGTTGGCAGCGGTGAGATCGCCTCCGACTTCAAACAACTGTCTGCCAGCGGTGAGATCGCGACAACGGAGGCCAGCAGCGAAGAGATGCAGTTGACTGTATGCTGAGCAGCTCAACGACGATCCGGGAGCAGTGCAACGAGCCCTGTGTGACGACTGGTTGCCTGCAGCGGAACGACTGCGCGGAATTCCTGCCTGCGAGGTTTGGTGAGTGCGGGACTTTCTTCTTCTGAGCTTTGCCAGGCTTTTGTTAGTGTCAGAAACAGAGCTGGTAATTGTGGTTGTCGTTGCTGCCGGGTTAGTTTGCGGCAAGACAATAGTAAGCAGTAGAGAAAGCAGCATTCAGAGCAGCCATGGATTTGAAGTCGTTGCGCAAACCGAAATTGTTGGAGCTTGCAAGAGAGTTGGGTCTGGATGTCTCGGACAAACTCAGAAAACCAGAACTGCTAAAGGCTATTCTTGAGTTAGAGGCTGAGGATGACGAGCTGTCGGAATGCCTTGAGACTATTGAGGAGAGGTCAAAAAGACAGGAGCGCGAACTTAAAGAGCAAAAAGAGAGACAGGAGCGCGAACTTAAAGAACAGAAAGAAAAAGAAGAGCGTGAACGTAAAGAACAGAAAGAGCGAGAGCAACAAGAGAAAAAAGAAGAGCGCGAACACGCTTTGGAAATGAAGCGTCTCGAGGTAGAGATGGAACGCGCTCGTAATGGAAGTCAGGCACACGGTGCAGGAGAACGAGTATTGTTCAAAATGACTGACCTGATGCGGCCGTTTAAGCTTGGAGAGGACATTGGTTTGTTCCTGGTTAACTTTGAGCGAACGTGCGAGAAGCAGGGGTTCTCTCGGGAAACGTGGCCACAGCGCTTGCTCACTTTGTTACCCGGCGAGGCGGCCGACGTAGTCGCTCGCTTGGATAGAGAGGAGGCAGAGGATTTCGACAAAGTAAAATCAAGTCTGCTAAAAAAGTACCGGCTGTCTGCGGAAGCGTTCCGTCGGAAGTTTCGGGAAAATGAGAAAGGCAAAAGTGAGTCATATACAGAGTTTGCGTATAGGCTTATGTCAAACATGCAGGAGTGGCTCAAAGAAGAGAAAGCGTTTGGTGACCACGATAAAGTTCTGCAGTGTTTCGGGCTAGAACAGTTTTATAGTCGGTTACCGGAGAACGTGCGATACTGGGTCTTGGATAGGCCAGACGTTTGTACGGTGGCTAAAGCCGCTGAGCTAGCCGAGGAGTTTGTGACGCGTCGGGCTCGCGGAGCTAAGGACGGTCAAAAGGGTGAATTTGGCTTGAAGTTTGAGAGGCCGAAGTTCACAGCCATGAGAGCAAAGGGGAACACGCGTAGTGCGGATGCGAGTGGAAGCAGTGCGACCGAACCTAAGGAGACGGCGGCAGCCGAAGCCGAACGCAGAAAGCGGTTCGAGATGAGGCAAGCGCGCGTTTGTTATACGTGCCAGAAGCCGGGTCACTTTTCGGCGCAGTGTCCGGAAACAACACCAAAAGTTGTGTTTTTTTCAATAGGCAGCACTGACGAGAACATGAAGCTTCTCGAGCCTTACATGCGAGACCTCCTCGTGAACGGGAAAGAGTGCCGAGTGCTTCGCGATTCCGCCGCTACGATGGATGTAGTTCACCCGTCTTCTGTAGAACCCCATATGTTCACGGGCGAGTGCGCGTGGATCAAGCAAGCCGTGGAAGCTCATAGCGTGTGTCTGCCAGTAGCAAAGGTGCTTATTGAAGGACCTTTCGGAGCGCTTGAGACAGAGGCGGCAGTGTCATCTATGCTGCCACTCCAGTACCCGTACCTATTTTCAAACAGGTCCGATCACCTCCTGCGCGAGAAGGGGCTTTTGTTTGGTGAAGCTAGTGTTCAGGCCTTAACCAGATCGAAGGTTCGGGAGCTCGCTGCAAAGGCGGTAGTTGCGGGGCCGACGTTATCAAACAACGAAAAAGGGTCAGAGGCGCAGCAAGCTGATATTCAGAGCACGCCCGAACTGAATAAACTTGAGTCTGTAACGTTAAAGGCACCAGATACCGGAGAGGAAAATCCCGATGCGGGAAAGTTAGAAGAGCTATCTACTGATTTGCTCATCGCGCCTACGTCAGACGGACTTAATAGGTTGCTAAAAGTCAGCCGGTCGGCTTTGATAGCCGAGCAAAAAAAGGATGGCAGCCTGGAAAACGTGCGCTGCAATGTCAAAGAAGGTATCGCCAGGAAAACTGCGCGTTTTGTGGAAAGAGGTGGAGTCCTGTACCGGAAGTATCTAGACCGCAGAGGAGTGGAGTTCGATCAGCTGATCGTGCCTCAATGCTATCGTCAGGATCTGTTGCGCTTGACGCACGGGGGTTCGTGGTCCGGACACCTAGGAGTTAAGAAAACTAAGGACCGTCTCTTGCAAGAGTACTATTGGCCAGGGTGTTTTCGGGACGCAGACCATTTCGTGAGGACATGTGACACTTGTCAGCGGGTGGGCAAACCAGGGGACAAATCAAGGGCGCCGTTGAAATTGGTACCTATCATAACGGAGCCTTTTAGACGGCTCGTTATTGATACAGTGGGACCTCTGCCGGTAACAGCCACGGGGTACAGACACATTTTGACTGTGATCTGCCCAGCGACAAAGTTCCCTGAAGCAGTGCCGCTTAAAGAACTCAGCTCAGTTGAGATAGTCAATGCACTACTGTCCATATTTGCGCGAGTTGGTTTTCCTGCGGAAATCCAATCAGATCAGGGCACAGTGTTTACTAGCGCTTTGACGACAACTTTTCTCGAAAGGTGTGGGGTAAAGCTGCTACACAGCTCAGTGTACCACCCACAGTCGAATTCCGTTGAGAAGCTCCACTCCGTCATGAAGCGCGTGTTGAGAGCGTTGTGTTTTGAACATCGAACTGACTGGGAGCTGTGTCTGCCTGGGGTGATGTTTGCATTGAGAACCGCGCCGCATGCGGCTACGGGGTTTTCGCCAGCTGAGCTGGTGTACGGTCGCTCGCTTCGGTGTCCGCTTCGCATGCTTCGAGAATCGTGGGAAGGCAGGGGCGACGACCCAATCGTGGTGGAGTACGTACTTAAGCTCCTCGAACGCTTAAGAAGGGCACAGGAGTTGTCAGGTGAAGCAATGACAAAGGCCCAGCAGAGGGCCAAGGTTTATTATGATCGGACAGCCAGGGCCCGTCGTTTTGAGGTGGGCGATGAGGTCATGATATTGCGCATATCGCTAAACAACAAACTAGACGTGCAGTGGGAGGGCCCAGCACGAATTGTTCAGAAACTGTCGGACGTTAACTACGTGGTAAGTCTGCCAGGAAAGCGGAAAGCACAGCAAGTTTACCACTGTAATCTGCTCAAACCTTATAGACAAAGGGAAGCAGTGGTGTGCATGATGGTAAACGTTCCTGAAGAGCTTCCGGTCGAGCTTCCGGGACTAGGCTCAGTGACGAACAGGGAAGACACCGGTCAAGTCATTAGTGACCTTATCAGTAAAGCACCGCTGTCGCCCGAGCAGAAAACCGAACTACACCAGCTATTACAAGAGTTTCAAGGTCTGTTCTCTGAGAGGCCTGGTAGGACTTCTGTACTTACTCATGATATAGAACTTACCTCCCCAGAGCCAGTACGATCCAAGGCGTATCGGGTGTCACCCCGCCAGAGCGATATTATGGAGGCTGAGGTAAAGAAAATGCTACAGCTCGGTGTTATTGAGGCAGGTGGGAGTGATTATACCTCCCCTTTGATTTTAGTTGAGGTACCGGGCAAGGCACCTCGTCCTTGCGTCGACTACCGCAGGCTTAATTCCATCACTAAGGATCAAATTTATCCGATCCCTAACATCGAGGAGCGCCTTGAGAAAGTTAGTAGCGCTCAGTTTATTTCCACCCTAGATCTTGTCAGGGGTTATTGGCAGGTTCCACTTACAGAAGAGGCTAGTAGGTATGCGGCGTTCATTTCACCAATGGGAACATTCCGTCCTAAAGTGTTGAGTTTTGGTTTGAAGAACGCGCCATACTGTTTTTCAAGCCTCATGGATAAAGTGTTGCGGGGACAGCAAGAATTCGCTTTACCATATCTAGACGACGTAGCGATATTCTCCGCATCCTGGTCTGAGCATATGGCACACTTGCGGGCAGTGCTAACCCGCCTGCGCGAAGCGGGCTTGACAGTAAAGGCTCCTAAGTGCCAGTTAGCACAGGCCGAGGTTGTCTACCTCGGTCACGTGATTGGTCAGGGTCGTCGCCGCCCCTCTGAAATAAAAGTGGCCGCTGTGCGAGACTTTCCGCAACCGCGCACCAAGACCGATATTCGGTCGTTCTTGGGTGTCGCCGGCTACTATCAGAGGTACATTCCCAGGTACTCTGATATCGCGGCTCCCCTGACGGATGCTCTAAGAAAAACAGAGCCTCAAACAGTCGTCTGGGACGAGACAAAGGAAAGAGCTTTTAGCGCCCTAAAGAGTGCCCTAACAAGCCAGCCTGTGCTACGATCGCCAGACTATACAACAGGGTTCATTGTTCAGTGCGATGCTAGTGAGCGAGGCATGGGCGTTGTACTGTGCCAACGGGAAAATGGAGAAGTAGAACACCCCGTCCTGTATGCTAGTCGTAAGCTGACCAGTCGTGAGCAGGCGTATAGCGCCACCGAGAAAGAGTGTGCGTGTCTCGTGTGGGCCGTTCAGAAATTGTCATGCTATCTAGCCGGCTCGAGGTTTATCATTGAGACGGATCACTGCCCTCTCCAATGGCTGCAGACCATCTCTCCCAAAAATGGCCGCCTCCTGCGCTGGAGCCTCGCTTTACAACAATATTCCTTTGAGGTGCGTTACAAAAAGGGGAGTCTCAACGGTAACGCCGATGGCTTAAGTCGAAGCCCCTAACGTAGGAATCAGCCTCAAAATTGTTGGTTACTGATGTTTTTCTCCCTGAGGCAGGATTTTTTTTTTAACATATTGCTTTTGTTTAGTGTTTCAAAGTGATGATATGCTTTCTAGTGCAATTTTTCAATTTGTGGACGCGTTCTGAGTGATGCTAGACTACTGTAAGGAACTAGGCAGTGGTATAAAAAGGGGAAAGAGCCTGGCAGGGCTTAGTGAGGGTTGTGCCGTGCTTGCTGACTGAGCGGTTGAGTTTCAGCGTAGTTCTAACGCTTGCCGGGAACGAGAACAAAAATGTGAACTCTCCCGAAGTCACTTTGCAGTGTCCCGTGCGAACCTGAACGAGAGAACGAGGCCTTCTCTGTGCGCTGCGCTCAAGAAACGTCGAGGGACGCCCGACTTCGGTTATGAGCATCATCGAGCGACATCCCTCCGGACAGCGGATGCAGTCCCCTGTCCATCGGGATCTCCTTTCCCCGGCGGGGCGGTCTGTTGCGTTTCGCCTGCGACACGTGGTTTTGCCGGCGCGACTGCGGCGGGGCGGCAGACATTTTGGCCCGATCGTCGTCGCCGCAACGCTCATCGCCAGGTGTTTCCAGGCGCGACTGCGGCGATGCGACCGCAAAGGATCACCCTCTCCTTCCAGTCATTGTGCCCGAACCAGGCGATGCGAAAGCAGGGATCATCCTCTCATTACAGTCATTGTGCCCGACCGGCAGCGCTACGACAGTGTGCTACGACATTGTGCTACGACATTGTGCTACGACATTGTGCTACGACATTGTGCTACGGCAGCGCTACGACAGTGTGCGTCACCATTAGCCCATTGTACATTCACGTGCTCGTCTGTTGAGGGGTTCCTTCTTGCCCTCAACTGCGAGAGTATAAAAACAGCTGCCCCCGGACGCCAAGAGGAGGGCTCCGATTTCTTCTGTTGAGTAAAGTGCTCTCCCGTCTCTCTACTTCGGTCAACCTGACCGCCAACTCTTTGCGATGTTAAAATAAACAAGTTGTTTTGTTGTTACCAGTCGACTCATGCTTTGCCGGGACCTTCGGATGCTTCCAGTTGTACCCCAGGCCGCCAGGCCAACGCTACCCTTGGGGCTTGCGACCCAGGTACAACCACGGGCGTCAGCGCCGAGTTCCCAACAGATCGTACCAGCGGTGCGATCCCAAACAACACATGTTACTTTTGTCAAAAATACATTTAGGATTACATATACAACTTTCAATTGATGCGCCCAGTAATCGAAGTCTCACGGGCAGCATTATGATTTGGACTTACTCGTTGAACATATTCCGACCTGAACAGTGCCGAGCAAATACATAGGATGAAACAGAACACATGACAAGGGACCAACACATTAGAAATAATTCTTTACTTCTGTAGAATTAGCGCCCGAGCCAAGCAATGTGTTTTACGTGGCGCTGTTGAAATCGAATTCATTTGATGAGCAACACCGCAATAACCAGCAAACGCAAAAGCAAGAGCAAGCAGACAATGAGCCGCTATGGATGAAATTGCGTAATTCTTTAACCCTTTGAAGGTTTAGCCGTACATGTACGGCGGATGTTATCTGTCCCGCAAGGTCTTCGCCGTACGCCTACGATTTCGACCCTCCGTTTGAAATTTCGCGCTATAGTGACGATGCGTGCTCACTGGGAGGTGCTGCCACCTCTTAGGACTTATAAGAAGCGTTTGAAATTTGCGCTACCTTCTTGGGGAGATAAACAGAATTCTAGCTTCAGGGCATCACGCGGATTGCGGCAACACCCCTTTTGTGGTTTCGGTTTCGCTGCGTCATCGCAGCAGAGGCGCGCGAAACGTCATTTTTCTCTTTGTCAGCAGTCTCTTGCAGGGGTGGCAGAAGTTGATTTCTATGTTGATTGGCGCTGCTCTTAGCTTGTTTATCACCACCGCTCACGAGGTATTCTCGCTCTCTGTGGCAACGCGCTTACACGAGAAGGTGCCTCAGACCTCTGCCCAAGGCAGCCTCACGCAGAGAAGTTGTCATGAGTGCGCCAGCACAACTCGTCGCTCAACGAGGAGAACAGACACGCATTTTAGATGTGCAGACAGCGATAAGGCACAGTGCGTAGAACCGTGTTTGAAGGAGAGCCACACTCTGAAGTACTATTGAACATTTTGCAGTTCTGAGTGAGCCGGACACCAAGATACTGTTCCTAATTTCGTTTTACTATTTATTCCCGACTTTATACTTTTTGTACATTCAAGATCCACAATAAAGTAATTTGATCACCTGGGAAAGTTTTTTTCAAAATAATTCGACCCTCAAAGGGTTAACGATAGAACTACCAGTTAACTATGTGGTTTATGCTCTATTGACTTGAAGTTAAAAATTGTTTAATTGGAAAGACTTGCACCTGCTACGATGAATATTTGCATGAATGAAAATACATTGCAAACAAAAAAAGTAAAAATGCGAGCCTGCTAGAATATACCTCACTACTGGAAGAACTGCTGCACAGTGAATACGGGCCTTCGTGTATCATTTCAAGGAATCCGTGGGCACCAAATGTGTATTTGCCAGTGGCAGTTATTCTACGAACACAGAAATAATTGTGAGTATCAGCGTTAATAAACAATGGTAAGCACCCTGTACGCTTTCGTGACAGATTTCGCTACAGGCTATGCTGAGACCATTCCCACTGTCTAGTTTTGTGCTTGCTGTGTCCAACGTGGTACTTCGGGAAAAATATTTTGGTTTCATGAACAAGAATGTTTCATCGCTGCGCGCCCTCTCCAGGGAGCCATCAGCTATAAGAGGCGGAAACGCTTGCCATATAAAATAGGCAAATTCGGCGGCGATGCTAGCCACCCACCACCGAACCCAACAAAGGTAAGCTACATGGTGGGAAGAATACCTGCAGACGCCTGCCACGCATTGCCCCTATAACCTAGCATATAATACCCAAGGTTGGATAACTACACTAGGTTATCCCTTGCCTTGAAGAAATGCAGAAGTGAGAAGAAGGGAAAAGAAGGCAGGAAGGAAAAAACAGAGACACCGAGAGAGAGAGAGAGAATGCAAAAAAATATTGGAGGGGAGGAAAGGAAAAGACGACTGCCGATTTCGTCCGCGTGGGACAGCCTGGAGGTGCAGTCTATATGAAGCGGAGGCCATACTGTTTGCTGCTGCTAGGCAGCTGTTAGACTGACCTTCGCAATGAAACCTAATTGCAAGCGCAATAAAATGCACATATTCTGCCCACAGCAAGCTTCCCTCTGAGTAGCGAAGCCTGCAAGTTAACAAAAATTTGATGTATGAGCCATCTAGGCAAAATGATTATTCGAAGGTCCCCTTTTTGCTTCCCTCCCCTTCTAGTGCATAGATTACAGTAGGGATAAGTAAACTGGGGGGGGGGGGGCAGAAAGCCACGTAGTGTACGCAAAGGTAGTCACTTGGTGGGCCAATTATAATACAATAGCACGTCATGCAACCTTACAGTCGTTTTAATCTGTTTTGTAATGCTGGCGACCTTGCAGGCACTACAATGTGAAAATACCCATAAGCCTAACAGCATTACCCAGTAGGGCTAAACAATAAGTATCCCCAGCAGCACAACTCAGTATGTCTATCAGAAGGCTTCCATTACACCTTGACTATCTAGCCATCATAGGTTTAAACCATTTTTTGCAAACAGAGTACAATGTTTGAGCATCTACAGAGGCCGAATTCACCACAGCACCATAAAAAATACCACCGCATCTTCCTACCCAGTTCCACCCTTAATAAAGAACTTGCATGTTCAGTACCATGTGTGAACAAATGAAATTACTGTAGAATCAAGTAAGCCTCCCTGTACCATTCACGCAAATATCACCAGCACTACTACTGACATATGGGCATTTTGCAAACAAAAACAGCAAGCGCAATCGCTCAACCTTCTCCATGATCGTAACAGTTCATTTTAATGGTGCTGATGGCGCACACGGACCAAAACATAAGCGACATACAGAGTGAAAAGGAGTGGCCCTCTATCGCACTCTGTCTGTCCTTTATTTCTTGGGAATGCGCCCACTGCAAATGATGCCATCTGCCAGTTCCTTACCTCTTCAGTGTGTGTGCACTGTGAATAGCATAGTAAGCAACATAGAGACCAGATGATGCGACAATGAATACACAGAGCAAGCATCATGCCTTCCAATGCAGCTCACGTTTAAGCAACTTAATTTACAACTGGCATCATGAGCCTGCCACTGCGCTGAAATAAACTTACTCAAGTTGCTGTGGAAGATAACAGTTTGCTTTAACAGAAAACATAGCTATGTTTATTGTATTATTTTTGCAAACTTGCAGTTATGTGCTATTGTGAAAATATGGCGTATTGAGAACCAGACTAATTATTTTTAATAAATAGACATCACTAAGTTACAGAGATCAGGCTTAATCTAAATCTCGCACAATGGACATGGTAAATCATTCTTTCCAGGGTTGTTGAATAAAAAGCATCGGCGACACATTCTGGACACACTGTCTATGTTTTGGAGAAAGCGCTTTTCTGCTACAATCGTTTTCCAGAGCGCCAGTGAAAATTATATCATGTAGTTTCCTGCAGGGCATTTCAAATAGATGTTTACGGCTTTTTTAGAGACAGGAAATGAGGAGCAAATACAGTGACATCAATGAGCACTTCAAAGAAATTACTGGTCATTAGATGGCAACACAAATCGCCGACATGCAAAACAACTTTGAGCAGTGTCAAGCGGACACTGAAGAGAAAAATTATTTGAGCTGAATTATTAAATGAACCTTCCGCAATACCAGAAAAAGACTGCAGTTACCAAAAGAGCAGGCTTGATAAGCCATAAAAAAAATATACCGAATTGCAGGTGGTGAAACCACAAGAATATTCCCGCTAGTGTTCGTCATATGCTAAAACTCATTTATTCATTATTTATTTATTTATGGATTGATTTATTTATTTGTGTATTTGTGTATTTGTTCATTTGTTTTTTATTTATTCAGATACGCTAAAGGCCCGGACAGGCATTACATAGGGGGGGGGGGGGGGGGGAACAATAAGCACAAAGCAACGCAGCACTACGATGTGTACAGAAGTCGTTGGCCGTTACTGCATGTTGAAAAGAAAACCTCAAAATATAAAGACAGATGGCAACAAGCCTTAAATTTTTACAGAGAATGGCGTTCCGTATATATATATATATATATATATATATATATATATATATATATATATATATATATATATATATATATATATATATAGGTATATATATATATGTTGATACGGAAGGATGAGAGAAGAGAGCGGAAGAAGAGTGGAGACGCTGGCTGCTGCGTGTTGTTGGTAGCCAGCCATCTTAACCATTCCGACTCTTCCTGTATATATATTGTAGATACAGTTTTTATATACTCGCAACAACCCCGTAACATATTGGTGAGAGGTGCGGGGTACAACGGCTGGAAACGGACCTCCGCAGTGGACGTCTCATCACCATCCGCACCATAAATATACGGTGAGCACGAGGGATCAATGTCATTGCCGCCTCCAACATCACCGTCTCCAGCTACGTCGTTGTACAACCCAAGGATCCTGGAATATTCTGCGGGACCGATGGCGCCGACGTTCAAGAGTGGGTGGCCATGTACGAACGCGTGAGTGGAATCGACAGATAGGACCCTCCGCTTATGCTAGATAACCTGTTCTACATAAGAGGCACGGCAAAGGTGTGGTACGAAAACCACAAAGAGGAGCTAACCACCTGGGACCAATGCAAACAGAAATTGACAGAGTTGTTTCACAAACCAGCCGCCCCTGAAATTGCCGCAAAGCAGGAACTGGCACCCCGCGCCCAATTCCTCATGGAGTCCTATATTTCGTACATTTAGAACATACTGGCATTTTGTCTTAAACGCGGTCACGAAATGATTCAGGCTGAGAAGGTCAGGCACGTGCTTAATGACATTGCTGACGACGTATTTAATCTGCCCATGTGCAAGAGCTGCTCTACATTTGACGCAGTCATTAAAGAGTGCCGAAAATCCCAGCAGGCCAAAAGCCGACGCGTCTTGCGACCATTCGCCATACTTCCCAATACTGCCGCAACGTCAACTTGTCAAGTTCAACCCACGCAGCAGCATGCGTCGCCAGTAGAGGACGTGTGCGAATCGTTAGACGTGAACGGGACGCGATGGCGCCCGCAGCTTTCTGTTCGTGTAGCCCTGATGCTACCATAGTTTCAGTTCCCCTCGTACAAGCTATCGTTCGCCGGGAACTTGAAAAATTTGGTTTACGGTCTGTGTGTGCTGTCGCCAATCCCTGATCACCCTTCTACTATTTTCGCTCCACCCCGACGTTTCTCTCCAAGTTTTCGCAACCCGACTGAGCGGAGAACTGCGGACGACCAGCCGATATGTTTAACCTGTCGCCGCATTGGTCATGTCGCCCGATACCGTCGCAACTCGTGGCCCTCAACACCTCGCACGCCCACAAACCTGAGCCGTTTTAATGGAAGTACCTGCAATGTTTCGCCCACCGCCGAGTCTAACAGCGCCTTCAACTGTGCTCCGGACGCGTGATACAGCCGCTGACCATCGCCGCGCGGACACCAGTCTCGTTCACCGCAAACACGTTGCCCATCTTCGCATTCGGCGCAGCCACGCGCCTTTCGTCCCTGTGGCTTTTGGCGGCACCCTTTCGGAAAACTAGGAAATGCAGCCCTCGGAGGCGGCGCTGCATTGCCGACTACTGTGGCAAATCCTCTGTGCCGACAAGGAGAAGTGTAATTGACGTTAAAATAGACGGCGCACATGTCCAAGCACTCGTCGACACTGGAGCCCAAGTTTCTGTGATGAGTGCTAGCCTACGTACACTTTTACCTAAGGTCTTCACCCTAGCAGCTGCCCGAGTGGCCGACGGAGGCGTACTGGTTGCTCTTGGAATGTGCACTGCGCGTTTGATTACAGCCGGCCGCACTACTTCTGCTCTCTTTGCTGTGATCGACAACTGCCCTAACGACGTTCTCATTGGATTGAACTTTTTATCCGCTCATTCTGCTCTCATCGACTGCGCGACCGGCGTTCTTCAGTTAGAAGTGCCTCAATCACCCATGTTCCAAGTACTGCCCTACCACACTTGTGCTCGCTTCAGTATGTGCGTCTGACATCCGAGGCAGTTATTTACGTCACTTTGACCGCCCAGACACAGGTTGCTGACGGTGAATATGTGCTTCACCCCATCATCGACATGCTTTTGAACCTGAGCGTTGCTGTTCCGCATACGTTGGTCACGGTTACTAATAACGACGTCGTGCTACGCTTCCTAATTTCAGCCTGTGCCCTGAGGTGCTTCCGGCCGGCATGTTCTTGGCCAGCGTTTCTTGTGGTTGCGAAATTGACATTCGCAATCACAATGCTGAGAGTGGCTTATTAGCGCCAATTGCTGCTGACAGCTCTGGTTCCTTCACGGATGACCTCTGCACAAGCCACAGACATACGACTCCTGCTTGAACCGTACAGTGACATCTTAGATTTCGGCGACTGGCCATTAGGCCAAACATCTCTTCACCACCCTATAAACAATGGAGATACGAAACCTATTCGTCGGCGTCTCTATCGTGTATCGCATGCTGAACGTCGTGTCATCCAATTAGAAGAGGACAAAATTCTCCGCAGAGGGGTTGTCGAGCCATCAGCCAGCTGTTGGACTTCGCCTCTCGTCCTTGTGAAAAAGAAAGATGGTACCTGGCTTTTCTGCGGCGATTATCGCCACTTAAAAAAATCACGCGAAAAGACGCCTACCCACTACCACTCATCGATGACGCCTTGGACTGCTTTCAGGGAGCTAAGTACTTCTCGTCCATCGATCTTTGATCCGGCTACTTGCAAATTTCAGTTGATGAAATGGACCGTGAGAAGACGGCCTTCATCACGCTGGATCGCATATCATCATCATCATCATCATCATGATGATTTTTATTTTCACCACTCGATACAAGGTGAAAAAGGGAGAGCCGGAAAAAAAGCCGAAAATTCTTCGGCTTGACAAAGCTCCGGTCTCCCAGATAGGCATGGTAGCGGCTGGTGTAGCAATACAATAACTCATAAAGTATAGATATAAGAGTATGTTTAAACAGAAATACATAGACATTTTCGTGTTATTACATAGAAACTAGTTATAATACGATTGTGTCAAATAACTCCCAGTATACAATTACAATCTGTTATCTTGCATATTATTATTTAACACAGACTCAGTCGCATGTATCATAAGCATGCAAATGCAATGCATACACACACACATATATATACACATATATACACATACACATATATACATACATGCATATATATATATATATATATACATATATACCCATATATACACATACATACACATACATAAATAAATATAACAAATTTCACAGAAGTGTACAACAAACACAAGTTACTATCAGGAAACATTCTTTCTTTTTTATAAATTAGTTTACATACTTGCAAATACATAAGTGCGTCCAGGTTCAAAAACAGAAAAAAAAGATAATCTGCATATAGACTGCTGCTTTTGTGACAGACACTTCGGCAACGTAGCCCAGGGCGTCGTTACATCCTCGATTTTTTTTTCGCGAGGACGCCCTTTACAGCATCCAGTTTACAACCCAAACACTGCCACGAGGTCCCGGCACAATCACTGCCGCGGAAAACCTGGATTGTAGGAATAATAGTTACAATTGTGAACGTATAAACGCAACCAAAGTACATGATAAGTTCTGCGGAACTGTTAGAGCAGTTAACAATACACATCTATAAGAACAAATCCAATATTTTAGTTTTGTTTAGAGATAGCACATCAACATTTTGTTGGTTGAAATAGTTAAGTAGGGAAGGTAGTGTATGTTTAAGGCGTTGGCAGCCATGATTAGTACGTGAGAAAGGAGTCTGCCATAGTGCCTGGTGACGACATGAATATGTACTTCTCTTTTGTTGTAGAGTTGCTAGAGTTAGGAATGAGTCGAGTTTTCCCAGCATAGCATTTCTATAGCTTAGTAACGTTTTGAATATATATGTCACGGGCTCTGATTATTCTGTTTTGTTGAAAAAGCTCTTGCGTATGCTCGAAAAAAGAAACGTTCGCTATCGCCCGAATTGCTTTCTTTTGAAGTATTTCCAGCATTTGAATATTTTGCGCTGTAGTGTTACCCCATATAAGTGAACAGTAACTGACGTGTGAATGGAAAAGAGCATGATAAATAAGACGCTTAACTTTAAAAGGTAGTGCACTTCTATTCCGATTTAACACACCAACAACTTTTCGTACCTTTGAGCAAACATGACTAACGTGTTCATTCCAGGACATATGCGCTGTGAATATTACGCCTATTGTTTTTATGGATGACGAAATGTTAATTTTAAACGGACCCAACACAATACTATCTGGAAATGTAGTAGAACTTCCCGGAGCATGAAAAATAACGCATTTTGTTTTGGTTTCATTGAGGATGAGGCCGTTTGCCTTAGACCATGCTCGAAGTCCATAACAAACGGAGCTTGCTATAGGCGTTATTTCTTTTAAATCTTTACCGGTAAAGAAAACAGAGCAATCATCTGCATACGCGACCAATTTACACATATCGCTCACTTGTACAATATCATTAATGTAATATAGGAAAAGTATTGGGCCAAGGATGCTACCTTGGGGCACACCCGCTGTCAAAGGTTTCATCTGCGACCTGTACTCATTAATTTCAACAAACTGATGTCGGCTTTCTAAATAAGATCGGATAAGTTCAAGTGTTATTCCTCGGAAGCCATATTTTTCCAGCTTTATCAGCAGCAATTTGTGGTTGACCCTATCAAAGGCTTTGCTGAAGTCTAAGTATAACCCTAAAGTCAGAAATTTTTTTTCGATGTTCTCTAGAATAAGCTCCTTCTGTATGCTTAAAGCAGTTTCTGTAGACCGCTTTTTCTTAAACCCGTGTTTAAATTCGGTTAGCAGGCTATGTTTTCGCGAAAAATTATCAATACGAAAGTTTACAATTTTTTCGAGTCCCTTTGATAGCACAGGAAGTATAGATACAGGCCGATAATTGCTAATATTATTTTTGTCACCTCCTTCGTGAACAACGATTACCCTCGCTACCTGCATATTATGCGGGAAAACTCCGGTTGAAAGCGAAATATTAAAAATGTGCATTATTGCAGGTGCTAGTAAGTCTATGACGTACTTAAATGGCCTAATTTCTAAGTCATCTACGTCTCGACTGTGGCTATTTTTCGAGGATGAAAATTTTGTAATCACCTCAGGGATGTTAGTAGGCTTTAGGAATAAAGATTCTCTTAATGAGTCTGCATGCATTGTATCTTGAATGTCGTGATCTACGCATCCTACTTTAACTCAAAAATTGTTAAAATGGTTCGTAAGTTCTGTACCACCTACAATAGTGCCATCAATGTTCAATGTATCTGTTCGTGTATCGACTGACTTCCGATTTAGTGTTTCGTTTATTTTTTTCCATACTTTGTCACTTCTGCGCATGCAATCATTATTAAATATACGGCTGCAGTAGTCATTTTTTGCCTTTTCTTTTTCTTTGTTCAATTTATTTCGAAACTGTTTATATTCTTTCCACTTTGACAAGTCCTTCGACTTGATGAACGATTGATAAAGCTTATTTTTTTGGTTGATTTGCGTAATGATTTCTTTCGAAATCCATGGCTTGCGCGACTTTCTTCGACTCCGATAGTTTTCAAGCGGGAATGATTTGAAGTACAGCGTTTTGAGTTTGCTCATAAACTTATCATATGACTCGTTGGCATCTTCAATGGCAAAAATATCGCTCCAGTTCATTTCGCGCACTGCTTCTCTGAATTTATTTAGTGTTTGAGCCGATATCTTGCGGTACGTTGTCTTTTCAGTGCACATGCTTTTAACGGTGCCTTTACGCTCTAGAAAAAGGTATATAGGCATATGATCTCTGATATCACAACTTATGACTCCCGATGTCGTGCTATGGATAGTCCAGTTTATTATGAAAGTGTCTAGTAATGATGATGTAGTGACGGTTACACGTGTCGGGGATCTGATGATGCTGCAGAAGTCATTGCACTCTAGGATAGATAAAAATTGCGCAGTAGGTGCTGAATTAGTCAGAATGTCAATGTTGAAATCCCCGCCCAGTATAAGCTGATAGCCGCTTTCATTTACGTATGGCAGAAGGTTATCTAAAAACTCAAAAAAAGCAGAGTGGCTGGCGTTAGGGGGTCGATACAAAACCGCAAATACTGTCTTTTCTTTCTTTATGCATAAGACTTCATAATTTTCTGTAGCTGTGCTATAGTCTCTAAGAATGTCATACCCTGTTAGAGAAACTAGAATTGCAACGCCGCCACCTCTGCTTCCCCTGCGGTTCACGAAGAAATGCTCGTATCCTTGAGGTATATAATGTTCCGAGTCATCATTGTACCAAGTTTCGGTAAACATCAGTACGTCAAATTTTACTTTACAGGATTCGATTAGTACAGTGACTTCATCTTTTTTGTTGAGCAGTGACCTTGCGTTTAGATGCATGAATGTTAGCAGCTTTGCTTCGCTGCTAATTTTGTGTCTCTCAACGATTTCCTCGGGAATCACACAGCCTGAGGACGCCATCTCTACTGGAGGTACGAATGTGTCAAAGCTTATGTTCGTTAAACGCTTGTGATTTTGCTCAGGTCGCTTTCACGCCTGATGCGAACGACAGGTGAAGTCTCTGTGCGACGTGCAAGAATAATGCCATTCTTCGTCCACACAAATCAGTTCAAGGTCATGCCCTTTGGGCTATGCAATGCTCCTGCGACATTTGAACGTATTATGGGCTCTCTTCTGCAAGGCTAGAAATGGACCAACTGTCTTTGTTACCTTGACGACATTTTGTTTTTTCTGCCACATGCGGCAGCCATGTTACCCTACTAGCTGCAATTCTTGGGGTCTTCCGAAAAGCCGGTCTTCAACTGAACTTCACGAAGTGTGAGTTCGGGCGTCCTGAGATCACCGTGTTGGGACACCTCCTTGACGCATCCGCTGTCCAACCAGATCCGGAAGAAGTTCGCCCCGTACGCAGTTTCCCTGTGCCACGTTGTGCCTCTGATGTGCGCTACTTCATTGGTCTGTGTTTTTATTTTCGCCGTTTCGTCAAAAACTTCTCCGACGTTGCTCGGCCTTCCACAGAACTTATAAAGAAGAACACGCCATTCTCATGGAGCCCGGAGCAGGCTCAGGTGTTCGCCGCTCTCATCGAGTTTCTGACTACCCCTCCCATACTAGCCCACTTTGATCCGTCTGCATCGGCCAACGTCCACACTGACGCAAGCGGCTATGCCATCGGCGCTGTTCTCGCCCAACACCAGAATGGTTGCGAGTGCGTGATAGCTTAAGCCAGCCGCCTGCTGTCACCTGCCGCGAGAAAATACTCCATCACCAAGCGGGAGTGCTTGGCTTTATTTTAGGCTGTCGCCAAGTACCGGCCATATTTGTACGGCGACACGTTTTCGGTAGTCACAGACCACCACGCTCTCTGCTGGCTGTCTTCCCTACTGGACCCGACTGGACGGCTGAATCGCTTGGCTTTGCGGCTCCAGGAATTTTTATTTAGTGTCCATTACAAGACTGGACGTCTCCACAAGGACGCTGACTACCTCTCGCGTCACCCCGTGGATCTTCCCGATCCTGTTGCGCATGATCTGGTGACCTGCGTGATGGCTTCCACTGACATTACCAACATGTGCGCTGAACAACAGGACGACGCATCCTTACAGTCCATCATCGCCGGAGTGCAATCTGGCAGCACCGAGAGTGCATGCCACATGTTCGTGCTGCATGACGGCATCCTCTACCGCCGCAATATCAACTCTGACGGCCCTGAGCTGCTGCTTGTTCTTCCTCGTCATCTGTGACCCGTCGTTCTCGAGCAACTTCACGATGCACCGACGGTGGAAAACCTTGGAATTCGGCGTACATACTACCGCGTACGACGCCGGTTCTTTTGGCCGGGTCTCTACCGCTCTGTGCGTCTTTATGTCGCAACTTGCCAATTGTGTCAGCGCCGGAAGAAACCTCCTCTGGCTCCTGTCCGATGACTCCATACCATTGAAGTTCCCTGTGAATTGTTCTTTCGCGTAGGCCTTGACTTGCTTGGCCCTTTTCCGACAGCGACTAGACGGAACAAGTGGATCGCCGTCGCTACTGATTACGCGACACGCTACGCGATAACAAAGGCGTTGCCGACTAGTTGCGCAGCTGACGTCGCCGATTTTCTCCTTCAGGACGTAATTCTCCAGCACGGTGTGCCCCGACAGTTACAGACCACGGCTGCTCGTTCTTGCCTCGAGTTATGGATGACCTCATCCGCTCTTGAGCCACTGAGCAAAAGCTATCCACCGCCGACTACCCACAAACGAACGGTCTTATGGAACGTCTCAACCGAACAATTACAGTGTTGCTGTTGATCTACGTCTCCAACAATCACCGCGACTGCGAAACCACGCTGTCTTAAGTGAGGTTCGCGTATAATTCGTCCCGATATCACACTGTAGGATATTCACCATTTTATCACTTGTATGGTCGCGACTGCACACTGCTGTTTGACACTATCCTCCCTTCTGTGCCACGCGTTGCATTGTGCTCTACGACGTGAACAACGAACATGGGAAAGTATTTCTTTTTATTTCTGTCGCTGTACAATAATATTCTGCTCAACCGAACAAGAAATCATACACGAACCATAAGAATGCGCCAAGTGCCGGGCTAACCTTACGAGTAGTACTCGGTAAACGCTCCTTCGTGTCAGGACCCGCGGCATCAACTACACCAACGCTCCTTCCGGCAGAACCGCTGTTGAATTGCGGATGAACTACAGAATGCGATAGGACAACTTTGAACACTTTCTTCCGCGCACTGCGATTCGATGCGAGAAGCGCGAGGGTACCAGAGGCTTCTTATGAGCCGGGAACAAAGAAAGCTTGAATGGACGGTACTACGATGATCTACAATGGCGCACCACACGAAAGATACAGCGGGCTACCAGCGTCCCACAGGCCCATAGGCTTAGTGATTGTTAACGCACACATTTGAATGAACAATTAACCCATTTCAAATATTATCATTGAAAAAAGTCGACATTTTCTCCCAGGAAAGGGTAAACATGCTTAAGCTATCACATCGGCCGTTCAAAGTGCAGCGCTCAAGTACTGACAGCCGAAGACGAGAAAATGACGTCATTGAGTCATGATAGAGGCAACGGAAGCGGTTGCAAGAGGCGGATAAGCGTCATGCCTGCCATGTTGTTTCAATCGTTCTCTCTGGTTCCCGTAATCGTGATCCCATGGGTGGTGGCGGCATAGTATTTCAATGTTGTGCAGGTTATGCCCCGTGTTTCACCAATGTTTCTTCCAGCAGCGTGGACAGCAACTTGCAGAGCAGCCGTATCAACCGGTCAAGGTCGTCAAATAGTTGAAAATTCTCGGCACATCAGTGTTTGGTTTATGAATGTCGCGATGTGTTCGCGTTGTTGAGCGCCGTAATCGACGATGCATTTGGTGTCGAGTGGCGTCTTTGACACTCTGTTCCGGCTTGTTGTCTGCTAATCTGCGGATGTGTACTGCTCATGAGTGATGCCGTCCGTGGATCGGACGCTGCAGCTACGCCTGCTCGGTTTGATTACTTCCGGACGCGCAAGGACGACCGTAATGTCTGTCACGAGTGCTTTGGCTCGCGTTGTGTAAGCGTCGCCGCACGTGTGTGCGCGAGCGTTCCGCCTGTGATATGCGTCGTTATTGTGTCGGCACTTCACGAAATTGTTTTATCATTTGTTGACGGCTCCTGCAAACTCAAGGATGTGCTACATTTTAGTGATTAAAAGACCCTGCTTCGATGTAGGGACATTGACATTTTGGTCATTTCGCTGTCAGTTTTAAAACAATCGCAAATAGTTGCCTTGCGCTGAACCATCACTGGCGCAAAACTATTTTGTTATTTCTACATTATATCAAATTCAGTTTTGCACGTGTTTTATATACACAGGTAACTTTCCCACGCTAATCCAGTTCTTGCTACTATTCACCACTTCTTCATTGATTTATTCGCACAACCTTGCAGGCCCATTGAAGGGCATTGATAAAGGGGGGGGGCAACAGTAATTACATGACAAAAATAGCAAAGTGCAACATCGTTAAACAATACTAACAAAGTTAGGTTAACACGGAATGCTTCACGATTGGAGATGGATGCAATGTAATCCGGGAGACTGTTCAAGTGTGATGCTTGTGATGCTTTCTTATTATGTCAAGGTCTCTCAGCATCCAGCTCTGAAGTTATGAAAGACAGCGCAAATAATATTGCATAAGATCAATTGTGCATTGATCGTATGACAAGATTTAGTGATGGATAGTTATGTTATTTCATTATTTTTCATTTTTTTATGGCAAAGAGTAATAAATTTTGGCTGCTACTTTGGCTACTCAGCGAGTTTTATACAGTGTATTTAGTGGTTCGGCTTTTTATTCTTTAGATGGAGCATGCATGGTGAATTCATTTGTGTATGCTACGGGTTGAGATAAACAGGCACTAACATCCTAATAAATATAGCTAAAATGTTATCCAGCAGATTTGTATTTGACAGTCTTGTAGTTGACGCATCTAACTCTTTGTTAGACGTGCGGCTTCAACTTAATCCATTACAATGTCTGACTTACATCTCTGATACCAACAATATGATTAGGATGTGACAAAGCGCATGCATCTTTTGTTACTAATCAAAGTGCATGCAAAGAAGTCCTTTGCCACATGGTCCTTCGTGGATGTGTTTCCAATTGGCTATTGTGAAATTGCTGGCTTACTTTATTAGGCATAGAAAGAAGGCTATAACAATTTATGCGGGAACTTTTAAGGTAGCCAACTCTTATATTTTATTACAATTGTAGGCTGATCTACTCTGAACAAGGGACGTATTCTCAGACGTTAGCTTTTGGCAGTATCACGGTCAGTGCAGCTGATTGGATGGTTTAGCAATGCGTCGCGCCAAAGTAATAGTCTAGCCGTATGTAATCATCTGAGAATACGTCCCCACGTAAAAATAATTTCATTATTAGTACTGATACCAGCTTTCATGAGCATATTTGTCTTCATTGTATGAAATTCCAGAAATTGAACTCTGGAGCTGTTATTCGCTCTGTAAGTTATGCTCGTATATGTGTGACAATGGTTCGACGTCATCATACAGGACATTGGTTATGCTCTTGCATGTGCTACAAACGACTCATCATCAAATGGCGCTGTCATTTATGAGTTTTTGTATGCACTACAACTTATGTGAACGCACACCCGGTCACAAAATATTACGGATCATAAAATCTAAGAAAAATTTTAACATCTCCCCAACCTCACAACGCAGCCTGGTGTTTCCATTTTGGGTCTCGTCTAGAATATGCTAGCAACATTCTCGTATACAATTTTGCTGGCTGCTGATACACGCTCCTCGTGGATCGAACGTTTTCAGAGATGCCGTGGTCCGTAATCTTTTGTGGACCAGGTAATTTGTATGCAACTCATAGTCATCCTCAAAGAACCCTTTGCTCATGTGACTACCGTGCGTACACATCACACACCATCTCACACGCCTCATACGCAACCTCGTTAAGTCTGCGTAGCACATCGCACACATCTGTTGGATGAGTTACGAATTCTGATAACATATCGCATTGATGTCGTACACTTCGCCAAGTTGTCGTAGCCCATCATACAGATCTCACGCATCTTGTGCGATGTCTCGTTGATTATGCCTACTCGCTCATTATGACTTCTGGTCAAATCTGTGCGATATACATATATGTCGCATATTTCTCGTACAAGTCTATGCAAATTTTTCAATAAGGAACTGCATTCTACCAGTCCTAACACATGGGGCCGAAACCTTGAAGTTACAAAGAATCCCGAGAACAAGCACGGAAGGACAAAAATAGCCGACAATTACGATACTCCCTTGATGCGAAGTTGGCGCACAGCTATAAAGGTGTTCACATTTCGCGATGTATTGAAGCATCGCACCAATATCACCATCCGCTGGCAGAGCCACGACTCGCGGCGCTATTTATAGACTGTTGTCGCTTACCGGCAACTGCAGCTTGTGCAACTGTAGCCTTTACGGGGAAACGCTTGCCGCGAAGGCTATGTGCGAAGGCGAGCTTTCTGGTTATTTCTTTCCCCCGCACATCCGGGGCCACCGCTTACGCGGTGATGATGATCATCATTTATTGCATCCCGGTTTACTAAATTAGTGTTTTGCATATAAGTGTAAGTGTAGGTCGTATAAGCATTGCATTGTCCTTCATTGCATTACATAAAACTTTAACACAAGTTGACACAGTATAATTTTTTAGAGTGTGAAAGTTTTCCGATTTTCTTTTTTACCTTGTATATTTTTGTCACCTGTTACATGTTACCGGTAACGTTGTTGCATATCCACCTTACGTAACACTCTCCAACGGAGGGCCTTTAGGGTATACTAAATAAATAAATACACAAACATGGCGGTGACATATCGCCACCGAGCATGCTTGGTGGCGCCGCCGGGTCCTGGAGGAACAACAGCAGTGCTCACCAGAGCTCGATGGCATGGTCCGGAGACGTGGTATCCGCGCAAGCCCAAGTCCGGAGACAAGAAGGCCAGGGCCACCGCTGTATGGTGGCCAGGGCACGAAGCCTTGGTGGAATGTAGAAGGGGCAATCCCAACAAAGGTGGTTGAGACCAGCATGACACGTGCACGTGGAACAGAACCCACTTACGGGTGGTGCAGTGCCACCCCTGTGGAAACGGTTCAGCATGTGAGGAGTAAGGAGGGTGCCTGTCTGAATTCTCCGAAGCAAGACTGACCCTCGCCGTGTGAATACCTTCGGTAGAAGCGACGGTATACAGAGTGGATTGCCCACTGCTGTGAGGTATGTGGCACGTCGTTGTTTGGTCGAATGCTTGTCTGCCGTCGGATCTGCTACCTCAAGTGTGGTACCTAGGAGAGGATAAGGAGTATCGGAGGCTCTGGCTAGCGCGCTGGAGAGATGAGCGCGCGCCAGCCTATAAGCCTTCTCGTTTCCGGGGATACTGCAGTGAGCAGGGACCCAGTGGATGGTAACATCGTGACCGCATTCGCGGAGCAGGCGTGCCTGGTGCCGCATCTTCTGCAGTACGGGATGTGCGTAAATAACATTAGCACATGCCTGATGGGCAGCCTGGGAGTCTTTGTACACATCATGGTGAACAGGGTCAGCTTGAGACGAAGTTGCGAGGGCCCACTCCAAATAATCTAGGATGGCCATTAGCTCAGCGCGGGTGCTGGACATTGCTTCTGCGGATATGTGATGGCGGCGGTTCTGATTGTCATTTGTCTGGTCGTACCACCCAGTGGCATAACAGGTGTTACTAGCATCGTCTGTAGGCAGTGCAGCGTCCATGTATACGATGCGTTCAGTCAAGGGGAGTGAACTCGTGGCTTTAGCATGCCTCTTGGCATATGCAAGGCGCCGCATTCGTTGAGTAGGGTGCATATTGAGAGGAAGTGGCCTGCCATCAGTGAGAGCCGTGATTTGCCATGGCGGCGTCTTGTTGGGCAAAATGGGCATTTTGTGGGCGTAATACCCGAAGAGCATGAGTGTGTGTCACCCGGCATTTGTGGCGCGAAGTCTCGTCTCTTGTGTATAGATGTGCTTGTCTACGAACTCGGACAGGTTGTTGAGTTTGCTACAACTTTTAAGTGCTTCGAGGCTTGTGTATCGTGGGAGTTCAGTTACAATGCGTTTGGCTTCGTTAAGTAGCCGGTCGAGCGCGTGCTCGGTTGACTGGATGATACGGCAGCCCATGCATGATACGGGAGACAAGAAAAGCTTGAGCGAACTGCCGCATTTAACGTTCATTTACTCCACGGGTGCGGGTAGAGATTCTGCGTAAAGCGTGCAGCATTTGTTTGCTGGTCTTCGTAACGGGTTGGAACCAAGTGTTCGCTGTGCAGTGGAATAAACGTGGTTTCATTCATTCATTCTTCAAGCATCTCTTAAGAAAATGGTTATACATGCCATATTTGGACATATAGGTGCACATATAAGGCCATATAATGTTATATAAGGGTCCAGATGAAGAATTAGGTTGCCATATAAGGGTCCAGCTGAGGTCTTATACTGTGCTAAAGGGCTAAGATAGGTCTTATACAGCCATGCAATGCGCCAGGTACTACCATATATGATAAAAATGAGGCCATATAACGCCGTGTAAGGGCACACATAGACCTTATATAAATGTACATGGTGGTCGAAGTGATCCCCAAGATCTCATATATGCTACATCCAATTCAAACTAGAGCCTCTTCTTGAGTACTCCAGCCAATTTGCCCTGGCAGCCTATTGCATATGCAAGAAATAGCCTCAGCGAAAATCAGTGAATCCGTTACTGCCAATTAATGCGCATTGCTTAATGATGTAATGAACAGAAAACAATTTCTCGCTTATCACTGTTGTTCTTCGTAGTCAGCAGAAATCATGTATAAGGCGTGGCGCATCTGACATGATTGCAGTAAATTATACTTTTATTTTATACGTACAGGAAATGCTGCAGAGTTAAGCAAGTCATAGCAGCACCTGCACTCACTAACACAAGATTGCGCACGTGCCACTAACACTATAGCCTGAAATAGGAGTGTGTTATGAAATTAGGTATGTAACATTCGCTTAGAGCTTGTAATCACATCATACGAATTTATTACACAAAGTACGCTGAATATCTCAACCATAAAGCAAATATAGAATGACACACTATTGCCATCTTTCCTTGCGGTTTATGCATTGCATACCCATTCTTGATCAAAACTAGCAAACAATATTCTGGAAGCTAAAAGCTCAGCACAGCCTAATTTGAATCAACAATACTCCTGACCCTTGTTCAGCACACATAACCAATCAAAAGCCAGTGATCACGAAATGCATGGTGTAGTTCATTTTTCTTAACATATCCTACTTGCAAATATAATGTGCTGATACTACAAAGCGTTATGTTTATATTATTCTTACACACGTAATACATCATACGTATTGTATGTATGTATATGTATTGTATGTTACGATATACTTACAAAGTATCATATGTAAAATAACTCTAATTAATAAAAATATTATTCATGCTTAATCTATATAGCTCATGTAGACGTTACATCATATATACCGTTCAAATGCACTTAATACAATAAATAAGGTACTTTACAGTGAATGCACAAAGTATTTAAATACACATATCAAAAGCTCCAGGAGTGGTATTTCTTTTTGTCCGTTATATTCGAAATCACAAATGGGTGTTATCCAGATACTTTATATGTGCTGAGGCTCACGGAGCCTTGAAAGTGTTTCTAAGTAAATTAGATAGGAGTCAGGTGCCGATTGGTCATTTTTGGCTGAGTTAGTTATTCGTAGCGAAATTGTTTCAGCGTCGCACGTGTGCTGATCGAGGTGGGCACTGCTCCCAAACAAAGAGCTACAATATAACTTCTCCACTAGGCTAAGAAAAACTTCTGGTAATTACCATGGAACATGATTTAGCAAGTTTATGGTGAACCATGAAGAAACTGTTTCTTTGAGTGACACAAAAGCTTTTGGGAGGGCAGATATTTTGCGCGAGATGGTGCTCGAGCTAGCTGCCTGTGAAGGTTAAGGGCAGCTGCACATAAAGGACGCACGAGGCACGTAATGCAAGATTGTCATGTTCGTATACGCACAACATCGAAAAATGTCAAATTGAAGAGATATGCGCGTCATCAAATTTTGTGCTGTGATTCAGGGTAATGAGGATGATGAAAGAAGAGTGTTCCTTACATAGTGACAAGCGGAAAGGAACCAAATAGAGAACAGCTACTTAAGCGTTGGATAAGGGCCAGATCTAGACCCGCACTTGTGTTAAACATTACTGTCATGTGGTATTGCAGGAGATGAATGTTGCTGTCACCAGCACAGCCATCAAGCGAAGCACAAAAGTGCTCAATGGTAATGCCAAAGTAGTCTAGCCTCAAGCCTTCAAAATGAACTGACAACCATTCAAATCAAAAGAAATTATGATTGCATTTTCGCCATACTTTTGCGCCATGCAAATGAACAGCGCAATCCTGATTAGTCATCCTCTGGGAAGCCGGTTTCATGCAATGACAACACGAAGGCCCATATTGCAGCATTGGTAAAACACTCCCATTTCTTATTTATTTATGCATACTAAAATCACTGGTCGGGATTTTTGTAGGGTGGGAAATGAGTGATGCATGAACTCATACAGTAATATTGGCGGACAAGAGAGAGAGAGAGAAAAAAGAAAAAGAAAAATGAAAAGGTGTATACAATGCAATCCATATACTCATACTTATACACACATATACACAGATATCTAAAAAAAGCATCTAATGTGCTCCACAGTTAATGTGGCCACTGACCTAGAAGTTGTATGGCTTGTCATTCGCGCTAATCCGCAGCTACTATTTCTTGGCGTCTGTTATCGTCCCCCCAACGCTAATCCTGACTTCCCCCGCCATCTGAATAACACCTTGAACCAATTAACAAAAAAATTTCCGAACGCTTGCATCTTGCTCTTTGGGGATTTCTATTACCCACATATCAATTGGTCATATTATTCTAGCACAGTTACTAGCACGACAGGAGCTAAAGAATTCTTAGATATCTGGCTTAATTTTAACCTCTCCCAGATGATAACAGAGCCAACGCGTGCAACTCATGGCTCGGCTAACATACTAGACCTCATACTAACCACTCATCCTGAAAGCATGTCCTCCATTAGCTACCTACGCGAAATAAGTGATCACAAAGTAATCCACGCTGTTTTCTCATTTTCACCTACAGTACGTCGTTCAGATCAGAAAACAATCCGCCTGTATGAAAAAGGGAATTATACCACCATAAACAGCGAACTGATCGCATTCTATCAATCATTTGAATTAGGTTTTGAAAATCGCTCAATACAAGAAAACTGCTTACTCTTCCAAAATAAGATGACTAACCTCGTTGCGCAGTTTATACCAACCATCTTACTTCGCTCTAATCGTAATAAACCATGGTTCACTAACGCACTAAAAAAACTGGAAAACAAAAAGAAGCGTCAATTTCGCTTCGCTAAACTGAGGCCAAGCCCTAGCTCCTGGGAAAAATACTATGTATCTGAACGCACCTACCTGATAACTATCCGGCAACAGAAGCACTCATTTTTTCATTCAGACCTACCCCGCATGCTCAGCAGTAAGCCCAAAAAATTTTGGCAGGTTATCAATCCCCAGTCATCCCCTGGTGTCAGAATTTCAATAGATGGTGAAATCTTACCTGATAATGACTGTGCGAAAGGGTTTAACAATGCATTTTCATCTGTGTTCACTACCGAACCACACGTGCCTCTTCCTGTTTTCACTGTTTCTCTCATGGCTCCAATGCAGGATATTATTTTTTCGCCAGATGGAATATCCGCACTAATTGATAATCATAAATTATCTTCATCAGCTGGTGTTGACGATATCACGTCAAAGCTTTTAAAAAACACGAAGCGCATCTCTGGCATGTATTTAACCCTGCTGTATTCGCAATCACTATCATCAGGCACGCTTCCTAACGAGTGGAAAAAGAGCAAGGTCGTTCCCGTCTACAAATCAGGTAACCGTAATTCACCCTTAAATTATCGTCCAATATCCATAACTAGTATCCCTTGCAAAATAATGGAACGCATCATATACTCACACGTAAGGAATTTCCTAGACAGTAATAACTTTTCTCATCCGTCGCAACATGGCTTCCGTAAAGGGCTGTCATGTGACACTCAATTAGCTACATTTCTTCATGACCTACACTCAAATCTCGATACTAACACTGTGACCGATATTTTTCTTGACTTTGCAAAGGCGTTTGATAAAGTAGCTCATCAACGCTTATTATTAAAACTTTCTCGCTTGAACTTCCACCCCAATGTCCTAGCATGGATAAAAGAATTTCTTAGTAACCGATCACAGTCCGTCAGTGTTAACAATACTACCTCAGAATTTCTTCCCGTAACATCAGGCGTACCCCAAGGTTCAGTCTTGGGTCCCCTCCTGTTCCTAATATACATTAACGATCTTCCATTGCATGTTTCCTCTCAGATTCGTATGTTTGCTGATGATTGCGTTGTCTATCGAACGATCACTAATAGTAATGACTGCATTTATCTTCAAGATACCTGAACAACATTACAGCCTGGTGGGATCAATGGTTAATGGTACTAAACAAAAATAAATGTAAATCTATGTCAATTTCCCGCAGCCGTAATCGGCATGACTTTATCTACACAATTAATGACATCCCAATCGACACTGTAAACTCTATTAAGTACCTAGGCATTACGATCACGCATGATTTAAACTGGTGCTCGGATATAACTAACATCACATCATCTGCTAGCAAAGCCTTGGGATTTCTGAAACGCAATCTCCGCAACGCTCCTCAACAAGTAAAACTACTAGCATATAAAACACTAGTTAGGCCAAAACTCGAATACGCATCACCCATATGGCATCCTCGCCAGATTTACCTCAGCAACGCATTAGAATCCATACAGAACCGCGCCGTAAGATACATTCACTCGACATACTCATATGATATCAGCGTATCGCCATTCAAAGTAGAGCCTGGTTTGGACACACCAGCGCACCGTCGCCGTATCGCGAGCTTATCATTATTCCATAAATTCTTCCCCAGCTCGCTTCGCCACGCACCTTACATTGTACCACCTTCGCGCATATCGCTGCGCACAGGCCACCCACTAAATGTTGCTCGCCCTAGCGCGCGCACTGTCACCTGCTCGTCATCATTTTTTCATCGTACAGCTAAAGACTGCAATGGCCTTCCCCACCACGTCACTGCCATCACCACCTCATCTGCCTTCGTGGATGAAGTAACGAGTATTCTGTCTTTAAAATAAGATAGTGGGCAACCTCCTGTATTTTTGTACCACCCACCCCTTGTGTAATACCCCGCAAGGGGTCTTTAAGGTAATAAAATGAAATGAAAATGAAATATATACCGATATGACATATCCATAAACATTCGCACACACATACAAACTGCATGCATGCCCTCAGTGCATATTGTAACGATATTTATAGAACAACGATATTTATTAAGGGCGAACTTGTGCCCACAAGTAAAAGTCATTGCGGTCGTGAAAAAATCCCCGGCAGCCGCGTTCCCGAACTGGCCTCGAACCGTCTTCCTCTTTCTCCTCGCGTGACACCTCGTGCGTGTGGCGCATGCGAGCCGGGTCCAACCGGCTACCCGTGCCAAGCACATCGCTGCCTGTTGCTGAACAACACCACGGTACGGCGTGCGAAGTGTCCAATACGAAGGGCTCGCAACTTGAATGCGACCAAGTTCTCACGGCATTATCCCCCTCCTTACCGCATCGGCCCGATGCGTGATAGGAAGAAGGGGTTGCTGTGGGCTCTCACTTTTTTCTTTTTTTTTTGTTCATGACCTCTCCTGGTAGGGTTTCAAGCGGCACAAGTTCCGTGGAGTTGCGCCGTCTTGGGCTCTCGTTTCCAGCGGATTTTACTTTTTAATTGACATGGCTTATACGACGAAGTATTTTCTAAGGGCAGAAATACCGGCAAAGAAGCTTTTCAGACAGTCCACGGCGTAGCACTGGGGTCCATACCCATACCTTGTCACCCGGCTGATAATGAGCTTCACTACGGCGCTTGTTGTACCGGCTGGAGTCAATGCGTTGTTGGCGGCGTATTCAGTACTTTGCCATCTATCGTGCCTCCTCGGCTGTTTGCAAATCATTGAGGTCAGATAAGTTATTGTTTTCTTCATCTAACAACAACATAGCATGCAAAGTTGTGGTTACTGCTGGGCCGAATACGAGTTCAAAGGGAGCAACTCGTGTTGTTTCTTGAGCGGCAGTATTATATGCGAAGGTGATGTACGGCTAAATTTCGTCCCACAGTTTATGTTCAGCGTCGACATACATCGAAAGCATGTCAGTCAGTGTTCTGTTCAGGCGTTCAGTTAAACCGTTTGTCTGAGGGTGGTACGCTGTAGTTCTCCTACAATCAGTATGTGTCATTTGCAACAAGCATTTCATTAGGTCCGCAGTAAAGGCTGTTCCACGATCGGTTATAACAACTGTGGGAGCACCATGCCTGACCAGGATATTGTTGACAAAACATTTTGTAGCATCGACAGTCGTTGAACTGACAGGGAATCAGTTTCTGCGTAACGGGTCAGATTCCGTTGCCACAACTATCCACTTTTTGCCTAAAGATCGTGTTGGGAAGGGTTCAAGGAGGTCCATACCGACTATTTGGAATGGGGCTTTTCATGGCTCTACTGGCTGGAGGAGGCCTGCCAGTTTTACGGATGGAGTCTTACGCCTTTGACACTCGCGACAAGTCCTGACATAGTGCTGCACTGATGCTAATAACTTAGGCCAATAGTATTTCAGACGAATCCTGACGAATGTACGGCTCACGCCCATGTGTCCAGATGCCGGTTCATTGTGACATGCATGCAAAATTTCTTATGGCATGGCTGTGGGCACAATAAGTAAAAACTTTGCCTCGAAGTTTCTCTTGTAGAGGAGATTTCCTAGCAGAAAGAACGAGGATATCCCTCTGAAGAAAATACGCGCGAGTTGAACGTCGAATCCCTCCAGACGCTGTATAAGTGGAAGCGATTCCGGGTCATCTCGTTGTTGTTGCGCGATTTGTGACGCGTCAGCAATGCCAAGGAATCGGAAATCCTCTTTTTCTGATAGAGCTGTCACGACTCGTGCGCGTGACAAGCAGTCGGCATCGCTGTGTTTCCTCCCGGATCCATATACGACAGTAGTGTCATATTCTTGAAGCCTAAGGCTCCATTTTGCTAGTCGTCCGGATGGCTCCTTGAGATTCTCCAGCCAGCAAAGCAAATGATCATCACTGACTGCTCTGAAAGGCTCTACCACACACAACGTTTGGAAATAGGCAATAGCTGTTCCTTGTGCCATGTGTTGGAATTCATTTCCGATATTCGTAAGCGCGACATTCACACGGCCATCTCTTTAGTGAACAAGACTACGAGTCACGCAAATACCTCTGTTGAAAACGAGCTCTATGTTTCCATCTGCTATGTCTTCGCCGTCGTAAAATATTTCATTCTCCACAAGAACCATTATACTTCTGCGTGGCGGCACAGTTATATCATCATCAACGGCGCGCAGTACAGCGAGACGTTGCTCCTCCGATTCTTCGACAGGTATTACTTGCTTTGTCGAGAAAGACACACATGACCTACGTAGGTTAATTATGGCGCGTTAGCTCGTAGAAAATACATTCCCGATATAAGTTCCCGCGAACATTCTGGCAGTACAATAAAGCCAGAAACGTAAGTGAAGCCTTTTATCGTAAGTCTTGCGTTGCATTGGCCAAGGGGCTTATTAAGATGACCGCCTGCCGTGCGTATCTGCGGACCAATCCACTGCGTCACAGCTTTTTTCAGGTGCGTCGCCATCTTGGAGCTTCTTACCGAATAATCAGCGCCGGTGCGACTAAGGCATTCAGCTCGCATCGTTCTATTATGAACCGCAAATCTGACGTAATCGTTTTGTTCCTGCACGTTTTTACAGGAATTATCTCGTCATCGCAATGGAACCACGTTGGAGGATATTTGTAATTCTGGTTATCAGCGGCCTGATAACCAGAATTGATAACCAGAACAGGTCGCTTGCTTCAGTTGTCTTTGTGTGGGCTTGGTGAACGACGCCTAGGCAATCTTGGAGACGCACGTGGGCTAGGCGAATGCTAGGGCATGGGCGACGTTGACTGTGGTTGATATTGGCGAGGAGTAATGGGGCTTTGGCACGTGGACAAGTATTCTTCGATCTCCGCTGGCCATTCACTGTTTCGGGAGCATGGTGCACTTACGTGAAAACCCCTTAATCCAGCTTGATGGTACGGGCAGAACCTATACAGGTGACCCATTTCTGCGCAGTGAAAACCCAGAGGCCTGCGCTCGTGGTCACGCCAGACGTCACTTTTCCGGGGCCTTTGTTCCACAAGACAAGGTGCACTAAGTGCCGAAGGGGGATACGCAGCCGGTGGTTCCAGCAGCGAGGTGCACTGCGTAATGTAGGTGGGTAGGGAAGGGTTATTGTAACTGCTCCACTACTGTGTACCGCGGGTTGCCTGAGTACGTCGGCGTGCGCTGGTGTGCGCCGGATCGGCTGTGCCTCACGCCCTGAATCCCGTATGACCTGACTCATTTCGTCCCGGACAACGTCGACGATAGATAATGCAGTTGGAGCCTGTGGTGTCTGCAACTTGTTGAGCTCTTCCCTGATCACTGACCGGACCAGCTCCCGCAGGGCTTCAAGGTCGTTTGGCACGCCTGCAGAGAAGACATGGACAAGTGCACAGCTTGCATCACGGTTGCTTAGCCGAGCCCGCTGTTCCAGCGTCTTTTCGATGGTTGTTGCTTCGTATCTGATCTCGGCGACTGTGCGCGGTGGGTTGCGGACGAGAACAGCGAAAAGTTTTTGCTTTACTCCACGCATGAGATGGCGCAGCTTCTTATCTTCACTCATGGTTGGATCAGCAGGCTAGAACAGGCGGAACATGTCCTCGATGTACAGCCTTGCAATTTTTTAACAATAGCACGCGAGCGTCGACGGTAATGCGTGTCCTCGGCCTTGTAGTGGCCAGGGACGTCGAGATTGGCAACTTCACGTGCAGTCGTGCAAGGAGAACTCTAGTTGGAATGTGTACTGCTGCACTGTTCGCTTCAGGAGTGCCCCTCACCGCTGCAAGCCCACCGACACGTCGTGTGGTCGGCGCTCGCGCGTTATTGTTAAAAAATTGGAAGGGTTTACATCGCCACGTTTTCGTTTGTGAGCTGGTCCCTAGCTTGAAGTACAATTTCCGCCTTTTCTTTACGATCCGTGCTGGCGTACGCTGCTAGCAGTTATCCAAATTCCTCCCAAGAGGACAAAGAGGGTTCGTGGTTTTCATACCACGTTTTTGCGAAGTCCTCCAAAGCGAAATATACGTTACGGAGCTTCTGTGTCTCATTCCATTCATCAAAGCTCGCCACTCTCTCGAACAATTGCAACCTGCCTTCCACGTCATCGAAAGAGCCGCCATGGAATGTTGGTGGCTTGCGAGGTTTGCCTACGACCAGCTGTGCTGGTGCTACCTGGCTAGTCATTGTGGCGGCGCCCGTTGTCTGAGTTTCCCTTGGCATGAAGAGAAGAGGACCGAATTCGGGCGAGTCACCTCGAAGACGGCGGCTGGTCCACTGGCGTACAGGTGTCAGTTCCACGGGATGGACTCGCTGGTGGTCGGGGTTACGCTGACGTCCGTTCGTGGGGTTTCGAGTCATACCCAGCGCCTCCACCAGAAATGTAACGATGTTAATAAAACGACGATATTTATTAAGGGCGAACTTGTGCCCACAAGTAAATGTCACTGCGATCGTGAAGAAATCCCCGGCAGTCGCGTTCGCAAACTGGCCTCGACCCGTCTTCCTCTTTCTCCTCGCGTGACACCTTGTGCGCATGCCGCATGCGAGCCGGGTCCAACCGGCTACCTGTGCCACGAAGATCGCAGCCTTTCGCTGAACAACACCACGGTACGGAATGCAGAGTGTCCAATACGAAGGGCGCGCAACTTCAATGTGACCAAGCTGTGGCGACAATATAAAGCAAGAAGCTTACCAGGCAGGTTATCGAAGCACAAAAGCAAAATATATATAAAGACCGGCATTTATATGCACAAACTTGAGAGAAACTCAGTCAGGGAGGGCGGTAACACTTGGTCGTTTCTTAATAAATTCTAGTTACAAATCGTTCTTGGGAAAAATGAGTACTTAGAACAGTTATTATGTGTTTGGTACGGTGTTAATGTTTGATAATTTCGTTGTCTGGTGTGGGCTTGAGGAAAACCGGAGGAAAATCGAATAACCTTAGATGCATCAACCTTAACATATAGAAAACTTTAAACGTGAATGATGGTTTCTCGTTGCTATAGGTTTTAGATTAGCTCTGGTTAACGAGTCTGTTAAAGATGTGCAGTCATAACGAATGTATATCAAGCGAACTGCTCTTTTCTGAATAGTTTCCAGCGTTTATATTTGCTTTTGTGAATTCATCCCAGATAACGGCGAAATCTAACCTAGGCAGAATGACAGATTTATGCGCAAAAGACGGACTGTAGGGGTGGACATTTTCAGAGCCCCGCGAAGGAAAAATAGTTTCCATTGTGTGTTTGCTGTGATTTCATTGATGTGCTTATTCCATCTAAGATCACCTGTTATGAGGAGACCTAAGTATTTATACTCTGTAACTTCGGTAAAAAATTTTTTATTGATGCCGTATTGATAAGTGAGGGGTAGTTTTGCGAGTAATTGTCATTGCTAAAGTTTATTTTATCAAGATTGAGGGACATTTGCCCATTCATCTCACCATGACGCAACCTTTTGAAACACTTGATTTAAGAGTAGCTAGTCAGATGTGCTTTTAATCTCGGAGTATAAAACACAGTCATCTGCGTATAGTTTAATTACAACTGCGATGCTGTAAACAATGTCGTTTATAAAGATGAGAAAAAAGAGGGGTCCCAGCACCTTACCACCGAGCCCTGAGGGTACACCGGCCGACACTGAAACTTTACCTGAGCAATGCTGGTCAAAACATACAGAAGCAAGGCTTTTCCAGTACGGGCTAGTTGGTATTCCATCGTTTCAAACATCACTTACAGAGTATACATAGACGAGGGGCTAACGAAGACAGCGCTTGTCCTTGTCGTTATTTTTGTCCCTTGTCTACGTATGCGCTGTAAGTGATGTTTGAAACAAAGCATAAATTGCTGGCGGTTAATAAAATACGATGAAATTCAGTATATTAGCTTATAGTTTTGCAGTACCAAGCTTAACTTATAAAACAGTTGATTGTGAGAAACCATATCAAAAGCTTTGCGAAAGTCTAAAAAGATTGCGTCAGTCTGATTTCCATTATTTATAGAAACCGCAAAACCATGTCTACTTTCTATTATTTGAGTTTGTGTAGAAAATCACCTGCGACACCCATGTTGTTCTTTGGTGAAAGGTGTTGCTAGTGTTGAAATACTGATATGTGCTTATGTATTATATGGTCCATCAATTTGCAAGCGATTGAGAAGAATGATATAGCACGGTAACTTTTTGCATTAACTAACTTACCTTAACATTACCTACTTTAGCATTTGCTGCCGTTTTTGTGTAGGGCTACCACCTTAGCCATTTTCCAGTCTCTCGGAACCTGTGTCTCCCCTAACGATTTTGAAAACAATATGTGAAGGTACTTTGCCACCCACTCAGCATACCGTTTTCAATATTCACGTGGGTTGTCATCGGGATCACACGATTTTTTATATCAATATTTCATCATCATCACCCCCATTATCATCAATCTAGTTACGCCCACTGCAGGGCAAAGGCCTCTCCCATACTTCTCCAACTACGCCAGTCATGTACTTATTGTGGCCATGTTGCCCCTGCAAACTTCTTCATCTCATCTGCCCACCTAACTTTCTGCCGCCCCCTGCTACGCTTCCCTACCCTTGGAATCCAATCCGTAACCCTTAATGACCATCGGTTATCTTCCCTCCTAATTACATGTCCTGCCCATGCCCCCCCCCCATATCTTTTTCTTGATTTCAACTAAGATGTCATCAACTCGCGTTTGTTCCCTCACCTAATGTGCTCTTTTCTTATCCCTTAGCGTTAACCCATCATTCTTCTTTCCATAGCTCGTTGCGTCGTCATCAATTTAAGTAGAATCCTTTTCGTAAGCCTCCAGGTCGTAAGCCTCCAGGTTTCTGCCCCGTACGTGAGTACTGGTAAGACACAGCTGTTATACACTTTTCTCTTGAGGGATAATGGCAACCTGCTATTCATAATCTGAGAATGCCTGCCAAACGCACCCCAGCCCATTCATATTCTTCTGATCATTTCACCCTCATGATCTGGATCCGCGCTCACTACCTGTCCTAAGTAGATGTATTCCCTTATCACTTCCAGTGCCTCGCTACCTATCGTAAACTGCTGTTCTCTTCGCCGCCCCCCCCCCGGGACTGTTAAGCATTATTTTAGTTTCAATATTTGGTAGCGTATTAAATATTCCCTGTTCGCTAATGACCATATCGGGTATGGACGGAAGGAAGGAGCTGAAATTGGGCATGAGATCGTTTTCGCTAGTGTAAAGAGATTGAAAATGATCGTTAAATGCGTTTGCTATTTTTGAGCGGTCTTGGACAATGCAGCCCTTAATATCAAAAGCGCTGCAGTTGTGGGATGAAGGAGAAACCAGGCGCCAAAATGTTTCTGGGGATGACGAAATAAAATGCGGCAATAGTACCCCATCGCAATTATGTTTATCTTTCGCAACCTGATCTCGTAGTTGAATGGTTAAGGTGGATATTTCTTGTATTTCAAAATTTGTTCCACAGCCGTTCTTCTTTTTTAGTCGTCTGTTTTCTTCTGAGCTGTAGTGTAGATCGAGATATCCAAGGGTACTTATTTTTTGTTTTCTTTTAAATACTGGGCACAAAACGATCAATATATTCTTTGATAACGCCCTTTAATTGGTCCCAGAGGTTGTTTTCATTAGCGTCACTGCGTGAAAACGCATCAAAATGAAAGGACAACATGTCTATTATTGAAACATCATCTACTCGCGAAAAGTTTGGAAAATGATAGTGTGTTTCATTTGCATTCACAGATACATCAGAGAGTGTTAGTAGTACCATCTGGTGATCCGAGATGCCGGGATAAATTTCGCATTTAGCATTAGAAGCAGGAATGCCAAGTACAAAAAAAAAGTCCAGAATGAGTCTGGTATGAACTTGTATCCTAGAAAAGTCATCAACAATCTGTGATAGGTCGAAGGCAAATACGAGATCAATAATTGCTTCGCCTGCTTGAACTGCCAACGAGTTCCAGTCAATGTCGGGTATGTTGAAATGACCGGATAAAATAATCCGATCCCCTTATTTTACATGGATGCTCATATATTTTTTTCAGTTCAACAATATCACTAGGTTCAGAGGAGGGTTACCTGCATACAACACGAATAATGTACTTAACGTTTCCGTGATAAGCTTTACAGAGAAGGGACTCGACGTTAGGTAGATTAGGGATATTATAACGTTCAAAGAATGTTTCACAAGAATGCAAACTCCGCCTCTTATAGCTCCGCGGTCTTTCCTGAGTACATTGAAGCCAACTTGTACAAATTCACTGTCGGAGACTGAATCATTCAACCAGGTTTCATTTAGTAATACAATGTCGGCATCATGAGAAAGTATATTACCTTCCAGTTCAGTGGTTTTGTTTAATATGCTTCTGCAGTTTATGTTCAGGATTTGTAATGATGGGCAGGGTTGTGATATCGGCCACTTATGAGACTCTTTGGTTAGTATATAACATTGGCATTTCTCGTCATTCCACGCGTAAAGAGTTCCGTCAGCACTAAGTTTGTCATAAACGAGTTTACCTTTGGCACCCTTATTTCTCTTTTCACTTGCGTTTACCCATAGATTTTTACGCACCTCGCGCACCCGTTTGGAGAAGTCCTCAGAGAGCGACAAAGATGTGCCTTTTACTTTGTAGGGATTTTTCAGGATAGTCACCTTTACGCAATAATTCATTAATTTAGGATTACAGGACGACTTTTTTTTTTACTTTTTGAGCCCAGCATATGCATTCTTTCTATAGATGGAGTTGGTACTTGCAGTTTTTCTATGAATATATCTTTCACCACTTGCTTTTCTAGTTCTTCGGAGGTTTCTACAGAAGACTCTTCCAAGGCGTATATTATTAAATTGTTCTTGCGACTTCTATTTTCCAAGTTATCCACTTTTTTAATGACTGAAGCTAATGTATCGTTTCATTCCTCCCGCTCTGCGCTACCTTAAAAGAAGGTGGCCCTGTCTCGCTCTTATCCATGGCCAAGCTCGCCCTGGCCAGGCGAGCGGAGCGCTCCTCTTAGCCAGGCCAGTGGCGGTCACGTGGTCAAGGGGCGATCCAGCTGCAGAGAGCGCATACGCCAAGACAGCGGCGGCGGCGGAGCTCGGCGCGGTGAGTCACGTGATGCCTTCCCAAGGCTAAGGCGCAGCTGCAGTCAAATGACGGTCAAATTTCTGGCGAAGGCAAAACCCTGCTCGATGGGTATAGTAAAGCTTTGACTTTAATAATGTGTGACCGATGGCGGCATCGAACGTCCGCCGTCGAGCCCGGTGCTCTAACCATCAGGCCACGAGCGCACGCTTACTCGTCTTCTTCGAAAGCAAGTAATGTCTTTGAGACGCTCGGCGCATGCGCCGCAAACCACTTCCTCGTCCGGTTGCTACAGCTCGAGCTTTGAAGCTATAATATTTCTTCGCCAAAGTACAAATGCTATCGTCGTTTTAACAAGCACCAGAAGACATAGCCATGGGTAAAATCCTAAATGAGCATGTTTAGGGGAGCAGAAGAATGCGAAATTCAATAGCAAACACGGTGACTGCGCGCATGTGGAGCTCTCACCAAAATGACAGCACCGCGGATGGTGGCAACAAAACAGGCGCCGAGGCCTCACGATGCCTGACGATGCAACGTTTGAGCATCAGATGCTCTGTGGGAACCGCGGGTGCAAGCGCGCGCAGGCTGCAAAAAATGAACGTGAGAGGGCGTTGAATTCCCCGCGCCGCACCTTCTGTCTGGAAAGCAAATATAGTTATTTTTATCCAAAGGTTGTGGTACTAGAGATCAAACAAACAACTAGCGCTGAGATTGCAGCGCGCAGCCGCTATAACCATTGATTTGAAAGAGCTTCGCACTCAGCAACAGCTGCAACAGAATCACCGCTAATGGCTGTAACAGTGGCTGCTCCCGACTCTCACTTGAAAGCAGCATGCAATTTATTCAAACCTCGCCGAACTGTCGTCTCCCAAGTCTGCGCGTCACGTATGTTCAATGAAATAAGAGAGGCCCATAGGGAAATGAAAGAAATACATGTAAGAGCCCCACATTACACCTTACTTATCAGCTCGTCATCTGCTAAGGCGCTGCAAACTATTATAGAAGCGTGTCTTCTTTTTAAATAAGGAAAATAGTAATATTTCTTTCTCGTAGGTGACGCTATGAACGTCAAATTAGTGGACGGGTGTGTGTGCGCAGCGTTGATAACTTTGATTTGAGCAGACTTCTGCAACAGTACGCATAGTGTACCGCTAGTTTCGTAGTCACATTTTTTGGTCGTGGTATTTTTGTTTACACTACAAATTAGGTTTTTCTGAAGATATTTATGAAGTTTCGTAGGAGAATAATTATCAATATTCAATTACGTATTTTTCAGTACGGTTATATTGTGCTGGGAAGGTTTTTATGACGGATTACGATGGTCAAGCTTTGAACCGCTTTCAGACTCAGTTACTCAGTTACAGTTCTGTGGTGATTTGAGCTTCGCACTTTTTGATGACAGTTGTTTTCCTTTCTTTTCGGACATCATGACGGAAGTTTTAGTTGAATTCTTCAACAACGTTAAATGGGAGGTTTATTCGTTGAAGTCGTTGGCTGACCCGGCTATTGGTCTTCGACTGATGTGCCAGCCTTGCTGTTTTGATGAGTTGCACGGCAGAGTTCATGATGTCTGTTTGAAGTTTGAAGTTTATTGAATACTTAGTGCAGATACAAAAATATTGATGTTTAGTACAGAAAAAGGTCCCATAGTGTAAACACTGTAGGGGGACCTTTTATAATGTTAAAAAAACACTAATGCTACTTGACAGCAAAAAGGCAGCGAGTTATAAAAATACGAAAATGCAAATACAAATGCAAATACAATATCATGCAAAAGAATAATACAATGGAAAATAAGAAAACGGTAGGGATAAGGCTTAAGCAGAAGTAAGAAACGAAGCAAACAGTATTAGAAACGACAGAACGGAAGTTGTGTTTTAAAAGACATATTCAATAAACGGAGCTATAGGTTAAACATGAAATTGCGAAGCTGATGTTTGAATGACGATATAGAATAGGCACATTTAATGTTAAAAGGTAATGAATTCCAAAGTTTGACTAAGACGAATGCTACTCTTTATGAACCATAGTTAGTTCGTACCTTAGGGAGGATAAAATTGTTATTGGAGGAAAATCGCGTAATATTTGAGTTAGTAAGGTGTCGGATAAGAACAAATTTGATAAGGTTATGGTCTTTAACTGCTTGATAAGCAAATGTGCAGACATTAAATTTCATTAGAATGTCAATATTCAGTATTTGCAGTTCCCGGTACAGATCAGTAACATGTGAACGTCGGTTGCTCCAGGTGAGAATGCGAATGGCTTGATTCTGTATATGTTGGAGGGAAGAAAGGTGGCAACGATATGTTTGACCCCAGGAAGCAATACAATAATTTAGATGACTGTGAATGAATGCATAATATAAGGTGACCAAAGTAGTCAAGTCAAAGTAACATCTAGCTATTAGTAATACCCTAATACCATAGTAAGTTTACCGCTGTAGCTCATTAATATGCAAATTAAATTTTAAGCGGGAATCAAGCTTGATACCAAGGAAGGAACATTGATCAGACAGATGAATAGGATGTGTATTTATAAAGAGGGGCATAACTTGCGCGTTATTTATTTACCTGGAATAGAAAATTAAGAGCTTACTTTTCGAGGGATTTATCAAAAGCTTATTTTTAGCACACCATGCGCTAACGTTAATAAGTTCAGCGTTAAGGGTTGTTGAAATGTTGCTTAGAGAATTACTCGAACATAAGACAGTCGTGTCGTCAGCATATAAGATGAATTCTGATGTGGTTAGACATTGTGGAAGGTCATTAATGTATAGTAGAAATAAAAGCGGGCCTAGAATTGAGCCTTGCGGAACGCCGATGTTAATAATTTTTTAGTGGAATAGATGCCGGAGGTGGATACTAATTGCTCACGATCAGATAAGTAACTACGGAAAAGATTGAGAGAGTTGCCAATAATGCCATAAGATGCAAGTTTAGAAAAAAGAATGTCATGATCAAGTGTACCAAAAGCTTTAGTAAAATCTAGAAAAACAGAACCAACGAAGTTACCATTGTCAATTTCTAGTTTGCATTTTTCTGTGAAGTAAATGAGGGCTAGGTTAGTCGAATACCCTTGTCTAAACCCAAATTGTTTCGGATGAAGTAGGTTAAATTTCGTTAGGTAGCTAGACAGGCGAACATGTATTATTTTTTCAATTACTTTGCTAAAAAAGGGGAGAATGGATATCGGCCTATAATTAGAGATTAATCATCTGTCACCTTTTTTAGATACCGGGATAACCCTACTCATCTTTAACTCATGGGGAAATACGCCGGTTTCAAAAATTAGATTGGTTATGTAGGTGAGTACATCCGCAATATGATCAACAATCATTTTCACGTGGTTAGCAGAAATATAATCGATACCTGCGCTAGAGGACTTTATACTAATAATTGTTCTTCTTACCTCATCCGGGGTAACAGGAAAAAGAAAAAATGAGTGACCACAATGATCATGTTCGTCATGCGTAGTGGCTGCGACGGGTATGGGAAAGGAGTAGTAGTCACTAAATGCATTGGCGATATCTAGTGGGTTAGATATAACAGATCCTTCATGATTAATGTTGGCTATAGGCGGGTTAATGGTTTTATTGAGAAAGGAATTGATCAATCGCCATTGTTTTTCTTATATCTGAACCAGTACAATTAATTTCGTTTTGATAATAGCGCTTTTTGGCATTCTTCATTAGAGTATTAAGTGTGTTGCAATATTGCTTGTAACGGTCAAGTAGACGCACATTAAGTGGCTGTCTTATTGTTTTTTATGTAGGTTATCTTTCTTACGCAGGCTATTAAGTAATCCCTTTGTTAACCATGGGTGTCTAGGGGAAGAATAAGGTTTATGTCACTGTACACATGTTGTCGATGAAGATACGCAATTGGATATGGCAGAAATGAAAGCGGTGTATGCTGTTTCAACATTATGCATTGAAGTGACACAAGACCAATAAGAATTAGATACCATTTCTATGAAGTAGGGAAGGCGTCCTGAAGCAGCCATAGCCGAACTTCTCGACATAGATAAGTAACCTCGTTTTCTAGAGCACGCAGCCTCTTTTGTTTGACTTTGACGAGCGTGAGATGTTAAGCACCCCGTTCACTTTCTTCTGGCAAACGGAGCGAAAGCGCGCGACACTAACGCCTGCACGGTAGGCGGAAAGGCAGCGGCGCCCCACGTGCGCAGAATTGTATTGCTTCATTTGCCCCTCATAATAACTTTACATTAGCTGACGTTGAATTGTATGAAATAACACACCTGCAACGTAAGAATCAGCTTCTCTGCACAGTGAAATGTTTGTACAATGGCCACGCAAAGGGGCAAACGTGGGGCAAACATAGGGGCAAACGTGGGCCGTGTAATCGCTTCTTACCTCGTTCCGATACCTGAGAGGCGAGCTGCCTTTTTGGCTATTTGGGCAGGCATTAACAGCTAAAGAGAACCGCGACAAATAATATTACAGCAGGTGCGCAGATGCGCTACGCTTGTGCCAGTGCAGCACGGACGGACGGCAGTGCTGCAACTTCACATTTACCCATTTCGTAACTATGGCGGCCGCCGTGGCAATTTGGGCCTATGGGTAGGGCCAATTCCTGCATTCTCAGGCACTTTCCATATTGCAAACATTTACTGTGGCGGCCGCGTTACTGACTTTTGTTGTGTGGGGAAGCTGACTTGCGGGTTTCCAGCTTTTATGTTAATTGGCCTCCAACTCTCGTTAGGCATCGAGACGCATAAATGACACATGGAATCACTTCGCACTCCTCTCTTCGGACAGCACTCTGCCACATAAGTCATTTTATATGGACTGAGACGATTTTGTGAAGTGTTATCTATGGCATGCCGTATTGATAATGTGGGCAAATGGGAGACGGGTGCTTGTTCTAAAGGGTTTTAAGAATTAATTATTCGTGCTTGCGGAGTCGGAGTAACAGCACCGTTCCCTTATGTTGGTGTTGCCTTCAGACACAAGTACATCGCTATTTGTAACATGTTTCGCGGCTATCTGCCACATGCTCGCATTTTGCGTTTTCGAAGGCTCAGGATGGTGGCATAAGCTGCTCTTTAAAGTCAAGCTTGACACACAATATTTGACTCTCGATATAGTGGAAGATGAGTTTATTGTAGTATTACAATGCGGGCTTTAAGAAATTCTTGGGGTGATTTAGATGCATACCTTGTATATTATGCAATGTCCGTTATTTCAATTTTTAACGTCTGATAGATGACATCATGTAGTTGCTCGAAGAAGCTCCAAAACCTGCAAGAAGTAAATGAAATTGTTAACACTATTTCGAATATGCCTCGCTGACTCATGGTAAGTAAATTTTGCTGAGTAAATAAGATTTTCTAATCCAAGGCATGGAGATAGGTATTAGCTATTCTTGCATTTGGTATTAGATCTTTCATTCATGGCTGGCCTTGAAATACACTGCTTCTCGAAGAGCAAAGAAAATGAGAGAAACATCGTTAATGCATACCAGATGAAAATGTACGATTAGCTAAAACGTGTTTGCGACGAATATTATACCGGCCCAGTTTCTATAGGGTTCGATGTATTGACAGGTTGCTTAACCAATACTGGCACCTGTCGCAATATTTCGATAACTATGGCAATGCGCTGCCAAGCTCGAGGTAGTAGGTGCGATCGCTGCTGCAGCGGACGCTTTCCAGAGAGACTGAATGCCAAAACGCTTGTGCCTCGTGCATTGTACATTGTGTGCACTTGAAAAAATTACAGGTAGTCAACATTAATACAGAGTACCGGGCTACAACCTGCCTCACAATGGGATCGTGGTTTTGGCACGTAGGACACCACAATTGTTACTTTTTGTTATTCCGTAGTGGCTCATCGTATACCGTACGGTTAGTGCGATCACCTTTTGTGCCGTAGCGGTTAAGCGCGCCTCGATTGCGTTGCGACTAATGATGCGGTGTGCAACGAAATATGTTTCCCCTTTTTGGGAAGTGCGGAGAACGGCCAACCGATAATTCCAGCTTCCGCGTGGTGACTCTGCACGGATACATATCGCAAATGACCAGAGATGTGGTGGCGACGTCATCAAAGAACACAGCCGCCGACAGGCTCGCCTTATCGCCTCTCACCATCGAATCTACTGCAATAAGCATCGTCATCTATCGTGGCGTGTTGCCGTTGAATGCATACTGTACAATTTTAATATGCAATAACCGTGACACGGCACAGTTCTCTGCTGCCTCGTTGAGCTGGACCGATCCGAATGTGCGTTGCTTGCGGAAGGAACGCCAGTCGGCGCATCGGCGCCTCAAGCTGCGCCCGAGCAGCGTTTACGCGGCGACGAACGATGCGTGCATGAAGCTCACTGTGCAGACGCTACTGCGCAATGCGCACACCGGCGTGTACGCGACTCGCAGCACACCAATTGCGCGGAATGAATGAGCGCGCAATGATGACGAGGGAAAGAGCAATGGCCACTTACCAAGGCTGGCTGACACTGCCAGCCAGCCGTGCCCATTGCAGTCCACGGCACTGCAACTTGAAAACAATTTTTTTTTTGCACAAGATGTCGGCTTGCCTCTGCATACAAAGGGACAGAAGATGTTTTGAAATTTCCCGCTAGAAATGGACACAAAAGCGAAAGTAATGTTCAGCAGAGGAAGGCTCCTTTTCACGTCCTTTATAATCACTGCTTTAAATTTTGAGGTAATAAAACATTTATAAACAGCATCTTAAGCGCAATATCTGCAGTACTTGATTACTTGCGAGCTCAGTGGAAAAAAAGACTGGGTAGAATCCCTGTGTCCATTATATTAGGCACTGCACTCAGCAAAATATATCAGGGCTATTGAAAAAATATTTACCTTCCCCCCTTCATAGCCTTACTGACTTATTCTGAATGTTTGAGAAAAATCTGTGCGACGAAATGCCTCCCTGGTCTCGGGAGGTCATAAGGACGATAGTTTTCCTCTAGGAGCTACTGCCGCAACACCTTCCCATTGAGTCGCTTCTACCACACGAAGTGTGTCAATGTGGGCATGGCAAGTAGTTCGTTGACAGAGACGTATCTGTTGTAAATGCTCCGAGAAAAAAACAAATTCACTCACGATTATGATACTCCCTAACGGGAAATTTGAGGGCCGCTCTATACGCGTTTTCATTTTGCGTCTCAATATTTTGTAATATGATCGTGTAGGTGTATGTTTTATATTAGGGAGAGAACGCTGTAAGTAGCGTAGCAAGCGCGGATAATCTGTGTCATGCTGCACGTTGCAAACGGAGAGCGGTATGGCGTGACTGCCTTTGTAATCAGGAGTTCGAGAGAGGAAGCCCATGGGTGATGCGCGGGCACATTTCACAGCAGCCGCCGTAGAAAGACCCCCACTCACGCAAAATTTTGTTTCCATAAAGGCGAAGTGCACTACTCTGGAGCCGTATCGTAACCTTCATCACCGCACAGCCCATCTTGCGGGTCACTCCTCTTTTGTTCTCACGATTTCGTTCAACCAACGACGAGAGCGGTCCTTCATCGTGCGTGAATCGCGTCACTAGTGTCAGCACCGACAACACCTGAGGGAGCGTCACATCGAGCCTTACCCATAGGTGTTACCCATCGCCCCTTGCAGGAGCAACGCTCCCCGTCGCACGCGCTGGTACTGTTATGATGGACCTGTCGAGTGTGAGTGGCGCTCAGGCGGGCTTCCCCACGTCTACATGATTGTCCTCTTCTCCGAACTGACGACAAGCTTCTCTCCGAGCTGACACAAAATGCTGTAGGGCAAACCGAAAGGCAACAACCTCCCCCGACCCCCCGCCGCTCTCCACAAGCTAACACAAAGGGTGTACGGCGAAAAGCACCGCACAGGCTCCGGAAGAAGACGGCGACGACAACGGGACCGCCAGTGGTTATTTGAGGCCGGGCTGACCCACGTGTTAGGGAGACCGCTCGAGACTAATATTGAGAGTCAGATCTATGTACCATTTAACTGAATGCAATTTTTTTCTAGTTCTTTTCATCCTCACTATGCCCGGCTCTGTCGTCGTTTCCTGATCCCTGCGGTGAAGGCCCACCTCATCCGATCGAGACCATGGCAACTGGTAGGCACCAATGGGACACTCCACCCTTCGCCCTGGCTTCAGCAGAATGGTGAGCGCTTGAGCTTCTGTGAGAATTTGCCAACATTTAGCTGGTGTGTTTTCTAAAACAGCAAATTAGTTTCTGTGCGTTCAGGCTACTGTTGAAAGCTTCCTCACGTCACAGCAGAGCAAAAAAGTCATCGTTCGGGATTAACCATGGATTTAAGGAAACAGAAAAGTCAGACTTGCTAATAAGAGCAGAGCTAGGAATTGAGGTTGGGAAAATTCAGAGAAAGCCGCAGCTTGTTCAGGCGATTGAGAAGTGCGGGGCTCTTGAGGACGAAATTTCATAAGCCTCAGAAGAGATAGAGAAATGAGCTAAGAAAGCTGAACAAGAAGCTGCAGAGGAAAGGAAAAGTTCTGCAAAGGAAAGGCAAAAAGCTGCAGAGGAAAGACAAAGAGCTGCAGAGGAAAGGCAGAAATCTGAACAATACGCTGCAGAAGAAAGACAGACAACTCAGGAACTAAAACTAAGAGCACTAGATGTACAGCGGGATCTGGCCTTGCAATCGGCAAATAATAAACAAAAGACGTTCAGGTTAAGCAGGAGTAAATGTAATGGATCTCATGCCGTCGTACGAGGTAACCGATGACATGGGGTTATGTATCGTTACTTTTTAACGAACCTGCGAGAAGAATGGGTTGGCTCTTGAGCGTTTGTCACAACAGATTCTGACTGTTTTTCCTGGCGAGGCAACTGAAATAATTGCAATGCTAACGATAGACGACGCAGATCACTATCAGAACGTCAAAGCTGCATTGCTGAGGAAATATCGGCTCTCTGCTAAGGCAGGTAGAACGCAGGGCCAATCTTTTACAAGATTTGACGTACACGTTGAAAGGCAATTTAATTGAGTGGCTAAAAGGGGAAGACGCGTTCACGTCTCACGACAACGTCTTTGAGTTGCTCTGCTTACAGCAGTTCTATGGGTCCTTGAGCGAAGAGATGCGCCTCTGGATTCAAGATAGGTCGGGCAAGAAGGGCTTAGGACGTGCTGCAGTGCTAACGGATGAATTCGCGGGACGTAGCGAATCCGAGAAAACGCGTGTCATGCCATTCACTACATTCCGCAAACAGCAAAATAGGTGCCTCATTCACCACGACATCGCTGGAGGAGGGACAAAAGGCATGCAGCCCGATAATTAAGGAGAGAATAACGCCGCAGTAAAAGACGAAACAAGAACAAAAAAACCTTGGAGGCAAGAAAACCGATCGTCTGTTTCCGTTGCCAGGAGCCTGGAGACCTTGCGTTCGGCTGTAGGAAGTCGAATTGTTTAGTTTTTTTTTTTCGTGAAAGACGGCGATGACAACTTGGACCTCCTAGAACCCTACCTTCGCGACCTAGTAGTAAATGGAATGGCGTGTAAAGCACTTAGGGGCTCAGCTGCGACAATGGACATTGTCCAGCCTGCGTTTGTGAAACCTGAGGATTTCACCGGGGAATATGCGTGGATCCGGCAGGTAGTCGAGATGAATAGTGTTTGCTTGCCCATAGCCCGCGTAAAGATTGAAGGGCCGTTTGGACTATTGCTTAATGAAGCTGAAGTATTGCCAAATCTGTGAAAACAATATCCCTACTTATTTTTAAATCACTCGTAGGAGCTGTTGAAGAAGAAGAGCCTGAGTTTTTGCGACCATCCGCTCCAAGCTCTCACGTGTTCCAAGGGTCAACAGATCGCGGAAGAGATAAATTACGGCAACGAAGCCAAGATTATGCCTCATGACAGTGACTTTCTAGAAGCACAGCCCTCAGCTATTGAAGTCAGTGAAAAAGGTGCTAGCGAAGAGGCATCCGAGTCAGTAGACATATCGCAGCAAGGGCTAGCAAAGGGATTGGAGACTAATTTGACACTAAAACGTTCGAAAAGGTCTTCAGACCTACTGAAGGTGGTTGAAGAAAGCTCTGAGGAAGAAGGGAGCGAATTCGTCGCAAAAATAGGAACAAGGGCTATGCTGGAGAACCTATAAACGTATCCCGGAGACCAGCATAAACAACCCCAAAAGGTTGCAGGAGGCGCTGAAAAACTCTCTCGTACCTCCGGACTTGTGCGACTTTCCGGAATCGTCAAAAGCAGAGGAGAATGCCAGGAAATTCCAGCAGCGCAGGAACCCAACCCTCGGGAGCTTTAGTGGCGCGTTAGCCGACCGCCTAGCATGGCGAAATTAGGTAAACAGCGCAAGATCGAGCGAGCGAATTATTCCGGTAAGCAAAGAATAGAGAAAGTCACCACACCGTAGCTCGTAAGACAAGCGAACAGGCCATCACGCAGAACTTTAAAGGGATCGTTGTGGCGGGTGGGAAAATGAAGGCGTCACCTAACAACAAATCAGAACGTGCCTTCGTGAGTAGGGGTGCGGCTGAAAGGTTCAATTGGGCGGAGATATGCGTGTGCGAACAGGAGCAGTCGGACTGTCACTGCTGTAAAATGCGCCGCGCTTAGGGACAAGGGAGGCTGGCAATTCCTCCCGCGTTTACGGCCTCATTTCCGGGACGAAACGGCTAGCCGAGGGCACACAATGTGACTGACGACGACAGAGGGCCGCGTATGCTTGGCGCCCTTTGATGCCTTCGGCGAGGCCCGAAAACGTTCAGACAACGATCCAATTAGGTGCAGAGTAAGCGTTAATAATGGTCAGATTAGGCGCATCTATAACTTTCTCGTTTGTTGTAAAGGTCCCCTTTTGCTCATTTCTTTTCTTCGAACGTATTTTGCTTGTCCATTTTGAATTTATAATTAACGCTATGGCTGGGTTTCAATGCGTTCTCAGTCTCTCAGCAAAACGTGGCTGTCTCGGAAGAAGGAAGAACAATAACTTTAGACATTAGGCTGATTTAAAAACGCACTGGAGTCTGGTTTACTATTATGTTAGTTTTCAGAAATCTCCAACCAGGCGTTCAGGTACGATTCTGATGTTGTGTAAAGGACGTGTGAACTTGGGAGTTCTCGTGGTTAGTTGGGTGCTCGCTGTTTGTGGTGCCTTGTGCTGGGCGTGGTTTATTTCCATAAGGTGTCACCAGGTGGGCTTTGGAGTATTCGGCGAAAACGAAGCAAGAAGCACAGGGCCAACAGGTCTCTTCGGGGTGCTCAGAGACTGCAGCCCCTTTGAGACCACCTGTCGCGTCGGACGGGCTGTTAGGATCAACCTGTCGGGTGTGACCGACGTTCAGACGGGCTTGCCCACGTCGACATGATTGCCCTCTCTCCAAATCGATGACACGCTTCTCTCTGAGCTGACACAAAAGGGTGTAGGGCAAACCTAAAGGCAGCAAGTCGCCCCCTCCCCCCCTTGCTATGCACAAGTGGACACAAAAGGGCGGACAGCGAAAATCACTACAACTCCACAGGCTCCGGAAGAAGACGGCGATGACAACTACACCTCCAGTGTTTATTTAAGGCCGGGCTGGCCCACGTGTTAGTGAGACCGCTCGAGAATCAGATGAGAGTCACATCCATATACCAATGAAGTGACTACAATGTTTCCTACTTTTTTTCATCTTCACTATGCCCAGCTTGGACGTCGTTTCCTGATTCCTGCGGTGAAAGCCGACCTCACTCGGTTGAGATCATATCAGTTCCGAGGACTCACCTCAGCAGTTGACGCCGCGGACGAGCGTAGCCCTCCCCACCTCGCGTCACTCTTGCCTCCCCTTTGAAGCGCACATGGGCTCGCCCAGTTTGGCTGTCAATCTCGTGGCCGACGGCAAGTCAGCCCATCCGCAGGCCATTTCCCCTCGCCTTCTACACTTTGCGCCTCGTGCTTTTACTGTAGCCTCAAAAGCGTGGCAGTTTGGGCGAGTTGGTATGTCATAACTGTTTAAGGCTATTAGCGCAGCTCAGGACGAGCAAAAAAGGAAAGAGGTAGGGGTAATCAAAGGGAGCGGAAAACAGGGTGAGCGCTAACTTCCAACTGAGGTTTATTTTGTGACACAAGACTACTTATACATTCGCAAACCATGTGACATCAACAAAGAAAACCAAGCAAGAAAACCGATAGCAACCAAGTGGCAACACATTCATACAGCCTGTGGCTGCAGTTGGAGATACGCCAATTCATTTCTTGATAATGATAATGAGGGTGAGCTTACACATGCGTGGCCCAGACCAATGATAGCCTTTGCTTCGATGATTTCTCTTGTGAGCTGATTACGACTGCGACCAAGAATGACGCATTCCTCTAAGATAGGTTCGCAACCGCACGTTTTGCAGTGCTGCGCGAGAAACCCCCCAGCTGTAATACAATTCTTGGCATTGTAACCATGCTCGCGCAGCCTGTCATTCAGGCATCGGCCAGTTTGACCTACGTAACGTTTTCCGCACTTGAGTGGAAAAGAATAAACAACACAATGTGCGCAATTAACAAACTTATTTTTGTGGTTCTTGTCGCAGGAAAGAGGAGCTACCTTATTCGGATTAGTGAGTTTGCAAATCCTCATGAGCTTATTGGGGGCAGAAAATACTACACGAACATTCGCTCGCTGGGCGATTTTCTTAAGATTATGTGAGACGGTGTGAATATAAGGGATGACGCTAGTCCTACCCCGAGTAGTTACAGGATTATCTGCGTGCTGGTTGTCTTTTCTACACTGTCTAAGGATTCGTTCTGCTATTGACACTTGTAGGGACACGGGATAACCAGCCTGCGAAAGCCGTTCGCACTGAGAGGCAAAGCTAGACGAAACACTATGGTGGCACTACTTTTTCAGAGCATTATTAAGGCAAAGGTTAGCAATGCCTCTCTTCACCAACTTAGAATGGGCGGAATGGAACGGAAGAAGTGGTTTGTTAGCACGAGGTTCATAGTACCAACACGTATGAATATCAGAACAAGATAAGCGCAAGTCCAAAAACCGGATCTTATGATCCTGTGGGAGTTCGTAGGTAACGTCGAGGGGCGCAAGGCATTCTTGGATTATTGGCATAACCGAGGCAACCTCAGTCTCAAGGTCAGCCGGTGAACACTGAACACAAAACAAAAAATCGTCCACGTAACGAAATATTTTAAAAATGTTAGTCTGATAAAGGTTGACTGACATGGCGACGTCTAGGCGGGCTAAAAATAAATCACTGAGGAGCGGGGCAATGCAGGAACCAATGCATACAGGAACCAATGCATACAGGAACCAATGCAAATAGATGGTGTCATTCCAAGTAACCGTGTGCAAAGCCCGTACCTTGGCTTTTTGTGCTCGCCGCAAGATCATCCCACTGGAAGTAGGTTCCCTCTTTGGTGGATTCATTCCCTCATCCGGACATTCCAGCAGAATCTGCAAGATTCTCAAATCCGAGATGCACAGGCAGGCTCGGCTCTACCACCAGGTGCTCTCCACTCAGCTCAAGGCTTCTACGGAACCTTCTTCGCTGGGTCTGACACTGCGGAAATTTCTACGCTTCGCTGACCAGAAAACCGAGTGCTTGTGGCAGTGCCAGTTGCGTGAGCTTCGTGGCCGTTGTTCCGGGAGAGGACCGACTCCTGGAAGCACTGTTCACTCGCCGGAAAACTTGGACCTACCAGAACACATTCACAACGTTTTGGCGTTGGGACCTAAGTTCGCGGTGGAGTCTAGTAAACGCCCGGAAGAGATGCTTTCAATGGTGAGGCAGATTTCCAAGTTCGCGGCGGAAGAGGATGTTTCGCGCGTTATTTCCGAAGGTGTAGGGGCCATATCCCGCTCTAGACAGGCACTTCCGAAGGTTTCGTTGAGACGTGTAGCTAACTATCTTCGTGACAATTCGATTTGCGTGTTACCGGCAGATAAAGAAGACGGGTTTTGTGTACTCTCAGAAGGGAATTTTCACGCAAAAGCTGGTCTGGCAATTTCCGCGGTTTTTAACCGTCAGGATACAGTGTCCTTAAGCAAGGTAAAAGCTAAGGCTAAGAAACTTTGCAGGGAGTGCAACTTGGACAAAGTGTTGAGAAACATTGCCAGCAGCAAACGAGATCACCTGGAGGTGTTCTTTAGCGCGAAAACGCACAAACCTGACGTCCCGTTGAGGGTTATTGTTTCAGAAAAGGACACGTGGCAGAAGTATGTCGCACTGTTTCTGCAGGCCAAGCTAGCCATTTTACCCGTGAATGACCCGTTGTTGATACGCAACTCCGATGAAGTAATTGAATTTTTAAAGGACAACTCTGATCGAGGCTTTCATGTCTTCTCCGTCGATGTCAAGGACCTCTACTATTCTATTCCTCAGAATGACCTGATGTCAGCTATTTCGCAGACAATTGATGAATTTGGCGTCACCCGTTTTCAAAATAATGCTGGGCTGTCTAGTGATCACTTTTTAGAACTTTTGAGCTTTTATTTGTCATCTACGTTCGTTACTTGGAATGACACCATCTATTTGCAGAAAAACGGAGTATGCATTGGTTCCTGCATTGCCCCGCTCCTCAGTGATTTATTTTTAGCTCGCCTAAACGTCGCCATGTCAGTCAACCTTTATCAGACTAACATTTTTAAAATATTTCGTTACGTGGACGATTTTTTGTTTTGTGTTCAGTGTTCACCGGCTGACCTTGAGACTGAGGTTGCCTCGGGTATGCCAATAATCCAAGAATGCCTTGCGCCCCTCGACGTTACCTACGAACTCCCACAGGATCATAAGATCCGGTTTTTGGACTTGCGCTTATCTTGTTCTGATATTCATACGTGTTGGTACTATGAACCTCGTGCTAACAAACCACTTCTTCCGTTCCATTCCGCCCATTCTAAGTTGGTGAAGAGAGGCATTGCTAACCTATGCCTTAATAATGCTCTGAAAAAGTCGTGCCACCATAGTGTTTCGTCTAGCTTTGCCTCTCAGTGCGAACGGCTTTCGCAGGCTGGTTATCCCGTGTCCCTACAAGTGTCAATAGCAGAACGAATCCTTAGACAGTGTAGAAAAGACAACCAGCACGCAGATAATCCTGTAACTACTCGGGGTAGGACTAGCGTCATCCCTTATATTCACACCGTCTCACATAATCTTAAGAAAATCGCCCAGCGAGCGAATGTTCGTGTAGTATTTTCTGCCCCCAATAAGCTCATGAGGATTTGCAAACTCACTAATCCGAATAAGGTAGCTCCTCTTCCCTGCGACAAGAACCACAAAAATAAGTTTGTGAATTGCGCACATTGTGCTGTTTATTCTTTTCCAGTCAAGTGCGGAAAACGTTACGTAGGTCAAACTGGCCGATGCCTGAATGACAGGCTGCGCGAGCATGGTTACAATGCCAAGAATTGTATTACAGCTGGGGGGTTTCTCGCGCAGCACTGCAAAACGTGCGGTTGCGAACCTATCTTAGAGGAATGCGTCATTCTTGGTCGCAGTCGTAATCAGCTCACAAGAGAAATCATCGAAGCAAAGGCTATCATTGGTCTGGGCCATGCATGTGTAAGCTCACCCTCATTATCATTATCAAGAAATGAATTGGCGTATCTCCAACTGCAGCCACAGGCTGTATGAATGTGTTGCCACTTGGTTGCTATCGGTTTTCTTGCTTGGTTTTCTTTGTTGATGTCACATGGTTTGCGAATGTATAAGTAGTCTTGTGTCACGAAATAAACCTCAGTTGGAAGTTAGCGCTCACCCTGTTTTCCGCTCCCTTTGATTACCCCTACCTCTTTCCTTTTTTGCTCGTCCTGAGCTGCGCTAATAGCCTTAAACAGTTACTGTAGCCTGTTTGTCCGCTTTCCTGATCGCGCCCGCTTTATCCATCTTGCCGTGCGCTCCACGTTCATTTGCCTTTTTCTCTGCGCTCATTCGCTCCGTTACGAGGTACGAAGCCCAGGCATGCCGACACTGTACGCAGGAACGGGAGCCTATGAGCTGCGCTCTAAAAAGCTGCCAAGAAGCATTAACGCCTCTTTGCGAGCCAGCCATCTCGCTGGTAGATGAGCTTGAAACAGCAGCGGCTCCCTCAAGTCTAAAGCTCGAGCAGTCGATCCACGTAGCTTGTCTCGCCACTTGGGCTCCTCCACGTCCACTTTCGGCTATCCCGCTAGGGGAAGAAGGTATTCATTATCCGCATATTATTCTGTTCTGCAAACTCATTAGTAGAGTTTGCAGAACAGAATAATATGCGGATAACGAATACCTTCTTCCGCAAGTGGGATAGCCGAACTTGCAGAATGGAATAAAATGCGGATAATGAATACCTTCTTCCGCAAGCGGGATAGCCGAAAGTGGACGTGGAGGAGCCCAAGTGGCGAGACAAGCTACGTGGATCGACCGCTCGAGCATTAGACTTGAGGGAGCCGCTGCTCTCCCCTGCTATTCCTAGAACCTATGCCATATTCCAACACTGACTTGTCTCCAGCCTGCTTCATGCCTACCCTGGCGTTGAAGTAGCCCATCAGTATAGTGTATTTTGTTTTGACTTTACCCATCGCTGATTCCACGTCTTCATAGAAGCTTTCAACTTCCTAGTCATCATGACTGGATGTACGGGCATAGGCATGTACGACTTTCAATTTGTGCCTCTTATTAAGTTTCACAAGACCTGCCACCCTCTCGTTAATGCTATAGAATTCCTGTGTGTTACAAGCTATACTCTCATTAATAAGGAATCCGACTCCTAGTTCTCGTCTCTCCGCTAAGTCATGGTAGCACAGGACGTGCCCGTTTTTATCATTTTATATGCTTCTTTCGTCCTCTTAACCTCACTGAGCCCTCTTATGTCTTATTTACTGCCCGCTAATTTCTCCAATAGCACTTCTAGACTCGCCTCACTAGATAACGTTCTAGCGTTAAACGTTGCCAGGTTCAGATTCCAATCGGAGATATGGGAGTTATCGGCTCCAAATTTTAATTGTCGTTCGCATGATTACGCACGCTAAAGAGTTAGGATCGGCGCAAAGCTCCTCCCCGATATGACGCGCCTGTTGCGTGCGGTGCTTAGTCTGATAACGGGGCGGAGGCATTGGCAAAGATAACTGCAACCCTTCCCCTCTCGGCCGAAGCTCCTACTGACGACGGGCCTAATTTTTCGGCATTTCGACCCAGCCGCAGCGACACAGATCCACACTGATGTGAGTGGCGTGGCCGTCAGTGCAGTCCTCGTTCAACAATGCGGCTGGAAAGAGCACGTCATTGCTTATGTGAGTCCCACGCTAATTCAGCATCAACACACTTACACCGTTACGGAGCAGGAATGCCTAGCGGTCATTTTTACTGCGCAATGTTTTCGCTCGTATGTGTATGGGCATCCATTCACAATCGTCAGGGATCATCATTCGTTGTGCTGGCTTGTCAACTTCACTCTAGTCATCTCACGCGCTGGGCTCTGATCTCCCTGAGTACGACTTCCCAGTTTCATACAAGAGTGGTCTCCGACACCATGATGCAGACGGCCTTTCGAGAATGCCACTAAACACGACAGTTTGTGATGTAGATAACTTTGACCACCTTATTGCTTCTTTGGCTCCAGTATTTCCTGATATAGAGACTTTCGAGAAGGAGCAGCGAGAGGACCTCAGCTTACAGCCGCTTTTAAACGCTGCGCGTGACTCCACAACAACCCGACGCTTTTATGTTCATGATGGCCTCCTCTAGAAAAGGTATTTTGCTACCAATAGTGCGTGCTACTTTCTTGCTGTTCCCTCGAAGCTGCGTTACACAATCCTGCTGGCCATGTGCGACGAACCTGCCTCCGAAAATATACTACCAGTACGTACATTCCATCGTGCCCAAGAACGGGTTTACTGGCCCCGAATGCGTCAGTCGACTGAGATCTATGTGGCCGGTGGCACTCAATGTCTGGCCCACAAGTACCTAACTACCACGCCAACCAGACTCCTACAACCACGGACCCCTCCTAGCTCTTCATTAGAGCAAGTTGAAATTATTATCATGGGTCCTTTCCTCGCTCATCGAAAGGAGACCGTTGGATCATCGTAGCTGCCAATCATCTGACCCGGTAATGCGAGACGGCTGGCTTACCACCTGCCATCTCCAGTCAAGGTTCTCCTTTTCTGCTGCACTCCATCATTCTCCGTAACGGCCCTCCTCGAGTCATCATCAGCGACCGCGGCCATCAGATCACTGCGGAAATCGTAGAAGAGCTTCTTCGATTGTGCGCTTCCAGGTTTCGCCATTCGGCACCATATCAGCTGCAAACAAATGGGCTGACCGAGCATACCAAGCGCACACTGGTGAATAATAGAAACCTTATTGCAGTGGAAATAGTTTGAAGGAGGGGTGGTCGGAGCCTCTCAGACCTGGGCCCCACTGGCCTCTGCCGCCTGCCTGACCTGGCTAATTAAGGACTCCTGCCAGGTCGGAGTGGGCGAGCTGTGCCTCCCACTGCTCCATTGTGTTACTGGTATTTGGCCTATGAGCGTGTTTAGTGCACTCCCAGGTTTTATGTATTTGGGTAGGTATGCCACCGCACCAAGGACTGTTGGCCCTATAACGAGTGGGATACATGGCGTTTAGAAATTTTAAATGGGGGAATACCCTGGTCTGTATTTTACGCCAATCGGCGGCCTCTTCCCTGCTAAGTTGTGGGTGAGGCGGCTTGTATTTTCTGCGGACTCCGCGCTGATGAGCAAGGATGTCTTTGGCATTTATATTGGTGGAATTTTGTGAGGGATAGTGCGGGTGGTTAGGGTTAGAAGAGGACGCCGTCGCTCGGTTAGTGAACCCTCGAGCTAGCGCGTTAGCCTTTTCGTTCCCCTGTACCCCCGCGTGGCCCTGGCACCAGAGTAGGCGGTGATCGTGGTTGAAGGATTTGGGGATTATCGCGAGGCTAGCCGCAGTCACGTGCCCCTTGGGAAACAGGCGACATGGCTCCTGGGAGTCCGTGACCACGACCGAGCCCCTTTGCGAACGCTCCGCGTGAGCAAGTGCGATCGCCACTCGTAATATTTCAGCCGAGGTGGGGGATCCAGCCGTGGCCGACGCGGTAATTTGCTGTTGGCTGATTGCGTTCCCGACTGCCAGGTCGTACCTCCTTTGGTAGCGCTGCCCGGTCGCCTCTGCATACACAGCTGCGTACAGGTACTGGTGAATAAGTTCTCCGTGTAGGTCGCATCGTACCATAAACACTTGCACGAAATCTTCCCCTTTATTACATAGGCTTTTAACACTGCAAAACACGAAACTACTGGCTACAGCCCGTTTTTTTCTCCTCTACGCTGGTGCGCCGTGCCACGCACTGGACACCATACTTTTTATCTCAACCCACTACGATCTCTTCATCGGCGAGACTCTGTGGCTCAGTGAAGAAGCCCGACGCTAGGCCCACATGCCTGCTCTGGCTTCGCAAGGCCGTTTAAAAGCCCGGTACGACAGGCACCATCCCGATTCTCCACGGGATCTAGTCGTGGTGTTGTGTCCGGTGCGCAAACATGGCCTGTGTCAGAAACTTCTCGCCGGCTATAAAGACATGCACGTTGTTGACAAGCTCAATGTTGTAAACTACCAACTGGCACGTCCCACCGCAACTGGACGCCGCTCCGCCAAGACTGATGTTGTACACGTCCCTTCACTGAAGCCCTTCTCTCCAAGAAATTAACTGACTCGCCCGGAGGACTTTGTCCAGGAGGGGAGAAATGTTACGGTAAATGTAGCACATGAGTGGAAGAAGTGTGGCGGAGAACACAAAGAAGAGGGGAAGGACGTCTTGCCCCACTTAGGCTCGCCTTGCATCCTTTTACATAAACCCAATTTCTTTCGTGAGGTAGCAGTACATATATATATATATATATATATATATATATATATATATATACTCCCGCACGTATATTTGTATTTAAAGTATATTCTTATATATTCCTAAATGATACTTACATTCGAGTTAGGGAACTAATGGCCGTTATTGAAAGCATGCCGTGTCTTCCCAATGTGGCATCCTGTGCCTTCGTACTTCTTTATAACTTTCCATTTCACGATAAACCGAAAAGGGCAAATTGAAGGAAGGACTGGGCGAAATAACTGAGAGCTGCCACAGCGCGTTGTGTTGTTCAACCAAGACGTGGCAATGTCGTACACTCGTTGATTTCCAGGAAGAGGTTGGAATTGATTGCCGTTTTTTCATACGGCGGTAAAGGATCAAGCATGATGGAAACAAAAAATGAATGAATCAGTCGGTATAGATGTTCGAAAAACAGAAAATAATTTATGTTAAAGCATATTTGTGGTAGAGAAGTCTGCCTAACCTAACGAAAACGTTGCGATCCGGTGAGATCATGTCTTGTTCGCCATAGGTATTCAGCGCCTTGGAGGGCTTAGCGGATGTTCGTGCTTCCCGGCCTTTGATCAAAGTTGAATACTGTATTACTCGCCTTCTCACTCGGAAATTTTTTAGTACGGTGCACTGTTCGGAAATTTCACCTCCTAGATAGCATGTCATTCTGTCCATCCGTATCTAACCTCTTTTATGCTATTGGGACATCGTGGCTTTCAATGAATCTTTGTCGCCAATGCAGCTCACGGCGTATTTGGCACAGGGTATGCGCAGCTGTTCAGTAGACAAGCCCTGCGCCTATTGCCTCGTTGCTTATGTGCGGCTCCTCAATGCAGTTCTTTGATGCCAAGGTGGGTTACAGCGTGTCTGCCATTGGCTACGTCCCGCTCTTCAACAGACTTTGTTGACGCGAACTTCCGTCACCGGATGTTGCGTGTTAATGTGCCAGTCACTCGGTATGAGTCACTCGGTATGTTGCACTTTCTTTAATAATCATCATAAATATATATCAACAAACATAAAGAAAATGTTTAGCTCGGCCTCAACTCAGATGCCTCCTATTATATTATAGGTAAAACGCTGAAACGCTTTCCTTAGGTAACCACTGGGTAGAATTTAACAAAATGTGTTGCCCTTGAGAGAGTAAGGTAAATTCTAGGGTCTGTTGGGAGCGCAATTGTGATTTAATTCTTGCCCGTATTTTCTAAAGTATACTTTCAATAATTTGTCAGCTGGAAGAAAAGAGCGCAGGAAGGCTACAAACTTGTAGTTCAGCGCTAAAAACAGATTTTGTAGTTCTGTAAGATGCATTCATTAGAACATCGAAAGCTGACAAATTTGCTTTACAATTAACGTCCTACGTAAGCATGTTGCATGGCTTGCAGGGGTATCGCAAAAGTCTTGTTCACATTTTAGTGGCCTATTTGCGAGCCATGCATAGTACGTAAACTTTGTTTGCTTTAAATATACTATTAGGTGCAGCTTACAGAATTCGGATATCGTTTTTCATTGTTGAGTTGTGGAGTTGTAACTTTAATAGTTTCGTTTTCTCGAAATTAGCGATGAAAAAAGATATATAAAAAATTCTCAGCAAGATGTGACTAGATTCTGACTTTTTCTTTCAAATGCAATTAACGTTATGTAGCTTGGTGCCGGGTTTCCCGAGAAAAAAGATTTCTCCTTTCCCATGTATTTAGGTAGGAGCCCCAGAGCTAAAGCTTCCTCTTAAGTACCTGCCTGAATAAACGTAACCTCTCCAACTGAAAAAAATCAAAACACAGTTTGACGTTTCGGCGCCCAATACGGGTTCCTTGTTCACAATGAACGAATGCATGATTGTCTTTATTATATACGCGTCGGAATACGTAATACGCAGTTGACGTATTTTCTTCAGTTAGCGAGTGTACGTTTATTCAGGCATGTTCTTTCCTCGCAGACGAGTTTTCGTCAAACTGTAGACCTCTTAAGTACCTATCACAAGATAGGTTGCTAATAGCATTAAAATGAAAATAACCCTGCAGGATAGATGCATTGCCAAATTTTGTAATATTGATAATTTCTTAGCAGTTCTGAAAGATGTTAGTTCTTACGCCGACATAATTCTTGAAGATGTGATTAGTATGTGTAATAAATATGAGAGTGGGAGGAATTGCAGGCTTAAAATGCCAACTGAAAAAAATGTTCTAGTGTTTAGATTTACATCTCTGTTTCTATGACGAACGTGATTCCTGAATGTGCAACTCTAGATAAACGAAAGGCGTGGTGACATGCACTAACATGCATTAGAAGGCTGTCGACGGAATGGTCACTATGACCTGCCTCAGAGCCTAGTTGAAGAAATTTTGTTCCCATATGTAGCAGTTGAGGTTCTCTTCTCAGGTGTTCCGCCTGAAGGATCCCGGCTACACACCTTTAATGGCTTCCCTAGTGTGCGAGAAACTTCTTCAGGAAATAAATTATCTACAGTTGGAATGGACCATGATTAACAAGAAGCGAGCGCGGGTAACTCAATACCCTCACACAATCCCGCACATCAAAACTGCGGGCAGAAGGTATGACGTCTACGTAGTTATTCCGTCTTTGAACAACCTGTCAAAGGCTTGTCCTAATAATAAGGGAAAGACAAATGCTTGCGCAAGGCAGAAAAAGAAGAACATCTGTCAAACTGGTTGACATTTTAATTACAAGGCACGCGAGCACATCTTAAACGCACGCAACAAATATTCAGCGAACATGTTCGAACATTGTCTGAGAGGCGGTTGCGAAGATTTTCAGATCAATTTGTTTCGGCAATCGCGAATGACAAATGAAGAAACGAAAACGTATAAAGCATTCTTTACCTGCAAGCTTAAGGGGCTTGTGCCAGTGATCCATAGTTTCTCTATAAAAATACTGGAAGATTCTTCTGAAAAGTTATGTGAGAATTACTGAGAGCCCGGCTTGTGCTCGTTTGCGTTAAGTAGCTGGATGAGTCCGTACGGATGCACTGACAAGTTTCGTGCTACAAAACCGCCTACAATATAAGACACCTGTTGCGTCCTTAGCGTGTGTCTCGTCTTGTCGAGCGGCTTATGTCAATGCTTGTTTGAGATTTGTTTTCTGGTATTTCGTGAAACGGCTCATTTAGCTCTCTTTTCAGCAGAGCACTAAGTGACTTGTAATGTTGCCACGCTTTTCATTGCACTGATATGACGCCATCCACGAATACCACCTATGATATTATTTTTGTTTCTTTCCGCAGTGTTTATATTATTCGACCGCTTCACCTAATTTTAAGGCTAGAGTGATGCGATAACTTCTTCGCACAACGTGCAGTTTGTCACCAACATACCTCCGGGAGCGAATCTTGCTCGTGGTAAGGCAGGCAAATGAGCATGGAAGTACGATGTGGCCAGGGTCACACATGCTGTTGAGGAGGCCACGTCAGCGAAGGCAGGTGGAGCTGAAAAGCGGAGCGCGAAAGACGATTCGGCTTGGCCGGATGTCCACGTTCGGGAGACTGTCAGGGGGACCCAGTTGACTTCCAGTGCACGTAGGACACGTCAGCCGCCACTTAGCAAGCGCCGAGCGTGCGTGAACCCGCCTGCCGTCTCTCTGCGAACGTATCTCCGAGCCAAGCACTACGTCAGCCCTGTGAGCGCGCTGTGTTATTCGCAACACTTTGCAACGACAGTTCGATATATTCCTCGCTTGTCCCAGTATCCTGTCCACTTGTATCTGCATCTATGTTTCAGTATATGTTTGTGGGCGTTTCTTGTTGTAATTCCTTTCTTCTTGCCTTCGGAGGCGTCTATGACTCGCACCATTGAGCCTGCTTCCCGACCCAAATCTTTCCAGCTGGTTTGGTTTATTTTTTGTCCAGGCTGACGTGCTACTTTACGATAATCGCCACAGTGCGTTTTTTGCTCTTCTTATACTACATTTATTCTAGTGTGTGATGTCGCAAGCAAAGGTCCGATTTATTTCAGGAAGGTCAGTCGCGAGGCTCCTTGGAATATATTGTGTTCCTTGTCTCCATTTCTGTAATTTTGTTACCTCTTATTCATTTTATTGCCAGCTTTCTCTCGGCTCTATATCACGTGCTGCGGCTCATTACATTTTATGAAACCGCACCCCAATTGTTTATTGTGACTACTTCCTGTCATTTATAGGGCGTTATCACGTGTTTATCATGTTTTCATGACTGTACAGCCTGACGGGAATCCTTCAATAAAAAACTTGTTTTGTTTTTACATTCAACGTAAATAGTATTACAGCTTGCAAAAAGTCAGAAGATGACACTTATAGAAACAGTTTTTCCAATAATTAAATTATGCTAGTAGTACAGCGCTGCTGCTGCCCATACGTCTATTTCTGCTGTTGCATTTCGATTCGTTATAAACATGCAAAATGTAGCGCTGCGTGCTGAACTTATTCATGCTGTTTCACACTTCTTGAAGATGTTTGTGTTCATTGCTGACATGTCCTTACGCTTTTATATTTCCATGATTTTGCAAATATGTATTGCAGGGCACGCACCTCCCATCGTCGAATGTGGGTGTCTGGAAACCACTTGCTTTCTGCCAGTACTGCGGCAGAACAAGACGTGGCTTTCGCACTTGTAGTCGCGTAATCAAGATGGTCATAAAATTAGCACATTACCTACGCATAATGTCTAAGGTACACAGCTCATTGCCGAAGATATAAAAATATATGACACTCGTCTTCACTTGCTAGAATTATTTGGAATCTGAGATAACGCGTACGAAAGCAAAGCTACTTCTCACCAAACAAAAACAAGCCTTTAGGTGACGTCCATGCTTGTGAGATAGCGAGCCACTTCAGTGCGCCTGCAAGACTATCTCGAGTGGGCACGGCTCATGCGAAGAAACTCGCTGTGCTTTCGGCATGCAACCTTAATCTGAAGTTAAGGCGGTCAAGTGTGAGCAGAGGGCACGTGTACTGGCGTATCTATGACCGACGTTGAACTGCTTAAAACGCTCTTCGCTGCTGTAGAAAAGAGAACAGATAACTGTTACAAGGAGCCGAGGCCAATGGCACATCATGGAAACCCACTACAAATGGTGAAGTACGAAGCAGACCAGCAATTGGAAGATGAATAACGTTTGCCTCACGTATCGGCGACGTCTTCACATTGACCGTGTCTAATGAAATAAGGCGCCTACGCATGGAGAGGACTGAGTGACATCAGTAAATTATAAGCGTAGAGGTAGCTGGAAACAACTATACGCTGGAAACAACTATAAGAACAACACGCTGCAAACAACTATAAAAATGAATTCAGTTGCACAGAGGCAGAACATTGTGAAGGGAAGAAAACTACACATCAACTTGCACATACCACTTTATGTAATACCGCCGTCAGATAGGCCAATATAATAACGCTTGGGGTGGTGCTCCTCGCCGCCGCCAGAGTCGCTTTAGCTTGGAAGACTTAAACAGAAATATAATGTGTCATTTGTAGCTAATAGCCTAAATAATAGTAGGCCGACACATTATCTGTTCTTAAATTTAGGCGATAAACGCGACACATTTCACGATGGTCAGTCGTCATAAGCGAAAGCAAGATCTAAAAATGCATAATACATAGAAAAAACTCCTTGTATTCAGAGGCGCTGCATGCAGGACAAATGTCAGCGCCCGAAGAGCCAGAGGGCTTTTTTTGGCAGATGAAAAATAGCCTCATAGCACATTGCCGCGTGCGGCACCGCTCCAGTGCACTCGCTCGAGATGACACTAAATCCGCACGTCTGAAGCAGATAGTAAATGCACAAAAAAGTTTACTACAGGAGCCCTATAACGTAAAACTATTCCAATATGTTTCTATTCCAATCTCCTGACGTCGAATTTGCGTAACCACCGACACAAGCACCGGGAGGTCACCCGCAGGGTTGTCTGAACAGACCAATCAAACGCTCTCCGCGTTCATAGGAGGTCACTTTTGTTTGCTTGAAAAAGGAATAACATTGCCTACACTGCGCGGCTTGTCGTATCTAATTGGCTGACAAGAGGCGAGGAGAACGCTCAAGTGGAGAGGGATTAGATGGGGCAGAGCAAGTGCACTGAAAATCGATAACCGGATGAAGAGGGTGGTGCCGGCGTCTGCGATTGTTCGGCTTTCCCTTACTTAGCTTGTGGTGGCTGTTAGAAAATCACGGCGGCATGCAACGGAAGCTTAAGAATGACGCTAAAAGTGACCCTTAGCAAAGGAGAGTTGGCAGACTGAGGGGGTAAACGTGATGAAAGGGCTCGAAAACGTTACACGGCCACGCAAGAAGCTTTGTTATACGCAAATACACCCATGCTCTTCGGCAGGTGCGAGTAGCCAGTGTCTCAGCGAACGGCGGCAGCCATCTGTTATTCCTTTCTGAACGGAGCAGCCTGCGGCTATTCCGAAGAAAATTCAGTTTTGTCCGGCATATTAATGCATTTTTATCGCGTACACGTCACTTTTACGCGGTGAGTTCGTGCGGTTTTGTGACGTCGCGTGACAGGCAGGTGAAGTGGGTGCAGCCCGAAAACTTTTTACCAATAGCCAAGGGCTAATGGCGAAAAAGGGTCGAATCGGAAATAACTGTTTTTCTTTTTTCTGTCAAATCATGTATAATCACTGTGTACACATCATATCAGATGGGGAGGTATTGCGGTTTACGTGACGTCGCGTGACAGACAGGTGAAGTGGGCGTGGTTGAAAAAAGTTCTTGACCAATCGTGGAGGGCTGATAGCAGAATTGGAATAGAAAATTTGGAATAGTTATACGTTATAGCGCCCCAAGTCGTATCAAAGCAGCTTCATATCTCTACGTACAGTATTTTTGATCCAATATTGCAAGAGCACATGGAATTTTTGACTGACCAAATATGATCATTACCATCCTTTGTGCAATGACCTACGTGTATGCAACAGCAGTTCTTCCACGAGTAAGTTTACTGCACGAAACGCACGAATTTAAGAAGGTACAATGACTTCCTTATCGGCCCACATGCGATCCGTTTAAAAAAGGACACGTGCAGTGGATGGACTACTGATCCAACTGGTGTTATTATCGCAGTCGTTCCCCCAAGAAGTCAATGCCATAACGGAGCGCAGGCGACGTTTACGGGTTGACCTGTGAAGTGCTTGAGGAGGTTCTCGGTACTGTAGTTTCTGGCGCTTGAACCTTGACGTAGGGATTACAGCAGTTTGTTCGCGGTAGAGCCTCCAGTACTCTCCGCATGTGATTGCGATGACGTAGGGCGGCAGAACTGTCGGAAGTCTGCAATTCGTACATCACATGGCCTAAGGGGCGTAGCCCACCTGCGGCTATCAATTCAGACCATGAGAGAAGTTCCGCAGGTACACCGGTTGACCACGTTGGAATTTCTTCGAGGGTGGCTGCATCGTACAGCTGGGGTCGTCAAAGTCGGGCTGTAGTCTTGACAAGGCAGATCAAAGACTTCTGCCGAGCATGAGTTCTCCTGGCATTTTTCCGGTCTCAGACTGTGGCGCGGGGTACGGCTCGAACAAAAAACCAGAATTTATACGCCAATATGCCGTAGGTCTGCTTTCGGAGCGCGCACATAATCTCGCAACCCATGCGTTCTGCCCTGCCGTTTCTCGGGGGATGGCACGGCATTGAAATATATGTAACGCAAGCTGTTCCTTTCAATAAACTTTGTATTTCTTTGCTTGAAAATGCGGTGTAATTATAGGAAACAACCAACCGCGCCATCCATACGAAGAAAACATTTTTCGATGTTTCTCGATCACTGCGGACCAGTCAAGCGCTGGAATTATTTCTATCTTTGCTAAATCTGATAGCACCTCCACGAAAATAAGAAAGAAAACACCCTAAGCATGACCTGGGAAATCTATATCAATTCTGCTCCTTGAACGTTCGCTCTTCGTCCAGAAATCTGCAGGCGTATTGTGTTCGATTTGCGTGCTCTCTTTGATCTGGACATCGAAATTCTGCCACGACACATATCACCTTGCAAGTGGTCGCATTTGTCCTTCCTTGGTCCAGGTTACGAGCCAAGCGTCGGCTTCTTGAAGCCTAATGCTCTTTGCCACCTTCCGTTACGTGAACGCATTTTTGCTTATGATTGATCTCGTCATCATCAGCCTGGTTACACGCACTGCAGGGCAAAGGGATCTGCCATACTTCTCCAACTACCACGGTCATGTGCTAATTGTGGCCATGTTGTCCCTGCAAACTTCTTAATCTCATCCGCCCACCTAACTTTCTGCCTAGCCTTGCTACGCTTACCTTCCCTTGGAATCCAATCATCATCATCATCACCAGCCTGGTCACGCCCACTGCAGGGCAAAGGCCTCGCCATTGCTTCTCCAACAACCCCGGTAATGTACAAATTGTGGCCATGTCGTTCCTGCAAACTTCTTAATCTCATCCGCCCACCTAACTTTCTGCCGCCCCCTGCTACGCTTCGCTTCCCTTGGGATCCAGTCCGTAACCCTTAATGACCATCGGTTATCTTTACTCCACATTACATGTGCTGCCCATGCCCATTTCTTTTTCTTGATTTCAACTAAGATGTCATTACCTCGCGTTTGTTCATTCACCCGAACAGCTCTTTTCCTATCCCTTAACGTTACACCCATCATCCTTCTTTCCATAGCTCGTTGCGTCGTCCTCAATTTAAATAGAACCCTTTTCGTATGCCTCCAGGTTTCTGCCCCGTACGTGAGTACTGGTTAGACACAGCTATTATAAACTTATCTCTTGAGGGATAATGGCAACCTTCTGTTCATGATCTCAGAATGCCTGCCAAACGCACCCCAGCCTATTCTTATTCTTCTGATTATTTCCGTCCCATGATCCGGATCAGCCGTCACTACCTGCCCTAAGTAGATGTATTCCCTTACAACTTCCAGTGTCTCGCTACCTATCGTAAACTGCTGTTCTCTTCCGAGACTGTTAAACATTACTTTAGTTTTCTGCAAACTAATTTTTAGGCCTACCCTTCTGCTTTGCTTTTCCAGGTCAATCAGCATGCATTGCAATTGGTCCCCTTAGTTACTAAGCAAGGCAATATCATCCGCGAATCGCCTGTTACTAATTCTCCATTAACTTTTATCCCCAGTTCTTCCCAATCCAAGTCTCTCAATACCTCCTGTACACACGCTGTGAAGAGCATTGGAGAGATCGTATCTCCCTGCCTGACGCTTTTCTTTATTGGGATTTTGTTGCTTTTTTTATAGAGGACTACGGTGGCTGTGGAGCCGCTGTAGATATCTTTCAGTATTTTTCACATACGGCTCGTCTATACCCTGATTCCGTATTGCTTCCATGACTGCTGATGTTTCGACAGAATCAAACGCTTTCTCGTAATCAATGAAAGCTATATACAAGGGTTGGTAATATTCCGCACATTTCTCTATCACCTGATTGATAGTGTGAATATGGTCTATTTTTGAGTAGCCTTTACGGAATCCTGCCTGGTCTTTTGCTTCACAGAAGTCTAAAGTGTTCCTGATTCTATTTGCAATTATCTTAGTAAATAGTTTGTGGACAACTGACGGTAAGCTGGTCGGTCTATAATTTTTCAACTCTTTGGAGTCCCCTTTCTTATGGATTAGGATTATGTTACCGTTCTTCCAAGATTCCGGTACGCTCGAGGTCATGAGGCATTTCGTATACAGGGTGGCTAGTTTTTCTAAAACAATCTGCCCACCATCCTTCAACAAATCTGCTGTTACCTGATCCTCCTCAGCTGCCTTCCCCCTTTGCATAGCTCACAAGGCTGTCTTTACTTCTTCCGGCTTTACCTGTGGGATGTTAAATTGTTCTACACGATTTTCATTTCCATTGTCACCGTAGGTGTCACTGGTACTGTATAAATCTCAGTAGAACTACTCAGCCACTTTAAATATCTCATCCATATTAGTAATGATATTTCCGGCTTTGACTCTTAACGCCTGCGTCTGATTATTGCCTATTCCTTGTTTCTTCTTTACTGCTGTTAGACTTCCTCCGTTCCTGAGTTCATGTTAAATTCTATCCATATTATACTTCCTTATGTCAGCTGTCTTATGCTTGTTGATTCGCTTGGAATGTTCTGCCACTTCTAATTTAACTCTAGGGTTAGAGGTTTTCATGAATTGCCATTTCTTAATCAGATGTTTCGTCTCCTGCGATAGCTCACCGGTATCCGGTCTAACGAATTTACGACCGGCTTGTACTGCGCACTCCTTAATGATGCCCACAACACTGTCGTTCATTGCTTCAACACTAGGGCCCACTTGCTGATTTAAAGCCGTATACCTGTTCGGTAGCTTGATCCGAAATTCCTCTATTTTTCTCTCACCGCTGACTCATTGATCGGCTTCTTGTGTACCAGTTTCTTCTGTTTTCCCCTCAGGTCTATGCTCATTCCAGTTCAAACCGTCCTATGGCGACTGCAGCGCACCTTGCCGGGCACGTCCACATCTTGTATGATGCCAGGGTTAGCCAAGAGTATGCAGTATATTTTATGTCTAGTCTCGCCATTTGGGCTCCTCCACGTCCACTTTCGGCTATCCCGCTTGCGCAAGAAGGTATTCATTATCCGCATATTCCGTTCTGCAAGCTCTACTAATAACCCTCACCTGATATTCCTAGAAGCTATTCCATATGCCTCTACTGACTTGCCTGCAGCCTGCTTATTGCCTACCCTCGCACTGAAGTCGCCCATCAGTATAGTGTATTTTGTTTTGGCTTTAACCATCGCCGATTCCGCGTCTTCATACAAGCTTTCAACTTCCTAGTTTTCATGACTGGATGTAGGGGCGTAGACACGTACGACCTTCAATTGTAACAATTCACTTGAACTGTAACGTTTTAGAGGTAAGATAGCGCAACATTTTGACGAGACACACAGAAGAGAAACACACTCCACAGAGCGCTCTGTGGTGTGTGTTTCCCTTCTGTGTGTCTCGACAAAATGTTGGGCATTCCAACCACTAATATGTTGTACCAACACGACCAGTCGTCAACCTTGGCAAGTTTGAACTGTAACAGTTTTTTTCTGTAGAAAACCGGAAACCATTTTTGTCAGGCCATTGTGTAACATTAATTATAGTTATTTGTAGTTGTCGTTTAACGGTTGATAGGTTTGACGCGCGGCATGCCACTTGCAGATCGTCAACATATATAGAGAGCTTAATAGATTATGGGATGATATTATATAGAGTTCACTTTGACCATGAAGAGCGTCGTGCTCAGAATGCAATTTTGTTGAACGCCATTTTCTTTTGTAAGTGCGCGTGAAAATATTATGCCCAGACGTACTTGTACTTGTTATTAGATGTACCTCTTGTACGTATTTGTATTTCTTACTAAGTGGCAGAACAACACCTGCTACCCTCTCGCTAATGCTATAGAATTGCTGTATGTTACCAGCTGTATCCTTATTAATGAGGAATCCCACTCCTAGTTCTCGTCTCTCCGCCATGCCCCGGTAGCACAGGACGTGCCCGCTTTTTAGCACTGTATATGCTTTTTTCATCCTCTTAACCTCGCTGAGCCATATTATATCCCATTTACTGCCCGCTAATTCGTCCAATAGCACTGCTAGACTCGCCTCACTAGACAACGTTATAGCGTCAAGCGTTGCCATTTTCCGATTCCAATGGACCCCTGTCCAGACCCAGAGATTCTTAGCACCCTCTGCTGCGTCACAAATCTGACCGCCGCCGTGGTCGGTTGCTTCGCGGCTGCTGGGGACTGAGGGCCGGGGTTTGATTGTTGTGTTCATATAGGAGGTTGTGGCCAAGTACTGCACCAGTGCGGCCAATCCTGCTATGGTGAGGGAGTGCGTTACCGGTTCTTGTCACCGGGATCAGGCCGCACTCCAGGCCTGCTCTGATTGATCTAGCTGCTCCTAAATCGCGCTGGCTGTCGTGCGTGTGTGATTTGGATGCAGAATGGCAAGAACGTTTTTCTTTCACAGTTCTTCTTGCAGAATTGCTCAGTTATAACCCAAGAGCTAGTCGCGTCGAAGACACACCTCTTCGAGCCTCGCCTGATAGGAGGCCTATTCTGGAGGCACACACTGTTCTGGTCAGCCATCTCTGACCCATTTCTCGACACGAGGCAGACAAAGCTTGCCCAGAGTGGCTGATGCTACGTCTGCAGAAATCACCGGAGGCTACTGCATTGTTTCAAGCAAAATTATATCATGTATTGCTGGCGGTTATCAGTAGCCTGCTTAAACAGTCAGCATTACCGTGATCTTTGGTATTTACATAATCCAACTTGTAGTCATAAGCCGATAACATTAAAACCAACGCCACAAGCACGGTGACGGAACCATTAGGATCTGCATCTGTCGTTTAAATATGCCTAACTGCGACTTGTGGTCAGTAAAAATGCGGAATTTTCATCCACAGGGGTACTGATGAAAGTGACGAACACCACACATAGAGCCTCACGGTTAATCTGAGCGTAATTGCGTTCCGTCTCGTTGAGTGTTGTTAAGGTGCGAGCAACAGGTTGCTGGCGTCCATCACCACCGCTGTCAGCTAATGCAGCTCCCTCGCGCTCTGCTAATGCTTTGACAGACAGAAATAGCGGTGCATCAGTATTAAAGTGCAGCAAAAGTGCCGCGGACGTGAGTAGCATCTTTATCACTTCGAAGACCCGCTCCTTCTTTTCGCATCACATTCTAGTACTGTTGCTGACCCGTATGCGGCCCATCACTCCGCCAGCTTCAGAACGACAACTTCAGAAGCGAATCTGAAAATGCACCATCCATAGAAAGGCTTCAGTTCGTTTTGTTCGTCTGATGCAGGCACGGTGCTTGGTGGAAGGCATACACCTTAGCTATGATGGGTAGATGCCGCTTCCATCAGTCGGGTGGTCGAAATATTCCAAGGTCTCTTTTAAGAACTGGCACTTGGCACTTTGAACACGCAAACCGCTTTCGGCAGTCTGTTGAGAACACAACTGAGGGCTTTCTGGTGGTACTCTACAGTTTCGTTGGTAACCAGCCTGCCTTCACGATATGTATCTACTTTGGATAACCCTTAAAGAAATGTATCATTGCTCTTTAAAAATAATGCGGGTGCCACCAGCACACTTAACGGCTAACGTTGCACTCTCCAGAGGCATTTTACCACATCTATTGCGAGTAAATGTGCCGGAGTATCATCCACCAATTGCTGATACGCTTGCGTCAGGACAATTTTTGAAAAAGTACGGCCTTTCCCCATTTTTTTATGTTTCCTTACTACTAGGTAAGAGGCAAATTTTGTTCCTTACCGACTGGTTGCCCGTGCTTCGATAGTCCGTCCATATACTCAGTGAGCCACTCATTTATTGCGATAGCAATTATATGGACAATCCAGGCGCAGTTTTTCAGTAGTCGCCGACGTCGCCGTGACGTTTTGCGCAAAGTCTAATGGCGATAACACGATCGCCACAGGCCGTATGCTGTATGTGAGAGTGAATGTGTGCGAGGCTGAGCCAACGACCGCGGTTCAATCTCGCGCCCACAAGGGAGGAAGCGAGGGACAAAGCGCGCCGTCTTCCGTCGCATACGCAGTTGCTTCCTTCGGTAGCATCTGGGTATGGCACGGCCGCACGGCTTTGTCTTGAAACCTATCCGTTTTGAGGGCGCAGTCTCAGTGGCCCGATAAGTCGTAGCTTTGCGTGTGCTATGTTCTCGCCACTCAGTTTACGATGAAGTGACAGACAGCCCGAAGGCCACTTCGGTCGCTGTTAGTGCAATGCTTCCTCAATCCAGCGTTTCGACAGCGAGTGCCGGCGATCATCGGGTGACACCATGCATGGTAATTTAGGTAGTAAGCAAATGTTTACAAGTTTACACGGCCGATAAAGCAACTACCCCTTTTTCATACGGCTGTCTACTAATTTTCTATCGCAATGGATAATGCGCCTTTCGGGTGAAACAGCGACTTTTTTTCGTACAATGACCACAGTCATTGCACGTCATTCTAGACGTACGACAGAAATGCTGCGGCATTTCAGAAACTTTGGCTGCTGCTCTAAAACACTGATGTTTAGTTCTTGAACAAGTTACGGCCCAAAAGCGTGCTAATGTCATTTCTAACAAGGGGTTGTGAGCTACAAGACTTGCTTTTTGAATTTTGTTGGAACTTTGGCTTTTCCGACGAAGACCAGTCCTTCCTCGGTCCAGGTTACGAGCCAAGCGTCTGCATCCAGCTTAATGCTCTTTGCTACCTTCAGTTTCCTGAACGCATTTTTGCTGATGATTGACCTACCTGCTCTAAGTCTACTTCCATGGCCACTAATTATCCGCCAATGCCTACGGTGACCATAAACGTGGGGCAATCGCTGGTCGCTTGGCTAATACTTACCAAGTTATCATACTCATTTTGCACTGGACATCAGCGATTTTCAATCTGATGGTTCACTTGCCCACATTTTGCTTCTAGCATGCGCTGGCTAATTGTTCTTTCCCAAAACAGTTTCCCGGAGCGGACGCCAACTGTCTCCTCTCCAGTGTCATCCGAAAATTGACAGAAAAGCACTGGGAGAGTCCGGGTAAGCGCCACAGACGACTCCAGCGATTGGACCCTACCATGAAATTTAGGCTACCACCGAAAATTCAACGCAGCTGTGCCAGTCTTCTGCACAGACTAAGGCTGGGGGCAGCGTTTACGCGTGGATACGTGCGCCTCAACCGACGCGCTGAATCTCCAGACTGATAGTTCCGCAATGTGAATGAGACTATAGGTAATGTGCTTTGTGACTGCCCTAAGTACGTGGAAGAGCGTCAAAAGTTGAACAATGACCTTACGCGTCTCGACAGTCCACCGTGGTCGGAGGACGTTATTTTAGGCCCTTGACCAGACACTCAATCGAGTTTGAAGGCCATCCAGGCGTTACTGAACTTTTTAAAAAGTATGGGCCTAGAGTGTACATTTTCAGCATGCAAAAGTGTTTGCCATATGTATTATATACTCCCTCTATCGCCATAGTCACCCATCATGCACCTCTTTCTTCCCTCTTTATTTCCCTCTTCCCCTTCCCCCAACGCCGAGTAGATGGCTAGAGGAATATACCTCAGGGCAACCTCGCTGCATTTCGTATCATTAAACTTTCCTCTGCCTTTCTCTCCCGGAACAGTTGAAACGCACTGCGCTTTTAAGCTGTAATGCAACGCAGCGTGTTTTTCCAAGCACCAAAAACACCACCGTTTCAAATGCTCACCTGACAGGTTTTCAACTTGCCCTTTTTTTGATGCTGCTTCATACGAAGAATGTCCGCCTTCAGCGTTACATCTGGGCAGTTTTCCTAAAAGCGCGCTAAAGACGAATACGAAAGCAACGTATAGGACATGACTGGCGCTCCTTTCCTCTTCCTCTTCAGCCTGTTTTTATGAAAACTGTCGAGATGAACCAACTCGACCAAGCCAAGGTATTGTTACATCTGGGCCTTCCTGGGGCTTACGGTTCATAACTCTGATGTTACGCAGCGGACTCAGCTATGACTCCTAGATCACAGTCCGTACCGAAAGTCAGGGGTTTTTCGGTCAATAAGCGTTGCTGCACTATGCTGTCGGAGATGCGAAAACTAGTCGGTCCCTCAGCATCTCAAGAGAAAAGTGGTTGTTATAAGAGACTGAATTATCGCGTGTGAAATTTCACTTGGAACTAAGAATGGAGCAGGCAAGGAAATATGTATCTTGAAGACGCTTTGTTGTCACAGTTTGAGATGCTGTTATTGTTCGACTTCATAGTAGGTGCACATGTGGTCAAGTAAAACTCTTGCTTGGGCTAGTTGGTTCATGCTTGCAGTAGTAAAGGCAAGGCGCAGAAGACCTGGACTCAAGAAGACGAACACACACGAGAGGACCGGCGCCATTCGAGACTGGCAAGCTGAGACGGCGATCGGGTTGACGCACAAAATGGCACGATCGGTGCGAAAGCTTTGTTTGAAGAAATGGCCCAATTAAGCAAGAGCTTTAGTTGAGCATATTTCTTCTACATTGGGCCATTTCTTTCAACAAAACTTTCGCACCGATCCTGCCATTTTGTGCGTCAACCTGATCGCCGTCTCAGCTTGCCAGTCTCGAGTGGCGCTGGTCCTGTCGTTTGTGTTCTTCTTCTTAAGTCCTGGTATTCTGCCCCTTGCCTTTACTACTTCAAGCACGTGTGGGATGCAGTGTGCCATGATCCTTCACCATGAGTAGAGGTCGTGCCGCTAACTTCCTTGGAGATTGAGCACCGCCATTCTGAAATGACGGGCTGGCATTTTCTTCGAAAGAACATACCCAATCAATATTATGCGTTGGGTTTCATTTGTAAAGCGGAAACAATGTTAACACGTAGATTTCGAGCTTAAAATGGCCAATTAACATTTTTCGTATCTGTCTAGTTTGGTGCCAATGCGTTACACTGGTTTCAGTTTGTAAAGCGAATTTTCCTAGAATGGCAAGCCGACATGGCTCAGTACAGTTCTAATTTTAGGTTAGCAATAATAGACAGTGACGATGTCTGTCTCCTACATCACGAAATTTGTCATTGCATGCCCGTGTCAGCAAGCGGAATGTAAGGTACGTGCTTGATGAAAATTTTACGAAGAGATAATGTGTGTTCCAGAGGAGAGGGGCGGGATAACTTGAGGAGATAACATTTTCAAAACACATATCCTTTCGTGCAAAAATATTTCTTAGGCCATAACGTTTGTTTATTGGCCGTTGTTTGACCTCTCACTGCTCACGATAGGTATCGGTGTTATTATTAAACAATCGCCATAGCGATACTTGATTGCAAATGACCCTTAGGTAAGGAACGTTTTGTCACTGTTTTAAAACTGCACTTATTTGCCTTGGGTGTATTTTTGAACCTATGGCGTTACCGAGACTAACGAGGAAAACTTATCAATATTTTGATGGAAACAGCGAAATTGTTCGTTAAAACCTTTTCAACGTGGTGTTAGGAATGGCCGTACGGGGTGACAACGCGCCAGCTATTTCAGCCCGCTGCGCGTGTTCCTATCCAACCGGATGGGGCGCACTTCAGAGAACTGCCAATAAACCGGCAGCCACGTGGCGCGGGGTCAGCTCAGGACTGTGGCACCCGGCCGCGCCAGCCGGGACGAAGCAGAGTTCTACGAAGCCCCTCTGACGTCGGCTCCGGACCTTTACACCTCTGTGTGTGCGGCACTGAAACCTGTGCAACACGTGTTTGTGAGCCCTCCTCCAAAAGGGCAGGTCATCTACGGTGACCTCGAACGATGACTGGACGAACGTTTCCGTCCACTGGGAATCAAGGGGGACCAAGAACTTATAAGCAGCGTTTGTCGGCTGCTAGTGTGTGCTCGTCGTCGGGAGCTGAGTGCTCGTTGTCATGCTAGAAATGTACTCGTGAGCTGTGTGCTCGTAAGCTGTTTGCTGTATGTTAGTCCTGCGGGCTCTATATAGGAGTCATGCTAGACTGTCGATGTATGTCTTGTCTAATATGTAAATACTGCAAGTAAATCCTGCTCGCCTAATACTGTTCACCGAGTTCCTCTCTACGACCTTCAACTCTTTCAAATGGTGGCAGCGGCGAGATTGTCCGACGACTCCTACATCTGGTTGACAGCGGTAGGATCGTCCGACGAATCTAATATCTGGTGGCAGCGGTGGAATCGACCTACGCCTCATAGATCGACCTACGACTCGGAGACAGCAACGGCAGCTGACGGACGTTGGTACATGGTGACCGATCGGTAATGATCAATATTCTCTGGAAGAATAGCACGAGAGCGCTTTATAACTCCCACATTAATAAAAATTGCGCACACATCTTTTCCAGGAATTTATAGCTCTCTGTATGAGTAGTAGTCGTACAGAATGCCTTCATCACTGCGAATGATTTTTTGAGTATGGCTTTATACTGAGCTAGGCAATACGCACTATGTTGTTCTTGTCTCCACTATGTTATTTTTGTCTGGAACTGATATTTGACGAAAATCCACGGTAATCTATGGACATATCGAAGATTTGTAGGAGCGGACGGCTACGGTTATTCAATGCCATGTCACGTGCATGCCTCGACGGAGCAGGGAGGGAGGAAGGGGTCACCAGCTACTCGATAGCACGCCAGGTGTTGCGTGAGAGGAGAGGGCACCGCCGCGACGCTACGTTACCCTAATTCTCGGAGGCCTGTGTTGTGCGAACATTGCTTGTCCGCGCAACATCTCACCTGTGCTCTAAATGCGCCTCGATAATTGCTATAGAGAAGTTACTGTGCAAAGGAAACAGAATAAGTTTGAAAAGCAATGCTTTGGTGGTAGTGATTTCGAACCTACAACCTCACGCTCAGAATCTCAGCGTCTTATGTACTGTGATGAACAGGCGCCTCCTCTATGGCAGACCTGTGCACTCTGCTTCATGACGGCATGCAACTTGGGCTGAAATTTCCATTACAAAGCCCGTTGTGAAGAAAGCTGTGATGTCAAAATCACCGCAACTTACTGGGGAGCGTTCGCGTTAGATTCTATGGCAGTCACGCAAGAGAGCATGACGCCATGAATTGATGTGCACCGGCCTTGTGCTATCAAGGAGGCGTTGGCCAAGTGTCCGAACGCGCTGGCTTGCTCGTGAGGTATTCATCACTCGAAGGATCGTTAATGGACATTAATACTTTCGCATTCGCAACTCATATGATGGGTTTAGGTGTCCTCGGTTTTTTTAGGAATTGGAGATGGGCAGTTCTCATGCAGGCTGAAAACTACCGGAAACGTATTTGTAAACCTGTCGATTGCTGCTTTTCAGTATGCGATTGCCTCCTTCTTTAAGCCATTAAGAGTGCCTCTCCGAGGGCACCGATATTGCGAAAGGGTGCTTGTGAGATTTGGTTATCCATATATTTAAAATTTTCAGGCATTCATGTAAACGCCGTATATTTGGTATATTGCATATTCGAAATATAAAAATGGGGGGATTAGCACCTTGCGTACTCTTCTCTCAAAATTTAGTGTTTGCTGCTAAGGTGTATCTTTTCGACATCATTCGTCAGCGGTACTTTTGTGTTTGGAGCATATACAAGCGCGACGCTTCTGTGCCTGGCTGTGACATGCGCTCGGAAAATGCACCATACCGCTATGGCTCTCTTGCGTTTCGAAAATAACAATGCTTTTCTTTCTTCTACGTTAAGACGCGGATCATCATCATCATCATCAGCCTGGTTACGCCCACTGCAGGGCAAAGGCCTTTCCCATACTTCTTCAACAACCCCGGTCATGTACTAATTGTGGCCATGCCATGCCTGCAAACTTCTTAATCTCATCCACCCACCTAACTTTATGGCGCCCCCTGCTACGCTTCCCTTCCCTTGGGATCCAGTCCGTAACACTTAATGACCATCGGTTATCTTCCCTCCTCGTTACATGTCCTGCCCATGCCCATTTCTTTTTCTTGATTTCAACTAAGATGTCATTAACTCGCGTTTGTTCCCTCACCCAATCTGCTCTTTTCTTATCCCTTAACGCTCGAACGGATACTCGAAGGGACGCGGATACTCGAAGGCAAGTCAGGTCTTGGGTCCTCAGCCGAACCATCCAGTGCTGACGCTGCGCTCACAACTACGTTGACTGGTGCGCCGCAACACGTCATATCTCAAACTTCTGCTGCATCCATGAAAATCCAGCGCACGACACTTACTATGCAGCCCGACTTCTTCGAGTGCCTAAGAAGCCGCTGTATATATTATCAGCCAAGGCACGATGTTTCCCTCAGTATCGGCGCCGCTTCCGTTCTGCGCTGGCGAAAGTCTCACGATTCGCACACCTCCCATAGGCAACATGAAGGCGCGCATAGCGGACCAAGTTGTCTATTCACCATATCCGAAAGTTGATATTCCAACTTGTTCAATCTACACTGCAATCAGTACCTTTCTATCCATGCGACCTGAAAAGTTGGCCGTCGTAAGTACTTTTCCTTTATTCTTCGTCTCATTGGGTTTCGCATCAGACACAAAAAACGAAAATGCCTTGTGATCTAACGTAATTGTTACCTCGAATATGATATCCTTTAGAGCAACGCTGGTGTAACTATACGTGTTTACGTTACTGACCAAATTAACGCCGTTGTTTTAATTGAACATCCAGTACTAACACGATTTTGATTTATTATTGAACCGCCATCAGTCTCCAACATTTAGGCAAGATAAATGTTAAATGTTAGCTTAGAAACAAATTGGGAGATCTCTCCGTATGTCAGTAAGCATGCAAAATAAAAATTGCGTGAGCCCAGATCCGACCCCTCATAGCAACCATGTTTTCCACACACAATCTAGCTAATGCTGCACTCAAGTTGTTGCAATACTCAGAAGTATAACTCAATTCGAGTGACTATTTCATGGAGCCTACGAAAATATTTATAAACGCTAGCTTTTGGGATTACACTGGCGCCCGCCTGGTCTAGTAACGTCAATGGCACATTTGGAGACTAATTAGTGGCTGTAAGATTTAACACGTACACTGCATTTAGGAGCCTCTCCTTTGTAAATTTTCTTGCCTGGCAGTGCCAATACTGAGAATATCTGCTGCAGCCTTCTTTTAATGAGACTAGAATATGTAGAATCAGCCAATCAGCTAACCGCTACACCTACATATGCGGAACGTGCAGGTGGCAGACCCAGAAACCGGACGACCCGATGAGATAGGCTGTCCGTGTCAGTTCGCTCAACTGCTCATGCTGACGAATTGCAATGCTGGTGCTTGTTATTTTCATTAGGTGCAGAAATAAATTTTGAAGGTTGATATTTGCCGCCAGGCAGTTGTATAGATGTTACAAACCAAAACTGCTCTGAAGGCCAGAGATATCGGTAGTTTTTGTAGCGAAGCGACCGAGTGTCTAGATTGGAGGTTCTGTAACAATACCGAGCCTCCAAGGCAGTTGTAACGCATCTCGTGTGCTAGTTTTTGCTGTGATGAGTTCAATACTTCACCATCAGTGCCTGAGCGATGTGTTTTCCACGCAGGTGGACGAGCAATTAAGCCTGACGAGAGGCCAGTTCCTGTTGCGAATGAAGCGCTATGCGGCAGGCTTCCAGGCTCACGGTCTTGGACCTGCAGACCGTGTCGCCATCCATCTTGGCAACAGCGCCGAGAACCTCACAGCGCTGTTTGGGATCACATTCACTGGTGCCTCGGTAATCCTCTGTAATCCGATCCTCAACCAAGGTACAGCATATAAGCGCCGTTCAACGGTGATATTCTGTTTTACGTCAATGCCATTCTCAGATGTGCGACCGCTGAAATATGGAGTTGAAAAATTTGTCCTTCATTGTCAAAACAAATATGTATATTTTCCTTCCCACAACTTAAAGAACATCAGAAGTCTGTAATTACCCCACAGACCAACTCTTCCTTCAGCAGCAACTTCTCGTTTAAATCACCTGCGACAGCAGAATTCAGCCTGTTCAGCTTGGTATCAGAAGAGGCGCGTATTGTAAAGGAGAAAAATCGCAGTGCCCAGGAGGCCAGTTAAGAATCTTTGGATCACTCGATACAGGACACATAGAGCAACCGTGATAGTGAGGTGGAACGTTTGTGCAGTCGCGTTTACTAAGCATAAATCATTAAATCAAGCAGGCCAGGTGACTCTTTGCCGCCGTCCCGTTTCAAAGGGAATGCCAATAAATCATCATCGTCATCATCAGCAGCATCATACCGTGCCATTTGTTACACATTTGTTACACAATATGACATGAGCGCCGGGTGGCCTCGATACTTAGAGAGTTTGCATTGTATTTGCATAATATTACGCGACGTAAAACTCCATACAACAATTTATAGGGAGCGGTACAAGGTAGATTGATAAGGTTTCAGGAAGAAGATTAAGGAGATGTATAGAAAAATGGAGGAATGAAAAACATGTATAGTGTGCCAGAATAAATGAAGCAGGCTAGGTGACTGTCGCCGCTTCGTTTCAAAAAGGATGCCAATAAATCATCGTCATCGTAATTATTAGCATCAGGTCGCGCGACTTGACACCGCTTAACGTGCGCACCGTGTGGCGCCGATACGTGCAAATTTCGCACAGCACTTGCGCTGTGTTCCACATAGTTGCCCTACGTGTAGCAGTTGCACGTTGCATTCGCATGTAGCTGGACCTGGTCAACTCAAGCAGGCTAGGTGACTATTTGTGACCACCTCGTTTTAAAGGGGATGCAAATAAATCATCATCATGAACAACAAGAACAACAGCATCGTATCGTGCCGCGGGTCAAGCCGCGTGACATGCGAGCCATGTAGTCTCAATGCCCGTGTTTACGCCTCGGTGCACGTTATGGCACCCCTTCGCAAGGCGCGAATGCTCCAGTGTGTGCTGCCGAATACGGAGCTTCTATGGAAGCGCTCCTCCAGCTTGCGCTTTGACTGTGTTGTGTTCGGCGCCCCAGCCTATGACTTTTCTCTCCAATTCCTGATCTATAAGCGAAAGCTGTGCTACTCATAGAATGACTGACTCAATACTGCTCAATACTGCTCTGCATATTTTTCGCAATTGCAAGATTTCCTCTCAAGTGAATATTTGTCAAGGTAATTAGTAAATATTTACAATTAGCCACCTAGACCTCGCAATTTGTCGCGAAAGCAACATCTACCTTTTAGTAAACTTAAGTTCGCTATATGCTGCATGCGACTTTTTGTTTTTTCCAGCTAAAAGAACATACAACATAATATAGTGTTCAGGGGCGCTATAACGTAAAACTATTCCAAACTTTTCTATTCGAATTCTGCTATCAGCCCTCCACGATTGGTCAAAAACTTTGTTAGACCACCCCCACTTCACCTGTCTGTCACACGACGTCACGAAAACCGCGATACTTCCCCATCTGATATTATGTGTGCACACTGATTATGCATGATTTGACAGAAAAAAGAAAAACAGTAATTTCTGATTCGAGTCTGATTCCAGTATGATCAAATGGGTACCGTGCTATTAATGCTAAAAGAGATAAAGAAGTCGACAGTCGAGCTTACTAAAGGTCAGTCCGAGTTGAAATCAGATATGAAGGATGTGAAAGCCAGCCAAAACGCAGTCGAAGGCAAGCTAACTGATATTTTCCGTCGTCTTGAATCACTTGAGAATAAATCTGAAGCCCTAGACACAATTTGCAAAGATATCGCCATACTTCAAGAGAGCGCTGAACGGTCAAAAAAAGCAGCAGGACACCATAGTCTCGCGCTTAGACGACTTGGAAGACAGATCAAGGCGGAATAACTTGGTTTTACACGGCATACCCGATTCCCATGAGTCATGGCTGCAAACTGAACAAAAAACCGTGGATGCCCTGTCGTCAGCTATGGGAAATGCCTTGCCACCAAACTCAATTGAACGGGCACATCGAATCGGGGCTTTTTCAAACACAAAATGTCGTCCGGTTATAATGAAACTAACAAACTTCAAAATTAAGGAGAGCATACTTTCGTCGCGCAGCCAGCTTAAAAGTAGTAACATTTAAGTAACTGAGGACTTCTCGCCTGCGTCAAGGCTCGCTCGAAAAAAGCTTCTCGAATTTGGTAAAAACCAGCCTAATTCCCCCTCATTTAAACTACGTTTTAACAAGCTTTTCATTGATAAACAATGTTTTATGTATGATTCAACAGCTGACAGCGTTAAGCAAGTTAAAAGTAGTGTTCCAGATCACGCAAGCGCACCTGACAATCTACGTCATCATCCTGCTACATAGCAATGCGCAAAGGGCAATGGCGTATCTTTAACACAAGTCTCCGTGCTTGTTGCAAACGCTAGAAGTGTGTTTCGCAAACGCGTGGAACTAGAATCGCTCATCGATAGCTGTAATGCTGGTATCATTGCATTAACGGAAACGTGGCTACAACCCCATGTGCAAGATTGTGAAATTTTTTACTTGTCTCGATTTCGCACCTTCCGTTGCGATCGCACTTATCTCAAAGGCGGAGGCGTACTACTCGCTATTTCAAAATCCCTGCAAGGTCATCAAGTCCACTTATACTGTAACCTGGAAGTTGTGTGCGCGTGCGTCGATATCGGTTACCGTAAAATTACGATTGTTGTCTGCTACCGCGCTCCATCCTACCCATCCGCTTTCACCACTGAGCTTCACGATGTATTTAAAACCCTTACTTCGCGGCATCCTTCGAACCCCATTATATTATTGGGGCATTTAAATTTCCCCAACATATGCTGGACTACTGAACCTCCGCACTGTTATCCATTTTCTTCGCAAAGTAACGACTTTCTTGATCTCTGCTCTTTGTTTTCCCTAACACAATTAGTATTAGAACCAACGAGGATCTCGGAAAGCGCTGCTAACCTAATTGACTTAATATTATGCTCTCATCTTGACATAGTTACCAATGTTTCATGCTTACCGGGCTTAAGCGATCACCTGGGTCTTTCTTTCAACATATTATCTCCTGTGATAAAACCAATTGTTGAAAAAAAAATAATTTACCACTACGATAGGGCAAACTTTGACTATATTAATATTCATCTAGCTAATTTTCTTGATCCTTTCCTAAGCCAATTTGATGAGGACTGGACCGTTTTCAAAAATAAGATACATGAGCTCACCGACAAGTTTATTCCATCAAGCGTAATATCCTGTAATGTTAAGAAACTCTGGTTCAATACCAAGGTAAAAAGGCTTTCAAACCGAAAAAAACGACTGTATCGAATAGCCAATAAAAGTTCACTGGCATCGAAATGGGACGCTTATAAGGAGACAAACAGTACTTACACAGAAGCTATTAAACTTGCCAACAAGACTTTCCAAGTACACACTTTGCCCACAATGCTTGCGAATAACCCAAAAAAGTTTTGGCGTGTTATTAACCCTTCCAAAGATAATTCAATCACGTTGATTGATTCCAATGGTTCACCGGTACCCGAAGATGTTTGTCGCCTATCCTTAACTCTGTGTTCTGTAACAACTTTATCGTATGTAGTAACCCTGTACTTCCAACTCTCGAGTCTTGCAATTACCCACCTATGGACTTTATTATCATTGAACCTCTTGGGGTAGAAAATGTAATTAAAGGTCTCAAGTTGTCATCAAGTCCTGGTGCTCATTTGGTTAACGCGAAATTCCTGAAGAATACTTTTGTTTATTCATCTGTTCTGCTTCCGAAAATTTTTCAGCAATCCTTAGATACCCATCAGCTACCTGCAGATTGAAGGTCGGGAAGGTGGTCCCACTTCATAAGTCCGGTAGCAAACATTCGCCCCTCAACTACCGCCCCATTTCCCTCACAAGCATTCCTTGCAAGGTTCTTGAACATATTCTGTACTCACATTTAGCAAAGCGCTTACAAAATAACTCATTTTTTACAAAAGCACAACATGGTTTCCGAAAAAATTTATCATGTGAAACCCAACTTCTTTCTTATACTCACAGCCTTCATCTTATTCTCGACAAAGGCTCTTTCGCAGACTGCGTTTTCTTTGATTTCGCCAAGGCCTTCGACAAAGTGTGTCATAAATTGCTTCTATTTAAACTTAGTAAACTTAATCTTGATCCTCACCAGTTTGCATGGCTTGAACATTTTCTCTTTAATCGGTCGCAGTATGTTGTGTTAAAAAATCATATGTCCCCATCTAATCCTGTAGACTCTGGTGTGCCCTAAGGATCAGTTATAGGCTCTCTTCTTTATTTAATTTACATTAAAGATTTACCCAATGACGTTTGTTCTAATATTTACGTTTTCGCAGATGACTGTGTTATCCTCCGTGAAATCTCGGACAAATCTGATCACAAATTCTTACAAGACGATATAACCGCTATCTCTAACTGGTGTGACGTATGGTTAATGCAACTTAACGTAAGTAAATGTAAATGTATGCGTGTAACTCGCCGCCATATTCCTCCACCGAACTATTACCTTAATGATACTCCCCTGGAGGTCGTAACCTCCTATAAATAACTAGGCGTCCACATAACCTCGTCACTTTCCTGGTCGTTGCACATCGGCAACGTAATAAACAATACTAATCGCATGCTAGGTTATCTTCGCCGAAACTTTTCTTCTGCTCCTGCATCATTAAAATTAATTCTATACAAAAAGCTTATTCGGAGTAAAATGGAGTACGCCTCATCCATCTGGGACCCGCACCTCGAAACCCTTACTCAATCACTTGAACTAATCCAAAACAATGCCGTACGTTTCATTCATAGCAATTACAGCCGTACATCAAGCGTAACTGCCATGAAAAACTCTTTGCTGCTTGCTCCTCTCTCAGCCCGGCGTAAGTGCTTTCGCCTTGCTTTATTTCATGAACTATATTTCCACATTTCGTACCTACGCGATAATCTAATATCACCTCCTACCTACATTTCCTCTCGCATCGACCATAGCCATAAGGTTGGAATCATTCAGTGCCGCACCAGAACCTGTAACGAATCATTCATTCCTAGGACCTCTCAGGAATGGAACCACCTTCCCGGCGCAGTTGTCGCAATCAAGGACAACTCAAAGTTTCGTTCGGCCTTATCAGACATCATTACTCCAGGATGCAATGAACTAATCACATTTGTTGTTTATTGCTGCTTTGTTTATTTACTTGTGTATGTTTTTTTTTACCCACTCCCCTCTGTAATACTTCGGTCTTGAGGGTACAATAAAGAAAAGACCCCTTTTCGCCATTAGCCCCCGGCTATTGGTAAAAAGTTTTCGGGCTGCACCCACTTCACCTGCCTGCCATGCGACGTCACAAAACCGCACAAACTCACCGCGTCAAAGTGACGTGTACGCGATAAAGATGCATTAATATGCCGAACAAAACTGAATTTTCTTCGCAATAGCCACAGGCTGCCCCATTCCGAAAGGAATAAAAGATGGCTGCCGCCAATCGCTGAAACGCTGGGCACTCGCACCTGCCGGAGAGCATGGGTGTATTTGCACATAATAAAACTTCTTGCGTGGCCGTGTAACGTTTTCGAGCACTTTCGGCGCGTTTACCACCTCATTCTGCCAACTCTTCTTTGCTGAGGGTCAGATTTAACGTCATTCTTAAGCTTCCGTTGCATGCCGCCGCGATTTTCGACCAGCCACCGCAAGCTAAGTAAGGGAAAGCCGACCAATTGCAGACGCAGACACCACCCTCGTCATCCGGTTATGGATTTTCAGTGCGCTGGCTCTGCCCCAGTGAATCCCTCTCCACTTGAGCGTTCTCTTCGCCTCTCGTCAGCCAATTAGATACGACAAGCCGCTCAGTGTAGGCATTGTTATTCGTTGTTCAAGCAAACAAAAGTGACCTCCTATGAACGAGGAGAGCGTTTGATTGGTCTGTTCAGACAATCCTGCGGGTGACAGCACGGTGCTCGCGTCGGTGGTTACGCAATTTTGACGTCAGGAGATTGGAATAGAAACATATTGGAATAGTTTTACGTTATAGGGCCCCAGGTTCACATGCATTGCAGAAACGTCTCGACCATGTTTATTGGGATAGAAATTGTAGGGGTACTCCAGGCAGATTCATGCCGTTGCCGTCAGTGCCGCCTCGAGGTTCTGTATAAGGTCACGGTTCGATAAGATTCTAGCGCGACGCGTGCGCCGTATGCTCTAGGTGCTGGGAAAAGCTTTGAACGCGAGAATGCTGGCTGCCTGCGCCATGTTCAGGCCGCAATTAAGGGAGAGATATTCATGTTTGTCGGTGCCCACGTGACACCACTGCGAGGGGAGGAGGGAGAGGCTGGAGCCCTACGAGCATGTCCTCATTCCTCCTCCTCTTAGATATCTCTCTCTACTTACGCAGAAAGTATTTTTATTTCCCTATGTTGACGTTTCAGACGACCTCCCCTCTGCGTGAGGGAATCCCATTTTGCCAGGCGTTCTACCACATTCCTCATCTTCGTAGTAACTAACGCGGAAAAATTATTGTATGGGTATATATGTCTTATTTCGAGTTTTTAGTGATTAAATAATCGGGATTAGTCTTCTATGTCGATTTCTATGCAGGCCTTTTAAGCTCATGAAATACTAGGGGCGAAACTACATGGTTGCTTATTAGGCAACCAAATGAGTTCATTATGCAAAAAAGAAGTGAGGCGGGCAGACAGGACACAACAGTAGAGAAGTGGACAACATGAACGCCGACTATCAACTGAAGTGATCCTTCCTTGTGGTCGTCTAGAAAGCGCAACCAATCTTTCCAAATACAATGAACCAACTTGCCCAACAACGCATTCTGCTATCAACTAAAGGGAGCACTGAGGCGAAAAAAGAAAGAAGACACAAAACTCATCTGCGCATGCTCAGCAATGGTAACACCACGTGTCAGTCGGGTACACGTGCCGGTCTACGTGAGAGATAACTGTTAAGGCACTTATTCTCTTCCTTGTGTAAAATAATCGAAGGCTGACTCACGCATGCACTTCCACCATTATAGATATGCCATGCCTCTACCATAAGAAGCGTATCTTCATTCTTATGCCTGCACAATATCGCGCATTCATCTAACTCTGGCGTGCAGTTATAATCTCGGCAATGTAGCGAAAGATTAGAAGGCGATCCACCGGTTAACGACCTTATATGTTCCATTAGCCTCTGATTGATAAACCGTCCCGTTTACCCTACGTAGAACTGGCCACAGCTAAGGGGAATTTTATAAACCACACCCATACTACAGTAAGTAAAACTGTTTTTCTTATTATGCTTCACTGGACACTTATCTGTTCATTTTTTGCCTTTTACCCGCTCCTTTTTATTCTGTATGGCAGCGCACATCTTACCTAGCTTATTGGGAGCAGTGAAAGCAACATTAACCTCATATCTACTTGCAACTTTTTTAAGCCTTTGCGACACTGAATGAACATACGGAATAGCCATTACTCTTTTTTTTGCTGTTACTGCTTTCTGTAATCACGTCCGTCCCTCTCGAAACCGACTTCTTTAGGCGCTCAGCCACAGTGGCCACCGCTACTCTAGGATCATCATCATCATCATCATCATCATCATCAGCCTGGTTACGCCCACTGCAGGGCAAAGGCCTCTCCCATACTTCTCCAACAACCCCGGTCATGTACTAATTGTGGCCATGCCGTCCCTGCAAACTTCTTAATCTCATCCGCCCACCTAATTTTCTGCCGCCCCCTGCTACGCTTCGCTTCCCTTGGGATCCAGTCCGTAACCCTTAATGACCATCGGTTATCTTCACTCCTCATTACATGTCCTGCCCATGCCCATTTCTTTTTCTTGATTTCAACTAAGATGTCATTAACTCGCGTTTGTTCCCTCACCCAATCTGCTCTTTTCTTATCCCTTAACGTTACACCTATCATTCTTCTTTCCATAGCTCGTTGTGTCGTCCTCAATTTGAGTAGAACCCTTTTCGTAAGCCTCCAGGTTTCTGCCCCGTAGGTGAGTACTGGTAAGACACAGCTATTATATACTTTTCTCTTGAGGGATAACGGCAACCTGCTGTTCATGATTTGGGACTGCCTGCCAAACGCACTGCAGCCCATTCTTATTCTTCTGAATATTTCCGTCTCATGATCCGGATCCGCCGTCACTACCTGCCCTAAGTAGATGTATTTCCTTACGACTTCCAGTGCCTCGCTGCCTATTGTAAATTGCTGTTCTCTCCCGAGAGAACACACACTCTCTAGGATAACCTGCTTCTAATAGGCGCCGGACCTGCGCATTAAAACTGGCGCGCATTTTGTGCATGCAGGATCTGGTGAGGGAAGATTTACGGCACGACATTGCGATTCCGTTTATTTAGTAATTTAGAATGCTTGGATTGAAAGTTTAGCAACGGCTTCGAAGATCTTGGGGAGTACTCTCCGAAGCCGTTGCTAAACTTCGCCGGACTACCCGAGCGTGCCGCCAGCTGCTGACGGCCGGCGAGCTTCTGCGCCCGTGGGCAGGACGAGAGCAGTCGGGCTACGGCCCCGAGCTCTACGCCCAGCAGCCCGGCCAGAACGCCGCCACGGTTTGCTCGTGCCGCCAAACCGCCTGCCTTCTATCTCCAAGCCAGAGCAAGGGCGCTCCGGTCGCCCGGTCAACCATCGTATACCCCGACCTTTGGTGAGACCGGCGCAACTCCTTTCATCAACTTGTCGCCGCGTCTTCGCGTCGAGACTGTTATGCGTCCCTGCCGTCGTGGCAAGCCCGGACATGCGCAATAGTTAACGTCATACTAGCCCCAAGTGTGTTTCTTACTGCTGTGATGTCTGCTTGAGTGTTTATTTTATGCTTTCTATTTTCTTCTATTTATTTTAAGCCTCATTTTAGTTTTATTAAAAGTTTGTGTCTGTTTCCGAAACCAACGGCTTTGTCCTCAATTGGGTTCTCGGAGGCTCCGCCTAAGAGAACCGTCAGAATCTTACAGTACAAGAACCTTGCATCACAAAGATAACACGCACGTGTCTCTATATTAACACTTCGATTGCAAAACTATGCGACGATACAACATCTTTGATTAAATAATGGTGTTCGCTTAAAGCTTTTAAGAGACCCTCTCGAACCCGCGCATGCGGCAACTGGTCCTTACGTGAGGATCGGCGAAACTGGCTTTCAGATTACGCTTGCTTCTTCCATCGCTCTTTTGCTGTAAGGAGGCCTCACGTAAGATTACAAAGCAGGTCGAACGAAATGAACGTTTCATTGTTTCGCTGAGAACGTGCCTGCTCTAAGCAAGGAAAGGCTTCTTGTTTTTTCTATTCTTCGAGGTAACATAATAACGAACTTGCCCCATCACATTGCATCTCCAGCCCGTCGAATTCATCTAAACGGCGATAATGCTGACACATGAACTCGTTTACATTTTACTTGTGAGCGCTTTTAACGTCTAAGAAATGTTATCGCACAGCGCAGGACGCGCCTCCACGTATCGGAAGTTTCTCGGATGTTATCAATGCTTCCATCCGCTGTCTGTGACCGAACCTTGTGTAATATGATTGCATGTGTGCGCGACGTAGAACTTTGTGGAAGGCACGCGGGTTCCAGCAATTACTCTGGAACATTCGACGACTGATGTATAAAAGCCGATGCGCTTGACCCGCTGATCAGATTTTGACGATCGCCGACCGTGTTCGCCGTTGTCGCCGTTCTTTAAGTGTAGCCTGTTTCGTGGGCACAGGTTCGCCCAGTAAAATTAAGCTTCGTCTTTCACGATATTGCTACTGTGTTCTGCATACGTCACTCTACGTGACATCCGGTGGAGGTGCTTTTCTTTCATGTACCGGACGCCACCGTCAAGCCGTGATCTAAGCTCGGATAGCAAAGGGAACACCAATGTAGTCCCGGTCCATCGTGCAAGCCACCGTCTTCAACAGCTGCCCCGGAGCACGGACTTCTACATGAGCACACCAAAAAGATTGTGGCCAAGGCAACCACAAAGGCAGCCCTAGGGTCACCCATGGTATTTCAACAGCCCAGAGAGCCCCTACCTTCCGTGTAGCTACGTCGTAGGATCCGGAAAGCCGGCTCGAAACATTCGAAAGGATCTATACCTTCAACAAATAGACCTCTGCGGATAAGCTACGACATGTCTATTTCTCCTTGGAAGATGCCGCGAGGACTTGGTTCGAGAATCGGGAGTCCACCCTTGCAACATGGGACCTGTTCCGCACTAATATCCTGAGGATGTTCACGAGCGTTGGCTGTAATGAAAGGCCGAAGTTCTGCTGGAAACCCGAGGCCAACTACCCAATGAGACCATCGCCATATTCACGGAAGAGATGACCCGTCTTTTCCGGCACGCCGACCCGGAAATGTCCGAAGAGAAAAAGTATGTTTCTTGATGCGAGGCATAAAGCAAGAACTTTTCGCCGGACTGATACGAAAACCACCGAAGACCGTAACCGAGTTCTTGACAGAGGCAACGACAATTGAGAAAACTTTAGAAATGCGCATAAGGCAATATAACCGCTAAGTGTTCGCGCCTCAGTGCGCCATCCAAACACTGGGTTCCGGTGATCTCCAAAAGACCATCAGGGCCATTCTGCGCGAAGAATTGCGCAAGGTCTTGCCTTCCTCGCAGCCTCAAGCGACCTCGATCGCTGACATTATGTAAGATGAGGTTCAGCGAGCGCTTGGAGTTTCTCAGGTGCAACCTCAATTACCGCAGCCCCAGCCAGGAGCGATGGCCTACGCCGCCATCGCACGCCGTCAAGGTCCCCCTCCGCTTCCCGCAGGGCCCTGTAACGCCCCAATTCCGTCGTCCGCCACCGCCGCCAGCACGCCCACCCGTCGCCCAACCCACCTACGCGAGGAAGACGGACATTTGGCGCACCCCTGACTACCGCCCGCTCTGCTATCACTTCGGCGAAGCCGGCCATGTGTACCGCCGATGCCCATACCGCGACCTCGCATTGCGAGGCTTTGCCGTCAACGCAGCGCTCCCGAGGGAAGGTGAACGCCCTCGTGACATCGCCGACTACCTCGCCGCTACTCAGTGGAGCCCTCGACGACCATGCCGTTCGCAGTCACCAGGCCGCTACGTGTCGCCGCAGCGGCTTCCATACACTGGCCCAGCCCGAGGCCGCTCCATGAGCCCATATTCGGAAGCAACCGATGGAGGAGCGGTTGCTGTTCGTGGAACTGACGAAGATCCCCCGCCACCTACGAAGACTACGGAGACTACGTTGACGACATAAGGACACGCCGCCGTCCCGACGAAGTCTGGAAGCAAGGAATACGCAGACGAAAGACCACCTGACGACGTCAAGTACCAGCCACAGGTCAACGCGACGCAGCCGTGATCCGACGCCAAGGCTTAACTGTAACGCAAGACAAAGAACCACCGACCTCGACGTGCTTCTCGACGGCCACGCAGTCACCGCCTTAGTAGACACAGGAGCCGATTACTCCGTCATGAGCGGGCCCATCGCCGCCTAGTTGAAGAAAGTCAAGACTGCATGCCAATGCCCGTCAATTCGGACCGCTGGAGGACACCTCTTTACGCCGACAAAAATCTGCACGGCAAGAATAACCACTCATGACTGGACTTACCCTGCCACCTTCGTTATCCTCCAATAGTGTTCACGAGACGTCATTCTCGGCATGGACTCTCTGAACCAAGACGGCGAAATCATCAACCTGAAGTCGAAGTCAGTAACCCTGTCGGAACATCAAGCGATACCGCCGGATAGTCTTCCTAGTCACCGCGCCTTGAGTGTGCTCGAAGATCCAAAGATCATCGCCCCTCGCTCCAGCATAGTAATTTAGGTCGGCACCGAAACAGCTGCTGATGTAGAAGGCGTCATCGTAGGCGACCAACGTCTACTGCTCGATATCGAAATTTGCGTCACAAGAGGAATCGCTCGACTGCATGGAGGAAACAAGAAAGTGTTGCTGATAAACTTCTGCCAGGAGTTCAATCACATCAACAAAGGCACGACGATCGCATGCATCGAAGAAATTCCGGAAACCAGCAATGCGTTTGTCCTCTCGGATTCTGCTGCATCTACCCCGACGACCTTAGTTCCCGAACCAGACTTCGACATAAATCCAAGTCTCCCCTTGATTAAGCAGCAACAGCTCAGAAGTCTGCTTCGACAATACAAAACTGTTTTTCCACGTCATCAAGAATTCGACAAACACCAGTCGCAAAGCATCGCATAATAACCGAATAGTGCGCTCGACCACTCCGCCAGAGCCCTTACCGAGCTTCAACGCGAGAACGCTCAGCTATAAGGCAACAATTCGACGAAATGCTGCACGACGACATCATCCAGCCGTCGGAAAGCCCGTGGGCGTCTCCTGTTGTCTTAGTGAAGAAAAAGCATGGAACCCTACGTTTCTGCGTCGATTATCGTCTACTGAACTACACGAAAAAGGACATATACCCCCTCCCACAGATAGACGACGCATTGGATCGTCTCTGCAATGTTACATACTCCTCGTAGGTAGACCTCAAGTCTGGCTACTGGCAAAGATAAGTCGATGACAGAGATCGTGAAAAGACCTCCATCATTACGCCAGACGGCCTCTATGAGTTCGAGGTTATGCCATTTGGACTGTGCTCAGCGCCTGCAACGTTCCAGCGCATAATGGACACGGTTTTAGTCGGATTGAAGTGGCCGACCTCTCTTGTTTACTTGGATGACGTCATCTTCGCCGGCAATTTCGACGTTCAACTTAGGCGGATTGCGACAGTACTAGAGGACATCAAGTCATCGGGGCTTACTCTGAAGCTGGAAAAGTGCCGTTTTGCTTGTGATGAGCTTCTGTTTCTAGGCCACGTCATCACCAAATCTGGAGTCCGCCCCGATGCGCACAGGGCAGCTGCCATCGCAAAGTTCGCGCAGACGATTGACAGGAGGCAGTGCGTAGATTCCTTGGCATGTGTACCTACCATAGGCGCTTTGTCATTGACTTTTCACGCATCGCGAAGCCACTAACGGATCTAACGAAATTTGATGTCGAGTGCAAGTGGGCAACACCGCAGGCCGACGCATTTCAAGAACTCAAACGACGCATGCAGTCGCCGCCGGTACTTGCACACTTCGACGAGAACGCCGACACTGAAATCCACACTGACGCGAGTAGCCTAGGCCTCGGTGCCGTCCTAGTCCCGAGGAAAGACGGACTTGAAAGGGTGATATCTTATGGTAGCTGTTCGCTGTCAAAAGTCTTACGGAATCATTCTAGGACTGAAAAGGAATGCCTCGCCATCGTTTGGGCTACAGAAAGATTCCGCCCTCACCTATATGACAGGCCATTCCATGTGGTCAGAGACCATCACGCGTTGTGTTGGCTGGCTAACTTAAAGGCCCCTTCAGGACTGCTGGCGCGGTGGAGCCTCAGACTGCAAGAATATGACGTCACGATAATCCACAAGTACGGACGAAAACACTCAGATGCCGACTGCCTATCACTCGGCCACATCGATCCCCCGCCGCAAGACAACGAGGACGACGACGCTACCTTGGAATAATAAGCGCGGAAGATTTCACTACACAGCAACGCGCAGACCCGGAGCTAAAAGGCCTCGTCGAGTATATGGTAGCGAACACCCTACGTTGTCCCTAGGGCATTTAAGAGCGGAATGTCTTCGTTCACGCTACTAAGCAACCTGCTCCTGAAGAAAAACTTCTCACCAGTTCGCGCCAAATACCTTCTTGTTGTTTCGTTAGCGCTACGTCCAGAAATGCTGCACGCCCTACATGACGATCCAACCGCTGGGCACCTCGGATTCTCCCGGACGCTGTCGAGGATACAGGAAAGGTATTACCAGCCCCGTCTGACCACCGACATTGCCCATTACGTCAAGACATACTGAGAGTGTCAGCAACGCAAGACACCACCGACAAGGCGAGCCGGATTACTACAGCCGATCGAACGTCCTTGCTGACGATTTCAGCAGATAGCGATGGGTTTGTTGGGAGCGTTTCCGATGTCAACATCCGGAAATAGGTGGGTTATCGTGGCGATGGACTATTTCACCCGCTTAGCTGAAACTAAAGCTCTACCGAAATGTAGCGCAGCCGAAGTGGCGAGATTTTTCGTCGAGTACATCCTGCTGCGACATGGTGCCCCAGAAGTCCTCATCACCGACAGAGGAACGGCCTTTACAGCAGAGCTCACCGAAGCCATTTTGCAATACAGCCAGACAAGCCACAGGAGGAGAATTGCCTACCACCCACAGACGAATGGTCTCACGGAGCGCCTGAACAAAACCCTCGCCGACATTCTGGCAATGTACGTCGACGTCGAGCACAAGACGTGGGACGCGGTACTGCCCCACGTCACCTTTGCTTACAACTCGGCGTTGCAAGAAACGACACAGATCACGCCGTTCAAGTTGGTTTACGGAAGAAATCCGACGACTACGCTAGACGCCCTGCTGCCGCACGTCTGGGACGAAGAGAATATTGACGTTGCCACCTATCTGCAGCGGGCCGAAGAAGCCCGACAGCTCGCCCGCCAGCGGATCAAGAACGAGAGGAGGATCGACAGCCGACACTACAACCTTCGTCGACGCTACGTCGAGTACTAGCCCGGCGACCATGCTTCGGTTTGGACCCCTATATGCCTACGAGAAGTGAGCGAGAAACTTTTACGCCGCTATTTCGGACCATACAAGATCATCCGACGCATTGGCGCACTGGACTATGAGGTCGTGCCAGCGGCATTTCGCTATTACAGCGGCACCGCTCACCACTTGAAGTAGTACATGTTGTGCGACTTAAGGCGTTCCACCAGCGCTTATGAACTTTGAGGACGTCGCATAGCGGAAATTTGAACTTTTTTAGATTGTGTCACATAGGTCTTTTTTTGTTGATTTTTTACTTTGTTTAGCAAGTGACTTTTTGTGTTTGACTCTCCGGTTATGTTTGTAGCATCGGGACGATGCCCTTTGAGAGGGGAGAATTGACACATGGACTCGTTTATCTTTTACGTGTGACCGCTTTTAACGTCTAAGAAATGTTATCGCACACCGCAGGACGCGCCTGCATGTATCGGAAGTTTCTGGAATGTTATCAATGCTTCCATCCGTTGTCTCTGACCGAACCTTGTGTAATCCTTTTGCATATGTGTGCGCGACGTGAATAATGTAGACGTTTGTGGAAGGCAGGCGGGTCCCAGCAATTACTCTGGAACATTCGACGACTGATGTATAAAAGCCGACGCATTTGACCCGCTGATGAGATTTTGACGATCGCCAACTGTGTTCGCCATTGTCGCCGTTCTTTAAGTGTAGCCTGCTCATGTGGGCGCAGGTTCGCCCAATAAAAGTTAGTTTCGTCTTTCACAGTATTGCTACTGTGTTCTTCAAACGTCACTCCACGTAACAATACACTAGGAAATGAACACAGTGCTGATGTTGCTCTACAATGCGAGCGATAGCTGCCACGTCAAAGGGATACTTATTCAACAAAGTTACAGTCAAAATACTGTGGCAGATTGAACATGCTGGTAGTTAATAGATATTGCTGTAAAAGCATGCGGTGTAACTCAATAAAACAGGATAAGAGAGAAGAACGAATGGCCTAAGTGATATCTAGCTTTCTATAATGGACACTGAAAGGCTCATAATGCATCTGAAAATGTACGTAAATCAGGACTCTTGAGAAAAGGAAAAAAAACATCTCCCTTCTTGCATAGTGTGCCTTTTTGAGCTCGTATTCTGTATTTGTTTTGATAAATAAATTGCGAACAAGAAAGCAGAGTAAGGGTCACCAAAACACGTGCCTCCCTATTTGTGTTTCTTATTATGGTTTATTTTACAAGTCTAACAGATGCCTGAGAATGAGGATTAGTGTGTCAAAGTTTATCTCACAGCTTGGAAACAGCTCCCTTTGTCATTACATGAGGCCGTGGAGGATTTCTGCTCCTCTAAATAGGTTTGTGACCCAGACGCAGTCATTAGGTGAGGGGATTGTTGAGGAAAATGATGAAGAAAATCTCGCACGTTGGGTAGCCAGACAGCAAGATTCCGCTTCCTCCGGTTGCGCTCCTTTTTCAAATGGCACTGAGTTCTTACCCCTCAAATTTCAAACTAATATAAAACTCGAAAATGTACAACAGTCCGTACGACGCATTCGAACACTTGGTTAAATTATTTTATGGAAAGCTGTATGGGCCTCACATGGACCTCAGGAGAGATTGACGAATGTTGCGCGTGCAGTTCTTCTCGGATGATAGAGCGGATCAGTGCACGTAGCTCGCCATCGTAGGACGCCCGAAATCATATGTGTCAGGGCGTAAGCAGATCATATGTAGCTCATGTAGGCGCTGACACCTTCTGATGCCTGCGACGGTTGTGAGGTTGTGCACGACAAGTGCATTGAATGCCACAACCCCAATACTCTTGAGCACGTGGCGTACACGGTCAATCTCCGCCATTGGGATGTTCTCACGGCGGCAGAGGGCGAGGACGTCCTATATGCACGAAGTTTAAGGCTCTCCCTGCGTGCGGAACCCGCTCAGCAAGCTTCTTGGCGATATATGAGCAGCCAGAAGAGTCTGCGAAAATCTAATGTAGACGGTGTTTAAACGTTATCCAGTTTACTAAATTGGAGCTCGTGGTTGTAATGCCAAGTTATTACGACGCCTGTTGGATAAAATGCGACGTGCGCACGTTATGCACGCTCGTCCGATTGGTTAAAGCAACTAACGTGCTCGGCCACGGCAGCCGCATTTCGATGGGGGCAAAATGCGAAAGCACCCGTGTACTTAGATTTAGGTGCACGTCAAAGAACCTCAGGTGGTCAAAATTTCCGGAGTCCTCCACTACGGCGTCCCTCATAATCACGAAGTGGTATTTGCACGTTAAACCCCCATAATTTAAAAAAAAATTACGTGTTCGTACTGCTCCAATCGGTCTTCAGCGTCGTCGCCAGGAAGTCCAGAAAGCACTGGTGGATCCTTCGGAGGGGTGGTGACCGCCCAAGAAGGGGTTGCCACAGTAGCAGGCAACGTACATGTCGTGGTATTGGCTTGTGGGTTGTGCAACATGGTCGAGTGCATTTGGTAGAGGCGGCGTCTCGAGCGGAGCTCTTGGGATGTAGTGTACTTGAGCCTGGAAAGGGACCGAGACCGAGAGGATTGAGGAACCGGACACGACACTCGACCACTTGTGAGGCAACCTTTTGTGAGACTTTTGTCAGACTGTACTCTCGAGCGAGAGTCTTACGACACAGGCCCAGAATGGCGTTGATGAGTGAGACAGATGAGATGAAGCCTATAAATATTGCTTACTCGCAATGTATGTATGTATGTATGTATGTATGTATGTATGTATGTATGTATGTATGTATGTATGTATGTATGTATGTATGTATGTATGTATGTATGTATGTATGTATGTATGTATGTGTGTGTGTGTGTGTATGCGTGTATGTATGTATGTATGTATGTATCCCCGCAGGGGCGTCTGCGTCAGCAGGCGTTTGGTGTGTTGCGACACCACGTACCCGAGCACACGAGGGTTGGCCCCTCCCGCGTGTAGCCGTGCGCGGCTTAGCCGTGTCTGGGGAAAGGGGGATCCTGGAGGTTGAGCCGATGCTGGGTGTTGGACCTTTAAGGCCCTCCGGCGGAGGCAACACACCTCTTCGGCCTCTGCTTCACATAGACGGCACCCCCGGACTGACCCACCCGGGGGAATTCGGTAGTCGCCTCTTCCTGTCCCTCTCTTCTCAAACCTTCGTCTTTATATCTCACTTTATATCTTTCCTGTCTTCTTCTCTCTTCCATTTACTTCCTTTCTCCACGGCGGCAAGGGTTAACCTTGTGTGGATATCCTACCTTGGGTACACCATATTGGGTTATAGTGATGGCGTACGGCTGGCGTCGTGCAGGCTTGTACACAAGCTCTGCCGCTTCCCCTCGTTGGGCTCCGTGGTGGGCGGTCAGCGCTGTTGCCGAATTTTTATATATTTCCATGGAAACTTCCTTCCCCAAACTTCCTGATCGCCCTCCGAAACGTGGGCGCACCGAAGATGTATTTCAGTTTTTCGGACACCAAATCCAGAATTTTCCCCGGTTCCACGTTATTCACTCTGAAAAGCCAAACAAAGCAGTGCGAAACATTTCACCATTCCTTGTCTCAAAGTCCTTGACTGATGTTTTTGGACCAGGTTACAAGGTGTCCAGGATGGCAAGCGGTGACCTCCTCTTGGAGCTCCGCGACCAGAAGCAATATGAGAAACTACAGAACCTAGTGTCATTCGGGGAGACCCACATAACAGTAACGCCACACCGTACAATGAACACCACCCGCGGTGTTGTGTCCGATGATGACCTGCTTGAGCTGACTGAAGCGGAACTCCTGGAGGGCTTCAGTGAGCAAAATGTTATCAATGTTAGAAGAATAAAGATGAGGCGAGATGGTAAGGAGATCCAGACGAAGCACTTAATAATCACCTTTGGTTCCAGTGTCCAGCCCGAGTCAATCGAGGCCGGGTACATCAAGCTCCGTGTTAGGCCGTACGTGCCCAACCCACTCCGTTGTTTCAAATGCCAGCGCTTTGGCCACAGCTCGCAGAGCTGCCGAGGCCGCCAGACTTGTGCTAAATGTAGTGCCCACGAACACACATCTGAAGCTTGTGAGAATGCTCTCCACTGTGTAAACTGCGATGGGGAGCACGCCGCGTACTCGCGGTCGTGCCCATCCTGGAAAAAAGAAAAGGAAATTGTAACAGTTAAAGTAAAGGAAAATATAAGTTTCAAGGAGGCACGTAGGCGGGTATCGTAACTGCCCAAGAAAGCCTTTGCCGATGTGGCGCGTCAGGGGGCAGCGTCACAACGGCCTCCGGCGGCTGTCCAACCCACAAACAGTGAGTCGGCAGCTACGCCATCTGCCCCCGCGGCGGTTGTAGCTAGCGCTGCTCCGCCAACCCAGCAGACGGGGCCGAAGGCGTGTGCAGCCGAGGCTGCCCCAACCTCCGAGGCCCCTTCCAGCGCTGGCAACGGCCAGCGCAGCCAAATCCCTCAGGGAGCCCCATCGACCTCCGGGCTGGTGGGCGCAGGGGTCTTGCCCTCCAAGGCGGGACTCACCCTGAAAACCTCTCGCTCGCAAGAGCACGCGTCCGGAGCCTCACTAGAGGCAATAGACACAACACCCATGCTCAAGGCGCACCAAGCGCCTAAGGAGCGGCGAGGCTCCCTCGAACGCTCCAGAAAGGGCAGAACTCCCGTTACAGGGCCTCGAAAGGGCTCTGTAATTTAATCTCTGTAATTTCCATAATCACTACTTCTGTTTCTGTACACACAGCACTTATTGACCTCCAATATGGATACACAAATAATTCAATGGAACGTCAGAGGCCTTCTTAGAAACCTTGATGACGTGCAGGAACTCATCCACAAACACAATCCAAAAGTGCTGTGTCTACAGGAAACACACTTAAAATCTAAACACACAAATTTCCTGCTACAGTATGTTACGTTTCGCAGAGATCGCGATGATGCTCTCGCATCATCGCGCGGTGTTGTCATTGTTATTCAGAAAGGCATAGCGTGTCAACGTTTGCAGCTACAAACGCCCCTTGAGGCTGTGGCGGTTCGTGCTGTTCTCCTCAACAAACTTATCACTGTCTGCTCGCTCTAAATACCCCCCCATTACAAATTAACTAAACATGAATTTCAGTCCTTCATAGACGAATTGCCAGAACCTTACGTTGTGCTTGGGGATTTCAATGCGCACAGCAGCCTGTGGGGAGACTCTCGTATCGATGCGCGAGGTCGCCTCGTTGAACAGTTCCTTTTTTCGTCCGGTGCGTGTCTGCTGAATAAGAAGACACCCACATATTATTCTCTCGCAAACAGAACATTTTCTTCAATTGACCTCAGCCTAGTTTCCCCTTGTATGCTGTCTGAACTCGAATGGGAAGTCACTAAGAATCCTTACGGAAGCGACCACTTCCCCATACTGCTAAAAACACATAAAGAAAAAGAATGTCTACCACAGGCTCCTAGGTGGAAGATCGATACAGCCGACTGGGAGAAGTTCGGAAACTTATCTAATAGTGGTACGGCACAGTATGTGCGATCACGAAAGGCGAGCAGTGTGAAGACGACGACGACGATTAGAAGCTAGCGCGGGCTGTTGCCTCTTAGCCAAGCGAAGCGTATTGCCTTGTAAATATACTTGTAAATAGCTTTTCGTTGGTGTCTTCCTACGTAACAATATCTCATGGAATGACATGTCTTGTTTAGGAATTGATGCTGCTATGCAGTATCTCACAGCCTTCATTATAGAAATGGCATTTAAATGCATATCAGAAGCACATGGCTTGGCATGTAAACGGCGGGTCCCGTGGTGGAACGAAGACTGCAGGATCGCTCGTAAGAAACAAAACAAAGCGTGGGGGTTGCTACGCGCTTCTCCCACTGCAGAGAATCTAGTCAACTTTCAGCAAGTAAAATCCCAAGGCAGGAGAACCCGCCGACTGGCCAGAAGAGAAAGCTGGCAGAAGTATTTATCGAGCATTAACTCGTTTACAGACGAGGCCAAAGTCTGGAACAGGGTAAATAGAATTAGAGGGCGACAAACATATTTACTCCCTCTGGTAAATACACAAGGCGATACACTGCAAGATCAGGCAGACTCACTTGCGGAGCACTTTCAGAGCGTGTCAAGTTCAAACAATTATTCGCAATCTTTTCTCATATATAAAGGAATAGAAGAACGCAAGCCTTTAACAAGAAAAAGCCGAGAGAATGAGCCTTACAACCGTCCTTTCAGTATTGCCGAATTGAGAGATGCCTTGAGCGCATGCAAGAGCTCCGCACCAGGATCTGATAGAATCATGTACGAAATGCTGAAAAACTTACACAATGACACGCAAGTGACACTACTTACACTTTTCCACACTATCTGGGACGCAGGGTACCTTCCGACCGCATGGAAAGAAGCCATTGTGATCCCTGTTCTAAAACAAGGCAAATATCCTTCATCAGTGGCAAGCTACCGCCCGATAGCCCTCACAAGTTGCATGTGTAAGGTATTTGAAAAAATGATAAATCGCCGACTGATCCATTTCCTTGAACAGAACAAAATGCTTGATCCCTATCAGTGTGGCTTCCGAGAAGGGCGCTCCACAACCGACCATCTCGTACGTATTGAAACAAATATCCGGGACGCATTTATACATAAACAGTTCTTCCTCTCGATATTTCTCGATATGGAAAAGGCGTATGACACAACGTGGCGATACGGCATCTTGCGAGACTTATCGGAAATGGGCATTCATGATAATATGCTCAACGTAATAAAAAGCTACTTGTCCAATCGTACCTTCCGGGTGAAAGTTGGCAATGTGCTGTCACGTCCTTTTACACAAGAAACTGGTGTACCCCAGGGAGGCGTGCTCAGTTGCACACTTTTTATTGTTAAGATGACAACGCTTCGTGCTTCCTTACCCCCGGCCATTTTGTATTCCGTCTATGTGGATGACATTCAAATAGGCTTCAAATCCTGTAACCTCGCAGTATGCGAGAGACAGGTACAGCATTGTTTGAACAAGGTGTCAGGGTGGGCAGAGAAAAATGGTTTTAAAATCAATCCTCAAAAGAGTTCTTGTGTGCTGTTCACAAGGAAGAGAGGCCTGGTCCCGGATCCTTGCTTGGAAATGTGTGGACATCAGATACCTGTAAACAAAGAGCACAAATTTCTAGCTGTTATACTCGACAATAAACTTACTTTCGTCCCACACATTAAACATCTTAAAGAAAAGTGTCTGAAAACAATGAACTTAATGAAACTTCTACCCCAGACTACATGGGGTAGTGATAGGAAGTGTTTAATGTACCTATACAAGAGCCTAATTCGGTCTCGATTGGATTATGGTGCCGTTGTGTATAACTCTGCCGCCCCGAGCGCGCTAAAGATGCTAGACCCAGTCCACCATCTGGGAATCCGACTGGCCACTGGCGCTTTCAGAACGAGTCCCATACAAAGTCTATATGTGGAATCAAATGAATGGTCTCTCCACCTACAGAGATCATACATTAGCTTTACATATTTCCTTAAAGTACGCTCCAATCCTGAACATCCATGTTTTCATAACGTTACCGATATGACGTGCGCTACACTTTTCAGCAATCGTCCCTCCATAAGACCGCCTTTCTCGCTGCGTGTGAAGCAGCTTAGCGATGAAATGCATGTCCCGCTCCTCGAGCATCGCTTAATGCACCTAACCAAGCTCTTACCTCCTTGGGAATGGCAGGTGATACAATGTGACATATCCTTTATAAAGGTTACAAAGCACGCTCCTGAGGCTGAAATCCGAATGCATTTCCTAGAACTCCAGCACAAGCACTCCTGCGCAGAGTTCTACACAGACGCTTCGAAGTCAAATGCCGGGGTATCCTATGCAGCCGTCGGCCCATCGTTTTCGGAATCCGATGTACTGCATCCGGAAACAAGTATCTTTAAGGCCAAGGCCTACGCACTACTCTCTGCTGTAAAGCACATACGAAAATCGAAACTTCCAAAAGCAGCGATCTATACAGACTCTCTCAGCGTCGTGAAGGCCTTAATGTCACTCAGCAAACATACAAATCCCGTATTTAATGAACTATAATCTGTCTTGTGCAAAGCGTACTCATCTAACCAGAATATTATAATATGCTGGGTCCCTGGCCATAGGGGAATCGAAGGTAACGTTCTGGCGGACGAGATGGCCACGTCAATCACAATGCAACCTGTTAACCCTACCTCTACGGTGCCTGTCACAGATCTGATGCCTTTCTTGCGAAGGAGGTTGCGAGATCAATGGCAACACATGTGGGATGCGGAAACGGATAATAAGCTCCACCTGATAAAACCACAGTTAGGATTTTGGCCGTCTGCTACAAAATCGCGCCGAACAGATGTCCTATTTAGTCGTCTCAGAATAGGACACACGTTCGGCACACATAATTTTCCACTCACCGGAAGTGAGCCTCCAACCTGTGGTAGATGCGGGGAGAGGCTGACCGTACTCCACGTCCTCCTGGAGTGTCGGGAAGCCGAATCTGAGAGAAAAAGACATTTTTCATTAGCATACCGACAGCACATTCCTCTTCATCCTGAAATGCTTCTTGGTCCAGAACCGCTTTTTAATACAGACACAGTGCTAGGTTATCTTAAAGATGTGGTCTTACATGTTATTAGTCCCATGAATTCGTAGCGCCTCCTCTCTTGAGAGGATGCCACTGGGGAAATTGTTTTGCATAGCACATGCCTCCAGGCCCTTGTGTTTCAAGCGCTCTAAGGAGGCAGTAGTGCTCTAGGATTTTTCACAATCACATATATTTTACCTATCGTATCATTCTTTTTAAATGCATCTAAATGTTCATAGTACAAGTCACACGTCATCGCCATAATTTTATCATACAGATTTTACGCACTTTAGAGCGTATATTTTAAGGCCTCTTTACAGCCACCTCACACGAACTTCATAGTAATCATAATTGCACCGCAAAATCATTAGCACAGACATGGCGCTCTTTGGCCATACCTGGCCCTTGCGCCACAAAACCCCATACATCATCATGTATGTATGCATGTATGTATTGTTACGGGAAGGAAGATGCGTGCGTCTATCTACTAATGGCTTTTAATGGTTGAGCCAACAAGCGTAGAGCAGTGATAATGCTAAACTCTTCATCCTCTCCAAGGTCACCATCCTCGCCCTCGTGTTCCCACATTACCGACTGTGCCATCACCGCCGTCGGAAAAAGCTAACTATTGATGCAGCTCATAGGTCTGAGAAAGCTAAGGTTTGAGACGGCTGACGTGGATGATGTCAGAGAGAGGTGAAGGCCCCATGGCATCCAGTGGAGACACTTCATATGTCACAGGGGTCACTTGGCGAAGGATGCGGTAAGGGCCATAGTATCACGAGAGGAATTTCTCCGAAAGACCAACACGCCGAGTTGGATAACAAACTAGCACAAGAGCACCTGGTTCGTCGCGCACGTCGTGATGGCGCTATTCGTAACGGCAGTTCTGGCGTGTCTGTGAAGTAGAATGACGAATGCGGGCAATCTGACATGCTTGGGTCGCTGTGGCTATGACGTGCCGTGTGTACTCTGTCGGCGAGTCGAGTGTGGTCGAAAGGAGAGTCTCGAAAGGCAAAGACTGCTCACGGCCGAAGAGGAGATAAAAGGGCAAATAGCAAGCTGTGTCGTGGCGCAAGGAATTGTAGGCGAACATGACAAATGGTAGAGCAATCTCCCAGTCGCGATGATCGGAAAAAGCATACATTGCTAACGTGTCAGTTAATGTCCGCTTGAGGCGTTCTGTAAGACCGTTAGTTTGAGGATGGCAAGCGGTAGTAAGTTTGTGTTTAGTATCATATGGTCGAAGTAGGTCGTCTATGACTTTGGCAAGAAAGTGTCTGACGCGATCGCTGAGAAGTTGACGAGGTGCACCGTAGTGCAAGATAACATCGTCAAGGAAGAAATCAGGGATGTCTGTAGCGCAGCTGGTCGGTACGGCTCTAGTAATGGCATAACGAGTTGTATAGTCCGTAGCGACGACAATCCTCCTATTTCCGTCATTTGATATAGAGAATGATCCGAGCAGATCAATTCCAATGTAAAAAAAGGGTCAGCCGGTATATCCAAAGGCTGCAGCAGTCCGGCAGGAGGGACAGCTGGTCTTTCCCGGCGTTAACACGACTCACACGTGGCAACATAGTGCCGGACGGAGCGTCGAGACGGGGCCGGAAAAACCGTCGCCGAATTCGGTCATGGGTCCGCGTGACACCAAGGTCTCCAGCTGTGGGAACTTCGTGCAGTTACTGCAATACAGTCTGTCGCAGATGAGACGGAATGACGGCTAGGAGCTCGGGCCCGTCGGGATGTATGTTGCGGCGTTACAAGATGCCATTTTGTAGTACGAACATGTGAAGGAATGGGTCAGTCGGATCAGAGAGCAGGCGTTCGATAATGGGGCGCAACGACTCATCACGTCGTTGTTCAGCGCCAATGTCTTGAAAGGCACAGAGAGAAAGAACGCACATCGGTGCGACATCCACTAAACCGTCCGGTACATAGAGGAGATGACGAAACAGGCTGTTGGCGCCCTGATGTAGACGAGCCGACTGGTAGACCAAAGCCTATGTGCATTGCTACAGCCGTAGGGCCCAGTGACCGAGGCGTCTGGTGGGTTCCTTGAGGGAGGAAAGCCAACAAAGGGCGTGGTGGTCGGTTGTAACTGTAAATGGTGGACCATATACGTAAGGTCCAAACTTGCCCATCGCCCAAATGAGGGCGAAACGCTCGCGCTCAGTAATGGAGTAATTGTGCTCAGCGGGAGAGAGGAGGCGATAGGCGTAGGCGATGACGCGGTCGTGCCCACATTGGCGTTGAGCTAAAGTTGCGCCGATGCCGTAGCCACTGGCGTCAATGCGCATTTCTAGCAGAGCGGAGGCGTCAAAATGGGCGAGAACAGGAGGTGCAGTGAGCAGCGTCATGAGCTGCGAGAAAGCAGACGCTTGTTCAGAGCCCCAAAAGAAAGGAACGTCCTTCTTCAGGAGGTCAGTCAGAGGGCGGGCAACATGGTAAATGTTGCACAAACCTGCTGAAGTAAGAGCAAAGGCCAATAAAGCTGCGAACATCTTTGGCACAAGTTCGTACGGGGAAATTCTGCACAGCATGAACTTTACCAGGGTCGGGGCGAATTCCCGACGAATCGACGGGGTGTCCGAGCATGTTTATTTGGCGGTGACCGAATTGGCACTTGGACGAGTTGAGCTGCCAGCCATCGGAGCGAAAAACAGAAAGAACAGATGAAAGTATTTCAAGATGAGTCTCCAAAGTTGAAGAGAGCTCGATGACGTCATCCAAGTAGCACTAACAGATGGACCATTTCAAAGCACGCAAGAGCATGTCCATCATCTCTTCAAAGGTCGCCGGGGCATTACACTAGCCAAAAGGCATTACACGAAACTGATATGGGCGGTCTGGTGCGATGAATGCGGTCTTTTCATGGTCCAGTTCATCCACGGCAAGTTGCCAATATCCAGAGCGAAGGTCTATAGATGAAAAACAAGTGGCACCATGGAGACAATCCAGAGCATCGTGAATGCGCGGAAGTGGATATACATCTTTGTTGGTGATCGTGTTTAGATGACGATAGTCAACGCAGAATCGCCAGTTGCTATCCTTCTTTTTGACGAGAACAGGGGACGCCCACGGGCTGGAAGAGTGTTCAGTAATCCCTTTGGCAAGCATCTTGTCAACCTCGCTCTGGATAACTTGTCCGTCAGAGGGCGACACCCGGTACGGGCGTCGGCGAACAGGTGCTGCGTTGCCGGTATTAATATGATGCTTCGCGACCGTAGTTTGACACAAAGGGCGATCGTTCATGTGGAAAATGTCGCAGTAGGACTCGAGGAGGCCCCGGAGCTCTGCGGATTGTTGGGTTGAGAGGTCCCGTGCAATCATCTTTGTAATGTCGTCGGTCGGGGCTGGTGCAAAAGGCGCTGAATGAGCATTTGTCGAAGACGGCGCAACATATAAAGCGGAAATGTGGCACTCGTGCGTCGGTGACAACGTTACAAGAGACATGCCTCGAGGAAGTACTTGTGGGCACTCTCCGAAATTTAAGATGGAAAGACATGTCTGATTGTCCGCAACAGAAACGATGGTGTGTGGGAAGGAGACATTGTGAGAAAGCAGGGCTGAATCAGCGGGAGTAAGGACATAGTCTCCATCGGGTACAAGTCGGCAGGATAAGACAGGGATGCAGGTTGGCAGGAGATGGACAAGAGATGGCAGGCGTATAAAATCCGCGAAACAAAGCTGAGTTGGACCTTGAACAGGAAGGCCAACGGGAACATGTAGGGGTAGGTCAAGTTGTACAACACCGGCAGAGCAGTCAATCAGAGCAGAATGGCCGGCCAGAAAGTGGAGTCCGAGGATCACATTGTGAGGGCAATGTTCGAGCACAGTAACGGAAACGGACATGTGGCGACCGGCGGCACTTACACGAGCAGTACACATTGCAAGCACAGCCGGAGTTCCACCGTGGGCGACCTGGAGCAGTCGAGTCGGAGCAGGAGTAAGTTCTTTCTTCAAGCGCGTTCGAAGCTCCGCACTCACGATGAAAAGTTGGGTTCCAGTGTGTCTATGAGTGCTTTACCGGGCAAACCATCCACGTCGAGAATGTGCCGATTAGTAGGCAGGGACAGCAGAGGAATTTCAGGCCGGGGTTCTAGAGCAGCGTCACGTCCAGGACGCTGCTCCAGGACGCTCCTCCAAGACGCTCCTCCAGGACGCTGCCCATGTAGTTTCCCGTGGGAGAGCGGTGACGGTAAGCTGGGGATGGAGAGCGACGCAGCTAGGGCGAATGGGAGCGGCGACGATGTGGTGATGGCGAGCGGCGGGTCGCGGTGGCTCGAGCGTTGTCAGGTGCGTCTTCAACCTCGGTGGAGAGTAATGGCGGGCGAGGATTCAGGGTGGAGCTGCGGTAGGCGGGAAAGCTTGGTCAAGAGTGGGTCAAGAGTGGCGAGGGACGTGGCCCACACGTCCACAGTAAAAGCATATGGGTCTACCGTCATGTGCTCGCCATTCGGCCGGGTTGTGATAGCGCGGATATGGAAAGTGTTGGCTCCGGTGAACAGGGACAGAGGCAGCAGACGAAGCAAAGTCAGGAAGGCTGGCAGAGCAGATGGACGGAAGTCCCACATTGGCAACTTCTTGGCGCATGACCGACTGAATGAGAAACACAAGCGGCCGGGATTCGTCAAAGCACTGCGTCACTGGCGTGGCAGGCGGCGCTGCTTCGATTTCTCGCCGAACGATACGTACCACGTTCTCGCAGGAGGTGGGCTCACGCGGTGGAGAAACGTCTTCGCACGTCGATGAAGCTGCGGTATTAAGTAGACGCGTAAACTGTTGAACTATGGGGTGATTCTTCGCGTCTTCAGAGTTGCGACATTCGTTAATGATCACATTGACCGCTGTTATTTTGTTGTAAACAAGAAGGTTAAACGCGTCGTCTGCGATGCCTTCTAAAGCGTGGCTGACCTTCTCTGCCTCTGCCATATTGTTATCCGCTTTGCGGCAAAGAGCGAGGACGTCCTTCATATACACCACGTAAGATTCAGGGGACGTCTGTACACAGGTCCCAAGGTCCTTCTTCGCAGCACGTTGGTGGCTGACTGCCTTGCCGAACAAATCTCTAAGCTTCTGTTTGCACTGGTCCCAACTCGTAATCTTTCCGTGTGTTTCGAACCAGACCCCTGCTGTTTTCTTGAGGTAGAGTATTATATTAGCCAACATAGGCATGTTATCCCACCTTCTGTGTGCTCTGCCCGTTCGTAATTCTCAACCAGTCATCGACGTGAAGGTTGTCGATCCCGGAAAATATGCCAGGGTCGCGAGGCTGGGCCAGGATGACCGTCGGTGGCGACGACAGGGCGTGGTTGAACTCTCTCCTTCGGATGACATGGCGGCCAGGTTACGTCCTCAGCGGAGCTCCGTCTAGCGCAAGTGATCACCCCGCACCTGCACCAATGTTGTGACGGGAAGGAAGAAGCGTGCGTCTGTTCACAGGTGGCTTTTAATGGCTGAGCCAACAAGCGTAGAGCAGCGATAATGCTAAACTTTTCGTCTTCTCCATGGTCACCATCATAGTCCTCTTCTTCGCACATTACCGACTGTGACAATATGTATGCTAAATTATGGGGGTTTTGCGTGCCAAAACCACTTTCTGATGATGAGGCGCACCGTAGTGGAGGACTCCGGAAATTTCGACCACCTGGGGTTCTTTAACGTGCACCTAAATCTAAGTACACGGGTGTTTTCGTATTTCGCCCCCATCGAAATGCGGCAGCCGTGGCCGGGATTCGATCCCGCGACCTCGTGCTCAGCAGCCCCAGGTGGTCGAAATTTCCGGAGTCCTCCTCTACGGCGTGCCTCATAACCACCATAGCCACTGAGCAACCATGGCGGGTGACATTATGTATGTATGTATGTATGTATGTATGTATGTATGTATGTATGTATGTATGTATGTATGTATGTATGTATGTATATATGTATGTATGTATGTATGTATGTATGTATGTATGTACTATAGGCAACTAACCAGTTTCTTAGTTTATGATATGAATAATAAAAAAAATCACCGACGAATAAAATACTCCCAAATGCGAAATTTGTGCGCAGTTCCATACGTGTTTTGCTTTCACGAGAAATTGAGCCGTCGCACCGACTGGCAGAGCCGCGACTCGTAGCGCTATACAATGACCGGCCACTTGGTGTCCACCTCCCGGAAAGTGCAGCTTATGCAGCCGTAATCTTTACGCTAAAACGCTTACGGCGAGCACTGTGCGCGAAGCTTTCTGGTTCTTTTTTTTTCCTTTCCTTGGGCGGCCTGCGCCAACGCTTCAATGGTAATGATGATGATCCCGATGGTGGTAATATATTGCCATCCCCTTCGAAACCGGGCGGCGGCAACTCGCCATCTAGCCTGCTTGAGTTACTCGGGTATGCTATCATTTGTCTTCCTTCTAGCATTCTTGTAAACATGCCTTTAATCTCTATCCACCTTTTACCCCTGCCTATGTCTCTAATAAATATGATCGTATTAGTCTCTTCCCTGATTATTTTCCACCAATACTCAAACGTCGCTTGCATACCTCGACCGCTGACCGGTTGATACTTTCATCTACTTTAAATCCCAGCGGTTTTGGAAGTTGCACGGTATGTACTGCTCCCGCTCGGTGGATCCATTCAAATTCCTTGAGGGTGTGCTGAGTGGTCTCCAGATTTTTGTTGCAACGTATCCATGCCTCATCTAGCTGCAAATATTTGCTCATGTTCGTTTTTGCCATTAGCCACCCTGCTCGAGCCTCAAATGGGAAGTGACTTCCCTTCGCGTAATCGTAGGAAGTTTCTATTCTAACTTTTTTAAAATCATGTAAATATCCGTGGTCTTTTTCGTTTCCATAATTGGTACCCAGTTCGGCGTCTCTATTTCCATCACCTTCTTTATTATTACTTCTGGTTAGTATATACTCTTTCCATTACCTTGTACTTGGTTGCCAACTTTCTTGACATCTTCCTCCATTTCCTGTGCACGATTTTTAGGTGCAGATATTTGTGCCACTTTAGCCGTCCATTATTTTGATCCATGTTCCTGAGTGTTTCTTGAAAACAAATTTTGAGACGATTTGAAACGCGGCCAAACCCATCACTTCTTGCAATGCCTCAGTGGTGGTTTCTCCCTGGGCTCTGAAAACCAGTGGGCCACCGATCTTTCGTGAACCTGCAAGCCCTACAATATATCAGATTTTAGGCGCAGAATGGCATTTGCGAATGTGAGCGCTGGCACCATGACTCATTTTCAGGTTCCATACATCACCTCAAGCTTATTGTAGCTACAAAGCACCATATGCTTCCTTATTGCTGCACTACGTTTCCCTTTTATTATCAGATTATCTTAGTTGGTGCCTAAGTCTCTCCTTCGTTTATGTATACGCTAATGCATTCATACGGCTTGTCTATGGGTATGACTTGCTGTTTGCGCCACTTGCGCCACGTGTTTACTCGTCTCTTGAGTAAACATCATCATTTGAGATATTTCTGTGTTGAATATGATGCCTAGATTTATTGTTGTGTCGCCACACGAAATGGGCACTGTCTGGAAATCGCTTGCGTTGTCTGCTGGTGGCACTATATTTTCCGCATACCTCAGCGTGGGACGTTCTGCTACACCATTTGTCCATTGCGCGTGGATGATAAAGGAAATTTTAATTCACTGTTTCAAAGTCGTTTTTGAACAATAATGGAAATACAGGACACCGTTGCTTCAGCCCGTGGTGAATTTCCACTTCATTTCAATTTCGGCCTTTCCATAGAATTTGTACTTGGTGGTTTCTATATATGTTCTTGAGTAGCTCCACGAAATCATCGATGCCTTCGTGCTCCAGAATATCCCAAAACAACTCCCTGTTACGTTGTCGTAGGCTCCCTTGAAATCTAGCAATGCCGTCCATAAAGGTCTAGTATAAGCTACTAAATCTCTCTGCACTAAGTTATAAAGAAAATATGTTCTAAGCGTCTGCGTAGTCCGAAGCCATTCTGTAGTTCCCCAAATACCTCATTAGTTTACGCCCTTTTCGACAGCTCTAATTTTACCGACGCGCGGCGCTGGCGTAGAGGTAGAGCATCCGCCTCGCGTGCAAAACGACCGTGGTTGGAATCCCGGTGCTGCGCAATTTTCCACCGGATTAAAAAGAAATCCGCGTGTTTATAAAATTGCATGAACAGGCCTGGAGTGCGGCCTGATACCGGTGATAAGAGCAGGATTGGCTCTCACCAGAGCAGGATTGGCCACCCTGGTGCAGTACTTGGCCGCAACATCCTATATGAATACAACAATCAAACCCCGGCCCTCAGTCCCCAGCAGCAGCGAAGCAACAGACCACGGCGGCGGTCAGACCTGCGACGCAGCAGAGGGTGCTAAGAATCCCTGGTTCCCGACAGGCCGCCATTTGAATCTGAACCTGGCAACGTTTAACCCTAAAACGTTATCTAGTCAGGCGAGTCTAGCAGTGCTATTGGATGAATTAGAGGGCAGTAAATGGGATATAATATTGCTCAGTGAAGTTAGGAGGACAAAAGAAGCATACACAGTGCTAAAAAGCGGGCACGTCTTCTGTTACCAGGGCTTAGCGGAGAGACGAGGAAAAGGAGTCGGATTCCTGATTGATACGGATATAGCTGGTAGCATACAGTAATTCTATAGCATTAACCAGAGAGTGGCAGGTGTTGTTGTGAAACCTAATAAGAGGTACAACTTGAAGGTTGTACAGGTCTACGCCCCTACATCCTGTCATGATGACCAGGAAGTTGAAAGCTTCTATTAATACGCGGAATCGGCGATGGGTAAAGCCAAAACAAGATACACTATACTGATGGGCGACTTCAACGCCAGCGAAGGCAAGAAGCAGGCTGGAGACAATTCACTGGGGGAATATGGCACAGGCTCTAAGAATAGCAGATCAGAGTTATTAGTATAGTTTGCATAACAGAATAATGTGCGGATAATGAATACCTTCTTTCGCAATTGGGTAATCCCAAAGTTGGCGGGGAGGAAACCAAATGGCGAGATGAGAAATGAAATAGACTTTATATCTTGCGCTAAGCCAGGCATCATACTAGATGTGGACGTGCTCGGCAAAGTGCGCTGCAGTGACCATAGGATTGTAAGAACTCGAACTAGCCTAGACTTGACGAGGGAACGGAAGAAACTATTACATAAGAAGCCGGTCAATGAGTTAGCGGTAAGAGGGAAAATAGAGGGATTCCGCCGCAAGATACAGAACTGGTATACGGCTTTAACTCAGGAAGAGGACCTTAGTGTTGAAGATATTAACGACAATCTTATAGGCATCATTAAGCAGTATGCAATAGAAGTCGGTGATAACTCCGTTAGGCAGGATGCCAGTAAGCTATCGCAGGAGACGAAAGATCTGATCAAGAAACGCCAATGTATGAAATCTTCTAACCCTACAGCTGGAATAAAACTGGCAGAATTTTCCAAGTTGATCAACAAGCGTAAGGCAGCTGACATAAGGAAGTAAACATGGATTGAATTGAACATGCTTTCCGGAACCGAGGAAGCCTAAAAGCAGTGAAGAAGAAACTAGGAATAGGCAACAATCAGATGTATGCGTTAAGAGACAAAGCCGGCAATATCATTACTTATATGGATGAGATAGGTGAAGTGGCGGAGGAGTTCTGTGGATATTAATACAGTACCAGCGGCTGTCCCGACGACAATGAAAGAGAGAATAGTCTAGAGGAATTTTAAATGCTTCAAGTAACGCGGGAAGGAGTAAATAAAGCCTTGGGAGCTATGCAAAGAGAGAAGGCCGCTGGAGAGGATCAGGTAACAGCAGATTTGTTGAAGGATGGTGGGCAGATTGTTCTAGAAAAACTAGCCACCCTGTATACGCAATGTCTCATGACCTCGAGCGTACCGGAATCTTGGAAGCACGCCAACATAACCTTAATCCACAAGAAAGGGGACGCCAAAGACTCGAAAAATTAAAGAGCGATCGGCTTACTGTCGGTTGCCTACAAAGTATTTACTAAGGTAATCGCAAATAGAATCAGGAACTCCTTAGATTTCTGTCAAGCAAAGGACCAGGGAGATTTTCGTAAAGGCTACTCAAGAATAGACCATATTCACACTGTCAATCAGGTGATAGAGAAATGTGTGGAATATAAGCTACCCTTATATATAGCTTTCGTTGTTTACGAGAAAGAGTTTGATTCAGTCGAAACCTCAGCAGTCATGGAGGCGTTACAGAATCGGGGTGTAGACGAGCCGTATGTAAAAATACTGAAAAATATCTACAGCGGCTCCACAGCCACCGTAGTCCTCCATAAAGAAAGCAACAAATTCCCAATAGAGAAAGGCGTCAGGCAGGGAGATACGATCTCTCCAAGGCTATTCCCAGCGTGTTTATAAGAGGTATTCAGAGACCTGGATTGGAAAGAATTGGGGACAAGAGTTAATGGAGAATACCTAAGTAACTTGCGATTCGCTGATGATATTGCCTTGCTTAGTAACTCCGGGCACCAATTGTAATGCATGCTCACTGACCTTGATAGGCAATGCAAAAGGGTGGATCTAAAAATTAACCTGCAGATAACTTATTTAATGTTTAACAATCTCGGAAGAGAACAGCAGTTTACGATAGGTAGCGAGGCGCTGGAATTGGTAAGGGAATACATATATTTAGGGCAAGTAGTGATCGCGGATCCGGATCATGAGACTGAAATAATCAGAAGAATAGAAATGGGCTTCGGTGCGTTTGGCAGGTATTCTCAGATCATGAACAGCAGGTTGCCACTATCCTCTGTGTTACGAGTACTCACGTACGCGGCAGAAACCTGGAGGCTTAAATTGAAGACGATGGATTGAACTATGGAAAGAAGAGTGGTTGGTGTAACGTTTAGGGACAAGAAAAGAGCAGTTTGGGTGAGGGAACAAACGGGAGTTAATGACATCTTAGTTGAAATGAAGGAAAAGAAATGTCCATAGGCAGGACATGTAATGAGAAGGGAAGATAACCGATGGTGATTAAGGGTTACGTTGTGGATTGCAAGGGAAGGAAAGCATAGATGGAGGCGGGAGAAAGTTAGTTGGGCCAATGAGATTCAGAAGTTTGCAGGGACAACTTGGTCACAATTATACATGACCGGGGTTGTTGGAAAAGTATGGGAGAGGCCTTTGCCCTGCAGTGAGCGTAACCAGGCTGATGATGATGATGATGATGATGATGATTACTTTTTCCGCGCGCACTGCCTCTCTATATAGCATCGGCATTACTGTAAGTGACATGCACGTGTTCATGGTATCTTTAACACCTTCGCCTTCGTAGATGAGGTTCATCTGCAAATGATACGTGAAAATAGTCCAATCCGTGTCATCTGCTCTTCTCCTCACCCGTTCATCGTACTCTCCTCCTCCGCTTCCTACCTCCTCCTTTGACTGCAGGATCCCCCTCCGTGTTCCTCCTCACGCTCTCTTCGCTATCGCCTTCCTTTTTTCCGCGCTGCGTTCCACAATCGGTCGGTTACGCCGAACGAGGACGGGACACGCCGACGTTCAAAGTAGGGAACGGGCACCGCAGAGCTGAGCTCATAAAGTGGGCGCCTCGATTTCATTTTTCCGTATATATATATATATATATATATATTCACGAGCTAACAGTGGTCGCTTCGACCCAACTTCACTTGCACTTCGTTCCTCGAAAATGCATGATATGTGTTGTGTGCCTGAACCATACTTTATAATTTGGAGAATGCGGTTGAACTCAGGAGTCCTGGACCCCAAAGCGGTTGACTCAATGATAACGCATTTTGATGGTATGCGTCGCTAAATCTCAACTTATTTTTTGCTTCAAGGACGCCTCGGTGCCCTTGTACTCAAGGGCCCGCTGAGCCTGTTGATCCACTCGTCATCTCAAATCACCTGTCCATTTTATGCATGTAACGCTATCCTACCCTTATTCCACAGCCTATGCTTATAGCATACCCCACTTCAGTCGTTCTCATAGTTTTATTCCTTATTTATGTTAAGCAGTTTAGAGCTCTGTTTTAGGGCTCTATGCAGCCACGTCACATGAGCCATTAGTCCGATGAGTACTCATCACTGTGTTGACCCTCTTTGGCCACCTTTGTCCCTTGCACCGTTAAGAATTACATATCAGCGTCAGCTTCAAGGACGCCACTGTCATCATTTTGCTACAATGTTCCTTCTGCCTCTTAAGACAGTGTTCATGCGCGTAGCTTGATGCACGGAATATCTCCTCTTTAATTCACTGCATTCGTGTACTGTCAGCTTTGCAGAAAAAAGAACGCGTTAACAGCATTCCTTTTAAGCATTTCTCCAACTATTCTTTATGAACAACGCGTTTTACAGTAATGTTCATATCCACTCAGTAAGTCATTTGAGGGTAGCAGCTGGATACTGTGATGATATTGCTAAAAGCTTTTTGTACATTCTATATTTTTGGTGCAATGGGGAAACAGATCTCGAAGTGTTTATAATTCTAGTATATATCGGCAATAAACATTTTCTTTTGTTTTCATAGTTTGCGTACAAAGACGTTTTTATGAACAAATATATTACAGAGACGTATTGTGTAACTAAAACTCTCAGCAGTCACGCGAACTGTTGCCTCACAAATGTGTATTGAATTTAGACTCCATCTAAAGGTTACTGAGGCAGACCACAACACTTATAAAAGAACAGTGACCAATTGGGTTTCGCTTTGTCGCTGCTGTCTCCTCATCTTTTGTGTAGCTTCCATAATTTCTCATTAAATGGTCTAGCCACCACTGTTGTCGAAACCAGTTGTTTGCTGTTACCTGCAGTGATGTTGCCGTTGAAGGAACGACTAATAAAAGTGCTGATTGTTTCTCGTGCTCATTTTCAGATGAACTTCTTTTCCAAATGAGTGATGGTGGAGCGACACATATATTCACAAATCAACAATTAGTACCGAAGGCAATGGCAATTCACTCCAAGCTTCACCTCAAGGTACAGCGCTTTTTCTCAATTCTCGGACATTGCGTTTTCGTTCCATTAAAGCATTTACACTCTCCGATGCCGCTGAGCACGGAACGTGAAAGGACAACACAAAGTTTTACCCGTGCATTTTGCTTGCATTGATGCCATACTGAATTTAGAAGATGGGACAATGGTTAACCTATGAGTACACTGCCCTCTATAGCAGTTCTATTTATAACGTGATGTCTGCATGGGTCATATCAATGCTTCTCGATGTTAAAACATAGACAAATAACATTCAAAGCCGGCCGGTATTCCGAATGCTTTTCTGCGGCCGTTACACGGAATAAATATCTGATGTTTTGATAGAGTTCTTTGATTTATCGATTGTAACAGGCGCAATACCCGACAACTGGCTTATAGTGCGCATTAGTCCCATTAACAAGCACCGAAGAAGAGACGATCGTTTGTGCATCAGTGCCGAAAGCCCGTATTACACGCACATAATCTCAACTGTTGGACCCTGTCATTCTGATGCATATTTCTACTTTGCTCAAAAAGTTCTATGTACTATCGCCCTATCAACATGGTTTTAGAAAGCCCATGCATACAGTTAACCAACTTCATATCGACAGTACCCAATTTCTCTTCTATCCTTGATATGGTGCTGCCGCTGAATGGCTTGTTATTAGAATTTTTCAAAAGTGGTTGATAAAGAGCCACTTGGAAAATTATTACACAACTTGTAATGTTTGGGTAGTAAAATTAATATTCACGCGTGTACTTTATGCTTTTCTCTGGGACTGCATTTTACCCACAATCAACTAAAAGTTATCTCCCAGTGCAAGACGCATCTGCACGATTGAGAACTTATTCGAATGTTTTCATTTATTCTATCTTTTATTCATGTAATCACGCAAACTTCTAAAATCAGATTGTATGCGTGACACGGATTGGGTAGTAGATTCCGGAAAGCGCAGGGTCACCAGCGATTACCCTGGAACTATCGACGAGTCATGTATAAAAGCTAACGCTGTTGACCCGCAGATCAGATTTTTGACGATTCAGGACTGTGTTCGCCGCTATTGGTGTGCTCGAGTGTTACTTGCTTTCCTGGGCACAAGTTTGGCCAACAAAGCGGCAAATTAGTAACACGCAGTTCTGGTACTGCGTGGTTCTTCACCGTTAGTAAAAAGTAACATCTGGTGGAGGGACTTTTGCTTTCTTGTACCAGACGCCCCACAGAGCCGTGGTCACTGCCTGAAACCCGAAGACAGGTACCAGCATAGGCCCCGGGCCATCGAGCTAGCCTCAGGTTACGAAACCTACTCTGAGAGCCCAGACATCAGCCCTTGACGACCAGGAAGACCAAGACCAAGTCAGGAACCATGATGATGCTCAGCATCGTCAGCTACGATCACACTTCGACAGCCCATGTGGTCATCAACATTCTGTGGATCATCGGCTGAAGACCGAGATACCTGGCTGTAGAGGTTCGCACGAATCGTGACATTCTACGACTGCGAGTGCGAGGACAAACTGCGCCAAGTACATTTCTCTTTGGACGACTGCCCGGACATGGTTTTAGAATCGATGGTCAACCCTAACGTCAAGGGACCTGCTTCGAAGCAGATTTCCTCGGGGCTTAACGAGCGTCCTACGGAAAGAGTGGGCCGAACTACTACTGGAACCCTCGTGCAACTGCCCCCGCAGGGCCGTCGGCGTCAGCAGGCGTTTGGTGTGTTGCGACACCACGTACCCGAGCACACGAGGGTTGGACCCTCCCGCGTGTAGCCGTGCGCAGCTTAGCCGTGTCTGGGGAAAGGGGGATCCTGGGGGTTGAGCTGATGCTGGGTGTTTGGACCTTTAAGGCTACCCGGCGGAGGCAACACACCCCTTTGGCCTCTGCTTCACATAGACGGCACCCCCGGACTGACCCACCCGGGGGAAATCGGTAGTTGCTTTTTCCTGTCTCTCTGTCTCTCCAGCCTTCGTCTTTCTCTCACTTTCCACCTTTCCTGTCTTCTCCTGGCTTCCCTTCACTTCCAATTTTCCAGGCAGCAAGGGTTAAACTTGTGTAAATAGCCAACCTAGGTTACTTCATATTTGGTTATAGTGATGACGTACAGCTGGCGCTTACAGGACCTGTTCATACAGTCCCTGTAGCGTCCCCTTGTAGGGCTCCATGGTGGGTGCCTGGCGTTATTGCCGAAATTTAAATTTGTCTATGGCTAGCTCCTTTCTTCGCCTTCCCGATCGCCCTCAGAAAAGAGGGCGCACCGAAGATGTTTTCCAGTTCTTTGGACGCCAAAGCCCGAACTTCCCCCCGTACCATGTGATCCAGTCAGAAAAATCTGATAAACAAGTACGAAACATTTCCCCTTTTCTAGTTTCCTAGTCCTTAACTGATATCCTTGGTCCAGGCTACAATGTATCAAGGCTGGCAAGTGGCGATATTCTGTTACAGCTGCATGATCAGAAACAATACGAAAAGTTGCCCAGTCTAGTATCATTTGGGAAAGTTCCATTGACAGTAACTCCACATCGCACTCTGAACACCACCCGCGTCGTTGTCTCGGATGATGATTTGCTCCAGCTAACAGACGCTGAGCTCTTGGAGGGCTTCAGTCAGCAGAATGTTGTCAGTGTGAGAAGAATTAAGCTTAGAAGGGATGGAAGAGAAATTCAAACGAAGCACCTAATACTCACATTTGGTCCAAGTATTCTGCTCGAGTCTGTAGAGGCCGGGTACATCAAGCTCCGTGTCAGACCATATGTGCCGAATCCCCTAAGATGTTTCAAATGGCAGCGTTTCGGCCACAGTTTGCAGAGTTGCCTGGGCCGCCAAACATGTGCGAAATGCAGTGCCCTTGAACACGCCACTGAAGCTTCTAAGAACTCTCTCCACTGTGTAAACTGTGATGGGGGTCACGCCGCGTACTCGCGGTCGTGCTCCTCCTGGAAGAAGGAAAAGGAAATTGTAACGATAAAAGTAAAAGAGGATATATCGTCAAAGAGGCACGAAGGTGGGTAGCATACCTGCCAAAGAAAAGCTTTGCCGAAGTGGCACGTCAGGGGCAGCGTCACAACAGCCTCCGGCGGCTGTCCGACCCAGAGGAAGTGAGTCGGCAGTTACGCCATCTGCCCCCACGGTGGTCGCCGCTAGCGCTGCTCCAACAACCGAGCAGAAGGGACCATCAACAACGAAGGTGGGCGCTGCCGAGACTGCCCCAACCTCCCCGGCCTCTTCCAGCGCTGGCAACAGCCGGCGCAGCCAAATCCCTCAGGGAGCCCCATCGGCCTCCGGGCTGGTGGGCGCAGTGGTCTTGCCCTCCAAGGCGGTACTCTGTCGGGAAACTTCTCGCTCGCAAGAGCACGTGTCCGGCGCCTCACAAGAGCCAATGGACACTACACCTATCCTCAAGGCGCACCAAGCGCCTAAAGAGCGGCGAGGCTCCCTCGAACGCTTCAAAAAGGGCAAAACCCCGGTTACAGGGCCTCGAAAGGGCTCTGTAATCTAATCTCTGAAATTTCTGTAATTAATACTTCTGTTTCCGTATACACAGCACCTATTTACTTCCGATATGGATACACAAATAATTCAGTGGAATGTCAGACGTCTTCTTAGGAACCTTGATGACGTGCAAGAACTTATCCAAAAACACAATCCAAAAGTGCTGTGTGTACAGGAAACACACCTAAAACCACAACACACAAATTTTCTCCGACCTTATGTCAAGTTTCGCAAAGATCGCGATGATGCTTTCGTATCATCAGGCGGTGTTGCCATTTTTATTCATAAAGGTATTTCGTGTCAGTGTTTACAGCTACAAACGCTCCTTGAAGCAGTGGCGGTTCAAGCTGTTCTTCTAAATAAACTCGTCACCATTTGCTCGCTTTACGTACCCCACACTACAAATTAAACAAACATGAATTTCAGTCATTTATGCACAAATTGCCAGGACCATATGTTGTTCTTGGCGATTTCAATGCGCACAGCTGCCTGTGGGGCGACTCTCGTATTGACGCGCGAGGTCGTCTTCTTGAACAGTACCTTTTTTCTTCAGGTGCGTGCTTGCTGAATAAGAAGGAACCCACATATTACTCTCTAGCAAACAGAACCTTTTCATCAATAGATCTTAGTATAATTTCCCCGTCCATACTGCCCGAACTCGAATGGGAAGTTACGAACAATCCTTACGGGAGCGACCACTTCCCCATACTTATAAGAACATCTAAAGAAAACGAATATCCTCCACAAGCTCCTAGGTGGAAGATACACACAGCCGACGGGGAGAAATTTCGAACTCTCACAAGCATCTCATGGGCTGACGTGTCTTCTTTAGAAATTGATGCTGCAGTGGAGTATCTTACCGCATGCATAATAGATGCCGCATCAAAATGAATATCCGAAGTAAGTGGTTTGGCATGCAAACGACGTGTACCGTGGTGGAACAGCGAATGTAGGATCGCCCGTAAGAATCAGAACAAGGCATGGGGGTTGCTACGCGCTTCTCCCACTGCAGAGAATCTCATCAACTTTAAAAAAGTAAAGTCCTAAGGCAGGCGAACCCGCCGACAGGCCAGAAGAGAAAGTTGGCACAAGTTTTTATTGAGTATTAACTCATTCAGAGATGATGCCAAAGCCTGGAACAGGGTTAATAGGATTAGATGGCGGCAAACATATTTACTCCCTCTGGTAAACACACAGGGCAATACACTGCAAGACCAGGCAGATTCACTTGGGGAGTATTTCGAGAGCGTGTCAAGTTCAACAAATTATTCACAATCCTTTCTGAAATACAAACAAATAGAAGAATGTAAGCCTTTCATCAGAAAATGGCGTCAGAATGAACCATACAACCGTCCTTTTAGTATTGCAGAGTTTAGAGCTGCCTTGAGCGCATGCAAGAGCTCTGCACCTGGATCTGACAGAATAATGTATGAAATGATCAAAAACCTACACAATGACACGCAAGTTACACTACTCACACTTTTTAGCACTACTTGGGCTGTGGGATACCTTCCAACCGCATGGAAACAAGCCATTGTGGTCACTCTTTTGAAACAAGGCAAAGACCCTTCCTCAGTGGCAAGTTACCGCCCGATAGCCCTTGCAAGTTGCCTTTGTAAGGTATTTGAAAAAAATGATTAACCGCAGACTGATACATTTCCTTGAACTGAACAACATGATTGATCCCTATCAGTGTGGTTTCAGAGAAGGGCGCTCCACAACTGACCGTCTTGCACGCATCGAAGGAAACATTCGTGACGCACTTGTACACAAACAGTTTTTCCTATCCGTATTCCTCGATATGGAGAAGGCATACGACACAACGTGGCGCAACGGGATCTTGAGAGACTTGTCAGAAATGGGCATTCAAGGTAATATGCTAAACCTAATAAAAAGCTATTTGTACAATCGTACATTCTGTGTAAAAGTCGGCAATGTACTGTCACGTCCTTTTGCACAAGAAACTGGTGTACCCTAGGGAGGTGTGATTAGCTGCACGCTCTGTATAGTGAAGATGAACACGCTTCGTGCTTCATTACAACTGGCCATTTTTTACTCTATTTATATGGACGACATTTAGATAGCTTTTAAATCTTGTAACCTCGCAGTGTGCGAGAGACAGGTAAAGCATGGTTTGAACAAAGTATCAAAATGGGCAGAGAAAAACGGATTTAAAATCAATCCTAGCAAAAGTTCTTGTGTTCTTTTTACCCGAAAGAGAGGCCTGGTCCCGGATCCTTGCTTAGAACTGTGTGGACAACAAATTTCTATCAACAAAGAGCAAAATTCCTAGGTATTATATTTGACGATAGACTCACTTTCATGCCACACATCAAATATCTGAAAGAAAAATGTCTAAAAACAATGAAGTTAATGAAACTCTTATCTAAGACTACGTGGGGTAGTGAAGGAAAGTGTCTAATGAATCTGCGCAAGAGCCTAATACGGTCACGATTGGATTATGGGGCCGCAGTTTATAACTCTGCCACCACGAGCGCGCTAAGGATGCTGGATCCTATCCACCAGCTAGGTATCCGCCTAGCCACTGGCGCTTTCAAAGCAAGCCCGATCGAAAGCTTATATGCCGAATAGAATGAGTGGCAGCTCCACTTGCAGAGATCATACATCAGCTTTACATGGTTCCTTAAAGTGCACTCCAATCCTGAACACCCATGTTTTACTACCGTTACCGATATGACGTGTGCTACACTTTTCCGCAATCGTCTGTCTATAAGACACCCTCTCTCGCTGCTTGTGAAGGAACTTAGCGATGAAACGCATGTCCCACTCCTCGAGCTTCCCTTAATGAACCTAACCAAGCTCGTACCCCCTTGGGATTGACAGGTGATAGAATGTGATGTATCCTTTCTAAAAGTCACAAAACATGCCCCAGAGGTAGAAATAAGAATGCATTTCCCACAACTTTAGTACAAGCACTCGTGCACAGAGTTCTACACGCACGCTTCCAAGTCATATGCTGGAGTGTCCTATGCAGCCGTCGGTCCATCTTTCTCGGAATCTGATTTACTACATCCAGAAACAAGTATCTTTACGGCAGAGGCCTACGCATTATGGTCGGCAGTAAAGCGTACACGAAAATCAAAACTCCAAGAAGCCGTAATATATACAGACTCCCTAGTGTGGTGAAGGCCTTAATGTCACCCTACAAAAAGAAAAAGCCTGTGCTTAGTGAGGTCTATTCCGACCTGTGCCAAGCTTATCTGTCTAGCCAGCATATCATCCTATGCTCGGTACCTCGCTACAGGGGAATTGAAGGTAACGTTCTGGCAGACCAGATGGCTACGTCAATTGCACCCCCTGCTGTTAATAATACTGCTTTCGTGCCTCTCACAGATCTGAAACCTTAAATACGAAAAAAAACTGCGAAACCACTGGCAATGCATGTGGGGCGCAGAAATAAATAATAAACTGCACGTTATAAAGCCAGAGTTAGGTTTTTGGCCCTACCCAACAAAATGTCGGCGAACAGATTTCCTATTCTGTCGCCTCTGAATAGGACACACACTTGGAACTCATTATTTTCTACTTAATGGAAGTGAACCTCCAACCTGTGGTAGATGCGGTGAGAGTGTGACCGTCCTCCATGTGCTCTTGGAGTGTCGGAAAGCCGAACCTGAATGAAAGAAACATTTTCCGCTCGCATACCGTTATTGCATCCCTCTACACCCGGCTATGTTTCTTGGTAAGGAACCGCTTTTTGAATTGAATTGAATTGAATTTTTATTCTCCTTGAACAAATACACAAGGAAGGAGTAGCCACAAAAGCTACTGAGATTAGTAGCTTGACGAGGTCGCTGCCCCTTTACACAGCAGCAGCAACAGTAGTTATGAAACAATTTTCATACAAATGACTGCTTTCATACAGATGTACGGACAATGATTGCACAACGGAACATAAGCATTTTGCAAAATACAAGATAAAGCTTGACATTTATGAACAAAATATATGAAAATAGATAAATAAATGCATCATAATTCACAGGAACTGATCTCTCATTGTTTTTTAGACAACTGTGACACATCTACAGATTTGTTGGCAAGATTATTGAGCAGAGCTGGAAGAGTAAAAGCGATTTATTGTTTCGCATAGTTGTTTTGAGGAGTAGGTATGTGCCAAATATTGTGGTGACGCGTAGTGTATAGGGCAATATTTTCTCTTAACTCTGAAATCTCGCTCTAAGAACGGTTGTTCTTTTTTGTGGCCGAGCAGTATGTCTGGAGTAAACAATAATTGTAAAAATCATGGGCATTTATAACCTTAAATTGTTTAAAGAGTTGCTGCGTGTGAAAATCATATGGGACGTTTGCAATTGTTCGCATAAACTTCTTTTGAATTAGGAACAGTCGGTTTAGATTCGTTTTTGTTGTGCCCCATACTAGGTGGGCGTAAGATAACTGAGAAAGGGCTAACGAGTTATATAGTAGTAGTTTTATACGCTGAGGAATGATATGTGTACATTTGTTTAGCATACCCGCAGTTTTGCACAATTTTTTATGAGTTTCGTGGATATGGTCATCCCAAGTTAAAGTACTTGAAAAATATACGCCCAGTACTTTCATGCATTCTACTATTTCAATTAAAGTGTGACCAAGTGTAATCAGCGGCAAGCTTACAACCTCATTTTTTGGTCTGAAGACAATTTCTTTTGTTTTTGCGGTATTAATAATTCAGGAATTGCATTTTGTCCATTCCCGTAACAGCGGCATTGTTTCATCCGATATCTTTTGTATATCGTCAGTTATTTTACCGGTGATTATAAATGTAGTGTCATCAGCATAGCAAATTGATGTTACATGTGTATTTAACGTAAAGGAGTGTAGGTCGTTAACGTAAACACAAAATAAATGTGGCCCCAATATGTTGCCCTGAGGTACTCCCATCTTTATGCATTTAATATCTGAGGAGTATGTTCCTGTTGATACGTACTGCTTACGATGCCTTAAGTAAGAAGCTAGGAGGTCATACGCAATGCCGTGTACACCGTATGACTGCAATTTATCAAGTAGTATTTCATGCTGTAATGAATGAAAGGCTTTCGATAAATCTACCTATTCTGCCAGTGTTAAATTATGGTCTCAAAAGTTTTTTAAGATTATTTCCTTTCGCTTTAGCAGCGCGGTTTCTGTCGAACAATGCTGGCGAAAACCATGCTGAAAATTGTGTAGTAATTATTGCTTAGACAAATAGTTAGACAATCTTATATACAAGAGCTTTTCTATCACTTTGGAAAAAACGGGTAAAATCGATATAGGTCTATAGTTCTTCAATATGTTTCTGTCACCGCCCTTAAAAATTAAAGTTACTTTTGGAATCTGCAAATGTTTTGGAAATACACCAGTGGAGAGGATAAGATTAAAAATGTGCGTTAATGGACGCGCTATCTCATGCACTACATACTTTAGTGGTCCTAATTGCAGGTTGTCTACGTCGCAAACGCTACTGTTTTTAAGGTTTATTATTGCGGAAGCTACCTCTTGAGCGTCTGTTGGGTAAAAAAATATGGTGTTTGGGCTTGTGCAAGGTCTGTGTATACTTTTGTGTTGTTGTACTGCATTACTTGTGAATTGGTTAATGAAAAAAAAATTGTTGAACAGATTGGCTAAAGCAGAACCAGAAACATAATCGTTATCGTAACATATTGAGTCAATTTCATTGGATTCTTGGTTACGCCTGAGCACAGTGTTTATTTTTTTCCAGGTCAGGTCGGTGCGCTTAATGTCATGTGAAAATAGATTAGAGTAATACGCCGACCTCGCTTTCCGGAGCAACTTCACAACGTTGTTTCTAAGCCGCTTAAATTCAGCAAATACATTTAGGTCCTTGGTTTTAAAGAAGGTAGCGTAAAGTTGTTCTTTGGTTTTAATTTTATCGTATATATCCTTGCTTACCCAAGGTTTTCTTATTTTGTGTGTCCGTTTAGCAGTTCTTGTGGGAAAACTTGCGTGATAAGCATTTTCCACTAGATTAAGAAATTCGTCATATGCCTTATCTGCATCTTTGATTTCATATATGCACTCCCATGTAATATCCTGCGGGGATTCTTTAAATCGCGTCAAGTTTGCATCCGAAATATCTTGATAAACGCGTTGACGTTTTGCTTTTTTACGGCAAACTGTGTCTAAAAGTAGAAAAACGGGTAAATAATCACTGATATCACAAGCTATCATGCCAGCGGTAGTTTTTTCAACCATGATATTCGTTATGAATAAATCTAACAAAGTCTCTGATGTGTTTGTTATTCCCGTTCTGCTTGTCGCAACAATATCATAGCCATACATACTAACAGGTGATAACAAAGTCATTTGCTTGTAATCACGTTGAAATAAATTAATATTAAAATCACGTCCGACAACAAGTTTCAGATTCTGCTCAGTTGAAAAACATAATAAGCGTTCAAAAAAAACTAAAAAAATTGTCAGAGCGGCCAGCGGGCCGCCTATACAAGCCAACAAACATGTTTTCATTTGCACGGACCGCTACAGCTTCATAGTCATCAGTTACACATGTGTACTCTCTGTCAAGATGGCAATCGATGCATTTTTGCGCAAGGATAGATACACACGCCCCCTCTTTTGTTGTTTCGCGTCACGAAGAAATGAGCATACGGTGGTTGCGCATACATTTCCGAGTCATTTTCGTACCAGGTTTCTCTTAATATAATCACAGAGAAGGGGAAGCTTACGCGATGAAAAAAAGTTCTAGGTCATCTGTTTTTGATTTTGCAGACCGACAATTGAGAGTAAGAAAAGGCAAAGAAGAATTTCGTGGTTTTACTTTTTCAGAGAACTGGTGGGGTAAAACAACCATGTCGGGTAATCACACGAGCAATGCTACTAAGTCAACGATTGCAACCGCGTGTATTTCTTGACAACAGTCGCTCAATCCCCAGTGACCTTCCGCATAAGAATTTTGCCGTTCGCATGCCAGACAAAACGGAAGTTGTTCGCCGCTGCCCAGTCTTTAGTGTTGAGCGTAGAAGATCTCGGTTCTGTTTCGTTATATTTGCTAGGATTGAAGCGCGATTCCCGACGTCTCTTAGCCTCTTACGTTTAGCGCACCACAGTTCTCTCTCTCTTTGACAACTGAAACGAACAATTATACCAGGAGTTTTGTCTGCCCTTGCGCGAAGTCGGTGTATGGCAGTAATATCATTATCTTTCAGGCAAGGTACTTCAAGAACAGGTGCAAGTTCATTTAGTTTACCGAGCAAATCTTCACCAGGTGTCACAGGAATACCATAAACTCTAAATTTAGGCGCGTGCTGCGCCATTCGAGTTCATTGATGGCCTCCTGTAACTGCATCTGTGTTTCGCTCAATCACGCTTCGTCAATCTTGTCCACTCTTTTCTTGAGCGACTGTATATCCTTGTCCTGGTTATCTAGACGTTTCATGATGTCGTCAAACGTTTGTGACATATGGTGAATCGATTCTTCTATTCCGAGAACGGATTTCCTTAGCGGTATTAGTTTCTCTAGCTTTTCTCCTATCATCGCTAGCTGCAAGGCAACATCGGTTGCTTCGTATGCTGAACTGGAACTTTCTGCCGATATGCCAGCGGATTTTGCTTCCCGACAAGATTCGCACTTCCATGTTTTCCGATAGGTATCACTTTTCGAGCGGAGTACCGTTTGTGTTACATCGCAACAGCTTCCCGCATGGAAAATGTTGTTGCACCCAATACAAGCAAGAGTTAATTCATCGCGCGTGGTAGGCTTTTTCACAGACAGAGCACTCTGTACTAGACATAACCGCAAGGGATCATGGGCAGCAACGGCAGGCGAGACAGATTAAGGGCACCAATAGTACAAAGCTATGGTTAACTGATCTGCGTGAAGCAGCAAGCAGATTTACGATGCGCTCTGGTCACCGCCGCTGCTGCCAGTGGAAGGCCATGGAGACATCGCTGGGTTTATATCCGGCCAAGCAGTGTCCAGATGTCGCTGCAGTGCCGTCACGTTGCGCCGAAGTACGATGCAGTAGTTCAGCTTGTAGATATGGTCCTCGTGGTCGGCGTTCCGTGGCGAGATAACAGCGACCTTTCTTCTTTTTTCCCTGCGTAAAGCAGCAAGCAGATTTACGATGCGCTCTGGTCACCGCCGCTGCTGCCAGTCAGTCAACACCAAGGCGCTCCTCGACTTCTTAAAGGATGTAGTTCTACACGTTATAAGCCCATTAAATTCGTAGGGCATCCTCGCTCCACAGGATGCTGCTGCGAAAATTGTTTTAAATAGCACATGCCTCCAGGCCCTTGTGTTTCAAGGGCACTAAGGAGGCAGTAGTGCTCTAGCATGTCTTATATAACCTGATATATTTTTAGACATCATATCATTCTTTTTAAATACGTCTTAATGTTCATAGTACATGTCATAAGTCATCGCCGCAATCTTATTATACAGATTTTACGCACATTATCGCGACCATTTTTAAGGCCCCTCTACAGCCACGTCACACCTACTTTATAGAACTCATGATTACACAGCAAACTCATTAACACGGACATGGCGCTCTTTGGCCATACTTGGCCCTTGGGCCATGAAACATCAAACATTCATTAATTCATTCATTCATTCGTGCAACTGCCCATTGAGGCAATCGGAAGAGATGACCCGTCTCCGGCACGCCGACCCGGAAATTTCCGAGGAGGAAAAAGTCCCCTTTTTGATGCACCGGGCATAAAGCAAGACCTTTTCACTGGACTGATGCGCAACCTGCCGAAGACCGTAGCTAAGTGTTTTACAGAGGCAACGACAGTTGAGAAAGCTCTGGAAATGCGTACTAGGCAATATGACAACCAAGTTTTCACACTACAGTGCGAAATCCAAATAATGGGCTCCGCCGGCACCTCCGAGAGACCGTCAGGGATATTGTGTGCGGATAACTTTAGCGTGCCTGGTTCACTGACATAGTCAAGGATGCCTTGCAGCGCCGTCTTCGTCACCAGGCGTTCGCTTCTGTTGCGAAACCACGCGCCCGAGCACATGGGAGTTAGACCCTCCCACGTGTTGCAGTGCGCGGCTTAGCCGAGTCCGGCGTAAAGGGGATCCTGGGATTGAGCCAATGCCCCTCGGTGGAGGCAACACACACCTTTCGCCTCTGCATCACGCCGACGGCACTTTCGGACTGACCCACCTGGAGGAAATTGAATTCTTAGTTTCCACCTTTCCTGTCTTTTCTTCCTTTACTTCACATTTCAGAGGCAGCAAGGAGGTTAACCTTGTGTAGTCAACCCAAACTTCTTTATACTATATTCGTTATACCGCTGGCGTCTGCGTTTCCTTCGCAACTAACAGCGTCCCCTTGTCGGGCTTGGTGGTGAGCCGCTGGTGTAGCTGCCGAATTTAAATACATTCTGCGTGAATAAGGCCCAAACAAGGAAAGGTTCCTTTCCTTCGACCGCTTCCTAACCTTACGTGAGGTCTCCTTCCAGCGAAGGACCGATGGAGGAAGCAAGCTTATTCTGAAAGCTCTCTTCGCCCATCCTCACATAAGGAACGCTTGCCGCATACCTGGGTTTGAGAGGATCTCTGAAAAGCTTGGCGCGAGCACCACACTATTCAATAAAAAGATGTTGTGTGATCGCATCACGTTTAAATTGAAGTTCTAGTACAGAGACGCGTGCGCGCTTTCTTCCAGTTTGGTTTACTAAACATAACAAAGTACAACATTATAGCACAAAATTACATGGGCTCCAACAACGCTGGTACGCCGGCATCGTGCCTAGCAACGCCTAGGAACGCCACTCATGCTGAACGTGCAGCTGATACGAACGTGCCTGGAAGACGTACCGTGCTTGCGCTTCTCCGCAGGCCGGCGAAAGTGCGCATGCGCAAGCAAACGTCACCTAGTAAGCAATGAGGTAAAGTGCTCGTTCAGGGCAAGGAGCGGCGTAAAAACGCATGATGGTAGCTTCTGAGCTACTTTACGCTGAGGAAACACAAAGGAAACCTTCACTGAGGGCCCCTCAGTAAAGAAGCTTTCAGAAGGACATAAGGTGGCCTCACCGGAATGAAGGCTTCCTTACTGAGGTAAGGAAGATCGCATTGTTTGACCCTAAGATGTTGCCCTCACTTCTTTATCGCCATGTTTCCAAAAGAGGGCGCACCGAAGAAATTTTTAAGCTGTTCATCCAGCGCAATGAATCATTACCACGCTCCTATGTTCAATACAGTCATGATCCAGAAAAACCACCCGAATTATTTCACCTTTAACTGTGCCTAAATGTTTTACTGAAATATTAGGTACTGGCAACAAAGTGTCAAAAACGAGTAGCCGTGTCCACCTGCCTGAGGTGCGCGATACTTAACAATACAGTTACCTAATGAAGCTCGTAGCATTTTGTAATATGCCAATGACTATGACCCCACATCGATTACTGATGACAAGTCATTGAGTGATCTCCGATGACGATTCTTGAGCCTAAGCGAGGAAGAGTTCGTGTAGGGCTTCAAAGAACACTCTATGATTTAAGCGCAAAGAACATAGGTGAAGCGAGACAACATCGCAGAATCTGAACGAAGTTCTATAGTTGGGCAGGGACGGTTCGAGGTGGCCTCCATCGCGCATGAGGACGAAAAAAAAATCACCGCTTGTCCTCGTCGTCTCGTCTCCAACCGCGTCTCTTTTTTCCGCTTTCGGAGAAAACTCTAGCTTCAGGACACGCCGCCCTTCTGACGCCCTTTGAGGCAGTGTTAGTACGGGCAAGGCTTTTATTGCGATGCAAATTATGTGGACACTACAGGCCGATTTCTGCCGTTGGTGTCGGCGTCGCCGTAAGGTTCAGATAATGTTCAACGGCGATAACACCGTCGTCATGCGCTCTACGCTGTAAGCGCAAGTGAAACCATGCACAAGGAGCCGACCATCGCGGCTCGATCTCGCCCGCGCGAGAGGGACGAAAGAGGGGAGGAAACGCGCCGCGTTCCATCACGCACGAAACACCGGAAGGAGGCGAGGGACGGGGACAGTGTTCTACTGCGGCTGCAACTGCGCCTGTGGCGGCTGCGGGCGGCCCTATCTTGAGAGCGATCTGCGATGGGCGCATGGTCTATGTGCGGCGGCGGCTCGCAGCTATATGCGTGCTATGTTTTCTCGTTGCTCACTTTGCGTTCAAGCGATAGACAGCACGAAGCTCATTCGGCTCGCTGCTGCTGCTGCGTTTCCTGACGCCAGCGTTTGAAAGCGAGTGTCCACCGTCATCGAGTGTGATGCGTTTATGCTTGCTGTGTGCTGACACTATGCTTGATAAGTTGGTTAGCATGCAAATGTTTACAAGTTGGTACGGCTGATAAAAGTACTATCCAAACTTTGTGTGGGTGTCTAGTAATTTGCTCTCACAAACGATGCATTTCGGCGAAACTACAACTTTCTTAATAAATTGGTCAATGTATTTTCTGTATACATACCCCCAAACTATCATCCCAGAGACTTCGATTTCTATAATCTCAATGATCCGCTTACAGACTCCCCAGTATTTGAGGGTAATATTAAAGCTCATAGAATGTTGTGGGGAGACTCGGAATGCGACATGAGGGGTCGACTTATAGAAAACCTCCTCGTTAACTCTGGTGCGTGCCTCTTTATTAAGAACGTATTACAACATTTATCATAATTCATATTCATCAATGCACCTGCCGGTTGGCTCTGACTCCCTTTTCCATGATTTAAGATGGCATGTCATAAGAAATCCATTTAGAAGCGACCACTTCCCAGTAACTCTAAACATAGTAAGTTAACATGACTCCCCTCTTGATGTCACTCGCTGGAAACTAGCCTCGGCTGACTGAATATGTTTTAGGGAATCCACCTACCTATCATGAAATTTTATAAACATTTTAGTATAGATCATGCCGCATCCTACTTTACCATTTTTATCATTGACGCAAGTCAGAAGGTGGTTACTCAAACAAATGGGGCTTCATTCAAAATACGGCTCTGCTGATGGAATGATACTTGAATACAGGTGCGAGAGAGACAATATAAAACCCGTGGCAAACTACTGCTCGTGCTGAAAATCCTGTTCAATTTAAACGTGTTAAGTTCCAGTGAAGAAGGACGCGACCAGAGGCAAGGAGGGCCAGCTGGGAGAGGTTCCTCTAAGGTATACTCAGATATTCGTATACTCAGGATGTGAAACTATGAAATGAGCTAAGAAGGCTAATGGGATAACAAATCAGTGCGTTGCACCTAGTGAACGACAAAGCGAAAACCTTGGCAGACCAAGCCCCACATTGGTAAGAAGTTGAGCTCTTGGCGAGCACTTCGAGCGTGTGTCCAGTTCTAAACATTATTCTGAGGTATTCCTGAAGCACAAACACATAACAGAACGTAAGGTCATTGACCGCAAATGCAAACGCAACGAATTCTATAAACTTACTTTTAGGATCGCATAGTTAAGAGGTTCCTTGACTGCATCTCAGAGCTCTGCAGCAAGATCTGACCGAATCATGTACGACATAATTACTCACCTCCACAGTGAAACTAAAATAACGCTATTCTCAATTTTCGATTATATATGGCCTGCCATGTACATTCCTACTGCATGGAAAGAATCCCTTGTCATTCGAATTCTGAAACAACGTAAAGGCCCCTCATTAGTAACAAGTTACCGCCCTCACAATTTTGTATTTGCAAACTTCTTGAAAATAATTATAGAACATCGCCTATTGCACTTCCTTAAGTCAAATAAAATTCTTGATTCTTATCAGTGCGGCTTTAGAGAAGGGCGGTTTACCACCGACCACCTTGTGTGCATCGATGCAAATATTCGGGATGCATTCCTACACAACCAGTTCCTATCTGTGTTTCTCGATATAGAAAAGGTGTACAATACAACCTGACGGTGCATAATACTGCGAGACCTGTCGGCGATGGGCATCAGTGCAATTTGCTAAACATTCTAGAAATATACTTACAGAGCCTATATTCCGTGTGAAATTAGGTAGTCTACAATCACGTACGCTCAAACAGGAAACTGGGCTTCCTCAGTGAGGCGTGATGTGCTGCACCCTTTATGTTGTAAAGCTGAATTCCCTTCAAACGTCATTACCTCCAGCCAATTTTATGGCGATAGTGTTAGGGGCCCGATGTCGCAGAAAATCCGGCGTAGGCGTCCGGCGTCGTTTCGGCAAAAATAATTTCGAACCCCGCATACCCTACTACGCACGCCCTCCATGTAGGGCAAGGAACTTACTGAACTACTCGAATTTCTCGTGGTAAAACACTGACAAAAACCTTAAAGTATGACTTAAACACAATCTACAGACATGATAGCTTCAGATCGCAATTTGAATATGCGAGAAAACATAATGCCGTTTCGAGAAAACAAAAACACAAAGCCTTATTTAACGCAATTGTGTTTTGCACCTGCCGTTCGGGGTCTGTCCTAATGGGAGCGGCGCAGCCCGCTGTCGTAAAAAAAAAACGATTACAGACCGCGCCTTCGTGCATCGCTTTCACCGGCGGAGTTTCCCGATGATTATTACGGTTACATAAGCTACAGTTGCAGGGAAGCGTGAGAAGCACTGAGGTATCATTGAATGGTATCGCGTCCCAGCCTTAAAGATGCAACATAGCCGTCCTCCAAATTGTTTTTATTACGTGTACGAGCACGATATACAGATTGGTTACAAATCTCGGTACCTCTCAGTATGCGAGGGACAAGTGCAAATTGGACTTAAAAAGCTGTCAAATAGGGCAAAAGAAAGTGGATTTAAAGTCAATCACAATAAACATTCTTGTTACCTCCTTCTTTTTTTCAAGAAATGGAAGGTTCATCATATAGCCAATTATCGAACTGCACAGACAACCAACACCCGTTAGCAGAGAGCACGTTGTAGGCGTGATTCTTGATTGAAAACTAACCTTTGCTGCCCATACTAAATACGTTAAGGAAATATGTCTAAAACTATTAACCTTAAGATTTTATTGCACACTACATGTGGAAGCGACAGAACGTGCCTCATGAACCGTTCCAACAACATCATACGTGAACGTTTCGAATACGGCGCTTTTCAACACCGCTCTGCTACACCGAGTTCGCTGAAGATGCTGCAACCTGTTCACCATTTAGGTATCCGCCTCGCGAAGGGTGCCTTCCGAACCAGTTTAATATGGAGCCTATACGTTGAGGCAAATGAGTGGTCTGCGTGTCTGCAGAGGATATATTCCCATTTCACATATTTTCTAAAGGTACAATCAAATTGCAAACGTGCTTCTTATCATACGACAAGTGACGTGACATCTGACATACTATTTCGCATTCGACCTCTTACAAGAGCGTCATTCTCCGTGTGTGTGAGAGAACTCAATGAAAACACAGGAGCAAAACTCCGTTTTCATCTAATGGCTCCTTGCGAAGCTGCCATCACCATGGCAGTGGTACCCCGTCGTGTGTGACACGTCGTTTTTCAAGTTACTAAGCCGGCTCATGAGTTACTTATGCAAATACACTTTTCAGAATTCAAGTGAAAATATAATTGCATTGAATTCTAAACAGATGCATCGAAGTCGCATGCCGGCATCTCTTGTGCAGCGATAGATCCAATGTTTTCAGAATCCGACGTCCTGTACCCTTCACAGTATCTTCACAGCAGAAGCGTATGCAGTGATGGCGGCTCTGAAACTTGACAAGAATACTAAACTAGAAAAAACCGTTGTATTCACAAGCTCCTTAAGCCTCGTGAAAGCTTTCAAATCACTCGGAAAACATAAAATTCTTGCAATCAACGATGCTTATTCGCTGCTCTGCACAAGTTATGCATCTAAGCAACATGTATTATGCTGGGTGCCTGGTCACGGAGGCATCTAGGGCAACGTTCCTGCAGATGAGATGGCTACTTCCGTAACAAGAAGAGCTAGCAATCCGCACATTCACAATGCAGCCACATACCTGAATGAATTTTTACGTAAAAAAGCTGCGCAATAATTCGCAACACTTTGAGGACGAGGAGACATCGAATAAACTCCATGTAATTAAGCCACACTTGGGAAATTGGGCATCAATAACAAAGTCACGACAATGAGACGTCCTCTTGCATTGAATGAGAGTAGGCCACACATACCGCACATCTCCTTACCTTTTGACTGGCGCTGAGCCACCCCTCTGTGGTAGATGCGCCGAGAGGCTAATTATCCTACTGCAGTGTTCGGAAGCAAATGCTGAAAGGAAAAATCACTTTGAACTTCCTTAAGAAAACATATCCTACTTCATCCAGCTATGTTTCCCGGTAAGAAACTATTTCTCCTCACAAAATTGGTTTATTTTTTTTAATGAGGTCGCCGCGCTACATATTACCAGTCCAAGAAATTTGTAGCACGCTCTCTCTTGAGATGCCACTGCTCTGTTGGAAGCGCTTACAAAAGCGCATGCCGTGAGCCTCTTACGTTCCAAGGATGTTGGTGAGGCAGTAGCGATACTTCCATTGGTACACCTTAGTCGATCACCCCTTCGTAGCACATTATTAGGTTACCGCTACGAGCCACTCTCCGCCCCGCATATCACTGTCAGGGTTTTAGTACGCACATAAATTTGCGGACTTTATGAGAATATTTTAGGCCACCATAAAGCCACGTCTCACGTACCCATTGTCACTGACCACACCATTGACTAGATCATACCATTTATTGGCGCCCGTTGGCCATTACTAGTCCTTGCGCCACAAAACCCTATACATCATCATCATAGTCAAGGAAGAACTATAACGGTCTCTAGGAGTTTCCGAAGTGCATCACGAATCGCCGCCTCCTACGCTGGAAGCATTGACCAATGCCTCTATCGTTCGCTATTAAGGTCCACCTCCATGACCGCGCCAGGGCCCCTTAATGTCGCAATTCCCTCGTTCACCACCGCCGACAGTTCTCCCGTCTCCCTCGCACAGCGCAACTGCCCAAGAAGGACAGATGCATGGGGCGCTCCACATCGCCGCCAGCTCTGCTGCCGCTACAGGGGAGCCGGACACGTTTACCGCCAAGACTTCGAACTACTAGGATTTGGCAAGAATGAGGTGCGCCCACAGCTAGGGGAATGGCCTCATGATAGTGCCAACTAACTCGACTACCTCGCCGCCGCTCAGAGGCACCCTCGACAACCGGCCGTTCGTCGTCACGATGCCGCTACCTGTGGCCACAGCGCCGACCATACACCGACCCAACCATGGGCCGGCTCATCAGCCTAAACGCGGGAAACTAAAAGCAGCAACCGATGCAGATGCAGTTGCCGTACGTCGAAATCCCGAAGATCCTCCGCCGGCAATGACGACGCTTGAAGGTCTATCTCGACGACGTAGCAACGACACGCCGTCATCCCGACGAAGCCTGAAATCTAAGCATACGCCGACAAAAGGAGACCTGAAGACGTGACGTACCAGCCACAGGTCAACGCAACGGAGCCGTGATCTAACTCCAAGACCAAACTGGAACGCACGACAAAGAACCACCGACATCTAGCGCTTCTCGATCGCCATGAGGTCACCGATTTAGTATACACAGGAGCTTATTCCGTCATGAGCGAAGCCTTAGCCGCCTTGTTGAAGAAGGTTAAGAGTGCATGGGAAGACCCTCAAATCCGGACAGCTGGAGGGCACTTGATAACACTGACTCGAACCTGCACGGCAAGAATTACTGCTCTTGGCCAAACCTACGCTGCAACCTTCGTTGTCCTCCAACAGTGTTCACGAGGCGTAATCATAAGCACGGGCTTCCTGAGCCAACATGGCGCTAACATCGAACTGAAGTCGCAGTCCATATAGCAATCCGAAGACCAAGCGATACAACCGGGTAACTCTCGAAGTCACCATGCCTTGAGTGTCCTCTACGGTCAAATCAGCCTTCCACCTTGCTCAAGGTTTGCAGTTTCCGTCGGCACCGAAACACCCGCAGACGTGGGAGGTGACATGGAGGGCTACAAACGTCTGCTGCTCGACCGTGAAATTTGAGGAGCAAGAGGGGTCTCTCAGTTGCAAGGAGAAAAAACGAAATTCATGTTGAGAAACTTGAGACAGCAGTTGAAACACATCAACAAGTGAAGGAAGGTCGAATACAACGAGGAGATTGTGAAATCCAGCAATACGTTAGTACTCTCGGATTCTGCTGCATCTACTTCGGCGACCCTAGTTCTCGAACCAGCTGTCGACACAAATTTCATGTCTTTTTACGAAACAACAGGATGAGCTTCGAAGTCTTTTACACGGTTACAAAAAATACATTCCGGCGTCATCAAGGCCAGTTCCTAATTATCCCATATATATAAACATTGCGCCGGGTCACTCCGCCAATGCCCCTACCGAGTTTCGTTAAAGCTGACGCTCACTAGGCCGACCCGACACCGATTTCGGTCTGACGACTGGCGACGCAAGTGTCTTTCTTTCCCTTCGTATCGGCACCTCTGTCAAACTGTAGCGACGCCGACAATCTCCCGACGGTTGGAGTAGCGCTCAGCGTCACTATAGCGTGACACAAGCACCGATATAAAAGGGAAAAGGACGCTGTCGCCGACAGAAGGCATACCGAAATTGGCGTCGGTTGGCCTAGCGCGAGTAGGCCTTTACGGCAACGACAGGCTGTAAAGCAACAAGCCGACGGAAGGCTGCGCGCGGAAGTCATCCAACCGTGAAAAAGACTGTGGATGCCTCCTGTTGTCTTTGTGAAGAAAGATGGGAGGCTGCGTTTTTAGATCGATTACCCAAAGTACATGTACGCATGGCTGTGAAGCTCTAATGGAGTCCCATGCGTCCTGCAATGGCGGCTTGGATGAATAGATGGATGCTGTGTCTCCTTCGGAACGGTGTGGTGCGTTGCATCACCAAGCTCTTGTTATTATATTGCATATGGTACTACCTATGTTCAAAAAAGAAAAGAAAACTAGGAAGTATCCCATCACCAAACCTTCTGAACCCCTATGGGGATCTGTGTTTCTGTATGCCTCCGTTGTTTGTCGTTTCCCTACTTTGCTTTCATCAACCTTCGCTTAGCCTCTTATTAATATCTATTGCGGACATGTATACTTTGGCCCTGCTCTTTCTGAACCCCCGGGCTTCAAGGAAGCTAGAGGTGCCTAAATTGACCAGTGGGCAGATATCTTCACATTCTAATAAAACATGATCCTTCGTTCCCTAATCTTTACCGGAGCAAGCACATGCTTCTTCTTCATTCTTGTACCTCGCTTTATAGATGCGCCTTCTATCACGTCTTGATCTGGCCTCCAAAAGGAAAGAGCTTCCCGTTGAGTTATCATTTCTGATTGCGTTTTTTCCCTTTGAAGTAGTTACTCATGGCAGGTTTCTTTTCCACTGCCGCCACTCACGAGATTATCTCGACCTCTCTGACTTCCCATTTGACGTTGTTTGTTGCCCTGTTGGTTGCCATATCAGTTGCATACTTGCCGGTAAGCTTCCTAGTTCTTGCCATGCCTCTTGTGGCACGGTGACGCCACCTACTTTTTGTGGGCTAACTTATCCGCGGAAAAAATGAACGTTTGCTGTTCAATGATTGTTGCGCAGAGTCCTCTAATGAGTCAGCTCACATCACATCGCATACAAAGTGCAAACAACAGTTATACCCCTAATTACAGTGTACTAGAAAAGGGTAGTGCGTTCAGGGGCAGCACGTGCCACGCATTGCTGTTAGGCCGAGAGGATGGAACAGTCCGGCACTTTGGTGCCAACCCATGCGACAGCAGCGCCGCCGCCAACATCCGTCGCGTGGGGTTTCCCGTCGCTCATTCCTGCTCTTGTGAGTTGTGCTCGTTGTGCGCCGCTAGCATGTGCGTTCAACTTGGTGTTCTTAGTGTTCTTATTTTGTAGTTTATTTAGTTCAAGCGACGTAATCCTATAAAATAAAGGCTGACTCTTCCCTGAGTTGTTCATGTTTAAATTGTACAGAATGGTTGGCACGACAGTTTAAAGATCTGAATGCGAAATAAGGTACTCAATTACGTTTAATTACCTAACTTTGAAATAACTCATGTAAGTGAAAATTATAATTATTTCATTCATTAATTATTGCTTACATATTGACTGACTGCATACAGAATTAACTAACTAAAGCTAAGTATATTGTTGGGTTTCATTATTCATATAACCTAAGTAAATTAGTCATTTGGTAAACAATCATTTTGCTATTAATTACTGTTGCTGTCTTCAAGAAGTGTTCATCCTGCCGGCCATGGCACTTTCAGAAATCAAATGGTCAGTCTCTTTACAGTATGTCCATGTATTGTTTGAGTGCTATCTGCATACAAATGCGTATGTTTTTATTCATGATTCTTTTATGTGTGATACGTGATTGTAAGAAGTGCATGTGCCTTTCTGTAGTTGTTGATTTTCTGCAGCCTAAAGATGCATAAGCAAAAATTGTAACTGTTACGGCTAACGTTTGTATAACAGTTGATTTTATACTGTCAAATATTACAAAGCGAGTTAGCTCGCTCTCCTTTTCAATGTGTTTAAGCGCAAACAATGACATCTTCCTTACCTCAGTAAGGAAGCCTTCATTGCTGTGAGGCCACCTTCTGTCACTCTGAAAGCATCCTTACTGAGGGGCCCCTGATGAAGGAAGCTTGGTGCTTCCTCAGCGTAAGGAGGAAGAAGAACAAGCCGTGGAGTGCGGATGCACATCGCGTCAGCTTCGCATTTTCTTATGATTCTCGGCGGAAAATAGCATTTTTTGGAGAAATCCATTGATCTTCAAAGGAACAGGTGCCAAGGAGTCCAAGGACACCATTCTCTACCAGGTGGTCCCGTTTTTTGGCCGTCAATTGTTCCTTCCTCTCGCTACGCGTGGCGGGAGATCTACACCTAGCTAGAACGCCTCGACACCTCGAACGGCTCCGCCGCAGCGGTGGCTGAGAGAGCTCGGCCTACCGACGGGGATACCCAGGCCCTACTCCATAATGGAAGTCATTAGCGTGGAAGGCGAAGAAATGCCACCGGCGGAGTTCGGAAAAGAATCAGGTTGGTGCGAAGTTAGAAGACGCACAAAGAAGCGATGCAGCGGTGGAGCCGCATTGGCGGGACACGAGCAGCAGGGAAGAACCTTCGTCGGGGAAGCAAAAAATAGAAACAAGTGGAAGAACGAACGCAAGGTGCGACAAATCATCAAAGCAAGTAGACTGCCTAACCTGCCAAAAGAAGACTACAGGGTTATCGTGCGTCCACGTGGCGGAATTAAGGTATTAGACTACAAGCTGGATCGCATTTACTACTGTCTGCGCAACGCTGCCGGGGTCGGCCGAGAGACAGCGGAGGAAGACGGCATATGCATAAACAGCAAACAAAATATAGTGGTGCTCATCACGCCTTCCGAGGACCGGGCCAGGAAATATGGGGCTATCAATAAGCTACGCCTTGGAGAACAAGAATTTGAAGCAAGTGCTTACAGAGCAGCTCCTGACAATACATCCAAGGGTTTTATCAGAGGAATATCCCAGGAGGAAAGTCCGGAGGACATAGTGACCAGTCTGGTCACGTCACGCAATCCTGGAGTCTTGCAAGCCAAAAGAATGGGCAACACAGACAACGTGGTCATTTTATTTGAAGGTTTTCACGTCCCAAGATATGTGAGGTATGGAGCGATGCTCATCCAATGCTCCTTGTATAAAAAACACATCGACATATGCTATGGATGCGGAAGAACAGGACACAGGGCTGACGTGTGCCCCAACTCCGAAGACAAGATTTGCCGGGGGTGTGGGTGCAAGAATCCAAAGCAGGATCACAATTGCAACGCGGAGTGACAACTGTGCGGCAAAGACCACCTCACGGGAGACAAGAAGTGCCAACCAAGATAGAAGATACCGTACCTGGTCAGGAGACGCCGCTGGGAGCGACGGAGGAGGGAAGAAGAAGAGGCCGAAGAGGCAGAGTACTACTACCACAACTACAAAGAAAACAGAGGGAGCAACAACAATAATCATAAGAATGTAGCGAGCAAGCAGCCCTCAACCGACAGAGAAGAAACAAGCAAGAAAAACTATGGAAGACACCGCTCCGGTTCCTTTCCTAGACTGCCAGGGGAAGCCGGTCGCGAACGCTCCAGGTCCAGGTCCAGGACCAGATCGTGGGCGAGACCAAGGTCGAGGTCCGGTTCGAGAACTAATCGAGGGGGAGACGGGAGCAAAGCACAGGTGAGCTGGACAAGCGCGGTCTCCGGCACTGCTACTCAATCGCCTAAAGTTAAAGGGTCCGCCCTAGAACAGGAAATGACACAGATTAAAAACATGTTAGAACAGATTACCCGAGAGAATGCAACGCTTAAAGATGAGATCAAGCAGCTTAGGGGAGAAAACGCGAAGCTTCAGCAACAAAAGAACGGCAACGCACCCTCCGCCAGTACGACGTCGACGCGTAGTCGCGCTCCAACGCCCGTTCCCACGCAAGCGAACGGAGAAGCACCACCACACAAAAGGAGGGCGCAAGAAACGGCTGAAGAAAAGAGTGTCTTTGCAATCTGCGACGTTATGGGAACGTTTAAAGGAAACTTTGATGGGTTACAGCAACAAATCACAAACATGTATGCAGAGATTAAACAACGATTCGATGGATTAGAGAATACAGTAGCGGCACTAGAAAGCACCCCAATGGATATAAGGCCGGCAGGCGCAGGACCGGTTAAAAGCAAACCGTATAGCAGGCCGAAGGCGGTAGAAAATAGCAAGGCCACCGGGGAAGAACAGATAAATCAACATGGTGCCGCGTAACCAATATGCGATTTGGCAATGGAACTGCCGCGGGTATTGTCGCAAGCGAGGAAACCTGCAGCAGTTCGTAACCAGTAAGGAGGCGCCAGATGTCATCGCCCTGTAGGAAACCGGGGGGATCGCAAAATTATCGGGGTATAAATCGTACAGTGCTTCCGGCGAGAAGGCAACCGTCACGACGCTGATACACAGAAACCTCTCGGCTGTCGAGCACGATACCGGTGTGCGCGGCATAGACCACGTCCTGATTGAAATAATCGCCTCTCGTAAAGAAGAGGGAAGTATATTTATTCTGAACATATATAGTCCACCTCGGCACAAGCCCAAATTCGGCCCGCTCTTCCGCAAAGTGTTGAGCGTAGCGCACAAGCAGGCACTAGTCGTGGCCGGCGATTTTGACGCGCCACACGCGGCTAGGGGATACAGCATAGAGAACATTAAGGGCCGAAGCCTATGGGCGGAAGCTCAGCAAAAAGGACTAACGCTCATAACTGACCCTCAGGCACCAACCAGAAGAGGAAACAGCGTAACCAACGACACGACACCAGATCTCGCATTTACGAAGAATGTAGCAGTTTCTCAATGGACAAACATGCAGGAAAGCTTAGGTAGTGACCACTACATCGTCGTCACAACGGTACAAGCAGGCCCAAGGAAAAAGTGGGGGAGAGAACTGAAGCTAGTAGAATGGGACTCTTTCCGCAAATCCGACAAGATGATGCAGAAGACACTATAACAGACATTGAGAAGTGGGCAGAGAAACTGCAAGAAAACATTAAACGAGCTACCAAAACTGTTCCAGAGGAGGCAGGTATAGAGGAGATGGATAGAAGATTATTGCACAAGTGGGAAGCGAAAGGTAGCATGCTCAAAAGATGGAAAAACCAAAAACATAATCGGAAATTAAGGAAGAGAATTGTGTAATTAAACAAGGAAATCGAGATATCTGCAAATAGGTTAACCCAACAGAAGTGGGAAGCCACGTGCGACTTGATGGAAAGGCAGATAGGAAGGTCCAAGACCTGGAGCATTCTCCGATGCCTCTTGGACCCCGGAAGTACAAAAACCATACAAAGACACATTCTACAGAAGGTTATACACAGCTACAACAGTACAGAAGAAGAGCTCTTTCGAGAGCTCCAAAAGATGTACGTTGGAGATGCGGATAGAGAACTACTTCCGGATTACCTAGGTAACGAGAATCCTGATCTTGGTGCCCCTATTACGGAGGCAGAAGTCAGATATGAACTTACCAGGCTCAACTCGAAATCTGCACCAGGACCTTATGGGATAAGCAACAAAACACTCAGGAACCTCGACGATGTATCCATTCGAGCTCTCACGGACTACATGAATAACTGCTGGGAGCAAGGCAGCATTCCAAGTCAATGGAAATCAGCCCAAATTATTTTTATACCAAAGCCTGGATAGAAACCACAACTGACGAACTTAAGGGGTATATAACTGACATCCTGCGTCGGTATAAACTCATGGAACATGTGGTTCTCACACGTCTCACGAGATACATGGATGATGGAGGACTTTACCCACATACCATGGTTGGATTTCGACCAAAGTTATCGACGCAGGATATTATGCTCAAACTAAAACATCAGATCATAGATGCGGGTGAGAAAAGTCTAGACACTAAGGCAATACTAGGTCTCGATCTAACTAAGGCCTTTGACACCGTCACGCACAAGGCCATACTACAAAATCTTCAAAAGCTGGATGTAGGACTTAAAACATACGCGTACATCAAAGACATCTTGACAGATCGTACTGCAAAGATTTCAATTGGAGAATCCAAATCGGACGCGCTCAAGCTAGGTAATAGGGGTACCCCGCAGGGTTCAGTCCTATCTCCCTTTCTATTCAACGTAGCAATGATCGGTCTTCCTGCGAGACTGGAAAAGATAGGATTCGGACACAGCCTCTACGCGGACGACATCACCCTCTGGGCGGCGGGTGGAAGCGATGGGCATGTGGAAGGGATCCTTCAAACAGCAGTAAACACGGTGGAAGACTACATCAAAAACAAGGGACTGAGATGCTCCTCGCAAAAATCAGAACTTCTGCTCGATAGGCCTACATGCCGGCGTCGAAAAAGCATTAGGGAAAGGCCGGGCATTGTGGTCACAGTAGAAGGCACCACGATACCAATAGTTAAGAGCCTGAGAATACTGGGACTCCGCATATCCGAAAACGGCCATAACGCAAAAACCATTAGACTACTTGACAATAGTGTTCAACAAACAATCAGACTAATAAAGCGGATATCCAACAGGCACTATGGCATGAAAGAGCACAATCTCATCCGATTAATAGAAACATTCGTAATCAGTCGTATTGTATATGTGGTACCTTACCTCAAGCTCTACGCTGCGGAGAAAGCCAAGATAGACTGCATTATTAGAAGGGCGTATAAGCAAGCCTTGGGACACCGGCAAATACGTCAAACGAGAAATTCTTGGCGCTCCGCGTGCACAACACATTAGACGAACTTATTGAGGCCCAGAGAGTAGCGCAGTATGAAAGGCTTACACAGAGTTTGACGGGGAGACACATCTTAGATGACATCGGAATAACCTACGAAGCACAGCACGGAGTGCGGAGAGGCATCTCAAGGAAAATAAGGGAGCATCTATCAATACCCCCAATCCCCAGAAACATGCACCCGGAGTTTCACCAAGATCGAAGAAACGCACGAGCGAGAGCTCTCCACAAAAGATTCCTTAGTGCCAGGGACGTGGTCGATGTGGACGCGGCGGAGTACGCAAATGGACAGAGTATGTCGATAGTTGCTACAAGTCTAGAGGGTGACTGCAGAGTTAGTGGGACGGTAAAAACATGGAAGGCAGAGGTGGCGGAGGAAGCAGCCTTAGCACTGGCAATAGCCTCCACGGAAGCTAACATCGTAGTAAGCGACTGCAAGACAGCCGTCAAGAACTATGCAAAAGGAAGAATCTCGCCGGAAGCACTGAGAATTTTAAACAACTTTCGTGAAGATCGCGACATTCACATTATATGGGCACCCGCACACTCCTCCCTTCCCGGGAACGAAATAGCGCACAACCTGGCTCGAGAACTGACCGGCCGAGCAGGTGACATACAAAAAATACTGGGAAGGGAGAGAGACCGGATGACCAGCTTTAACGAGATCACCAAACAATATAAATTGGGAAGGGCCCATTTCCCCCCGGCGCACTCCTCGTTAAATAGACGGCAAGCTACGGCATGGCGCCTCTTACAAACAGATACATATCCGAACCCGGTGGCCTACCACCGCTACTACCCGGACCTTTACACGGATAGATGTAGATTCTGTGAACAAAGGGCGGACCTACAACATATGGTTTGGGCTTGTCCTCGTACACCCATACAGAATAAAATAATTAAGACCAGAGAGCAGTGGGAGACCGCGTTGCTCAGCTGTGCACCGGAAGACCAACTCAAGGCAATCTAGCAGGCCGAAGTTGCCGCCAGGGCCCAAGGGCTCGAGGCCGTCATTTAGGTAGAGACCTAGGTCTCAAATCTGCTGTTCACAAATAAAGTTTATTCCTCCTCCTCCTCCTCCTCCTCAGCGTAAGGTTGCTCCGTAGCTACCTTCATGCGTCCTTACGCTGCTCCCGGCCCGGAAAGAGCGTTTCACCTCACGGCAAGCGCATGTGATGTTTGCTTGCGCATGCGTGTTCTCGCCCGCCTGCAGCGAAGCGCGAGCACGATGCCAGCAGCCGGCGTTCATGTCAGTCACACGGTCGGCGCGAGTGGCGCCTCGCAACGCTGACGCGTCAATGTTGCTTGAACACGTGAAGTTTTGCGCTTGACTGCGGTGGTTTCTCGCGTTGCCTAATGAAAACTGGAAGAAAGCGTCCACGCATCTCCACATTAGCAATTCAATTTAACGAATATGTGTCCATGCAACTTTATTTTTATAGAATAAAAACGCTCCTGTAAAGCTTATAAGATATCCTTTCGGACCCAGGCGCAAGGCAACCCTTCCTTACGTGAGGACGTGCGAAGGGAACTTTCAGAGTTCGCTTGCTTCCTCGATCTGTCTTTTGCTGTAAGGAGGCTTCAAGTGAGGTTAGGAAGCGGTCTAAGGAATTGAACGTTTCATTGTTTTGCCCTTAGCGTTTTTTATACCCCTGTCACACGGGAAGATTTAATGTCATTCGACTCGAATGACATTCGCATATAATCCCACTAATTGGGATTTACACGGGAAAATTTAATGTCATTCTACTGGAAATGACATTTGCCATCGAATGAGTTAGGAGAACTCATTCGCATTCGATTTCGAACCGAATGTACGCTCTTGACCCAAGATATACAACAGTGACAGACGACGCGCAAAAATGAAGCATGCATCAGCAAAGTCATAAAATATTTTAGGCTCATAGAAAGGAATAATTATTTTCGTCCCGATGATATTTTCACCACGGATTGTGGTCAAGCGCTATTGCTCTTTGCATTAGGAGTCTGTTGCGGCGGTCGGCATATTGGATGTGTTGATCGAAGTGCTTTTAGTTGTGTGTAATTTGCGTCAAAATGTTTTCGTCCGTTTAAAAAGTACTCGAAAAAGTTCTTAAACGCGCTTAATGGGCACAAAATTTCTTTGAATTTCACAAATTTTGTTTCAGATCGTCATTGCTATCATTTGCGAATGCTATTATATTTTACTGTGTAGCACCGCAAGAGACCGAATGGCATTCCATGCAATGAATGCCATTCGATTTGAATGACATTAAATCTTCCCGTGTGACAGGTGTATTAGACCCTTAGTCCTTAGACCCCTCAACCTAAGAGCATGTGGGTTCTTCGATGAAAAAAAAAATCTAACTACAAACGTTCACAAGCAAAACCGGCGCAACCAGCCGTCGGTGCAAAGCGTCTCGCTTTCGTGGCGCCACCTGGCGACCTCTACACAAGGAGCCTCAGCCACGTGCTCACCCTGGACACTCCGCCCCCCTTCTAGTGCACCTTACCCTCATTCAATAACCGCACGCATTACACCGGTTCGCCTTGAGGGTTTCGCATGAATTCAGAGCAATAGATTCACACAGATATTGAACTAAGTACCGCACGCATGTCTTATGAGTACCGGCACACGTCGGTTATTTCGCTGTTAGGATAATTACATATTCAAATAATTCGCAAGAATCACACATTAACCTTCTCTAACACAGCACGCGATCCACGTGTAGATTTTTTTTCTCTGGTACTGAAGATATAGCTAAAACATAATCTTCAGTTAAAATTTACTTAAAAATTATAGCTACTTATCAAATATTGTAAGGCTACTGCTATATATAAATAATGCAATACTTTATATGGCTATGCATAAGAAAGTTCTGCAATGTTACGGTGTTAAATACAGTAATACAATATCGGAATATCTTAGCATGCATCGCCACGAGTAAACTTTAGTTAGTCTGCGCAGTATCGGTCTCATAATAATTCATGGATTAAAACGAAAACCCTGTGTCGTGACATTTCCTGATTTTAATGGCATTGTCAGTATTTTTCCAAGTATTGCCATGGGTAAAATATTGGATGCGTAATTTTCATCAACTAGTCTTTGGTCCCGCGAGAAGCATTCGCGCTTCAATCGTGCGGGACCACCATTTTAGTCTTGCTTTCACCACCATGAGAATTGACCCTGAATTACCTTTGCCTCAACAAGGCCATCAAGAAAGACGTAAATCCCCTCCCGCAGCGAGACGACACACTGGACCGACTCTGCGTCGCAAACTATTTTCGTCGATGGATCTTTAGAGTAGCTACTAGGAAATCGATGTCGAGGAGAGGTACATAAAAAAGACCGCCTTTATTACACCACGCAGTCTCTTCGACTTCAAGGTTATGCCGCTCAGCCTTTTCTCAGTACCTGCCCCATTCCAGCGCGGGATAGATACGGTCTCGGCAGGCCTAAAGTGGCAGACGTATCTAATCAACTTGACGTCATACTCTTTGCCAGAAACTTCAACGTTCACCTGAGGCGGCTTGGAACCGTTCTCAAGGCAAAACCGGAAACCGGAAAATGCCGCTTCGCGTACGAAAAGCTAATGTTCCGCGGCCATGTCATGAGCAAGTTGGAGTCCGTCCAGACTCACAGAAAACAACTGAAATTGCAAAGTTGCCGCAGCCCGTCGACGAGAAGGCAGTGCGCGTGCTTGTCCTTAGAGCTTACTATAGGCGCTCTGTTAAGGACTTTTCTTGCATCGCCAAGCAATTCACACATCTCACGAAATCAGAAGTCGGGTTCAAGCGCTGGAAGCATAAGCATTGCAAATGCTTAAACGATGCCTGCAGTCACCACCAGTACTCACCCGCTTCGATGGAAAACCCGATACGGCATTCCTCACAGATGCAAGCAACGTACGCCGTGGTGCTGTGCTATTCCAATAAAAATAAAGGCTTGAAAGAGTCATAGCTTACGCTAGCCGCTCAGTATCGAAAGCGGAAGCCAATTACTCTACGATTGAGAAAAAACTCGCACGCCGTCACTTGGGCGACTGCAAAATTTGGACCTATCTGGTAGGCCCTTCAAAGTCGTCTGCCACCATCAGGCCTTGTGTTAGCTGGCGTACTTAAAAGACATTTCAGGAAGCCTAGAACGGTAGAGCCTTAGATTGCAAAAATTTTACGTCACCTTGGTCTACAAGTACAATCCGCAACAATGATGCAATTGCCTGTTACGCTCCCCCACTGACCTGCCACCGCAAGACGACCCAAGACGAGGACACCTTCCAGAGGCAACAAGCGCAGACGATTTCACCGAACAGCCGTGAGGAAACACGGAACTACAAGGCCTTGCTGAGTAATTGGAGACCGATTTCGTCGCGAAGGTGTTTAGGCGTGCGTACTCTTCATTTTCGCTACAGAACCACGTCCTCGTAATCATGAGGGTCACTCCAGTCCGCGCAGACTACCTTCTTGTTGTACCCGCAGCAGTCCGGACAAAAGTCCTGCACGCCCTGCAAGGTCAGACAACGGGGCAACTCGGACGGACGCACCGTACGCTCCTAAGAATATAATAAAGGGACTATTGGCCAGTCCTGACCACCTACGTTGCCGGTTACGTCAAGACATGTCGGGACTGTCAGTGGCGCAAGACACCAAGAAATAAGGCCAGCGGGACTGCTACAACCAATCAAGCCTCCTTGGCGACAGTTCCAACAAATCGGGATGGACTTATTGGGGCCATTTCCGACATCAACATCCGTGACTAAGTGGATCTTCGTGGCTACCGACTACCTTACCCGCTATATCGTATCCTCAACCAAACATTAGTGCGCCTTAAGTTGCTAAATTCTTCGTCGAGAATTTCGTGTTTTGATATAGTGCTTAGGAAGTGCTTATCACCGACCGGGGAAGCTTGGAGGGGCTCTGCCTTTACAGCGAAGTTTACCCAAGTGATTCTGCAATACAGCCAGACACGCCACACCAGGACCGCTGCCCACCACCCGAAGACGATTGGTCTTACGGAGCTGCTGAACAAGACCCTCGCTGGCATGCTAGCAAGGTGCATCACGTCTAGCACAACGGATGGGATGGCGTCGTTCCGTATACAACACGGCAGTGCAGCCAATAACGCAGATCACAGTCTAGTGCTTGCAAATATCCGTCAAACCGGCTATCCGGTTTAATCAGAGGGGAGTGAATCAGGTCTTGAAAACCGGTTATCCGGTTATCCAGATTTTAGAAAACGACTATTCCGGATATCCGGTTTAAATTACCGGTTAGCCGGATATACAAATATTCGAATCTAATAGGTTTTTTCGCTCAAATTATTCCAAGCGCCAGCCGTTTTAGGCTAAGCGCCACTCAATTTAATCCAACTGCCAAACATTTATTGCCAGCGTCAAATTATTTATTCCATGACCCACATATTTTCACCCTAACCCCAGTGAATTTATTCCAAAGATGTATTTGTGGACACGTTCTAGGAAATTCAAAATAATTATGAAATGTTATGGTTTTGTTCCGACCAAACATAACTGAAGAGCTTTCTTGAAAAGCGTTGCCAAGTGACAACAAAAATGCGTTTCCCGCGACATACATCATCAAAATAATGCCCTGTTATTGGCATTATTCCCTGTTGAAATGGATATCAAACGAAAGAGCTTCGAACAATCTCTCTGACTATAACCACGTAGTGAATGTCATATCACATGGAAGACGGTGTCACGGGATATCACGTGAAATTCGCCAGCATATTTTCCATTCACAACCATATTGACATGAATATCAAACAATCGGACTTCGAAGGAACAATGTGATAGTATCGAGACCGCGTGGTAAAGGATGTCACATGACCTTGCGTAACTTTGGTAAACGGACATGTGGTTCACAAACACAGTGAGAAGGGTGTCAAACAAACGGGAATCGCAAAAGCTATGCTTTGGTACACACGTAGCGAACGCCAAATGACTTGAGAAAGAGCGTCACGTGACATCACGTATCTTTCGCCGTTCCATGCGTGATTCCCAACCATTCTGACATGTATAACAAAAGATTGGGCTTCCAACAAGGTTTCCGATGGTAGGAACTTCGCGCACTTCAGACAACGTGGAACACAGTCACGTGACATCACGTAACTTTAGCCAATCCACGGGCAATCAGCAACCATGGCGACATGGATATGGAACGAACGGGAAACTGAAAAGCTACCCGATGGTACACACCTAGTGAACGTCCAAGAAAGTGTGAAATGCTGTCTGTGTGACCTCAGCTATCTTTCGCTGGCCCATGCGTTGCTCCCAACCATGCTGACATGGATATCAAACGACTGGGCTTCACAGGCAGCTACAAGAAGTGGCAAAAGACATTGAAGACATGCTATCCTAGAAACCGCAAAGGGCATGGACATACGTCGAGTTAATAGGTACATTTAAACGAGAGCTAGAGAATGGACAGATTAGGAAACTAGGAAGTAAGCAGGGTAAACATAAACCGGAAAGCTTGAGGGACCGAGAAGTTAAGGAGGCCATAGAGCAACGCAAAGATGCGTTCAGAAAACACAAAGCAGCAAAGAAAAGGGGAGCACCACCAGAAGAGGTGGAGACAAAATGGGAGAATTACCTTGCAAAGAAAAGAGAAGCATCGGCATTAATTCAAGCCAAGATAGCAAAAGTTGGGGTACAGTGGTTGTTAGAGATACGGAAAAAGACAGAAATGCCTCCAAGAAGTTTTGGGAACACATAAGGCAACAGAGTAAGAAGACAGAGGTGGTTCAGCAATCACTGACCACACCAGAAGGAACAGAGGTAGAGGGCGAGGAAGCTCAGGAATATATTAGGTTCACAATAGAGGCAGCATTTGCAGAGCCACAGGGTAGCGAAATGGAGAACAATGACAACAGCAGGATAGAATTAGAGGAGGAGAACAGATGGATGACAAGTAAGGAATGGTACAGAATCGAACACAAGGTCCCCGTAGGAACAGCGACAGGACCTGATGACATACCTACGAAATTGACAAGCATATTAGACCAGGAAAGTAAATTAAAATTACAACTTATAGAACAAATAGTTGTATAAGGAGATGTTCCACAGGACTGGAAATCAAGCAGAATGATATTGGTTTACAAAGGTAAGGGAAGCAGGCCAATAACTGTCGCATCAGTCATATACAGAATAGCAATGCAGATGGTGAAAATGAGAATGGAGGAATGGGCAGAACCTGAAGAGGTCTTGGGAGAGCTGCAGAATGGTTTTCGAAGGAACAGAAGGCTAGATGATAATTTATTTGTTATAACACAGTGCATAGAGATAGAGGCAGCCAGGCAGAAACCGCTATGGATAACTTTTTCAGACATTAGAGGAGCCTATGTTAATATAAACCGAGAAAAGTTATGGAGCCAGTTGAAGGAATATTGTCTAGATAGAAAGGTGGTTGGATCCCTACAACAAGTTTATGCAGGTAATGAGGTAGAGATAACATGGGAGGGGGTAACTACAAAGCCAGCTAAAATAAAAAGTGATCTCAGGCAAGGCTGTCCATTGTCGCCCCTGCTTTTTATGATTTACATGAGCGAAATGGAAAAGAGGCTAGAACAGAGCACAATAGGAACCGACATAAGCTATATGCTGGAAGGGCAGAAGGTAGTTCAAGCACTAGCCGGACTGATGTATGCAGATGATATTGTACTGCTTGCTGACACCCAAGTAGGGCTACAGGAACTAATGAGGATATGTGGAGAGAAGGGAGAAAAATTGGAACTGCAATTCAGGAGAGAGAAGTCTGGGATAATAGTATACAATAAAGAAAGGGGGGAACGATTGGAAATACAAGGCACTAAGATTGATCATGTCAAAAATACAAGTATTTGGGCATACGGCTAAACGAGGGCCAGTGGAAGAGCTTAGAAGAACATGAAAAACTTATGATTGAAAAAATGAAAAGGAACTCAGCAGTAATGAAACACAAGGCACTATGGAACTATAATAGGTACGAGGTTGTTAAAGGGGTATGAAAAGGGGTTATGGTACCTTATCCTACATTCGGAAATTCAGTAATGTGCATGAAATCGGAAGTTTAGGCATGCACGGAAAGAAGACAGAGAAGTATAGGCAGGTTGGCCTTAGGAGCGCACGGGAACACCCCTAATGAGGGAGTGCAGGGGGACATGGGATGGACGTCATTCGAAGGTAGAGAGGCGATAAGTAAGCTAAAATATGAACAGAGACTCCCAACACTGGGGGAAAAAGGTGGGCGGAAAAACTGTACAAATATCTATACATGAAAAGATTGAACACAAAGTGAACACTTAGGACTAGGAAGCTGGGGATTAGGTACCTACAGCCGAGGGAGGGGGTCCAACGTGGGACTAGTGTGGGAAAGGAGGTGAGGAGACGGAAAGAAAAAATGTGAGAAGAAAGAATGCTCCGAAAGCCAGCGCTATCTATGTATAGGACACAAAAACAGGAGATAAAGAGAGAGCTTTTATTTGATAACTCGCGGGGCAACTCACTATTATTCGAAGCTAGGACGGGGGTTTTGAGAACGAAAACATCCAGGGCTAAATTTGAAGACGTGGACTTTTGTGCACAGCTCGCGGAGCCTAAATTGAGACCACAGAGCATATAGTGCTGAGATACACAGACCTTTGCCCGACTCTGGCTGAGGGGACAGTGACAGATATGGAACGGGCATTAGGTTTTCTCGGGGAACGAGGGCAAATGGACGAGAAAAGAGTGGCAGTAACGAAGGGGAGGCTAGAGGATTGGTGGCGGAAGTCTAGGGAGGGATAATACCACAAATAGGGGAGCTAATGTTTTCTATACTATTTTAAATATTTATTTTGGGGGGAGGAGCGGAGTAAAAGCTAGGTTAAGGAGAAGGGGATATAAAGAAAGAAATAGGAGGGGGAGCAAAAGGCTAGGTGGTGCCAGCCGCCGCCCATTACACAGGGTGTAGCCGCCATCCATCCATCCATCCATCATTCGAACAAGGTTTCCGGTGGTAGGAACTTCACATACTTCAGACGACGTGGAAAAGGGTCACGTGCCATCACATAAGTTTATCCAACCCATGGGCAATCATCAGGCAATGGATATCGAACGAACGGGAAACTAAAAAGCTATGCGATGGTGCACACGCAGTGAACGTCCAGCCACGTGTGAAACGCTCTCACGTGACGTCGCCTATATTTCGCCAGCCCATGCGTTATTCCCCACCATGCCGACACGGATGTCAAACGATTCGATCAAGGTTTCCAATGGTACGCATTTCGCACACTTCAGACCACGTGGAAAAGAATCACATGACACACGTAACTTTAGCCAGACCATAGGTATTACCAACCAATGCCGACATGGATATCGAATGAACGGGAATCGCAAAATTTATGCGATAGTGCGCACGAGTCAAGCGTCAAATCACGTGAGAAACTGCGTCGCGTGACCTCACATATCTTTGGCCAGCACATGCGGGATTCCCAACCATACTGACATGAATGCCAAAAGAGTGGGCTTCGAAGAAAGTTTGCGATGGTACGCACTTCGCGTTTCGCACTTCGAATACAGACGACGACCCAAACTAGACCACGTAGAAAAGACTCACGTGACATCCCGTAACTTTAGCCAGCCCATGGGTTATTGCCAACCATGACGACATGGATAGCAAACGATGGGGCTTCGAACAAGGTTTCCGATGGTACGCAATTTGTACAATTCAGACCACGTGGAAAAGAGTTACATGACATCACGTAACTTTAGCCAGCCCATGGGTAATTGCCAACCATGGCGACATAGATATCAAACAATTGGCTTCGAACATGGTTTCCCGTGGTAGGCACTTTGCGCAATTCAGACCACGTGGGAAAGAATCACGTGACATCAGGTAACTTTAGCCAGCCCATGGGTAATTAATTACCAACCATGCCGGCATGGATATCGAATGAAAGGGCATCGAAAGAACTATGCAATCGTACCCATGAGCCAATCGTCAAATCACATGGCAAAGGGTGTCACATGACCTCACGTATCCTTCGTCGGCCCATGCGTGATTCCCAAGCATACTGACATGGATTTCAAACGAACGGACTTCGAACTAGTTTTCCGGCGGTACGCATTTCACGCACTTCAGACCATGTGCAAAAGAGTCACGGGACATCACGTAATTTTAGCCATACCATGGGTAATTATAAACCACGCCGACATGGATATCGAACGAAAGGGATTGGCGAAAGCTATGCCATAGTGCGCGCGAATCGAACGTCCAATGACGTGAGAAAGGGCGTCACGTGACCTCACGTATCTTTCGGCAGCCCATGCGGTACTCCCAACCATACTGACATGGATATCAAACGATTGGGCTTCGAACAAGGTTTCCGCTTATACGCACTTTGTACAATTCAGGCCATGTGCAAAAGAGTCACGTGTCATCACGTCACTTTAGCCAACCCATGGGTAATGAGCACCTATGGCGACATGGATAGTGAACAAGCGGGAATCGCAAATGCTATGCGGTGGTACCCACAAGTCTAAAGTCAAGTCACGTTGGAAATGGCGTCGCGTGACCTCACGTATCATTCGCCAGCCCATGCGGGATTCCCAACCACACTGACATGGATGTCAAACGATCGGGCATCGAAAAAGGTTTTCGATGGTACAGACTTCGAGTAAAACAGACCATGAAAAAGAGTCACGTGCCATCCCGTAACATTAGCCAGCCCATGGGTAATTGCCAACCATGCCGACATAGACATCGAACGAACGGGAACCACAAAAGCTATGTGGTGGTGCTCAATTGCTCGCAAATATCCGTCCAACCAGACAGCCGGTTTGACGGATATCGCGAAGTGAATGCGGTCTCGACAAGAGGTATACTATTATAGAAATTTCAAGAAGCCAATAGTTAGCACATCCGGTTTAAATAATTGGTTACCCGAATATTTGAACATTCGGACGCGGACATTTAGTGTCGCTAATAGGTTATTCAAATTCTCTATTCTATTGCTTGTATCCCAATGCCACATGCGCACGTGATTCTTCCACCTTCTTTATTATAGCTTTGTTTATCAGACGGCGGAAAAATGTGCCCGTGACTTTCCTTGCGCTTCCTTTTGTGCAGTATGCTTCCGTTGGTAATGAAAAAAGGACTACGTTATGTTTGTATAACTTTTGATAGCACAAACTAACCTAAACATGAACGAAGGACACAATACAGTGCATGTCTTGTTTTATTCGGTCCTGTTTTGTCAGAAGTAATGAATCAGTAACAACAAGCCCGATCTCAATGCTTGTCAGATTATTTTTTCACAGAGGACTTCTTCGTCGTGACGCGCCATTAGTTGTATGAGCTAAAATCTCCGAACATTCGTACCTGACAAGGTCGTAGGATATAAATACAGCTTCTCCAAAAGAAAAATCTTGAACCGTATATTCGACGTTTCTGGGTAATCATTGAGCCCCAAAGCTTCCCTTAAATTTATCGTTGACTTGTTCTAGAGGCGCCGTGCAGATCTCTGACAGCACTTGTGGCAGCAGTGACACGTTGTAATGGGTCATTGTTCAGTAATGCACGTGAAAATAATCACGTCAGTACCCATTGACTATACTCATGTAATATCACCATAGATCTGATCAGTGATCAGTGATCAGTCACTGTGTGAACATGCTCAAAGACTTACAGACCTCAGGTTATATACTTAATAATGCGTGAGCATTCTTTGGCTAGTGCCCCAGTTCTGTCACGGGAAAAGTGTAATGCCATGTTTCTGCACAGATATGAGCAATTTGCAAAGACATTAAAGCGTTACTATAGTGCAAATGTAAATTATTTGTAGCCTTAAAAGCACTAAGGAACTCTTAAAATACATAGTTATCCCCAGAAAATACATGGAGAAGCTTACATAAGGGATCGGCGAACTGGGAATGTTGGGTGGGGGGAGGGTGTCAACTTGAAATTTCTAGTTTGACCAAATTGAAATTTGGGGTGGGCAACCTTAAGGCTGAGGTTGCGGTAAAATGAGATTTCAACACGGGCGAAATGAAATTTGGGGGTCGGCTAACTTGAATTTCAGGCTGGGGGCAACATGCAGTAGGAACGTCGACGAATTCAAATTTGAGGCTGGGCCGAGTGAAATTTTGCGGAAGGCCACGTTAAATTTAGGCATGGTGCAGTTTAAGCATGGAGGTGGCCCAAATGAAGTTTGGGGGCGGGAGAACTTATACTTGGGTATGGGTCAACTCGATATATGGGGGCATGCTTGCGCATAATAAAACAACTCTAGTGGAGTTTCTGCATTCTTTTAAAGTTTGTGGTTCTGTACGTCGGGTGGCATTGGTTTTATTTTAGAACTAAAACACTAATGCGACGAGGTGTATTGTCGTTCACAACGTTGTGGAACGCTAGGTAAAGGCACTGCAAGGGCTGTCCGTAGCATTGGGCTCACTCGCGGTCACGGCACGGTTCTTCGTCTCCCTCGTCAGTCGGTACTTACACAGGGGCGCGTCTGCTTCATTACAGTGCCCCGGGATCAAAGCGTAGCCATCCTGGCGACTCAGGGCACGGAGAAGATGAGTCGGTTGTGATATGGTTTCAGGCGGTTGACATGTACCGTCTTTCGGCCACGACGACGCAGGTCTGGTGACACTGTGAGCGTCTCGACAATGTAGTTGACCGGTCAAGTGGCCTCGATGATATGGTACGGGCCGTGATAACGCGCTAGGAGATTAGAAGAGATGCCAGGAACGTGGGCTGGTATCCAAAGCCACACAAGCGAACCAGGAGCAAAGTTGTGCGGTGGTTGATGAGCACGGTCATGTCTTGTCTTTTCACGCGCTTGTGTCTCACTAGTGAGGGCACGTATCAGCTGACGGCAATCTTCAGCATATTTTGCGACTTCGGAAAGCGGAGTATACTCTGTAGCGTCAGGTTGGTGCGGCAGTATGGTGTCCAATGGGAACGAAGGCTCACGGCCGTACACAAGGAAAAAGGGGGAGAAGCCGGTGGTCGCTTGCGTCGCGGTGTTGTATGCGATCCTAACAAAAGAGAGTACGGTGTCACAGTTGGAGTGAATGGATGAAATCTACATTCGAAACATGTCAAGTGTGCGATTGAACCCCTCGGTCAAACCGTTGGTCTGTGGATAGCACGCGGTCAATTTGCGATGAATTATCCTGCACTCAGCGAGGAGGGCTTGGATGCCTTCCGACAGGAAGACATCGCTTCTATCACTCAGTAGTTCTCGGGGAGCACCGTGGCGAAGAACGAAATTGCGAAGTATGATAAAACCAACGTCACGGGCGGCCGCTGCTGGCAGAGATGCAATCTCAGCGTAGCGAGTAACGTGGTCGACGCCGACAATAATTCACCGATTTCCACACCCGCTACAAGGAAGCGGGCCGCAGAGGTCGATGCCGACGCGGTCGAACGGACGAAATGGGCACGGCAGAGGCTGCAACGGTCCTGTTAAACGCTGGGTAGGTTGCCTTGTTGGTATGTAGTACAAGACTGCATGTACTCTTGCACAAAGTTATACATGCCTCGCCAATAATAGCGCTGACGCAACCGTGTGTAAGTTTTCAGGACGCCGGCATGAGCGCTTAGGGGATCAGCGTGAAAAGACGCGTAGATGCCAGAGCGCACATGACTAGGTATGACAAGGAGCCATTTCCGACCGTCGGGTATGTAGTTGCGGTGATATAGAATGTTGTCCCGCATGAAAAAGTGGGTTGCTCAGCGACGCAGTGCTCGTGTCGAAGGGGCATCAGACGGAGCGGCAAGGTAGTCGAGTAACATTACAAGTGTTGAGTCCTTGCACTGCTCTGTGAGCATGTCAGTGACGGCCAACGGTGACAGTGTGGATGAGGAAGGTGACAAAGACGCCAAATCAGGCGTCAATGGGGAGCGAGAGAGCACATCAGCGTCGGAGTGCTTGCGACCGGAGCGGTACATGACGTGGATGTCGTACTCTTGTAAGCGAAGCGCCCAACGTCCCAAGCGTGCTGATGGGTCTTTCAAGGAAGAAAGCCAACAAAGGGCATGGTGGTAAGTGCCTACCGCGAAAGGACTGCCGTAAAGGAATGGGCGAAACTTGCTTAGTGCCCAGACGATCGCTAGGCACTCGTTTTCTGTGACGGTGTAATTTAATTCTGCTTTCTTTAGAGTACAGCTCGCATAAGCGACAACGCATAAGCGACGACGGCGCCAATGCCAACTCTGCTAGCGTCAGTATGAACTTCCCTGGGGGCCTCAGGATCGTAGTAGCGAAGAATCGGTGGGGAGGTCAACAAGTGGCGCAACTGGTGAAATGCTGCATCACATTCAGGTGACCACGCCGCTATGCCGTTACTGGCGGAAAGTAAACTTGTCAAGGGTGTCATGATGGTTGCGAAATTGCGTACGAAGCGACGAAAATAGCAACATAAGCCAATAAAGCTTCTCAGGGTTATGATAAACGTGTGCTTTGGGAAGTCTGCAACTGCGCGGAGCTAGTCTGGGTCCGGGAGCACGCCGTCTTTTGAGATAACGTGACCGAAGATGCTTAGCTTGCTCGCAGCAAAACGGCACTTTTTGAAGTTAAGCTGTAGGCCGGCAGATGCGAGACAGGTCAGAATCTCATGCAGCTGAGTGAGGTGTGTCGGAAAATCGGTTCAGAAGACGACGATGTTGTCGAGGTAACATAAAGCGGTCTTCGATTTCTGACCGCAAATCATGGTGTCGATCATACGCTCAAAAGTGGCAGGCGCGTTCCACAGCTCGAAGAGCATGACGTAAAACTCATACAGGACATCGGGTGTAACGAATGCGGTTTTCGGATGGTCAGGTTCGGCCATAGGAACTTGCCAGTACCCAGAGCGCAGATCCAAGGAACTGAAATATTCTGCGCCTTGTCAACAGTCGAGAGCGTCATCGATCCGAGGCAGTGGATAAACGTCTTTTCTCGTTATCTTGTTTAGGCGCCTGTAGTCGACACAGAAGCGAATGAAGCAATCTCTTTTTCTTACCAATACGACAGGTGAAGACCAAGGACTTTGAGAGGGAGAGATGACTACGTTTGAGCATATCGTCCACTTGCTCTGTGATGATTCGGCGCTCTTCAGCAGAGACACGATACGGGCACTGTCGCAAGGGGGAGTGGGAACCGGTGTCGATGGTGTGAGAAACACCGGTGGCGCCGCCCAATGACGTCTGATGGCAGACGAAAGAAGAGAGAAACTTGTGAAGAAGAGCGAGAAGTTGGCGGCGATGAGATGGGAAAATAGCAGGTTCGATGGCGTTGTCAAAACCCACTGAAGGTGATAAGTCTGAGACCGAAGCGATGGCGTCGAGGTGATGGAGAGGGTCGGTAGGAACATCGAGATCGTCAACGTAGTCGACCACGTGGAAGTATCCTACGGTCTCTCCACGCAGTAGGCTGATCGGGTAATGGTAGTAGTTGGTGACCAGAATCACAGTTGACCCAGATGTTATAGTAAGCACGGCAAACGGACGAGCAATGGCTTTGCGCTGAGCAAACAAATCGGATGGCGTGAACACTGCAGTGGCGTGAGATGCGGCATCAGACGACAGGACAACAGCCTTCGAGGACTCAGGGGGTATGGTTGTGTCGGCATAAACAATGAGTTTGTCGGCAAAGTGATGAGAGCTGGTGAGCAGTTATTCACATAGTGGTAAAAGCGGCACTTCTGCACGCGAACAGTCAAGGACAGTATGATGACCTTACAGGAAATCCCAACCAAGGATGAGGTCGTGAGAGCAGGATGGTTGTATGAAACACTCGATTATGTACAGAACGTCGTTTATGATGACACGGGCCGTGCATAGAGCTGAAGGGCGACTTCGCTGCGCGCTGGCAGTGGCGAGCACCAGGCCAGAGGGAGCTGTAGTCACTTTTCGTAATTTGCGACAAAGGTTCTCATGAATGACAGAAATGGCTCCTCCGGTATCGACTAGTGCCGCTGCGGTTACTCCCTCTACAAAAACGGTAATAACATTTTCCGGCGAAGAATGAGGTCTTGAAAGCGTCGATGTATTTGCAGTTCTTGCCTCGGGAACTGGACCAGTCAATTTCCCTCTTCAGTGGGAGCTCGACGACGCAGGGGCGAAATCTAACGGCGACGAGGGGAAGGGCAACGCCGAGTTTCCTACCGGCGATCAGTATCAAGACGTCGCGGTGAAAATGGAGGCGCGGCGGCGTATTGTGGCACGTAGCTGGGCATGTCAAAGGTCGTACGCGTAGTTTGGGCGTGTTGGCGACAAAAGCGCGCCACATGGCCAGCAATGCCGCAGGCGAAGCAGATAGGCCGGTCGTGTATAAAGCGCCACGTCTCGGTGGCATGAAAAAACTGTGGTGATGGTCGGGCAACTGGAAATGGAAATGGGCACTGCGATGGAAAAGCCGGATGCACGGGCGATGAAAAGGAAGCTGTCGGCGCAGGTGGCCGTGCAACCACGGCTGCATAACTGAGCGGGAGCAACGTAGGATGAGTGGCAAAGTCGATATGGGACAGCGGCACACTCATAGGATTGGGTGTGGGGGGGGGGGGGGCTAGTTGGGCTTTCCGCCAGCAACATCTGGAATGCGCCGTCCTCGATGCCCTTGAGGATAGGTTTGATCTTGTCATGCTCTGGCATGCTGGGATTTACACGCTTCCACGAATCGAGAACATCCTCCATGTGGCTGGTGCGCACGGCATAGGCTGCTGTGCGCGCTGGCATAGGCGCCGCTGTCCAGCGCGTAGCTTACGCACAGCTGGGCTATCAAACACTTCGGCAAAAATAGTTTTAAACGCGGACCAGCTTGTAAAGTTGGATTCGTGGTTGAAGAACCAAATTTTAACTACGTCGGTGAGGTAGAAAGGCACGTGGGTCAGCTTAGACTGGTCATACCAATTGTTATGGGCACTTGTACGTTCGTATGATGACAGCCAGTCTTCAACGTCATGTTCGGCGGTCCCACTGAAGGTGGGTGGGTCGCGTTGACGAGGGACGCCGGCGCAAATGACACTGGCAGCCGGTGGTGCAGGCAACGTGGTGGTGGGATCAGGCGTAGTGCAGGGCGATCTTGTAGGCAGGGTTCGAGTGCGCAGCTACAGAACGAGGCGAAGGATCTAAGCAACCTCCACCAAATGCGACGAGGTGTATTGTCGTTCACAACGTTGTGGAACGCTTGGTAAAGGCGCTGCAAGGGCTGTCCGTAGCAAGGGGCTCACTCGCGATCACGGCACGGTCCTTCGTCTTCCTCGTCAGTCGGCACATACACAGGGGCGCGTCTGCTTCATTACACTAATAATACACAAAACCACCAACGTAAATTTCGGGTGAAAGGTTAAATGCTACAATTTGTCCTGCTGTTCACTGGACGTATTCTGTAACGGTTTCCTTTGAAACCGGTTCGCTCTCACGAACGCCATTGGTCGGCACTTTGTTGTCGTCGTTCCTGGCGGGCGAGACTACAAATTTTCTTCTTGTCATAGAGGTTGTCAATCATTTAGAATGCGAGCCTGTCGTCTGCTACGAGCGGAACCGCGCAGCCATCTGCTAGACTTGCGCTGGCCGGCGCGACGAGAGACAGGCCGATGACAACTGCCTTCGTTGTGTTGCTCGCGAACGTTGGCAAAAGAAACGACATGACGAGAGGCAACGGCGTTATGCGTCTGACACGAGCGAAGGAGAGTTCTGTAGAGATTTTCGGCTCTCCAAAAGCACAGTGCGATAGATTGGCGACGACGTGCGACATATCGAACCAGAAAATGTACTAGCGTTGACACTGCGATGGAAATGCCGTGTGTGCTGCGTTTTTATTTTTTATAGCCACGATAATTTTTAGTAGTGTGCCTGGAATGTTGAAGCTATGGGGTTGTTGCAACCGTCATCCTATGGCATCATTACCGTCGTTGTTAGGGCCATTACAGTTCAGGGAAACCAAAATGGGGTGTGACATTTCTCTGCACGGCGCACGCGAAGCCCGAATTCAAGGACGCTTCCTTGACAACGGAAAAAATCGCATTTGTGGGATGTGTGGGCGGAACTCTCTTCGCAATCATCCGCCCTAAGAAGTTCAACTCTGGCGAAGCTAAATTCTATTACAGCCGCGGCCTACACTCAGAGAAACGCTTTGATTGCTTAACGTATAGCACACCGCCCATGAATCAACAAAAAATAAAATAATGCAGGTAAAGTTGAACTACCAGCTGGCCGCGTCGAAAGCTCACTGGAAATTAAATGTCCAAATGTTGTACAGAAACCAATATTGTTTTATCAAACTGGCAACGTCCTTCAGTTACTAAATCTTACCCGAAGCACAAACAAAAATGATGACGCGACCTTGTGGCACAACGTCGCTCGTCCATTCGTCTCTCTCGCGCCACGACGTTCCACTCTTTCTACGAGAGGCGCAACCCACAGGTAACAGCCACAGCGAACCGTTAAGGAATACGGCCTCGGAATGGCAGAGTAAACAAGAAGGTACATGTAAATTTAGGAAGCGGACCTTCACACACAATAGGACTTGGGAGTGCGCTTATTACATAAAGGAAACTTGCATTTAACTGTGTCTATATTATGCAGGAGACCCCTAATCCGTGCTCTTTTTACGCTGCTATATAAGCGGATATTGTGTTCCTGAAATTGACCCAACAAATTGCAATGTCTGAAATCAGGAACGAGTGATGACTGCTTCTCTTCTTTCGGAAAAATTTGGTTGCGAACTAAATTGCTTAATGTGTAGAAAATTCTCTTTGGGGCGTCAAAGAAGCATAAAATGCGGGGAATTTCGATACCTTCTTCAAGAATAATCTGAAGCATGAATGTTACGTAGGCTCGAAAAGAATCGCGGAGCGCACAGAAAACTCAAATAGAAGAAAGATTCAAATCCCCTGGTTCTGTTATATAGCTTCGTTCTTGCCACAGACAAATATTTATAAGATGAAAAGTACTAGAAAACATACCTCCATCGTGGGTAATATAGAAGATTTATTTATTCAACTTCTACCATTTTTATATATCCAAGTACACCCTATTTTGGTACAAGAACACAAGGGAGCTCAGATTTTCTCCGGCAGTAGACAGCTTCTTTTGGCAGGGATTATATTTCCGGCAGTTGAAAATACATGCTCCGAACTTGCGGATGAGGCTGGGATGGACATGTATTTTTTGGCGAGTTCCGCCACTAGGGGAAATTTGGGCTCATTGTCCTTCCACCAATGGCGGCCTCTCCGGAGCCAGGGATTCTTAGCACCCTCTGCTGCGTCACAAATCTGACCGCCGCCGTGGTCGGTTGCTTCGCGGCTGCTGGGGACTGAGGGCCGGGGTTTGATTGTTGTATTCATATAGGAGGTTGTGGCCAAGTACTGCACCAGGGTGGCCAATCCTGCTCTGGCGAGAGAGTGCGTTACCGGTTCTGGTCACCGGGATCAGGCCGCACTCCAGGCCTGTTTATGCAATTTTATCAACACACAGCGTTTTCTCTACGGTGGAAAATTGCGCGGCACCGGGATTCGAACCACGGTCCCCTTGCGCGCGAGGCGGATACTCTACCGCCACCGCAGGAGTTGTACGCCTCATTTAACCTACAGTGGTGCCTTCTTTTATCAGTCAAGGTGGACCAATTGCAATGCATGCTTACTGACCTGGAGAAGCAAAGCTTACGAGAAAGCGTTTGATTCTGTCGAAACCTCAGCAGTCATGGAGGCAATATGGAATCAGGGTGTAGACGAGCTATATGTGAAAAATACTGAAATATATTTATAGCGGCTCCACAGCCACCGTAGTCCTCCATAAAGAAAGCAACAAAATCCCAATAAAGAAAGGCGTCAGGCAGGGAGATACGATCTCTCCAATGCTCTTCACAGCTTGTTTTCAGGAGGTATTCAGAGACCTGGATTGGGAAGAATTGGGGATAAAAGTCAACGGAGAATACCTTAGTAACTGGCGATTCACGGATGATATTGCCTTGCTTAGTAACTAAGGGGACCAATTGCAATGCATGCTCACTGACCTGGAAAGGCAAAGCAGAAGGGTAGGTCTGAAAATTAATCTGCAGAAAACTAAAGTAATGTTTAACAGTCTCGGAAGAGAACAGCAGTTTACGCTAGGTTGCGAGGCACTGGAAGTGGTAAGGGAATACATCTACATAGAGCAGGTAGTGACCACGGATCCGGATCATGAGACGGAAATAACCAGAAGAATAAGAATAGGCTGGGGTGCGTTTGGCAGGCATTCTCAAATCATGAACATCAGGTTGCCACTATCCCTCAAGAGAAAAGTGCATAACAGCTGTGTCTTACCAGTACTCACGTATTGGGCAGAAACGAGGAGTCTGACGAAAAGAGTTCTGCTTAAATTGAGGACGACGCAACGAGCTATGGAAAGAAGAATGATGGGTGTAACGTTAAGGGATAAGAAAAGAGCAGATTGGGTGAGGGAACAAACACGGGTTAATGACATCTTAGTTGAAATCAAGAAAAAGAAATGGGGGGGGGGTGCATAAGCAGGGTATGTAATGAGAAGGGAAGATAAGCGATGGTCATTAAAGGTTATGAAGTGGATTCCAAGGGAAGGGAAGCGTAGCAGGGGGCGGCAGAAATTTAGGTGGGTGGATGACATTAAGAAGTTTGCAGGCACAACATCGCCACAATTAGTACATGACCGGGGTAGTTGGAGAAGTATGGGAGAAGCCTTTGCCCTAGAGTGGGTGTAACCAGGCTGATGATGATGATGATGTCCTTCCATCATTTAAGTGCTTCCATGCTGTGCCCTAGCTGGGGCTCGGAAAGGTATGCGTCAAATTGAGCCGACGGGTCACTGAGGCGCGGCTGTTCCTTAAAGGGAAGCTGAAACACTTTTCGAAAAAAATGAGTTCCCTGCGGCATTCTACAGTTTTTAGGCCATTGAACATGAATATCTCGTTTAAAAAGGACGGAAACAAACGGAAGCGGCTGATTTTTCCAAGAAAACGCGCACCAGCGCCTCAGGGCATCGCGCGAGCACCGCTGTTGCCCGTGATTGGTCGGGACCGCTGTCACGTCATTCACGGGGGATCACCGGTCGGTTCCGCCGTTGCAGAGCGTAGCACGCTCTTCTGGTCTCACTTCACAGATGAGTTGTAAGCATTATGGAACATTCTCGATGTCTCGGAGAGCTTGTGTTTTCGCCTTACATGTACGAACTGACAGCCGATACAGAAAACGATGGCGGCAACGACGATGTTGAGTGTACCATCAGCGAGAACGATGTGTGCACCTTGTCGCGCATTGGAAATATTAGCTGGTACGTATGTTTTTTCATGTAGCTGCACGTTGCAATGACAGGAGAAAAAACGCGCTATAATGTCACTGGGAACTTGCTGCTGGAAGAATAACGAAGCACTAACTTCTCATTAGATTGTAAACACGTGTGCCATTCCGCGATGTCAAGCACCTTGCCGCTGCTTGTCTAAAGTTCGGTGGTTTTTTTGCGTGTTGATACACGATCGTGAACATAAGAACCGCGTTTCAAAGCGCATACATACAGTGCTGAGAGGTACAGTCGTGGAAGTTGCTTATCATACACATCCAGATCGAGATGGCCCTGCAGGGCGATTATATGTGCAATATTCAGACTATGGTTCTACGACTTTGCGATTGTGGCTCGATCAAGAATCGGTAGGCATGCTGCATGCTAGTGCTGACATACAGATATTAGGAAGTTTTAGTACCGCCGTGTGGTAAACACGGTAACCTTACGGTAACTGCAACCGTACGTCGAATGTCGCTAGGCAAGCCTAGCAACGCTAGCAACAACACATTTCTGCTTTGGTCGTAAGGCTATCCGGCGACGCTAAAACTGTGTTGCCAGACGTTCATAGCTGCAAACGTTCGCATTTTTCGAGTGCATCAATGTGGGCACCGGAACACCAGAATTGGGATACCATTTGCCCGCATCATTGTCCAGCTCCGATGATAATCACTGTGGCGGAAATGGTTCGAGCGCAGAACAGTTGATTTCGTCGGCACGAAATTCTCTCTCCTCACCGCACGGACCCACTGCACTGCAATCTCCTTGTCCTTCGGGAAAATGTGAAACACCACATCGTCTTCCCCGCCTGTGTTCGCACAGACCAATGCTGCACAGAACGAGGGCATGTTGGGCGCCCTTGGCTGTAGGCACTTACGCAGCACAGAAAGGAAGCACAGTCACGCAAATCGCAAGAGAAAGCAAACGTCAATAGCGGCAGATCTCTCGTAGCATCGTCTAGTAAGGCGCAGGACGGAAAGAAGCACGCCAGCACATGCCAGCAAGCCGGTCCGCTGCCACGCTCCCCGGGAATGACGTCACTCTCGCCGGTTCTCTCCTCCGGCTGCCTCCTCACCCGGCACTCCGGGAAGCAACGGGGACGTGTCCGCGGGGGGATTTAGAAAGCAATTTCCGCCCCTTATATTACCCAAACGAAGAAACAATTTCAGAACCATTAATTAATAGGTCTGTTCTTCCCAATCCTGGCAATTCATTAAATTTGAAAACCGTTTCAGCTTCCCTTTAAACAGTATGTCGAGTGCAGTTGTTCCGGTTTGGGTAGTACCCATCCCATTTTCTTCAGCCGAGGGCGACAAGAGATTTAACATTTCTCTGACATTGTTACGGATTTCCTCTCTGGCATCTTGCTCCTCATTATGAAGGCATTTATACCTCGGATCGAGAAAAGAAGCTCTCTGGCGTGCAGACACCGAGCTCTGCTGGGCGTCCCAGTCCATGGAGAGTCGCCGAGATAGCTCCATCCGAACTACTTCTTTGAAATTCTCGACTTGAGAGTCACCCGTGCCTTGAGGCTCTAGTTTCTTCACTACTGCTTTCTCCACTGGCAGAACCATGGGGACAGGGGACACCGTGTCGCTGCAGAGAATGGTAGCTGCAAGATGAGGAGGCCCAAGGGCCTCAGAAAGTTCACTGAATACATTCCATTCTTGCTGGCTGATCTCTAGGTTTTGCTCTTTTTTTTTGGTGTGACAATTGTTCGGTCAGCAAGAACACTTTGTATAGCATACCGATGATTGATGAGCTTTCTGAGCATCTGGTAAGTCGAGCTCCATCTGGTCGGACAGCTTTGCATGAGGCGCTCCGTGGGCAAGCCGAGTAGCTCTTGCCGCCTACTCAACTCGTCGCTGGCGATGGTCGAATGCCTAAAGTGAGCAACTAATCTTCCGCTCTTCTGGCAGAGGCCATTGATCTCCCTGTAAGACAGAGCTTTTTTGATGCTCAGGTGGAGACTGTGCGCAGAACAGGCAACGTCATTTGGCTCTAAAATACCTTGCAGCGCATTCACAGCATTAATGCCATTACATGCATTATCAGTGACAACAGCCGTTACGTTGCCGTCCAACTTCCATGCCGAAATTACTTCTTGCATCCGCTGCATGGTGTTTTCTCCTGTGTGGCGCTCTTGCATCTCATCCGTTGCTAAAGTGAATGCTTGAGACTTCCAGTCACTGTTCAGAGTGTGCGCAGTCACTGTAATATGTGAATCCTGCGTCCTCGACGTCCAACAGTCTGAAGTGAGAGCAACACTTGTGACTGCGTCAATTTGAGACGCTATTTTGTCTCTAAACTGGTTATGAAGAAGTTTTATTCGATAATTCAGCTTAACCACAGAAGGTGGCCTATAAACTCGCTCGACGACACCCATAATATACCTAAATCCGGCACTGGTTTTGAAGGCCAAAGGCAATTGGTTAACAGCGACCATATTTGCTAGCGCCTGGTCAATCTGTTCCGGCCTTTCAGTGCACCTCTTCCGTCGTATTCGAGGCTTAGGCGACACCGACGGCCCAGGTTCAGTTGCAGGACTGATAGCTTTGTTACCATCAGCCGGACCACCACCAGAAACTTCATCGATGTAGCTGACATCCGAAATCGGTGGCAGCCTCAAAAAAGTAAATGTAAATCGGTGAAAGCCTCCCAATGCCATTGATTAGGGCAGTAAGATAATAAAAAGAATACGAACATTTTATTGGATAATTTTTCACTGAATAATAGACCTACTAAATCTAACTCGGATTCAAGTTCGGTAATCATGCGTATCATCAACAAACTGAGTTCCTAAGATTACTATCAGAGGGAGGCAATTTGGGGGCATTTGTGGGAATACTTGAGGCGAAATTTAATTTTTATAGTTTAACTTTGTGGTCCTCCGCGGCATAGGAAGAGCGAAAAAAATATGTTTCTCATGAAAGCTACAGAACCTATCTCGCGCAACAAAGCCGTCAGTTAGGGCAGGTATCTGAAGCATTCCTCATTAAGAAACAAGTTCGTGTCAAGAAAACAGCTCAAAAGTACGTCCTGCTAAAGGTATATCATCTTGTGAACAACGTCGCTCCGAGATGTTTTCTTGCCATTAATTTGTCTGAGAGTGAAGAATTCTTTAGATACAGAAAAAGCATAGATCAGTATTCGAGCAAAAATTCGAGTACCTAAACTTCGCATTATTTGAAGGGGTTATGGTGACGCTCATGTCGATTAATGGCCATGATACGTTCAAGAGAGTCAGGCGCACAAAACATAATTTCTGGTATATCTGATGAGGTGGGCCGGTATCTAAAACTATCTCACATCACAAGACTTAGTCTTCGTAAGTACGACAAACTCCTTTAATAATAATTTTGATGTCAATGCATTAAATTACGTGAATGATGAAGGAAACAATTAAATTTCTACAAGGCCTGCCACGAAAAGCAAGTAATCTCTTGAAACGACACCTTTCAACAGGTATCCGAGTATAACATTCTACTTACGGGTTGCGATGTGCTGGCTTCTTTAGAAGTCTATGCTCATTCCGAAAGTTCACAGCGAGAGTTTTATATATCACCGCGAAACTGCTCATTACAAACGCCACACTTTTCCGTGGTGCCGTCCGAATTTCTTTCGGCATGTTGCCATACCCAACTCCGTAACCTGCTCATCACTAGTGATGACACGATCCAGCACGCCGATATGGTGTCAAGAGGAGTACGTGTGGGCGTCCGGACTAGTCGCATAATGAAGCAATAGTGGCGCTTCGCCCAGTGCAACGTTTCTCGGCGGAGCATGTCCTTTGGTACTTCTGGCAGACGGCGCGCAATAGATGAAGCACGCAGAGTGAAAAAGTCATCTGTAGCCGTCAGTTTGTGCAATGTCGAGATACGGGTCTCTGTTATTGCGTGTTTGCAAGTTGATAAAATATGTTGAAGCTTCTATGACCAAAAGGCGAGCGGCATTGCTAGATGAAGCTCATATCCGGTGGTGAATAAGCAGAGCTCGCGCCAAAGAGTCACGGTATTTCTGCTTTAGAGAAGATCCACGCACACATTCATTTCTTCGTCCTGAACTATAAATCATGGGGGCCTAACGCAGCAGCGCACACTGCATGTGGGCGAAGGATAGTTTTAAGAACATTTCCTCCAGCAATATTTCATCCATGTGGTCGACTACAAAAAGTTTATTAAAGGTGCAATAATATGGTACTTCCGCTCATATCTATAACATGACGCCCTAGTAACTAATGGCGAACATCATTTGGGCTGTGATTACATCGCGTGATTATGATCGCAAGCCCTCGGAGCGATCAGAGCACGAAGCTGCGAATGAACCCTTTGCAAATTGCGACGTCAATATTTCTGTGCCGGTGCTTGCGGAGCTACTCATCGCATGCATGTTGCATCATCCTCGGTCCCTGGATCTGGAAGTAGAAGGTTCCACGGCTGCTGCATTTTCTCTTTGAACGAAGTTGTTGTTCAACATCACGCTCAATAATTAAACCTCGATTATAAGCGTGTGAATTTCTGTGCAAGGAACTCACAGCTGCACCCCATAACTCGGAAGGAAAGGTAAGTTCGCTTGTTCTTGAAATACTGCGAGCTACTTTGTAAACAAATATAAGGATATATTACTACGAGTTAAAAAAAGCCGACGACAGCCAGGCTTAATTAACACGGGAGCTGTAAATTCAGCCCCAAGAGAAAGCTCCCTGCTCCAACCGGAGTTCTTACCCGCCCTGATGGTTTAGTTGTTACGGTCACGTTGTTGGTGATGAGGTCATGGGTTCGTTTATCTGCCATAGAGGCCGCTTCTTCATTAGGTCTGAATACAAAACGCTCGTGTACTTAGGTTGAGGCCGACGTCACGACAGTCAGGGTGCTCCGCAATGCCCCACTACAGTGTCTCTCATACCGAGCCCGTGTGATTCTGGACCTTGAACCTTATTTATTTGATTTAAACGAAAGTTGGCTGCACGAAATCTACGAGATAATACTCAGCAGTTCACAGTACAACACTCAAATATAGCCCCACACTCACTCAAAACCTCTAAAGCTATAAGCTTCTTGCATAGAATCTGAAAAAAGGTTTTCTGAAAATATCACAATTGCTCATACTGCTTTGCTTGCTCTTGACAGAATGGTATTTGAAGCATATCAGCGATATCTTAAGACACGCATTTGAATTCCTAGCGTACACACGCTCTTCCCTACGTACGGAAGACGACGCGTGCACGAGAGCCATTCTACTCACGGCAGCGCCATTTTTTGGTCATGATGCGGAGAAGCTCTGCACTACCCTCGGTCGGCACACCTACCCCTTCGCCACCATAAAGACGCAGTGCTGTGTCTCCAGCGCTCTTCTTCCTTTTCTACAAGCTAATATAAATGATTCAGCCGTATTTAATGAACCACTCGCTAAAAAAATTCGTTAACAAGAAGCAAGATTGAGAAGCTTCTCTTTTTCGTCCGATGGTAGGAGACGACAGACAGAGAAGAAAATGAAGCAGCTTCGCGCCACGCTCGGATTCCAAAAGCAAGATTTTTTGTTGTTTGGTTGATTGAAAAGAGTTGCCACTTAAATTGATTGCTTCAATCTGAGACCGCTGTCTCTCGAACAAGTGACGACACAACAGCGAAAGAAATGCTACCAACAGAGTGCCCGGCGCGGAATAAATTGCAGACTGCGCCGTGTCGCCATCAGTACAAGTGGGGAAGCTGTTCGTCGCCGTATAAAGAAGGGAACGCTATTATCAGCTGAGTTGGTGCTCCTGTATACCTCATTTAGAGGCGACAAGGCGAGCCCTGTTAAGGCAAAACATTTAAGCATTCAGTTTTAGCTTAAAATGAAACCAAACTTTCTAGAAGCATTTTAAAACCTTTATTGCACCGTTTGCGGTACAGTCGTCGCCACCCTTGTGTAGAGAGCGGGAACGGTGCCTGCCGGGACGCTCAGCAGCCATCCAGTGGCGCTTAACGGTAGTTGCTTGCCCCAAACATGCCCAGCAGCTACCGTTAGACGTAAGGCCAACAGCTAGCGTTAGACGTCGCTGGCTGCCTCGGAAAACCTGTTCATTTGGCCTAACAGGCATAATGAGAGGCATCTAATCCGAAGGAGTCCGAGGTCTGACAACTATAAAGGTCGGCGTTTCATAAAGTACTCAGACACAAGCATAGCGGCTACGCAACCAGACCCTTGTGTCCCATGTGCTCCTATTCGTTAAAAGAATGCAAAAACGACCCTGAAGTTGTCGGAGTATGCGCAAGCATACCGCCAACTTTAAGTTGGCCCACCCCATATTTCAAATCGTTCGCATCCCCAAGTACATGTCGGCCCGCCCCCAAACTTCAATTGGGCCACCTCCATATTTAAATTTGACCATGCCTAAATTTAACGTGTCCCTTCGCAAAATTTCACTTGGCTCAGTCCCAAATTTTGGTTGGCCCATGTCCCAACTGCATGTTGCCCCACCCTTAAATTTAGGTTAGCTCACCCCAAATTTCAATTGGCCCGCCTCCAAACTTCAAGTTGACCCACCCATGAATTCCAGTTGGCCGACCCCTACTATAAGCTTCGCCATTCACTTTCTTAGGGTCACTATGCATCTTAAATTGCTCTTTAGTGATTTTAAAGCTACAAATCATCTACTATTACATTATTCTAACGATTCAATGTTTTAACTTTGCAAACTACTCATTTTTGTGCTGATACATGGCATCCCAGTTTAGTAAGACAAAAGTAATTCCTGTCGCAACTACAGAAATTTCTGTTGTACAGAAGTTCCTGATGTTTCTGTAGTTGCGACTGACATTTCTGGCGTTACCGCAGAAATTCTGATGTCGCAACAAAATCATACTGTCGCGAAGACCAAGAGTTCTGACGTCGCAACGGAAACGTTCTGTCGCGACAACAAGAATTGTGAAGTCGTGACAACAGCTTTCTCTCATGACAGCGATCTGACGTTACGACAGAAATTCTGTCGTCGCAACAGAGAGATCCTGTCCCGACAACGAAGAGTTCTGAACTTGCAACAGAAATGTTCTGTTGCGACAGCAAGAGTTCTGAAGTAGCAACAACAGCTTTCTATCGTCACACCGACTCTGACGTTGCGACAGCAATTCTGACGTCGCAATAGAAACATCCGGTCGCGACGGTTAAGAGTTATGAAGTCGCAATAGAAACGTTCTATCGCGACAACAAGAGTTTATGAAGTCGCAACAACAATTTTCTATCACAACAGCGATTCTGACGTTGCAACAAGAACTATCTATCGGGTCTACATATTTTATGTCGTGGCGTTAGAAATGTGCCACTTTCTGTCGCAGCCACATAAGTTCTGATGCCACGACAGGAGCGCTTCCTGTCGCGATGTTTAAAATTGTATGTCAGTTTCGCATCGGCGGTGTACACTTTACTTTTCTCTGGCACGGTATTCAATCGTGCTTCTCTGAAGCAGCGAATGCTGATAGCGCCGACACCATTATTAAAGTCGACGTGGCCAATTGTTATAATTCTGCCGTTAAGACGAGACACCATCAACGCCCTAACGGCCTCCTCAAAATCGGCCGCTTATGAAAATCAAACAATGTGCGGGAATTCCTGCGTATCCGTTTTTTTTTTTATTTGGTAAGATGTGGTACACAGGCCTGTGGACTTACATGTGCTGTTACACTGACACATTAGTTCATTTCCCAGAAATATTGCACAAGCTTTTGCGAAGCGATGAATAAGTCTTGGGTTGTTCGACAAAGTTGCGCGAAAGGCTGTCTCGCTCGGGTCTCATTGATCTGGTAGAGCGCTGCCGTGAGAAGCCAGTATGCTGTCAGAATGAACAATCATCCACGAATGTTTACGTAGCTATTTTGCATTGAACACCCGAATTATATGTGGGCTAAAAAGTCTAAGGAGCGAGAAACAACTGTAGAAATTAGCAGAAAAAACCCTAACAGTGTCCCCGGTCACTATTGTCTATTTCTGAATATATTGTTACGTAGGAAGACACCGGCGAAAAGCTATTTACAGGTATATTTACAAGGCAATACGCTGCGCTTGGCCAAGAGGCAACAGCCCGCGCTAGCTTCTAATCGTCGTCGTCGTCTTCACACTGCTCGCCTTCCGTGATCGCACATATTGTGACGTAGCAATATTATGTATTATGGATCAGCATCATCATCATCAATATCAGCCTGGGTACGCCCACTGCATGGCAATGCCTTCTCCAATACTTCTTCAACTGCCCCGGTCATGTACTAATTGTCGCCATGTTGTCTCTGCAAACTTCTTAATCTCATCCGCACACCTAGAGAGAGAGAGAGAGAGAGAGAGAAAAACATTTATTGAATTATAAAATGGAATTCTCGCGGATCGAGGTCTTCTCTTCTTCACGCTGTCTTCTCGTCGAAGGGAAGCCTCTTCAGCACGGGTGGTCCCTCAGTCCAGGGCTCCACTGAGTTTGGCCGCGTCCCTAGCGTGCTCCACCATCCTTCTTTGGACGGCGAGTTCGCAGCTGACGAGCCGGCTCTCCCAATGCTCCGCACTCGGGGGTTTATGATCGCGGAATGCGTCGTTTCGTTCGCACTCCCAAGTTATGTGATAGAGTGTGGGTGTAGCGCCGCACCAGGGGCAGGTGTCCCTATACTGCGTTGGGAACATCTTGTTGAATATGAAAAGGTTGGGGAAGGTGTTTGTCTGGAGCCTACGCCAGCCCGTTGCTTCCTCCTTCGTCAGCGCTTTATGGGGCGGTGGGTACTTGAATCTAGTCCCCCTGTAGTGTTGCAGTAATTCCGAATAACTCTCACTGAGGATCCCGGCGTAACTAGCGCGGTACTCCTGCTGCTGCCCAGCCCGGAATCTATTAGCTCGAGCTAGACCGTCCGCCGCCTCGTTACCCCTTATGCCCTCGTGTCCAGGTATCCAGATCAGATTGTGTTTGATTTTCGCCTCCTCCGAGGTGTTACCCCCTCTGAGGATCCTAGGGGCAGTTTTGCATATTCTGCCCCTCATGTAGTTGCGACAAGTCTCTTTCGAGTCTGTGAGAATATTTAGCGATTTATTCTCCCTATATCCTTGCATCGCCGCCAGCGCCACGGCGATTTCCTCGGCTTCAGCTACGCTCCGTATCTCGGCCGAGACGCACGAGACAAGCTTTTCCTCCTTGTTCATTACTACCGCGATGGCCTTTGCCTCGCTTCCTAATAAACTTATGCTCGCGTCCGTGAAGAGAGTGTTTTCTTCTCTAGCCACTGTCGTTTCTATGTATTCGGTCCTAGCTTTCCTTCTGCCTTCGTGGAGCCTGGGATCCATGTTCTTCGGTATAGGCTTTACATTAAATGTTTTCCTAATTCCCGCCGGTACGTCCTCGTACCGGTCGACGTCTCCTATTTCGAAGCCCAGCCTACCGATCAGGTTTCGCCCCGTTAGTCTTCTCATTTGCGCTTTCCGCTGTGCTTCCGCCATTTCGACGAAGGTGTTGCTTACCCCTAGTTGCATCAGCTTTTCGTTGGAGGAGTTTCTCGGCAGGTGCAGCGCCGTCTTGTAGGCTTTCCTCAGGACCACTTCAATCTCTTCGTTGGTCGTTTTAGTCCTCACTTGGTAGGGTAGCGAGTACATGACTCTGCTGACGATCAGGCTGTTGACGAGCTTGAGAGTGTCTTCTTCTCTCATGCCGTGCCTCTTCTGGAAGACCCTGCTTATCATTCTGCTCACGTTCTCGGTCGACTTCTTGAGGAGGCCGATGGTGTGGTTGCACTTTCTGCTGCCTTGCAGCCAGATGCCGAGGACGCGTATCATGTTGCGTTCGGGGATGAGTTGTCCTTCGAGGCTGACCTCCAGTTTCGCCTTGGTGGGATGTCTGCCGACTCTTAGCAGTTCGGACTTTTCGGTGGAGCACCTGAGGCCCCTCTCCACGTAGTCTTCGACGCACTTGGCCGGATCTTGCAGCGCCGCTCGCTTTTCTTCCAAGGTTCCGCAGGTGGTCCAGACCGTGATGTCGTCCGCATACATCGCGTGCCGGATTCCCGGGATCTTTTCGAGTCTCTTCGCTAGGCCCAGCATCGCCACGTTAAACAGTACGGGCGAGATTACCGAGCCTTGGGGCGTACCTTTGCTAGGCGTTGCAAAGATACCGCTCCTCAGCTCGCCCAGGCCGACCGTCGCCGTTCTGCCCGAGAGGAAGTCCCTGACGTAGTCGTGGGTCTTCCTGCCGCAGTTCGTATTGTTGGGGCCCTCCATGATGGCCTCGTGGCTGACGTTGTCAAAGGCCCCTTTGACGTCGAGGGCCATGACGACGTTTTCGCCCTTTCTGGGCATTGTAGTCAGGACTTCCTTCTCGAGCTGCAGCAGAACGTCTTGCGTCGACAGGTTGGCCCTGAACCCAAACATCGAGTTTGGATAGTATCTTCCGTTTTCTAGGTGCCGCTGGATGCGCTTGGTGACGATTTTCTCGTAGAGTTTTCCTAGGCACGACGTCAGCGAGATGGGCCTCAGGTTCTCAATCTGGATTTTCTTTCCGGGCTTGGGGATCATTACGACGATGGCGTGCTTCCACTCCGCCGGAACTTTCCCTTCTTGCCACAGCGTGTTTAGGTACTTGACGAGCTGGTCTATCGCTCCGTCGCTCAGGTTGCGTATGAGGGAGTTCCGGACTCTGTCCGCTCCCGCCGCCGTGTTCTTGGTGGCCGATCTGATGACCTCGACGACCTCCTCCCTCGAGATGGGTCGGTCCATGTCCGGGTTGTCTTCGCCTCGGTACTCACCGCGGTATCCCTCCGGCTCTCCCGTTCCGTAGCATTTCTTCCGGACCTCCTCGAGCAGCTGCTCGTCGGTGCCTTGGAATAGGTGGATCAGCCTCTGGATCGAGTTGCTGCTCTCTCGCTTGCTTTTGCTGGGGTCCAGTAGGCCTCGGAGTATCTGCCACGTCCTGGCCGTGCTGAAGGTGCCGTTTAGCGAGTCGGTGAATTGCTGCCACCCCTGTCTGGCCAGTTGCGTCGCGTACTCCTCGGCCTTCTTGGTGATCTCCGCAATCTTCTTCTTTAGCTTCTTGTTCATTCTCTGCTTCTTCCAGCGCTTGGTGAGGCCGCGGCGTGCTTCCCATAGCCCCAGCAGCCGCTTGTCCACCTCCGGTGCCTGTTCTGTTCTGTCCACCTCGCGGGTGTAGAGCTCCTGCATTTGCTTCAACTGTTGGCTCCATTCTTCCGGGGAAGTGATGTCATTAACTCACGTTTGTTGCCTCAACCAATCTGCTCTTTTCTTATCCATTAACGTCACAAACATCATTCTTCTTTCCATAGCTCGTTGCGTAGTCCTCAATTTAAAGATAATAAGGTATAATGATACCGTAAAGCAACATCGATGTTCTAGCACTTCACGATGTACCTGCAGATGTTATGAACACTTTTACTCTTCTAGAGATGCGGGTTGAGGCGGTGGAGTTTCTGAAAGCGCATCTTGGCTCTTAAGATGCAAATGTAAACATCAACGGTGACAGATATTCTTACTGTTGACATAGCTAAAATGTATACTTAGAGACATGTTCGGCGTGGTGAAGCCGTGGAAGAAGAAGCCGTATGGAACGCATGTGCTCGAAAATGCTCTCTGCAGGAAACAGCGTATCGGCCGCAGGCCGAGGGTCGTCCATCCCGTTTTTGAACGAAGATGCAAGTTAAAAAATTGTCCTCCCGATCTAGCAACCGGTAACGATTTTTGAATTCTATTTTCCTTCATGCGGACTTGAGTGGCAGACCATACCGTGCTCCTGTCTTCCGAGACGCTCTGCTTGAAGTAGTGAATACTGCAGATATTGTAGGTGTCGGACAGTATCATTTGAGACATGTATGGATGGTTACTTGCGCTAGTACTGCGACAAAGTAGACTTTTGTCGCCTGTGGTGATCTCCGTATCAAAGGGCTCAAATGCATGGTGATAGATTCGGAGACTAAAAATATCAAGCTGAAATTACTATGGCTTCCACCCCACCTTGATCCACGACGCGTTGAAGAGGCGTTCCATGCCTGTGGTCAGATGAAATCGGTGGAGAGAGAAGTATGGAGATGCACTGGTATGGAACAGTTTCTGACAACAGACCAGGAGGTTTCCTTGGTGCTCAAGGATACTATCACCGTAAGCTCAATACCGCACATTATGTCTATTTATGGACACCAGTGCCTCGCACTTATCCCCGGTAGGCCTCCACTGTGCTTCGTTGCAAGCGTGTGGGACACGTTCGTTGACAATGCAGAACACCGAGATGCTTGCAGTGCCACCGATTTGGTTACTCAGCGGACGCCTGCGTGTCCACCTACGCCAATAAGCTTCGTTCTGGGCAATATAGCGCAGACGAGCCACAAGTGGACCATCTCATGTATTCTACAGAGGTAGTAGATGCCACCGGAGACTACAGGTGGCATTAGGGACAAAGACCAGGAGTCCCTCAAGCCAATGCTAAGCAGTCACAACAGCTCAAGTAACACTAGCGAAGCCGCAGGCGAGGATGACTCAGTTTGCCCACCTGGCCTAGCAAATTTTAAAGAAAAGCCTCCTGATGACAAGGAAGAACAAGAGGCGATGGACATAAGTCAGGCAAGGAAACGTCCGGCACCATGCAACGACGAAGCAACAGAAAGTGCAGTACAGGCGCCCGAGAAAGTGTCTCCTAGTGCTCAACGATCTTCCTCTCCTGGTGATAATTTTCCGCGCCGGTTTTATCAGCGTAGTCAGGAGAGTGCCACAAAGACCAAAGGAAGCAGGACCACAGATTTACCTGTGGCCAAGGGTGATGAAACACAAAAGCTTTAGACGAGCAAAATGGCTACCGCCTTCACCCTCCCCTTATGTGTAGCGACACTCAACGTGCGTGGGCTGAGCAATATGGGGAACCAGCGCTGGATAGGCGGCGCGTCGAAAAGAGCGCGTTGCACGCCGCCCTGGCGACGAAACGCGACATATTCAAGCCTCTCGACCAGACGACACGTCCGCGGCCGTTTCATAGTTCGCACATATGGTTCGCATGTTTCCGTTTTCGCGCCGCTTCAAGTGGACAGTTTTCGTAAAGAAGCTAGCGCCCTCAAGTGAAGAAATGACGAAAGAAGCTTTTTAAGCTTTATATATTTTTTACAGTGTGTCGCGGCGAGCACGTGCGTTTATTTAACGGTTGTGCCGTGTGCCGTTCCCATGCTTGTGTGGGAGCCTGCCTCGCAAATCTAGTAGCTACGGCGCCGGTCTTGCTGCGCTATGGTTTCGGAAGTATTAGCTGGCCTGAAGAGATTTCATACTTCTCTGGCTAGAGAAGAAATTGTGATGTTACTTGGCCACAGCAGTCAATGGAGAAAAAAGCTTTATCGCATCAGCAGACTCGGGCAAGCAAAGGTTTGAGTGCTAAATGTAGCCGGGGTTGTTACGGATCAAGCGATCCGTAACAACCCCGGCTACATTTAACACTAATTACATAAATTTACCGGATGCATAATAGCCTTGTCTTACCAGTACTCACCTACTGGAGTACTGGAGGCTTACGAAACCTGGAGGCTTACGAAAAGGGTTCTACTCAAATTGAGGACGACGCAACGAGCTATGGAAAGAAGAATGATAGGTGTAACGTTAAGGGCTAAGAAAAGAGCAGATAGGGTGAGGGAACAAACGCGAGTTAATGACATCTTAGTGGAAATGAAGAAAAATAAATGGGCATGCGCAGGACATGTAATGAGGAGGGAAGATAACCGATGGTCATTAAGGGTTACGGACTGGATCCCAAGGGAAGGGAAGCGTAGCAGGGGGCGGCAGAAAGTTAGGTGGGCGGATGAGATTAAGAAGTTTGCAGGCATGGCATGGCCACAATTAGTACATGACTGGGGTTGTTGGAGAAGTATGGGAGAGGCCTTTGCCCTGCAGTGGGCGTAACCAGGCTGATGATGATGATGATGACCGGATGCATCTCACTGCCGAGTCCTCATCCGCATGCGCATTTTTAAAAACACATAGGCGGCTTAGTCGCGCGTGCGCCGGCAGTATGCGCACACAACTCGTATTACAAGGCAGCTTCCCTGCCACATAACTCCTGGCAATGAAGGGAAACTATTTACCTTTCGTATCGTTCGCTCGGTGTGGCGGCATTGGAAGGAGCTTTGTATTGCGAAGGAAAAATGGTTGGTACACATGCCGGATGGTCCACGCTATTGCTCATTTTGTTTCCGACGAAATGCCGACTGCAGATTCGGCTGTTTGGCACTGGCTGCCACGGCTGACCGTCTTCACTATCGAATAAACGAAGCACACACGCGAAATTCGATTTAGAAACCCGCCCGACACCGCTTGACAGGGCGACAAGACCGGAACTTACTCCGCTCGCCTGACTGCTTGGATGCAACGCCGCCTCCGTTCTTGTTCGTACGGTTTAGATGGAAAAATGCAGAAGGATACATCCTCCCTCATTCCGACGTAGTTGTGACACTTGTATACGCAACAGTACCGTCGGCGTCCTTTTGTTTTCCTTCGACTTTCAGCGCACCCTACGCCGCTACCAGAGCAATTTTCGTCCGCGGGAGCGGCTGCATTGTGCACGTTCTGACCGCCAGGGTGGCGCTGCAGGCGTCATGAAAACTCCAGCGCTGTTTAGCCATAAGGCGTCAGCAGTAATTAGTATACGTGCTTAGGCAGCATGAAGTTGATGTTGGTGCAGTGCAAGAGACAAAGATATCGTCTGCTGGTGATGTCAACCTTGCGCTGCAAACTTTTCAACCAGATTACGAGGTGTGTATTAGCCAAGCTAGTGGTGCTTCCGCTGGATGCTTTTTGTTAGTCAGAAAGCAGTTCAATCATTCTTCATTGTCGCTACGTCTTGATGGGGGAGGCCGCCTTATATGCGGTGACCTCTCTTTTCGTTCCCGTAATTGGCGGTTTATTTGCGTTTATGCTCCCTCAAAAGTGAGTGACAGGAAGGCTTTCTCCCTCTCACTTGCTCCGCTCCTAGATACTGACAGAGATTTGGTACTGTTGGGGGACTTCAATTGTGTTTGTCATTTCAGAGATCACTCATACCTAACTAATCCTTATGATGCAAGTGTTACTTTCCTGCATCAATTAACGGACGTGGGAGCCTAATAGACGTGGGAGCCTACACACCTTCTTGGGTGCGGTTCACGCAGTTTCAAGGCGTCTCGCATGCTCGACTTGATCGTGTGTATGTTTCAACGAATCTCTGGTCTCACATTCACAACTACGCGGTGAAGCTTGTATTTTTCACAGACCACTGTTCAGTAGCTGTTTCTTGGGGTCCCCGAGAGTTTCGCAAGTTTGCTCCAAACTGGGAACTGTGGAACCTAATACACAACCTTTACGAGAGGAAAGTTTTGTAAACAAAGTGAAAAAAATTATTACTAGAAATCACACAATGTCAACAGCTTCCATTGTTTGCTCACTGGGAAATGTTCAAAAATAGAGTAAAAAATGCGGCTTTTGTCATTTTATGTGAGCTGTCTCAAAGAGAACAAAAAGCTGAAAAGCATGACCTTTATGATCTACTTTACAAGCTGCACGCTTTCCAAAGCAAGTAACCAGGGTTGTGTAGTGATGAAATAAATACAGTTCCCGCACAAATACAGAAATATGAGACCGAAGTGTACAAAGGAGCAATGGTGCGTTCACGCACAACTCGCTTCACAGAGGAGCAGCCCACAAAAAGATCTCTCGGTGCTGAAAAGCGATACACGCTTTCCAAGCAAATATTGGAAATTGAGTCTGGTAGATCTATATACACAGAAACGTCCCAAATAATAACCCTATTTGAAGCTCATTATAAAGATCTTTTCACTGCAGTTAAGTCGCAGAATGGATACGAAGAAAAAGCTGATCAGTCTATTTCGCTTATGCCACACTTAGAAGATGATCGACTCAGCGCTGATGGGCCAATAACTCGAGAAGAAATAAATTTTGCCGTCGAAAAACTGCAGAAAAACAAAACGCCTGGCCCTGAGGGCCTTAATGCTGAATTTTATATAAAATTTTAGGAATTCCTGCGTCCTTTTCTTCAGCGGCTTTTTGAGGAAGCTTATCGATATGGTGAGCTTCCTTCATCTTTCTATCAGGTCCACACAATCTTAATACCAAAGAGCACTGACAATGAAGTAATAAAGAGGGTAAACGGATATAGGCCGATATCGTTATGTAGCATCGATGACAAAATATTTGCAAAAGTACTGACAAATAGGTTGCAGACAGTCATTACTAAATTAGTAGGTGACCATCAAACATGCAGAATTCGAGGCTCTTCTATACAGACAAATGTCCATATCACACGTTCAGTCCTTGAGTGCATAGAGGGTAGTACGGATCAAGCAGCTCTCCTCCAGATTGGCCTCGCCAAAGCCTTTGATAAGGTTCAGCACGATTTTTTGTTCCAGCTACTGCGACATCTTTAGTTAGGCGATGTATTATACTATGGCATAACACTTTGTTATAAACATTGAACTACAAAGTTAATTGTGAACCTTACACTCTCAGATATAATAGAAGTACATCCATCCGTTCGTCAGGGTTGTCCGCTCTCGCCTTTACTCTTCGCCACATACGCAGAACCGCTTTGCTTAAGCGTGCTTTGCGACTCGAGTATTAAAGGATACAGGTATGCCGATGAGGAAATTAAAGTGCTAGCTTATGCAGATGACGTTGCCTTCATTTGCATCGACAAGCCAAGCATTACCAAGGCAATAAACGCTACCCTGCGTTTCTGTGAGACCGCAGGAGCTAGTGTAAATTTCGACAAAAGTAGAGGCTTTTGGCTAGGCATGTGGGTGCTCACTCCCTCTGTATTTGCGAATATTCATTCGAATCAGTCTCCGTTGCGATATCTTGGTGTGCCTCTCGATAACTTCCGCTATAGTCAACCTCATTGGACGTCCACGATAACCACTATCCGTCGAAAGGTGACAACCTGGCAGGGACGTGATCTCTCCATTTTTGCGAGAGCTAAAGCATGCAAAACATTTCTCGCTTCTAAGCTTCTTTACGTTATGGAGGTCTTGCACTGCTCACCTGTCTATGTTCAAGGATTTCATAGAGTATTTGCATGCTTTATTTACCATTCATTATGGGAAGCCATGAGACGGGACAAACTTTTTCTTGCACTTGAAAGGGAGGCGTGGGTCTTGTGCAGTTGTTTGTGCGACAATTGGTCATGCACTTATTTTACCTTAAAAATATCCGTCGTCCATTCCTTCTCGCAGTTAATCGAGCACGTTTTGAGTGACACCTCCCTTTTCTTTTTGTCACGACAAACTTTGCTCAAGAACTACCATTATGGGGCTTCCTAAAAGAACTTGTCGACACTATTTTAATCTTAAAAGCCAGATTCACCATTGAATATTTGTTTACCGTTAATCGCACGTCGCTAAATGTAGCACTTATAGATAACCTTTCTCTGAAGCTCTGTACCGAAAGCCGTATCTGTCCCTATTTGGTCAACATGTTCTTTGCCGTGTCCGTAAAATGTGCATTGCGCCAGCAGTGAAAACGTTTTTCTTTAAGCTGCACACCTCCACACTGCCAGGTAAAACATGACTTGAGGAAAAAGGACTGTAGGTACCCAGGAATACAAATTGTAGAGTTTGCAATCAGCCCGAGACAATAGAGCATTGCTTTATGCTTTGTCGTGACGCATTTCATTTTTGGGACATTTTACAAAGCACTATCAAAAAAGACTTTCTTCGCACACATTATGGTATCCGCTTCCTTCTTTTCAAAAAGACAGCAAGTAATACACCATATGATTTCTTTCTGTTATTAGGACTTTATTCATTATGGAGAAGTCGAGTGATCGACAGACATGCCCAGCCACCTCGCTCGACAAGGTCTATCTTCCGAGAGGCGGCTGCTCAAGTACGTACTGTGGTGGCTACATATGATCCCGTACCTGAATGGATTTCGCATTTGGACGCTTGTGTTTGTTTGCCAGAATTTTGAACTGTCATTGGACTGCATACTATATGTGAATCTGTTTCTCATGCATGTTCATGTCTAACTGTATTGGTTTGACACTACTGATAATTCCATGCAATAATACAAAAAAGTTCGGCGTGCTGCAGTGGTAAGATGTTGGTCTCGGTATCATCAGGTCCGAAGTTCAAATCCCCGGCGGGGAAGTATTTTTGCTTTTATATTACTCTTTTTTCCACTGACAAATTTACATAGCCTTAAAGAGGTCCCTGACAATTTTCAATTAACTATTGACCAAGAACTACAGAACATTCGACTACAGGACGTCACACTACATAAAACAGAACTACAGACAACAGAAACAACGTCCGCAAATACAACAGACTGAAATTTCTTGTGTTTTTCAAGTGGGATTACACTTTAGGCGTGACCGGACTGGGTTTACGTATTATTAAATATATAACCTGAGGAAAGTAAGCCATTGAGCATGTTCACCCTGTGTTAACGTCACTGATCAGATAGATATTACATGGGTATAGTCATAGCATACCGACGTGATTCCTTTTCCGTGCATGACTGAACAATGACCCATTACACCGTGCTACTGCTGCCACAAGTATTGTCAGAGGTCTGCACGGTGCCGCTAGAGAAGGTCAATGATAAATGGAAGGGAAGCTCTGAGGCTCATTGGTTACCCAGAAACATCGGAAATAAGGTTAAAGCTTTTTATTTTGGAGATCCTATTTTTATATCCTAAGACCTTGTGAGGCACGAATGTTCGGAGATTTTTAGCTCATATATCTAACGACGCGTAACTACAAAGAAGACTTCTGTGAAAAAATAATCTGACAAGCATTGAAATCGGGATTGTTGTTACTAACCAATTACTGTTGACAAAACACCAACGAATAAAACAAGACATGCACTGTATTCCGTCCTTCGTTCGTGTTTGGATTAGTTTGCGCAGTCAAAACTTATGCATATATATAGTGGTCCTTTTTCAACACCAAGGGAAGCATAATGAAAAAAACGAAGCACAAGGAAAGTCACGGGCACATTTTTGAGCCGTACGATAAACAGCGCTTGTAGAAGGTGAAACAATCAGCTGCGAATGTGGCATTGGATACAAGCAATGGAACTGAAAATTATAATAACGTATTAGCAACAACAAATGTTCGTGTGGGAATATTCGAATATCCAGCTAACCAATTATTTCAACTGGACGTCAAGATTATTGAGTACTTGAAATTCGTATAATACTATACCTGTTGTCGAACCGGATTCACTTCGCGATATCCATCAAACCGGCTATCTGGTTGGACGGATATTTGCGAGCAACTGGGCATCACCGCATAGCTTTTGCGATTCCCGTTCATTCGATATCCATGTCGGCATGGTTGGTAATTACCCATGGGCTGGCTAAACTTACGTGATGTCATGTGACTTTACTTTCGTGGTCTGATTTGCCCGAAGTGCGTACCATCGGAAACCTTGTTTGAAGCCCGACCGTTTGACATCCATGGCAGTATGGTTGGGCATCCCTCATGGGCTGGCGAAAGATACGTTAGGTCACGTGACGCCCTTTCTCAGGTGATTGGCCTTTCAACTCGTGCGAACTATTGCGAATCCCTTTCGTTTAATATCCATGTCGGCGTGGTCGGTAATTACCCATGATATGGCTAAAATTACGTGATATCGCGTAACTCTTTTTCGCCTTGTCAGAAGTGCGCGAAAGGCGTACCATCGCAAAGCTTGTTCGAAGCTCGATCGTTTGATATCCATGTTAGTATGTTTGGTAATTACGCATAAGCCGGCGAAGGATACGTGAATACACGTGACACCCTTTTCCACGTGATTTCACGTTTGGCTCATGGATACAACTGCATCGCTCTTTCGATTCCTGTTCGTGCGATATCCTTGTCGGCATGGTTGGTATTTATTTACCCATAGACTGGCCATAGTTACGTGATGTGACGTGACTCTTTTCCACGTGGTCTGAATTCCGCGAAGTGCGTACCAATGGAAACTTTTTTCGAAGCCCAATCGTTTGATATCCATGCCTCAATGAATGGCAATTACCCACGGGCTGGCAAAAGTTACGTGATATCACTGGACTCTTTTCTGCGCGGTCTGTAGTGCGCGAAGTGCGAACCATCGGAAACCTCGTTCGAAACCCAATTTTTCATATGCATGCCAGTACGGTTGCGAATACGCGTGGGCTGGCCAAAGATACTTGAAGTCACGTGACGCCCTTTGTTACGTGATTTGACGTTCGACTCGTGGGTACCACCGCATAGCTTTTGCGATTCCCGCTCATTCGATATCCATGTCGCCATGCTTGCTAATTACCTATGGGTTGGTTAAAGTTACGCGATGTCACGTGACTCTTTTCCAGGTGGTCTGAACTGCGCGAAGTGTGTACCATTGGAAACCTTGTTCGGAACCCGATCGTTTGACATCGACGTCAGTATGATTGGGAATCTCGCATTGCCTGGCTAAACATATGTGAGGTAACGTGACGCCCTTTCTCATGCGATTTGATCTTCGACTCGTGTGGACTATCGCATAGCGTTTGCGATTCCCGTTCCTTCAATATCCATGTCGGCATGGTTTCTAATTAGCCATGGTCTGGCTAAAGTTACGTAATGTCACGTGACTCTTTCTCACGTGGTCTGAAGTGCGCGAAACGCGCATCATCGGAAACCTTGTTCGAAGCCCGATCGTTTGATATCCATGTCAGTATATTTGGGAATCACGCATCGGCCGGCGAAAGATACGCGTGGTCACGTGACACCTTTTCCCACCTCATTTGGCCTTAACTAAGTGTACACCATCTGATAGCTTTTTGCGATTCCCGTTCGTACGATATCCGTTTCGGCATGGTTGGCAATTACCCATGGGCTGGCTAAAGGTACGTGATGCCATGTGACTATTTTTTTCGTGATCTGATTTGCCCGAAGTGCGTACCATAGGAAACTTTTTTTGAAGCACGATCGTTTGGCATCCATGGCAGTATGGTTGGAAATCCCGCATGGGCCAGAGAAAGATAAGTGCGGTAGCGTGACGCCCTTTCTGACGTGATTTGACGTTCGATACGTCTGCACTATCGCATAGTTTTTGCGATTCCCGTTCGTTCGATATCCATGTCGGCATGCTTGGTAATTACCAATGGTCTGGCTGAAATTAAGTTATGTCACTTGACTATTTTCCACGTGGTCTGAACTGCGTGAAGTGCCTAGCATCGAAAACCTTGTTCGAAGCACGATCGTTTGGCATCCATGTCAGTATGGTTGGGAATTTCGCATGGGCTGGCCAAGGATACGTGAGGTCACGTGACGCCCATTCTCAAGTGATTTGACCTTCGACTCGTGTGGACTACCGCATAGCTTTTGCGATTCCTGTTCGTTCGTTATCCATGTCGGCATGGTTTATAATTACCCATGGTCTGGCTAATGTTACATGATGTCACGTGACTCTTTTCTACGGAGTCTGAAGAGCGCGAAAGGCATATCATAGGAAACCTTGCGTGAAGCCCGATCGTTTGATACCCATATCAGTATGGTTGGGAGCCACGCATGGGCTACTACGACAAAAACGGCACCAGCTACAACGGCAACAACGACACGGCCGGCCGACGGCGGTGGCGTCCGCCTTCTCCATAGCAGTCGTAGATACAAAGGGAACGATCCGAGTCACGGCATCAGCGAGGCTGCCGTCGGCCGAAGCAGCGGAAGAGATGGCCATAGCCGTCGCGGTAGTCCCCGGAGGTGCAGAGGATAACCTGGTCATCAGCGACTCTAAATCAGCGATTCGGAGCTACACCAAAGGTTGGGTGTCCGCGGATGTGGCGCATGCTCAACGCCCGGACTGGGGACTTCGGATCCGGCACGATTACAAACAAGTCCCTCAAGTGGTTCCCCGCGCACGTCGTGGAGCTAGGCAGTAACAACAATAGCCACGACAATAATGACAACAATGCTAACGGCCGAAGACGCACCGAAACTCCACCAGCCACAACGAGCGCGCCCACCTCGTCGCGAGGCAGCTTACCCGCCGCGACGCGGTCACCCAGAGGGCAGCCGCTGCCGTTGTTGTGTGCGACCCCAGCGGAGGAGTGACAGTGACGGCGGCGGCCACCCCGTCTGGCGCGCTCGCTGTCGTTACCAACACAACACAAATCGCGGCGGACAGAGCTGGAAATCACGCGGACGCCGAGTGCGATGTCAAGGAGCTTCCGGAAACTTACAGAGAGGTGCTTGGTGACTATAGGAAAGAACAAAGAAAATATCAACAATCCCAAGGGCGCCTAGACAGGTCCCAGGCGGTCGACCTGAGACGGTTGCAGACGGGCACGTTCACCAACCCCTACCACCTGCACCGCCTGTGGCCTGCGCTGCACGCGTCGCCCGGCTGCCCGTGGTGCGAGCACGAACGGGCCGATATGGCCCATGTGCTTTGGGAATGCCAACGCCATGAGGAAGAAGGACAAGAAGGAAGGGGAAGACAACAGCAGGACCCTCTGAAGCGGGGCGCCTCGCTGAGAGATGGCTAGCCGCCCTCCTCAGCGAGGCATCCCAAGACCAGGAGTGGGCCGTCCAGCGGGCCAGGGCCGTTGCAGAGGATCTCGAAAGATTTTCCCCGGGCGATGGACCCCTGGCAGCCTAGCCCCGGGAACCAACATCAATAACCGTTGGAGAAATAAACTTTATTCCTATCCTGTCTTATCCTCACGCATGGGCCGGCGAAAGATGCGTGAGGTCACGTGACACCTTTTACCACACCCCTCTCACGGTGTTTGTGAATCACGTGTACGCTTTCCAAAGTTATGCAAGGTCTCGTGACATCCTACGCCACGTGGTCTAGATACTATCACAGAGTTCCTTCGAAGCCCGATCCTTTGATATCCATGTCAATAGGTTTGTGAATCAAGAATATGCTGGCGAATTTTACGTGATATCCCGTGACACCTTCTTGCATGTGATCTGACGTTCGCTCCGTGGTTATAGTCGCAGAGATTGTTCGAAGCTCTTTCGTTTCATATACTTGTCAACAGCGTTTGTGGAAAACAAAATGACGAGATAACACGGGACGCTCTTTTCAGCCTGCTTTATCAGCTTCGCAAATCAACGGATTGTTGCTGGATGCCTCTTTGGTTCAATGCACGTCAGCAAAGCCATCAGGAGCCTGGAAGCCAAGTATCTGCCGGACACGCCAACGGAAATCCATCCGCCCTACGGGGCGCTGCCCAACGCGTGGCTCGACCGAGACATTACCATATCAGAGGTACGGGTAGCGCTGCACGAGCTCAACACCCGCTCAGCAGCCGGCCCCGATCTCGTTACCAACAAGATGCTACGCAACCTGGACGATGCTTTCATAGAGGCCCTGACCCATTACTTCAATAAATGCTGGCATTCGGGCAAGCTCCCCCGACAGTGGAAAACAGCAAGAACGATACTGATTCCGAAACCTGGCAAACCATCGGCAACCTGCGTCCCATCTCCCTGACGTCCTGCGTGGGCAGGGTGCTGGAGCGCGTGGCCGCCAACCGGTGGCAGGAATACCTAGAGAAGGAAGGCCTCTATCCTGACACGATGATTGGCTTCCGGCGCAGACTCAGCACTCAAGATGCCATGGTACAACTCAAACAAGAAATCATCGACAACAAGACACAAGACAGCAAAGTAATTCTGGGTCTCGATTTACAAAGTGCATTCGACAAAGTCAAACACTCAGCCATATTAGCACAAGTATCAAGACTCAACATGGGGGTAACGAGCTACAATTATCTTAAAGACTTCTTGACCAACCGCACGGTGAACTGCGCGCCGGAGACCTAAAGCTCCCCGAACACAAGCTTGGCAGTAGGGGTTCAGTCCGCAGGGTTCAGTCATCTCGCCATTGCTCTTTAACCTCGTCATGATCGGGGTAGCGATGACAGCAGCGGGTACCGGCGTCCGACATACGATCTACGCCGACGGCATTACCCTGCAGGCGGCCGACGGCACCGACGCCAGCATCGAGCAACAGCTGCAAGCGGCAGTTACCGCCATCGAGCAGCACCTTGACGACACAGGCCTAATGTGCTCGCCCGCCAAATCCGAGCTGTTCGTCCTCACACCGCTTCGACCAGGACGGAAGCGCGCTCCCCTTCGGGAGTGTGACCACATCAAGATTGTGACTACATCGGGGCAACGCATCGCCCAAGTTCCCAAGATCAGGATCCTCGGCCTGCTGCTCAACAAGAGCGGCCGCAACAACGAGACCATCAACAAGCTTCCCACCAAGGCAATGGACGCCATCCGGCTCATACACCGAGTCTCCACACGACGGGCGGGCATGCGTGAAGACAGTCTCGTGCGCCTTGTCCAGTCGTTCGTGATCAGTCACATCGCCTACGTTGCGACCTACCTCGAATGGCACGTCACTGACAGGACCAAGATCAACACGCTGATCAGACGGGCTTACAAGACGGCGCTGGGTTTAGTGGAGACCACGAGTACGGCTCGGCTCCTGCAGCTCGGCGTCCATAACACCCTTGAAGAAATAGCCGAGGCGCCGCTCACCGCGCAATTCGAGCGCCTCTCTACCACCAAGACGGGCCGCAGTATACTAACGTCCCTGGGTTACAACCCCAAGCTCCCAGCTGGCAACCGTGCGTGATCACAGATGAAGCGCGGGCCCACATTTACGTGGACCCCATCCCGAAGAACATGCACCCAGAGTACAACCAAGAACGGCGGCAGGCGCGGGCCAAGGCTCTCACCGAACGACACGCCAAAGACCCGCACGCCCGGTACGTGGACGCAGCGAAATACAAGAGGGGACGCTTCGCGGCAGTGGTCGTTGCGGCGGCTACCGGCACCAAGACAACGGCAGCGAGCGTGCGGTGTACGAACGCCAAAGACGCTGAGGAGGTTGCCATCGCTCTGGCGATCACCGAGGCTGAGTGTCGCATCGTGGTCAGTGACTTGAGGAATGCCGTGCGCAACTTTGCCAAGGGGCGAATATGCGCGCCGGCGGCCACCATCATCGGCAAGCTCCAACTTCAAGACCGCGGCAGCACCGTCCGTATTAAGTGGTTCCCGGCGCAGGCCGGCGAGTGTTCATCCTCACCGGACCACAACGAGACGGCCAATTCGGCGGCGCGAGCGGTTCCCTTCCGCGCCCCCGAGAGTGACCGTTCCGTGTGGTGGTTCGAAACCAAGGACAGATTGACGAGTTATGCCGAAGTAACCAAGTTTTACCGCTTAGCTCGACGGGCAATGCCGCCTCCCCACCGGGCACTCAGTCAGGACGAGGCCGTATTCCTAAGGCAAATACAGACCGCGTCACTCGTCGCCCCCGTAATGCTGCACGTGCTTCACCCAGAGCTCTATCCGAGTGAGCTGTCCGGTGTTTGTGCAGCGTGTCCGGCGGACCAATGGCACATCATGTGGGACTGTGCCAGGTTCCCGACGGCAGCTACCTCCAGAACTTGGCGCCCGAGCTTCAAGCTGCACTGCAGTCTGCAGACAAGGACTCAAAACTATGGGCAGTCCAGCAGGCACGGGGTGCGCTCGAAAAGCACAAGGCTCATGACCCACTATAAACGGGCCCAACTGGGGTAGTGCAGAGTAGGGTATAACCCCGGGTCGACGCTTGGCCGGTGTCACGACGCGTTAAACCGTCATTTGCCGCTACTTTATTAAAGTTATCCCTATCCTATCCTAAAGCCATGAAATGACTAGGTTTTCGGTGACCTGTTCATTGCAGTAATTATGATGTCAATAACAGTCCGTTATGTCGATGATGAGTCGCGCGGGAAACGCATTTCTTGTCCCATGATAACGCTTATGAAGAAAGCTCTTCTGTTATGTTTGTTCAGCGCAAAATTTTTAAATTTAGTCATTATTTTCAACTTCCTAGAACACGTCCGCAAAGGCAGCTTTGGATTAAGTTCGCCGGCGTTTGTGTAAAATAGGCGGCGCGAGATTATTTCACCCGGGGATGAACTTGTTGCAGGTGGATTAAATTGAGTGACGCTCGGGCTAACATACCTGGCGCTTGGATTGCTTTGAGCGGGAAAACCTATAATGCAATTTTAGAAAGCACAGCTACTGTGAAAGATAAAAGAAAAGTTAGCGAAGTTAGCCGGACATGATGCACGAGCGGTTGCAAAACGGACCGCGAATCTTAGAATGCGAGACAGAAACAGAGCTAATTTGGGCACAAGTGCAGAAGAACAAATATCAGGATATCCGAATATCCGGCTATCCGAATATCCGGTTACTGTTAACAGAATAACGTACCGAATAACCGATAACTCCAGTTATCCAGTTTTAAAATTCGATTAACCGAAGAATCGAATAACCGGTTAACAGGTTATTCCGGAAAACCGATTTGGTGTTGGAGCACTAGATCACACCGTTCAAGCTCATTCGCTGAAGGAACCCAGCGATGACTGTCGACGCCATGCTGCCACACGCCATTGACGAATATAATTTCAGCATCGCCACCTATCTAGAGCGCGCCAAAGAAGCCCTACGGCTCGTCCGCCTCCGCATCAGGAACCAGCAAAGGAGCGACAGCCGGCACATAACCTGCGACGACAATGCAGGTATTACCAGCCCGGCGACGGTGTTTGGGTTAGGACCCCAGCACGTCGGCGATGTCATAGCGCCAGATTTTGCGACGCTATTTTGCACCCCAAAAGATAATCCGATGTACTGGTGCACTAGACTGAGGTCGTGCCATAGGTATCTCAAAAGCACAGTGGCACCATTCACTAGGCCTTAAGCCCAACAGCACTAATGAACCCTCAAACTTTGGTTCTCTTTTGGTTATTTATCTGTACAACGTTAAATTTCGTTTTATGCTCTCGTGTTTGTAGCGACGGGAAGAATTATTGTAAGAGGGAGCATGGACACCTGCACTCCTTAATTCTTTTTACCTGGGAGGCAACTTATCGTGAGCGCAAGACTCGCTTGCACGATTTCGAACTTACTCGAACGTTATCGTTGATTCTATCTTTAGTCTGTTTGTAGTATAAGGACGATGAATTTTAAGGGGGAGCATGAACACATTCGCTCCTTTATTCTTTTCTCCTGGGCGCCATTTCACTAGGAAACAAACTTATCGTGAGCGCAAGCCCCGCTTGCAGGATTTTGTACTTACTCGAATGTTATCGTTGATTCCATTTTTAGTGCGTTCGTAGCATCGGGACGATGAATAATAAAGGGGTAGCATGGACACGTGCGCTCCTTTACTATTTTCTCCGGGGCGGAACTTAGCTCGGAAGCAAACTTATCGTGAGCGCAAAACCCGCTTGCACGATTTCGAACTTACCCGAATGTTATCGTTGAGTCTATCTTTAGTGTGTTTGTAGCATCGGGACGATGATTTTAAAGGGGAGAATGGACACATACACTCCTTGATTCTTTTCTACTGGGTAGCATTTCACTCGGAAACAAGCTTATCGTGAGCGCAAAACCCGCTTGCACGATTTCGAACTTACCCGAATGTTATCGTTGAGTCTATCTTTAGTGTGTTTGTAGCATCGGGACGATGATTTTAAAGGGGAGAATGGACACATACACTCCTTGATTCTTTTCTACTGGGTAGCATTGCACTCGGAAACAAACTTATCGCGAGCGCAAGACCCGCTTGCACAATTTCGAACTAACACGAATGTTAGCGTTGATTTCATCCTTAGTGCATTCGTAGCATCGGGACGATTATTTTAAGGAGGAGCATGGACACTTGGACTCCTTTATTTTATTTACCTGGGCGGCATTTCATCGGAAACAAACTTATCGTGAGTGCAAGACTCGCATGCACAATGTCGAACTTACACGAATATTATCGTTGATTCTATCTTTAGTCTGTTTGTAGCATCAGGACGATGAATTTTAAGGCGGAGCATGAACACGTGCGCTCCTTTATTCTTTTCTCCTGGGCGGCATTTCACTCGGAAATAAATTATCGTGAGCGCAAGACCCACTTGCACGATTTCGAACTTACTCGAATGTTATCGTTGATTCTATCTTTATTGTATGTTCTCGCCCAAGCTTCGATAATCAAATTTTATGCGCGACAAGATTGCATAGTATTTTCTGGAAGGCACGCGGGCACCAGCGATTGGCCTTGAACTTTGGATGAGTCATGTGCAAAAGCCAATGTCCTTGATCCGCCCATCAGATTTTCAACCATCGCCGACAGCGTTCGTCGCTATCTTTGTACTGCAAAGTAACTTGTTTTGCTGCACACAAGTTCTCCCAAAGATAGCTAAATTTGTGTCTCACAGGTTTGTCAATGCGTCATTTTGCGCCATCCCTACTACGTGACAATGTAAATAAATGGATGAGTGCCTGTCTTCTAGGGAGGTGGCAATTAGTTCTGGTTTTTCGTCACTCTCCTGACACGTTTGTGGCATGTGGACTCTGATGTCACGTGCCTTATGGAAGTGTATATGGTCTGTATAGTTTTTAAATTATGGTAATGATTTTTAGACTTGATTCAATTATTGTGTTTGCATTAGGCTCTGTTGTTACAAAATATGTGCTCCAACTGATCTATTGTTATTACAAGAAAGAATAGAAGCCCTTCAACACTGGTGCACTCGTTGGGACAGGGAATAAATGCACACAATGGCGTGCTTCTGCAGGTTATGAGAAAGAAAACCGTGGAATGTTTGCTTACTCAATTAGATGTACATAAAGAAAGCATCGGTGAGTTACATAGAAAAACAAATCTGCTTCTCTCATATATAGGCTATTTATACCTTTCCGCTTCGAAGTTTCTCAAAGGGAAGTTTAAGACTGCACTTCCTACTGGGAAAGTTCTATCTTACAATACTCTCGTCATTACCATGTAGGACAACGCATGAGCCGGCTCCAGGCGTTTCTGTTAGTGTGCTTGCTTCGTGGTGAGACCAAGAATTGCTGAGACATCGCGAACGGACAGAGCAGTGTTAGTGTCTTTCGTCCGCACGTACCAGCTCACCTCGAATTATCAAACACTCCTCCTGGTGATACGCACACAAGCACGGAAACACACAAGTAGCAACTCAGCTGCACTTGCTCTATACAGGACTAGAAATTGAAGATCACAACAAAGGCCAAACTACACGCACGCGTGCTGGTGCGTGAAAGCTTGCGCTGACGCGCCTCACGTATGCCTAGATGAAGCAGAACAGATCGTACTCGTTGAAGCGAGGCGCGATCACAGATATCTAATCTGCACACACGCTCAGGAGTAGCGTTGTCCAACATGGCGGCACCCATGACTCACGCTTAAGCATGAATTCTCATGATGAGTACGTTCACACTCCCATTGATCACCAGAACCTGTTGAAATGCGCGTTCGCTTTCTCTAAACTCACCTGAAACGTTAGATATGAGCGTACAGCGTGTCTAATTTCAGAGATCGTTCGGCTATTCCAGCGCCCGCAAGCCTGACGAGGTGCGTTCGCGTAGCAGGAACTGGATTATGATGACTAGAGAAGCAGGTGTGTCGAGCGACCCATAGAGAAAGACATACATGACCGATCCGCTTAGAGCGTAGTTCGTCTATTCTCCGCATCATCATGACGCAAAAGTGGCGCTCGCTCAGTAGAACGGTTCAAAGCGGCGCTTGTCGTCTGGTACTTGTGCCAGACGGCACGCAACAAATAAAGCACACAGAGTAACAAACTATCATCTGTAGCCGTCACTATGGACATTGACGAGATACAGGTCTCTGTTATTGTGTGTTTGCAAGCCGCTCAGATATCTTGAACCCTCTACGACGAAAAGGTGAACGACATGATTAGCGGAAGTTCATCTCCCATGACGAATAAGCGGAGCCCGCACCAAATATTGGCGGTATTTCTGCTTCAGAAAAGATTAACAAGCACACTGATTTCTTTGTCCGGAGCTATAAATCACGGCGCCTAAAGCAGCATTGATCTCAGCCCTGTAAAGAGATGCAGCAGACACACTTGTGGGCGAAAGACGCTTTTAGGAACAATTTCACAGGCACGATTTCAGTCATGTTTTGGACTAACAAATGTTTACAAAGGGACAGTAATATGGTGTTTGCATTTACGTCTACAATATGATGCTTGAAAAAATAAGGCAGAAATCTCCTTGGGATCGTGATCGCACAACGTGATTATGATCTCAACCCTCGGAGAGATCAAAGAAACAAACTTGAAATGAACCTTGCGCAAATTACGACGTCAAGATTTCTACGCCGGCGCTTGCGGAGCTCGTCATTGCGTGCTTGTTCCATGATGCTCTGTTACTGGATCAGGAAGGTTCCACGGGTGCTGAATTTTCTCTTCGAACGAAATTAGTTTTTAACATGAAAATGAAATGAAATTAAAAAAAAATGAAAGATAACGCTCAATAAAGCTTTCTTGCGTTTACGTTGTCCTCCGTTTAACTAAAAATCTTGATTGGTCCCTAACGAAAGCGTCCCGAAAAGGTACATGCGTTTAGTGTACGTAAGGCAAAAAACGCTATTCTAAATCTATGTCTTCTCCAGACAAATATCGGGGCTCTGGCTGCGTCACAAATAAACAAAACGATGTCTACCAAGACGAAAATGTGAGCCAAGTAGAGCCAAGTAGTCGCCCGCGCGTCTTGTTGGTTCAAACCGCCATTACTCGCTTCGCACGGCAAACGCAACGCGCGAGCTTTCACGCACCGGCAAGCTTAAGAGGAAGCAGTAGCTCGGGCTCAACTACAATCGCCTATTCAAATACATGTAAAACGACGAAATACTTATCTGAGATAACCACTGTGCCGATTGTAAGGAAATATGTAGCAATTGAGAGAGACAGCTACATTCCAGTCAACTTGAAGCAAAACTTTTTAGGGCGTGAATTCTTGTAAAGAAATTTTCGAAAATTTGTAGGTCTGACAAAAATAGCATCACCAAATTTACAAATGCCTAGCTCTGCACCAGAACATATATCGCACTTCTGTAAACTACAACCACTAGAGCATCCAAAGCAGACAGATTAGATATGTTAATTTATGCTTTATGTCAATCCTTTACATTGTTTACAAGGGTATTGCAGGAATTCTACTCCCAATTTAGTGGTCTTTTTGAAAGCCTATATAATTTTGTAACGGAGGTGCGAAAGGCTGTGAGGAAGCAGAGAGAACGAAGAGAACAAATAACTTTGGAGGGCGGACTGCGTCACCACCATCAGCCATCCATTGGGAGTAGGCTCCCAATGACAGCCCGGGCAGAGAGTGCGCAGGCGGCTTGATGAGCCTGTTCGTTTCCCTAGAGTCTCTCGTAGCCAAAGGCCTAAATGAGGTTACGCGGAGTTGAATATACGCATCGGCAGCTAGATTGCAGTATGCGCCGGGCATGCGGGAGAGCCCACCCCAGCCCGCACTTCTGACAAACCCCTAGCGAGTCTGTGATGATGTGTTTCGACTTGGGATAAGTAAGAACTTGTGGCTCTGGCATTGGGCTGCTTATCTCGAGATCGCAGGCTCGACAAGGAGGTGGGGGACGCAAAACCAAGCTGTAATTATATATTTGGAAGGTTAAAAACATCCAGGTGGTCAAAATTATTCTGTAGTTCCCCACTACGGCGTGCCTAGTGATCAGATAATTTTTTCGCGCGTAAAACGCTAGGATTTATTTTTTTCACGACGATAGAGTTGCCATACTGAGAAGGCAAAAGCATGCGGGAATGCAATGGTATGACGACAACGGCAATCCTACCGGGGGCATCAATATTCCTGCTACCTACTTGTTTGGTACTCACCTTGAGTGGGAGCCGTCTCCACTCAAACACGTCACCTGTAGTTAGATTGACCAATCACGAAAATCAAACCATATTGCAAAAAGACTTCTGCTTTAACTAACATTTGGATAGAATAAATGGCACACATCGCGCAAAAAACGAGACAGTGTTTTCGCCGGTGTGTATAAAAAACGGATGCTAGTGCAGACATTGTCCTAATAAATGATCAACGACGAGAAAGTGCTGCGCGCTTGCCTGCGTAGTAGATTCGAGCGATGCGCTCGTTGTTGGCCCTGGGAGATCATTCCAAAAGTCGGTGCTTCTACTCATAGTGACAGGTGTATATCTGGAATAAACAGAAGCTCCATCGCAGGCCTAGTTGCATGAACTATCAAACCTGGCAACAGTGATTTCTTTCGCACAAATCATCCTCCTGGTGACGTCTTGCGGGACTCCAAGTAATGTTGCTTCGTCAGTTACCTGCAACATGCTTCTCATAACAATGATTACCACAGTGCCAGTGGCGAAGTCAGAAAGTTCTTTCGGGTGGTGGGGGGGAGGCGCTAACATACCAGCTCGGTCTGTTCCTCGCAGAATTTGCTGAGGCATCAAATACATCATTGATAACTGCATTGCCGTTGCCAACTATGCTGCAGATGAATTGTTGACCGCTACGCACTGTCAAGACATGTAAAATATGTGTTTTTTCATAAAATAATATATCTGTAGGTCCAAAAAATGGCGCCAGAAATAACTGATATCACTACTTCCATCTTTTTGTCTATTTAGAAAAATATCAAATGAACTGAGGAACTATATCGGTTCGAATCCAGCAAAGGACGGCATGCCGCTGATATGAAATACGTGAAGGCCATGAAATGAACAAGTTGAGGACAAATACTTCAATGGAACTTTGTATTTCAAGAACCTTCTTTACAGTTTTCTGCATATGCAACGGCCAGGGAAAAATTTCAATGACATTGTCCTTCCTTCCAATTTATAGGCAGGAGCAGCCGTCACCAGTCGTGTACCAAAATTGCACCAAAATTATCGTCGCAAAAAATAGCACATATAAAGAGCAGCAGTTGTGCTAAATATACATTAGAAATTCAAAGATACAATTGAATATACAAATGCGAAGATACTTCTTGGTAACGGGCAAAAAAGTGTCACTGGAAACAAAGTTCGCCGCCTGTGTACGCCAAAGCTCGCCAAGAACATATTTATATACGTATAGGTCTCCAATAAATCTATTTATCTATACAAAAGTCACTGTATATAAGGTATCAAACAAGGCAAATAAACATGTGGCGCAATCACAGATTCACAGATCCCAGAGGTTTGGTGTGTTGTGATACCACGCACCCGAGCACATGAGGACCATCCTGCGTGTAGCCGTGGTGCGCGGCTTAGCAGTGACTGGGGAAAGGGGGATCCTGGGGCTGAGCCGATGCCGGGTGTTCGGACCTTTAAGGCACACCGGCGGAGGCAGCACAGCACTTTGGCTTCTGCTTCACATAGACGGCATCTCGAAACTGACCCACCTAGACGAAATTGGCAGTGCCTTTTCGTGTCCTCCTCTTCTATCTTCGTCTTCCTCTCTAGCCTTTTCATCTTTCCTGTATACTTTTCAGTTTTTTTTTTGCTTCCTTATTTTCTGCCGGAAAGAGTTAACCGTGTGTAATATATCCAGTCTTCGGTATATAAATTAGGTCAGAGTGACGGTGCATAGCTAGCGTCTGAAGGTTTCTCGGAACTGGTAGCGTTCGCTTGTTGGGCTCGATGGTGGAAGGCTACTACCGCCGTCGAATTTTGAAACCATGTTATGGCAGAAGTTTTCCTGCGATTTATCCAAAGAAAAGCAGAGAAATCGTCATGGCAAAAATACAAATCTTCAATCAATAGTACAGTCACATCAAAACGAATGTGGTATGGGGTGAGGAAATTTAACGAAGAGTACTCATCAAACACAATACCCCTACTTACACGTCCAGGCACACAAATAACACTGCAATACCAGGCCAACATATTAGGCCAGCACTTTTACAGCATCTCAAGCTCAGCGAACTACCCACATAGATTCTTAAAATGTAAAGAATCAGCGGAGAAACAGAGACTGCCCACTACTGGGGATTTAGATGAACATTTAATAAGCACCTCAAACTCAGAAACTGAACAGTGCTCTTTCTTCCGGCCAAAAATAACGGCAAGGGGTCTTGACGGTGTGCACTACACAATACTGGCTCACCTATCTCAAGCATTGGCAGAGACACTTCCTAAATATTTCAACGAGATATGGAAGTCAGGGGTAATACCTACAGATTTCTAAAACGCGGTAGTAGTGCCTTTTCTAAAACATGGTAAACCCGCGACATCCCCTAGCAGCCATAGACCCATTGCACTGACAAACTGTCTAGTCAAATCCTATGGGAGCGTTATAAACATAAGACTCACATTCATCCTTAAAATGAGAAGCCTAATAGACAAGTACCAGTGCGGATACAAAAAGGGCTGCTCCACCACTGACCATATCGTTCGACTAGAACGTGAAATACGTTACGTGTTTCTACACAAACAACACTGTCTCGTGGTTTTCTTTGATTTAGAAAAGCTGTATGATACCACGTGGCGATATGGAATTTTGAGAGACCTGGCTGACTTAGGAATACGTGGAAGAATGCTAAATTGTCTATGCAATTTCATGTCTAATAGAACATTTCCATGTATGTCTCGGCGCAATATTTTCACGCACATTTACACAAGAAAATGGCGTTCCGCAAGGGTGCATTCTGAGCACGAAATTCTTCATACTCAACATGAAATCTGTTAGTAAGATCGTTCATCATCTGTTATTCCCTCAATATAAGTCGAGGATTTGCAAGTGGCTTGCCGCGCCTCATTATTATCCACTTGCGAACTACAACTACAAATAGAGATGAATAATCTTACACATGGGCTCACAAAAATGGTTTCCGGTTTTCAACACACAAAACTGCTTCAGTTCTCTTTTCCCAGAAGGGTTACACTGTAGTCAGTTCTCACATTGGGTGGTACTACGCGGCCGGTGAAAGACTACGAATTTTTAGGCTCAACTTTTGACACAAAATTGCTCTTCCTGGCTCGCAATAACACAACTAAACTTAAAGGAAATAAAGAACTAAATATCCTCAAGGTTGTATCGCACAAGAACTGTGGATCTGACGGAACATGTGTACTAAGTATATACCCGTCCCTTGCACGTAGCATCCTGGGCTACTGTAATGTTATTTATGGTGCAGCTAAGCAGTCCTACCGCCATTAAGCGACTTGATTCAGTTCATAATATTGGCCTACGACTGGTGAGCCGTGCCTACGGAACATCCCCTGTCCAAAGTTTATACGTTGACGGCAATGAGCCTTCCTTACAGCAGCACAGAGCACTACTTACACTTTGCTATGTACTGAAGGTTCGGTCATCCCCAGAGCATATATGCTACAACAAGGCAACCCAGTGCAAATCACGGATACACTACACAAATAAACCAAACATGATTCAACCACTCACGACACGGCCACTTACGGCCACTGTCGAGCGTATGATGTTCCTCATGAAGTCCTGCAGGTTGCTGACAGGCGACCAAGATTGCCCCCGTGGTGCAAGTTTACACATATATGTGACTGGAAACGACCACATCTAAAGAAAAACGATATTCCACAAGAACACATAATAAAAGATTTGCGAGGTATTCAAGAAAAATATAAAACCTACACGGAATTTCACATTGACGGCTCAAAAACACAAGAATAAGTAGCTGTCGGGATCATAATGAAAAATTGGGAAAATAGATTTCCAATAAATAATTTTTCTTCAGTCTTTACCGCCGAAGTTTATGGAGTACGGATGTCAGTTAAAATGCTTACTACCAAAAAGCGGAAGAATGCTATTATTTATACTGATTCATTAGGTGCCCTAGCAGCTCTAAACTTAAACTCCGAGTCTGAACTGCTGCTTGGCAATATCTTAAACATGGTCTTTAATAAGAAGTACGGAGGAAGCATACAACTTTGCTGGGTCCCAAGCCGTGTTGGAATACCAGGGAATGAAACAGCAGATAGTAGCGCATCCATGGCAGCACACACAAGCATAACTCACATAACACTTCCATATCAAAGACAGTATCCGAGTGATTGGTAAGGCCCTAGCATCAAAATGGCAACAAGACTCGAACTCGTGCATAAATAATAAGTTACATATGTCTAAACCCCTGCTTGCCGAGTGGAAATTATGCAGTCACCAAGATAGGTTCTATGAGATGATGTTATGTCGACTTTGAATTGTACACACGCATTTGACACACAATTTTCTATTTCGAAAAGAAAACCCACTAAATTGCGAGAAATGCCATGAATTGCTAACAGTAAGCCACATTATTATCCCCATGTCCACATACTGTAACAGAGGCGGAAACATTTGAACAATTTGTATCACTTGCATATGCATTTAGACCCTGCCTTAATATTGGGCGATGAGCCGCTAGTGCCATTCACTAATTTGTTGGGCATTTTAGATGAAACAGGGCAGTTACATCGACTTAAAGGTAATGCAGCTATTGCTGCCCTAACATTGGGTCTTGTACTGTCCTGTGACTGGCGCAGCATGGCCTTAGTCGCTTTTGCGCCATTAAACTCGAATTAACTAACAGATTACAGACTCCTAAGCCCCCCCCCCCCTCTTCCCGCTTCCTCCACTCTCCCCGAGGTGTTGCACGCAACAAAAGGCGGCGCGCTTCCTCCCCGCTTTTCTCTCTCGCGCACACAAGACTGATCAACCATCGTCAGCTCACCTATCCCCCCTCTCTCCTACAATTTCACTCGCACGTACAATATGCGGCGCGCGGTGACGATGTTATCGCCCTTGAAGTTTGATGAATAATCGCGAAAAGATCCACTGACCAATATAACTGGAAACGTATAGACGTTTGGGCTCCCCATTCAGAAGCCTTCTTCAAAATAAAACCTATAACAGAAATACAACGTATTTAAGTACATTTCCGTATGTGACGCAAGCAGTGAGTGTACACCGTGGGAGGTGTCCCGTTATGCCCATTGAGCGTGTGAGCCGTGGTCTGTATGTGCAAGGATTCTAGATTCAGGCGTGACGCAAGCTTCTTTTCCTTCACCTGGACACGTGCACTTGCCCAGTCCATATTTGAGCCTGTAGATTCCACAAGTCCAGCAACGGCACTCGAGGCCGCGTGCCGTTTCTTGACGTCATACACATGCCGTTTCACGCGTTTCTTGGCCACCTGTGTCGGCGATATACTTGCAACTCGCGCACGTGATGGAGTAAACTACACCTGGGATATTTTCTCGTAGCAAATCATCCCGTGGAAATTTCTCTTGTACGTTTACCAAAAACGTTTCTCAGTTTGCGCGTTGGCACACTCGCAATTTTGACGTCGTACCTGTGCATGATGCGAGCGATAGTCTCACTTGTGTCCGGGACATAGGGAATGGCAGCTCACTTCTTCGGAGATGGTGTAGAGCGCTCTCTTTCTGGGAGGGACATTTCTTTCCTTACCGAAGACAGAAAGGACGGAGGGTAGCCACAGGTTCTTAAATTTTCACAGATGCTCCCTATATAATGCGTGCAGTCCTCCTGTCTTGTGCAAACGGTCTTTGCTCGTTGGAACAGCGTAGCAGGAATGGACTTTCTGTGTTAAAGCGGATCTGCCGAGTCAATATGTGTGTACAGTCCTGTATGTGTGGGCTTCTTGTAGACGGTGAAAGAAAGGCCAGAGTTACCGCGCTTGCTAATAACATCAAGAAACAGTAGACAACCGTATGCTGCTACTCGACAGTAAACTGGATCGCCTGTTCAACGCTGTTAAGACCAGCACTGAAGGCAGTGAGAGCACCCTTGTGAATTATGCAGAAGTAACCATCTCCATATTCCAGGAAAACCTTTGGAGAAGTGGTAAAAGATGCAAACGCCCGACGTTCGACGTCCTCCAAGGACTAGATTCGTAGCAGAATTTGATATAGATGCACGCATAGTCATAGCATCCGTTTGTAGGTAAAAATTCTGCTTGAACATGAAGTCTATATTCGACTAACAGAACCTAAGGAGATGGGACAGGTGTGAAACGTCAGTCGGGTACCTGTCAGGCAGCGACCCGTCAACTTCGACGGCAGCCGTGCTAACCTTTACATTCAGTTCTACTGGAATGCTTGTGAATAGTGACCTAACATCAAATGAGACCATGACATCAGCATGAGCAGAAACAACGTACCGTATCATTCAATATTGTCGCCAGAATTGAGTAGATGTGTGCCGCATTTTCCAACGAGTGTCGAAATGATCCTGTCTGAGAAACCGGAAAGCCTGTACAGACATGTGTGAGTGTAGTCGACAATAGGCTACATAGGAACACCTTGATTGTGTATCTTTGATACACAATCAAGTATCAGGTATTTTTCCAGCCAGAGGGACTGCGGTCAAGCTTTCGATTTCAGCTCTCGGAGTTTACACGGAACGTGACCGCGACGACAGGAATTTCGCCTGAAGTGTCCATATCATTGCTATCGTAATAATATATTAAGTATATCAGAGTTCCTTGGCTTTAAGTTTCTGCGAAAGAAGAAGTAACAAAATCGAACTTTCACCATGCGGCAATTCGCTGTGCCGAAAAATGTATTTGTTTGTTTTGTGGGGTGGGGGCAGCGAAGTGAAAAAAGAACGCAAAGGATGTTGGCCACAATCAAATACCTCCTTTGAGCACCTAATGAGGCTACCGAAGGAAAACCGAAGAAAACGTGAGACGCTTGGTCCGCAGAGAACCATACGCATACTGCTCAGTAACCTACACTGGCGAGACAAAGGACTTTTCCTGCTAGTAACAGCGCAAAATGTAGACAAGAGACGAGACAAGAAGAAACCACAAGCGCTGACTTTCAACAACGTTTATTCCGTACTAGAAATCTATTTCGCTAGAATAGCAGCTTGGGCTTGTTGGTTTTCCATCCTGCTAGTAACAGCGCAAAATGAACGGAATAAACGTTGTTGAAAGTCAGCGCTTGTGGTGTCTTCTTGTCTCGTCTCTTGTCTACATTTTGCGCTGTTACTAGCAGGATGGAAAACCAACAAGCCCAAGCTGCTATTCAAGCGAAAAGACTTTCGGAGAGGTTGCAATAACATCAAACTGAAGGTGATGTCCTCAAGCGGAGGAGTTGCTATTGATCAAGTCCCCGCAGTGGTGTCGGTGATCGGCTGGCTCTGGCAGCTCGCGAGTAGCAAGAACAAGAAAACTGAAGAGGCTGAATGTGTCTAAGCGAATAAAAGTCAAAGTAGAAAAAGTAAACAAGAATATATCTTTTCTGGATTTATTTTCTTGACATCTATGCTTCGGCGCTGGTGAAAAAAAATGTTGTTATTCTTTTGTGTGACAAACCGCACAAATGAAGCACGAGAACCCTTCCTCTCATAGGACCTCGCTGCGTGCTTTGCCAACTGGTATAATAGTGCGTCGATTTGGCTTTTTGGCTTGCCTCGTTGCGTGGTCCGATGTAAGACCTTAGAAATGTCAATGCACTCTGTATCAAACGTTTATAAGAACATTACACCTAGAAAATTCCGGAATATAAAATCTAAAGCACGCGACTTTGTAAATGTCAATGAATGCACCTTTCGAACTAAAAGTTTGAGAACTTTATGCCCATAAAGTTTCGGAATTGAAATCCATGCACTTCATGGATGCCTCAGTGAAATGCTCCAACGAGCGCGCTCGCCATCTAAGCGCCCTTGAAACTTTGTGCTGGGATGGGGCTCCTTGGATTTTGTGACACCAGCTGCATGGGTGTTGCCACGAAATCCAGACCGAGTTGGCAACGTTGAATCCGAAATGTCTCTTCGAGCATAAAAAGATATTCTAGACAAAATCCACAATGATTTCCGGCGCCGGGGTTGTTTTGGTGGCGGTGCATGAGAGCAAGGAAAATTTGCGGGGGCTGGGGGATGTAGCTCCATCAGCCTCGCCCCCAAGGCCTCGCCCCCCTTGAATTGTGCGTTAGGTTTTAATAACTTTGCATTTATGATGCTAAGTAAGCCCATTCAAATGTGAACATGTCCATGACCAAGAAAAATGCTGTAACGGATTCTCTCAAAATTCATTCAAAGAGAGAAAGATTGGTTTGCTGTAACTTTAAAAAGGAAAAACTCATACTAGAAAACGTATATATTTATGAGCTCAATAGAGTAACGCGATGTTCCTTCATTAATCTGCATGATGTTTTGGAATATTATGATAAATGCTCAACTCTTCTGTTTGCCTTGCAGTATGGAATATATAAATAAAGTAAACAATAACAAACATCACTTCATTTGCATTTTGCTTGTCAACTACAGCAAATAAGGTATAAGTCGCTATCGCGTGGCACTACATATCTTATAGTTTCCAGTGCTTCTCTTCTGTATTCTTCTTTTCGGACAGCTTCTCCTTTGTGCGACGTGCGCACGTGGCGTTTAATTTGCGTTTCTTGACCACCAGTGTCTCGTTCGATCACTGAACACTGAAGCGCATCCACCTAAAGCGTAAACAATGCTATTGCCTTGTAATTTGACTCCAATCTCTTGACGTCAAATTTATGTACCCACCGACGCATGCGCAGGCGGAGCAAGAAATCTTTGTGGGGACACAGAATGTTCCTTTCTTTTTTTTGACAGTTCAGACAAGCACTCTCCACGTAAATGTTCTGTTTCCTTATAGCGAATAGCATAAGCCTATGTTGATGATTCTTTTATCTAACCGGCTGACGAGAGGCGCTCAAAGATTATAGAAAGTCTCCGTTTGGCCGTGCTAGTTGCACAAAAGTAGATAAACAGGAGAGAACGATTGCGCCAGCGTATCCGGCTGGTCCGGGTGGCACTGACGTCACGCCACCGCCACAAAGCAGAGCTCCAAAATACACGTAGCGTAACGTCCGCACAATTTTCCATGTGTTTTCCTTGTTTTAAGTGCACAGTTGGTTTTAAGTGGTTGTAAATTTTAGCAGATGTACTTTAGAAGAGCAACCATGCATTATTTGTTCCTCTTTTCTTCTAGGGCCTTTTTGTTACCGGCGAGGCAGACGGCTTCGTTTCGGTTACAAAGTTTGCTGAGCTAAAAGTAGAAGACTTTCGTGAAGTTCCAGTAGAAGACACGAAGAAAACCACGGTTGCCCTCTTCTACTCCTCCGGAACAACTGGCCACGCAAAAGGAATTGAGATATCTCACTACAGCTTCGTAGCGAACCTTCACATGACCGGGTAAAACGGCTGTCTAATTTGCTTAACTTTTCATGTTATTGCCATTGTTATGACACTTCACACATTTTCTGTTATATACCTATTTCTCTAAGTTCGCGTGCAATAGTTTTTCACGACGCATCCAAATTTATACCACTGGGTAGTCTATTCTCAAATCGGTAGGGTAAGGGATTACTGGACTCAGGAAGTGGGCCTGCCTCGCTGCTCCTCAGTGAACCTTTCTCGTACCAGCTGAGGTCATTGGGTATGCGCTACAAGGCCGCTTTTCAATGAATTCTCGCACGCCAACTTGGGTCGCTGAGAACGCGACCATGTGCCACTTGGTGTGTGCCACTCTTCAATAACAAAAGAAAATTCCAGCCGGAACCATCTGTGTGTGACCATTGACGTTAATTCGATTAACATTGAAGCAATGCGGTCACCGGTGCGTTTCGCCGGGAACAATGGCGAAATGCGCCATCTATGAGCCCTGTACTGAAGCCGGGCTACTTAACAGTTTTAGTAAAACGTAAAAAGATTGCGTTAGTGTTAGCGTGCGACGTAACGCTAACGCTAACAAAAGCTGCACTGCGCGGCACAAACTAGGCTTTAAGAATAGCGGGAGGGAGCGAAACGCTAAAGCTAATGAAAACGTATAAGGTGCCATATACATGTAAAAACACGAATACACTGGCAAGCCAAATCGATACGAAATGTCGAGTTAATCCAATGCCTAATCCGCATGTGCCTTGCTAAGTGAAGCGTATGAGCGAAATGCAAGCTTTGGCGCCATCTCGATGCGGCTACAGCAAACAGGAGCAAACTGTCTCGTTAAGCCTACTGAGCCGCTGATTGAGGACGTATCTCCAAAACAACGCCTATTTGTGACCAGTACGCCGCTTTCGTAGTATCATCACCCAAATCTAAAGCAAATACGATATTAGTGTGGAATGAGTGTGCGGAACAGTGCAGGCCAACGTGTCGATAGATCTGAAGTGGTAAGCTCTCGATTTGACTTGCGCCGCCATGTTGCCGAACATAGGCCTCCCCTTGCATGCGTTAGCGTTGAACGCTAAATACGGAATGCAGAGTTCTTACGTAAAAGATTTAGCATCGTTTAGGTACAATGCATGTGAAGTAGGGTTCACGCAACGCTAACGCTAATGCTAACTCCTTGCCTTTGCTACTATGAACCTGTCTATTTTCTCGAGCGTCCCTCTGAACAAGGTGCGACATGTAATTGCGCCAGCTGAATTTCGTGTGGTGCGCATGTTTTATTTATTATGATTTCAAGGTTGTCAAAACATAGTGTGTTTCTTTAGTGCGTTACCCTTCTTAGGGTACTTCACGCAATTTCCAGGGGCCAAATTTCGATGCACTTTTTCGCGCCTACCTAGGTCACTTGGTATTCCATGGTTGAATGGATCCGGTTGCTCTGCTCAGAGAACAGGTTTGGAAACCAACCATCGCGCCAACGTCTATAACTGAGCATATGGCAATGCGTACATACCTGACACTCTTCAACGAACCTCTTTCAAGCTCACCTGGGCCAATATAGATGCAGGACTGGGTAGGTATCACTGCTCGAAGAAACTATTTGACGCCGACTTGGAGTACCGGGTATGTGGCAACTGCTCGCCACTGGTCTGCCATGAACCTCCTTGACGCCATCTTAGGTCACTGGATACGTGCCGGTAGATGCTTGCCGCTTTTCAATGAACGTCTTTGACGCCACCTTGGGCGACTACGCAATGGCGTATTTAGAACTGCTCGTAGGTACAGCGGGGCGTGGAACTTGCGGAGACGACGGGCGTTTGCGCGCATGCGCGAGTGAGAGCGGGTGCGAGAGAGGAAATGTGGGGAGTTTTGCTCCTTGAAAATACGACTCTGCCTAGGTACTACGGAGGAGTTTCATGGCGCGCGATGTATGCGCTTGTCCCTGGGCGTGCCGGCAGGAGTCACGGGGCGCGGTTGTGCTGAACGTAGCATCGCAAGTTGGCGGCTCGACGCAATCATATTTAATCGATCATGTTTTTACTAATGAAAACAACGTATCATTATTTCCCATTATTGGCGGCGCCTCTAGGACTGGTCCGTGGGTTGGGGCTCGCAGAGGCCTGCGCGTGCCACGAGAGCATAATATCGGCTGTCCGCTATCGCGGACAGCCAATGTTTTATGCGAATACCCCCAGGCACGCTTCGGCCTCTGCGGCCCCAACCCACGGGCCGCCCGGCTTCCAGCTTTGATCCCCCGCTCCCGCTTGGGTGCCCCGGAGATCCTGCGCCGCCTGCTTTATTTAACCTCAGGTGCTCTCCTGAGGCCTCCGTTTGCCGGTTACATGTGCCCTCCTGGAGCAGTGCTCGTAAAAAATCCGATCTATCGTCGCGACGAAAAAAGCGACCCGCGACTTATAAAACACGAGTCAGAACATTGACCCTTCAGACACAGCGATCACCAAGCGGCATACGCGCCCACTGCCTCACCGCGCGGGCAGCCAGCGGCGGAGCGTATAAACCAACTCGACCGAACTCCGCAATGCCGGCATGTCTAGGGGACAAACGAATACAACGCGCTCTAAGAAACCTCCTCCGTAGTGCCTAGGCTGAGGCATATATTCAAGGAGCAAAAGCCCCCAGATTTTCTCTCTCGCGCCCGCTCTTACTCGCGCCTGCGCAGAAACGGCGAGCTCCGTCAAAAGTGGCACGCCCCGCTGTATCTACGAGCAACTCTAAATACGCTGCCGGGACACCCCCCTTCTAGACTCGAAGGCCACGCACGGACATTTGGGTAGCGCCACTAGAGGGCGAAGCGTATCCAGAAAGAAGCGCGAGAATGGAGTCCCGTTGCCGCATGACCAGCGTTCGCAGGCACCAGCTCGCCATCAATCTCACATGCAACGCAATATCTTCACGGTGGCGGCGCTAGAGATGCGCACACTGTTCTTCGGGAAGCGCGAAAGAGTAATCCCGTTGCAGTACACGTTCACACATCACTCGTTTCGAAGGTAGCTATACGTTCTTTTGCTATACTCATTCCGTACTAAACGCACTACCGTCGGCGGCAATCATGACTTGAGTTCTACTGCATTTTTTCTACTTAGAACACTTTATTTAAAGTCTACAAATGTTGCTCAACATTACTTAGTACGGATGATTTTGCCCCGGCAGACGTCATATGCAACAGAACTACTTGTTTGCCTAGTTGGTGCCAACAAGCTGATGTCACTGTAAAAGGATTTCGGTGACTCCAGCCACCGAAACCGTTTTACAGAAGGTAAGCGGTACCAGCGCCATAGGAGAAGAAGAAAGTGCCAGAACTGTAAGACCTGCAGTGATTCCTTATGTTCATAAGGTCTCCCATAACCTCAAGAGGGTGACGGGCCGGTATGGCGTACCCATTGCCTTTTTTGCCCCCGTCAAGCTGGTTCGACTTTGCTCGTGAAATACTAGCGATGAGACCAGTTCGCAAGGCTGTGGCAAGAAACATGGCGCGTCTTACGGGAAATGCGCCACGGCAGTGGTGTACGAAATTCCTCTTGAGTGCAGCATGCCTTACATAGGAAAGACTGGATGCTGCACAAATGAACGAGCCAGGGAACACGAACTGAATCTAATGAAAGATGGTGTGGCACATTTGCCAGCTCACTGCAAGGCCTGTACGTGCAAACAACGTTTTATGAGGTTACGATTTCTTGTAGAAGCATAATTCAAACACCACGTGAGCTGATGGAAGCTCATTATATGAAAAGAAAAGGTTCAAGTTTCATTAGCAATACTTCTTTCTTGCTCTGCAAATCGGAAACAAAATTCTTCGATCGCTGGAAAACATCAGTTAGTGAACAGCCTGCACATGCGTGTATGTGTATGTGTATTCCTGGGTCACCGCCCAAACTACATCAGTTGGAAGTGCCGCCTGTGTTGTCTTCTTTGTGTCTTCCTGTTATGTGTGTTTTTCTTGGGGGAAAAACATGTCTTTTAGATGGCATTTGGAGAAAAAGTCAAAGCACTTGATTTAATAATTAGGCTAATGATAGTAATTACACACATAGGAACATTACGGCGGATTGCAGATATGAAAGCCATCGTCATTAATGTGTACTTCCCTGTTTCAACAGTTAAAAATGGTTTAGTAAACCGAAATATCTTGCCCCATATCGTTTCGCTCAATACGCATGCAGCAGTGCCGAGTGTGGTTCTCGTTGCAACGTTGCTGTGGCGTAGCATATAGGTGTAGAATGAAAGCAGGCTATACAGCTATACAACGCGATAAAGCGGTCCGTCTCGCCCCTACAGCTGAAGTGACCTGTACATAGATGCATCAATTCAAGAGTTGCGCACGATGCCACTCAGAATACGATCGTGGGAAGCGGAATGAGAACATTAAAAGGACCATTCAAATGGATCCTGACGTTTCGCGCGAAGAGAGCCACATAATTGTCACCGACGTCAGGACATCAACGGCGGCTCTTATGCAAGCAGTGATTGAAGCGCGACTAGGTGAGGAGGGAACAAACATTTTTAAAAAACCATTTCTTTGTAAAAGAACAAGAGGCAACTTGAATTGTATTGGTGTGACGACGAAAGTTATGAATTCTTCCACTTTTTGTTAAGAATGAATACCTGTTTTCTGCGATCGATAAAAGTAAGGTGTTGACGCCGATATCTCTTGCAACACAGCAGCCATTGTAGTATGAAAAAACGGTCACTCGTGAAGTTGGGTGGTACTATACGACTCCTTAAGAAGATTCTAGAATACGAAATTACGGAATCCGGGATCTTCTTAAGGGTCTTAGCTAAGAAGATCCCGGAATCTCAGCAGCAGAATATCGGGTGGTGGTTCGCTGCTTAAAAAAGAAAAAAAAAACGTCGTCCCTATAAATCCTATGCACTATAACGTCTAATGACACATGCAAAAAATGGGTTTTTATATGCGATCCAATGCGTTTAGTACTGTATTATTGCAAATGGGAGTTATGGGGCATATGTTTTTTTTCAATAGGATTGCATTCGTTAAACCAGTGTTTCAAAGGCAAGTGCCCCGGGAACCTTGATTTCCGAACACCGGACAGCAACGCGCCACCTCCTCGTTCCTCCTGAAGAAATTCCGGACTTTCATGGCCCTTCTCGTCCAAGCAAGCAGCTTGATCGAGGCCTGCTGCACTGAATTTTATTATAGCGGCGTCCTCATGGCTCGGCCAAGGTAAGCATTGCCCTATGCCACTCGTCCAAATGGCTAAGAAAGGGCACTGTCTTTAAGCTGTGGTACAGTTTAGCCGTCAAATCACCCGTTTGTGTTTCCAAAGTGATACCACGTGTTGCGGTTCGTGAGCATTTATTTCTTTCCTTTTTTGCCCATCTCGCACCTTCGCGCCGCTCGTTCATGTGAACGTGATCGTTCGTAGAAATTATGAAATCGTCGCAACTGTGGCGAGGTTTACTGAACTCGTCAAGCGTCAGCAATAAACACAGCGCCAGCCACAATAATTCAGCTAGATCGGTAAACTGACTGCGTGAAACTCGATGGCGACAGCGCTTTATAGCGTACCGATCTTCTGGCTCCGAAACACGTGATGGCGACGGGACTTTCCAGTGCCATTCTTCTTCCCTACAATCGCACCCCGGCTAAAAAATAAGGGTCATCCTGGCCACCTACCGCTTCGACGAAATGACGCGCTCGAAATATGGTTTGGACCTGTCTACATGACAAATATCAGGTCGCCCACGACGGCGGTCACTTTTGAGCGTCAGTGACTCGACGACGTAGTTAACGGGTTAAGTTTGGGCAATGACATGACAAGGGCCACGAAATTTTGGTTGTGGTTTCAAAAGGCGGTCAGGCCTTGTAGATGGGACCCAGAATCGCAAAAGAGCATCCATTGGAAAGGTAGGAGCAAGTCGTCAGTCATCACGTTGGAGCTTTTCGTTGAAATGATTGGAGTAGTGATCTAGCGCGCGAGATGCCGAAATTGCTTGGCATGCTTAGCGGCGCTGGAAATCGGATAGCACACTGAAGCCTCTGGAAGATATAGAAAATTTGTTTTGATGGTGCAGGAAGGTTCACAGTCGTAGTGAAGGAAAAAATGGAGAGAATCTGGGTGTGGCTTGTTTGGCGATGCTCTAGGCGTGTGCCACATGCTGCAGAACAATGTCTCAGTTGGAATGTTCGGAGACGACATGCATGGACAGCATGTCGGCAAGAGTATGGTTGAACCGTTCCGTCAGAACACTGGGCCAGGTGTGATAGGCGGGGATGCTGCCATGTAAAATGTTGCATTGGTGAAGGAGAGACTTAACGACTTCACTAAGAGACACGCACTCTCGGTCACTCAAGAGTTCCCTATGAGCGCCACGGTGTCGATAGAGGTGATGGAGGATGAAGGAGGAGACGCTGTGGCCGCAGTAATGATCGACCTATCGGGTGTGAGAGACATTCAGGCGTATGTTGCCATGACAAGATGATTTGCCTCGTCCCAGAAAAAGCTGTTACGGTAGACCTGGACATCAATCTGTCAAGTGTGAGAAGTGTTCAAGCGGGCATGCACATGTTAAGATAATTGCGCTCTTCTCCGAAACAGCGTCACCCGTTTTATTCCCAGAGCTCACACAAAGAGATGGACGAAGTGAAGACAAATCGAAGGACAGGAGGCCGTCGAAGACAGAGCCTGGCAAAATCACTAATGCTTCCACAGGATCCCCAGCAAGACGTCAACTACAAAACCGCAAGGGGTAACTAAGGCCGCCTTGACCCCCGCATCATTGACCTGTTAAGTATGAGTAATCTTCAATCGGGCGTCCCCATGTCGACCTAATTGTCCTCTTCTCCTAAACAGCATACTCCCTTTTTATTACCCGAGCTGACACAAAGGGAAGGACGAAGGAAAGAAAACCTGAAGGGCAGGAGGTCGTCGACAGCAGAACCTACTTCCACATGCTCCCGAAGGAGGTGTCGGAGACCACACGACCGCAAGGGGTTATTTAAGGCTGTCCTGGCCCCAGTGTTAATCAGAACGGTTCGAGACTCGAGAATGTTACAACCATGTACCGATGAAGTGGATACTTTCTTTTCAACTTTTTGCCTCCACCACGATGCCCGGCTTCGTCCTCGTTTCCTTATTCTTGCGATGAAGACCTACCTCACTCGGTCGACAGCCTATCACTGCTGGCAGGGCAGTGTTTTCCGCATGTTTCGTCAGGCGATCTACCGCGACTATGACCCAACGATTTTCAGCAGCCGTACGTGGGAGAGGACCACACCAATCAATCCCTACACGGTTAAACGGGTGGACTGGCAATTCAATGGCTACAACGGAGCGACTGGACGGGGAACCAATTTGCAACTTCAGCAATTGGGGCACGAGCTGACGCATTTCCTGATGTAGTTATAGATGACCTACCACTAAAATAGAAGTGGAAGTCGTGTGTAGGTAGGCCGCCATGGCCACACAGTGGGACGGCTTGAATTGAAGCGCAAATATCGCTGCGGAGTTAGCGCGGGACAACTCGAAGCCACTTGCAGTCTTAGCAAAGGTTGTTTCAGTGTTAGAGAAGTCCTTCTCGAACTGCGAAATGGGATAGCCAACGGTGCTACTAGAAGCCACTTGCGGCCATCGCAAAGATTATTTCGGCGCAAGAGAAGTCCCTTTCGAACTTCGACATGGGGTAGTTGACGGGACAACTAGAAGCCACTTGCGCCCATCGCAAAAGTTATTCCGGCGTTAGAGAAGTATCTCTCGATCTGCGAAATGGGATGACATACAGGACAGCTAGAAGCGACTTGGGGGCCATCGCAAAGGTTACATCGGCGTTAGAGAAGTCGCTCTCGAACTGCGAAATGTGATAGCTGACGAGACAACATGAAGCCACCTGCGGCCATCGCAAAGGCTATTTTGGCGTTAGAGAAGTCTCTCTCGAACTGCGAATTGGCATGACTGACGGGACAACTAGAAGCCACTTGCGGCCATCGCAAAGGTTACTTCGGCGTTAGAGAAGTCGCTCTCCAACTGCGAAATGGGATAGCTGACGGTGCAACAAGAAGCCACCTGCGGCCATCGCAAAGGTTATTTTGGCGTTAGACAAGTCTCTCTGGAACTGCGAAATGGCATGACTGACGGGACAACTAGAAGCCACTTGCGGCCATCGCAAAGGTTACTTCGGCGTTTGAGAAGTCGCTCTCCAACTGCGCAATGGGATAGCTAGCGGTGCAAAAAGAAGCCACCTGCGCCCATCGCAAAGTTATTTCGGCGTTAGAAAAGCCTCTCTTGAACTGCGAAATGGGATAGCTTACGGGACAACAAGAAGCCACTTGCGGCTATCGCGAAGGTTATTTCTGCGTTAGAGAAGTCCCTCTCGAGCTGCGAAATGGGATGACTGACGGCACAACTAGAGGCCACTAGAGGCCATCGCAACGATTATATCGGCGTTAGATGACCTCCTATCGAACTGCAAGATAGGGTGGCTGACGGCACAACTAGAAGCCACTTTCGGCCATCGCAAACGTTATTTTGGCGTTAGAGAAGTTGCTCTCCAACTGCGAAATGGGATAGCTAGCGGTGCAAAAAGAAGCCACCTGCGCCCATCGCAAAGTTATTTCGGCGTTAGAAAAGCCTCTCTTGAACTGCGAAATGGGATAGCTTACGGGACAACAAGAAGCCACTTGCGGCTATCGCGAAGGTTATTTCTGCGTTAGAGAAGTCCCTCTCGAGCTGCGAAATGGGATGACTGACGGCACAACTAGAGGCCACTAGAGGCCATCGCAACGATTATATCGGCGTTAGATGACCTCCTATCGAACTGCAAGATAGGGTGGCTGACGGCACAACTAGAAGCCACTTTCGGCCATCGCAAACGTTATTTTGGCGTTATAGAAGTCGCTCTCCAACTGCGAAATGGGATAGCTGACTTGACAACTAGTAGCCACCTGCGGCCATCGCAAAGGTTATTTCAGCGTTAGAGAAGCCCCTCTCGAACTGAGAAATCGGATAGCTGACGGGCAACTAGAAGCCACTTGCAGCCATCGCAAAAGTTATTTCGGCGTAGAGAAGTCCCTCGCCAACTGCCAAATGGGATAGCGGACGGCGGAGTGCCAGAGACACCCACAGGATTCTTTAGAAAATTAAGAAAAGCTGCTTTCCTTCGCTAATTTTGCTGCTCTGAAGCCAAGTCGGTGACGTTCAAATGTAACAAATCAGATGTGAGCGCCGAAACGGGTTTGACGTCCAGTGGAATCGGCGAACGAGATAAAGCGTGGGCGTCAGAATTTTTACGCCCGGAGCAGTAGCCAGCCCGGATGTCATATTCCTGGGGCCCTATAACGTAAAACTATTCGCATCTGTTTTTATTGTAACCTCTTGACGTTAAATGTACTTAACCAGCGACGTAAGCGTAGGGCGGTATCTAGCAGCGCTGTTTGATAAGCACAATCAAACGGGCTTCTCGTTTGTAGGATGCCACTTTCTTATGGATTCAAAGAGAATAGCATTGCCTACATTTAGCAGTTTTTGTTATATAACTGGCTGAAAACAGGCGAGGAGCACTCTTAAGTGCAGAGAGTTTCGACAGAGCTCCGCCAGCACAGGTAGATTACCGGATCCGGAAGGTTGTGCCGGCGTCTGCGATTGGTACGCCTGCGCTTGCTTGCGCTCGCTGGTCGAAAATGTAGGCGGCGTTCAACTGAAGTTTAAAAATGTAGCTGAAACGGATCCTCAGCAAATAGGAGTTGCCAAAGTGATGCCGTTTACGTGCTGAAAAGGTTTCGATGCCGTTACACTGCAACGCAGTTTTTTTATTATATGCAAATCAATCCATGATCCAAGCAGCAGCGCGTACTTAGTGCCACAGTGATCGGCGGACAGCCATCTTCCATTCCTTTCGGGACGACGCATCTCCGGCTATTCAGAAAATATTTCTGTTCAGGAGCGCTATAACTTACAGCTATTCCAAAGTTTGCTATTCCAACTTTGCAAGGAGCCCTCCTCGATTGGTCAAAAACTGCTTTAACCACCCCCCACTCAGCCCGTCTGCCACGCGAATCACAATACCCGCGATAGACGCCAATCTCATATGAGGCGTACAGACTGATTATGCATGACTGGACCAAACAAAAGAAAATTTGTTGTTTCTGATTCGAAGCCTTTTCGTCATTAGCCCTTGGCTATTGGTCAAAAGTTTTCGGGATGCACCCCCTTCACCAGCCTGTCAGGCGACGTAACAAAACCGAGAAAAATCACTGCATCTAAGTGACGTGCACGCATCAAAGATACATTAATATGCCGAACAAAACTGAATTTTTTTCTGAATAGCCGCAGGCTGCTCCGTTGCGAATGTAATAAAAGATAGCTGCCGCCAATCTCTCAGGCACTGGCTACTCGCACCTCCCGGAGAGCATAGGTTTATTTGCGTACAATAAAACTTTTTGCGTAGCCGTGTAACGTTATCGAGCACTTTCACGCACGTTTATGGCCTCGCTCCGCAAACTCTTCTTTGCTGACCATCAGTTTTAGCGGCAATCTTTACGTTCTGATGCACGACGCCGCGATTTTCGACCAGCCACCGCATGATAAGTGAAAGCGGACCAATCGCCGACGCCGGAACTACCCTCTTTGTGCTGTTATCAATTTTCAATGCACTGGCTCCGCCCCATCAAATGCCTCTCCAGTTCAGCCTGCTCCTCATCTCTTGTCAACCGATTACATAATACAAGCCGGTTAGTGTAGGCAAATTTATTCCTTGTTACAATAAAAAAGCGACCTCTTATAAACGAGTAGAGCGATTGATTGGTCTGTTCAGACAACATTGTGGGTCACCGCCCGATGCTGGCGTCAGCGGTTACTCAAATTTCACGTCAGGAGATTGGAATAGAAACATATGGAAATATTTTTACGTTATAGGGCCCTAAATCGGCATAATATTGCGCCTTTAACGCGTACACGTCACTTTGACGCAATGAGTTTTTGCGCTTTTGTAACATCGTGAGAAAGACAGGCGAAGTGGGCGCAGTCGGAAAATTTTGACCAGTAGCAATTGGTCAAACGACGCCTTTGTTGCCAATAGCGAAAAACGAGTCGAATCAGCAATTATTAGTTTCCTTTCGTTTGGTACAATCATGCATAATCAGCGTTCACATATCATATAAGGTGGTGCGTTGCACGGTTTTCGTGACGCCGAGTGACAGACAGGCGCACCGGATATAGGTGGAACATTTTTATGACGAATTGTGGCGAACTGATTGCAGAATTGGAATAGAAAAGTTTGGAATAGCTTTACTATATAGCGTCCCTGGAGATGCAAGGCTCATCGCGGGAGGCGGCCAGAAGGGTCTTTCAGAGACAACAAGCAAAGCGCATGGTGGTCTGTGTGGCCATAGAAAGGTCGACTGTTAAGGTAAGGGCGATATTTATCAAGAGTTCACAAAATGGCTAGACATTACTTTTCGCTAACAGAGTAGTCCGCTTCAGCTTTGGCCAGAGTTTGGCTGGCGTAGGTTACGACATAGCCGCCAAAGCCAGGTTTCACGGCAATAGCCGACGCTAAAGAAAACTCAGTGCCCTTCCACTCTCTGAAGAAGAATGACCAGCGAAGCTGTGTATGTGGGCCCCTTAAAGGCGAACTGCAACTCCGCCGCGGGTCGGCCCGGCATAGCACTATCTTCGGAATCGATTCGCCCATGTACGCTTAAGCCCATGTAATCGGATCAGCCCACGTACGTTAAGCCCGCATAAGCCCACGTTAATCCCATGCCTAAGCCCACGTAATCGGATCGGCGCACGTACGTTAAGCCCACGTACGCAGGCTTAACGCCTGCTTACCTGAGCTGCTCGTCGGACCCGCAGTGCACTATCTTCGGGATCGGCCCAAGTACGGGGAGTGCTTAACGCCTGCTTCCCCTCCGCCGCGGGCTAGACCGGCACTGCACTATCTTCGGGATCGCCCCACGTGTGGGGAGTGCTTAACGCCTGCTTTACCTCTACTGCGGGTCAGACCGGCATTGCACTATCTTCGGGATCGCCCACGTATGGACAGTGCTTAAAGTCTGCTTCATCTTCGCCGCGGGTCACACCGGCATCACACTATCTGCGGAATCGGCCCACGTATGGGGAGTGCTTAACGCCTGCTTCATCTCCGGCGCGGATCGCAGCGGCATCGCACTATCTTCGGGATGGGCCCACGTATGGGGAGTGTTTAACGCCTGCTTCACCTCCACCCCGCGTCGGACAGGCATCGCACTATCTTCGGTATCGGCCCATGTATGGGGAATGCTTAAGACCTGCTTCATCTCCGCCGCGAGTCGGACCGGTATTTCCCTATCTCCGGGATGTCCACTGCTTAGGACACAAACATTTTTTTGGAGGGTAGAGGTACACAGCTTCGCTGTAAAACGACCGGAACCAACTCTCTTCTAAAGTGAAACTTTCTTTGCATCTTCGCCTGACTTTGCGGCCTCTGCTGCTGTGATTGTCTGGCCGCACATGCCACTGGGTTTTTCGCAGCCCTACCCGATGCTTCTCGCCTCCGCGCATACAGGCTGACGCGGCCATGGCAGTGTTGCACAGTTTGTGCGTATGGCACCTGCTGCGCTTGCTTTCCTATGAGACAAAAATCCAAATGCTGGCTGTGGATGTAGCGCACTCGGCTGTGATAGTGCAAACATTACAATCGTCCGTAGCCTGAAGTGACCGCGTGGAGATGGCGCCTCAAGAGCGTACTGGCCACGTATGCGGACGGAGCACGTGAACATGCACCAGCAAATTGCTCCAAAGCGTGAACCCATCGTCGAGGACTCCCTGGCCCGTAAGAAGCGTGGTGAGGAACAGGAGTGTCTTCGCTACGCAGATAAATGCTGTGCAGAAAGCGAATATATACATACAATGTATACGTACAATTGTAATAATTGAATTGCCTACTGCCCACAATTTCATTACGGTTTAACACTTCTGCCACAATGCGACCTGCCATGTGAGGTAATGATAATGCTCAACCCTCTCAGAGATTGTGAACGAGGACGCACAACTCAAGCAAAGACGTCTCCCTCTGTGAACTACGCACGCAAACATGAGTGCTGCACGCAAGGTAATGCTTAACATCAACTCACCGCTCTCGTATTGGACTAAACGGTGAACAAATCATACATTCGCGGCCAACGTCCCCACTGATTATGGTCAATCAAAGCAAAGAGTATATAAATTTTCGCTTACATCCATTCCCACACTGCGTGGGATCCGCAAATTTTTAACAAGAACAAGCGGGATGTCAATGCGGTGGTTGGGCTGATTAGCCCCCAGAGTCAGCGTGTCAGTAAACCTGCTCATCACCCGTCTCTCTGGCCCAACCCAGGTAAGGTCGCTGCCGCAGAGGAGCGTGAGAGGCCGTTTGGATGCTGTGGGAAACAGCTGTCGCTCGACCCAAAGAAGTTGTGTGGGAATCAAATGAAGATTTGAAAAATGAGCAAGATGGAAAATCCCATCGCGCCGCAATGGAGTACGTTTATGGACGACTGAGTACGTTTATGACGATGAGTACGTTTATGGACGGCAGGGTCTACAGCGGCTATGTAAGCGGCAGGTGGGTATCCGTGCATGTTGAAAAGTAACTGCAGCGGCTCAGCACGACCGAGGCACTCGCGGCGTGACATATGAAGCTGGAGCAACGTTGGCTTAGAAACACGCGTGGATATGGCACCAGCACGGAAATCAAGCACAGCGAATGGCAGGGGAACCATTCGGCGGCGGCCAAAGCGGCCAGAGAGCACACAAAAATCATGCAGTTGCTCTACCTTCACTGAAGATGTCGAAGTATGTGTAGGCGCATCCCCAAATTTCAACTTCGCCTATGCTCAGATTGAAATTGGACCACGTCCAAACTTCAAATTGGTCCGTCCTCAAATTTCAGTTGGCCCACCAACAAATTTGAAGTTGGTCCGCCTTCAAATTTATTTTGGCCCGCTCCCAAATTTCAAGTGTGCCCACACCCAAATTTGCCGCCCCTCCCTAATTTCGATTTGACCCAACGTCAAATTACAGGTGGCCCACCCCCACATTTGAACTTGACCTCTCCCCAAATTTATGTTGACCTACTCCCAAACTCCAAGTTAGCCAACCATGAAATATCAGTTGGCCTACATTCGAATTTCAAGTTGGCCCACCCTCAAATTTCATGTCCACTCAACCACAAGCTTCCGTTGGCCAACCCCTACTCTAAGCTTCCCCGTGCATTTTCGAAGGAGCCTATGCATCTTTGAGGGCCTTCTCTTTTTTGTTGTTGTTGTTTAAATCGCTCCTTATCGCCTGTAAAGCTGCCAATCATCTAGACTTACGCTATTATAACGATTCATTGTCATAAATTTATAAAGTGCGGTTTTTTGTGCGAATACAAGGCATTACACTTTTCGCGTGACGGGTTTGGGGTACTCGCCAAAGAATGCTTACGTATTAAAAAACATACTACCGTCACGCGGGTAGTCGTACAACAAGGGGACGATCATAGACCACCACGTAGGTATGTCGACGTCTTCTCTGAGCGACAAGTTTGGCAGGAGGCTGCTCTTCCAATAATGTATGACAAATGGGAAGGCGCGCAACCTCGGCGCGGGCGCAGTCAATGACGACCTCATAGCTTGAACACGATTTAAAGATGACTTGATTGCTTGAAAATAACATCATGAGAAGAGGCGAGCACAATATTTCACGCTTTCACCCTAAAGGCGCAACATCGATCGCGATATGAAGTTAGTATACAGCTATACGAAGTAAAGATGGTATTTCTATGGGCCGTAGAAACTTTGAAATATTCGCGTACTACCTGAATTAACAAGCATGGTTTCAGTGGGCAGAAGCAAACGTGAACACGTCACACCCGATGAGCGCGGACACTCGCTGTCAAAACGCTAATGTGAACAAGCACGCCAGCAGCAGCGAGTGAAGTGACCTTCGTGCGGTCTACCGCTTCATCACAAGAGCGGCGTGAACGCAGCGCGCACAAAGGTGTCAGCCGTCTGCAGGCTCCTTTCAAGATACGGCGCGCGACCGCGAGCGGCAGTGCATAGTACGCTCTTGTTGGCCAGGTCGAAGCCGCCTGCCGTCCCTCCCTCCCATGCAGCCTCTCCACTTTACTCCATATATGCAGCGTTGCCAGGTCGGACAAGGCGGCATAGCCGAAAGCTAGAGATACTGTAACCAAAATGTAGCCGAACAAAAAGAAGAGAAAAACAAATTAGTAGCCTAATTTTTGCCATTTTCATTTTCAGTTTTATCCGTATATACGTTTTCATATTCGACTACGTTTATACCTTCGTGTACTACCCGTCGTAAAAAGAAAAAAGAACGTCCATGACGCCGTGACGATCGACCCTTGATATCTGTAACAGATACGTCATGCTTGCACGGAGAACATCTTTTTTTTTTTTGCTGTTGGTCCCGGAAACTCAAGTTCCAGCGAATCGCTGCAGAGGGAGAACCTGTCGAAATGAATCTCGAATGTAAGGACGAACAAGAAACTTGGAGGACGCTTAAAGCGACTGACAAGTGGCCAGAATAAGTTGCGAGACGTTGATAGAAATGAAATGATCATGCTTTATGGTGATAGAACCAGGTACACTGTTCGCGATTGAAGTAGGGATTATAATTTCAAGTTGGCAAAGAAAATATCAAAGGCCAGTAAGGGGTGAGGCCTGGCAATGAAATCCTGGTACTTCAGATGTAGTCTATGCGATTACTATAATTAGGTCGGCTGTTAATAAGTACAACATACTTATTACGTAAAATTGCAGCTGCTATAGTATTAGACACTTGGATTTATTCTATGCTTCGGAAATCAAAAGCGCACACATGACTACGGCCACACGCTGAACTGCGTATAATGTGTAAAATCATCGTTCCGTTTTCAGACCGATTGGTTTTGCTTTGACTGTTTAAATAGCAAAGCAATTGGACAGGAAACAATGCAAACACGTAGCTACGGCCGCAGAAATACTTAACACTTCGGAAAGCATGAATCGCTGGAACGTCGAATTGCTAGAAAAAAGACTGTCAGAATTACGGCCGCACTTGTCATCTGCTTCCCACAAATGTGGGCGTATAATCGCTACCGCGCTGAACTATCAACGCTTTCAGCAAGATGCCAGTGAAAGGCTACATTCTCACTGCAGATAAAAAAATTCGGATGAAAAATGTTCCACGGTGTTTTGAGTGTTACCACTTCTTGATTACACATTCGGACCGGTTAACTTTCCAATTTATTAAAAAATAGGTACCATGAAAATTGGTTCTCAATCCCTTTACTATTCACCTTTAACAGTGGAACTCGAGAGCATTTAAAGATGCCTGACTGCTTCTCGTGCTTCCCGACACCTGCAGCGTATGCAGCCATAATGTTTGCGTGCAAACGCTGGAGGCGAACAGTATGCACGAAGACAAGCTTTCTGGTTCTTTTTTTTCTTCCACTAGGACTGCAGGCGGCGCCGCGGAGGCGAGTGCTAACTGAATGGTCTGAATGGTTTGTCCTCGTTTTTTTTTTTTTTCATATGTCCCCTGTCCGGCTTCGCGCTCAACCACACAGTCTCATGAAAAACCAACTAGCCCAAACCATCGCCCTTCTACTAAGACGTCGAACGGTAGCTGGAAAAGGGGTTTGTGTTCGAGGTTGCGCGTAAAAAAACATGTTTTGGCGGATATTCAAATTACACTTCGACGCCATCATGCCTGTAGGTTGAGTGTAAATCCTACTTTACGAATTTTCTGACGCGTTTTACTTTGAGAAATCCGGGTATTTCAGTAATGAATATGCGTCAGCCAAAGGCCCTACATTGTTCGAGATCATTTTTCTCACGCGGACAACGGCGCCCACGCCGGATTTTCTGCGACATGGGACCCTTAGCACTGTCGCGTTAAAGTTCGTGTCGCACGCAAAGGAAAATATCCGTAAAGCTTACCGTGAGAAACGCGGAGTAGATCAAAAGCTCTGCCCTGCGCGATACTTCAATCAGACGCCTTCGCCGTGGACACACTGGAGCGCGTCATCTACCCGTGCTTCCCTTCTTTCATGCTGGCGCCACGATCGCCTAACCTTATTGCTCTCCGTATCTGAGCATGGCCATGCTAGTACAGTGTACTGCGAAACACCCTCCGCTCTCAGCCTCATACCGATGCCCGGTGATTGGGTGTCAGGATAAGACAAAGATGAGACGACGTTGCTCGCGTAAATGTTAGCTCGGTGAAGCGCGGTGTAAATTTAGGTGCGTCAAGGATAAAATAATCAGCTCAGAGAACGATCCACTGATACGGGGGGGTGTTATCCGCGCACACACGCACAGCCGCGCTGCCGGTATAGCCAGCTAATTGCCTTCGAGATTTCTCTAGAGCGTGGATTAAGGCGCCACTCATAGCCCAAACGAAGCCAAGTCGTAGATTGTCAGTAGCCCAAATATAGCCACGTAGCCAACTCGTCCAAGTGTATGGCAAACATTTTTTCTGTAGCCCAATTTGGCTACATATAGACAAACTTGGCAACACTGCATATGGCGCGCGAGATTGAGCCGCGATCGTCAATTCCGCTTCCGCCCGGTCGCGAAATGCGCAGTTGCTGCCAGGGCATAAGGCCGCACCCCAATCCCTCCAGCCGCCCAAGGCCTTTCGTGCGACGGTGGAAAGGGCGTTTGCTCTCCGCTTTCTCTTTCGCGTGCGCCAATTTTGGCCTCGAGCTCCACCACTGGAAGAGCTGGCGCCACCGTCGGCGTGACGTGGTAGGAGGGATCACGTGGACATAGCGGCCGCGTCGGCTGCTTCGGGCGCGCCGAAGGGAGCTGAAAACGAGTTTAAATTCCCTCGAACGCTGCGGTCCTCATTTAGTGGCAAAATTTTCCCGCTTAGAGTGTCTCCTTTACAACGCTTGAAAGCACTACAACAGGTAGTGGCTGCCTTTGAAGGCGCGCAGCATGGTAGGCTACTGCTCGGTGCCGCAGGGCTGGACGCACGTAACGGAGGCCGGTGTCAGCCTTATTCACACGTAGCCGCAGGACAAGAAGCTGCGTGAAGCTTGGCTCGCGAAACATAAAACCGGCAAACAGTCATCGGCTGCAACTCGGGTATGCAGGAAGCACGGACGCGAGGAAGATTTCTGCTACGTCGCCCGGTCTGCGATGTTCTGAAAACGCGCACTGAGACGCTCGCCCGAGTCCGCTGCCCGACTAATGTCATGACGGTTTGGTGTATGAACTTGTCGATGTTATAGATACTGGCATGTTCAGTGGAGTGGAAAGGCAGCGGTAAGAAGCACATTTAAAAAAAAGCATGGCATATGGTCATGTTTGTGTTATGAATTAATGCACTGGATTACAAAAAAGGAGCAGAGGGAAATTGCACGCTGAGAGCACCGATAAACATGCAGTGCAACGCAACTCGAGAAATAGTATTGAAAGGTCAAAGACTTTAGAAGAAAAAAAAAAGATTGAATCGTCGCAACGGCCCATCACAGTCCCCGTAGGCGTCGAAGTCTCTACAATGAAATTATTTTTGAACGGCTCTGATAGCGCCCACGCAACAATGGTTGCTTGTATACTGTAAAACGCTCATATTCTACGGCCTAAATCTCATGGCACGGTGCGAAAACGCGCGCGCGGAGAAAGCGAAACAGTGCGCGGACAAGCATGCAGACGCGCACTCGGTCGCTGCGAATCTGCGCGATCGCTGCATTGAGGCTTCGCTCTATTACACTCCATTTAGTTATACAAACACTATAAGAACATATTTCACATAGTTTTCTCTCAGCGTTTACCTACCTTTCACGCAAGAAGCCGGTTCGGGAGACTCCATCGCGGCGACCGCGCGCAGTGGCGTTCACTGTACGTATTCGGTAAAGAGATAGCGTCTGTAAACGATTGTGTGCTTTCAGTTTGCCCAAGATTATTATTTAGACAGTAAGAAACTTCTCTCGTTTCGAAAGTACTTACAGAAATGTCCGGGAGAGCTCGCGCGTGGTGTTTTCAGTGAGCGCTGACAGCAAAACCTATGAGGAGCGCGCCACGTGATCCCTCATACTACGCCAGCGAGGCGCTTCCGATAGATGGCGACTCCGTAACTCCTCGCCGCCGTTAGCCGCGATCATCGCCTCCCCTCGCGTACTTTCACTCGCACATACAGCATACGCACGGCGACGGTCTTAGCGCCCTTGGGCTTCATACGGAGCGTCGCAGTGACGGCGACGGCAAAAAAATGTGGTTGCAATATCAATATAATTGGCAATAAAAATTCAATAACATAAAGCTCCTCCAATGACGACTCGGAGTGTAGCGACATTTAATGGCTCAATGTGTGGCGTGTTTGCTTCGCATAGCGAAAGCCTTGAAAGCGACGTCATCATTTTGCAAAGTCTGCGTCAGATGCGGGCATGCATTACAGAAATGAGGGCTCCTGTGCCTACAAATGCTCATGCTTATACTCCTTCCAGGATAACATCAATCACGTTATGAGGGGGAATATTCGTCGGTCTTCAAGATTCCGCAAGACACGCAGTTCTGGCTTCACAGAATTCAGTGACTACTTATTCTTGGCACGCCTGGAAGGCGGTCGACGACTGGCGAAAGCGGATTCGTCCGAACGGTTCATAGAATCGAAAGGCGGATCGGATGAAGCACGGCGTGGAAATTCTCTTGGTGCGTAGTTGGAAGACGTTTGCCAGAAGCGAGGAGCAGGTGGCATCCGGTGCCGGCAGAAAGGCGCCACGTGGCTAGCGATTCCGCGAGAGTAACAAATCAGTCGGTTGTCTGTCGTGCATTTTGCGCACGGGAATCCTGCGGCCCTAACCGGGCGAAAGACTATGATGTGCGAGCATGACACGCGGAACGGGTTGGCGTTCCCAGTATCGTAGTGACCTACGCATGTCTGAGTGGCGCAGCAAAATAAATGTTGCGAAAGGCAGGGGATATGCACTCAGCGACTTGATCCGGGTTGCAATGACGTGCTGCAGCGTGGGTGTCAACGAAGAGGATCTATCTCTTGCATCAAAGGCACAGTGATTGTTGACGGGCCACCTCTTCGCGAAAAAACGATTTAATCTGCACCTTCAGCAAGGAGTCGTCAGAGGCAACCGTCAAGCCAGAGAGACAATCTACCAGTGAATTGCACGTAGTGAGACACTGCTTGCACAACTCATCAAGCTCTAGTAGAGGGCTACTATTTCCGACGCAGTGCAGGACTTCGTCACCAACAGTATCTGAAAGACATCATCGTTAACCCTCCTAAAATAGGCCTGATTTTGTCGCTTTCCGTCAATGTCGATCACCATTGCAGAGATCCATGACTTCCTCGGTATAACTAGCGAATTTGCCACCGCTTTGCTTGTCTCGTTCTCCCACATGTTGCTGTGCAGGCGCGAAGCTTGTGGACTGAAGATCGCCCAAACACCTCTGTGAAGCTAGAAAGGACGAGCACAGTGCTGCGTTTGCATTTTCTTCGTCTTGTATTCTGTCAATTATTCCTCTGTTCGCCTACTTTAGGTTCTTAATAGCACATAGAACTGAACTTTGTATTTGGAATGTGAGACAACGTTTAGGCCGTCCGACTGTGGAAGAACAAGTACTTATAAGGGTCCGTTGGTGTCGTAAATGTAGTGGTGCAAGGGCGCTATAACGTAAAGCTATTCCTAGCTTTTCCTATTCCTAGCAATAGCTCCCCATCTGATGAAACGTGTGCACACTGATTATGCACGATTTTACCAAACAAAAATTGGAGGGCGCTTAAGCTTCGCCTTCAAGAGTGGAACGCGATAGCGTTCCCGTCGACCCGCCGAGGGGTGTAAGACAATGGGCTACGGCGCAGCGACTACGCGCCCCGCATCGGACGCGGTGAGCGTCGAGCAACGCAGCGTTCGGCGCGACAACGAAATGTGCGCCTGAGCAAGCGACGCACGCCTGAGCCTTAGGAACAGCTCGTTTCTAAGGCAACACCGCGTTCACTAGAGGCGCTTTTGTACCGCTTTGAAGCATCGAGGCTGATAGAATGAGTGAAAAATCAAAGGGTTGGCTTGGCCAAGATTTGTCAATGTTTGGACGTGCATCTGTGTGCAATCTCTTTTTAGTAGCGAAAGTGTGGTATATTATGCAAGTGTTGTCAATGTGTCGCTCAAGTGTGCAAAAAATGCATCGTGTATTTGCCGTATTCATATGGGCTTCCAGTTGGGAGAGGATAAGCAGAACCAATTTGTTTCGTTCAGCTCGAAGTGGTGGGCTAGGTCTGTCGCATTTATCAAACAAATTGTGTCGCGTTTTCTTTTTTTTCGGGATCAGAGAAATGATTTTCTACGCACAGTAATTCAAGTTCGTTTGGGAAAAGCACTGCCGCAATATGTTGTAATGACCAGTGATCTGAAGGGAGGAAGTATTAGGGGATATCTGCGCGAAGTGGTTGGTTCACTTCGTATGTTGCGTGTGCGGTTTTCCATGGAATATCTGTGCTCTGTGACAAGAAAAACACTGTATAAAGACTTAGTTGATACAATGTTGCCAATACCATTGTACAGGTCTGTAAACTGGGGAGGCCAAGGAGATGATGTACTTAAACGGGTGAAAAAAATGCCAGTTAGACCCTCTCAAAAAACGTTTTTCTTTAAGCTACACACAAACACGCTACCCGTAAAAACATGGTTAGACCAAAAAGGAATATATGTGCCATGGACAGTAAACTGCTTACTTTGTAAAAAGCCAGAGACCATTGAACACGTTTTCATCGATTGCTGGGTCCCAACATTTCATTGGGATATCTTACAACGTACACTTAAAAAAGAACTACCGATTACACCTCTTGGTATTCGATATTTGCCAGCCGATAACGAAGGAGGAGTTCCGTACGTTATGTTTGTGCTCCTTGGCCTCCACAGTCTGTGGAAAACGAGAATGGCAGTGCGACACTCGGATGTCGATACCCGTCCGGCGAGAATAAACTTCATCGAAAGTGTCGCGTATATTCGGGAAATATATCGTGCCCAGAGTGAGCCTCCCGAGTGGGTGGCTATTCTTGATGAACTGATCAAGCTGAAGCGATTTTAATATATAATGTTAGCCAAAGTGTGGTTGACATGTTTTAGCATTTGAATGTGTTCTTGGTTTGTGCTGCAAACAGGCAATAAAGAAAAAAAAAAACTCGTGGCTCAGTGGTAACGTCTCCGTCTCACACTCCGGAGACCCTGGTTCGATTCCCACCCAGCCCATCTTGGAAGTTGCTTTTTATTTATGAAGTGCCTGCCGTGATTTATCGCTCACGGCCAACGCCGCGGACGCCGACACCGACGCCGACGACACCGGCTTTTCTGCGACACGAGCTCCTTAACGCTATCGCGTTAAAAGAGAAATAGTTATTTCTGATTAGACGCCTTTTCGCCATTAGCCCTCGGCTATTGGTCAAAAGTTTTCGGGCTGCACCCACTTCACCAGCCTGTCATGCGACGCAACAAAACCGCGAAAAATCACTGCATCAAAGTGACGTGCACGCATCAAAGATACATTAATATGCCGAACAAAATTGAATTTTTTCTGAATAGCCGCAGGCTGCTCCGTTCCGAAAGTAATAAAAGAAAGCTGCCGCCAATCTCTCAGGCACTGGCTACTCTCACCTCCCGGAGAGCGTGGGTTTATTTGCGTGCTGTGTAACGTTATCGAGCACCTTCACGCACGTTTATGCCCTCGCTCCGCCAACTCTTCTTTGCTGACGATCAGTTTTAGCGTCAATCTTTACGTTCTATTGCACGACGCCGCTATTTTCGACCAGCCACCGTAAGATAAGTAAGCGAAACCGGACCAATCACCGACGCCGGCACCACCCTCTTCACCCGCTTATCAATTTTCAATGCACTGGCTCGGCCCCATGGAATCACTCGCCACGTGCTCCTCGCCTCTTATCAGCCAATTAGATAAGGCCAGCTGGTCAGCTTAGGCATTGTTAATCGTTTTTAAAGGAATCAAAAGCGACCTCCTATAAACGACGAAAGCGTCTGATTCGTCTGTTGAGACAACCTTGCGCGTCACCTCCCGATGCTTCCGTTGGCGGTTAGGCAAATTTGACGTCAGGGGATAGGAATAGAAACATGTTGGAATAGATTTACTTTATATGGCCTCAGCATATCGTCTCCGAGTTTATATAGTCGCAGTTGTCGACACAATCTGGCAATCGGCGCAGAGAAGTTCCGCACAGGCGGTGGGTGATGCGTTTTCAATGTGGATGAGAACGTTGACACGAGGCAAATTGAGTGCCACGATTGCACAGCCTTTGAGTAACCGCTAGCCGTGATAGTGTAAGTGCAGACATGGTCTCATCGTAGAGTGTCGACCAATGCAGAGTCGTGATCGAAGATTGCAGTGGCAGGGGCAGCGAGACAGAGCCTCTGAATCATGTTTTTTTTTTCCTCAGACTTGTACACAACGTGAAAGCCGTACTCTTGCAATCGGAGCACCTAGCAACCAAGGCGTGAAGAAAAATTTTTCAGTGAAAACAACCACCGTAAGGCGCGTTTGTCAGTTATGACAGTTACATGGCGTTCACAAAGACATTACCGAAACTTTTTTTCGGCCCAAATTACTGCGAGACATTCCTGCACTGTGAAGCAGTTCTCTTCGGCAGGCTTTAATGCGTGACAGGCTAAGTAACAACCCTCACTCGTGCAGTGGTATCACGCTGTAGAAGAACAGCGCCAATCCCGAGGCCACTAGCAACGGTGTGCAAGGAAGTTAGAGCGTTCTAGTCGAAGGGACAGAGAACGGGGTCGATAGTTATTGATTGCTTGATGGCTTGGAAAGAACGTTCGAAGTGTTCTGTCCAAGTGAAACCAGTGCCGGATGACAGCAACAGTAAAATGACTGATGAGGCTGTGGATGTACAATGCCGGACCCGAGAAACTTCTTTATTGTATTTTTAAATATTTTTGGGCGAGGGAACCAAATCACGGCAGGAACTTTGTCAAAGTGGGCTCGAAGGCCATGTATACTGATAAGTTGGCCCAACACTTTGATGTTCTTTCTGGCAAAATGGGATTTTTTGTGTGTTCGGTTGGGGTCCAGCGTTAGAGATGCATGTTAATGTTTCCTCCAAACGCTCAAGGTGTTGACAAAAAGCGGTAGAAAAACTGTGTCATCTAAATAACACAAACAGGTCTTCCGCTCAAGGCCCCGTAAAACTGTGTCGATCATGCGTTCAAACGTTGCAGCTGCATTACATAAACCGAATGGCATTACGTTGAACTCGCTCTTTTAACCATGTATTGAACAGTGTCGGCAATGATTTTCCATTCAGCGGAAGACAGGAGGTATGGGCGGCGGTGTACAATCGATCTGTCTTCGGTTTCTATACGATGCACTGCGACGGAAGTACTCCCCATAAGCTGGGAGAGAACGCCATATTGCTGCGTTTTGCAGTATGGCAAAAAATCTTCTTTCTGGACTGCACTGACATCGGGAATCATCGCGGCCGTTAAAGCAGCAGTAACAGCATGGTCATCATCTGTGATAGACAAAGGTGGTGGTCCGGTGCGAAGAGGTGCACTGCAAAACAATTTCCCTGGTTTTTTGGCAAATCTTCTGGTAATGTGTGAACGAACGCTTTTCCCTAAATAAAGAACGGTCATTTCCGTACAGCGGACAGCCGTTAAAATGAGACCATAATAGAAAATACGAGTGCTTTCGTATCTAGAAAACGGAAGACAGCATGCTGAATCTGTACTATTAACGCTACAGTACAGGTGCTTCTCGTATTCAGAAAAGGGAACACACTATGTGCTGAGCCTGTACTATAAGCGTTAAAGTACAGGTGTTCCCCGTATTCGGAAAACAAAGGAATATATGCTGAATCCGTACCATATCCGTTAGAGTACATGTACTTCCCGTATTTCATTGTACAGAGCATATTCCTTGTTCGGAGAATGTACTATCGGCAACAAAGGATGAGCAGCATCGACCAAATTTTATCGGTACGCTATCTGCTGGGATCAGCCGAGCTAACATCTGCGTTCGGACTGTTTATATGTCACCCACTGTTTGCAGCGGTCTTGAACGCAGAAATGCAATTTGGTTGACACTCACACTTCCAGGGTACGTTTGTCCGCGACAGTACATATCCTTTAAAGCAAACGTGATGCAGGCAGCTCATAGCCGAAGCAGCAGGTCACCATTGGGAAAAAATGTCTTGCCAACACACTGACATAGCTGAAAAAATTTGCACTTCGAATATAAATGCTTTTGCAGATTCTTTACATCACAGAAGCAACTTTATTTTCTTTAAAAATTGCTCTTGCACAGTTTATTTGTGAAAATTGTTCTTGACCCCAAACACCTTGCAGGGATAAAGTTGCTGCTGTTAGGAAAAACAAATAGTATTCGTGATTTCCATCCTAAGCAACGCGGCAAAATATGATAATCACAGAACGAAACAAAGCAGTAACATTATTTATTTATTTATTTAGTCATACTGGTAACCCTCCCTTGAGGGTCGTTACAGGCAGGGTAAGTAAATGAATTGTACATAGAACAAACACTGAAGATCATTTGTAGGAGAACATTTGTAATACATAGAACATTTGTAGAAAAAAAAACACACACAGCTACATGCAAGGAACAAATATAAGCTATACAGTGTGAGCGAAATACTTATCAAGGCCAACCTCAAGATCACTCATAGCATTTTTTGTACCACATCATTCGGTAATTCATTCCACATTTTAATAGCGTCAGGAAAGAAAGAAAAGCGGAATAAGTCTGTTCGAGCTATTATTGGTTGCACGAATGTACTGCGTGTTGTTCGTGGTATCCTTTTGTGAAAGAGCGTCAGATAATCATGCTTGTTTATTTTGACATCTGCGTGTAGTATTTGAAAAAGCAATTTCAATCGCTGCTTCTGCCTTCTTGATTCCAGTGGTTCCAAGTTACGTATTTTCAACATTTCAGTTACCGAGTCACGTAGTCGATATTTAGAGCAGATAAAGCGAACTGACATTCTTTGAATTCGTTCTAGTTTATGTTTTACAACCTTTTGATGGGTGCTCCACACAGCACCAGCGTATTCTAGGCTCGGACGGATATATGTCTTGTATGCAATCAACTTGACTTCCTTCATCGCCTGGCGTAATTTCCTTTGCAAGTAACACAACTTCCTGCACGTTGATTGACAAATATTATCAACATGAGGACGCCAGTTCAATTTATCTGTTATGGTTATACCCAAATATATGAAGCTACATACTTTTACCAGTATACTATGAGCAATATTATATGTGAACGAGATCACTTCCTTTCTTTTTCTTATGTGTGTGTAAGTGTTTTTTTAATTAATTTCCATACCCCATTTTTGACACCATGAGCTTAAGTTTTGAAGGCACTGGTTGATTTTAAATGGATCTTCCCTGCATGTTACCGGACAATAAATTAGGCAATCATCTGCGAAAAGCTTAATTTTTACAGGTGATTGTACAACCGCTGAGATATCATCAATGTATAGAAGGAAAACTAGTGGCCCTAGTACGGAACTATGCGGCACGCCCGAATACACCTCACGATTTCCTGAAATAGTATCTGCCACTCTGACTGCTGGTTGGCGATCAGTTAAATACGCTCCTATCCAATCGAGAACATCCGCACTAAGACCGACATTGGGAAGCTTGAAGAGCAGTTTACGGTGTGAAACTTTGTCAAAAGCCTTCGCAAAATCTATGCATATAACTTCGACTTGTACACAGGCATCTATAGCAACCCAGAAATCATGAATCGTTTCGATCAACTGCGTTACAGTTGAAAGGCCACTGCGGAATCTATGCTGAAACGGACATAGTAAGTCATTTTGTTCCAGAAATTGTCTGATGTATTTTGCCACTATATGCTGACATATTCTACAACACACCAATGTGAGAGACACAGGGCTATATTTGCTCAACATTGTTCTATTCCCGCCTTTGAAAATTGGGACCACAATTGCTCTACGCCAATCTTGAGGTAGCGAGTGGCATTTTAAAGACTTCTGAAATATAACTTATGTGTTAGAGGAACATGTGCGTAGATAAACATTGTTGGAACAAGGGCTGTTGCTGTGGCCGACATTTCAACAAAGCTGCTTGTCATCAGGGTAGCAACTGTTTTCCTTGGCAGCGTTTTTTGTGCGTAGCTTACTGGCCCCTACCCTCACTGTGGAAGAAGACGGTAAATGTAATAGGTCAAAAGAAACAAAAGTGTTAAAATAAAGGCAGGAGGGGTGCGTTTAGCAGTGCATGGTGATCTTGATGGAGCGGGTAAGGGCACTGCTGCCGGTTTTTGCAGAATAGGGGTGACCAAAACTGAAAACGATGTACACATGCAAGCAATAATATAGCCAGTTGACCTAGCCTTCCAGGATGTCAAAATAGGAATTAAGATAAACTGTTTTCACATTTCGAAAATATGGAAATGGTATGTGCAAATGGTAAATGGTAAAATAGAAATGATAAATGAACGCACATTACGAATACACATTTTATTGAAAACCAATAAAGAAAAAATATATTGACAAATATTAAAAAGTAGCGACATCAAAATTAAACTGGGTATGAGCATAAAACAGTAAAGAACAACTTATGAGAAAATGGGATGGGCAATAAGATAACCAGGTGAAAGATTTCGAAACGTTGAATGCTGTTTATATTCATGTCGCTGGTGATGGCTTCAAGTTTCTGTCTTCCTGTGGAACCTTTGTCTTACTTGAACAAGGAAATGTTCAAAACAAAAGAGCAGCCTGTTTTTTGTGACAGTGACCGATGCATACGAAAGCTCATGAATTTTTGTGCAGCAGAATGTTGCCGATGAGGTGTTATGCGCACAATTGTAATCTTTCATGCAAAATGACATCATGCAGTCAAATGTTGTGCAGACGTGCCAACCTTACAGTTTCCACAGGACCACAGTGTAAGGCAAAAAGTGCTAAATTTTGTTGAAAATTACTAAAGATTACTTGATAATTCATTATGTTTACTGTTCGTTAAAGATTCACAGACTGTTCTTTACGGGTGCTGTAAACAGGCACCCTGATCTTACAGTCGTAGCAACAATGATCTGTGGCGCAGACAAGGAGACATGCTTATGTAGTTTATGCAAGAGTATCTCCTACAAATTACACTCCACTTCACATTCTAATCTGGTGGAGGAGGAAGAGCAGAAACTTTTGTTTTCTGGAGGAGGATGCATAATTCAGAGCAGAAGGAACTAGCGTACCCTAACCATTGCTGTTGCTGATGCCTGTGCACTAGCAGTTACATATAATATGGCAGTTGCAATTGCATTTCCACAAGCTGCAGTTACTGCAAGCTGCTGCCAGTTTACTGGATCACAGCTGTAATACATTTAAGGCAAGTTATATCTTTCTAACAAATATATCTCATGTGAGACAATTGGAATGCGTTGTGCTGCAAATAAATTAAACCCTATGTTACGTCACATAAAACAAAACACCCTTCAAGAACATGAATAGCCACCAAGGCATGTGAGGAGGTAAAGAGTGTCTTATGTGTAACCTAGTGCAAATTTATAGCCTAAAGCTGTGGAAAGCGTAATTAGTATCAGTTGTGAAGGTTTCTAATTTGAACTGCAGGCAGTAAAAACCTCTATGTAGTTTTGCTAAACACAAACCCCCCTCCTCTTTTTTGTTGTATAAAGATACTAACACAGGGCGATAACATGCACACTTGATCATCCCTAAACAACCAAAGCGAATAGCACCACCCTGAGTGTATTGTACCTTCTGTCTCACATTTGCTGTCAAAAATTCTTAGTGTGAGATGCTGCGATCAACAGAGAAACTGATTTCTGGAGCAATATAAAGTATTAAGTACTGTGATCTCAGTGCTTTCACTGCTGTTTAAGTATCATCGAGTCTGATAGTAAAAAATGAGGAATAAATACATGTATATTTCACGTCGCAAGCCTCATGAGGTATTCAGTAGTCTCACTTGTAAACATACTTGATTTAAATCGGAAAACATAGTTTATTCCACTGAAAGAATGGCATCATGATAATGATTTCTATATTTATTTTTTATTTATTTCAGTTGGAATGTGCATGCATCGCCAGCGATATCATTTGACATGTGTTATATAGACTGTTTTCCCAATTGTGGTAAATTCGTATTCGCAAATAACTTTGTGGATGATACCAAGAATTTCTTAGTAAGAGTATGTGTGCAGACTGGTGTGTAGCCGCCCTCTGATCTCATCATCAAGTTTCCGAAAATCAGCAACAAGGTTTCTTATGATGAAGGTAATTTTGCGTGAACGGGAGAAAGTGGGAATTTCAACAGGTGAATCATGCAGCATAAGAACGATGTCAGCAAGACGCAAGCATCCAGAAGCACTGTCGCTATACACGTATAGACTATCAAACAAAAAAATATTTGGATGATTTAAATTTCTCGCAGTGGAATGAAATCTGTCTTCTAATCTATATCTAAACTCAGATTATTCAGCCTACTGCCTTTACCTTCACCATAAACGTTCATAATCATTATCGTATCTTCGCCAACTTATCCTGGCCAATATTAAAGCTTTCATAGGCTACTTTTTTCACTGCTAATTCTCTGCGGGAAAGAGGCGTCCATATGAAGACCATGCCATTACTTCTTCCTCGTTTTTTGATAAATGATGAGATAAGAATATTACACTCAAACTGCATTGAGCTTGAGCAAGTTTTATGTTTCAAGCAGTTGATTCTCTTTCCCTATGCCATCTTTGACCTACCTGGTTAGCTTAGTAGGTAGAAAAACTGCGGAGAAAGGTTGTGGTGCCAAATTAGACTTGTGCACCAAAGGACCTTTTCAAGGTCACTGGAGGAACAACTGTTTGTCGTCATGGCTTCTGCGCTCAACTGCTGTGGCCTCGGCATTGTTGTTGAGGGTCAGGGTCATGTCTAAGAAACTTTTTCTCCACAAGCTGCATAAAAAAATGAAAATTTTCTACACTAAGTCATTTTCTCAAAAGCATCCATTTAAGTTGTATTCGTAGTTTTGGGACAAAAAATTGCTGCGGGACTGGTGGCACGACGCACTTTACGTGTATTCGCAGGCTTCTTTCTAGGAAAAATACTTTTCTGTAGCACACAATGAGCAACTGAAAGTTGTATATGGAGGTTTTGTTGTTGTTCTACAATTTTACCATTGACACTTTTCATCTATGATATTTCGTAAGATTGTTAACTAATCAAGAGTAATTATATAATTAGGTAGAAAGTAAAAATGTATCTGAGCATCTATAAGCGACGGCAAACAACATTACCTACGTTCTCTCTAGCTACATGGCATTTACATATATCTAAATCTTGGTGCCTGCTAGTTGGGACTATCTGTAGATCAAAAAACAATTATTACAATCTTCATAATCATGCCCTGCGTGCTTGTAGTGGCTATGGCTGCTACAAGTGCTTATTTAAGTAAGGTACAATCAGTTTTGAAGTTGAATTGCTTTGCATCAAGGGCATGTAATCTAGAAAATCAAGCAAAAAGGTCTAGTTGTGCTCACTATTCAGATGTTTGACTAAGAAAAAGAAAACCGGGCCCAACACCCAATAAACAATGCAAAATTTGAAAATCTCCACTGATCAAGAAAGCAGTTTTTGGAAATGCAGCAAAATGCTACCAGCTTATGTGGAGTACACCCTTTGCGATGTACTCAAAGTGAAGAAGTTGTTACCGCAATGCCTGAGCACCATAAGAACGCAACAATCAACAATTTTCATCAGAATATTAACACCACTAAATGAATTGGGCTTTGAAGACTCTCGATATGAAATCCTCAACAACTTGTTCTGGCATTCATTGCGTTGAGCTCATTCTGTCTTCTCAAAAGCCGGTTCTCGGAAAGCAAGCTCGCAGCCACAGTTTCTCTTAAGGCAACGTCACCTGGAGTCTGAAGATAGGGCTGACCTGCAGATAAAGTGGATAATGCATGGCAAGCATGAACACTCATACGTGTTAACCAGTGGGCTCACTCATACGGCCATGAAATTGTGGGATACAGAGACGATATATTGAAGCTGGTCTCGTGAACTGTTTCATGTTTCCAATGCTTCTTTTCCAATTGTGAAAGCTGTCTCCACTAAACAAATAAGCGCTGAGAATGAAAAAAGAACTTCAACATCCTATCAGTACGCTGACTATTTGCAAGCAACCAGCAGTATATTTGGCTCCTAGCTTGCCGCGTGCAAATCTACTATGCCACAGTACTTGCTTTGCCCAGTACTAGCCACTTTAAAATGAAATTTTTTCAGAGCCCTTGCCCTCTCTTTTTCTGTTTTGGAAACTCCATACCATCTGTTCAGTTAGCGTCGTGAAAGGGAACACAAACCACTGTGCACCGCTGATCTCTGATATGTTTTGCTGGATGCCGCTCGCCGCGGTGGACGCAGGTGAAGCTATTGGAAATGGGGTGTCCTGAAGTGGCTTCTCCTGGAAGCAGGCCGTGTGGTGCACTAAGGGATCAGATAATATTGCTGCCGCGAAAATATGTCTTCGAGGTTGTCCGCATTTTATGAGATGTCTCTGTAGCGCTTTTACTAAAATCTGAGACCGTATACGATCGTGCTTTCTTACATAAAGTGTTTTTTTTTCGTTTACCAGTGTTTCCAGCGCTCGGCGCTTATCTTAGCGACGCTGTAGGCGCTGCAATGGAAAAATTCTGGACGTCTTCTCGAGACACTGCTCTGGCCTACTTGGTTAGTTTAAGGCACAACAGGCAGGTATTTTAGAGGAAGAAATGCCTCACACCGGCGCACCTGATGTGCCGCTGCAAGGACGTGAAGCGCCAGCTTCCAGGACAAGGTTGGCTTCAGTCGAGGGCACTCGATGTGCTATCCACCCCCTGTAGTAGAGATCAGTGCTGTCGACCCTTTCATGCTGGCTTCCCTTTCTGGCTGGAAGCTTCGCAACAGCTCATACCTTACCTCGACGACGTCCTTGTGTTCTCTCCTACATTTGAGACGTACCTTGAGCGCGTCGCAGATATCCTAGACGTCTTCTGCAAGGCTGGGCTCCAATTAAACTCATGGAAGTGGCACTTCGGGCGCCGACAGATTACAGTGCTAGGTATTTTCATCGATGCTTCCGGAGTACAACCCTACCCGGAGAAAGTTCAAGCAGTAACGGCTTTTCCGGTACCTCAATCTGTCAAAGACGTCCGGAGTTTTGTGGCGCTCTGTGCTTGTTTCCGACGGTTCGTGAAAGATTTCGCAGCAGTCGTTCGACCGCTCACTGAACTACTGAAGAAAGACGTGCCTTTTACGTGGGGTTCCTCTCAGGCTGCCGCATTTTCACGCCTTATCACGATTCTCACCGATCCACCGCTCTTAGCACACTTTGACCCGTCCGCACCTACAGTGGTCGGAACCGATGCCAGTGGTACTGGGACCGGTGCCGTCTTATCGCAACACCAACACGGACACGACCGCGTTATAGCCCACGCTAGCCGGCTCCTGACAGCTGCAGAGCGCAACTATTCGAGAACTGAGCACGAAAGTCTTGCTCTCGTCTGGGCTGTTTCAAAGTTCCGCCCATATTTATATGGCAAGCCCTTCTCAGTAATCACAGATCATCATCCGCTCTATTCGCTTTCGTCGCTCAAGGATCCTACAGGCCAGCTCGGACATTGGGCCCTCCGACTACAAGAATATCGCTACACAGTGACTTACAAGTTGGGACGCCAACACCAGGACACAGATTGCCTCTCTCGCTACCCAGTCGAAGACGCGACGTCTACGTCTGTTACTGACACCAACGCCTATCTGTTTTTTCACTGCTCCATGTCGCCGACGAGCAGCGCCGTGACCCGTCCTTGCGTATCATCATTGACCGCCTGGAATCTTCACTCGCCGACAGTTCCCTTCGCTTATTCACACTTCAAGATGGCGTACTCTATCGCCACAACGTTCACCCCGACGGCCCTGCATTACTCATTTTCATCCCTAAACACCTTCGCTCGGCTGTTCACCACGAACTTCACGACCTCCCCATTGCCGGTCACCTGGGCGTGTCCCGTACCTACGACCGGATCCGACGACGCTTCTTTGGCCAGGGCTTGCTCGCTCCGTTCGAAGATACGTAGCTGCGTGTGAGAAATGCCAGCGATGCATGACACCATCGACGCTCCCTGCTGAGTACCTTCAACCACTCGACATTTAAGCGGAACCATTCTTTCGGGTTGCTTTGGACTTACTTGGCCTTTTCCTCTTTCTACCTCTGTAAACAGGTGAATCGCTGTGGCCACGCATTACGCCTCGCACTACGCCATCACCCTAGCGCTTCCTACAAGCTGCGACACAAATGTCGCCAATTTTCCTTTACACGACGTGATTTTATTAGATGTAGCTCCGCGACAACTTCTCACAGATCATGGCCGGACATTCCTATCAGAAGTTATCGCGGACATTCTGCAGTCCTGTGCCAGAGGCCCAAGCTATCCACATCAAACCATCCCCAAACAAATGGACTCACGGAGGGTCTCTATCGCACTCTGATAGATATGTTTACGAAATATGTCTCTTCAGACCACACTGACGGGGACCTCGCTGTACCGTTTGTCACATTTGCTTATAATTCCTCGCGCCACGACGCCGTCGTTTATTCCTTGGTTTTTTTCTTTTGAGGCCGAGAACCAGCACTGCCCCTCGACACAACCATCCCTGTTCACGCGGCACCGACCAGTGAATATGCATTTGACGTCATCGCCCGCTGTGCCCCCGCAAGAGAAGTTGCCCGTGACCGCCTTCTGAAACCCCAAGAGAGTCAAAGGAAAGCTTTATGGAAGTACTATTCTTTTATCTTAGTTCTACTTTTGGCGGTTGGAATGAAGCAATGTATGAGCATATATATATATATATATATATATATATATATATATATATATATATAGGTTCCAAGGTAGCCCCAATACTGAGCGCCATTTTTCTAGCTCGTGTAGACCAAAGTATTTACAGTGCGCATTAGGACGCTTGGCAAAAATTTTCCGCTTTGTTGATGATTTTTGGGTTATTTTTGATGGGAATAAACATGGCTGTAATGTGGTTAATGTACCAAAAGTGTTTCGTGAATGTGACCTAGGCCTTAAGTTTACCCATGAGATTGCCAAAGAAAACGAGCTACAGTTTCTATATCTCTGCGATTGCTGCCCGATCACACATGCTGGATTTACAACCATAGATCAACAAAGCCCCTATTACAGTACAAATCAGGACATTCGAAGATTGTGAAAAGCGGAATTGCGGTGTCTTACCTTCGGGCTGCTTTAGTAAAATCTTGTTACCACCGAATAAAGGAAAGCTTTGCCGATCAGGTAAGAAGACTAGCTTCAGTGGGATTCCCGGAACACATAGTCACAGCGGCCGAAAAGGTAATAAATATAGTAAAGGGTGTACAACCCACAGATTCAAGGAACAGGCTTAGCACGAACAAAAAGCGCCTTGAGGTTCTACCTTACGTCCATTATTTTTTCCATGGGTTAAAGGATGTTGCCAGCCGGTATGGCGTTGAAGTTGAAGTTGCGAACAAGGTGCGAAAACTCTGCCAAGCTATTTCAAATAAGTTTGACAATAGGGTAAAAAAATGCAGCTGCGGTCTAAAAGAAGATGAAAAATTCACAAAATGCAGAATAGGTGTTGTGTACCGGCTTCCGTTAACCTGTGGCAACATGTACATAGGACAAACCTGTCGGTGCATAAACACCCGTCTAAAACAACATGAACGTTCTCTCGGCGAAGAAAACTCTTCGCGCTTGTCGAACCACTGTAATCTATGTCCTTGTGATGGGGTATTTTTTGATGCTGTCATTTTGTGTTCAGATAAAAACAAACTAACACGTGCAATCACAGAAGCTTTTCATATCAAAAAAGTGTGCTGAAAAATGCAAAATCCACCCATCCATCGGTGGCAATCACTGAAAATGAATATGCTTTTTTAATACTGGTTGAACCTTCTTAATCTGTGTTTAATCTGTTTCGGTTTTACTGACGACTCTTGTTGCACATGCTCAGCGCTGATAGCTGGGGTATATATGTCCTGTATCTTTCCGAAAATAAAACAGTTGTTAGTACGCGCTCATGTGTCCCCCTTCACTGTGTCCTTGTCAATAGTGCGTGCTAAATATTTTACTATGAATTTGGCGCCCAACATCAGTTCTGCTGCAGAGTCAAAGCGTCTGCACGACCTTTGACATCGGGACGTGCCCTTCCCGCCTGGCTCCTTGGTGTTTCTGCGGTCTCATTCGTGTCAGGTCGGCCTGTCGGAAAAACTGCTGTCACGTTACACAGGCCCATACCGAGTGCTTCGTGCCGTGACTCCAGTCACGTGTACGAGATCGCCGCTGACGCCCTATCGGCTTGCCAGTCCAGTGATAGGGTGCACGTTACATGACTGAAGGAGTACCACCGTCCCAGTGATGACATTTAGACGCTCCGAGACGTCGCTTCTGCCACCGGGGGATTATGCTACACGCCTGTGGTATTTGATTGTTTGAACGAGGCGCCTGGGCACCATCACTCGGAAAAAGAAGCGGAAGAACGAACTGTGCTCACTCTGTGAATCTAACCGGTCAGCGCTGCAACCGCTACTGTAAATATAACCTGTAAATAGTTGCTCATCTTACTGACTCGTGCTTCGCGTAACACTATTATACATATATGGAAATGTAAACTACACCGTAAGCGGAAATTACTCCTGTGCACGGTGCGTGGCATCGGGCGTCGTTCTTGCCTGCGAAGATAACATAAACAGTTGTTTTACTTGTTATCAGACATTGTGGTTTTGTACGGGACATGTGCATCGGTTAGGCCTGTATTATTACATTACATAAGTGGTAGTTTCTGCTCCTGTGGTACATAAGTGGTCTAATTTTGATATTCCGGTAGCATTATATAACTTCGTTTTGATTTGTGTATCATTCGGCATTTCATTCTATGCCATTATTACTTTTCTTCTATTATTTCTTTTTTACTGCAGTAAGATTAGCCCTACATTTCATTGTTTCCTTTCACTTCTGTATTTTCTGTGTTATGGTAATTTCAATATATTGACACGTGTACTTATATTTAACGGGCGACCACGTTTCACCGCCTAACAAACGTTATCGCAAAGCGTGGGACGCGTCTGCATGTATCCGCAGTTTGTGGAAAGTTATCGATGCTTCTATCCGCTGTCTGTTGTTGCCGAACCTTGTGTTATCTGATTTCATCGCGTGACTCTAATGATGTAGAACTTTGTGGAAGGCATGCCGGTCCCAACGATTAGTCTGGAACATTCGATGACTGCTGTATAAAAGCCGATGCACTTGACCCGCTGATCAGATTTTCGACGATCGCCGACCGTGTTCGCCGCTATCGTTGTGCTATAAGTGTAGCCTGTTTTTGTGGGCACAGGTTCGCCCAATAAAAGTTAGTTTTGTCTTTCACAGTATTTGCTACTGTGTTCTTCAACATCACCACCACGTGACATGTGGTGGAGGTGCTTTTCGTTCATGTACCAGACGCCCCCGACCAGCCGTGATCCAAGCCCGGACCGCAAAGAGAACACAAACGTTAACCCGGAGCATCGAGCAAGCCGCCGTCTTCAACAGCTGCCCCCGGAGCACGGACTTCTACCTGAGAAGACCAAGAAGACTGCGGACAAGGCAACCCCAATGGCAGCCCCAGCGTCCCTCATCGTGCTGCAGCAGCTCAGTGAACCTCCGACGTTCCGCGGATCAACATTCGAGGACCCGGAAACCTGGCTCGAGACGTATGAGAGGGTCGCTACGTTTACTAGTTGGGACAGCGACGACAAGCTGCGGCATGTCTATTTCGCACTCGAAGACGCCGCCAGGACCTGGTTCGAGAATCGAGAAGCCACCTTAACGACGTGGGACCTGCTCCGAAGCGGCTTCTTGCAAACGTTTACAAGCGTCGTGCGAAAAGAGCGAGCCCAAGCACTACTAGAAACCAGAGTGCAGCTATCAAACGAGACGATCGCGATCTTCAGGGAGGTGATGGCCCGTCTTTTCAGACACGCCGACCCGGAAATGTCAGAGAAAAAAAAGCCCGCTTCCTGATGCGGGGCGTCAAGCAAGAACTTTTCGCAGGACTTATTCGTAACCCGCCGAAGACCGTAGCTGAGTTTTCTGCAGAGGCATCGACGATCTAGAAAACTCTGGAGATGCGCGTGGCAATATAACCGCCAGGGGCTCACGCCGCAGTACGCCATCCAAGAACTGGATTCCGGCGACATTCAGGAGACCATCAGGGCCATCGTGCGCGAAGAACTGCGCAAGGTCCTGCCTTCGTCGCAGCCCCAAGTGGCTTCAATCGCCGACATCGTGAAAGAAGAGGTGCACCGATCGCTTGGAGTTCCCGAGCTGCAACCACAATTACCGCAGCCCCAGCCAGAAGCGATGACATACGCCGCCGTCGCACGCCGTCAATGTCCCCCTCCGCGACCACGTCACGGCCCTGCAACGACGCAATTCCGTCGTCCGCCGCCGCAGCCGCCGCCGCCGCCGCCGTCGCCGCCAGCACGCCCACCCGTCGCCCAGCGCACCTACGCGAGGAAGACGGACGTTTGAAGAAGCCGGCCATGTGTATCGCCGATGCCCATACCGGGAGATGGGAGTGCGACGTTTCGCCGTCAACGCTCCGCGCCCGCAGCAGGTTTAACGCCCTCGCGATATCGCCGACTACCTCGCCGCTACTCAGTGGAGCTCTCGACGACCGTCGCGTTCGCCATCACCAGGCGACGCTACCTCTCGCCGCAGCGCCGACCATACAATGGCCCAGCCCGGGGTCGGTCAGCGAGCCCATATCCGGAAAACTAAAAGCAGCAACCGATGGAGGTGCGGTTGCTGTTCGTCGAACTGACGAAGATCCTCCTCCGCCGACGAAGACGACAAAGAAACCATCTCGACGGCCTAACGACGACACGCCGCCGTCCCGACGAAGTCAGGAAGCCAAGACTACACCGGCGAAAGACGGCTTGACGACGCGACGTTTCAGCTTCAGTTCAACACGACGCAGCCGTGATCCGACGCCAAGACCCAACTGCAACGCCAGACAAAGAACCACCGACCTCGACGTACTTCTCGACGGCCACTCAATCACTGCCTTAGGAGACACAGGGGCCGATTACTCCGTAATGAGTGGACACATCGACGCCCAGTTGAAGAAGGTTAAGACTATATGGGAGGGCCCCCAAATTCGGACCGCTGGAGGACACCTCATTACGCCGACTGGAATCTGCATGGCAAGAATAACCGTTCATGACCGGACTTACCCTGCCACCTTCGTTATCCTCCAACAGTGTTCACGAGACGTCATTCTCGGCATGGACTTCCTGAACCATCACGGCGCAATCATAGACCTGAAGCCAAAATCGATAACGCTGTCGGAAGATCAAGGGATACCGCCGAAGAGCTTTCGCAGTCACCACGCCTTGAGTGTTCTCGAAGATCAAGTGAGAATCCCGCCTCGCTCGAGCATTGTTATCTCGGTCGCCACCGATACACCCGCTGACGTAGAAGGCGTCATCGAAGGCGACCAAGGTCTACTGCTAGACCGTGAAATTTGCGTCGCAATAGGGATCGCTCGACTGGATGGAGCGAAAACTGAGGTGTTGCTGACAAACTTAAGCCAAGAGTTCAAGCACATCAACAAGGGAACGACGATCGCGTACATCGAGGAAATTCTGTAAACCAGTAATGCGTTTGTCCCCTCGGATTCCGCCGCATCTACCCGGACGACGATGGTTCCTCAACCAGACTACGACATTAATCCAAGTCTCCCCGTGATTAGGCAACAGCAGCTCAGAAGGCTGCTCCGACGATACAAAGGCTGCTTTTCGCCGTCATCGAGGATTCGACAAACACCAGTCGCCAAGCATCGCATAATCACCGAGGAGTGCGCTTGACCACTCCGCCAGAGCCCTTACCGAGTTTCGCCGCGAGAACGTGCAGCTATAAGAGAACAAGTCGACGATATGCTGTGCAACGCATCATCCAGCCGTTCAAAAGCCCGTTGGCATCCCCTGTTGTCCTGGTAAAGAAAAAGGACGGAACCCTACGTTTCTGCGTCGATTATCGTCGTCTGAACAAGATCACGAAGAAGGACGTATACCCCTCCCACGAATAGACGACGCATTGGATCGGCTCTGCAACGCTAAATACTTCTCGTCGATGGACCTCAAGTCTGGCTATTGGCAAATAGAAGTCGACAAAAGAGATCGCGAAAAGATGGCCCCAGACGGCCTCTACGATTTGAAGGTTATGCCAATCGGTCTGTGCTCGGCGCCTGTAAAGTTCCAGCGCGTCATGGACACGGTGTTAGCAGGATTGAAGTGGCAGACCTGTGTTATTTACTTGGATGACGTCGTCGTCTTCGCTGGAAATTTCGACGATCACCTCAGGCGGCTTGCGACAGTACTAGAGGCCATCAAGTCGTCAGGGCTTACTCTAGAGCCGGAAAAATGCCGCTTCGCTTACGATGAGCTTCTATTCCTAGGCCACGTATTCAGCAAATCTGGTGTCCGTCTAGACCCGCAAAAGACAGCAGCCATCGCACAGTTCCCGCAACCCATCAACAAGAAGGCAGTGCGTACGTTCCTTGGCATGTGTGCCTACTACAGGGGCTTTATCAAGAACTTTTCACGCATCGCCAAACCTTTGACACGTCTAACTAAATGTGATGTTGACTTCAAGTGGGAAACGCCGCAGGCCGACGCAATTGAAGAACTCAAACGACGCATGCAGTCACCGCCGGTACTTGCGCACTTCGATGAATACGCCGATACAGAAATCCATACTGAGGCCAGTAGCCTAGGCCTCGGTGCCGTTCTAGTCCAGAGAAGAAACGGAGTCGAACAGGTGATAGCTTACGCTAGCCGGTCGCTGTCAAAAGCGGAAGGCAACTATTCTACGACAGAAAAGGAATGCCTCGCCATCGTTAGGGCTACAGCTGAATTTCGCCCTTATCTTTATGGCATTCGATGTCGTCAGTGACCATCACGCGTTGTGTTGGCTAGCGTATATAAAGGATCCTTCAGGACGACTGGCGCGGTGGAGCCTCAGACTACAAGAATACGACATCACTGTAACCTACAAGTCCGGACGAAAACACTCCCATGCCGATTGCCTATCACGCGCGCCCACTGACCCGCCGCCGCAAGATGACGAGAATGACGACACCTTCCTTGGAATTATAAGCGCGGAAGACTTCGCTGAACAGCAACGGGCAGACCCAGAGCTAAATGGCCTCGTCGAATATTTGGAAGGGCACACCGACGTTGCCCCGAGGGCATTTAAGCATGGATTATCTACCTTCAAACTTCAAAACAATCTACTAGTGAAGAAGAACTTCTCACCAGTCCGCGCCAATTACCTTCTTGTTGTCCCGTCAGGACTTCGTCCAGAAGTATTGCGTGCCCTACATGACGATCCGACCGCTGGACAGCTCGGATTTTCCCGGACACTATCGAGGATACAAGAAAAGTATTATTGGCCGCGCCTGACCGCCGACGTCGCCCGTTATGTCAGAACATGACGAGACTGTCAGCGACGCAAGATACCGCCGACAAGGCCAGCCGGATTTTTACAGCCAATCGAGCCTCCTTGCCGACCATTCCAGCAGATGGGGATGGACTTGCTGGGACCCTTTCCGACGTCAATAACCGGAAATAAATGGATCGTCGTGGCGACGGACTACCTCACGCACTTCGCTGAAACAAAAGCACTGCCGCAAGGTAGCGCAGCCGAAGTGGCGAAATTCTTTGTCGAAAACATCCTGCTGCTACATGGCGCCCCAGAAGTCCTCATCGCCGACAGAGGAACGGCCTTTACAGCGGAGCTCACCCAAGCCATTCTGAAATACAGTCAGACAAGGCACAGGATGACAACGGCCTACCACCTGCAGACGAATGGTCTTACGGAGCGGCTGAATAAGACCCTCGCCGACATGCTAGCGATGTACGTCGACGTTGAACACAAGACCTGGGATGCCGTCCTGCCGTACGTAACATTCGCTTACAACACGGCGGTGCAAGAAACAACACAGATCACGCCGTTCAAGCTGGTCTACGGCAGGAACCCGACGACGACGCTCGACGCCATGCTGCGGCACGTAATTGACGAGGAGAACCTTGACTTCGCTACGTACCTCCAGCGCGCCGAAGCCCCACAGCTCGCCCGCCTGCGGATCAAGAACCAGCCGAGCACCGACAGCCGACACTACAACCTCCGGCGACGCTTCGTCGAGTACCAGCCCGGCGACCGTGATTGGGTGTGGATCCCGATACGCCGACGAGGACTCAGTGAAAAGCTACTGCGACGATATTTAGGACCCTACAAGGTCATCCGACGTATTGGCGCACTGGACTGTGTGCTCCGTGCCAGACGGCATTTCGCATTCACAGCGACGCCGTGCACGATCTGAAGTGCTCCACGTGGTGCGTCTTAAACCCTTTTACGGACGCTGACGAACTTCCTTATATTGTTGTTTTCTTTGCTAGGAGTGCTTTTCTTTTATTACTTTCGTTTGTTTCCAGCATCGGGTCGATGCTTTTTAAGAGGGGGTATTGACACGTGTACTTATATTTAACGACCCGCCGTGGTAGCTCAGTGGCTATGGTGTTGGGCTGCTGAGCACGAGGTCGCGGCAGCGAATCCCGGCCACGGCGGCCGCATTTCGATGGGGGCGAAATGCGAAAACACCCGTGTGCTTAGATTTAGGTGCACGTTAAAGAACCCCAGGTGGTCAAAATTTCCGGAGTCCTCCACTACGGCGTGCCTCCTAATCAGAAAGTGGTTTTGGTACGTAAAACCCCAAATATTATTATTATTACAATTAACGGGTGACCATGTTTCGCCGCCTAACAAATGTTATCGCAAAGCGCGGCACGCGTCTGCATGTATCCGAAGTTTCTGGAAAGGTATCGATGCTTCTGTCTGTTGTCGCCGAACCTTGTGTTATCTGATTTCATCGCGTGACTCGAATGATGTAGAACTTTGTGGAAGGCATGCCGGTCCCAACGATTAGTCTGGAACATTCGATGACTGCTGTATAAAAGCCGACGCACTTGACCCGCTGATAAGATTTTCGACGATCGCCGACCGCGTTCGCCGCTATCGTTGTGCTATTAGTGTAGCCTGTATTTATGGGCACAGGTTCGCCCAATAAACATTAGTTTTGTCTTTCACAGTATTTGCTACTGTGATCTTCAACGTCACCACCACGTGATAAAATCGATCCTGCTAAAGTCTAATATAGTCTCATAAGTCCAATAAGTCTGCTGATAATATCGACCCCTGCCTGAAGTCTAAAATCAAGAATCGCGCTTAGAGATGACATAGCTCACTGTGGTATAAAGATTATAGACAAGGATAAGGTGCCTCATACCCCCTGACCGGCTCAGTAAAGCTAAAGCCCCTCTATACACGTTTCCGCCGACCAGGTTAAGTACCGCCAACCTGCCCTCCTGCTCCACGCTCCTCTCCCACTCACCCTCTTAGGTTGCAGCGCCAAACGAAACTTAGGTAGCTGCAGCTTTCTGTTCGGAGTGGAAGTGACGCTATGTTTTTTAGCGTTGTTTATTTTCCCGTGGATGGAGAGGCTTTAATTGCTTCAGTTGCGGTTGAAACTGTGAATGCGGTTCCACCCAAGAACCACCGCCTATTGTAACCAGCGATCTGCTTGTGTTCGCTGCTTCGCGTCAACCTGCGACGGGCTGTGGCACGAGCGACCACGTACAGTGGACTGTAGTGCCTGGGCGCTTGGAGACCACTACCATTTTTCGTGCATTTGGAAAACAGCGACCGCAAACTACTATTTCAGCGGAATACAACTTGTCCCCTTTGCATCCGTCTTATGGTGACAGCCACAGCTCTGCTAAGCACGCGCGGGCGTCTCACCATCGTCTAACAGCAGTTAAAGCGGAAATCCCCGCAGCGCAACTCCAGGAAGCGGAAACGCCGAAACCGGAAACGTTTAAACCGAAAATCTGGAACCGGAAATAGCGGAACCGGATTTGGTGTGGGGAGAAAAGGCGACACACAACAAAGGTTGTCGCTACTTAAGAAAGCGGCGGTGGCGCGTGGATGGAGCGGCTTTCAGTAAAGCGACAAGAACATGCTGCCAACGACACCCTGAATGCTCCCCACACACTTCCCCAACACCCTCCCATGCCCCTCTTTTTCTTATTTTTCTTGTTCTTCTTTTTCTTCGCTCTTGGTGTCTCCCCCCCGGTTCCTTCCATCTCTTTATTTCTTTTCGTTTCTCCCCGCCTTCCCACTCTCCCACGCTTGTCCCCTCGTCTTGGGAGCCACGCTCACAGGCGACAGCGTTTATTCTCTTTGAAGTCTCTCCCTTTACAACCAGCGGCCATCGACAACAACCGCACGAAATGTCACGGCGCTAACCCTTTAAAAGTAGGCCGAGGATGACGAGGCCGCCTGTGATGAAAATAAGTCCCCCTATCGAACCGTAGGACAGCCTTTCTGAATGGTGGAAGTATAGTTATTTGGCCAGTACAAAAATACAACCGCGAGGCTTACAGACAACTAAACAACCCAGAACACTACCGTAAGCTAGATAACGATACGGCATTATCCTAAACAGTGACAATTACCAACAAGCTGAAATCACTTCGGCTGATGAATTGATAACACCGTCAGAATACAAATTTCTTAAACCAAGCAACAAAATTGCCAGTCACTTCTACCTCCTTCCAAAAACTCATAAAATTCCATCCATTGAACGATACACCACTATTATACGAGGTCGCCCGACAGTATCAAACAACAACACCCCGACAAAGAGCGCTCCACATTCCCTAACCACTTCCTTGGTGGCCCCAGGCGCTCTACATGCAAACATATTCAATCTACTACTACAGCAAAAAGTACAGCGTCCAATTACTCAGACAAGGTAACTTCGGGATTCACCTGCACATCAAGCAACGTACTCAAGTGTCTAAATGTGCCGCTTGTAGCAAACAATACATAGATGAGACTGGACAACAAATTCATACAACAATCAACGGTCACCCCGCGGATACCAAACACAATTTACCTAAAGCAGTAGCCAGCCACTTTAATGAACATGGTCATATATTCCACAAAGCAAGGCTCTATATACTACAAACAAATTTCCGTTTACCTCGGGAAAGGAAATATACGGAATCATACCTCATACAGAAGTTTATTAGCCTACACCCGACGGGAATTAATTTGGCACGCGGCAACTTACAATCTTTAAATGCGGTAACTTAAATATGAAATTCTCAGATAATCAACCAAGGCACAAAAGCGATTAAGCCACTAGCTAACCTTAATTCCTTAGCCTCACCTATCCCTCCATTTCGATTTTTTTCCTCCCAATTTAATATACTCTTCCGTGTTTTTATGTTTATATCAACTGTACCACCCCCTTTTACCAAGTACACCTGGCCCCGCCCGCTTCTGTGCACGTCATTCTCCTATTTGCTTTTCCGGCGTCAGTTCCCCGTTTCTTCGTCTGTTTTTTTGTTATATATATTTTTTGAAGCACCCTCACCAACACATTCCGAAGTCCCAGACGTCAGTATGCTTTTTTGGGCGCCTCATTCACACAGGGTATCGCCATTTCTGTATAGCGCCGTGACGACACCTACGTTCAGCTACTGGGGCTAACGTCCCTTGAATAACCTTGCCGCTGCCTTCCTGTTAGACCATGCATTCCACCCCAGACTTCTTGTCGCCATCTTAACTCCTTCAAAATTAGCCGACGCATTGCTTTTGCGCTACTAAAATCATTCTTTCAACTGATGTCTTTCTGGGTCATTTTTGTTACTCAAGCAAAAGCCGAAAGCATTTTGTTACTTTAGAAAAGCCGCCTGACCGGCTCTTCTAATGCCAACGACATCCCTGAACGCTCCCCGCTTCTCGCTTCCCCAACGCTCTCCCAACCCCCTCTTCTTTTTTTTTTTCGTGTTCTTTCTTTTTGTCTTCCCTCTTGGTGTCACCGCCTGGTCGTTTTTTTTTCTCTCTCCTTTGCTTTCTTTCCTTTTCTTCCCGCCTCTCCACTCTCCCGCTCTTGTCCCCTCGTCTTGGGAACCACGCTCACAGACGTCAGGCGACAGCGCTCATTCTCTCCGAAGTCTCTCCCTTCCCAAACAGCCGCCATCGACAGCAACCGCACGGGACGTCACTGCGCTAACCCTTTAAAGCTAACATGCCGAGGATGACGAGGCCGCCTTTGACGAAGACCGGTCCTCCTATTGAAACGTTGGTGAGCCTTTCTGACGGCCAGTCTTTCTGAGGCACCTTATCCTCATTTATAACACCTGTACCACAGTCTTCCTAAAGTCTGACATTCACACTGGCAGTATATTCTTAAATGAATAAATAAAATAATGCTTGTCCTCTGGCAACCCCCATTTAGGAGTTTATTGTGCTTCGTATTATCACTCCGTGCAAGCGGAATGTTTGTGTGTAGCCTCGGAAGTTCTTTTTGCCTTTTTTGTGTTCTATTTCGCGCTGGCCAGATTTCCTTTGAGGTGCAACGGAAGTATAAAAAGTCGCATCGCATCAATTTGCGTAAATGTTTTTATATGTAGAGGCTACAGATCAAATTTCGAGATATACATACAAGACCGTGTAAATTCAACGAAACAAGTGAATGAAAGCAGCTGAAACCGTGACATACATACTGCTGTACCGACTCAAATTTTTGTATCTCATCTTGCATAAGCTTCTGGCACATTTCTCCGGAGAAACCCGTCATAAACATCATCATACACTCCAAGAATATTCTTTCGCTAACAATACATTTAGTTTTTCGTTCTTCGCGAGATCTGTTGGTGACTGGGATGCTTTAGTCCTGACGGTGGTCGCACAGCGCACGGTTGAAAATTTGTTGAAATTTCTGGCAAAACTTAGCTGTCAGAAACGAGTAAATGATGCTATAAATATTCTGTTTATCATTGTGTTACTTACCAAGTATATGGGAAATCTACATGTGATAGTGTTGATAATGTTACCAATTCTATATCTGATGCGCTTGTCTTTATTTTTTTCCTTTTGGAGCAGATCATATGTAACTGAAATAAGTTGATTACGTGCCATCTCTTCAACCTATCCAATGTTTTAACATAGGTGCATTATCTTAAACATTTGCTAGCTGTTCTGTTCTACACTTGTGTGAATGACTGTACCACATTGTCTACAGACCCTTCCAACCCACTCCTGTAAAAATGCCTGATGGGATCGACAATATCATGAAATAAATAAGTAGTGAAAGTCAGCGACAAGGGGCAGAAAAATCAGAAGAAATATTAGGAGGGGGGATTGCTTATTATGCGCTTCCTAGACAAGCAAGTCGCAATATCTTCAGGACGCTTTCCGTGCAGCGTGGTTGACGATTTCATTAAGTACTAGAAATTAGAAGCTATTTGACGGACACGAAGGCCTGGTGGAGAGCAACAGTGTCCCCAAGTTTGGTGCACGCCCTCGTCTCTTCTTTGGCTGTGTGGGAAATTTGTAGCGCTGATGCCACCTCAGCAGTTACGACATAGTCATCGTTAATAGGATCCGGAATGAGGTAGTAGTGCGCCATGAGTGGGGCCGCAATTTTCTGTGCATGGGAGAGGGGATCGCCCAAATATCAATCTTCCTTCGGACTACCATCAGACTTCGCCTTGCCCTTCAAGGCTTCCCTTGCATCCATGTCGCTCTCTTGGAGACCACCTTAAGAAGCTTTCTGTTCCGTAGAAAAGGGGGCGAGGGCGTGGTTGATCCGCCAAACCCCACCCACCTTGCTACGCCAGTGTGCGGGGGTCACGGCGACGCCCTCCCCTGGCGCGCTTGCGCGTAAGGACGTGCCTGCTTTCGGCCGCTCTTCTCCACAGAGGCCCGCTCGCGACGTGGCGTCCCAGTCAAGGAAATTCGTCGAAGTGCCACTGGTGACGTCGCGTCGCAGCCAATGTGACTTTAGGGTGCGTTTCGCTGATGCATACCGCAGACGCCGGGATTTTCTCTCCATGGGCCCCATCTAGCGCTTTCGCATCAAAAAAAAAAAAAAAAAAAAGGCGGGGGGGTCTTTCGGAGCCCGTTATTCTTAGTGGCCTTAACATTTGTTGCATTGTGAAACGGAGACCGCGCCCTCACACTCGTTACGGACATTTCAAATGAGCATAACTGTGCAGGTCGTGCCTGACATACGAAGAGAATCAGAATGACGTGCTTCTGGCGTGGTACCCTTTGACGTATGCCTCGGGCTTTCTCTTCACCATTGTGGCAGCCTGCGTCGGCTCCACCTGTGTTATCGTGGGCCCCGGCATCTGCTTTGACGAATTCGTCTACTACATCAACAAGTACAAGGTGAGTGCTTAACCTTGCGTTTTGTACGATCGTTCCAGAACAATAAGATAACCAAAAACATAGAGATTGCTATAGAAGGGAGCCGTAGATCGCATTTCTTAGCCAAAAATTCGACTTCTTCCGCAACCGCCTTTGACCTACACGTGTTCAACTGCGATGTATCTGTATTTTTAGCGTGAGAAGATGCTTCATATATCACACCCTTCCTGCTATTAAGCAGTTGTGAGTGCAGCGCTCCTCGTTGCCTTCCCTTCCTGTGGGAGTTGCCTTTTTGTTTGCTCTCATTTTTCTCGTCAGCAGAGTAAAATAGCACACATCGTGAATCTGTACCTCGACTGTCCTCCTGATACACATATAACGATCACATTTATGCACCAACGTACCGTAAAGGTTGAGGAGAAATACTCTCGAATGGAAGCGGTCGGGCCATGACTTAGGTAGAAACGCGAAACCACGATATTCTTGCAGCTTTTCGTAGCCGTGAAGGTGCAGCCTGTTCACATGTGCAGTATCTCCGAATAGCTTCGTTCGCTTGAAGCCGCCGTTGGTCACCGCGTTGGCACATTTACGACGCCCACCACGGCGGAATAACTAACCTCACGGCGGAATAACTAACCTCACTTTCGCATTTTGTGTGTTTCCCAACAAGCGAAGTAATAAACTGTAACGCCATGAAATCACACAAGCACAGACCAAACACGTGAAAGCTGCGATGAACTTGAAACAGATTATTTATTCAGTAAGCAGGAATCCCCGGTGTGACATCTTTTCTTTAATTTTATACTCCCAAGGTTCATGTGAGTACATTGAGAGGAGAGGCGAAAAACACCAAATGCATCGCGTAAGCAAAAAATGAGGAGGACGCTTAAACTTCGCCTTTAACAGTGGAACGCGATAGCATTCAAAGACCCTTCGCTGGTTTTCATGCTTCCCGGCAACTGCAGCTTGTGTAACCGTAACGTCTACCGGGAAACGCAGGCGGGGAACGCTGTGCAGGAGGCGAGCTTTCCCTCAGAAACACGGCTATTTGCGTTGGCCGACCTGCTGTTATTGTTTGGCACTTTTATTATGCCCGTCTGAGAAGAGTTAACATAAGAGATGTGCACTGCCGCTCTCTTTCCTTTTTTTCATTGCGTTCGTTTGTGGGCTGAAGTTGTCAAAATTCGGAGGAATAACATTGTAAAGAGTCGAGGACAAGGTATGCGCAGCTTTGTTGGTAGCATTGTGGTTGGGTATGCGTGGTTCAGAACTAGGTTCGAAATTCTTTTAGCCGAAGCGATGTCCGACACCGTATTTCCTGCGAGTCGAGGCCCTTAACGCTTTCGCGTTAAAATACAGCTTTAGAAGCAGTAATCAATAAAACGGTAAACCTATACCAAATACCCAAAATAGACACATAAATCAGGTGAAAAGATGAAAAGCCACCAATACAAAGCAACCAAACCATAAATTACTTGAAGCAAGAATGGTCAGTACAAATTGCAATGTGCCTAATATTAAACGGTGGATTTTTTTAATACGAATAGTGTCCTTTGGCTCTTCGCCTGTTCTCGTGGTCAGCGGTCCGAATGTCGGCCCTCTCGTCGTCGACGTGATTGTGCGTCTTCTCTCAGGCAAACACTGCTGCCGTGCGTGCTCCCCACTAGATGTGAACGATTACGCCAGTGCGCATGCGTGGCAGCAAAGCCTCAGAGAGCCCACGTGCGGGGAGATCGCTCCCAGCATTTAGGGAAATTTTCAAAAATCTCTTGTCGAGGATATTCCTTCTCATTGAGTTGGATTACTCTAAGCCCTTGAAATAGCAACAGATGTCCGACTAACTAAGAAAAAATTACAAATTATTGTTCTAATTAACTACATTAGGCACATATTGCAATTTACGAATTGCAGCCGGTGAAGCTTGCAAGACGCATTCACTTGAAATGAATTTCCAGGATGACACTAGTTTCGATATATTTTTCCCAAAATCTGGATCGAAATACATGGGCGTTCCTGTTACTTTTGCGCTTCAATGCATAAAAGAACGTTTTATTAAAAAGTAGATGGAGCAACAGTGCATCTTACGGTGAGTTTGATGCCGATATTTACAAACAGGCGTCATTCTGGAAATTCATTCCAATTGGATTGGCCTTGAAAAATAACCAGCTACAATTCGAAAATTGCAGTACGTGCCGTAATGTAATTATTTCAAATAATTATTAGTAGGTTTTTTTTTTAGTTAGTCGAACATGTGTTTCGATTTCCTGTGCAAGTAATGTCCACCTCTATGAATAATCCAACTCAAGGACTCCAATTATGTTTCCCACAAAAGGCTCGAGTTAAAAATTCCATAAAATTAAAAATATCATCGCCCAGTATGTTGTAAAATTGGCGATGCACAAGTGGTTCATCAGCCTACGCGCCATCTTTGTGACGAGGGAACACTTCGGACAGAATATAAATATGGAAAAACGAGAACACCGACCAATAAAATATCATCATTTCATCGTGCCCTGCTCCCATCCCGACGGGATTCCGTCAAGCCCTTGATTTTAAACATATAATAGCGATGTCATATCAGTTAAAAAAGCATGGACGTCATTTTTCTTGACAAAAAGGAGGAACTTGTGGTATTGAGCTGACATTGGGGAAGTATTTTCAAATGTTCAGCCATGACTCGATGCGCGTTACGAGCTTTACCGCGTATTCTATGCCGTAAGACATAAAACGTACGGAACGAGAAGAAAGGAGGCTAACCGAGGGGCCCGATTTTTATTAGTCATATCATGAGAAGCCAACAAACACTGACACCAAGGACAACATAGGGGAAATTAAACAGGAGAAATGCGAAGGATGTTGGTTCGGTGCCGAACTGCGGCAAGTTGTTTTTTCATGCACTTTAATTTCAATTATTGTATCATTGCTTTCCTTCATTTATTAAGCACAACTAATTTCCCCTATGTTGTCCTTGGTATGAGTGATTGTTGGCTTCTCATGATACGACCAAACGTGCGGGTATCACAATCGCACGCAAGCACAGGACATCGTCCTTTTTTTCGCCTATCGAATAAACTATTGGTTTTTCGGGGCGTCGTCAAGGACAGCAAGCGCGCCGCCGAGCGCAGCCACAGGAAGTCGAACAGTGATCGGATGCTGGCATCCGACTACTTTCGACTGAACCCATTGTCCCACAGTGAAACACTCCACGCACACTCCGCGCCACCGGAATTTAGACAAACCTGCACTAGCAAATCTGCAAAACATGTCATATAGGCATATAGTAACACACGAACTCTATGAGCGTGCCTTTCTGAACAATACGGCAGTTCAAATGGATTTGCATTGATAACGGTGGAACAGTTACTTTTGCGAGCGAGCGCTGAAAAAAAATACTATTCATTGGTAATAATAAGGTGAAAGAAAGTTTTGCTTCCTTTCCTCGCCGCTCCAGAATAAAATCAATTTGAAATGTCTTTTTATAGTGAAATAATGTTTTCTGTTGTGCTTGTTTATTAAGTTGGAGAGAGATTAAACTGCTAGCTGGAGTCGGTGAAAGGCAATGTCTTGCTGGAAAAATGCTGGGGCTCAGAATTGCGCATATGAACCGCAAAATTTTTGTGAGGGCTGTGCTGGAGCAGCAACGTTTGCGCGATGTCGGGTAGATAATAAATTGCCTGCCAAATTTTCCTCATATTTTCATCATCATCATTATTGTCATATCAATACCAATATTAATATTTTCGTAAGCGTCATCATCATAGTGATCCTCAGCATGGCTCCAAGAATTTTAAAATGTTTATAGTTTCCATGGCCGAGAAGCAAGTTAAGGCGACCACGTCTTCCAGGTAGACAAAGCAGTTTTGTCCCTTCAGGATACCAAAGTTGTTTTTGTCATTTGGTTAAAAGTTGCAGTTGTCGGTTCAATCAGAGGCCGATAGGAACTGATCGTACAAAACAATCTACAATAACAGAATCCATATAAATTCGCCGTCTCGTTCATCTGCCCAGATTTGACAATTGGCCATTTAAACTCGACCTAGTGGAAACCTTAGCCCGCCGGAGTTTACTCAAGGAGTCACTGATACACGACAGCGCGTACACGTCCTGTTTTTCTTACTTTGCTCTAACGAGATGTGAAATTTCCGAAAAGTTCTAAGGCAACAAAAAAAAACGACTCAAGAAGCAACCTTTTGCTAGAAATTTCAGTAACATTGCGAGGACATCCTTAACTATTTAAGTACAGCGAAATAGAAAGAAAAGCTTCAGACAACGGTCTATGTGTGGAGACGCTCGTACTACGTATGGCTGAATGTCGGTAACGTTTAACAACTGAACCAGTTTTTTATTCGCTCGGAGATCCTTCGTTGCCTTTAGATTCCTCGCCTACAAAATGAGAAAGCCCTTCTTTTACTCACTAAGGAAGGCGAGGCCTTGGGCTTGTGCCACTTTATGTTTTTTAAACAGTACTGTCGGAGGTAATGTTTATTACGTGGCCAAATTCATTCGCCAATTTTGTCGGGTCGTAAGGTCGGTAAATTGTCTGGGGGCCTATAGGCGCACAGAGTCGCGCTAACACGAGCGCTGGTGATTTTGTGTTTATGGTTCATTAAACTGGTCCCATTTGAGCTCTCCAGAGCATTCTCAGAGGGCGGTGTATGCTCAAAATAGAGCGCCTGGAAAACAATCGCCCGGTCGATTGTCAGCGCTCCACATCAGAACTGTCGGTGATACTGCCACTTTCCACCGAACAGCACCTGGGAGCATGACCAAGATCCTACAGACACTCGACAACGTGGCTAGGGTGGCTTCAATGGAAAGATGTGAAAAGCGCGGCACGTTGCTTGCCAGACAGGGTCCCTCGGTGCGCCGCTGCTGCTAGGGGCGCTGGACCATGCCACCACCGCTATCGCTATCGCACCACCGCGTAAGATAACTCGGTGGCGTCACGTGAATGCTACTGCGTTGTTTTAACAGAGGTGCTGTGTAAGCTTTTAGTTCCGCCGTGGATCGCTACAAGAAAACTCAGCCAAGGTTTGCGCCGCCTCGCGTTGCCTAGCAACGACCTGCGAGGGCACCGAACCACATAACCTCCTCGCACCCCATGGCAAAGGGCGGAGTGGTGACGTCACAAGCGAGTATGTTGTTGTTGTTAAAAACTTTATTTAAACAGAGGTGTTCGGGCCACGTAGGCCCCTGGGCCCCCGCGCGACCGTAGTCCACTCAAGTGTTTATGTTCCGTAGGTCCATAACACTGGCAGCCCGGCTGGTCGCGATGGTCTGCGTTGCCGGGTCCTCAGAGCGGAGCACGGTCTCCCAGTCCTCCCACGATGTCAGGTGCTCCAGGTCCCGCGGGGGAGGGTCCGCCGGGCAAGGCGAGAGGATGTGGATGGCGGGTGCGAACGGTTCGGGACAGAGGGCGCAGGCGGGCGTGGGGAAAGAGGGATGGTAATGGGATAGGGTGACAGGGAAGGGAGTGTGTGGGTCTGGAGTCGCCTCCACAGTGTCGCATGCCTGTTGTCTAGGGATGGGTGAGGTGGGGGGCAGATCTGACGTGCTGCTCTATAAGCCTGCGTCAGATCCCTGAAAGAGTGCATGCGCTCCTTCGTGAATCCCGGATCAGAGGCCACCTGAGCCCGGTTAATAGAACCTCGGGCTAAAAGGTTGGCAGCCTCGTTTCCGGGATTCCCGGAGTGCGCAGGCACCCACATCAGCTCCACATGGCGGGGTGGAGGGGCAACGGGCGAGTCCAGTATGCAAAAAGCAGGAACATGGACTCGGCCTCGTGCAAAATTTAGTATAGCTGTTTTTGAATCTGTTATTATGTACCGGGCTTCCGTATGGGTGATGGCAATGGCAATCGCAGCTTCCTCTGCAGCTTCTGGGGAAGTGTGTGGGGGGAAGGGTAGTGTGATGAGTGTGGAGAGGCAGGAGTCCACCACGGCGGCAACCGCTTGCTCTCCCATGCATGCGGCGTCCACCCATACGGCGTCCGGCTCGGGGCCGTAATAGCGATGGAGCGCCTTAGCTCGAGCTCGGCGGCGCGCCTCGTGGTGTTGTGGATGCATGTTCCTCGGTGCGGCTTAATAAGCAGCTCCCGGTGGATGTGGCGTGGGGTGGCGAGTTGTGTAGGGTCGTTGGCCGGTATCCGGATCCCGAGGGAGTCCAGGATGTGCCGCCCAGTGGATGTTCGTGCCAGGCGAATGTATTGCGCCTGTCGGTGTGCTTCTACAAGTTCCCCGATAGTGTTGTGGAGGCCCAGGCCGAGTAGTCTGTCTGTGGGTGTATTAATGGGTAGTTTTAATGCTACTTTGTATGCCTTGCGTATTAATGCATCTAGGGCATTAGTATCGTGTCGGGATAAGTGTAAATATTGGGTTGTGTAAAGCACACGGCTGAGGACGAAGGCGTGGATGAGGCGACATAGCTCGCGCTCCTTCATGCCTCTGTGGTGGGCTGAAACCCGGGGAATGAGGCGCGAAGTCGCACCTGCAATCTGCTTGAGTTTCTTCAGGGTGGTGGTGTTTTTACCATCACTCTGGATATGGAGTCCCAGTATTCGGAGGGTTTCAACCTCCGGCACTGGGCGTCCGTCCAGTTCGATCGCGATGGGGGAGCATGGGGAGCAGCGATTACGAGGTCTGATGAGTAGTAGTTCAGATTTTTCTGGGGAGCAAGAAAGACCGATACTGGCAGCATAATTTTGGCTCAGGGTGGCTGCAGATTGAAGAGTGTCCTCTATGGCGCCGTCACTGCCGTGGGTAGTTCACAGCGTGATGTCGTCGGCATAGAGGGTGTGTTTGAGATGGGGTATGATTGCCAATTGTCGGGCCAGGGAGATTAGGGCGATATTAAATAGAAAGGGTTGCCATTATCCCTCAAGATAAAAGTATATAATAGCTGTGTCTTACCAGTAGTCACCTACGGGGCAGAAACCTGGAGGCTTACGAAAAGGGTTCTACTCAAATGGAGGACGACGCAACGAGCTATGGAAAGAAGAATGATAGGTGCAACGTTAAGGGATAAGAAAAGAGCAGATTGGGTGAGGGAACAAACGCGAGTTAATGACATCTTAGTTGAAATCAAGAAAAAGAAATGGGCATGGGCAGGACATGTAATGAGGAGGGAAGATAACCGATGGTCATTAAGGGTTACGGACTGGATCCCAAGGGAAGGGAAGCGTAGCAGGGGGCAGCAAAAAGTTAGGTGGGCGGATGAGATTAAGAAGTTTGCAGGCATGGCATGGCCACAATTAGTACATGACCGGGGTTTTTGGAGAAGTATGGGAGAGGCCTTTGCCCTGCAGTGGGCGTAACCAGGCTGATGATGATGATGATGATGATGATGATTATGAAATAGAAAGGGGGACAGAACGACCGTTGCGGGGTGCCAACACTCCGTAAAGCAAAAGAGTGGGCCAAAGTGTATCTGAGCCGTGCGGTCGGTCAGGAATACTCGAATGTAGGTGTACGTACGTGCACCCACATTCAGTGGCGAGAGGGCAGTCATGATCGCATGGTGTTCTACGCGATCAAAGGCTTTGGAGAGGTCCAAAGCCAAGACTGCCTTTGTGTGACCCGGGATAAGGGGGTCGAAAATGTCGTGCGTAAGTTGTAGCATGGCATCCTGCGCGGATAAATGGGGGCGGAAGCCCACCATGCTGTGAGGGTAAATGTCGTTTTCCGCCATGTGTTGTGTGAGTCTCGATAATACTACATGCTCGAAAAGCTTTCCGAGGCATGAGGTTAGCGAGATCGGGCGAAGGTTTCGGAGTGTAAGTGGTTTGTTGGGTTCGGGTATGAAAATAACCTTCGCATGACGCCAGGACTGGATGAGGGTGCCCTCCCTCCAACACTGGTTGAAGTACTCCGTAATCTGTGTGATGGATTGATCATCCAGATTACGGAGCATAGATTTGGTTACCTGGTCGGCGCCAGGTGCGGAGCTGTTAGGGAGAGTCAGGAGGGCCGCTCTGACTTCCGTCTCCGTTATGTCCGTGTCGAGTGTGGGGTTGGGCTGCCCTGTGTAGGGAGGTAAGCGAGTCGGTGCGCCTGGGGAGGTGTAGGTTTTTTTAAGTGTATCTATAAGGCTGTCAGGGTTGTCCATGTGTGCGTGGACGAGTCTTGTTACATGGTGTTGTGTTGCTGCTTTTGTCTGCGTCGGATCTATAAGGCGGCGGAGGAGTTGCCACGCCCGCTTGGTGGACAGGTTCCCAGCAATGCCGTCGCATATCTGGCCCCAGTTGGACCGGCAGAGCGCCTCAGAATGTTGTTGGAATTAGGTTTGCGGCGCGGCCAGCCGCTTTTTAAGTGTCCTGTTTAGCTTATTCCACAAGCGAGTAAAAGCTCGCAATACTCGGCGGGGCGACACCTCTCGCCTCCGCTACTCCGTGCGTACATGCTGCTGCCATGGGAAGACCGAAGAAAGTCCGGACGCCCGAAGAAGAATCGGCTTACCAGGAAGAGCGTCGTACTGCCAATCGAGAAGCGATGCGTCGCCACTGAGCCGATGCGGAACACCACGCCAAGCTGCGGCTAAGAGGCGACGCCGAGTCGAGGATGCCGAGTTTCAATCCAGGGAACGCGAGAGTCGGCGCCTGAACGCTCGACGTCGCCGAAAAAGCAATCCCGGCTTTGCGACTGCTTGAAAACTTCCAGCGCCAAGGCCGCCGAGACAATGTAACAGAGCTTACGTAACCTCGAAAAACCTAGAAAGCACTTAGGCAAGGCACGTCAAAGCTAGGCGATCACAAGCTTCACTGTTGACTCCAGCTTTGCACCACTAGTGCAAGCTGCGCATGATTTGTTTCTTCACCGTTTGCTTGATTATTCTTTTACGCAGCTCATGCATTTGTGAGCTGTGCTAAAGATGCTCTATAAAACAAAGGAAGAAATTGAGGGCTGGTGCTTCGTTCCTGCCTAGAACTCATGGTACAGGTCGGCCACCGAAAAAGTATAATTATTCTGAATACCGGTGTGCAGAGACGTGTTTCAAAAGTTAGCTCGTGCGAAACCTAGAGCTGACAGGCAACCCCAAGACAAATCAGCCCAGTCTATTCATAGCGAGCTGTATGTGGCAAGAAAGCAGATTCTGTGCTTCAATTCTGAATGATGCAAGACAGCTTGCCTCATCACCAAAGGCAATGTGCTCCCAAATCTGCCCGTGGATGCCTCTCTGCAGTGAGGTCTTGGTCGACTCCTTTATGCATCGCATAGTATGTAAGGCTTGATTCAGATGCTTGAGCAAATGCTAAGCCATTTTTTTTTTACCAGAGCTCGCCTCCACGCAGGGTCTGTCGCAGGCATGTGGCGAAAGATTGGGAATGCATCATACGCGTAGGTTCGCTGCATTGAGCATGCCGTTACACTAGCAGGGGTTCATTTCGTTTTGAAGATAGTCAACAAAAAGGAGGACGAAGGAAACCGAAGCAGGTTTAGCCCTTGTTTTGGTAGTTTGCTTCTTGCTCCAAAGGTGATATAAACTTGTTTCGTGCGTGAATATTCAGCTTTATTTCAATAATTCATTTTTTCTTTGTGCGCACAAAATGTACCCACCATTTTTAGATCAGCAGCCAATGCTTCTTACAAGGTCTAAATAGAGGTTTTGGCAAAGTAGCAGGCAAGTTTTCTACAATGGGCACGAGCATGAAAAATTTGTCCGAATTAGTTGCAGTGATAGATAATAAGGGAAAAACAGCAAGACACTTAACTACACTGGGAATAAAATTAATCCGAAGCTGCTATCGGGGAAATTTTCGAATAGAGCGTCCGGAATAAAATGTTTTGCTTAGAAAAAGTTTGGTTAGTAAGTTTCCCTATATCTGTAACTGCAATGCATAAAGCTACTATATAATTTCATTCGCACTTTTGATCATTTTTTATTTATGAGCGCAATGTGCTGCCGCACACACACCAAAAAGACACCCGGGGTATTCGACTCTTGGCTAAGCGTGTTACATAGCAATCGAGGCAGAATGTAATCAAAGTACCGCGTTCTGACACTACCACGCTTGAAAGGCGGATCTGAACAACAGGATCTAAGGCGATCTGAACGAACATGGAGCTCCCTGACACGCCCTCCTCTAAATCGGGTGCACTTCTGCGGCGTCGAGCCGCGTCGTCAAATCCAGCTTCTCATCGGTGCGCACCACTTCCCTCTCGATGAGCACACTTTCGCGGACATCAGAGAACAAGCTCCCCGATCAGAGTACGTCATATCCTAGTGCACGTGCTCAAGAAAAAAAAGAGACGCTTAATTATGCTCCAAAATGGTGCGCGCAAAGTACCGCGATTCCTCGAGCGGGGGCGGCGCCACGCAGTAAGTAGGCCGCCTGCTCCAGTCAGACGGATGGATGGTGTGAGCGCCCCGTTTAGAAAGGGTTGGTGGGTTGTGCCACCAAGCTGTTGCTGTTACACTGCCTAATGTCTTACCTAGGTTAATAAAGAAAAAAAAAACAAAAAAGACCCACCATGAATTCCCATAACCAAATTTTCTGACCCCCTATCGTGAAATTTGATTTTGTACAAAGTACCAGTCTATCCGGACATTAGAACGTTATCTAGTGAGGCGAGTCTAGCAGTATTATTGGAGGAATTAGAGGGTAGTAAATGGGATATAGTAGGGCTTAGTGAGGTTAGGAGGACAAAAAAAGCATATACAGTGCTAAAAAGCGGACATGTCTTGTGCTACCGGGGCTTAGCGGAGAGAAGAGAACAAGGAGTCGGATTCCTCATTAATAAGGATATAGCTGGTAATATACAATAAATCTATAGCATTAACCAGATGGCGGCAGGTATTGTTGTGAAACTTAACAAGAGGTACAAATTGAAGGTCCTAGACGTCTACGCCCCTACATCCACTCATGATGACCAGGAAGTCGAAAGCTTCTATGAAGACGTGGAATCGGCGATGGGTAAAGTCAAAATAAAATACACTGTACTGATGCGCGACTTCAATACTAGGGTAGGCAAGAAGCAGGCTGGAGACAAGTCAGTTGGGGGAATATGGCATAGGCTCTAGGAATAGAAGGGGAGAATTATTACTACAGTTTGCAAAACAGAATAATATGCGGATAAAGAATATCTTCTTCCGCAAGCGGTATAGCCGAAAGTGGACGTGGAGGAGCCCGAATGGCGAGACTAGAAATGAAATAGACTTGCTACTCTGCGCTAACCCTGGCATCATACAAGATGTGGACGTGCTCGGCAAGGTGCGCTGCACTGACCACAGGATGGTAAGAACTCGAATTAGCCTAGACCTGAGGAGGGAACGGAAGAAACTGGTACATAAGAAGCCGATTAAGGAGTTAGAGGTAAGAGGGAAAATAGAGGAATTCCGGATCAAGCTACAGAACAGGAATTGGGCATTACCTCAGGAAGCGGACCCTAGTGTTGAAGCAATGAACGACAATCTTACGGGCATCATAAAGGAGTATGCAATAGAAGTCGGTGGTAACTCCGTTAGACAGGATACCAGTAAGCTATCGCAGGAGACGAAAGATCTGATCAAGAATCGCCAATGTCGGAATGCCTCTAACCCTACAGCTAGAATAGAACTGGCAGAACATTCTAAGTTAATCAACAAGCGTAAAACAGCTGACATAAGGAACTATAATCTGGATAGGATTGAACATGCTCTCAGGAACGGAAGCCTAAAAGCAGTGAATAAGAAACTAGGAATAGGCAAGAACCAGATGTGTGCGTTAAGAGACAAAGCTGGCAATATCATTACTAATATGGATGACATAGTTGAAGTTGCAGAGGAGTTCTATAGAGATTTATACAGTACCAGAAGCACCCACAACGATAATGTGAGTGAGAATAGTGTAGAGGAATTTGAAATCCCACAAGTAACGCCAGATGAAGTAAAGAACAATTTGGGGGCTATGCAAAGGGGGAAGGCAGCTGGGGAGGATCAGGTAACCGCAGATTTGTTGAAGGATGGTTGCCACATTGTTCTAGAAAAACTAGCCACCCTGTATACACAATGCCTCGTGACCTCGAGCGTACCGGAATCTTGGAATAACGCTGACATAATCCTAATTCATAAGAATGGGGACGCCAAAGATTTCAAAAATTATAGACCGATAAGCTTATTGTCCGTCGCCTACAAAGTATCTACTAAGGTAATCGCAAATAGAATCAGGAACACCTTAGCCTTCTGTCAACCAAAGGACCAGGCAGGATTCGGTAAAGGCTACTTAACAATAGACCATATTGACACTATCAATCAGGTGAGAGAGAAATGAGCGGAATATACCCGACTCTTATATATAGCTTTCACTCATTACGAAAAGGCGTTTGATTTGGTCGAAACCTCACCTGTCATGGAGGCACTACGGACAGGGTGTAGACGAGTTATATTTAAAAATACTGAAAGATATGTATAGCGGCTCCACAGCAACCGTAGCCCTCCATAAAGAAAGCAACACACTCCCAATAAAGAAAGGCGTCAGGCAGGGCAATAAGACCTCTCCAATGCTATTCACAGCTTGTTTACAGGAGGTATTAAGAGACCTGGAGTGGGAAGAATTGGGGATAAGAGTTAATGGAGAATACCCTAGTAACTTGAGATTCGCTGATGATATTGCCTTGCTTAGTAACTCAGGGGACCAATTGCAATGCATGCTCACTGACCTGGAGACGCGAAGCAGGAGGGTGGGTCTAAAATTGAATCTGCATAAAACTAAAGTAATGTTTAACAGTCTCGGAAGAGAACAGCAATATAAAATAGGTAGCGAGGCACTGGAAGTGGTAGGGGAATACATCCTCTTAGGGCAGGTAGTGACCACGGATCCGAATCATGAGACTGAAATAATCAGAAGAATAAGAACGGGCTGGGGTTCGTTTGGCAGGCATTCCCAAATCATTTGCAGTAAGTTGCCACTATCCCTCAAGAGAAAAGTATATAACAGCTGTGTCTTACAAGTACTCACGTATGGGGCATAAACCTGGAGGCTTACCAAAAGGGTTCTGCTTAAATTGAGGACGACCGCAACGAGACATGGAAACAAGAACTATGGGTGTAATGCTAAGGGATAAGAAAAGAGCAAATTGGGTGAGGGAAAAACGTGAGTTAATGACATCTTAGTTGAAATCAAGAGAAAGAAAGATGCAGGACATGTAATGAGGAGGGAAGATAACCGATGGTCATTAAGAGTTACTGACTGGATTCCAAGCGAAGGGAAGCGTAGCAGGGGGCGGCAGAATGTTAGGTGGGCGGATGAGATTAAGATGTTTGCACAGACAACATGGCCACAATTAGCACATGGCCGGGGTAGTTGGAGAGGTATGGGAGAGGCCTTTGCCCTGCAGTGGGCGTAATCAGGCTGATGATGATGATGATGATGATGACAAGTCTGTCTACATAAATTTATTTATTCAGCATTGATTTAGGCACAGTAAAGATCTTGGATGGCATGGCTAAAGGCAGTACATTGTCTGCCTGACTAAGGCCCTGTCACCCATACGTTGCTCAACAGTGCGGTAGCATATAACATACAGATAGTATAAACACATATCAATAGCGTGGATTAGACATACATAGCATACATTGCAAACATACGTGCATTAAATACAACAGTCACTATGCAACTTTCTAAGTAGAAACAGTTTAGGATCAACAGAGTAATTTGAACACGAAAAAAACTTTATGTATATACAAGCACAAAACGAAACGCACTTAAAATAATTGTACATAAAACACACAAAAAACCAATTAGCACAATTTCAATCAGAAAGGGAAAGCAAATATTTTTTCATGGCACTTTTAAAGCAGTTTAATGATCTGAAGTTTTGCGCGATAGTGATCGTGTTAGGATGTGCATTTAAGAAGGATATCACTAAGTATGCTAGTTGTTTTCTAGCGTAGTTCGTCCTCCAAAATGGAACTCTAATATGGTCATGCCTGAAATTGTATTGGGTGTAACCTGAGAGGTGGTTTTGATAAAAAATGAGCACCTCTGCGCGCAGCTCAATGAAGCTACTAGACATGGCCATTGCTAGGGAAAAAGAAGTAAACTGGCGTTTCGCATGGACTAAGAAGGGCAAGATTTTGGCACGTCAAACAGACACATCACCTGTCCTGCGTATTTCCTGTGAATCAGACTTGGAAAAATTCAACGTGCCACCACCGTTAGCTTAACGCATTTCCGTTATTTGTTCGCGTTAATCTTATCTTTTATTTATTTATGATACCCTCAGAACCAAAGTCATTACAGAGGGGGTGGTGTTAATATACACCGAAAACGTACAAGAAAAATACAATATTCGCTCATTATACCATGTTAGCTATATCATTGGAAAAAGTGCATAAAATATTAGCACAATAACATAAAAAGCAACATTATAAAGACCCTGTTTATACATTGTTGGCTAGAAAACTTAGGAAGTGTTGGTTATCACTCATAGAAACAGCATCAGAAGGAAGGTGATTCCAATTACGAATAGTCCTGGGAAAAAGGAGTGAGACAAATGCTTAGTGTTGCAAATGTCAATACAAACTTTGTGGCTGTGATCGATGCGATGGGATCGGTAATGGTGCGTACAGATAAGTTGGTCGCGTAGAACAGGATGATAGTACAACTGCTGAAAAATAGGTAGCCGGGAAATTTGGCGGCAGGCTGAGAGGGGTGGGAGAGAAAAAATAGACTTCATGGCAGTAATACCAGCGGTTCTATTGTAGTTGCACAAAATAAACATAACGGAGTTATTTTGAACAAGTTCTAGTGCCGCTACAAGTTTGTCACACTTGGATCCCATATCGCGCATGCGTATTCCAGCTTGGAACGTATTAGTGTTTTATACAGCAATAGTTTAAGTGACGATTGCGCTCTAAGGAAGCTACGACGTAGGTAACCTAACATGCGGTTTGCGTTGCTAACTATATGTTCAATGTGAATGTTCCAGGTTAAGTTAGTGGTAATGTGAATACCAAGGTATTTGTACGAGGTGACTGATTCTAATTGAACGTTGTTAAGGTAAAAAGGAGATATGGAGGTCTTAGTGCGGGAAATATGCATTGTTTTACATTTGCTAGGGTTAAGCTCCATTAACCACGTTTTGGACCAGGTAGCAACCTCATCTAGATCGGACTGTAGATGGGTAGTGTCATTAACAGTCCTTATTTCGCGAAAAATAACACAGTCGTCAGCAAATAAATGAACGTTAGATATTACGAGAGGCGTCAAGTCATTGATATAGACAAGAAACAAAAGCAGTCCAAGAACCGATACGGGTAGAATGCCTGAACAAACTTGACTAAAAGCAGAGCAGTACTGATTCGCGACAACAAACTGTGAACGATGTGTAAGAAAAAATTCAATCCATCTTAACAAACTAGTGTCTAAATTTAGTTGATTTAGTTTATGAAGCAGTTATCTATGTGAGACCTTGTCAATGGCTCTTGAAAAATATAAGAATAAGCAAACGGCATGAGATGATCGACCTAAGACTTCGCGCAGCGCGTGAGCAAAACATATAAGTTGCGTTTCACATGAATATGTTTTGCGATAGCCGTGTTGAGCCGCGCTAAAGCACGAGTTTGATTGCAGAAAGTTAACCAAGTTACTGTAAATTACATGTTCTAGTATTTTACAACAGTTACTGGTAAGAGAAATAGGGCGATAATTAAAAGAAAAGTATTTATTGCCTGATTCGAAGATTGAAATCACCATCCCTATTTTCCATTTATCGGCGGGCGTACCCGTTTCCAAAGATTGTCGGAATATTTTTGTTAATATAATAGAGCAGTAGGCACTAGTGTTTTTCAAAAATGTGGTGTTAATAGCGTCGAAGCCGGGAGATTACGAGTTATTTAACCCTTTCATAAGCTTAGCGACACCAGATACGTCGATTCTCACTTAAGACATAGCTACGTAATTGTACGCTTGTGTCAGGGGTAATTCATTTGAAGAAGCAGAAGAAAAATTCTGCACAAATGTTTGATTAGGAAGGGTCGCACAAAGACTGTTGGGTACGGGTTCGTCAGAAGAATTATGTAAGGAGATAGTGTCGTGCGGTGGAGTGTTAATGGAGTGCCAAAATTTCTTTACGTTAGAGGCTAGCATTGACGGAAGCACATGAAATAGCTTTCTCTGGCGGTTCTGATGGCTGAAAGATAAGCGTGAGATGCAGTGTTGTTGGCATCCCCAACGTAAATTAGAAGGTGAGAGACTGGCTGCGCGATAAAGACGTTTTTTTCTTGTTGGATAGCAGTTTTAAATGAATTTTATGCCATGGTGCCTGCGAAGGGTGGTGATGATTGCCTTTGGAATGTATATTTTTATTAGTTCATGCGCTTTAGTTTCGAATGCGTCCCAGTTAGAGTGTACTGAGTTATTGTCAAAGTTATCCAAGAAGACATCTATGAATGCATGAAGTTCAGTATTGATTGCGTCAAAATTTGCTCTGTTGGAGTCAAAAATACTCTTGCGTTGTTTTGAACGTTTTGGCGAGGGTGTTTCGATGTGAAAGTTTAGCAGTAAGTGGTCACTAATTGCAGGATAGCAAGTAACATCAGAGAGAAGATCAGTGGTAGTTGTCAGAATTAAGTCAAGTGTGTGGGGTGCAGCAGCGGATAATCTGGTTGGCTCGGAAACAGTTTGGGGTAACGATAAGGCAGAACACATATCGAAAATTCTTGTAATTCGGTTGAGTACGTAGTTAAAGTAGGAGGGTTCGTATTCCATATTTTGTAAGGGAAGTTAAAATCCCCTAAAAATATGACGGGTGACGTGGGAAACCGAGTGTAAATCGTATAAGGACGTCATGCAGTTCTTTTAAAAAACAGGAAGAGGAAGAAGGAGGTCTATAACATACACCTAAAACGAGTTTGCAATGGTTAATTTTTACTGATGCGCAGATGATTTCCAGGTTTGTGCTAACTGATGTGTTCGATGAAGAAGTATCATTTGAAATCGCAAGTAGCACGCCCCCACCTCGAGACGCAATGTGCCGTCGCATCGGTATATGTTAAAATGTGAAGCTTCATGAAAGATTTCGCGTTCTTGTACGTTAGGAGAGAGCCAAGTTTCCGTAAGAGCAGCAATGTGCGCAGAGCAGGAATCTGTCGCCGATCGCAATGAATGATCTTTAAATGGATACACCCAGTGACATTAATTTAATTATGGAGTTTTACTTGCCAAAGCCACTTTCTGATTATGAGGCACGCCGTAGTGGAGTACTCCGGAAAATTCCACCACCTGGGGTTCTTTAACATGCACCTAAATCTAAGTACACGGGTGTTTTCCCATTTCGCCTCCATCGAAATGCGGCCGCCATGGCCAGGATTCGATCCCGCGACCTCGTGCTCAGCAGCCCAACACCATAGGCACTGAGCGGGTTACCCGGTGACATTGTAGTGCCGCATGGCTACAACTACGTCAAGTTCTAGCACTTGAATGCGCAATCTGCAAAGAACAAGTGTGATGAGCTTTCCATGTTTTGAAGCAAATTTTCTTTTCAATTTAATGTGATCAAGGTAACTGAGGCTTGGTACAAGTAGGAGAGTGACGTACTTTACATGCCTGGGTATCAATCTTTTTTCTTCAACAGGCCTTCCGACGCGGAGGCGGCGTCCTGCAGTTAGTATCGAATGAGTTTTCTTCCACCTCGATCTCTGAGTTCTCTGCTGTAAGCCCATATTATGAAGATTTAAGCCTGCTGCACAAAAATACGTTTGTGTGGTTGTGCATCACCCACCTTATGGAAAGATCAATAAGTTTAATTCTTCTTTTGAAAGGATTCTCTGCTTCGTCTGTCTAAACGACATGAACCTTTCCTTTGGTGGTGATTTCAATGTTAATCTTTTACAACGCACTTCGCATTCCCAAGAACTGCAGCTACTCCTCCACACTTCTTACTGATGGAATGTTATTAGAGAACCTACGCGTGTAAGTCATACATCTGAAACACTACTCTATCTATTCATCACAAACTGTTCTGAAGATACCACCAAATCGGGAGCGTTGTAGCTGATATGAGCGATCATTTGCAGGTATACATGTTCTGTAAGTTTCATCAGACTTTAAAAGCAGTGCGTCAGTCTCTGTGATTTGTTTTCTGCGAAATTATTTACAAAACACTAAACACTTCCCGGCAAAAAATTTATCATATTGATTGGAGTTCAGTGCTCCTATGTCAGGACGCTGATAATGCATATGATAACACATGCGCTCCCTTAAGGAAGCGTATGAGAACTCCTTTAAACATTTAAACATACCAAGAGTAAAGAAGTCAACCAGAAAACGGCAATCGTGGCTTAGTGACGAGTGCCTTAGGACTATGCTTGAGGAAGATTTACTGTATCATAAGTGTGTCAGAACAAGGGACCCTGATGATCTTGCATGCTTTTGGAAATACCGGAACCATGTTACAAAATTTGTACGAGATGCTTAAGATGTGTATTACGAGAACCTATTTCAAGATGTGAGTAATCGGAGTAGTCTAATATCGCGCGAAATGAAGAAGCTTTTACATTCGGATGTCCACCATAGTGCGGACCTTGAGCTTGTAGCTGACGATAGAACGCTAAGAGGCAAACAATTAGCAAATGTGTTTAGTAATTATTTCACCGGTCTGGAAATAAGTACTCACGACACAGCAGTAACCAACTAATTGCTCACACGCAACGCACTTACAGCCTTCTTCGACATACAGATCCACATGAACTTTACACGGTAATCATGTCATTAAAAAATAGTGAATCCCCTGTTGTGAACGGGCTTCAAATGAGACCTACTATGTTTGAGCTTGATCTCTTGCTACCAGCACTTACTCATATTTTAAACCTATCACTGTCAACTGGAATTTTTCCTGAAAAAATGCAACACGCGAAAGTTAGTCTTGCTCATGTCCGGTGAGAAAAATATGCTGTCGAATTACAGGCCACTCTCAGTACTGTCTGTCCTATCCAAGGGACTAGAAAAAGTTATGTGTAAAAGATAAGACATTTTGTGATAAACATTCCATCACATCAAATAAACAATTGGGATTCCGTGCGGGAATGTCAACGGAATTGGCTCTGCTAACCCAAACCTTGCTAACCCAAACATTTTTAATGCTTTTGAAAATAAGGAACTAACGCTAGGAATTTTTGTGGACTACTCTAAAGCATTTGATAGGTTAACCCATCAGACTTTCCTTACTAAACTAGAGCATTATGGGTTTCGGGGCATTTTCCTGAAGCTTTTACAATCTTAAGCACAGAAAACAACCAGTTTCAATTTCATCCGAAGGCTCACGTCTCCAGCCAACTACTCAGGACGTTCCCCAGGGAAATATACTAAGGCCAGTATTGTTTAATATATATGTTAACGACATTGTCAACATTTCTAATGACGCACACTTCATCATCGTTCGTGAACTTCATCGCGAACGACACCAGCCTCTTTTTTCAGTCTCGTAATATCGGCGATCTCTCGTTGTTGGCAAATGTCACAGTGAAACAATTGGCCGAATGGAGCAAGCTCAACGCTCTCAAATTAAATACAACAAAAACAAAATCTGTTATTTTTGCACCTCCACAAAAGCATCTGAATACCTGTTGCAGGTTGGCTCTGGAGTAATTGAACTTGTTCCTAACGCCAAACCTTTGGGTGTTATATTTGATCGAAAATAATGTAGAATGAACATGTGGAACCGATTGCATCCCGTTTAGCCAAAGCTTGCGGCGTGCTATGTAGAATCCGTGAGACGACACCATCTAAAATTAAGCTGATTCTTTATAATGGACTATTCTCCTCTCATTTAATGCATTGCCACCTTACTTGGGGTACTGTGTCAAAGCGAAATATCTGTAAACTATTCATGCTACAAAAAAAGGCTGCGCATCATATCGCAAATGCGCCATTCGACACACATACAATTGAATTACTTTCAAAGTTTAATATCATTTGTCTAGCAAGCTTATATGATGTTAACCATGCCCTGAAATACCAGATGTCCTTCAAGTATAACAATGAAGCGTTCTTGGGGTTGTCCAACCTAACGGAATCAACAGATACATCCTATAACTTCAGCAAAAGAAAGAGATGGTTGCTACCACTCTGCCGTACAAATTATGGATCAAATCGTGTAACCATTTGCGTCCCATCTTTATTAAATAAACAACATGAAAGCGGTGTCGAGATAACTGATATTACTAGGAAAACAATATGAGACTTCCCAGTTCTAAGTGAGTAATTATTTTTATAACGTCCATTTGGCTAGGGGAAGTCACTACTTACCTCCTTTAGTTAAGTGGTTTTACGTTTTGATTACATTTTCGCATATATGATGTAACCTGCAAGACATTTACGCACACCTTTATTTTCTGTCTGCGTTTTCAGCTGTTAATAAAACGTCATATTGCTACGGAACAGCCGCCACAGTGTGGCTGCACTGAGGAGAAGGAAGACGACGTGGCCACCGCTTGATATAGCGTCGCCATCATTGCCACCGCTTGTCTACGTGTAAATATATTGTAGACTCGTACGTCAGCTACACGTAACATTAATTTGGTGGAGGTGGACGTTCCCCGTACCCGTCATGGAGCTTCGCAGCGGTCGCAACGGCGACAGTGCAACTTCGGCTCCTGCTGGCGGCCCTTCATCTACGCAACCGTCTCCGCCTGCAGCCCCGACCTACGTCGCCATTTCCCCACCTCGAGATCCTGGTGTTTTCAACGGTGTCGGCAGTCCTGATGTTGACGACTGGCTCCGCTTATACGAACGTGTCAGCACCAGTCACAGGTGGGATTCGACTATTATGCTCGCGAACGTTGTTTTCTACCTCGACGGCGCTCCACTTGCATGGTTCCAGACTCACGAAGAGGAGATCTCGAGCTGGGATCTCTTCAAAGAGAAGCTCCGCGACCTTTTTGGCAATCCCTTCGGTCGTCAAGTCAATGCCAAGAAAGCCCTAGCCACACGTGTACAGACGTCGACCGAGTCCTACGTGTCCTACATTCTCGACGTCTTGGCCCTTTGTGCCAAGGCTGACCCGACCATGTCTGAGGACGATAAGGTAAATCACGTCCTCAAAGGGATTGCTGACGACGCCTTCAATTTACTGGTGTTTACCAACGTCACCAGCATCGATACGATCCTCAAGGAGTGCCGCCGTCTTGAGCATGCTAAAAGCCGCCGGTTATCCCAGCACATCACGCGACTTCCCAACACAGCTGCTACGTCATCCTGTGACGACCTCTTCCACCAGCCGTCGCGATGTGACCACTTGACCCGCATTGTTCGTCGTGAGGTCGAAGCGGCACAACCGGCGGCCCCTTCATTTCCGTCACCTGATCATTCTCCGGTGGCAATCTCCTTGATCCAGGCCATCGTCCGTCAAGAGTTATCCAACGTCGGCCTGCACTCCATTCGTTCCGCATGCTCGGAACCTCTCTCTCCACGCACGGCCCCACCGCGCCCTTCTTACTCTTATGGACAGCGCAACCCCTCCGAATGGCGAACCGTGGACGACAAGCCGATCTGTTTTAACTGCCGACGCATTGGACATGTCGCTCGCCATTGCCGCAGCCGCTGGACTTCCCCCACACGCTATTCTCCTAATTACCACCCTCGCCCCTCTAGTGCGTCCTTTTCCTTCGCCCCTTCTATGCCCACCCCATCATCTGACCCTGCGACGCCTTTGACACGACCCCGCTACTCCCGCTCGCCTTCTCCCTCCCGTCGTCAATCTCGCTCGCCCCCGTCTCGCCGTGCTCCTTCTCCGACCTACTCGCCGCACCCCCACCCGGAAAACTAGACAGCGCAGCTTCTGGAGGTGAAGCTGCAAAGACGACATTGGCTCAAAATCCTCGCTTCACATTACCGACGAACAAGAATCTTTTGGATGTTCTCGTCGACAATGTTCCTGTGTGCGCGTTGATTGACACCGGGGCGCATGTGTCCATTATGAGTGCTGCTCTTCGCCGTCGGCTCAAGAAAGTTCTGACGCCTGCCCCGAACCGATTTGTACAAGTCGCCGACGGAGGGACTGTCGCTATTGTTGGCATGTGCTCTGCCCGACTCACCATTGCTGAGAGACACACCGTCGTTCTCTTCACCGTCATCGAGCATTGCCCTCACGAACTCATTCTCGGTCTGGATTTTCTTGCCCATCATTCTGCCCTCATTGACTGTTCGGCCGGCTCACTTCGCCTTGACTTGCCTCTTCTTGCCGACCCTGTGGACCCGCCTCCCAGCCATCTGAGCTGCATCGATTTTATTCGCCTACCACCTCACTCTATGACACACGTAGACTTGTTGTCCTCACCAGCTGTACCTGACGGCAATTACGTGGCCGCACCAATTCCGGCCGTTATGCTTACACATGGTGTTATCGTGCCGCACACTGTGCTGAAAATTACTGGTAACCGCACCTGCCTTCCACTCGTCAATTTTGCGCTAACCGCGCAAGTTCTGCCTCAGGGGATCTCCTTGGCTATAATTCGCGCTTTGCAGGATGATGAGGTCGAGCCATTCACAGTGGAAGATCGTTACAGCTCAGCCCATACCGTGACGTCATCGCACAGTACTGACGTCGACATGAAGAAGATGGTCTCCTCTGACCTTACACCTGCTCAAGCTGCAGCCCTTTGCCGCGTTCTTGAAGGCTATCGCGACATTTTTGACTTTGACAACCGACCCTTAGGTCAAACGTCCGTCGTGACCCATCGCATAAACACTGGCGATGCGAACCCTATTCACCGTCGTCCATATCGTGTTTCTGCGTCAGAACGCGCTGTTATCCAACAGGAAGTCAAAAAGATGCTTGCAAAGGACATTATCGAGCCTTCCTGTAGTCCCTGGGCTTCTCCCGTCGTACTTGTCAAAAAGAAGGATGGAACGTGGCGTTTTTGTGTAGATTATCGCCACCTGAACAAAATCACAAAAAAGGACGTGTACCCTTTGCCACGTATTGATGACGCTCTAGACTGCCTGTACGGTGCCACTTATTTTTCTTCTATCGACTTACGGTCCGGATACTGGCAGATATCCGTCGACGACATGGACAGAGAGAAGACTGCATTTGTTACCCCTGACGGCCTTTATCAGTTCAAGGTGATGCCTTTCGGTCTCTGTAACGCGCCCGCCACCTTCGAACGAATGATGGACTCTTTGCTTCAGGGGTTCAAGTGGTCCACCTGTTTGTGCTATCTGGACGACGTCATCGTTTACTCACCCACATTTGACACGCATCTAGACCGCCTTTCAGCGATTCTTGACGTGTTCCGCCGCGCCGGTCTCCAGTTGAACTCGTCAAAATGTCACTTCGCTCGCCGCCAAATCACCGTCCTTGGACACCTCGTGGACGCCAGTGGCGTGCGACCTGACCCGGACAAGATTCGCGCCGTTACGAACTTTCCTGTTCCGAAGTCTACCAAGGACGTTCGTAGTTTCGTAGGGCTGTGCTCATATTTCCGACGCTTTGTGAAGGATTTTGCGACCATCGCCCGTCCCCTTACCGACCTCTTGAAGAAAGACGCCCTATTTTCTTGGGGACCTGACCATGCCGCATCTTTTTCGCAGCTCACTACTCTCCTTACCACGCCTCCAATTCTGGCCCATTTTGACCCGTCTGCTTCAACGGAAGTTAGAACTGATGCCAGTGGTCACGGCATCGGAGCAGTATTAGCACAACACCAGCGTGGACATGATCGCGTTATAGCCTATGCCAGCCGACTTCTCTCACCCGCCGAGCGCAATTATTCAATCACAGAGCGCGAGTGCCTCGCTCTTGTGTGGGCTGTTGCCAAGTTTCGCCCATACTTGTACGGACGCCCCTTCTGTGTCATCACTGATCACCACGCGCTCTGCTGGCTATCCTCGCTCAAGGACCCCACGGGACGACTCGCTCGCTGGGCGTTACGCCTGCAAGAATATACCTTCTCCGTGGTATACAAGACGGGACGCTTGCACCAGGATGCGGATTGTTTGTCCCGCTACCCCGTCGACGACCCGGCTGATGCGGACACCATCACTTGCGTTTTCTCTGTGTCCAAGTTGCTCGAAATCGGCAATGAGCAGCGCCGCGATCCTTCCTTACGCGCCCTCATCGACCATCTGGAGTCAACGCCTGGCGACGCCTCTCTCCGGATGTTTCTCCTTAAGGAAGGGACACTATACCGCCGCAATCTCGATCCACACGGCCGTGACCTTCTGCTCGTAATTCCTTCCCACTTGCGGTCGACTGTCCTCAAACAACTTCACGACGCTCCCGTGGCTGGACACTTGGGCGTCTCGCGCACATACGACCGTGTACGCCGTCGCTTCTTTTGGCCGGGTCTCGCTCGCTCCGTGCGGCGCTACGTTGCCGCTTGTGAGCCCTGTCAGCGCCGGAAGAAGCCCTCCACACCTCCAGCTGGATGTCTTCAGCCGATCGACATCCCACCGGAACCCTTTTTCCGTGTTGGTCTAGACCTTCTTGGACCGTTCCCTCTCTCGGGCTCCGGAAATAAATGGGTCGCCGTCGCTACTGATTATGCTACGCGGTACGCAATCACCAGAGCCCTCCCGACAAGTTGTGCTACTGACGTTGCCGACTTTCTTCTGTATGACATCATTTTAGTGCACGGTGCCCCGCGCCAATTACTCACTGACCGTGGCCGCAGCTTTCTGTCGGCAGTCGTCGAGGACATCCTCCGCTCCTGCTCGACTAAGCACAAGTTCAGCACGTCCTACCACCCACAGACCAACGGCCTCACGGAGCGCCTCAACCGGACCATCACCGACATGCTATCCAAGTACGTCGCGACCGACCACCACGACTGGGATCTTCACTTACCATATGTGACGTTCGCGTATAATTCATCGCGTCACGACACCGCCGGCTATTCACCATTCTACCTCCTATATGGCCGAGAACCCGCGTTGCCCTTGGACACATTGTTGCCCTCGGCCACACGTTCAGCCACTGAATACGCCCGTGACGCGATCGCACACGCCGACCACGCGCGCCAGCTCGCCCGCACCCGTCTCGAGGCCTCGCAGGAGCATCAGAGACGCCTCTACGATTGCCACCATCGCGACGTACAATTTACTCCGGGTTCTCTGGTGCTTCTCTGGTCCCCCATTCGACGTGTGGGCCTTTCCGAAAAGCTGCTGTCCCGCTACACTGGCCCATACCGTGTGGTGCGACAAGTGACCGATGTCACGTATGAAGTCATCCCCGCCAGCCTCTCAGCGTCATCGCCGGCTGCAAGTGACATCGTTCACGTGGCGAGACTAAAGCCATATCACGCACCTTTCGCCGCGGATGTGTAGATTCAGCACCGGGACGGCGCTTCTACTGCCGGGGGTGATGCTACGGAACAGCCGCCACAGTGTGGCTGCACTGAGGAGAAGGAAGACGACGTGGCCACCGCTTGATATAGCGTCGCCATCATTGCCACCGCTTGTCTACGTGTAAATATATTGTAGACTCGTACGTCAGCTACACGTAACAATATAATAAATGTTTCAGCAATTGAAAATAATTTTGTATATCTGCTTTATACTGTATATTCATATATATCATTTGTACTAAATAACACAATGCCTTGTACACTGATTGTACATTTGACCTTGGACATATTAACATACACATTGTAATTGCACACACTAAAGTGCACAAGCATTATTTTATTATGTCCCCGTTTTCATGAATACGGGCCAGAACCTTGCCAAACTGAAAAAAAGTAGCTTTTAGTTCTCCTCCCAGCGTTCATTTTTTTGTAAATGAATGAATGCGAAATAAAGATTGATTGATTGAGTGACATCTCCGTTTTTTGTCGTTTCCCTACTTCCACCAATCTTCCAATAACCTCTTACTAATCCTCCAGCTCTCGCTGAACTCAAGGGCGTCAGAGAGGCCAGTGTTGCCAAAATCGGCCACGGGATAGAAAGCTTCACATTATCGTAAACATACTTACACGGTGCCCTTGCGGAGAGCGTCCCTTCGGCACCGGCGCCCTCTGGGGGCCGGGCCGCTTTTCACGCCTCAATTCTAGCCACCCTAACGTGGCTACTCCTATTGCTATAGTAGGTCGGTAGAAACGAAAGCCGGTCACGTTCGGCTTGGGTAGGCTTTCGCTAGTTCCAACGTATAGAGGGCTCCGAATCGCTGCAGATAGCAATGCAGCGCGGTAGGCACCAGACCAATGTAACTCTGGTGTGCCAGCGAGTGCGCTGTCGTTATAATTATTGTGCTTCTCTTTTACTCACATCATAAGACGATTCATGTGCTTGTAAAAGGTAAAGCCATACCATGTCGTTCTCTCATTCGGTTTGTAAACCGGCTACCTTAAGACCCCTTAGGCCCGAGGCTGGAGTAAGTCTCGAGTACCCAGCGCTGGAACTCAGAATGTGGTAACACAACATGCTCTTCAAACACGCGCCAGCCAACATATTTGAGGCTTACACAGATGTTTCAGAGTTCTTTGTACTACTACTGAACGAATGCAGCCAATTCTAACTTGGGCAATATTCCGCGTCTTCAAATATGTTGCTGCAGAATCACGATGGCACGGTAAACTTTAGTACTTTAAGAAAAAGTCGAAAAAGAAAATCCCCATACAAAATAAACGAACAGCAGTGCTTGAAAATACCGTGCGCACGGGCCAAGGCGGCTCTCGGAAATTTGCTGTATGAGTGATGTATTCACGCGAAGCGGCAATACAATATCGTTAAACCATATTGTCACGTGGTAGTAACGGTGAAGAAAGCAGCCAAACTGGGAAGACGAAACTAGCGTTTTATTGGGCGAAGTCGTGCCCTCAAAAACAGGCTAGACTCAAAGAACGGCGACAGCGGCGAACATTGTCGGCGATCGTCAAAAATCTGATCAGCGGGTCAAGCGCATCGGCTTTTATGCATCAGTCGTCAAATGTTGCAGAGTAATCGCTGGGACACGCGTGCCTTCCACAAAGTTCTACATTATTCTCGTCGCGCACACATGCAATCAGATTACAGAAGGTTCGGTCACACAGAGGGGATGGAAGCATCGATAACATTCCAAAAACTTCCGATACATGCAGGCGCGTCCTGCGTTGTGCGATAACATTTGTTAGGCGGTGAAACGTGTCACCCGATAAAGACAAAAAAGTACACGTGCCAATACCCCGCTCTTAAAAAGCATCGACCCGATGCTGCTAACGAAATAAAGGAAGAGACCCATAGCAAAGAGAACAACAAAATAAAGCAGTTCGTCAGCGTCCGTAAAATGGTGTGAAACGCACCAAGTGGACCACTTCAGATCGTGCGCGGCGCCGCTGTGAATGCGAAATACCCTCTGGCACGACCTCATTGTCCAGCGCGCCGATACGTCCAATGACCTTGTAGGGTCCGAAATAGCGTCGCAATAGTTTCTCACTCAGTCCTCGTCGGCGTATCGGGGTCCAAACCGAAACACGGTCGCCGTTCTGGTACTCGACGAAGCATCGTAAGAGGTTGTAGTGTCGGCTTTGGGTACGCTGCTGGTTCTATATCCGTAGTCGCGCGAGCTATCGGGCTTCTTCGGTGCTCTGGAGATAGGTAGCGACGTCAAGATTCCCTTCGTCAGTAATGTGCGACAGCATGGCGTCGAGCGTCGTCGTCGGGTTCCTGCTGTAAACCAGCTTAAGCGGCGTGATCTGTGTTGTTTCTTGCACCGACGTGTTGTAAGAGCGTGTTACGTACGGCGGGACGGCATCCCAGGTCTGGTGCTCGAAGTCGACTTACATTGCTAGCATGTCAGCGAGGGTCTTATTCAGACGCTCATTAAGACCATTCGTCCGTGGGTGGTAGGCAGTTGTCCTCCTGTGCCTTGTCTGACTGTACTGCAGAATGGCTTGGGTGAGCTCCGCTGTAAAGGCCGTTCCTCTGTCGGTGATGAGGACTTCTGGGCGCCATGTCACAGCAGGATGCTCTCGACAAAGAATTTCGCCACTTCGGCAGCGCTACCTTTCGGCAGTGCTTTCGTTTCAGCGAAGCGGGTGAGGTAGTCCGTCGCCACGATGGTCCAATTATTTCCGGTTGTTGACGTCGGAAAGGGTCCCAACAAGTCCATACCGATCTAGTGAAATGGTCGGCAAGGAGGCTCGATTGACTGTAGTAATCCCGCTGGCCTTGTCGGTGGTGTCTTGCGTTGCTAACAGACTCGGCATGTTCTTACATAACGGGCGATGTCGGCGGCCAGGCGCGGCCAATAATACGTTTCCTGAATCCTCGATAATGTCCGGAAGAATCCGAGGGGTCCAGCGGTCGGATTGACATGTAGGGCGTGCAATACTTCTGGATGCAACCCCGAGGGAACAACAAGAAGGTAGTTGGCGCGGACTGGTGAGAAGTTCTTCTTTACGAGTAGGTTGTTTTGAAGCGAGAACGAAAACAATCCTCGCCCAAATGCCCTAGCGGCAACGTCGGTGTGCCCTTCCGAAAACTCGATGACGTTTTTCAGCTATGCCAAGGAAGACGTCGTCATCCTTGTCATCTTGCGGTGGGGAGTCACTGGGGGCGCGTGATAGGCAATCGGCGTCGGAGTGTTTTCGTCCGGACTTGGAGGTCATCATATTCATCATGGATATCATATTCTTGCAGTCTTATGCCCCAACCACTGGCACGCGCCGAAAGCTTCGGCGCGCGCTGGCAAGCGAACGCGTCGCTTCGCTTCGGCTGGAGGGAAAGGGCGCGCAACCACTGGAGACAAGCTCCGACGCGCGCCGAAGCTCGCTCCTCGGCTGCGGCGCACTGTTGCTGGACTATTCCGTCTTCATCCGTCAAAGTGCGGCCTAAATCAGCCTGCTGTAAACTAAGCTTGAAGCAATAAGTTAGTGATCTGTATGTGCTTTTAGATATAAAAAACACGTTTGAATAATGAATATACACCTGCCGCAACAGTTTGTTTTTATTTTTGAAGTAATGATAGTGTACAAAATATCGACATCAGCACTCGCGCGTCGTCTGTCTGCAAGATCGCTTTGCAAACACCTGCACGACGATGTCATATATCAAAAACTGTTGTACCATTTCATTTTTTGGTAGCTTATTGCACAGCCAACTAAGTAAGAATTAGGCTTGCAATGTATAAGTGAAAAAAGTCTGTGTTTGAAATATTGCCACGTAGTAGTGACGGTAAATAAATAGTGCCGGCTCAATCGCAACGACAGCGGCGAGCAATGTCGGCAATCGTAGAAAATCTCATCTGCGGGTCAAGCGCATCGGTTTGCATACGTCAGTCGTCGAAAATTAGAGCCTATTCGCTGGTGCCCGCGCGCCTTCCAGAAACTACAACACAATTCGTGTCTCGTATGCAATCAGATTAGCAAGGTTCGTCGACAACAGACAGAATCATCGATAAGATTCGCGAAACTTCCGATACGTTCAGGCGCATCCTGCACCGAGCGATAACGTTTTAACATTTTTTAGCCGGTGAAATACGGTAACCAGATACAGATAAAGCATCCGTGTCAATATAATTATGCTTGTTGGTGCATGAGATAAACGTGAAAAAGTGGGTTCTGAGAAAATCAGCAAAACAGAATTGAAACATCTGTAGCAGTCACAAAAAAAAAACTAGAATAGCTAAAATGTATGTAATTCGTATCTTGTCTCCCCCCAATTCTTGATTCTGCCAAATCTAGTCGATGGAGCACCTCTATTATTCTAGGTTGTTTTGATGCATCAACACTGCATCTGGAGGCCTTCACATTGAGTGTATTGCTACAAAACATTTTCACAGTGTAAGGGCCATGTTCTATTGTAACTGGTTTCCACATATCAAGTTTGCCTTTCTTTACATTAATGAAATGACATACCCTCAGATAATACAAGCTTGATAATTAGAGGGTTTTAATAGGAGTCTTTCGTTGCCCTTTGCCAAGTCGTACTATTGAAGCACTTATTCGAATGTGTGGGAGCAGCTCATTTGCGTAGTATAAGAAATATATAAACAGGTTATTTTCACAATTTATACACTTCGTCACCACAAAAAGAAAAATTGCAGTTTATTGTTCTCAGCCTGCTATGATGTCTTGACTGAGAAAGATATATTCAATTTGTTCTGCGAGGCACGCAATAATTGCTGTGGCATATTTTATTGCATAACACTGCATACAGTAGCCAGCCATTATTAAAACTCTGAAGAAATTAATAGCACAATGCATATGATCAGGCACATAGCATATTATTGCACTTTCCTAATTCATGCCAGAACGACGACCACAGGCGTCCTTCTCCAACAAGGTCAGCATCCATCGTGCCTCCTTACCATCGGGCTTCACACCCTCAGCACGTTCAACCTCAGCTTTGTTGTGTTTAAAACAACCTCAAGTGCGTCTTACGGTTCCAGGGATAAGAAAGAAGACCGTCCTGCCTGCCTTGGTCTTGAAGCAAGCAGCTCTGGATTGTTTGCACACTTTCTACTTTGATCGAGTCCACATATATACGGAAGGTTCTTCCACTCAGACCAGCTCCACCAGCGCAGTGGTTATGCCGTCACGATCACTAAGCATCCAATACAAGATTTCTCACTTGACAACATCGACCGGTTCGGAGCTTGATGTCCTCCGAGGTGCCGTTGATTATATTAATAACCAACCGGCTAATCGGTGGGCAATATTCTGCGATTCAAAGGTGACCTTACAATGTCTTCTGTCATCTCTTCGTCGCGGGTCATGTGAACAACTCGTGTCGGAGATACAAGAAATGCACCATCACATGATCATGAAAGGACACGACGTCGTGTTACAGTGGCTGCCTGGTCATTGCGGTAACTCCGGCAACGACCTCGCTGACAAAGCTGCTAGGAAAGCCCACGAAGGAGCAACCCTTGTTTCTATACCTTTATCGCGGACCGACGCAGCCCAACACTTAGGCGAGCTAGCGCAGTCTTTTGACATTGGAAAAGTGGCACACACCTGAATTCACTCAACATCGATTGTATTCCCTCGATCCCTCTACGCAACTGCGGCTGTTACCAGGTCTTCCGCAAAATGAGGAAACAGTGCTGTGCCGCTTACGTTTGGGCGTCGCATTCACCAGTGCATATGGATTTTTGATTGGAATGGCTGATAGCACCGAGTGCAATGCCTGCGGTGTCGAGGAAACCATATAACACCTAATGCGCTACTGCCCATCTTTTGAAGATGAAAGGCAAGACCTCTGCAGAGCTCTCAATCAGCTAGATGGAAAGCCGTTCACCTTGAACAAGATCTTGGGACCATGGCGTCGCATATCGCAGCTACAAAAGGCCACAAAAGCGCTGCTGCGATATTTGAAAGATACCGGATTGAGTCAGTATCTGTGATCCGGACTGAGTGACCGACTGATATCCCCAGTGGACTTTCTCTTTTTTTAATCTTTCTGTCCCCCTTTCGCTTTCCCCAGTGTAGGGTAGCCAACCGGGCTCAGTCCTGGTTAACCTCCCTACCTTTCATTTATCATTTTCTCTCTCTCTTCTTAATTCATGCCCTTTCTTTAATTGCACAAAAGCTACTGCACTAAAATAGTATACTAGTACATACTTAAAAAGCACAATTTTATACTACGATAATAATCAATCATTCAAATTTTCATTGTAGTGCCCAGGAACAGCTAGAGAGCCTTTGTACTGGTGCACTTAACGAGCTTTAAGGAATGTATAATGTCATGGACCACCTTGTACAGGAATAAAAGGCGCGATTAGTTAAGACTTGAATCTAGAGGTGCGAGTTGAAGTATATTTGAGAAGGCTCAACTGTGGTTGCCAGAATGGCAAAAATGGTGCTTGAAGATAGACTTCAATTTATTCTGGATGCGTTCAATGAGGTCAGAATTAGATTTGCTCATTGCACCCCCCTCATACAGAGGCATACTCTAGTAGTTGGAGGCACACAGTAGAATTTCAGATACACAACAGGTGAGTGAGAATCATGCAATATACGGCATGCAATTCCAAGAGCGTGAAGGGCATCTTGTGTAATTATCTATGTGAAGAGAAGCTTAGCATTTTGTCGAAGTGCACACCAAGATCTTTCATTTCGTCGACCCTAAGGAGTGGAGCATCATGTAGGGTGTATCAAAATTTCCGATGGTGCATTTTGTGCATATAACTTAATGCCATAGTGTCGGAAGCATTTAAGAGTACTTATTGTTTCTGCACCAGTTTGAGAGTGAAAAAATGTCTTTTTGGAAGTCGATGCAGTGGTGAACACTGTTGACAGTCTGAAATAGTTTTAAGTTGTCGGCACACAAAGTCATGCTGTTCATTTATTAAAATGCTCTTAGCGCTGACAGAAAGCGAGGAATCCCATATCGATTCAAACACCTGACGCACTGAAGAGGATAGATATAGGTCGGCAGTTAGTAACTGCACATCCAGCACCTGATTTGTGCATGGGCAATGCTCATGCTACCTTCCGAGTGCTAGAAGAGGTACTAGACTTTAGGGAACTATTGAAGATGCTTGTGAGAATGAGCAACAGGTATGCTTCCATACGTCTTAACCCTTTCAGACACCACTTTATCCCGTTGATTGAAAAGTTGCTTTCACCACATCTCTTGCATACTCAGAATCGTAGAAAGTGTACAGCTGCAGCAAATATTAAGAATGTTCAATTGTTTAGCGAGTTTTGTCAAGTTTACAAAATTTCGACTCCATGCGAAAACTCACTACAGGAACACAAAATATGAGAACATGTACTATTTCGTGTTTTGAAAAGCTTGAAAAGCACTTATCCAGCCACTTGACAATTATGCCTGGTGCACGACATTGTAAAAAACAATGAAAGAAGTGAACCCGCTACATACAACGTACTGACACAGAGTAACAACACCCAGCCGTCTACCTTCCCACTCATTTTGTTAAAACGTTCTGCACGTTATTCAAAATTGCAGCACAGTTCCAATAATAAGTGTTTCAAGATGTATGAAACACATTTTAAATACCATTACTTTCCTCAGTGCTTTTGCTATTGATGCACGCTCCTGCTGTGCCCAATTGTGTAGATAGCGTCTCAAAGGGTTAAGCTCTGTGGAGGAAATACCATCAACACCACAAGAAAGGGAAAGTTTAAGGCAAAGTTTAAGGCACTTCATATACTTGGAAACGACGTTTTCATTCACTGTTAGCATACACTGTGCCACACTGAGAAGGAAGGTTACTAGAAGCATATTTCACACTATGTAGCAAACAGAAATGTTCTAAAGGCATCAGCAGTGTTCGAGACAACACCACTATTTTCATGAAGAAGACGTACATCTTTGGCACTCTTTTTAGAAGGGAGCCCACAAAGCTCCAGAAATATTTTGAATTATGTGTCATGCTGGCTTCAACACAATCAACGTGGTCAAAGTGATGATTCTAATAATAATAATGATAATAATAGTAATAATAATAACAATAATAATCTTAGTGGTAACTTGGCACACTAGACTAAAAAGACGGCTGATGCCTGTATGTTAGAGTATCTGATAACCAGCCATCTAGAGCAGGAATTGGCAGGATGCAGAAGACACTTCCTTCCCCTCTACGTGGACACACACTTGCTCAATAACACAGCACGGCACACACGCACACATTCGACAGGTGCACAACACACAGGAGTGCTAATTCAGTCTAGTTCCAAGGAAGGAGAATCCAAATTGCCAGGGGGGTGGAGAGAAAGCTTTGCATGCGAGATATAATCATGGAGTTGTGGTGTCGGGCCAGAGGGGCGTGATGAGGGCTCAGGCTGTGCTGACCACTTGTTCAGACGAACTGAAGAAAGATTAGTGCTGTCCAGAGAGTCGTCAAACACCCTGCAGTGTAGATTAGTGCAATGTTGCGTTGGTATTGCAGGGTGTGCTACTTGAGGGGTTTGAGGCAATCCTCGAAGGCTGGCATGAGCTTGTGACAACCGAAAAGACGGGAGTAAAGGGTGCGTATTGTCCGGCGCTGAACAAGGTTAAGTTTGTTAGCGTCGCGAGTTTGGTACGGGAACTATACTGATGAGCAGTACTCAAGTCGTGACAGAATGATAGAAGTGTAGAGTGCTCGTAAAGCCTTAGGTCATCAGGGAAGGGAGACACGGGACACAAACCCAAGAAAGGGCCGGTGCTTACATACAGTGCTGGTGACATATGCGGAAAAGTTGAGAGAACAGCTAAATGCTACACCCAGAATGGGAAGGGCCCGAACAGTCTTTATAGAAGTGCCTCCAAGGAAGAAGGTTGGACATGCAGCAGTTTCGTTGTGGCTGATACGCATGGCAGCACTTTTTACGGTGCTGCTACAAAGTTTGATCTCAGTCGTTAACCTTTACGGAATGTATTTATTGTAAGCACATATGCTGTGCATCGGCATATTGTTGTTGTGGAAGCGTTAACTTGTTAATCAAACACATTCTGCGCAGATGCATTAGTAACTTGGTTTTGAGTAGATCTTTGTCCTGACTACAATTTATAGTATCGCAGCAAGAAACATTTTAGTAGAAGCTGAAGGGATTCCAGCAGTTTAACATACTGACTTCACAAAACACTGATGACACCTTTTCACCTTCCCCACAATGCACTCACACCATCTACACTTTCCATGAGCAAAAAGTGATTTAAAAAATCAATTACAGTTTCATTGACTCAGTACTTGCTGCTTCTGAAGCGGGCATCGAAGCATTCGTGGTATACACTGCTACACGCATAGGTCTTGCATGATGCAGGTCCTGCTATGCACTGCACACAGGGCACACGTTGCAAACAGATAATTTCTTTTTGCAGTGCTCAACTATAACGACACACTGACTCAAACATGACTGCGTTGTCACGTATGCTTCAGTGTGTCAGTGTTCTTGATTGCTACTCGAGCGATTTATGCCCAACTAGCCCAAAAGACGGACGCACTAGAAAGAAGTGAGTGAATGAGTACAGTGAGCTTGTACTGAACTGGATTCACATGCCGAATAGAAGAGCGCAGTGTCAGCTGAAACAGGCGGCACGGCTGATTATGTAAGTACTTCTAATAGTACGGCTACTAGTGTATTTCGCTTTCGGAAGTTATCTTTACCACTGGAAACAGTGCAGAGCTTGCCCGTTAAACTTGAGTCAACCGACACCACACGAAACACGCCGCGGTTGCCCAACCCAACTTCCACATGGTTCATTCACCACATCACAGGTCACACGAAGTCAAGAGTGCCATATTTTAAATCACTGCAGCACCAAACGGACCTGAAAATTCATTTCCTTCGACAGGGTTTCTGAGGTGAGTTCGTTCACTCGCCAGTTACGAACTCGATGGACGCGCTAGGCTTACGCGTAACGTAAACAACATCGGCGATAGGCGAGTGTTGATTATCCAGACTTCGGAGCTCGTAAACGTGTTTCCATTCGTTTTGAGCACAACAAAATGCACATACAACAAGCACAGACGTTGCGGCAATCGTCATTCGGTTGGCTGTTTTAGCAGACGATCGTACCGAGCCCGGGGGAACCCAGTGGGCAGGTTGGATTAGGCGGCGTCGTTCCAAGTCGCTTCGGATCCACGTCGCACTGCCACAACCCACGGTCGTCGGTCGGTCGGTCGTGTCGGCCTACTATTACAACACTGTCTTTCAGGAACACTGTCGCGCGCGTCGTGCGTCCAAAAAACTCGGACGATCGTTGGTGCCGGCGCACTTCGCATCGTCGGCCATTACAGGCCTAGCAGCCGGAGGCTTCGCAGCCTCCGATTGGTTGACGCCTGCTACTCGTCGCAGCCTCTCAGTGGTGCACGCCGGCGCAGCTTCGCCGCGCGTTGGCAAACTTCTAGCATCGGCAGTACACATAATAGCTGCGCGACGTTCCGCTTCGCCGAGGTCCCGACCGACGCTTTGACGCATTTGGCTCTTCGGCGCGCGCCTAAGCTTTCCGGCGCGTGCCAGTGGTTGGGGCATTAGGCTCCACCGCGCCAGCCGTCCTGAAGAGTCCTTTAAATTCGCTAGCCAACACAAGGCATGATGGTCGCTGACGACTTTGAATGGCCTGCCATATAGGCAAGGGCGAAATTTCGCTGTAGCCCAAACGATGGCAAGGCATTCCTTTTCGGTTGTAGAATGACTGCCTTCTGCTCTTGACAACTACCGGCTAGCGTAAGCTATCACGCGTTCAATTCCGTCTTTTCTCTGGACTAGGACGGCACCGAGGCCTAGGCTGCTGGCGTCAGTGTGGATTTCGGCATTGGCGTCCTCCTCGAAGTGCGCATCTACTGGGGGCGAGTGCATGCGTCGTTCGACTTCTTCAAATGCGTCGGCCTGCGGCGTTTTCCACTTGACCTCGACATTAGATTTTGTTAGATGATTCAGCGGCTTAGCAATGCGTGAACAGTCCTAGACAAAGCGCCTATAGTAGGCACACATGCCAAGGAATCAATGCACTGCCTTCTTGGCGATGGGCTGCGGGAACTTTGCGATGGCAGTAGTCTTCTGCGGGTCGTGGTGGACTCCAGACTTGCTTATGACGTGGCCTAGGAATAGAAGCTCATCGTAAGCGAAGTGGCACGTCTCTGGCTTCAGAGTGAGCCCTGATGAATTGACGGCCTTTCGTACTGTCGCTAGCCGCCTATGGTGATCGTCGAAATTTCCTGCGAAGACGACGACGTCATCCAAGTAAATAAGACAGGTCTGCCACTCCAATCCTGCTAACACCGTGTCTATGACGCGCGGGAACGTTGCAGGCGCCAAGCACAGTCCGAATGACATGCCCTCGAGCTCATAGAAGCCGTCTGGCGTCATGAAGGTGGTCTTTTTGGTATCTCTCTCGTGTACTTCTATTTGCCAGTAGCCAGACTTGAGATCCATCGACGAGAAGTATTTTCCGTTGCAGAGCCGATCTAATGCGTCGTCAATCCGTGGAAGAGGGTATATGTCCTTCTTCGTGATCTTGTTAAGTCGACGATAATCGACGCAGAAACGTAGGGGTCCGTCCTTTTTCTTTACCAAGACTACAAGATGCCCACGGGCTTTTCGACGGCTGGATGATGTTGTCGCGCAGCATTTCGTCGACTTGTTCTCTTATAGCTTCACGTTCTCACGTCGAAACTCGGTAAGGGCTCTGGCGGAGTGGTCGAGCGCACTCTTCGGTGATTATGCGATGCTTTGCGACTGATGTTTGTCGAATCCTCGATGACGTCAAAAAGCAGCCTTTGTATCGTCGGAGCAGACTTCTGAGCTGTTGCTGCTTAATCATGGGGAGACTTTCATTTGTGTCGAAGTCTGGTTTGGGAACTATGGTGGTCGGGGTAGATGCGGCAGAATCCGAGAGGACAAACGCATTACTGGTTTCCATATCTTCCTCGATGTATGCAATCGTACTGCCCTTGTTTATGTGTTTGAGCTCCTGGCTGAAGTTCGTCAGCAACACTTTCGTGTTTCCTCCGTGCATTCGAGCGATCCCTCTTGCGACACAAATTTCACTGTCTAGCAACAGACGTTGTTCACCCTCGATGACGCCTTCTACGGCGGCAGTTGTTTTGGTGTCGACGAAAATGTACAATGCTGGAGCGGGGCGGGATGCTGACTACACTTTCAAGCGCGCTTAATGCGTGCGGACTACGAGAGCTCTCCGGCGGTATCGCTCGATTTTCCGACAGCGTTATCGACTTCGACGTCACGTAGATGATTGCGCCGTGTTTGTTCAGGAAATCCATGCCAAGAATGACGTCTCGTGACCACTGTTGGAGTATAACGAAAGTGGTAGGATAAGTCCGGTCATGAATGGTAATTCTTGCCGTGCAGATTCCAATCGCCGTGATGAGGTGTCCTCCAGTGGTCCTAATTTGAGGGCCTTGCCATGCAGTCTTAACTTTCTTCAACTGGGCGGCGATGGGTCCACTCATGACGGAGTAACCGGCTCCTGTATCTACTAAGACGGTGACTGCATGGCTGTCGAGAAGCACGTGGAGGTCAGTGGTTCTTTGTGTTGCATAACAATTAGGTCTTGGCGTCGCATCACGGCTGCGCCACGTTGGCCTGTGGTTGGTACGTGGCGTCGTCAGGTCGTCTTTCGTCGGCGTATTCTTTGCTTCCAGACTTCGTCGGGACGGCGGCGTGACGTTATGACGTGGAGGTAGTTTTTTCGGCGTCTTCTTAATAAGATCAGCATACAAAGGGGCCCTCGGACTACCCAAGGGGACGTCCACAGATCGCCTGCTAGCCTTAGAAATACACAACAAATTCGAAGAACTAAAACAAGCCACACTATTCTCCCAGAGGGAACGCTTGAACTACACTAACGCAGGACGGGCCCTACTGACAAGGGCATATGCATTTCCCCACATCCACAATTTATCAGCGAACACGTATTGCCACTACCAACGTCAACGCGAGCTCGAATAACAGTGGCCCCCATACCGAAGAACATGCACCCTGAATAAAATTAAGCAAAGCGAAAAGCACGCGCACAACGTATTAGAAAAATGTATGAAAATACTCCCACGTCCAACACAATATACACGGACGCAGCAGCGTATTCGAACGTACACTCGAACGGCAGTGATGACCAAAAGGACATCAGGAGGTACGCAGTGGCAATCGTCGACACGAAAGCACAGCAACAATTTACGGCGTCCGTCAAGGCAGCTACTCCGGCGGCTGCCGAAACTTTCGCCGTGGCAATGGCCATCGCTCACGCGGAACGCATGCAAGAGAGCGTCACCATAATAACAGACTCACAAGAAGCATGTAGCCTTTCGCTAAGGGGCCACGTGACCAAAACATGTCACTCAATAACACTGACGAAATTCGCCCATCATCATCGGAAACTATGGTGTTCAGGTCATACAGGCCTTGAGGGGAACGAACTCGCTGATTCGCTTGCCCGAGGTATTATAACCGGGCTGACTCGACTGGGATGGTCCCAGGTAGCCACTGTAACGACCCCAATCCAACGAATTCCCGGGAGATTCTCGCTCATCAGCGTGCAACCAGAAAAATACAACCTCCCCCTCACCCTCAATTCAGTCGAGAGGAAGCCGCCAGCGGGCGGAAAATTCAGACGGGAGTATACCCCCACCTTAAGTTACAGAATGCCATGTTCCCCACGCGCTACAGGCGCGACTGCCCGTGGCGAGGAGGCATACCAACATTACAACACATTAGTTGCGATTGTGAATCACACCCCTTTGAAAAAACACACCACACAATGGAGCAATGGGAGGCACAGCTAACCAGCTCAGACCTGGCGGGACAACAGTCCTTAAAAAGACAGGTCAAGCGGGTGGCCGAGGCCAGCGGGGCCTTGGACTAAAGGGTCTCCGACCACTGCACTTGAAGCGTTTGTCAATAAACGTCTCTCTCTCTCGCTCTCTCTCTCTCTCGGCGGCGGAGGATCTTTGTCAGTTCGACCAACAACAACCGCCCTTCGATCCGTTGCTGCTTTCAGTTTTCCGGATATTGGCTCACAGACCAGCCCCGGGCTGGGCCAGGGCATGGTCGGCGCTTCGACGTCAAGTGGCGGCCTGGTGACGGTGAACGGGGCGGTCGTCGAGGACTCCACTGAGTGGTGGCGAGGTTCTCGAGGTCGTTCGCCAATCTGTGGCCGCGGCGCCTCGACGACGAAACCTCGCAGTCCCATCTCCCGGTATCGGCATCGGCGGTACACGTGGCCGGCTTCTCCGCAGTGAGAACAGAGCGGGCGGTGGTAGGGGGCGGTCGCGGAGGGGGACCTTGACGGCGTGCGATGGCGGCGTATGTCATCGCTTTTGGCTGGGACTGCGGTAATTGTGGCTGCACCTCAGGAACTCCAAGCGATCGCTGCACCTCTTCTTTCAAGATGTCAGCGACCGAGGTCACTTGAGGCTGCGACGAAGGCAAGACCTTGCGCAGTTCTTCGCGCACAATGGCTCTGATGGTCTCGCGCAGATCGTCCGCGACCAGTGATTGAATTCCAGCGTAGTTGGTAGAGTTCGTGTGGTGGCTGAAATGCCGGTTCCGCATTTCGAGTGTCTTCTCAATGCTGGTGGCCTCGCGAAGGAACTCTTCTACGGTTTTCGGTGGGCTTCGTATCATTACACCGAAAGGTTCTTCCTTCACACCACGCATGACTAGGCGGACTTTCTTCTCCTCGGGCATATCCGGGTCGTCGTGGCGGAACAGGTGGCTCATTTCTTCTGTAAAGATGCAAACCTTCACGTCAGGTAGCTCCACTCGGGCGTCCAGCATAGCTTCGGCCCTTTCCTTGCGCACGACGTTCGTAAAGGTGCGCAGGAAGCCGCTACGGAACAGGTCCCATGTTGTAATGGTCGACTCCCGGTTGTCAAACCACGTACTGGCGGCGTCTTCTAAGGCGAAGTATGCATGCCGCAGCTTGTCGTCGGAGTCCCAGTTGTTGAAAGTCGCGATTCGTTCGTAGGTCTCCAGCCAGGATTCCGGGTCTTCAGTAGCTGCTCCAAGGAAGGTCGGTGCGTCCCGAGGTTATTGCAGGATAACGGGGAACGCTGAGGGAGCCTTGGGGCTGTCTTGCCAACGATCTTCTTTGTCGTCTCAGGTATAAATCCGTGCTCTGGGGGTAGTCCTTCACGTCTGCGCCTAGCACGCTGGTCTTGGGCGATGTTGGTTTTGTCCTGGGGCTTCGGGCTTGGATCGCGGCTTTGCGGGGGCGCTGGGTAAATGAACGCGCAAGCACTTCCACCAGATGTCACGTGGTAGAGACGGTGAAGAAAGCAGCCAAACTTGGAAAGATGAATCTAGCGTTTTATTGGGCGAACTTGTGCCCTCAAAAACACGGTACACTCAAGAAACGGCGACAGCGGCGAACACAGTCGGCGATGGTCGAAAATCTGATCAGCGGGTCAAGCGCGTCGGCTTTTATACATCAGTCGTTGAATGTTCCAGAGTAATCGCTGGGACCCGCGTGCCTTCCAGAAAGTTCCACATTATTCGCGTCGTGCACACATGTAATCAGATTACACAACGTTCCGTCACAGACAGCCAATGGAAGCATCGATAACATTCCAGAAACTTCCGATACATGCAGCCTCGTCCTGCGTTGTGCGATAACACTTGTTAGGCGGTGAAACGTGTCGCCCGATCAAGATTGAAAAGTACACGTTTCAATATGGAAACAGCACTGCCACTAATTTATCAGCGCATGATTCGGTTCGGAAACTGTTGCACTACATTCACAATTATTCCGGCGACAGAAATTTGCGTGCTCTGACAATCATGGCTTTAACAGCAAAATGATTTAGCACAATGGTTCCTATTATTGCAATATACACCGTATTATTCGATTGTAGTACGAGTTCTTTTTTTTCATGATTTTCGTTCCTTGAACTCGACCCTCGGTTTACATTGGAATAACAGCGATATTTAGGATTTTAAAACAAATATTCCAAATTCCGCGGTTTTAAACTTTAGGTTGGCAACGCGTACCTTTACGTCTCGATTCAATGCAAAGACACGTCGACCGAAGTACGAATTTCATTTTGTTGGAATCAGTGCCACTTTCGCAGTGCTTGTGAATGGTGTTACGGTTAGCGTGCTGCATTACCCTGCGGCCTTTTGCGCTTCCAGTACGTTCATTCGCGACGATTTGGTAACGCATAGCGTTCGGTATGACATCCGTTTCGAGAGCAGCCTACGTTTGATGGCCGAGGAGGCACTCGACGTGAACGAGTCAAATACTTTCGGATGGTTGCACCAATTGGTGGCAATTTGTAAATGCCTGTGCCGGTGACAATGGCCTCGTGCTGACCTAGTATGGCCCCCCAAATTATGGCTGGGCAGTGTCTTCCAGGATGGCTTGATGCGCGGGCGACCACATTTGGAAATAGTTTCGGTTTCACAAGACTTGTCTCGTTTTGGCACTGAACTCCTCGAAGTAAACGGCCGACGGTGCCTTTGGCACGGGTAGCGGGCTTCGCAAAGCCCATAAACATTTCTCGGGGATGCTTTCGGGTGAGCAATCGCCCAAGGAAACATCTGTTTCCTTGTTAGACGAGGATTATAAGCGAACTGGTTACCAAGTTGATCCTGCAATAAAAGCAGCCTTTTCGTTTCCATTCGTCTCGCGTTATATTCGAGGCTTTGTTTATTTTTGCTTATTTCGCGCACTCAAAAGTTGACCCTCGCGTCATAATCGCGTTGGAGTAAATGCTGTAAGTGACCTAGCCGCGGCTGTTTTCCCTGCAGGTGACGACGTTGGCCAGTGTGCCGACGCGGTTGCACCACTACGTCTCGGAAATGGAGCGCACAGGCACGCGCCTGCCCTCGGTGCGCAAGCTGAACGTGGGCGGAACGGTGCTGACGCGCTCGCTGGCCGACCGGCTGCGGGCCGCCTTCCCAGGACTGCGCTGCCTGCGCAACCTGTACGGCATGTCCGAGTCCTGCAGCGTGCTCTGCTCGCCGCCCACCGACGAGCTGGGCGCAGCGAACATTGGCTTCCCGGCGCCGATGGTCGAGCTCAAGGTCAGGAAATGTCGGCACATCTGGCATGCGGCGGATGTTCTGCTTTAGCCTTTATACAATTTTAAAAAACCGCGTGTCGATTAAAGCACAATTCTACCTATAGTGCTAGATTAAACGAAGCGGCTCGTAAAACCTACACCGGAAATCAAAACGTATGAGTGAAGAAATAGCAAATATTTTCGAACAAAGCTTTTACCTAATTTCTTTAACACAGATATTCCCATGCGAGAATAAAAGCCAGTAATTTGAGGAGACCCATCTAAGAAGAAATTTGCAAACTAGCACGAGTTTTGAGAGAATAGCGCAGAAGAATCGGAATTAAAATATACCGTTGCACTTACTTTTGCAGCGAAGTGCATTTTAATGCTTACCCTCCGTGGTTGCTTAGTGTTTATGGGCTCCTAAGCGCGAGGTCGCGTGATTGCATCCCGACCGCGGCGGCCGCATTTCAATGGGGGCGAAATGCGAAAACACCCGTGTACTTAGAGTTACGTGCACGTTAAACAACGCCCGGTGGTCCAAATTTCCGGAGTCGCCCACTACGGCGTGTCTCCCAATAAGATCGTTGTTTTGGCACGTAAAACCCCATTATTTAATTTATTTTATTCGTATTTTATTTACTAGATATTTCTCGATGGCTGTCTGGGCCGAACAATGGTATTACTGAGGTCTGAGACTGAAGTACATATCAAAGTATGCGCTAAAACACGGGCGCGAACCATTTCATTTTTGAACACGAGACTGTTATAAGCAACGCTCCTCCAAAAGTTCTCCCGTGCCAGTTCGTCACAGAAGTGACATGGCTAGAAGAGCATGTCCCTTTTCTAGTGTCCCCGCGAGGCGGCGCGACATTGTCGCTCTCTCCAGGCTTGCCGCAGCGTACAAGGTCGAACGACACGAGCGGCCGCACGAGCACGAGCTTTGCAGTCACGCGACAAGGACGACAAAATACTGCGGTGGCGCTGCAATCGAAGTAAATTGGCTTCGCAGTTGCCGCACTAGATCGACGTGCTTTTCGGGGCTCCGTGGCGACGACGAAATCATAAGTTTTCGTGCATGCTTTGAGCTTGCTTCTGTTTCTTTATTTGCTGATTTTTGCCTTTAAGTAGTAATTGGGTGGCTTTCTTTTTCTTTCCTTTTTTTGTCTCTCGTATTTCGGATGCGCGGGTGTGCTTCATGTACATTTAGTTTTGCAGGATGGTTAGAGCGTCCTTTCTTGCCACGTGCTCCAACACGTGCAGCCGGGTGGGACGTTGAGAGTTTGCAGTCTTTAAATGGTAGCTTGGAAGTGGCAAGACAAATAGTTATTGGTGGTTTTACTGTGCTTAGTTTGGTGGGAAAATGAGAATGAATGTATGAAACCACGTTTATTCCACATTAAAATGCGCAGAAGACGCTGCGGTGGAAAGAGTAGGGGTGTTATTGCAAAAGGGGAAGGGTAAGGCTGACTCCGTTTTATTAATAAACGTCCTGGAGGCAGCCAAGTGGGGGCCGCATGACGCTTGTGGCTGTCGCGGAGCCGATCGCGGATGGGCGGGGAAAATGAGAGCGTGGCCGCGTGGTTGAGCGCGTGCGAGAGCGTGTCATAGCTTCGGTCTCCGCGGCATTGACTGCTTTTGAAACAGTGGTGAGAGTTGCTTTGCGACATTTTGATGATTTCGATCCTGTGCGTATCGGTTTTTGCTAAAAGGCACGCGCTCTGCATTGATATAATATTATAGTATTTGCATCAGTAGTAGCATTATTATAGTATTGTAGTATTTGCAAAAGCCCATGCAATACATGGCGAGAAAGACGGGAAAGCAAGCAGTGCGCGGGCGGTCCCTCAAATCAGATGAGGAGACGGATGAGAATGGAGAGGGCATCGAATCAACCGGCACACAATGTGATGTCGATACTAGGCTGCAGAAAATCGAGGCTTTCCAGTAAGAGCAGGCGCAAACAGGTGCAAGAGCTCAAAAATGAGCTAAACAGGGAGCGTGATGAACGGAAGCTAGTTGAAAAGAGACTTGAAGCAGCCGAGGAAAAGCTGAACAGGGCCCCCATTGTGAACCAGAATGTGCGTGAGAATAGAACGCAGACCCCCGACGCGAGAGGCAAGGGAGTTTCAGCAAAGTACGCGGAATGCATGCAGCGTGAAGAAGGGTTAGATGGAAAGAGCGGCAACTACCTTGATGCCGCCACGCGGAAAAAGCAGGAGCCCAGGGGACAATGTTCCTTGTCGAGTCCGAATCACGCGGAAAAGGACAAAGGGAAATAGGGCGAGGTAGGAGAAAGTGAAAGGGTGATTACCGCCGGCGACTCAAACCTGGCTGAGTGCTCAAAAACAATTGTGGAGAGGGTGAAAGGCAACAAAAGAGTGGCGGTAGGGACATTTCCAAGGCGGACACTTAGTCCTGTCATGGAGCGAGCAAAAGAAAAGCTCGCTGAAAATGCTCACGTGCACAACCTTGTCATAGTAGCAGATGGGCTAAATGACGTCCTAAAGAGGAAAGGGCCTGTGGTATTGACTGAAGGTGGAAGCCAGACTCCTGCCGTCCCGAAGTAAAAAGCCGTTAACATATACAACCAATATATATAATGAAGAACAGAAGAGCCCCCTGGGGAATAAAGAACTGAAATGAATAACGAAACTGAATATAACAGGGCCAGGACTCGCCCAGCGCTTGGCGAAGGGGGTGGACGACTTGCGCGAGCTATCCTCTCAGGTGCAGATCGTGGTGTGCACGGTGCCGGAGGTGCCTGTACGTGACAGTCACGTACGAAGAGCCGTAGTGGCTGCTAATGAGGCAATATGGAAAATGAGCCGAGAGAAAGGCTTCGAGGTTGTCGAAGTAAGCAGGGAAGTGAGAAGTTGTGGTGGTTTGAAACGAGACGGGATCCACTTCAATTAGAGGCTGGCACGAGAAGTGGGCTGGCGACTTGGTGGTCGCGCTGTTGCTTATTTTAGGGGGCCCGCGGGCTCTCAGGAGGCCAGAGCAGATAGTAACGAAGAAGGTCCCCTAGGGGAACATCAGAAGAGCATCGCCATCGATAAAGAAAAAGGAGGAAAGCAAGAAAAAGAGCTCGCCATGCAATAGGCTACAAAACATTCAGGGCGGCAGCAGAAAGGAAAAGTGGGCAGAGATTGAGGAGCAGTTGCCTACAGAACAAATAGGCGTTTGTGCGGTCACAGAAACGCACCTTAGAGACTCAGAAGAGCCGCCAGTTATTGAGAATTATGTTTGGGAAGGGGGTGCAACAGAACTAAGTCGGAAAGAAAGAGAGGGGGAGTCGGAATGCTCATTTACGAGGGAGCCAAATGGACAAGAGTAAATTCACAATGCCAAGAGCATCTTTGGTTATCACGTACAATGAGTGGGAAAAAATCTTGGCGGGGCGTTACGTATTTGTGGACCTGAAAAAATTGCACAGAGAAGAATAAAGAGTTAGTGGAATGCATAAGCGCTGATATTAAGAGTTTCGGGAATGGTGTCGAAATTGTCCTATTAGGTGACATGAATGCCCACATACAGGATTTAGATGGCTATACCGACAATAACGGGAAGTCAATGCTAGACCTTAGTGAGCAACATAACCTCGTTATCGTGAATACAGGGCCTAAGTGTGAAGGACAGATCACGTGGGAAGTGCGAAACCGACAATCGACCATTCATTACTGTCTGGTGACAGAAGAAATTCATGATAAGTTGAGCAAAATGGTTATCGATGAGGTAGTGTTTAGCAGCATAGGGAGTGACCATAAACGCATCATTTTGAAAATGGGATTGGTAGTTGGGAAAGAGAGCAAGGAGAGCAAAATGGCCAGTCAAAATTTGAACACTGAACAAATAGCAAATCTAGTCACTAGAGTTGAGGAAGAACTTGGCAAATGGCAAAGTAAAGAGTGGGAATATGGTGAGCTTGTAAGTGTAATAACTACAGAAATAGGGAAAGAAAAACAACATGTTCGTTGGAAAAGAAAAAAGAAACCGAAAAGCTGGTGGAACAAGGAGATACGAGAAGCGATCGCCGAACGATAGAAAGCATCTAGAGACCACAGGCGGGCAAAAAAGGCGCAGTTACCGCCGGATTAAGTAACCAGTAAATGGGAAATATACCGGAAGAAAAATCTACGGTTCATAGACTAGTGCAAGCAAAATGAAAAGGTAAAAGTGAACGTTGGTTGTCAGAAATACGTCAGAAAAAGAAGGCCGCACGTAGAATATTTTCGAAAGACATAAATCTATTAGGCAGGAAGTCAACAACAATACAAGAACATACCCTAGACGAAGGTGAAAACAGACTGGAAGGAGAAGCGGCAATAAATGACATCCGAAAAATAACAGCCGAATCTTTCCAAGCCAATGACGAGGTTGTATTTGAAGACAAAAAGAGCATGAAAGAGATCCAAGTGGAAAAGGAGCTGGTGCTGACAAATTTCCACTGGAAGAAAGCGGAAGAGAAAATTCCGAAGCACACAGACACGCGGCAAGGTGCCGTTCCCGTTAGGCTGAACAATGAACTCGGACAAAAAAGTAAGGAAGCTCTGGTGAAAGCAGTGGAAAAAACTTTAAAAGATAGACGAACACCAGACAGTTGTCGACAAAGTATAATGAATTTAATTTATAAAGGTAATGGGGAGAAAGATAGAATTCACTCGTATAGACCGTTGACCATTACATAGGTAATATACAGGGTAGCAATGCAGGAAATCAAATTAAAGTTTCAAGCATGGGCAGAGAATAATGGAATTTTGGGAGAACTTCAATATGGCTTCAGAATAGGCAGGCGCTTAAATGATAACTTATTTGTTCTTACTCAGTGTATTGAAATATCAAAAGTAGAAAGCACACCGTTATATATGGCCTTTTTAGACATTACAGGAGCCTATGACAACGCAGACCGCAACATTATATGGGATATTCTTGAAGGGCAAGGCTGAGGTGACGATTGTCTACAGCTTTGGAGCGAGATTTATCTATAAAATACCGTTTGCGTTGAATGGGAAGCGATGAGGAGCGAATGGGAAGTTCATATCAACAAGGGACTGAGGCAGGGGTGCCCTTTAACCCCGCTGCTCTTTCTGATGTACATAGTGAGGATGGTGAGGGCGCTAGGAGCAAGTAATATCGGGTTTAATCTCTCATACAAACAGGTGGGTACAGTAATAGAGCAGCAGCTGCCAGGTTGATTTTATGCGGACGACATTGTGTTGCTAGCTAACAAGCAAAGTGATTTGCAACGTCTGGCTAATATCTGTGGGCAGGAAGGCAACAATTTAGGTTTGAAATTTAGCGTTAGAAAATCAGGTGTTATGACATTCAATGAAAAGTGGAGATACAGCGTCAGGGAATACCTCAGGTAACAGAATATAAATATCTTGGTATATGGATAAACGAAGGCAATAGATACATGGAAACACAGTGAAGTACAATAACAGTGAAGGGGAAGAGAAATGCAGCCATAATGAAGTACAGAGCTCTATGGGGATACAATAGGTACGAGGTCCTCCGAGGTATGTGGAAAGGGGTAATGGTTCCAGGACTTTCTTTTGGAAATGCGGTTGTTTGCTTTAAATCAGGAATACAATCAGGACTCGACAGGAACCAAAGGTCAGTGGGTCGCCTCGCATTGGGCGCTCACAGGAAGACTACAAATGAAGCTTTGCAGGGTGATATGGGCTGAACTAGTTTTGAAGTGAGGGAAGCTCCCAGTAAAATTGAGTGTGAAGAACGGCTGAGGAATATGGAAGAAAGTAAATGGGCTGGGAGAGTGTTCAGGTATCTGTACAGGAAGAGCACTGATTCACACTGGAGGAAAAGAACTAGGAAGCTTACCAGCAAGAATGCGGCCTGTAGGGTGCGCAACACAGCAACAAAGAAGGTCAAGCGGAAAGTCACAGAGGCTGAAATAATCTCATGGGTGGCGTCTATGAAAAAAAAAAACCTGCCATGAGTAACTACTCAGGAGGAAAAAAACGAAATCAGGAAAGAAACAATTAATGACAACTCAAAGGGGAGCTCATTACTTTTCGAAGCGAGATCGGTATGCCTTAGAACACGCACCAATAAAGCGAGATATAAGAAGGAAGAAGAAGCGCTTGCTTGCTGCGGTAAAGCTAGGAAAACGATGGAGTATGTTTTATTAGTATGTGAAGACGTCTACCCAGCGGTCGATTTAGGCACCACTGGCCTCATTGAAGCCCTTGGGTTCAGCAGGAGCAGTGGAAAAATAAACATGTCCGCAATAGGCATTAGTAAGAGGAAATTGGAGGATTGGTGGAAGAAGAGCAGGGAAACGACAAAAAACGGAGACGTACAAAAGCACAGTTCGAAATAGGGGATCAGAAAATTTGGGTGTGGTACTTCATAGTGCTGTTTTTTTTTTCATTTTTCTTTTCATTCTTTAACCTAGGTAGAACATTAGGCAGTATGATAGCAAGAGCTTGGAGGCGCAACCCATCGCCCCGTTCCAAAGAGCACGCTCATAACATCCATCCATCCATCCATCCATCCATCGATCCATCCATCCATCCATCCATCCATCCACCCACCCATCCATCCATCCATCCATTCATTGGGCCGCACCAAGGTCGCGCTGTTGGAAAATGCTGGCGATTCTGTTCGGTGGGGGCGGGCCACTCGTACTCTTCGCGTGCTGCCATTTGCCATCAGGCCGCTCAAATCATGTTCCTAATTACACGTGACGTGTACTTGCGTCATAAGAATACATTCCTTTCTTTGATTCTTTTTTGTGCCGCGCTGTGAATGCGGGTGCATTGCGGCCACAGTGTCGGCTTTCGTTCTGCTATGTCATTGTAGTTTTCTTGGAGTAAAATTATTTTGCTTGTTCTACAAGCAGCATATGTCTCTCCTGTGTATTCATGTGCACATGGTTTTCCATGAGTACGTTTTGCGAAACGATATGACTAAAAAGAAACTGTAGGCTCGCTGCTTACCGCTTGACAAATATAACATATCCTATAATAAGATAACTAACATAAACAACTTAACATAAATATAAGATATAACCCACGCAGCGCCCTGCTCCCCTGTTCTCGCATTAATTCAGAATTGAATTTTGGCATTATGCCTGCCAAAGCAATAATTTAAATATAAGGCACAACGTATTCAGCGACTCGGGAATAATTTTCGCCATTTGGTCTTCTCTAACGTGCACCGAATACTCTGTCGGCGGTACTTTCTTGCACTTTGGCCCCGCCGTAATGCGGCCGCCGCGGGGAGATTCAATCCCGCGCCCTTGGGCTTCGTAGCGCAACGCGCTCGCCACCGCGGCTGGTCTTCTCAAATTGACGTGAAATATGGGTTATATCGCCATAACGCTTGCGTGAGCAAGCACGGCAGCAGTAGCGTGCGAAGTTACCTTAGTGCGGTCTATCGCTTCAACGCAAGAGCGGCGAGTACACAGCGCGCACACAAAGGTATGGGCGGTCTGCAGATACCTTTAAAGATACGGTGCGCGACCACGTGTGGCCATGCAATGTACGCAATTTTTGGCACAGGCGCGCACCCCCCTGCCGCCTCCCGCTCAACCTCCCCGCTTTCCTCCATATAGACAGTATTCACGTACGTCATGCAAGGATACTCCGCGACTTCCGGTTTACGGCGGCGGCATGTTGGGGAACCTATAGGCCTCTGCGCGCGCCTGTCGATAATATTCCCCAAGATGGCGAAAGGCAGCGAAAGCAAACGACAGCAGCGGATGTGACGTCATGTGCATACTATGTATATGGCGCCCGAAATTGAGCCGCGATCGTCAGCTTCCCTCGCGTGATTTCGCACGCACATACAGCATACGACGCGCGGTTTGTCGCCCTTAAACTTTATACACTACATCACGGCGATACCAAAAATACGCCTGGAGTGTGTATGTAATTGCTATTGCCATAAAACAGGTTACGCTCATTTTATATTTCAAACCTGCATGTAATGCCGTTCACAACTGTAGGGCGTTCCCAACTTTACGTCAGCAAAAATGAGCAGCTTTTATATATAAACGGTTGCTTGCAGGTATCCCGTGCACCACATTACAACGAAAATAACAAAGAATTTAAAGGAACAGCATGCCTCGCATACATGTAGTTATATATGCCCATTTAATTTGCTTGTGGAAAGATATATGTGTGCTAAAACATGCACCATTCAGTTTTAATGGGATGAAAACATGGTGAGGCTGCCCAGAATTCCTTTTTTTGCCCTAATTGAATTGGCAGATTTACAGGCCCAGCGTAACGGTGCGTTTATATTGATTGGCAGTTGGGGACGTATTATGCAGCAATTATCAACCGCCTTGCGTCAATTCGCTGAGGAACTGGTGCGCCTCTGCGCAACAGCCGCCACTCTCCAGCAGCATAACCATTCGGAACAGTGCTCTCTTGCATTGGTCAATCGCCCTCAAGAATTCAAAGTCCTGTTATGCGTTGCATTCGAAAAGAAACGTATGTTGGATTATACTTTATAGTGAATTCTGGAATCGAATGGTGATTTGAATAGCAATTCAATAGCCCTCGTTGAGACTTGCATGTTTTGGGCTTCATTTCACCTGCTGGCACAATGAAGGAGATTGCCAGACCAGCCATGCGGATTACACTGGTTTCTACCTCTCAGTCTCCCCGATTCAGTTTGAGTACATGTAGGTAATATCATCTCAATAGCACTGTTGCTCATATTAGAAGCGTTGAATCATTGCCGTGATTAATTCTCCAGGAGCCCATTGCACACGTGGGGCCTATTCCATCTAGAGTGTACTAGGATGGTTGCAGACTCTAGCTCCATCCATTATGAGACTCCAGCCACAGGCCACCGGTCGAAACCACCGTGCGCGCTGCCACGAACACGCACGGCACCATCACGAAGAAAGGTGTGCTGGCGGCGTGTTTTTTACGACAAACGCGCTTATTCCGGTAGCGATTTCTCACTTTTGCAAGTAATGCACCTGGCATCTCATACTTTTTTCATTATATATATATATATATATATATATATATATATATATATATATATATATATATATATATATATATATATATATATTGTAACAGGCGTGTTCTTCTGAGCAGCATGGGCACGACGTCTGGGGAAGGGTCACAAACACAAGGCCACCACAGCCCGAAATACCGGCACCAACGAACGTGAACTTCTTGCTCGGTGCTTGCACAGGACTGGCGCCGAAGGGCTCCTGTATAACACTCCCTCCCCGGGTAGAAAGGAGGCGACCTGGCGATCTAGGCAAAAGACAGCACGTGTGGCTAGTAGCACAGTTTAAGCCGTGCGACATGAACTATTTCGCGCCCTCCGAAACGATTGTCGGTCGCTGTCTAGACCGGCTCGATGACATAGTTCACGGGCGACGTTTGCTCTAAGACACTGGTATTTGGACAAGAGCTTGGTAGAAAAGCCGGGAGTGGTGGATGGACCCCATATCCAAACCAGCGTTCCGGGGGAATAGTGGGCTGTAGATGCAGAGGCGTCATGTCGAGATTTTTGACGGCACTGGTCTTGCGTGGTAAGCGAACGTGCGAGTTGACGGCATTCTTCTGCATAAGCAGCCGCTTCACAAATGGGTTTCGCTTCAGAAACGTCAGGTCGGTATGGCAGAATTGTCTCTACGCAGTATGAGGGTTCACTTCCGTAGAGAAGAAACAAAGGTGAGAAACAAGTGGTAGCTTGGGTGGCAGAGTTATAAGCGTAGGTTATGAGTGGAAGTACCCGGACCCAATTCGTGTGATCGTCGGACACGTACATCATGTGCAGCATGTCGGCAAGGGTACGATTGGAACGTTCCGTCATGCCGTTAGTTTGAGGATGGTAGGCCGAGGCGTTCCGATTTGCAATCTGAGATTCCTTTAGGAGGGCTTCGATAACGTTTGAGAGAAACACGCGGCCACGCACGCTTAGCAATTCACGTGGTGGAGCATGTCGCAGAATGACGTCATGAAGGAGGAAGTAAGCAACGTCTTGTGCGGTCACAGTTGGCAGCGTGGATGTTTCAGCATATCATGTGAGATGGTCAACGGCGACAATGACCCACTAGTTGCCATCAGGAGTGTTCAGTAGGGGCCCGAAAAGATCGACTCCAGCGCGGTCCAGTGGTCGGGCAGGGCAATGGCAATGGCGTAGCGATGCATGCCGTGCCAGATGTGCCAGCGTATCCACATTGGAGTTCATCGTGGGAAACGCTGCAAATGTCCGAGAGCAGATGACGAGGAAAAACAAGGAGCCATATGCGGCAGTCGGTTAAGTAATTGCGAAGGTAGAACAAGCCTCCGCGAACGGCAAAGTGTGGAGCTTGACGACGAGGGGAGCGCGAGGGCGAGTAAGGTGAAGATTGAGATATATGGTGAAGCTATCCACACAGAGCACGTTCCACGCTACGAGTCGTCGACGCACCTGGACTCTGCCCCCAAAGCACGCTATTCTCAAAAAACGGTGGCGCTACCGCCCGCACCAGCCACTTACGCAGTTGCAGCCAGAGCAGAACGCCGCCCTCCACGCTTACATCCCCCTGTGCCTCGCCACGTTGCATGCCTCGCGCACGACGGAAGACGGCGCGCTTCCTCCCCGCTCTCCTCCTCCTTTTCGCGCGAGTCAGATTCAGCCGCCGCTCGTCGGCTTTCCTCGCACACTTTCTCTTGCACATACAGCTAGGGCACGCGGCGACGGTGTTATCGTCCATGAACGTTATAGGGAGCACATGACGATAACGACTCCGACGTAGGAAAAACGTCTGGAGTGTCCGTATAACTGCTATCGCAATAAAACAGAGTTCTTCAATGACCCGGGTATAGCCACGACATGTAGCCTAACCATGTCGAGTTCCATCCGAATACCTCACCGCAGCAACTCGGCGGCCAACCGTCATGGTGGCTACTGCGCCGAAAGGAGGAAAAGGCCTGAATAATACCACGTGATGCCTCTCAACCAATTCGGAGACGCAGATCTTCTCCCCTGCCTCCTTTCATGCTCATCGCAGCAGCTGCGGAGGCAAGATAACGCTATGTTACTACCTTTAGTTTTATTCAGGGGGCTCAATTAACAGCTGAGAGCAGCGCCGTACGATTGAGAAGAGGTAAGGAGTAGAAGAACTTATTTTTAGTGTACTGGCGCTAGGCCTTTCAATCTGGCGAAAAGCCGTTGTGTGTCTGTCCGTGCGCTGCGCGACCATGAAGGGCCAATAGCAGCATCGCATGGCGGAGATGAGGCAAGGAGTACCTACGGTATATTGATTTGTTGAAGGAATTTTATGTCAATGACTATTACTTCAACTTACATGCCATATCAATGCTGCTCTAGGCAGGATTATTGTCATAATGTTTCCCTGGAAGTCGTCACTAAAAAGTACGTGGCGCCGTTCAAAATTCGGTGAACATCCTCTGTGTGCAAACTGCTGTCGTGCAACCCGCGTTATCGTTATTCTCTTTGTCATGCTTGTCTAGCCTGCTTTCTTGTGATGCTTAATGTCCTCTCAATTTCCCTGTAAGGATATTTAATTTTTAACAGTTTGATGAACCTACTGCATGTATTGGTCAAGTTGGGCCACGATTCGTGAAGTAATGATAACATAAGTAGAATGTATCTGGCCCAATGATTCGAGTAATAAATTCTCGGTTGGAAGGTCAACCGCAGGTAGAATAACCATACTCGTAAACCATAGGACTTTCATGACACTGTCCGTAGGTGCTGGACCTCGAGACAGGAAAGAAACTCGGACCACATCAAAATGGGGAGCTGTACTTCAGGGTTCCCAGCGTCATGAGCGGCTACTACAAGCATCCCGAATTGACAGCCGCATTTATGGATAAAGATGGCTGGTGCAAGTCCGGTAAGTTGCTTTTCTTCATTTTTATTAGCCGAAACACGTTAAATGTACTAATAATTGAGAGGCGCATCTTTCTGTTGGGCGGGCGGGTATGCGAATTTGGGAAACGTTTTGCCGCCAGCAGACAAGGACAAAAAGGGAGATATAGATGCCACGGTGCAGTAACAGAATATTCTCGAGAAAATTCATGCAATTTACACCACGTGCAACCACGACACTTCTGGGAAAAACGTCATACTGCTCCTTCCAAAAAAAGGCCATCTAGTTATCAAGCAGGTTGCCAGAGGCAGTGCTAGCGGACATTTGACCGCAAGCAGTTTCACCACAGTTTGCAGCAATGTTTGTGGGGTACGGACGTATTGATACACGGTTGCGTGGCAGCAAGCAAAATATATATTTTTTGTATATGCTTTGGGCTTATATCTGTTTTATAGATGTGCCGGGGAATTTTGACCTTCAAGTACTGAGTAGAAGCAACAAGGCTATCCGCCATTTGTGTTTTTATTTCTTTGTGTCCGCGTGTGTGATCCGCGTATGCTTCTTTTGCAGGATAGCCAGATTGTCCTTTCATGCCATGTGTTGCAACACGTGCAACCGTGTGGGACGTTAAGTCTTTTCAGCCTTGAAATAATAGGTCGGAATTTGGCAAGGCGATTAGGTAATAGTTGTTTAAAGTGCGGGTATTTCTAAGAGAAATGTTGCTTTTGAAGGACACTCAGAACGCTGCCACGTCCTTGAACCCGTGCGGACACATGTCAAAAGAGGTCTGTACGGCATTTATTGCTTTTAAAACATACATAAATCATTTGTTGTAACATAAGAACAGGTTCTATGCGTATCGTACTTTGTTCGTAGGTAAGTGCTTCAAAAGGTTCGGTACCCGCCGTGGTTGCTCAGTGGCTATGGTGTTAGGCTGCTGAGCAGAAGGTCGCGAGATCGAATCCCGGCCATGGCGGCCGCATTTCGATGGAGGCGAAAACACCCGTGTACTTAGATTTAGGTGCACGTTAAAGATCCCCAGGTGGGTGAAATTTCCAGAGTCCTCCACTACAGCGTGCCTCATACTCAGAAAGTGGTTTTGGCACGTAAAACCCCATAATTCAATTTTTTTCGAAAGGTTCGGTGTCAGCATTAGAGAAAGCTAAGTGTAACATCTGGCTAGAACGACGGTAAATCGTTGCAGTGTGCGAGGGTCTTTCAATGTAGACGAGTGGAAGGATGAGAATGTACAGGAAATCGAGTCAATCGACAGACACTGTAATGTCCATGCCATGGTGAAGACAAATGGAGGATGTGGAAGGTCAGCTTGTAGAACGGATCGAAAAGCCAATAATTGAGCTCTACATCGAACGAGATGCATGGAAGGCAGTAATAGAAAGACTTCGAGCAGCCGAGCAAAAAGTGAACACGGCTGACATTACGAACACAAACGGTATAGGGACGATGGAACGCTGTTTTCGGGCGTGACAAAGCCGGGAGTGCGAAGAATGCATGTGGAATGCGTGGAGCGCACGGTGGGGGAAGCTGGGAAGAGCCTCAGCTACCTTGAAGCGACCACAAAGGAAAAACATTTGGAGGACGCTTAAGCTTTGCCTCTAAGATTGGAGCGCGATAGCATTCAAAGATCCCTGATTGCATCTGACGCTTCCCGGCAGGCAACTGTAGCGTATGTAACCGTAATATTTAACAGGAAACGCTAGCGGCGAACGCTAGGCACGAAGGCGGGCTTTCTGGTAGAAACGCGGCGTCTTGCATCAGCCGCAAGGCGGTGGAGGCGAGCGCCATCTGGAGGTGTTGCAATGAAGCGGGCGCGCTGTTGTGCGGCCCCCAAGATAGTCACACACCGGTGCGCTCGAATGGTAGACGCCATGGCCGGTCTATCAATGGCAGCAGCGCTAGAAAAGGGGTTTCTTTAAGTTTTCCCTTTAGAGACATCTTTTCTCGTATATTCAAATTACAATCCAACGCTATCATATCTGTAGGTTGTGTGTAAGCCGCACTTTACGATTTTTCTACGTATTTTATCTTGAGAAATTCAATTAGTTCAGCAACTTCCTTGCGCCACATGGAGGGCCTGGGTATGCGTAGTTTGAAAATATTTTCGTAGAAACATTGTTCGACGCTGGGCGCCGGATGCGGGACCCCGGACGCCGATTCTGGAAATACTGCGACACTGGGCCCTTAATGCTGCCGTGTTAGAAGGAGTAATGAAGGGGTCAATGCACCGTGTCAAATCCGAGTAGCAATGAAACGATGGCAAAGCGATTCAAGAAGAGGCTTCGGCAGTAGGAGAGAGTGAAAAGGTGATCGTCGCCAGTGACTTAAATCTGATTACATGCTTACAGGCAATTAAGGAGAGGATCAGAGGGGACAGAAGAGAGGTGGTAGGGACGAATTCAGGGCGGACATTGGGTTCTGTCATAAATCTTGCAATAAAAAAGCTCACGAGAACACAACCTTGTAGAAGTAGCGGGTGGGATACTTGATGTCCTACACAGAAAAATGAGCAGTACTAGCTCAGCGTTTGGCGAAGCGCGTAGATGTGGCGAGGCTACAATTGCGCAAGATGTCGCCTCAAGTGCAGATTGTGGTGCGCATGGTGCCGGAGGTGCCTTTACGCGACACTGATGAACAAAGAGTGCCTGCAGCTATTAAAGCGGCTGCATAGCCATTGAGCCGCGAGAAATGTTTCGAGGTGGTCGAAGGGAAGAGGGAGGTCCGAACATGGGGTTGTTTTCAACGAGACGGGATCCACATCAATCACAGGCTTGGACGACAAATGGACGCGTCACTTGCTGGTCGCGCGGTAGCATTTTAGTGTTGGGGGGGGGGGGGGTGAGGGGGGCACGGGCGCTCAGGAGGCCAGGGTACGTAGCGAAAAAGAAGGTCTCCTAAGGGAACCTCAGACTAACAAGGACAAGGAGAGCTCGCCGTGCAATAGGCTATATAAACAAGCAGTGCCACAAAAAGAAAGGAAAACTGGTTAGAGATTCAGGAGCAGTTAGAGTAGAAATAGAGTATGCGGTTTCAGAAACGCACCTTAGGGACTTAGAACAACCACCAATGATTGAGAATTATGTTTTGGAAGGGGGCAACAGAAGTAATTTGGTATAAGAGAGGGGGATTGGGCATGCTCATACATAAGGGAGCTAAATGGGAAAGAGTAAGCGCAATGTGTCAAGAGCGTATTTGATTGTCAGGTACTGTGAGAGTAAAGAAAATTAGAATGGACATAACGTATTTGTCAACAGGATAAATTACAAAGAGCAGAACCAAGAATTAGTGGAATACTACAGTAATGGTATAGAGTGTTTCGGGAATGATGCTGAAATTATCCAGTTAGATGACATGAATGCCCACATACAGGATATAGACGATCATGCCGACAGCAATGGGAATGTAATGCAATATTTCTGTGAGCAACGTAAGCTCGTTAACGAAAATACGGAAATAAATGTGGTGGCGTGATCACATGGCAAGTCGGAAATAGGCAATCGACCATTGGTAACAGTCTGATGAGAGAAGGTATTTATGATGATTTGGAAGAAATGGTCATTGAGGACGAAGGCTACAGCAACACGGGGGTGACCTTAAACGAATGATGTTGAATATAGGATATGTTGTTGGGAAAGGCACTTAGCAGCGAAGAATGACCGTTTCAAATTTGAACGCTGAACAATCAACAAATATAGTCAGAAGAGTCGAGAAAAAACTTGGCAATTGGTCAAGCAAACAGGTGGAGAATAGTGAGATTCTATGTATAATGACGAGAAAAATAAGGAAACAGGAGCAGAAAGTGTGCTGGAAAGGAAAAAGGAAACCGGAAAGCTGGTGGAGCAGGGACATACAGGAGGCGATCGACGAACGGCAAAAAGTATCTCGAGAACATAGGCGAAAATTGCAGTTGCCGCAGCTGAAACTAGAGAGGAAATATGTTCGAATGCTGGTTCAAGCAAAGGTAAAAGTGAAAGTGAACGTTGGTTGTGAGAAATACGTGAGAAAAAGGAGGCCCCAACTTGATTATTTTGGAATCCCATAAACTTATTAGGCCGAAAGTCTGGAACACGACAACTTATACTAGGCCAAGATGGAAACATACTGTAAGGGGACGCTGCATCAGATTATATCCGAGAAGTGACACCCGGCTCATTTCAAGACAATGAAGATTTGGTTTCTGAGAAAAAAAAGCGCATGAACGAGGACCAGGTGGAACATGAGCTGGTGGTGAGTAATTTCCGCTAGAAGAAGGCATAGCGAAAATGCCTAAGCGCACAGCCACAGAGTAAGACGAGGTTCCAGTTATGATTACCGAAGTAGGACCAAAAACTAAGCAAGTTCTTTTGAGAATAGTAGAAGAAAGCTTGCAATATAGGCGAATACCACACTGTACGCGATAAAGTAGAATTATTTTAATTAATATAGGTAATCGGGAAAAACGCAGAATTCACTCATGTAGACTGGTGACCAATACATGCGATTCAATTGAAAGTGCAAGCATGGGCAGAGAATAGGCGCGTATTGTGAGAACTTCAGTATAGCTTCAGAATCGGTAGCCGTGTGGATGATATCACCTAATTGTTCTTACTCAGAGTATTGAAATATCCAGAGAATAAAGGAGACCGTTATATGTGGCTTCTTAGGCATTTCAGGAGCGTTAGGCAACGTAGAACGGAACAATTTGTGGTATATTCTGGAAGGGGAAGGCTTAGGCAACGACAATACAGGGTGTCCCATCTATCACGCAACAAGATTGTAGAAAAGAGCAATTGGGTTACTCAAACAAAATATAGTGAATATTGTTTCCAGTACAGTGGAATAGCCACCAGTAATTCTTTTCTACTGAGATTTAGTCAGATAATTGTAATAATCTAACACCAGACGTACTGTCCTAATTATCAAAGTGTCAATGAAGCATACGTAGGTACTCCTAAATGACATGAACTGCGGCATTTTCAGCGATTTACTATTTGCCTACAAATTTTTTACGACTTGCAAAAAAACCCCTGGAAATATGAAAAATACCACGGGACTGCGCTCGCACCCGCATCATAAATCAGCGCCCTATAATAAGCACATCAAAAACAGCTGCTTTACCTGTCACAAATCCGAAGATAACCTTGATAATGCTACGACAGCAGCACCAACAAAGGATTTTATCAGTTATATTTCGCTCCAGAAACTTGCTTCGGACCAAAGTAAAATTAATATGATGATTTTATTTCTTCATGAAAGTGTTTACTTGTGGCAAAACCCGTTTCGTGGCAAAGAAAAATTGAGATGAACAGAACGGGAAGCGACCTATGTTTAGAGAAAAGGTGAAACAGATGCGTTCAAGAAGAGAAATCTGCCACATCCAAATGCGCCGATTTGGCAATCGGGACGTCTGCACAAAACAAAAACATCAGATTTGAGTATGCCCTTATTATATGTTTATTCGGAAGCGCCATTGAAGACCAGCCTAGAGGACGTGTTCCAACAGGTGTCCTTCTGCAGCTACGCAGTACCGAGTCCGTTTTATCTCAACTTTAGTGACCTTGTTTATTCCTGACTCTGCAATTCTACGGCAGACATCCTTTATTCTTGCCTTGAGATCATCTGACGTCGTCGTCTCGATCTGTAAACACGACTTTTAACCTGACCCCAAAGAAATAAATCAAGTGGAGAGAGGTCGGGTGACCTAGCCGCCCAATTTACAGGCCCATGGTTTCAAATCTACTGCGCATGAAAAGCCTCATATAGCCAGTTTCGGGCTGGGCTGCTGCTGTGTGCTGGCGCCCCATCTTGCTGATACCACAGAAGTGGAAGACATGACAGCGGGACTTCGCTTAGAAAGTTATCCACTACCCCTTCGAAGATTTCGTGCACATAACACCGTCCTATGAGTGTGTGATCGAAGAAGATGGGACCGATTATAGCACCGGCGTAAATTGTGCACCACACATTGAACAACCATTGGTACTGAGGCTGAGTACGTTTTACGTAGTGTGGATTGGAGCCATTCCCATATCGTGCAATATGAAAGTGTACCTGGGCGTTACTGAAAAATTGGCTTCATCTGTCCACATGATGTTTCTCAAAAGGTCTGGTGACTCATCGGCCTTTGTGAGGACCCATTTCGAGACACCTAGACCATTCTTCGGGTCCCTATCTTCCAAGTATTGGTGCAGGTTAAGGTGGTACGGTTGAAACACCGAGTCATTTAGAATCTTCCAAACTGATGACTTCTAAATTGGTATCTGGGCGGCCATATCACGCACGCTAGCATGAGGGTTTGAGGCCACAAATGCTAAAACGTAGGCTTGGACTAAAAGATTGAGCTATACGCCGCTGTTTCTTTGAACTGCCGGTTTCACTCAGGTGTTCATCATTTCTAATGATAGTCGACGCGTTTGGTCTACCGCCCCACTTCCATAACTGTTATGTACTTGCGCCTTGCCTATTGTTGTCATTTCCAGCTCCCAAGGCAAGGATCATGTTTGCCTTTGCTTATTAGGGAAAGACATCATGATTGCAGAGACGAAACAAAACATACCTTTGAACATTTGCACGTACGTTGTAAATTCGTTTTTGTGGTCATAAGTTTTGTTGCAAAAAAAAAAACACCTATCCCTGTACTTTATCTACGCTAAGACAACAACAATCACGGCTTGCTTCCAACTAATACCAAGCACGACGTGTTGCTTCAGCCGAGGCGCGGCAGACAAGGCACTAGCTCGAGCACGACGTTTTTCTTTATTTCATTTATTTCGTTCTGGCGAAGTCAGAGAGAGCCAGCTCGAGGGCGCTGCTTTATGATGTAGGGGGGAACGCATTCACGTCGTAATTTTCATATTTCGCGGGGTTTATTTATTTATCCGAAGAAATCGCTACGAAATTATTACACCGCTGAATATACCGCAATTAGAAGTGCCTTGGCTGTGCCTACAAATGCCTCATTGAAGCTTTGCTGTGTAGGACAGTTTTCTCCAATCAGATAATTATACACAATTGCTAATTAAATCAGAGTAACCAAAAAGTTACTGGCAGGATACTCCACTGTACAATAATTTTTATGCACTAGGTTTTCTTCGAGTAACGCAATTGCACTTTCTTTAAATCTTGGTGCATGATACTTGGGCACCCTGTTTGCGGCTTTTGACGGAGATTTGCCTTAGAAATAGATTGCGTGTAACGGGAAGAAATGAGGAGCGAGGAGAAAGTTGATATCAATAATGGACTGATACAGGGTGCCTTTTATCCCCGCTGCTTTTTTAATTTGTACACGCTAAGCATGCAAAGGGTGCTTGAGAAAAAAACTGACGAGTTTAATCTCTCATACAAACAGGCTGGCACAATAGAAGAGAAGCATCTTCCAGGTTTGTCTCATGCGGACGACATTGTGTTCTACAAAGTGATATGCAACACGTATTCCTAATATCTGTACACAAAAAGGTGTGAATTTAGAATTACAATTTTACGTCAAAAAATCACGTTTCATGGTATTCAATGAAAACAGTTAACATACAATGCCAATACAGTGCCTGAAAAATACCTCTGGTAAAAGAATACAAATACTCTGGTATATGGATAAACGAAGGCAATAGATGTATTGAAAAACAAGAAGAAACAATAACAGCAAAGGGGAAGAGAAATTCGGCCATAATGAAGCACATAGCACTATGGCGATACAATAGGTACGAGGTGCTTCAAGGTATGTGAAAAGGTGTAACCGTTTTAGGAGTTACTTTTGGAAATGCAATTGTTTGCTTGAAATCAGAGGTACAATCATGACTCGATGGGAACCGAAGGTCAGTGGGATGCCTCTCTCTCGAGGCTCGCGGGAATTCTACAAATGAAGCTAGCAAAAGTGAGGGGAGTTCAGAGTAAAATTGAATTTGAAGAACGACTTTGAAAAACTGACGAAAATAAGTGGATTACGGGAGTGTTCAGATATGTGTACAGGAAAAACATCCATTCACAGTGGAGTAAATGTGCTAGAAAGCTTAGCAGCCTGTATACGACCGGCATATTAAGTAACATGGGAACAAAGTACGTCAAATGCAAAGTCAGAGAGGCTAAGACTTTCTCATGGGTGGCGGCAATTCAAAAGAAACCTGCTATGAGAGTCTACCCAAGAGGGAGAAAACGAAATCAGGAAAGAAACATTTTAATATAGCTCAAAAGGAAGCACTTTACTTTTCGAAGCGAGATCAGGGTGCCTTAGAACACGCACCTATAAAGCGAGGTATAAGAAGGAAGAAGCATGTGCTTGCAGCGGTAAAGCTAGGAAAACAATGGAGCATGTTTTATTAGAATGCGAAGATATCTGCATCGCAGTCGGTTTAGGCTCCTTTGGCCTCTTCGAAGTCTTTGGGTTCAGCGATAGTAGGGGGAAAGCAAACACGTTCGCACTATAGATTAGTAAGAGGTGATTGAAAGTTTGGTGGCCTCAAAGTGGGGAGATCCCAAATGACGGAGGCGTACAAAAACAAAGTTCCCTCTAGTAATCCGGAAAATTTGACGCTAGGAATTCAGTAGGTTTTCATTACTGATAGGTAGGACATAAGACTAAATAATAGGAGGTTTGTGGTGCAAACCCCAACCCGTCTTAATGGGGACGCTCCTAGCACCGATCCATTCAGCTATCACCATTTCTCCTGACAGCTTGGGCTTCTATAATTTCGCGGATGTCCTTGTCCCTGTGTGTGGGAATAACGCCAACTGTTTAACAATAGCTTACAGTCTCACCGTTGAAAATCAACAAGACACAAGACCGTCGCAGTAGGTGCTTACATTTATTTGCGCCATGTATTTGGTAGCAAAACAAGCAAGGCTGTACTTTGTTTTACCTGAACAGAAAGACTCATTTAGAAAGGGTAATAAAGCTTGATGGGCCCCTTTCTCCATACACACCTTCTTCTATGGCGTCTCTGGGTGCGCTTAGTGCTACAGGTCGACCAATCTAAAGTTTTGGAGATGTGTTGAAAGGCGGCAGCAGAAACTCGGACTCCCGGTTATTGTCTTTCTTCAGCAGACCAGCAGAGCAAAAGAGTGTGTTTGTGGTCATCTATTGAGGTCCGTTTATTTTTCGCCTTCGGGTGCGGTAACGTCATTGGAAGTGAATGTTTACTGCAGCTATAGTGCAGATAAAACGATAAAACTTACTTGGTGCAACTATTTAATGCTTTGCTATCGCTATCAGTGCTTCGTCTTTCGAGAGAAACTGCAACTTCCTTCAACTAACTCGAAAATCATGAAAATAGGCAATCGCTTCCTCCTTTGTTTCGCCAGCATTGAAAAATCAGGTTCGAGTAATCTGGCCACTCGTTAGCGTTTCTGGAGGCAGTCGCTAAAACACTGTCGCAAAATGTAAAGCACGTGCGCGCACTTCACGGAGTGAGCCATCGGCCTTACCACAGGTTACTTGTTCCGTGCACAAAGAATATCGCATACCACCGAGAAAAGTGTGTGATGCTATGGCGTAGCATGCTAGTGGTATTTTCACCACCAAGAACAAGCATTTACGCGATTGTTAAGCAAAAACTTAGGCGTCTTTCACGTAAAAATGTGGGGACAGAAAAGATCTGTAAAGTGCAAGGACCGCCGTGTGTGCGTTGTCATAAAGGAGTGGTTGATGAAAAGCACTTAAGATGACGTAAAAGCTGCATAAGGGAAACGCGACGGTGCGTGAACGATTGTGCTTGGGAGCCTCTGATGATAGTCGAAAACAACACTGTCCTGGGAAACTTGTCGGACCGCTTTGCTACGTGCAAGTTAGAGGCAGGTTTCTCAGCGGTTAAGATAACAGGAAAACTAGAGGTAAGAATGCATGTGTTACACAACAAGCCAAAGCCCTGTTGTATGCGTAAAACACTAGATACTCGAAAATGTAACAACTATGCCTACGTACTCAATGTCCTATTTCTAGTACACTAACGAACTATTTTCCACTGAGATGGTTTCTGCTGTAGAATAACATGTGCACTTTCTAGTTTCTTCGTATGCTGGACATTATGTGAACTCTTAGACAGTTCTATGTTGTTTAGTATGGCTGTCTCATGATTTGGCATTCACACTTACTTTTATTTGTATTTGCATTGATTTTGACAGTGAGTTTATGATTATAGAGTTACATTGCTGTTATGGTGTTTGTGCAAGGAAATGAACAACCTACTGGCTAGAGATTGGCTCATCAACTTTGTTTCCATAAGAATGTGTATTAGATTGGACCTGTAATTAGCCATATAGGCTAGTGGCCCACATTTTTCTATACATTTATCGTGTGTCTTTTCACAAGCGTTTGTGTGTTACCTTTGTATTGTGTGTCGTATGTAGCGTGTGCGCTGGAGTTTCATAATAATATAGTAATTAGTAGTATACATATAGTATAATATTAGTAGTCAGTACATTACAAGGACACGGAGAGGTCTGTTTATTGTGGCTGTGCAGGTGACATCACGTTTTACGACGAGGATGGCCGTTTTTATTTCGTGGACCGAATAAAGGACATGATAAAGTGCCTAGACCAGCAGGTTTCGTCTGCCGAGCTCGAGTCGCTTCTGCAGAACCACGAACGCGTTGCTGACGCTGCCGTGGTGGGCATAGCACGCACCGAGTACGGTGACGCGCCCGCGGCTTTCGTGGTGCTGAACGACCCGGCGGCCGCCCCAGCGCCGACGGCCCAGCAGCTGAAGGACTACGTCGCCGGTTGGTTTGTGTCTGGCTTGATAAGAACGGCTAACCTACTCTTACGCACTTTTGTGGCACTACTCGAGCTATTCGTCCGAGTGGTGCACACAGACTAGTTATAGGCTCAAAAAAATCCGTTCAGCAATCCGTGTAATTGGATGCAACAGGTGGAAAAAAAAGGCCATGCAGAGTTGCAAGAACTAATAGAAATAAATCAGCATGTAAAAGCTGTATAATAACGCTAAATAATGCTATTTGATGCCCAGCTTGCTGCCTGAGGACAAAAACATACCAGAGCAAGTTTACTCAATAGGATGACGCATTGTGTGCTGAAAAAAGGGCCCGAAAGTATTCGGCACATCGTAAAATGCGAAGATATTCACCAACCGATACCGGTAGGATGTGTCCAGCTTCCAGAAGCGTTGGATTTCATAGAAGATGGTAACATTAAGCGGCTACGGATCGAGATAAGAGACGATTAAATTCTTGCGGGAAAGAAAGCAGGGAATAGACTGATAGAACTGGAAGCACCTAACACAGCTAAAAAGCTGCCCGAAGCCGTCGCCGAGCATTTCAACCAATTAGCTCATAACTTTGATGAACTTAAACTCTACCTCTTACAGTCAAATTTCCCTTCTTAACGAGAAAGAAAATACAGCGAATCATACCATATCCAAAAGTTCAAGGCATTGCAACCAATAGGAATAAACATTTCCAAGGGAGCTTTAGAATCTATTCGCTAAGCTAAATTTCAAGCCATAGGCAACAACACTTAGTTTGGTTTCATAGCGTTTTTTTTTCTTTTTTCTTCTTGTTTTCGTTTTATTTCCTTTTATTTATTTACACTATTTCAGCATTTTCCTTTTTTTTCACGACACCGGTTTCTGCTGCGCCTTCTGTCACCTCTGTCAGTGACACGATAGCCCGTGACCACCACCGAAACAGGTAACAGAGGGCTGCTGTGCACGCCGTTGGCACGCCGTTGACACGCCGGCTGACACAAGGGCGTTGGCACGTGATTGACAGATGGCCGTGTCCCTGACCTTGTGCACAGCACTCCTTTATTCTGAATTCGACACCCTGGCCGCTAACACACCTTCACTCGTTTCCCCACCTATATATACTGTGGCGAGGAAAGCATATGTCGCCTTAAAGAAGACAAGTCCACTTGTCTAAACGTTGGCTCCTGCTTTCACTTTGTGCTCGTTTTGCTCATCGTCTTGAGTTTCCATCTCCCGCCTTCCCCATGTTTTCCCTGAATATACTGATAGAGATTTAAAATATGAAAGCTAAGATCGGCATCAGATAGGCAAACGGCAAGGTGCGATAGACGCATCAATACCAGATTAAATCAAGGAGGACAGGTGATTATTTGCCCTCACCCAGGTTCAAAGGCGATGCTAATAAACATTATCATCATCATCGTCAGCTATCACTAATCTCGCGAGGACTGCAAACATGCCTCCACCAAAGAAGGAGAGCGTTATTTGTACGTCATGCGCCAGAACAGCGAGGCCCTAATGTAACGGAAGAAGAGAAGCAAGAGCGTCTAACTCGCAAACCCTTAAATAAAGAGCAACTATATATAGCTTCGAACCACAACAATTCCCCTTACGTGTGATTTCGTTGTAAAGTTCTTGCTTTGCCTAGTGTTTGTTTTATAGCACATTTTGCTTCCTCTGTACAGATTCACTGCATTACGGTTTTCCCTTACATATTGTTCCTGTACGTTTTCCTATACTTACGGACGACAATTTCGTACACTCCAAAAAAGATTTCTTCAGTTTACGTTAAAAGTAGAAGGTAAAACGTTGTCGGACAATTTTTCTTAAATGAAAAACGGGGTTTCTGTAGAACGGACAGCCCGTAAAAGTAATTTCCATTAAATGGAAAACGGTGAGCTCCGTAGTTGTGATCATGGTACCATACGTATTTTGCAAGTAAAAAAAAGAGATGGTGAGTTCCATAAAGCGGAAATTCTGTAAATTGAGCCCGGTACTTGTGATTATAGTACATGCCCGTACTTTGGTAATGAGGAAATGTGAACGTGAAAAGCGGTAAGACCGTGGTAAGGAAAGTTATGCACATAAAAGACAAAAAGACGGGAAAGAAAATTGGAAACGCCACCCTTTTCATTCTTCTTGTGGCCGTGTTTTCTGTGCTTGCATTTCCAAACAATGAATGTATACAAACTTGTTCAATTTAATTTTCCTTATATTGAGGCGTGCAAATGCTGGTTGCAAATTTCCTGTTTGGTGAATGATAATGCTGGTGTATATCTGCAGCCAAATTCTTTTGTTCATTGGAATAAGTTATCTAGGGCGATACACCAACCACGTTGTACATTAACACGTGGATAACTCGCAACAATTAGGATATAGCTGGAAAGGGGTCAGAAATCAATGTACATGGGACATACACCACAGCTAACGTTCTGTGTTTGCCCGTTTCCTCTTCGTGTCATTGCCTTCTACACCGCGTATTCTTCGTGTTAGTGTTGTCATGTTGCCCTTGGGTTCTGCAGACGACACGTACACTGCCTACACAGATATTCGTGTCCAAGAAACAACAAGCCACTTGAATCTGAACAAACCTATGTTTATTGTGCTTTACTGAAAAAAAGAACATCCATGAGTAGACACTAGATCTGGATTGACTAGCGGAAGAATTGGTTGAGAATAGGAATGACTGGCTGCTGGCAGATGCCTTCGGCTTTGCCTGAAAAGAAAGAAACACCAATCGATTAAGTCTCTTAAATTATTATGACCATCACTGCCATTGTTACTCTGATAAAAAAATAATTGCTTTCTAATTCACAACTGTCATTGCAGATGTTCTTGGCAAAAGAAATGGTTCAGACTCAGCCATGTTGGTATTAAGTCATTGATAGCCTTATAGCATAAAAAGCTCCAGATGGATAGGACCCAAGTCAATTGATCGTTTGCTTGGAACAGGCAACGATATCCCGTGCATATTATGACAATCAGAGATTACATTTCCCGCATTTAGGTAGAGCTGCCATGGCCACATACTGCAGACCATAGCTTTCAAGTTTCACTGGTCCATTAAACAACCTTGCTGATTTTACTGTTTCTATAAACGATGAAGCTCTCTTGAAACAAGCTCAAAAAACGCGTCTTGTTTAATTCCGATGCAGCACAAGCAAGCCAAAGATACTGTCTAGCTGACAAGCTAGTAAAATAGCAACAATGCAAGGAAACCATGCTTGCACCACAATTGTGTCACAACACCTGTCAGCCCCTTTTAGATATGGTTTGTCGTATCACGAAAGAAGTATCAATGCATAATATTCTTTCTACCTATGCAGTGAAAATTGCAAGCTATGGCGGTCAATGGACATCAAAATACCCTCCCCACCTTCTTGAAAAGCTATAGTACTGCACTGTGTTCACTGAAAATTTGCCCTTTTGTTAGTAAGCGTTTTTCGAAGCAACCTGTGGCATTTTCGTGGCGTAAAGGCACCCGCAACTATGCCTGCACTCCATAGAAGGATCCTGCAGGCAGTACTGTTTATTCTGTCCATTCCTTGACTTGCAGTTACACAACCAAACAAATAATGCAGCATGTTTTTCCAGATTGTGTTGCCACATGTGAATGTGCTTAATTCGGGAAATTTCTGAAAGGAATCAAACTTATAAAAAATTTTACAGTAATTTATTAACATGCCCACACACGAATACTTCCCATGGATTTGGAGAGGCAATGAGGACAGAGCTGTTTGCTACATATTTCTACGACATTAGTGGCAACAAGATGGCCAAATTCTGTGCTGTTAATAAATGCAAAGAAACAACTTTGGCTAATATGTGCAATATTGCGTTTCCAAATTTTTTCCTTTTTTCTACCGTAGCGGAGATACTCTGTGACAATTGGTTGGAATTAATGCTACTGGCCTACAGCCTAGGACAAAACATTTACAGAGTTGCAGACACAACACTTTTTCGTTGCGATCTAACCAAAATGACGATTTAGTAACATCCAGGGAAAATGCTTGTAACTAAACAAGTGATTGTATATTTTTTTTCAAGGACACCTTTTTTTTCGCGAAACTACGGGTGATCTTATTGTTGTCAGGCTCTGGCAGCAAAATAAATTTTTTAAACAAAATTAAAAGCGGTCACCAGACATATCCAATCGAATTTATCTGAACATGCCCTACTGTCTCCAGTGCACATGTTCCCATTTTAAAGGCCTGCAAGAAAGCGCTAATTAACGTTTGTAGGGCAAGAAGGCAATGGAATATGTTACTTAAGGCGATTAGTCACAGGAGTCCTGGATCAGTAGAAGAAAATTTAAAGACTAAAAACTTGTAGGAACACATTTGGCACACTACTGAGTCACGATCTACAGCTTACCATTATTCTTAAAAAGTACCATCATTGCATTGTCCTAAAACTAACCTTAGAGGCTAAAAACTGGCATGATAAAGCTGAAGCTTGAGAAGTGAAGGCTTGCTCAACAAGCAATGGAACGACAAAAATTATATCCGTGATAAATTTAAAAGAATGCTGTTGAGGACGGTAAAGAACTAGCCACCACAACTAAATCTGTAAATACGCAAGCATAGGATGGAGTCGGTTAATGCAATCCGGATAACTTTGCAGATTACTAGGAAAGGCCTTTGTCCCGCATTGGACATAATGTATGTGACAGCACTAGGCGTCTTCGATTATGCATTACTAGATTGTCCGCAAACCGCCTGCGGCTTGCGATCTGTCTAGCGCTAACAGAAGAGCGCGTCACAGTCACGTGATCCAGCTGTCGGGAACTGTCCGAGGTTTTGTTTGAAAGCACCGTTATCGGAAGTCACTGTCCTGGCTGCCGTCGTCTGCTTTTAGCTACTTGTAGATAGCGCCCTACTCAGCGAATTCAGTAGCGTGGCCTCCAAAAGGGTGCAGGTTCAGAGCACACGTCCCTGACAAAAGCATAAGGCTTGCATAATAAAATCACAGCCTGAGAACATAGAACATCTTTGTAAAGCTCAGTTTACATCGTGCTCTCAGTCTTCGTGCCCCTTAACTTCTCTATTTAAGCCAGCTCATTCATTGCCTGCGAAATTTAAGTGGCATTGCCACACAAAACTAAGCAAAACCGCGGACGTGCCGCATCACTGTTCACCCGAAAGCACAGGCCGGTATCCTCGAAGCTGGTGAAACCGTCTACTGAAGGCCCGATGTGTGTCTAGGATAGAGCGCGTCTACGCCGTCTACTAATCCTGTGCGTCCAAAAGCAAACGCTCAAACTTGGTAACACAAGGGATCAACATACATCTCAAGAGAAATCGCCGAAGTTCCAATTATACAGGGTGTCCCACGTAATTTGAGCCAAAAATTAAAAATGTGCAAATGCCATGAAGCTGGACAGAACCAAGGTACTGCTGTTAGCGGTTGCTTTCAGTTACTCAGATTTTTTTTTCATTCCACCTAATTAGATAATCAGTCTTCATTGATTAATCGATCAACTTCTGATATATTATAGTTAGATTAGAAGTGTTCATGAGAAAATTGTGGAGGAACATGAAAAACTCCCCATGCAGTTTTCTGTTTTTCGAGTCGTGCTACAAAGACGCGTTTTCCGAGCATGAAAGAAGCCCGCGAATACACGCAAAGTGCCGCGAGGGGCCATTCGGGAAGGCAATTTTGCATGTATATTCAGGCTCCTTTCACACTTGGAAAATATTCTTGAAAGAATACCCAATAAAGTGGACGGGGAAAAGGCACCGCGGTAGCTTAATTGGTAGAGCATCGCACGCGAAATGCGAAGGTTGTGAGATCATGCCCACCTGCGGCAAGTTGCTTTTTGATCCACTTTCATTTCCATCAATTTGTCGTTTCTTTGTTTTCTTTATTAACCACAAGTAATTTCCCCTATGTTGCCCTTGGTGTCTTTGTTTGCTGTCTTCTCATGCTATGATTATTAAAAATCAGGCCCCTCGGATAACTCCTTGTCTTCTCGTTCAAGGACTAAAGCTACAGCAATTAGACCACCCGTGAAAAACTCGCATGATGGCACAGGAAACACCAATGTAACGCAAGTGATAGCTGAGTGCGCGATATTTGCTGTCTGGAACACGCAAAGTACACAGAAACACACGGCGTCAAGCACTCGCGCAGCTTTTTAAGACAGCCATCGTAGGCTAGCTGCTTGCGTATGTCCGAGCAAATATCTGCTGACAGCTTTGAGAGTCCGCAGACAGCCTGCGACCAGATGCGGGGCAGCAGTCGCAAGTGGCGTGGGACTGTCAGGGACTGATAATCGAAGAGGCCCACTGATGCCTTGTGTTCCAGTCCTACGTAATGTCTTCGTATTAATCAGCTGGTGCAGATGTGTACATGGTGAAGATGACTAAATTGACATCTTTCTTGAAGAATTTGCATTGTCTCCTACTCAATCAAGTTTGCTTTAAAACCTGCAATGAATGACGTGAATTCTGCCACGATGCCAAGGCTTATGTCTCTTGTTAGTGCTCTGAAGACAAGCGGCCTGATGAAGACAAACCTCTTGCGAAAACATTGGCTCTACACACAGCCGTCATTCGAAAACCATTGATATGTTCTTAGAAGTGAGAATATTGCGACAATCTTTTCAGGGAATTATGTAATATGATGGTCAACTTGTTTCGTAAAAATTCATAAGTATACCTGACCTTTGACTCACTTTTTCTTGTGAGTAAATATTAAGAAATTGTTGCTGTGTGCACGAAAAGACGAGAGAAGGCTAGACAGCGAGAGCGCAGGCGGTCTTTTGTTTAAATGCGCACACACACAGATATATATATATATATATATATATATATATATATATATATATATATATATATATATGTCCTGCGTAGTTGCAGCTGCACGTCAGCGGGATGTTGCAAACAACCGCATATTTTGTGAACTGTTTCATGTGCCTCCTGCTTCTTTGCGTCAACGAGTGGTATGATTCACCTTTCTTCACCCAGATTGCTTGACATGACAAAAAAAAGTTCTAACTCTCCCATCAATCTTCCTGAGACTATGGCTGGCCTCGTCATTGTGATATGCCAATGGTCACCCCACTGTAGGCCAATGCTAGACCTGGGTCTAGAGGTTCGCCTGCACTTGGTGATGTCTCGACTTGTTGAGGAGGTCATTCGGCGCTCCTGTGACAGAGCTTCGCAGCAAAAGAATGAGGTGATATTGTTACGTAAGAAGACGCAGATGAAAAGCTATATACAAGTATATTTACAACGTAATACGCCGCACTTGGCCAAGAGGCAACAGCCCGCGCTAGCCTCTAATCGTCTTCGTCGTCTTCTTACTGCTCGCCTCTTCGTCATTGGTAATACTATTCCGTAGCACTACCCCCGGCGGCAAAAGCGCCGTCCCGGAGCGACTAAAGGCCGGACTCGGAAGCAGTGTAGTAGGCCTTGAGCCTACTGACGTGCACGACATCACTAGATGCCAGGGTAGATGACGAGGTTGAGCTCACAGGAGCAATTTCGTGCGTCACAGGCGTCACCTGGCGCAGCACGCGGTAGGGCCCTGTGTATCGCGAAAGGAGCTTTTCTGAAAGTCCGACGTGACGAGAGGGCGACCACAAGAGCACGAGCGCACCAGGCGAAAACTGTACGTCACGGTGGCGGGCGTTGTAGTGACGCTGCTGAGTGGATTGCGAGTCCGTCAGTCGAGCACGGGCAAGCTGGCGTGCGTGCTCGGCGAGGACGATGGCGTCGCGCGCGTACTCGCTTGTTGAGATAGAAGCAGGAGGAAGTGCCGTGTCAAGGGGCAATGTCGGTTCGCGACCGTAGAGTAGATAAAAGGGAGAAAATCCGGCGGTGTCGTGCCGGGAAGAATTATAAGCAAATGTGACGTAAGGAAGGGCAATGTCCCAGTCGTGGTGGTCCTTGGAAACGTACTTGGACAGCATATCGTTAAGAGTACGGTTTAACCGCTCTGTCAGGCCATTGGTTTGAGGATGGTATGAAGTAGTCAGGTTGTGCTGAGTGGAGCAGGAACGTACAATGTCGGCGATAACTTTCGAGAGGAAGTTTCGACCACGGTCAATAAGCAGCTGTCGCGGGGCGCCATGCAAGAGAAAGTCCGCGACGTCAGTGGCGCAACTTGTAGGGAGAGCCATCGTGATAGCGTATCGGGTGACGTAATCAGTTGCGACGGCTACCCATTTGTTCCCAGAGGATGACGTGGGAAAGGGACCGAGGAGGTCTAATCCAACACGAAAGAACGGCTCCACAGGGACAGTGATCGGCTGGAGATGACCGGCAGGTAGCACCTGAGGTGTTTTCCGACGCTGGAAGGTATCACAGGCAGCAACATAGCGTCGGACGGAGCGAGCGAGACCAGGCCAACAGAAGCGTCGGCGGACGCGGTCGTACGTGCGGGTTACGCCAAGATGTCCTGCAGTAGGTGCGTCATGCATCTCAAAGAGCACAGTCTGTCGTAGATGTTTCGGCACGACAAGAAGATCAGGGCCATCAGGGAGGAAGTTCCTTCGGTACAGAATGCCGCCCTGGAGGACATATCGGCGTACGGACGCGTCGGTAGGTGTAGAGCGCAGACGCTCGAAGAGTGGTCGCAGCAGTAGGTCTCGGTACTGCTCATCGGTGATGTTAGCGAAGGCAGACAAAATGCCGTTGGCGGTACTACTGTCGGCGTCGTCAGGCTCGTCTACCGGGTAACGAGACAGGCAGTCAGCGTCCTTGTGTAGTCGGCCGGATTTGTAGGTGACAGTATATGAATATTCTTGGAGGCATAAGGCCCAGCGACGAAGTCTTCCTGTAGGATCTTTCAGCGAGCATAACCAGCAAATCGCGTGATGGTCTGTGATAACGGAAAAGGGCCGGCCGTATAAGTATGGGAGGAACTTCACAACCGCCCAAGTTAGGGTCAGACACTCACGCTCAGTGATGGAATAGTTGCGCTCGGTGGGTGAGAGGAGCCTGCTGGCGTAAGCGAAAACACGGTCGTTGCCGTGCTGGCGTTGTGCCAGTACTGCGCCAATTCCGTGACCGCTGGCATCAGTACGGACTTCGGTAGGCGCAGAAGGATCGAAATAGGCCAGAACGGGAGGCGTTGTGAGAACTTCGATTAGATGCGAGAATGCAGAGGCCTCGTTATCGCCTCACTGGAAAGGGGCGTCTTTTTTCAAAAGCTTGGTTAGTGGTCGTGCTATGGCCGCGAAATTTTTCACGAAACGGCGGAAGTAGGAACAAAGGCCGATGAAGCTGCGCACATCCTTGACACACTTCGGAATAGGGAAGTGCATAACAGCATGGATCTTGCCTGGGTCCGGTTGCACTCCGTTCGCGTCAACGAGATGCCCAAGGACAGTAATCTGGCGACGGCCGAATTGGCACTTCGATGCGTTGAGTTGCAGACCGGCTAGACGAAAAACGTCCAGGACTGCCGAGAGGCGCTCGAGGTGGGTAGCGAACGTTGGGGAGAATACTACAACGTTGTCCAAGTAGCACAGGCATGTGGACCATTTGAAACCGTGAAGAAGGGAGTCCATCATGCGTTCAAAAGTGGCAGGAGCGTTACATAGACCGAACGGCACTACTTTCAATTGATAAAGACCGTCCGGAGTTACAAAACCAGTCTTCTCGCGGTCGAGATTGTCCACGGCAATCTGCCAATAGCCGGAGCGGAGGTCAATAGAGGAGAAGTAGCGAGCACCATGGTGGCAGTCAAGGGCGTCATCGATCCGAGGTAGGGGATACACGTCCTTTTCGGTAACCCTGTTAAGGTGCCGATAATCCACGCAAAAGCGCCATGAGCCATCTTTCTTTTTTACCAGTACAACAGGTGACGCCCATGGACTACATGACGGTTCTATGATGTTCTTGGCAAGCATTTTGCGAACTTCTACATGCATAACTTGACGCTGAGCCGGTGACACTCGATACGGTCGGCGTTGAATAGGAGGGGCATCGCCGGTATTAATGCGATATTTAACAGCTGTAGTTTGGGCCAAAGGACGATCGTTAAAGTTAAAAATATCGTTGTAGGAAAACAGAACACGGTAGAGCTCACGAGCGTGCTCGGACGGCATGTCGGTCGCAATCATTTTCTGTAAGACTCGGGCGGCACACATACCAATTACGGGGGCTGTTCCGCCATCGGCGACACGGACAACATGTGTCGTGGCGGGCGTGATTATTTTTTTCAGGCGGGTACGAAGGTCAGCGCTCATTACCGACAAATGCGCCCCAGTGTCTTATAAGAGCAGATACAGGAACACCGTCTACTTGCACGACAAGAAGGTTCAGATGAGTGGGCAACGTCAGTGGAGGATTTGGCGGCGTAGGGAGCAATGCAGCGTCGCCTCGAGGCGCTGCATCATCTAGTTTTCCGGTTGGGAGCGGCGTCCGAAGGGAGTCGGCGAAAAGGAGCGGCGGGGCTGGGGAGAGCGAGATTGTCGTCGTTGGGGCGAAGGTGAACGAGAATAGGGGCGGTTCGGCGCAGGAGAGTCAGTGGCGGCATTATCGGAGCGTGCGGCATAGGGACGAGAAGGGCCACCTGAGGGGCGAGAGTAGGCAGTATAAGCAGACCGGGTCGGGGAAGTCCAGCGACTTCAACAGTGCCGAGAAATGTGCCCGATGCGACGGCAGTGAAAACAAATGGGCTTGTCGTCAGCAGTGCGCCATTCAGATGGGTTGCGGAAACGTGGTGGGTAAGAAGATGCGGGACGGGGCTGAATAGAAGAAGCCGGATGGGTATCAGGGCGATGGGCCGAGCAGATGGTGTGAAGGCCCATGTTTTCGAACTCCTGGCGGACAACTGCCCGGATCAAGGAAACCGTGACTGCAGGTGCGTTGGTGGGGCTGGATTCGAAGGCAGCCGGATAGGCGGCCTCAATCTCACGCCGGATGATCTTGGTAATATCGCTAGTGTTGTTGGGACGAGGAGCGTCGGCACAGGAAGATGTCGCTGGGGTGCTGGGCAAACGGGCGAACTGCTGGTCGATACGTCGGCTTTTAGCGAGTTCCAGGCGGCGGCACTCTTTTATAACAGCATCCACCGTCGTGACGTTGTTGAATACGAGCAAGTTGAAGGCGTCATCAGCAATGCCTTTGAGTATGTGGGATACCGTGTCTGACTCATTCATGTGTGCATCAACTTTGCGGCACAGAGCCAAGACGTCCTGAATGTACGTGACATAGGGCTCTGTCGACGTCTGCACACGGCCGGAAAGCGCCTTCTGCGCGGCAAGTTGGTGACCGTAGGGGTTGCCGCACAAGTCTCGGAGCTTTTGTTTGAGCGAATCCCAACTGGTCAGCTCATCTTCGTGCGTCCGAAACCAAACTCGAGGTGTGCCACCGAGGTAAAAGACTACGTTGGCGAGCATGATAGTAGGGTCCCACCGGTTATTGCGGCTGACGTGTTCGTACAGGCTGATCCAGTCGTCGACATCTTCCCCATCTTTGCCCGAGAATACGCCAGGATCACGAGGAGCAGGTGGAGTGATGTAGGTCGTCGAAGTGGCAGCAGGTGTCGGGGGCGGCTGAGTCGAGTTGTCATCGCCGGGAGCCATGAAGCTAGGCTCGACGTACCGTCCACTGCGAAGCTCCGTGACGAGGTACAGGGAACGTTCACTTCAACCAGATATGTTACGTAAGAAGACGCAGATGAAAAGCTATATACAAGTATATTTACAACGTAATACGCCGCACTTGGCCAAGAGGCAACAGCCCGCGCTAGCCTCTAATCGTCGTCGTCGTCTTCTTACTGCTCGCGTCTTCGTCATTGGTAATACCATTCCGTAGCAATATGAAAGGCAGAATACCCTCCTTAATACATGGGGAGAGATCCAGTACACATGACACTCGACCAAGAAACACTCAGGTCCAGAAATGGGAAATCGCTGTCTAGTCGTAGTTTTGCCGCTTCCAGGAACTCATCCAGCACAGCAGACAAGACAGAAAACAAATCACTAGACTAATTTAGTAGCCTTCATCATCATCATCATCATCATCAGCCTGGTTACGCCCACTGCAGGGCAAAGGCCTCTCCCATATTTCTCCAACAACCCCGGTCACGTACTAATTGTGGCCATGCCGTCCCTGCAAACTTCTTAATCTCATCCGCCCACCTAACTTTCTGCCGCCCCCTGCTACGCTTCCCTTCCCTTGGGATCCAGTCCGTAACCCTTAATGACCATCGGTTATCTTCCCTCCTCATTACATGTCCTGCCCATGCCCATTTCTTTTTCTTGATTTCAACTAAGATGTCATTAACTCGCGTTTGTTCCCTCACCCAATCTGCTCTTTTCTTATCCCTTAACGTTACACCTATCATTCTTCTTTCCATAGCTCGTTGTGTCGTCCTCAATTTGAGTAGAACCCTTTTCGTAAGCCTCCAGGTTTCTGCCCCGTAGGTGAGTACTGGTAAGACACAGCTATTATATACTTTTCTCTTGAGGGATAACGGCAACCTGCTGTTCATGATTTGGGAATGCCTGCCAAACGCACTCCAGCCCATTCTTATTCTGATTATTTCCGTCTCATGATTCGGATCCGCCGTCACTACCTGCCCTAAGTAGATTTATTCCCTTACGACTTCCAGTGCCTCGCTGCCTATTGTAAATTCCTGTTCTCTCCCGAGACTGTTAAGCATTACTTTAGTTTTCTGCATATTAATTTTTAGACCCACTCTTCTGCTTTGCCTCTCCAAGTCAGTGAGCATGCATTGCAATTGGTCCCCTGAGTTACTAAGCAAGGCAATATCATCAGCGAATCGCAAGTTACTAAGGTATTCTCCATTAACTTTTATCCCCAATTCTTCCCAATCCAGGTCTCTGAATACCTCCTGTAAACACGCTGTGAATAGCATTGGAGATATCGTATCTCCCTTGCCTGACTCCTTTCTTTATTGGGATTTTGTTGCTTGCTTTATGGAGGACTACGGTGGCCGTGGAGCCGCTATAGATATCTTCCAGTATTTTTACATATGGCTCATCTACACCCTGATTCCGCAATGCCTCCATGACTGCTGAGGTTTCGACTGAATCAAACGCTTTCTCATAATCAATGAAAGCTATAACGGTTGCTTATATTCTGCACATTTCTCTATCACTTGATTGATAGTGTGAATATGGTCTATTGTTGAGTAGCCTTTACGGAATCCTGCCTGGTCCTTTGGTTGACAGAAGTCTAAGGTGTTCCTGATTCTGTTTGCAATTACCTTAGTAAATACTTTGTAGGCAACAGACAGTAAGCTGATCGGTCTATAATTTTTCAAGTCTTTGGCGTCCCCTTTCTTATGAATTAGGATTATGTTAGCGTTCTTCCAAGATTCCGGTACGCTCGAGGTCATGAGGCATTGCGTATACAGGGTGGCCAGTTTCTCTAGAACAATCTGTCCACCATCCTTCAACAAATCTGCTGTTACCTGATCCTCCCCAGCTGCCTTCCCCCTTTGCATATCTCCTAAGGCTTTCTTTACTTCTTCCGGCGTTACCTTGGGGATTTCGAATTCCTCTAGACTATTTTCTCTTCCGTTATCGTCGTGGGTGCCACTGGTACTGTATAAATCTCTATAGAACTCCTCAGCCACTTGAACTATCTCATCCATATTAGTAATGACATTGCCGGCTTTGTCTCTTAACGCATACATCTGATTCTTGCCAATTCCTAGTTTCTTCTTCACTGTTTTTAGGCTTCCTCGGTTCCTGAGAGCATGTTCAATTCTATCCATATTATACTTCCTTATGTCAGCTGTCTTACGCTTGTTGATTAACTTCGAAAGTTCTGCCAGTTCTATTCTAGCTGTAGGGTTAGATGCTTTCATACATTGGCGTTTCTTGATCAGATCTTTCGTCTCCTGGGATAGTTTGCTGGTATCCTGCCTAACGGAATTACCACCGACTTCCATTGCACACTCCTTAATGATGCCCACAAGATTGTCGTTCATTGCTTCAACACTAAGGTCCTGTTCCTGAGTGAAAGCTGAATACCTGTTCTGTAGCTTCATCTGGAATTCCTCTATTTTCCCTCTTACCGCTAACTCATTGATCGGCTTCTTATGTACCAGTTTCTTCCGTTCCCTCCTCAGGTCTAGGCTAATTCGAGTTCTTACCATCCTGTGGTCACAGCAGCGCACCTTGCCGAGCACGTCCACATCTTGTATGATGCCAGGGTTAGCGCAGAGTATGAAGTCTATTTCATTTCTAGTCTCGCCGTTCGGGCTCCTCCACGTCCACTTTCGGCTATCTCGCTTGCGGAAGAAGGTATTCATTATCCTCATATTATTCTGTTCCGCAAACTCTACTAATAACTCTCCCCTGCTATTCCTAGTGCCTATGCCATATTCCCCCACTGCCTTGTCTCCAGCCTGCTTCTTGCCTACCTTGGCATTAAAGTCGCCCATTAGTACAGTGTATTTAGTTTTCACTCTACCCACCGCCGATTCCACGTCTTCATAGAAGCTTTCGACTTCCTGGTCATCATGACTGGATGTAGGGGCGTAGACCTGTACAATCTTCATTTTGTACCTCTTATTAAGTTTCACAACAAGACCTGCCACCCTCTCGTTAATGCTATAGAATTCCTGTATGTTACCAGCTATATTCTTATTAACCAGGAATCCGACTCCTAGTTCTCTTCTATCCGCTAAGCTCCGGTAGCACAGGACGTGCCCGCTATTTAGCACTGTATATGCCTCTTTTGGCCTCCTAACTTCACTGAGCCCTATTATATCCCATTTACTGCCCTCTAATTCCTGCAATAGCACTGCTAGACTCGCCTCACTAGATAACGTTCTAGCGTTAAACGTTGCCAGGTTCATATTCCAATGGCGGCCTGTCCGGAGCCAGTGATTCTTAGCACCCTCTGCTGCGTCGCAGGTCTGACCCCCGCCGTGGTCAGTTGCTTCGCAGCTGCTGGGGACTGAGGGCCGGGGTTTGATTGTTGTGTTCATAGGAGGTTGTGGCCAAGTACTGCACCAGGGTGGCCAATCCTGCTCTGGTGAGGGAGTGCGTTACCGGTTCTGGTCACCGGGATCAGGCCACACTCCAGGCCTGTTTGTGCAATTTTATCAACCCGCGGATTGTTTTTTTTTAATCCGGTGGAAAATTGCCGGCACCGGGATTCGAACCACGGACCTCTTGCACGGGAGGCGGGTGTTCTACCTCTACGCCACCGCTGCCTTCCTTCACGTCATATAGGCTGGAAAGTTTCCAGAGAAGCAGAATACCTTTACAACGCTGGTTCTCACAGTAGCTAGTGCTTTACGATTAGTTGACAGTGTTCTCTGCAGTGAGAAGTCACTATTAGTGTGGTTTAGCAGCTTTTAATGTCTCCTGCATAGTGCCGCGTATGTTCAAGTAAGCATAACTACTACTGAAAGATATGCTCCGCTATCTGGGCCTGAAGATTTTCTGTGATGAGAATCGTGCTAAAGCTATGTCCCGCACGCAAAGGCGTTTTGACCTTTCCTATTAGCGCACTTGAATATTGAAACATGTTGTTGCTACAGGAAGACCAGAGAGCAATCTCAACACTTGGCACCACCCCGAAGTGGAGGGGAGCTTCCATAATCAGGTACAATGTTTGCTTTTAACAGTGCATTCACACTGCCTTTTGGCACGCGTCGTCAAGAAGCATTTAATGGAGTTGAACGTAGGTGACATCTCAGGTCAAGGAAGGCAAGGCCTACGACTGTTATGCTGTCAGTACACAAATGCAGCTGTCAATTCTAGCAAACTGCGGGGAGAGTTGAAAGTACCTTATTATTTTCAGCGCCAAGCAATCTGGATACGTACAAAATTGTGAGCCGGACCAGGTAATGACGTGAAGTTTGCATCAAGAAGTATGTGCTGGAGTTCATAGGAAGTACGGTTGATGATGTTTACAACATCCCACTGTCCTGCAGCAGCAATTATGTAGGACAAACTGGCCGACAACTCAAGGGTTATCTTACAAAACCTGCATAAACCCTTGACGCAACTTTGTGGGAGCAAAGTAGCAACTGATGCTGCTCTGTGCACTTGTTGACCAAATTTTTAGTAATGTATCCTCGTGACACAATTTAAACGCATACACAACTTGCATAATAGCTTCCACTATACTAGCGTGTCTTCATTTGATCTGCTTGGCAAATTGAAGTGTTCAAATCAACTGCAGGAGCGTTCTCAATCGGGCTCATTGGTACATGTATAGAAGGGAATCAAACAAGGCTACGGACAGGACGAAGGAAATATGTTGCTCTGTCTGTCGCCGTCACTTCGTACTAGCACTAGCACTTTTCGTTTCCTTTTTAATACTCATCTATTTTGGTCGCCTTACCATGCGACACAGCTGCAAGCTTAGGCTATAAAGTTACATTGTTACGTTGCCTTCCAATGTCGAACTCAAGTAATTATGTCGTCGCACATTCACCTATTATACTTAGCTCAGAACTAACTCAGAGTGAGCTTACTAGTGGCTAACCTTAGTTACCATGGAGCCCATGCATTACAGTGCTAGTGATCAGTATGCAGTGTTCTTGCATACTCATTAAGGCAACACTAGACAATCATTTTATTGGTGCATGTTTTATCTGTTGCCTCAAATTCTGAATTCTGGCACTATTGGAGTTTTTCAAACGCCACTCATGCGTGCACCGAAGTCGCGTGTGAAACAATATCAATTTAAAGTCGACGTGCTCGTGCTCAAAATTACTCGCATAGGCCTCGTCGTTCCGCCAAAATTTGCAGTCATTGTCCATTAAGACTGCACATGTAAGACCGATATACGATAGAATGGCACAGCTTACCAGAACAAAGAGCACCACTCGACAGATGGCTGTGGCCCACAGGTATTGCAAGCAGGCCCTCATGGCTGAGAAAGTTCGCGAAAACTGGCACACAGACATACTTCACTGGCACAATAGCTGCAATTGAAATACTAATATCAGGTGTTTTCAGACCAGTTGTCCACAGTAAAGCAAAAGCATTTTCATACTGATTACACCCTTGCACATAAGCTCGTCGTCGATTTACTGATTGCTGTGGTATAGCTTGGTATTGTCATTCATATTATTCCACATTTAAAAGAAGGCTTGACGAAGCACCTTCTACTCGGAAAAACAGCAGACATTTTGTTATAGATAACTAAGAACAAGCATTTTAAAATAATTATTCTAGTGATGCATATATGCTGAAAATTAGTCTATGCAACTAGAGACGGTCAGTATTAGAACCAGCCTTTAACATCAGCGTTGACAGGTCTTCTCATTTGTTCTTACACTAGTTTGAAACATTTACAATTTTAGATTGTCCATGACATACCTTTGGCCACCGCTATTCTTTGTAAAGGTTACGTTAAAAATGACTTATGAGATGCATTTTCATTACAATTACGGCCGCATATGGGCAGATGTTACGTGTAAATCCACTCCCAGAATACCTGAAATAGTAACGTAATGCGTCAGAAGATTGATCGTCAGCCTTGTAGCTGCCACAACTAAAAACAAAAAGAAAAAATACGAGAAACATCTGATGCAGATTGCCAGCTACCAAATCAATCCATTTATTCCGCAGCGACCCTTAATGGGTATCAGGCGGATACATTCAATTGCGATCGAGCACAATTGCTTTGGCTCGATCCCAAGTTAATGGGTACCGCGTGACGCCAGCGTTACCTAACACTGCAGATGGCACTAGGTTACTACAGCAAGCACGCTACACCGTCCTTGCATTGTAATGTAAGAGCATACGGATTCCGCGCGCTCTGTGAGGTCTTCATGCACACGCAACCTTTCAACTCCGGACAAACCATCTTTCAATTCCGGGTATGAACACAGCGATTATGCACGCCTAGCCAGGACACTGCGTCATAAGCTTAAGGAAAAATATTATTGGCTAAGAATTTCGCTGTGATGCAATGCGTCGCCGAATACGGCTAACATAGCGTTACACCGCATCGAGAGAGATTGCTCCAAGAACACAGCACAACACTGTGCAAACTGGAATGCTAACGTAAGTAAACCAGCTGCCACATACAGCCAAGAACGGAGTGCTACAGACTTCATCGACGCTGATATTGCCTGCGCTTCTCAATGTATACTCTATATGAAATCAGCACAACAAACGCTACACCACAGAGAAAGAAATACAGGAGCGGACACTCCCATAGAGCCCAGTGGCCGAATTGACTGTAGCGCGCCAAGCCGTCGGCGTTAATACCTGAACCACACTTGCGGTTTCGGTTTTGTGCGCGCGCTTTTTAAATTATAGCTGGTACGCGTCACGCCACCTGCGCTGTGTGTTTTTTTTTTTTTTTGCTTCTACAGCTTAACCGCACGCGGTCCTCGTGCGCACTCGTTTTATTATTAAGTAAAATTGATTGCGAACGATCTATACAAGCCTCCATCAAATACGGATGTATGGATGAATGGATCGAACAACTTTATTGAAAGGTCCTGCGAGCTGCGGGGCGCAAGGCCCCTTAGTACGGGCAACTCCCACGTTGAGACAGGGAGTTTTAACTCCCTGGCCGCATCGTGGTCTCGCTGGACGGCCCAGAGCTGCTCCGCCAGGTCCGTGCTACGTAATGCTTCTTGTAGCATGGCAGAGTCTTGATCCTTGTTTGCGTGGGTCCGACCACACGGCCAGAGCAAGTGATGTACGTCTAGTGTGCTAAGGCAATTTTCGCAATATGATGATGTGTATAGCTCAGTCATGTAATGATGTAGTCTGTTCTGCTTGGGGTATGTGTTGGTTTGAAGTATTCTGAACGTTAGGCCTTGAGGCTTGGCGAGCTTATTGTGAGGTGTGCTGTATATTCTGCGGTCTAGATAAAATGGCTTTGTGATCTCGTTTCATGTGGAGGAAGGATCCCGATTCCCGCAGGGATGGTCACGACAATAATAGGTGGTGTCGCGGAGGTTCAGGTCTTGCGCACTCCTGTGAGCCATCTCATTGAGATTGGGAGGGGCGTCCTCGATCTCTCTGAGCTGTGCCGGGAACCAGCAGATGGTGTGATGCGGCAGCGATGCGGGTGTATTGACTATGTGTAGTGCTTGTCTTGCAAGGGCTCCTTTCTGAAAGGCTTTGACGGCCGAGCGTGAATCGCTGTCGATGTGTGTGGTGGTCGGGTCTGTGAGCGCGAGTGCGATAGCGACCTGTTCTGCTATCTCGGTCGTGTGGGTCTTGACTGTGAGAACGTTTGTTCCTTGAACTTGCTTATTGACCGCGGTGGCAACGAAGGCCTTCTTGGACGCGTACTGTGCCGCGTCTACGAAACAGGCTAGGATCTTCTTATCACGTATTTCGGGCAGGATGAACGATCCGTGTGCCAGCCTTCTGGGTTGATGGTGCTAGGGGTACATGCTCCGCGGGAGTGGGCGAACCGTGTAGGAGTTGCGTGGGCCCATCGGAATGCTTTGGTATAGATTCTAGACTGCTGTGGTGTCATGACCTAGTTTGGGTAGGATTTCCTTACCCAGTTTCGTTCCAAAAAGTCTTGTCAATTGTGCCCGTTCTTTAGCTTCGGGGATTTTTTCAAGTGTATTATGCACCGCCAGTTGCAGCAGGAGCTCTTTTCCCGTACTTTTGGGGACGCTCTGCGCTAGTTTGACTGGCTTCCTCAGTTGCACATTGAATGTATCCTTCTCCGCTACCTTCCATCCGTGCATGGCCGCCTCGTACGTGAACTGGCATAGCGCGAAGGGGTGTGTTAGCTTGAGGACATTTTCTTCCTTAAGGCCGTGTTTGTTTGCTACGCGTCGTACGAGATTCATGGCATTATTCGACTTTGTCACGATCTTCTCCGCTGTCGCGGCGTTAGAGCCGTTGCTCTCCACGAGCATGCCGAGGACTCTGATTTTGCTGCCGTGCGGAATGGTTCCTCAGTCTTTTGTTCTCAGAATAATGACGTGTGTGTCTCTGATTTCGCTCTTTGGATTGGCTCGATGGTTTGTAGACGAGGACCTCCGACTTGGCGGGCGAACATCGCAGGCCCGTGAGAGCGAGGTATCCTCGATCGCATCGATCCCTTGCTGTCGAGCGTTCTCAATTGATCACAGGCTACCTCCGGGGATCCAGAGCATTACGTCTCCTGTGTATATGGTGTATTCGGCGTTCTCAATTTCATCGATTCTCTTGCCTAGGCTGGCTAGCGCCAGCTTAAAGAACGTTGGAGAGATGACAGAACTTTGCAGGGTGCCCTTGGCTGCCCAGTTTATATTTCTGGGACTTGATTTCCTCTAGACGCAGGGCGGTGGTTCTGTCGCTCAGGAACAATTTTGTATAAGCGTAGAATCTAGCGCTGAGGTCGAGCTTCGCGTCGAGTATGTAGTCATGTGATAAATTATCGCAGGCCTTTTCGGGGTCTAGCCTAAGGATTACTCTCGCGTCTCTCGTGTCTGCGTCAATGATCTCATGTTTGAGGAGCTTCATGACGTCTTGGGTGGATAGCCCAAGTATAAAGCCGATCATTGTTGCGGGGTAGATATCATCTCCTTCGAGATGTTTTGAAAGCATGTTTACGACCGCGTGTTCGGCTACTTTTCCGGCGCAAGACATCAGCGAGATCATCTTTATGCAATTGCACGTGGCACATCGCATATGTGCCACGTGAAATTTCAATGGAAGCAAGACATCTTGTAAAATGAGGAAATGTTTATTTTACTCCTTGTCAGTGCTCGTTGCGGGCTTTTTGTGCATTCATCCAACGTTGTGGCACCGCGTAAGCAGCAGTAGTTTCAGTAGGAAGCTCCACCAGACGACGTCAGCTGAAAAAAATTAAATTACAAGCAAGTGTCATTTTGGTATTCACATCTTAGAATACTGCGTATAGAGGCGAAGCATGCGAAAGTGTTGAATGGGCGGCATTGCCAACAGAAGCAGTTCTCTTTTACACACACGGCCTAGAAAATACCCAGCTTATCCCAAACAATACCGTACATACCAAGAAAACATTCTATTTCCAAGCATTCCCCTCTCCCTGGACCTTATTTGCTGCATTTCAATAGCACGAATACACGGGCTACTGCGCGTTTCAAGAACTTGGCTACAACCGGCACGATAATACGCAACGAATACACAGAGGTGGCCACAACACAGGCTGTCGACCAGACCATGCTGGGCGCTCGCAGAATTCCTTCTACTCGCACTCAAGAGAAATGCGTGGGTGCCGTTCAGAAGACAGAATTTTCAAGTTAACAGTTCCTGGCGTTTGGGCTCCTTGGCGTTATATCTTGCGCGTTCTGCCCGCGCAAGCAACACACTCCGGTGTTATCACTCTCGACAATTGGTCGTCACGTTTTCGACAAGCGTGAGTACCGCACGAAGGCTTAAATTGTTGCGGGGCCATAAAAATTGTCACAAACTTGTCGAAGTAAGGTTCGGTACGCGCTAAACTAACTTTGTAACCGCGGCCGAGCTGCTTTTGCGCTAACCGCATCACAGCGCCAGGCGCGCCCACTGCGCTCGAAAGGTACCCCAAGAAGTAGCGAAATTAGTTACAATAATGTTGGCCGTCACAGAAAGCGTCAAAACTTGCCGCAGTAAGATTCAGTACACGTGAAACTGCGTCACAGCACCCTGTGCGACCAGCCTGCCCAAAAAACACCGAAATAAGTTAAAATAATATTGGGGCTCTTATAAATCTTCGCAACCATCTCCGAGTACGATTCCGTAATCGAAATTAACTGCGCCACGATGGCCGTTAACGATTCGTTAACTTCATCACAAGTGTAGCCTAGGTGCCGTGCCGTAAGCCTAATAATTGCTTGAAATGCGTCACAGACAGTTAAAAAAAATCTCTCAATTTGCCGTAGTCTAATAGTGTAGTGGTGCCATTTCGAAGTTCTGAACGCACGCAAGAATTCGCCGGGGCACACCAAACCAGGCTAAATCCAACAGAAAAACAGGCAGACGGGTGACCGAACAGGCCAACACTCAGATGCGTGGCCGGTCTCGCTCGCTTCGGCGGTGTGGCCGACGCATGCACGTTGCTCGTCATTCGCCGAATCGCCGGTCGCTAGGCAGCGGAAGTAGGCGGCAAAGTTTAATTTATACGCAGATATTTTCGCTTTTGTCGCGAAAGAATGAAATAAATGACACAATTTCTGTTAACCTCATTTCACATTCTGTTATTCGATGCTCGCGGCAGCAAACGGTCGGCGTTAATACTAGCGTGACGTATTTCCTGTTGCCAGTTTTCGCCGAGTGTCCAATCTTGTTATATTTCTTTCTCTATCGCTACACCCTTTATCACAGACTCGCGATGTCACGGCTTTATGAATCCTCATCGCCAAGCAGGAATGAATGTCGTTACAGGGTGTGCTCACACCACGCAATTGAGCCCGTCACCTGCCATCGCGGTGCATTACGCACGCGTGACCTGCACTAAGAACGAAAAACGGACACTTAGATCACATGCCTGTATAGCAATCCATCGTCGATTCCTTCCTATTCTCAGAGTGAAATCCCAAATGTAACAGGAGTACCACCTCCGCACACCCCCATTTGCAACCGCGGTCCATTTCGTACTGTTGTGCCGGAGAAATGCAACCCGCCGTGTAGGAGTGATGAAGGGTGGTAAGCAGCGCCACCGCTAAAACCTCTTCCCAGTGTGTGTGTATATTTACGATTCGCCTATGAATGTTGAAACAGCGTTACCTATGGTAATATTATGTAACTGTCAGTGAGAGTGGGCAGTGTCTTTTCTTTATATTCTTTGTGTGTTGATTTTTCGCTCTCAACCTGTTTAGTTACTCTCAAGATGAAAAGCGGATGGCTCTCCGTATTTCATAAACAGAGCTCACGTCCGTTTTTTTACGTAGTCTGCCGCCGTTTTTCATGAAACAGAACGGTCTACGTAACTTTTACATAAGGTTTGACCGTAACATAACAAAATTTTTTTACAGTGTAGACCATCCGCGGCGCCTGTGGGAGGCAGCCGTAAAATGCTTGCCGGTGGAAAAAGTACGAGCGCGCTCCCAGCCGAGTACTCGGCTAATGCGGAACCTTAACACGTGGAAATGCGCATTCCGCGGGTGATTCTGGATACTAAGAGCTGCTATTGAATGCTATATTAGAAAAGTGCAGGGACGGGGGAAGGGAATCTACGAGATTTTGCTGTGCATGCCCGCAGATTTCGAGGGCATTTGCATGGTGCGGGCGCCATCCCCGGGACAGTTCATCTTTAGCCGAGTGTCGTGACTGGGCGACCGCTGCGATTTCCTTGTGTACTTAGCGACATGAATAACTGGCCAGGCTATATCTTCACTCCGTCCATAACGCAGTGAGAGAGAGAGAGACACACACATGTACGAACACAGAGTGAAATGCAGAGTAAGTCGGGCCCTCGGTTAATGCTTGCTGCTCTTTTCAACATGTTTTGTGCTTGCGGGATTGGGCGTTTTATAGCAGCGCTGCCAGTAGTGCTCTTTCTCGTTGGCCCGCAAGCTACTACGAAACGGAGACAACCAATATGACCGATTGAACAAGGTAGTCTTCCAGCAAACTAGCAAGTGTTCTCAACGTGCCGTAAATGTTGGATAAATTTGTTGATTTCAGCGCACGCGGTATAGAAAGAGCCATCGTGAACGCAGAATGGTTGAAATTATTTCGTGATGTAAACATTTCGCTATTTTCTGTTTCTTTCGTTGCAGAAAACTTGGAGGCCTTTAAACACCTTTACGCCGGTGTTGTCTTCGTTGAGAGACTGCCAAGGAACATCAATGGCAAAGTCATCAAACAACAATTAAAGCAGTTGTACGAGACAACTACAGTGTACTAAGACCCCGCAAGCAATTCCTTTTTAATTGAAATAAAAACGCAAATCAAATGATCGCGCTGCAGCCATTGTTGTACGTGGGACAAGTTTTTCAACTGGTTAGCACTTTTTCCTGACTGTGGTACGTTGTTGATCAGTATTTGTCGTTCGTCTTTGCCAAAAATATCGCACCACTGCACAGAACCAGTGCTGTCCGATCGTAGAAGCGGCGAAACGATTTGGTAACGACCAGATCACTTTTCATTGTAGGTGTGTCTGTGGACAGGAGAATTCAATATAAAATTTCCCCGTGGAGAACCATGGGGGAAATTTGGGTGTTGTCATACTGGTCGAAAAACAAGAACCAAACACATTAAACTATATCCAACATATCTTACTCAGGCAGCACCTCACAATATTTCAAAACATCTGTATAATTCTGACGTTCGTGAAAGAGAACAAATAAGTGCACATGGGTGGCCAAGGGAGGAGAAGCGGTACAGACGGCAACCAGATTAAGTATAGTTGAATAAACGGAATGGTAAATAATGAAAATACTTATTCATTAAAGCTAGTCTCAGTGCCCAGGAGGGTGTTACAGAGGGGATGGGTACGATGAGCAAGAAAAAAATACTCGTTCCAACAATTATTCGTATTTAAAGCGATAAATTCCAAATATAATAGGCTACTGCAATCTCGAAAGATGATGCGCGCTCGTTGCAAGCTATGGAGGAGGGAAGAGGGTTCCACCCGGCAGTGGTCCTTGGCAAAAAATAATCACTCAATTTTAGGATTTTACGTGCCGAAACCGCAAATTCATTATAAGGCACGCCGTTGAAGGGGACTGCGGATTGATCCGCAGGGGATCTTGAACGTGCCCCAAGTGTGCGAGGCACGGGCGTTCTTGCATTTCGCCCCCATCGAAATGCGAGCTCCACAGCCGGGATTTCTCCCGCTACCTCGTGCTTAGGAGCGCAGCACGATAGCTTTGACAGAAAAGCGTCTGAGAAAACGTTTGTGGGAGAAAAAAGATTGAAAACGTTAAACCGATGATCAAGATGCGACATGTGCGAAAGCTCTCGAATGATTTCTTTTTTAAGTGAGTTACACTCTTAAAATTCTCACACCCTTATGGGTGTAATAGGGGTGTACTTATCTTTTCACCCTTGTAAACACACTTGAAACACCCTTATTTAACGAAAAACGGTGTTCAAGAAGAAAACGCCCTTGGAACACCCCAGTTTTCTAATTTACACCCTAATTATAAGGGAGTAAGTGAATAAGCTTACAGTATATGATAAATGAACATTGGCAGTTAACGCGTTGCTATTGGATACATGAAACGCGCGCTACCTGCGCTTGAATCAGGTAGGTGGAATGACTAGATCGGGGCATCAAGGCAGCAGCGCACTGACTCCGAACAGCGGTCAAAAATGAAGTTTCCCACGAATGTTGATATCGAACGGATGACACTAACGCGCCGACTTTGCATAGCCAGATATCTTCAAAAGGCTTCGCATGATCAATGGCAAAACATTTACAATGCTATCACTGAATACTGAAATGTGTGCAACCAGTTAGACTGGGAATGGTTAGGAGTGACGGCTAACGGTAAATAGCTCACGAACTTACGGTTCGTAGATGACATTGGCATACTCAGCAACGCTGCAGACTACCTGCAACAAACGTTTGAGGACCTTAGGACAGAAAGTGTAAAAGTCTGATTGAAAGTTAGTATGCAGAAGAGAAAAGTAATGTTCCGCAGCCTGGCGAGAGAACGAAATGTCATGGTCGCCAGTCAGCCTCTAGAACCTGCGCAGAAATACGTTTATTGAGGTTAATTACTCGCAGGGGCCTCTGATCAAGCAAATTAACAAAAAATAAAAAAAATTAGTTGGAGAGCTTACGGCAGGCATTACTAAATCATTACCATGGAGCTTACTGCTAATCACTGCTTTCTACCGTTACTAACGTATGGGGCCAAAACTTGGAACTTACCAAAGAAGCTTGGGAAGACGTTGAGGACCGCGCAACGAGCGATGGTATGAAAAATATTAGGCATGACGATAATAGACTGTAAGACAGCGATGTGGATTAGAGAGCGAAAGGGGATAGCTGATATTCTGGTTGACATCAAGAGGAAGAAGTCGTGCTGGGCAGACATTGCAATGCGTAAGAGAGATAACTGCTGGTCTATTGGAGTTGCAGAATGGGTGCTAAGGGAAGGGAAGCACAGTCGAGGACGCCAGAGAATAAGGTGGACGTGATGGAATTAGGAAACTTGAAGACACGTGGAACCAGTTAGCACAAGACAGGGGTATTGGAGATCGCTGGAGAAGCTTTCGTCCTGCGATGGACATGAAAATAAGCTGATGATGATGATGAAGTGACGACATACATGCCAACTTCGCGGCTTGTCATTCATGTTATGTCATGCATGCGCGTCATGCACGCTCTGATAGCTCGATTGCGGGGAGGGGCGAGTAGCGGCGTAGCCGAAGGGGCCACGCCGGGCACTCGCAACGCTCACTAACAGTAAATTTTTTTCTACTATGGCAATGGCCCCGCTCCTTCCCCCTCCACGGTCAATTGGGACCCCTCCCCCCCCTTCACACGAGAAATTTTCTGGCTAAGCCACTGTGGGGAGGGGGGTGCAAGATTGCTCTAGACCCCTCCCCCTAACTTGTCAACGGAAACGGCGGAGGGGAGTGGAGCTGCCGCCAGGCCGCAAACCTTAGGCAGCCCAATTACCGGCTGCCTTTCTTTTTGGACGTGAATACTGCTTTAATGTCATTAGACAGTAGGATTCACGGCGGTTCGAGGGCATGCGACAATAAAAAAAGACACGTACAGCCATCAACAAGTCTTGAGCAGATGTATGGGAGCTGGGCAAGACTCTCATAAAAAGAAACGCTTCGCACCCCTCTCACATGCATTGTCAACTCTGCGTCACCGCCGACTGTACATTTCCGGTAAAAAAAATCACACGGGAACTCCTCTGGGATTTGTCTGAGTATGCGTAAGCATTGTGACTCTTCCTCATCTACACGCAGTCCATGACGTTATCAATGTTATGAGACTTGATCCGACGAGTATAAGCGACAGCGCTGCGGCGACACAAGCTGCTGTGGTCGGCGGCGCCAAGTGAATGGCGCAAGCAAAGTACTGCAGGAGGCGGGGCCAGGTGCGCTAGTGACGTTCCGTTCATTTTGAGCCGTTATCGCTCTTTAGCCCTCCTCATCCGCGTCGAACCATTATCAACCGTTCTCCGGCGGCGGCTGCTTGTGGCACGGCCGCGCGAACCGCATCTTGAAAACGAACTGCAATGCGGACAGAGTGTGCCCACTGCTGAAAACTTCACGCGCTGTGTTCTCACCGTTTACTTCGCTTTGAAAACAGACGCGCGTACACCTATCTTGAAAGTGATCTGCGAAAAGGGCATAGTGCGGCATGAGCTGAGAGCTTCGTGAGCGCTGTGTTCTCGCCGCTTAGGTCGCGTTAAAGCGAGAGCTAGCACGAAGGTGAATTCACTCGCTGCTGCGGGTTCTATATTGAAAGATATCGTGTGGTACGGACTGACAGACGGATGGTCTTTTATTGTTGGGTAAGTATAGAAATGCTTACGTTATAAAAAAATCGCAGGGTTCGCGAATTTCGGGGTAAGAACCAACACCAACCTCTCCCCTGCCCCCCGCTGAGCGATGCCGTCTTGGTCGCCCCCTCCCACCCCCGGGAAAAGGGACACTACGCCTCTATCTAAGTTGAAGTAATGATGATGAAACGTTAACAACGACAAGAACGCCGTATCCTTACGCGTGTCCCATGGCCTCCGAGATTTGCATGCGAAGCTGACGCACGCGAATCTAAGAGGCCATAATTGACCGCCTAATCGCATAAAAATACAAAAAATAATGCCAAGTGACACAGTAAAACAACGTAAACAAAGAACTGATCTTAACCATAGTGTTTGAGGAAAAGAAATAAAAAATTAGACAGCCGCAACACACGCCACTAAAGCCACCACCGCCGGCATAAGTCGGCACCAACAGTTGGCAACATTGGTTCACCGCTACACCGCCGCTTCGTCTCCGCAACGAGAGCCGCCATCTTCTCGCGCCTAACGTTTTGTATGATTTTGTTCTCTGCAAGTCCGCGCACGCAGCTCATCGGTGGACGCACGACTGCACGGCGTCGCAATGCGGCCTGCGTCATTTTCTCGTGTTCGCATAATCGGTGTGAGACATGTCGCATGTGGAATGTTTGATAGAACTGCCTCCCGTCCAAGTGAAGCGGCCGTACGGTGCTCGGAAGCGTCGATGGGTTTCCGGCATGCGGATTTCAGCTACGTGCAAATGCGTTTCGCCCTCCTATTAAGCTCCGGAGAAAAGCGTGCAATATTTGATGTGAAAGATGCAGTGCCCGTCATCATGATGTGAACTTCGAGCGGCAAACGAGAACTGCGGCACTTAGCGCACATCGCGGCTGCTAAGTCAGCGTGGAAATTGTTTTTCGTTACGTTAATATGTTGCTGTCAGTCTATCCTGCGGAACGTTGGCGCTGTATGCGTTTGCTTTCTGTGCCGCAACTACCACTTTCATGCTTTTGTTGCATGAGAGTGGTAGCTGCTACATGCCGCCTGGGCAGAATACAATAAAAGCAATTTTTTCACTTTCATGCGTATGCAATGTGACGTAACAAAAGTTCCAGTGTTTTATTCGGAGCGTAAATATTCAGCATAGTTAAGTAGGAAACTCAAATTCTATCTTAGCTTAGTAGGTGTGAAACAAGTGAAACTCGGATTCCTTTTTGAATTGTTCGCCGAAACCGCACCGCCCGCAGATGCGTCATCGGGTATCTGACAATAGCTTCGCTACGTGAGTTGTTTTATGCGCAAATATTGCCCGGTTATGTATCCTGTTACTTTATGCCGACGCTCGTTCATCTCAATTTTAAGCGATTACTATCCCCGAGTACCGGACGATGCCAAACTTGTTGTGAGGTGTAGCAAACGCGGGAAATTCAAAGTGGCGTGGCTGCAAGTTCCTGTTTTTACGTTTCTTGCATTCAAAGCCAGCAGACATAGTATCACTGATTTATTTCCATTTATGCTGTACTTGATCAATCTGATGTGACAACTGTATTTGCTCTTCAATGTTCTCCATTTATTGTGTATTCAGCTTGGCTGCCAGAAAATGCTTGAATTTTTTTTTTAGTACTCAAATGACGGAATATTTCACTGACGGCCGTGTGTGAAACACACAAGATGACAAAACTGATAGCAAAGTGATGAGATGTTTCTTCTATAGAGTTCGGACTCGACTTTTGGTGAGGATGTCAATCGACCTTGGGCCTGGTGACAGCACACCGGACATGGCCAAAGTGCAGCCTGTCAGTTGAGTGCCCCCGAATGGACCATCAATATCGGAAAATGAAGCAGAGCCAGGTAGGGGCAATTTTTACTTTGGAACAGAATACTGACAGGTGCCTCTTTATTTAAGAACTAAATAACGTATTTACAAACCAATCCTTTCTCTTTCTGCAGCCTACATATAATTGTTTTTGATTGTTACACAGATCTTCAGAAAGCAGTTCATCTGAACCCTTTTTGCATGCACAAATAAAGAGTGCACTTTCTGAAGAAATTGATGCACTGAAATGTGCATTTGGCACACACACAGATGCGAAATAGCCAACAACTTTAGAGCGGTAAAAAAAAAACAGGTTTGAAAGTTGTTCTAACATCCTAACTCACCTTGGCATACGGAACTAAATATAACTGCAACAGAGGTGCATGCAGATAAGTGTTTGTAAATGCTTGCAAGAGATGGAAATTGTCTAAGAGATTGTTTTTATTTACTCGGAGCTTCTTGGTACCATGGCAGTGCAGCAAAAGCTCAAGACGATGTCCTGCTCCTAATAAGCACCTTTAGATTTTAAAATTAAATTAAGGGCTTTTACACTTACTTTACAGAAAATTTGCTGGTAGTGACCGAACACTCCTCCGTAAATTAAGAACGGTCATTTCCGTACAACGGACAACTGTAAAAGAGAGACCGTAATACAAGATCCGAGTGCTTCTGTATCTAGAAAACGGAAGACTCTGTATTCTGAATCTGTACTATAACCGTTTAAGTACGGTGCTTCTCGTATTCAGAAAACGGAACACACCGGTATGCTGAATTTGTACTATAACCGTTAAAATACAGGTGCTTGCCGTATTCAGAAACCGAAAGACTCCGTATGCTAAATCTGTACTATATTCGTTAAAGTACAGGTGCTTCCCGTATTTCATCTGGCAGAGCATATCCATTGTTCGGAGAATGTGCCATCGGGGCCAAAATTGCCCAGGACGTGCGAGAGTCGACCGAATTTTATGGTGCACTATTTGCTGGGATCAGCCGTGCTACCATCTGCGTTTGGAATGTGCATACGTGACCCACTGTTTTCAGCGGTCTTGAACAGAAATGCAATTTGGTCAACGCTCGCACTTCCAGGGTACTTTTGTCCACGATAGTACATCGCCTTTAATGTAAATGTCATGAAGGCAGCTCATAGACAAAGCAGCAGGTCACCATTGAGAAAATTGTCTTGCCAACACACTGACATGGCTGCAGAGATAAAACACTTTGCACTTTGTGATATGAATGCACTGCATAGCATATATACAAAAAGGTGCAACATTTAAGTCCTCAAGTTCTTAGATCACAGAAGCAACTTCATTTTCTTCAATCACTCGTCTTGCACTTCTTCCTGGTGAAAGTTGTTCTTGACCCAAAATGCTTGCAAAGATAAACTTGCTGCTGTTAGGAGAAACAAATAGTATTCGTGAATATCCATCCTAAAGAAAGCGGCAAAATATTGTAATCACAGAACACGACAAAGCAGTAACTTCTGTGTTAGAAAATCATGTAAGTAGACCAACATTGTTGGAACAAGGGATGTTGCTGTAGCCAACATTTCGACATAGGTGCTTGTCATTAGGGTAGCAAATGTTTTCCTTGGCTGTGTTGTTTTGGATTGTGCATAGCTCACTGGCCCCTAGCCTCATTGGGGGAGAAGAAACTGGTGCATATAATAGGACAAGAGAAGCCAAAGTGTTAAAGGAAGGAAGGGTGTGCTTAGCCGTGTTGATTGTGATGAGCACTGTATGAGCACTGCTGTCAGTTCTTGCTTAGAGTAGGGATGACCAAAACAGAAAACGATGTATACATGTAAGAATTCATCAATGCAGTAGACCTAATCTTCCCAGAAGACAAAATAGGTATTAAGATAAACAGTTTACACATTTGGAAACAGGAAACGAAGAATTAAGGAAAATAAATTTTGTACCAAGACGCATCTGGTTAAGATCACTGTAAACGGTAAATGAAAGCACATTATGAATACATATTTTGTTGAAAGCCGACGAAGAAAAGATGTATTAACCAAATATTAAAAAATAGGGACATTAAAATTAAACTGCGTATGACCCTAAAACAGTAAAGAACAGCCTGTGGAAAAAAATGGGATGGACAATATGATAACCAGGTGCAAGATTGCAAAACGTCGAGCGCTGTTTATATTCATGCTGCTGTTGACGTCTTCAAGTTTCTGTCTTCCTGTGGAACCTTTGTCTTACCTGAACAAGTAAATGGGTCATTTTTTAAACAAGTCAGTTCATATGCAGTTCAAAGCTTCGGCATTATTATAATGAAAGAAAATATTATGGTCAGTTCTCCTGGGTGTGCTTTCATTCACCAGTTATTTCCACCGGTGTAAGCTCAAAATTTAATGGTCTAAATGGTTTAATGGTCTAATGGTTTAATGCTCCTCGCAAACCATTAGCTGGTCTTTTTTTCAACATAGATGCCTGCACATTATATGTGTTGGCAGGAGTGCTAGCGAACTACATTAAACTTGTTGCCACAACCAAAGTGAAGCTTGGTAACAGGGATTGGAAAAAAAAACAGCATTCCACAATATTGATTCAAGTCGTCTGGAAAAGTTGCTTAAGTTAATGTACACCCCCCACCCCACCTGACACAATTATACACCACACTGACTCTCCTGGTGTCAACCATGCTAATATAGCACTAGGCATCAAGTAGGAGAATTAGAAGATAAGAGGGCGCAATGCTTTTTGTTAGAACATCAAATGTGCTTTACATAAATGCTACATTCCAAGTTCCAACTAACAAAGGAGCAGCCGATAGTGACCAATGCATACGAAAGCTAATGACATTCTGTGCAGCAGAATGTGGACGATGACGTGTTGTGCGCACAAGTGCACTCTTTCACACAAAATGACATCCTGCAGACAAACCTTGTGCCAACATTAGAGTTTGAAAAACACCACAGTGGAAAGCAAAGAGTGCTAAATTTGTTGAAAATTACTAAAAATTATTCGATTATGCATTATCATTACTGTTCGTTAAAGATTCACAGATTGTTCCCTACGGGTGCTGTCAACTGCTTTTACAGTCGTAGCAACAATGATCTGCGGCACATACAAGAATAAATGCTCATGAAGTTTATGCAAGAGTATAACCTACAAATTACACCCCATTTCACATTCCAATGTGGTAGAAGAGGAAGAGGAAAAAAACTACTTTCTCGTGGAGGATGCATACCCCAGAACAGAAGAAACAAGTGTACCCTAACCATTGCAGTTACATATAATATGGCAGTTACAATTGTTTTTCCTCAAGCACTGCAAGCTGCTGCCAGTTTACCAGTACAGAGCTGTAATAAATTTAGGGCAAGTTAAAGCTCTCTAATGAATTCATCTCATATGACACAAATGGAATGCAATATTCTGCAAATAAGTGAAGAGCGATGTGCCACCCCATACAATGAAACACCTTTGAAGAATCTGAATCACCACCTGCACTCTGAGGCAGTTACAACCTTTAGAGCGCCCCTTCTGCCACACAACAATAATCATTATCTGCCCTGATGTGTTTCCTTTCTTTACAATGCCACGCCCGCTAGTTTCCTTTGGGGAATGCTATCATGCTGATAACGCGCATGCCGTTCGTTACTGGAAAGTACAGGGCTCGCAGCGTTAAAGAAAGGAAACGCAACAAGGCAGATGACGATTACCGTTGTGTGGCAGAAGGGGCACTCCAAAGGGTGTAACTTTGCCTACGAGTGTGGGCAGTGATGAGGTAAAAGAGTGTGTTCTGTGTAAAGTAGTGCACCTGTATAACCTAAAGCTGTGGAGAATGCATTTTTTTGGACGCTCCCGGACACTCGTAGCGAGCGGTCGCACTCCCCCTCTCTCCGACGACCACGGCACTCGCTACAGCCCTCGTTGTGAGATGTTTTTTTTATCCCTAACCCTAGCTACTTGTTAACCTTCTCCCACGACAGCGCTCTTGAGCGTAGCCCTTTTTAGAGCTCCCAGGGGAGAAGGTATGCACCTGTAGCCGGCCGTTTCGGCCCTTGGTTGGAACCCTGACATGGATGACACCCAGGACACAGTGCCCGGGTTTCGTCTCGGCACGCCACAGCCTCGCTCGCGAGCACTGGACTTGCTACTTTTGGAGGCCCGCCGTATGTTAGGTTCGGAAGGGATGCCAAAGCGCCTGCCACCGACAACCCGCAAGAACGCCGGCCGCAAGAACACCAACCGCCACGCACGTGGCAACCGCCATCGCCGAGAGGCCGCCAACACCACTGCCGCCGTGGCGTCTCTCGCCGAGATGGAAAGCGACAGCAATGCCTCAGCGCCTACGCCTCCAAGTAGCAGCACGATCTCCTCCTCGCCGGCCACCAGCTCTGACAGCACGGAGTCGTCGCCATCGCTCAGCGCCTCGTGTAGCGGGTCACCAACCTCTAAACCCACGAGGTCTGATCGTTCGTCGTCTGCATCATTGCCCGCCTCTCCGCTGAATCGCGTTGACAACGAAACTACGACCGCGGCCGCGACGGAAAGCAGCCCACCGCCATCTCTCGAAGCACCGCAACATGGCGAACAACAAGCGAACGACCCCCGCGGGCGCCATGACAGCCACCCAGCGTCAGCTTCCCTAGCCCTCCACGTGGCAGCGGTTGCCGAGCATTCGCAGAACGGGCCAGCTCCCCAAGCAAGCGCCGACAAGTCAAACGGGAAACAACAAAAATTGGAGGACGCTTAAGCTTCGCCTTCAAGAGTGGAACGCGACAGCGTTCCCATCGACCCGCCAAGGGGTGTAAGACAATGCGCTACGGCACAGGGATCACTTACGAGGCGCGCCGCATCGGACTTTGCGGCCACCTATCACACGGAGAGCGTCGAGCAACGCAGCGTTCGGCGCGGCAACGAAACGTGCGCCTGAGCAAACGGAACGAACCAAAGAACTCGGTGTCTCGGAGGGGGAAACGATCTACGCCAGCCAAACGTCGTGATCGGCACGGGCAGAGAGATAGATAGATAGTGATCTAAAGAAAGGAACGGCGCTTGATTCTGCAACCCGCCTGGGAGCACGGCGAAGCGTCGTCAGGGGAGAGGGAGTCGGAGCCGCGACGCGCCTGGCACCGGTCCGCGCACAGCCCCAATGCGCGCATGGCGCGCCACCTGTCGGGGCAGCGCCGTACATTGAGAGGAGGGGTTCTTCTGTGTTTGCCGCAAGATGGCTCTGCGTGTGCGGTAAGCGCAGAAGAAATGTAGCGGAAACTTACTTCGGTACTCGTGTAAATGCGACTTCTGTAAGTTACATGCTCATAATTACCGATATACACCGCAGTATAACTTTCTACGGCACGTTTTTAAGGCAACACTGCGTTCACTAGAAGCGCGTTTGTACCGCTTTCAAGCGTCGAACTCGTGGCTGAGTGGTAGCGTCTCCGTCTCACACTCCGGAGACCCTGGTTCGATTCCCACCCAGCCAATCTTGGAAGTTGCTTTTTATTTATGAAGTGCCTGCCGTGATTTATCGCTCACGGCCAACGCCGCGGACGCCGACACCGACGACACCGGCTTTTCTGCGACACGAGCTCCTTAACGCTATCGCGTTAAAAGCCCCCACTGGCCGAGCCACCCACTCGTCCGCGCCCGACAAAGCGAGAGAGAGAGGGTCAGTCTCCCTCTCCAATGACTCACGCCGGGGCCGCACCTGCGAGAAGCTCTCTAGGTATGAGCAACGACGGCGCCGAAGTGAAAAAGGCAATGGGGGAAAAAGGGATGCACTCCTCAACCGACCCAGCTAGCTCGGCGCACCGGCGCCCCAGCTGTGTTCTCGGGCCGCTCCAGCCGCTCGCTCCGTAAAGCAGCCAGCAGCAACAGCCCCACACCGAGCCAGAACGTCGCCCAGCACTCACCTCCGCCTCGGATTCAACCGAGCAGGCTAATCAACACAGCGCTAATACCCCCTCACTACCCAAGAGGGCCAGAAAAAGGAGGCCGCGCTACAGGCCTCTCGAGATGATCCCGCATACACCCTCGGTCGACGGCCCAGCTCCAGAAGAACGCGCTGACACGGTCCTGTTTCGTCCCCAAGGGAAGAAAGGCAACTTCCTGAGGCTGACGCAAGAATCTATCGCCGCACAGCTCTCAGCTATTCAGGGAGCACACCGCGTGCGGGTGAACTTTCGACGGAACGTTGTCCCCGTCGACGCGCTCCCGGGGCAGAACTGTCACATCTCCTACAAGTCCGCACCGTCGGCGATGTGCCAGTGAGGGCGAAAGCTCTCACAAAAACACTTGTGCTGGCACCATCTTCGGTGTCGACCACTCGTTCGACGCGGACACAATAAGAGACCACCTTGAAGCCTCCGTGACCGTCCTCTCATGCGAGCGCAGGGGACACAACATAGCGGTGCGATTCGCCGGCAACGCCGTTCCAGCCGAAGTGCTCCTCTTCAAACAGCGTCGCACGGTTCGTCCCAGACTCCCGCGGCCACTCCAGTGCGATCGATGCGGCTTGTTTGGTCACGCCGGCGCAACATGTTCGCGCGATGCCCGCTGCCTCCGTTGCGGAGAATCGCACGCCACCGCCGACTGCACCGCGCAGAGGCCGCGCTGCATTAACTGCAGCGGGAGACACGCAACCTCGGAGCCGCGCTGCCCCAACTGGCAAATGGAGAGGAAGCCTGCCGTACTGTTGTCACTGTCGCCAGAGCCTCTCACGCGACAGCAGGCGATCGCTAAAGCTCGCGCCTCATCAGACGCCATCCGACGGAAGCAAGGAGCAACCACCCGTCCTTCCGCGGTCGTACAACCTGGGTTGTTATTCAGAGACGCGCACAGCGGTCGCGGCGCCCAGCCGGCGGAGCAAGCGCAGATGCAACAGCCCACTACCTCCGCCACCTCCGATCCAAAGGATGCAGTTATTGCGGCCCTCGCAGCAGCACTGCGCGTCCTCATTGAGACAGCAGCGATGGACGACACCAATCGGCAAATGTGCGTCGCGGCCCTTGCAGCCCAGCAAGCCCTGCCGCAGCATGGATAGGCGATCTCCGAAACGTCGGCCGCGCATCCTCCAGTGGAATGTCTGCTCGATGCGCCGCCGTCACGCTGAACTCGCCGAGCACCTCTCACTACACGAATACGACGTGCTCGCGCTACAAGAAACTTACGCGCGTCCCGGCGAGTTTAACCTCCCCGGATGTGTGGCCTATCACAGTGCCACCGAATGCCAGTCGCAGACCTGCAACAAGACTCAACTGTTGTGACCCGCTGCATTCGCCTGGACGGTCCCGCGCATCTCTGTATGTTCGCGCATGTCTCGCGCAAGCCGACGTAAATGTCACCGACATCGTGACCAGTGGCATCGAGTGCGTGGCCGTGACTGTGCGTGTTGGGGGTGCCGACACCTGTGTCGCCAGTGTTTATGTTCGGCCCATGCGTCGGTGGGACAGTTCATTCGTGGTTGCGCTTGTCGCTCGCATCGGAGGTGAATGTGTGGTGTTGGGTGACTTCAACAGTCACCACGCAACATGGGGGTGCCCGCACACCGAGCCGCGACGTAGGGACTTGCTGAACTCCATCCTCTCTGCGGGCCTCCTACTTCTCATCACCGGCAGTCCCACATTCGTGCGCCGGGGTGCGCGGAAGAGCGCCATCGACTTGTCGCTTGTGAGCGAGGGTTGCCACTACGAGTGGCGACGCAGCCCCGACACTCAGGGCTCCGATCATTACCCGATTTCCCTCGAGCCGCACGCTACAGCCCATGGACCGCGGCGCTCCTACCGTGTTACCGACTGGACAGTTTCGGAAACTCTGTGCCACGCCCCCTACTGTGAACACAGATTTCCTGACTCACGTGATATGTTGTGTCGACGCCACCACAAAATGCTGTTCTGTGTCTGCGGGAACGCCGGTGCCCGACATCAAGCTGCTTGACCTTCGAGCTGTCCGGCGCCGCGCTGAACATCGAGCCATCAAGAGTAACAGGAAAGAGGATTGGACTCTCTACAATCGCCTTGATGCGGCGTGCCGCCGTCATGCCAGGCAGCGGCGCAATCAGAGCTGGAGCAGTTTGTGTGTGTCGCTCGACGATACGCGCAACAGATCGCGCCCGTGGCGCATTCTCGGCGCTCTCCTTCGACCAAAGGTCCCTCGCTGTCCTGCGCTTTCCATCGCGGTCGCACAGGGCTTGAGCGCAGAGCACCTCGCGGACGCGTTCGCCGCCGCTTTTGCACCGCCGCCGCCGTTGCTTCCGCCGGATGGCCCAGTTTTCGATCTTCCCGAGCCTCCTGAGCACAACAAAGCCGCTCACCTCGCGCCGCTTCACTACTTTCCGACGAACGGAATTCTGCAGCAGGTGAAGGCGCTGTGCACGGAGGACTTCACCTTGAGCGAGCTTCGCATCGTGCTCAACGCTCGTAGGCGACGTTCTGCGCCGGGCGCGGATGGAATCACCTACCAGGCGTTGCGAAACGTCGACGACGAGCAGCTCCCATCGCTGTTGGAGGTGTACAACTGCGTCTGGCGAACCGGCGTCGTCGCTCCCGAGTGGAAAGAAGCAGCCGTGGTACCTCTCCTCAAGAGTGACAAACCGCGAAGCAGCGAGAGCTCCTACCGCCCGGTTTCACTCACGTCTGTCGCCGGTAAGACACTCGAAGCTATGGCACTTCGTCGTCTGGAGTGGATTCCGGCGGCACTCGACGCATTCGCTCCCGAACAGAGCGGCTTCCGCCGGCTGCGCGCAACGGCTGACGCCCTGGCCGAGGTTGTCACTACTCTCGAGCAGGTGGGGAGCCGTCGCGAGGCCGGCTACCTCGTCCTGCTTGATGTAGAGGGCGCCTTCGATGGGCTGCCGCATTCTACGATCGTCAGTGCGCCAGGGGGGGGACACTCCCCGGTTCCGGTGGCACAGGAAATTGGCGCCATCTCTGTAATGGGCGACGCAAAAATCCGTTTCCCTTGCACGGCCTCGTAGATCGTCGCGCGCACGCGCGCCGATCCAGATGGCCAAGCCCTTCCCCCCGCTCAACTCCTCTCTCTACGCCCTCTCTCGTAATACCCTCTCAACTCCCTCTCCTTCGACTGTCTGCGCGTCCGCGCCGCCGTGCCATCTCCGCCGGCCCGGCTGGTCCGCTACGTAACGCTTTATTTTTGTTATCTACTGTCATCGAGATGCGTGCGCTGGTGTGCGTTGACCGACGTGGCTAGTTTCGTCAGTTCTGTGGTCCTCGGTAGCTGTGTGCTTGTGCTCCGCGATGTTTCACCCGTTTCACGACTCGTACCACTCGTGCATCGTGCAGTGGTGCACAAATACCTCAAAAACAAGTCCTGCAAGGTTGTTCCGGGTGCCTAAAGACAACAGGTGAGCGCTCAGACCCAAGGACATCAGAAGGCGCATGTACAGGCGCCCAAATCTTTAACTGGTGTGCGCGAGCGGCGACTTTTCCGTGCGTCGGCGCCGTATGACGGGGCGAGGCTGGAAACAGCTTAGCAGACGATGGGCCCAGCTGAGCGCGCTTTGTCCGCATGCGCTTAGCCTCAGACTCTTTCCAGCCGCGCCCCGTCATACGGCGCTGACGCACGGAAAAGTCGCCGCTCGCGCACACCAGTTAAAGATTTGGGCGCCTGTACACGAATACAGCCCTGGCCATTTGTGTACTCTATGAGGCTCCGGACGTCGTTGCGCCTTGATTGTGCTACACTTGCCTCTTCCCGGTAGAGAAAGCTGACAAATAGATGTTCCTCCTCATTGTCACCTGGTCTGTGACTTGTGTTTTTCTGTGCCAAGTCTCATTCTGCAACTTCAGTAACTTGCCCAGCTTTCCATACCGCCCTCAGTGCTTTTTCTGTGTATCACGTTCTACAAACCGACTAACAGCTCAAAAATTACTGTTAGTGTTTGTGTACTATCTCAGTAACCCCCGATGGGAAAACCGCGCGAACAACCTTCATGTGTAGGCATGATACGCTTTTTTTTCCTCTGGAAAGCATGAGCATTGCAAGTGTCCTACATGCAGATTTTTGCAGTGCGTGTTTATTATACAAGGGAGAGCCCAGTAGGTACGACTTAGTGCCTTAAGTGACCTAATTTTATTGCTAAGCATTGCATTCGGGTAGAAAGAAAAGTCGTGTCGGCCTGTTTTACCTGGTCTTTGATTGAGGAATAAGCCTTTCTGCGAATGTTTTCTATGTGCTGCTGCAAAAGCCGATTATCTTCTGTTACCTTGCCACCGTTACTCAAGTTGTGGCCAAGTGCAAAATAATGTGATGATGTGTGTTTCAGTTTTTAGTACAATGTTATTTTTTTCTGCCATGTTTTTTTTCAATTTGTTCAGCAGTAATGAACATGTCAAGCATTTCATATACTTTCGTGCAGATTTATAAGTAAGCTTTCTTTTGGTATGGCTCTCAATCAAACAATGTTAGCATTTTATTCTATCTTTCAGGTATTTTGCGTGTCATTGTTTTTGCCATTACTAGTGAGTTTTCCCTTTTTATAGTTGTCATGACTATGTCATACACGTCGTCCAATTTTCTGCAATATCTTAGTGCACATATCAGGAGCTCGTCTACATTTAGGTCTTGAGGACGTTATATAAAGATCTTGTTTTATATGTGTGTACATGAAATGGCCTTCGCGTTTTCTAGCACTTTCTTTTGTTATTTCACCATCTGTGAACTCTTGTCTTTAGTACTCTTGTATATGTCATGCACCTCTCACTTTTGCTCATTTTTTGAGCGTGTATCACACCACGTTGTAAGAAAAATCTCTTTTCGGAAACGAATTCAATAAAGCGAGACTAAACATCTGTTGTGTTGAAAGTGGAATTTTTTTTATGTCCCGGCACATGCTGGTATAATATAAGTATGGGCAAGACTGCGTGCGTGCCAACGCATAGCCCACGGCGCACCACGCGCCAGCTCGCAAGCAATGCCAATGCGCGGCGTAGCGCGCGCATTGCTTGCGAGCTGGCGCGTGGCGCGCGGTAACAAGCGCGGTATAAAAAAGAAAAAACGCGCCGCTTACGGGTAAAAACAAAAAAAAAAGTGAGCGGCGCGCGCGGCATGGGGGAAAGGGAGTGGAGCGGGTCGGCATAATAAAAACAAAAAGGAAAGAAAAACGTTTGGGAGAGGAGGTGCCGCGCGGCTGCTGTTGCTGTTGCCATGACAACGTAAACAATAATGTGCGCCGCAATTTTGCTTAATGCGTCGCCCATTGGTTAGGGCCGTAACTGAAGGGGACCTTGGCGCTAGCGTCGAAAGAGCGTCTGCTCGAAAACGGCCAATGGGATGTATACGGAGTGTCCCCCCCCCCTGAGTGCGCTGCACGAGCTCGGCATCACCGACCGGCTACTCGACTACGTGCGAGCCTTCTTGTCTGATCGCACGCTTCGGGTGCGGGTTGGAGGTGCGCTCAGCCGGCCGCGCTGTGTGTTTTCTGGTGTTCCGCAGGGCAGTGTTTTGAGCCCCTTTTTGTTTAATCTTGCCCTCGCGCGACTTCCGGACTACATCCCAAAAGCGATGTCGCACGAAGTACGGGTGGCAATCTACGCTGACGACATCGCCCTCTTTGCGACTGGCCCTAGTCAAGTCGGCTATCAGGTGTGTGCATCTGTCCAGACTGCAATTGACGCAGTGGACCAGTACATGGGAAGCATCGGCCTCCAGCTGTCGGTGACCAAAACAGAGGCACTACTGGTACACCCGCGAGGAACGCGAGCACGTTCCGAAGCGCCACCGCTGACTCTGCGCCGTTGCCCTCTCCCATGGCGCAAGAGCGTCCGTTACCTCGGCCTGCAGATCGACTGCCGCGTCAACTTCAATGCGGCCGTCTCCCACATCTGCAAGCAATCAAGGAAAGTCGCCAGCGCCGCGCGCTCTCTTCTCGCGCGTTGACACGGATGCACGCCGCAACTCGCACTGCGCGTGTACAACTATGTGGCCACATCGAGGGCACTCTACGCCCTCCCCACCACCAACGCTCGAGCGGCGAATTAGAATGCCATTGACATGGCGCACCGTACTGCGGTGCGAGAACTATACGGCCTCCCTCGCTCCTCCCAAGTAGGGGCGACACTCGCGGAAGTGGGCAACTGGCCGCCATCGCTTCGTGCACGAAAGCAGGCGCTCCACCACATTGAGCGCCTGCAGCGCTCACCAGAGGGCCAGCGGCTCGTCTGCAGACTTCACTCCCTGCCGAACTCGGCAATGGGCAAGTGCGCCACCGAGTTGTCAAAGCTCATCGGGTCGTCGCCACAGTTCGTCTCCCTGCCATACTACTCCAGTCTGCTCGACGTGAACATCGCGGTGACTGGCGTCGCATCAAAGCGCCGAACTGCGGTGTGCGCCATGAGACAGGAGACCGCCTCCCTACTGCACAAGCGACTGGCAGGACGACTTCTCGTCTACACCGATGGCTCGGTGACGCCGGATGGGTCTGGTGCTGCGGCTTGCATGGCACCGGACATCTCGGAAACGCGCCAGTGCCGACTGCGCTTGGCCGCTTCATCGACAGTGGCCGAACTCGCCGCCATCGATCTCGCTGCCGACCTCCTGTTGGAACATCCGGACATTGTGTCAGCGGCCATTCTCACTGACTCTCGTGCGGCGCTTTGCATGCTGGCCAGGGACTACGCCGGAGTGCCCCTTGTTGTTCGAGTTGGCTGCAAGCTGCGACACATCGTGAATCAAGGCTGCGACCTGGCGCTTCAATGGATACCCGCACACATCGGATTGCCGGGCAACGAGGAGGCTGACTCCCTCGCCAAAGCGGCGCACGGTGAGCGCTTTCCCCTCACCCGCTTGGTGACGAGCTTCGACGCGGCCAAGACAGCGGTTCTGCGCAGCCTCACTGCGCAACAGCCCGATCGGCGCGTCGCGGCGGGAACGCCCCCGCGCCTGCTCCCGCGTGCGTGCCTCTCTCGGGCTGACTGCACCTTCCTTCTCCGCCTGCGCATCGGCTGCTACAAAACAGCGGCGCGCACACACAGGCTCACGGGAACCGGCAGCCTCGTGTGTGGTAGATGCGACGGCGTGGAGACACTTGAGCATCTTCTACGTCACTGCCCGGCCTTCGGGACCGAGAGGGAGGCTCTGTACGCTTTCTACCGCCGATGTGGGTTGTCATCCACCACCCTGCAGTGCCTACTCTTCCCCAATGCTCCCAGTTCCATCACCAAGCGTGCATTTTCGGCATTGATGGAATTCTGTGAAGCAACACACCTCAGAGCGCGGCTGTAGGCCCCGCAAACGCTTAGCTACATTGTCGTCTTTTCTTTTTTGCTATTCCGGTCTCTCTCTCCTTTTTACTTCCGGTCACTATCTCCATCTTTTTCTCCTCACACCCCTTTCCCCGTGCAGTGCTGTTGAGGTGTCCTCCTGTGAGAGACAGTTACGGCACTGCACTTATCTCTTCCATTTCTCTTTAAAAATCACTTCACACACAGAATGCATTTAGTATCAGCTGTGAAGGTTTCTAATTTTAATTGCACACAGTAAAAACCTCCATGCAGTTTTGCAAAACGCAAACCCCCTGCCTTTTTGTTGTTCAAAGGCAATGACACGTAGGGCCATAACATGTACATTATGAGTTTCGTTCCCAAACAATCAAAGTGAATAGCACCACCTTAAGTGTTATGTGCCTTCTGTCACATTTTCTGTCAAAAATTGTTAGTGTCAAATGCTGCGATCGGCAGAAAAACGGATTTCTGGAGCAATATAAAGTATTAAGTACCGTGATCTCAGTTCTTTCATTGCTGTTTAAGCATTAGCGGGTCTTAAATTAAAAAAACGAGGAATAAATACACGCATATTTTACGTCACAACCCTCATGAGGCATTTAGTAGTCTGGATTATAAAGGATTCCAGATTTACAACGCAGGACAGATTTTATTCCACTGAAAGAATGGCATCATGCCAATGATTCTGCATTCGGGGCTATATTTATTTGTATTTAGTTCAGTTGGAATGGTGTGTATTGTCAGCATATTGCTTGACATATTTTAGATTGACTGTTTTCTAAATTTAGGCAAATTCGTATTCGCAAATAACCTTGTATGACACCAAGAACTAGCTTAGCAGGAGTATTTCTAACATTTGCAGGATATGAGGCTCTTGAATGCACATCTAAGCCTGGGGTGCACGCCGCCCCCTATTCTCACCAGCAAGTTTCTGGATGAATGATGAATGTAAAGTTGCTTGAACGGGAGAAATAGGGAATTTAGACAGGTGAATTATGTAGCATAAGAATGATGTCAGCACGAAGCAAGCATCAAGAAGCACTGTCACTCAATGTGCATAGACTATCAAACACAAGAATTATTTGGGATGATTTAAAATTCTGGCATTGGAACGAAATGTCTTTTAATCTATATATAAACTGATTATTCACTCTACTACCACTACCTTTGCCAGAAACATTCATAATCATTATTCTATCTATGCCACATCATCCTAGCTAATATTCAAGTCTTCATAAGCTGCTTTTTTTACTGCTAATTCTCTGTGGGAAAGAGGTGTCCGTATGAAGACCATATCATATACTTATTACCCGTTTTTTGATAAATGATAAGTAAATGATAAGGGAAAAACTTCACACCAAAAATGCATTGAGCTTGAGCAAGTTCTACGTTTGGAGCTGTTGATTCTTTTTTCCCTTTGCCATCATTGACCCACCTGGTTAGCTAAGTAGACAGAAAAGCTGCAGGAGAAAGGTAGGGGTGCCAAATTAGACTTGTGCCCCAGGGGACCTTTTCACGGTCACTGGAGGAACTGCCTGTGGCCTCGGCATCTTCCTTGAGGGCCATGGCCATGTCTAAGAAACCTTGTCTCCACAGGCTGCATAAAGAACGATAATTTTCTGAGCCAAGTCTTTTTCTTAAAAGAACCCTTTAAGGTGTATTCGTGGCTTTGCACCACAAAACTGACACATGACTGGCCACTCAAGACACTTTATGTGTATTCGCAGGCTTATTCCTTGGAAAAACTTTTATGTACCACACAATGAGTAACAGTAACAAAAAGTGTATAAGGAGGCTTTCATATTGCTCTACAACTTTTCATTGACACATTTCATTTAATTATTTGAGATATTTATTAACTAATTAAGAATTATGTAATTAGGCAGAATGCAAAATATAATCAGAGTATCTCCATGCGACGGCAAACAACATTACCTTCATTTTGTCTAGTTACATCGCATTTACATATTCCTAAATCTTGGTGCACGATAGTTAAGACACCCTGTAGATGAAAAAACAATATTACAATTTTTATAATCATCTCTTGCGTGTTATTGGTGGCTATGGCTGCTTCAAGTTATTCTTTCAGTACGGTACAAACAGTTTTGAAGTGAAATTGTTTTGCATCGACGGCGTGTAATCTAGAAAATCAAGCAAAAGGTCAAGTTGTGTTCACTATTCAGATGTTTAACTAAGAAGCTGCAGGAAAAGGAAACAGGACACAACACCTAATAAACAATGCAAAATTTGAAAATTTAAACTGAACAAGCAACCAGTTCTTGAAAACACAGAAAAAAGCCAGCAGCTTACGTCGAATACACCCTTGCTATCTACTCCAAGTGAAGTTGTTACCGCAATGCTTGGGCACCATATGAACGTAACAATCAACAACATTGAGCAGAATATTAACACCACTAAATGAACTGGCCTTTGAAGATTCTTGATCTGAAATCCTCAACGACTTGTGATGGCGTTTAATCTGTCGAGCTCAATCTGCATTCTCAAAAGCTGGCGCTCGGCCATAATTTCTCTTAACGCAACATCAGCTTAAATCTCAAGATAGGGTTGACCTGTAAATAAAGTGGATAATGCATGGCAAACATCATGAACACTCTTACATGTTAACCAGACGGTTCACTCATGCAGCCATGAAATTGTGATGCAGACACGATATATTGAAGCTGGTTTTGTGAAGTGTTTCATGCTTCCAAGGCTTCTTCTCCAGTTGTGAAAGCTGTCTCCACTAGCTAAATAAGCGATGAAAATAAAAAAAGAACTTCAACATTCTCACAATACGTTGGCCATTTGCAAGTAAACAGCAGCCTCTCTGGGCGTCCAGGTTTCCTGGTGCAAATCTACTATGCCACAGTACTTGCGTTACCCAGTACAAGCGACTTTAATATGCAACGTGTTCAGAGCCCTTTCACTCTGTTTTTTTCTTAGGAAACAGTTTACCAGGGGGGGAGGTGTTCAGTAGCTGTCGAGAAAGGGGACAGAAAACACTGTGCACCACTGATTTCTAATGTTTTGCTGGATGCAGCACACCGCACCGGATGCAGGTGAAGCCAGTGGAAATGCGGTGTCATGCAGGCGCTTGTCCTGGAAGCAGGGCATATGGTGGACTAACTAGTGCGTGCGATCAGATAATATTGCTGCCGAAAAACTTTTCTTTGTGGTTTTTCACATTTTAGGAGGTCTCTACATGTCTGGTAAGCGCTTTTATGACAATCTGAACCCGTATACGATAGTGTTCTCTTATATCAAGTTTTTTCTCATTTACCAGTGTTTCCATTGCACGCCACTTACGTTGGCAACACTGTAGACACTGCAATGGAAAAATTCTGGACACCTCGAAACACTGCTTGGGCAGCTTATGGCACATCAGGCAGCCATGTTAGGGGAATAAATGCCACACACCCGTGCAAACGAAGTGCTGCCGCAAAGTTGTGAAGCACCAACTTCCGCGACAAGGTTGTCTTAAGTCGAGGGTGCTCGATGTGCTGTCCATCCCCTGTAGTAGAGATCAGTGGTGTGGACCCTTTTATACTGGCTGTCTTTTCTGGTCGGAACCTTGGCAACAGCTTCCACCATACTTTTTTGAACCTGCAACATGTGCAGAGAAAGTCACATCACTGTGCGTTGATGGTATGGCTTTACTGTTCTACACATTCTATCAAATCATTAAAAGATACAGTTCGCACATTTTTACTACTGTATATAGACAGTCTAGTTGCTAGACACGCGAAACATTACCATCCCTCTGACAGAATGCAACAATAGAAGCGTACACTGTAAAGCTACACTAAAATTTAAACTGATGTGACACCGTATGAGCATACAGTATGCTTACTGGATGCTCTAGCCCTGTGTCAAGTAAAAGTTAATTGTCAATCATTTATGGTGTATTTCTACTTATTCTGGGTCATCAAACTGTACAATCAATGTTTCAAGTTTACACATTGTTGGTTTTTGATTGCCTATGTGATCCGTTTCCTATTTACACATGCAGTAATCCCACTGTAATAAGGAAAAAGAGTTAGAAAAAGAAATGCCGTGATAATCTTCCACATTTGCTGAGGGCAGGAACAATGGCCAATAGCATGTGGTTGAAGCTACATAAATACTCAGTTTTCACACAGCTTAATTGTTCAGCAAGTAATAAAGAGGTACGCTGTGCGCCTCTGCATAACCAATAAAATCTGACTGCTTGACACTGTACTAGTGTTCGGCAGTTCGGCTTTGGTTTTCTGATATACAGAACTGTTTAGGTACCAGTAGTTTATTTTGCGATAAAATGGAACTTGGAGCACTGGTCATTTGCACATAAATAATGCGACAGCAAATATAACACAAGGATACGAATAAGGGTCTCTTAGAAAAAGTACATACACATTATGAATATAATGTGATGTGATGCCACAATGAAACAGAAAGCAACGCATAGAAGTACACGGGACTTCCATGCTACCAAGGTTATTGGACAGACAGTACTTCAGAAGTGCCCGCAACACAGTCAAAGAAGGCAAAGCCGCATTTCCTTGCGTTCAACACAATGCGTTGGCGGGCTAGTTAGTGCGAATCCATAAATACTTTGTTTAGCGCAACACAATGGACACAAGAAAGACGACCAGCACAAGGCGCTACTCTCAACTAACATCACTTTATTGTCCCCGCAGGGGCGTCTGCGCAGGCAGGCGTTTGGTGTGTTGCGACACCACGTACCCAAGCACACGAGGGTTGGACCCTCCCGCGTGTAGCCGTGCGCGGCTTAGCCGTGTCTGGGGAAAAGGGGATCCTGGGCGTAGAGTCGATGCTGGGTGTTTGGACCTTTAAGGCCCCCCGGCGGAGGCAACACACTTCTTCGGCCTCAGCTTCACATAGACGGCACCTCCAGACTGACCCACCTGGAGGAAATCGGCAGTCGCCTTTTCCTGTCTCTCTCTTCCTACAACCTTCGTCTTTCCCTTACTTTCCACCTTTCCCGTCTCCTTCTCTCTTCTATTCACTTCCTTCTTCTTGGCGGCAAGGGTTAACCCTGTGTGGCTATCCAACCTTGGGTACACCATATTCGGTTATAGTGACGGCGTACGACTGGCGTCGTGCAGACGTATGCAAGCTCTGCCGCGTCCCCTCGTTGGGCTCCGTGGTGGGCGGTCGGCGCTGTTGCCGAATGTATACATTTTTCATGGAAACTTCTTTCCCCTCCCTTTCTGATCGCCCTCAAAAACGAGGGCGCTCCGAAGATGTCCTCAAGTTTTTTGGACGCCAAACCCAGACTTTTCCCCGCTTCCACGTTATTCATTCCGAAAAGCCAAACAAAGCAGTGCGAAACATTTCACCATTCCTTGTTTCAAAGTCCCTGACTGATGTTTTTGGTCCAGGATACAAGGTGTCGAGTACGGCAAGCGGCGACCTCCTCTTGGAGCTCCGCGATGTAAAACAATATGAAAAACTACCGCAACTAGTGTCATTTGGAGAGACCCCCCATAACAGTAACCTCGCACCGTACAATGAACACCACCCGTGGTGTTGTGTCGGATGATGATCTGCTTGAGCTGACTGAAGCGGAACTCCTGGAGGGCTTGAGTGAGCAAAATGTTATCAATGTTAGAAGAATAAAGATAAGGCGAGATGGTAAAGAGATTCAGACGAAGCACTTAATAAACACGTTTGGTTCAAGTGTCCTGCCCGATTCAATCGAGGCCGGGTACATCAAGCTCCGTGTTAGGCCGTACGTGCCCAACCCACTCCGTTGTTTCAAATGCCAGCGCTTTGGCCACAGCTCGCAGAGCTGCCGAGGCCGCCAAACTTGTGCTAAATGTAGTGCCCACGAACACACATCTGAAGCTTGTGAGAATGCTCTCCACTGTGTAAACTGTGACGGGGAGCACGCCGCATACTCGCGGTCGTGCCCCTCCTGGAAGAAAGAAAAAGAAATCGTAACGATCAAAGTTAAAGAGAATATTTCATTCAAAGAGGCACGAAGGCGGGTATCGTACCTGCCCAAGAAAACCTTTGCCGATGTGGCGCGTCAGGGGGCAGCGTCACAACGACCTGCCGCGGCTGTCCGACCCACAAGCAGTGAGTCGGCAGCTACGCCATCTGCCCCCGCGGCGGTTGCAGCTAGCGCTGCTCCGCCAACCCAGCAGGCGGGGCCATCAACCCCGAAGGTGGGCGCAGCCGAGGCTGCCCCAACCTCCGAGGCCCCTTCCAGCGCTGGCAACGGCCAGCGCAGCCAAATCCCTCAGGGAGCCCCATTGACCTCCGGGCTGGTGGGCGCAGGGGTCTTGCCTTCCGGGGCAGGACTCTCTCGGAAAACCTCTCGCTCGCAAGAGCGCTTGTCCGGCGTCTCACAGGAGGCAATGGACACTACACCTGTTCTCAAGGCGCACCAAACGCCTAAGGAGCGCCGAGACTCGCTCGAACGCTTCAAAAAGGGCAGAATCCCTGTTACGTGGCCTCGAAAGGGCTCTGTAATCTAAGGCATCCTTTCCGTTTTCCGTAAACACAGCACCAATTTACTTTAAATATGAATACACAAATCATTCAATGGAACATCAGAGGTCTCCTTAGAAACCTTGATGATTTGCAAGAACTCATCCACAAACATAATCCAAAAGTGCTGTGTTTACAGGAAACACACTTAAAATCCAAACACACAAACTTTCTCCGAACGTATGTTACGTTTCGCAAAAATCGCGATGATGCCGTCGCATCATCGGGTGGTGTTGCGATTGTCACTCTTAAAGTATAGCCTGTCAACCCTTACAGCTACGAACGCCCCTTGAAGCAGTGGCGGTTCGTGCTGTTCTCCTAAACAAACTTATCACTGTGTGCTCGCTCTACATACCCCCACATTACAAGTTATCTAAACATGAATTTCAGTCCTTCATAGATGAATTGCCAGAACCCTATATTGTTCTTGGCGATTTCAATGCGCACAACTACCTGTGGGGCGACCCTCGTATAGATGGGCGAGGACGACTTGTTGAACAGTTCCTTTTCTCATCTGGTGCGTGCATTCTGAATAAGAAAGAGCCCACATATTACTGTCTTGCCAACAAAACCTTTTGTTAAATTGATCTCAGCATAGTTTCTCCTTCTATTCTGCCTGAACTCGAATGGGAAGTTACAAACAATCCTTACGGAAGCGACCACTTCCCCATACTGCTGCGAGCACCTAAAGAAAACGATTATCCACCACAGGCTCCCAAGTGGAAGATTGATACAGCTGACTGGGAGAAATTCCGAACTCTCAGTAGTATTTCATGGGATGACATGTCCGCGTTAGGAATTGATGCTGCTGTGGAATATTTTACAGCCTTCATAATTGATGCCGCAACTAAATGTATATCACAAGTAAATGGCTTGGCATGCAATCGGCGTGTCCCGTGGTGGAACGAGGGCTGTAGGATCGCTCGTAAGAAACAGAACAAAGCGTGGGGGTTGCTACGCGCCTCTCCCACTGCGGAAAATCTGTTTAACTATAAGAAAGTGAAATCGCAAGGCAGGCGAACACGCCGACAGGCTAGAAGAGAGAGTTGGCAGAAGTTTGTATCCGGTATCAATTCGTATACAGATGAGGCCAAAATCTAGAACAGGGTTAATAGGATAAAAGGGCGACAAACATATTCCCTTCCTTTGGTAAACACACAAGGTCAAACACTGAAAGATCAGGCAGACTCGCTTGGGGAACACTTTGAGAGCGTGTCGAGTTCAAACCATTATTCGCAATCCTTTTTGAAATACAAACAAATAGAAGAATGTAAGCCAATAATACGAAAATCCAGACAGAATGAACCCTATAACCGGCCTTTCAATATTGCTGAGTTCACAGCTGCCTTGAACACATGCAAAAGCACTGCACCGGGACCTGATAGAGTGATGTATGACATGATCATAAATTTACATACTGACACCAAACTTACACTACTCACACTTTTCAACGCTATTTGGGCTACGGGATACCTCCCATCCACATGGAAAGAAGCGATTGCGGTCCCTGTTCTTAAACAGGGCAAGGACCCTTCCTTGAAGGCAAGTTACGTCCGATAGCCCTTACAAACTGTATTTGTCAGCTTTTTGAAAAAATGGTTAACCGCAGACTTGTACATTTCCTTGAACTCACCAATATGCTCGATCCCTTTCAGTGTGGCTTTAGACAAGGGCGGTCCACAACCGATCACCTTGTGCGCATTGAGCGAAACATTCGCGACGCCTTTCTACATAAACAATATTTCCTATCCGTATTCCTCGATATGGAGAAGGCGTACGACACTGCGTGGCGCTATGGAATCTTGAGAGACTTGTCGGGAATTGGCATCCGTGGCAATATGCTCGCCCTAATAGAAAGCTATTTGTCCAACCGTACATTCCGTGTGAAAGTCGGCAATGTATTGTCGCGACCTTTTATACAGGAAACTGGTCTACCTCAAGGAGGTGTACTTAGCTGCACGCTCTTCATCGTAAAAATGAACACGCTTCGTGCTTCATTACCGCCAGCCATTTTTTATTCTGTTTACGTAGACGACATACAGATAGGTTTCAAATCCTGCAACCTTACAGTATGTGAGAGGCAAGTACAACAGGGCTAGAACAAAGTGTCCAAATGGGCAGATGAAAACGGATTTAAAATGAACCCCAACAAAAGTTCTTGTGTGCTTTTCACTAGAAAGAGAGGGCTCATTGCAGAACCCAGTATCGAAATGTACGGTCAGCGAATTCCTGTGAACAAAGAACACAAGTTCTTGGGCATCATACTTGATTCTAAATTAACTTTTATTCCACACATAAAGAATCTCAAGGTCAAATGCTTAAAAACAATGAACTTACTGAAAGTGTTATCCCACACAACATGGGGCAGCGACAGGAAATGTTTAATGAATTTATACAAGAGTCTCATTCGATCTCGGTTGGACTACGGTGCCGTGATATACCATTCTGCAGCACCGAGCGCGCTAAAGATGCTAGATCCGGTCCACCATCTAGGAATCCGACTGGCCACTGGAGCTTTCAGAACAAGTCCCATAGAAGTCCCATAGAAAGTTTATATGCAGAATCAAATGAGTGGTCACTTCATCTGCAGAGAACATACATCAGCCAAACATATTTCCTGAAAGCCCACTCTAATCCCCAACATCCATGTTTTAATACCATCAACGATATGACATGCTACGCTCTTTCATAATCGTCCTTCCGTAAGACAGCCTTTCTCGATGCGTGTGAGGGAGCTTAGTGATGAAATGCATGTCCCACTCCTCGAGCTCCGCCTAATGCATCCAGCCAAGCTGCTACCTCCTTGGGATTGGCAGCTCATAGAATGCGATATATCTTTCGTGCAAGTCACAAAGCATGCTCCAGAGATTGAAATCCAAATGCATTTCCGGGAACTCCAGTACAAACACTCCTGCACAGAGTTCTACACAGACGCATCGAAGTCACACGACGGGGTGTCCTACGCAGCCGTCGGTCCATCGTTCTCGGAAACCGATGCACTGCATCCGGAAACTAGTATCTTTACGGCTGAGGCCTACGCACTATTGTCGGCTGTGAAGCATATCAGGAAATCAAAACTCCAGAAATCAGTCATATATACGGACTCCCTTAGTGTTGTGAAGGCGTTGATGTCATTCTCTAACCACAAAAATCCTTTAATTAAACTCTACTCCGTTCTGTGTAAAGCGTATATAGGTAACCAGCATGTCATCATATGCTGGGTGCCAGGACATAGGGGCATCGAAGGTAATGTTCTGGCGGACCAGATGACCACGTCAGTTGCATCGCATTCTGCTAATCCCACCGCTGCAGTTCCTGTCACAGACCTGAAGCACTTCTTACGGAGGAAACTACGGAACCACTGGCAACGCCTATGGGACGCGGAAACAAATAATAAGCTCCACGTGATAAAACCACAGTTAGGATTCTGGCCCTCTGTAACAAAATCACGCCGAACAGATGTCCTATTCTGCCGTCTCAGAATAGGACACACATTCGGCACCCATAATTTTCTACTCACCGGAAATGACCCTCCAACCTGCGGTAGATGCGAGGAGAGGCTTACCGTCCTCCACGTCCTCCTGGAGTGCCGGAAAGCCGAATCTGAAAGAAAGAAACATTTTCCCTTAGCATACCGGCAGCACATTCCCCTTCATCCATTAATGTTACTCGGCCCAGAACCGCTATTTGACACCAATGCAGTCCTAAGTTATCTGAAAGATGTTGTATTGCATGTTAGCCCCACATGTTCGTAGCGTCTCCTCTCTTCAGAGGATGGCGCTGTGATAGTTCTTTCGTATAGCACGTGCCTCTAGGCCCTTGTGTTTCAAGGGCTCCGGCGAGGCAACAGTGCTACAGGTATTTTTACCATCTCATATATTTTCAACTCTATGTCATTCTTTTACGATGGATTTTAATGTACATAGTATTCGTCAATTGTTATCGCCAACATTTTATAGCACGTAGATTTTACGCACTTTACAGCGACTATTTTTAGGCCACTTTACAGCCAAGTCACGTCTTCCATAATACATCGTTAACACTACCACTTGTCATGGCGCTCTTTGGCCAAACCTGGCCCTTGCGCCATAAAACACTACACATCATCATCATCATCATCATCACTTTATTGCGTAACTCCTTTATAGATAGTAGAATCTAAAAGAACATGTGCAGTGAGCACCATGTGCAGGGACCACCAACAACCGATCACAAGAGCGCACTCATGCGACGGGATCCAAAAAACCATATTGAGCACTGCACAAGGTTATAGAAGGCACACTAATGCACTGTGACCCCAATGATTGTATGAAGAAAGCTTCCGATAACTCTCGGGCGGTGGTATCACAGCACTTTCTCAAAATCATAGTATCACAAAAGATGGCTTTGCACTTCCATATTTTACAATGTTGAGCCAAATGGGAAACTGTGCCTGTTGGTATGGATCGCTTATGTTCGCAATGTTTCGTGATACTACGATTTTGAAAAAGAGCCGTGATACCACTGCCAGAAAGTTTATCGGAAGCTTTCTTCATACAGTCATTGGGGTCACAGTGCATTAGTGTGCTTTCTTTAACCTTGTACAGTGCTCAATATGGTTTTTTTTTATTCTGTCGCATGAGTGTGCTCTTGTGATCAGACGTTGGTGGTTCCTGCACATGGTGTTCACAGCGCATGTTCTTCTAGATTCTGCTGTCTACAAAGGAGGGACGCAATAAAGTGATGTCAGTTGAGAGTAGCGCCTTGTTCTGTCCTCTTTCTTGTGTCCATTGTTTTGCGCTAAAAAAGCAATTATGCATTCCTTGTGTGTGTTTGAAGACAGCTCCACACGCAGTAGCGATTCCAGTATTGCTGCCCAGTGGTTTAGCTCGCCGTAGCTTGAAGTGCCACACAATATAAGGAGAGAAACCTGCATTATAGTCTTGTTGCAAACAAGAATATAACGTGAAGTGCATTCTGAGGCCAGAAACTATAGAAAAAAATGCCATGATGCACCACTGTGCAGGGTTTTATAGCAAAGTCAAATACATTTAGTGTAAATATCACACTATGATGGTACACAATGGTGGTAATCTGTAATAATATAAAAGGTGTCTTAATGTTACAACAAAAGTTGACATTACTTAGTAATAGCCCTGTAAAATTTAGCATGCAGGGGCACCAGTTGGTTAAACAATAGTGATGCAATGTCTATGTACACAAGTATTACCCATGCATTTCTGCCATTGTCCAAATGGCATAAATGAATGGGTAATACTTGTATACATAGATATTACGTCTCTATTGTTTAACGAAGTGGGTAAACTATGTCTGCCTCATACAAGATTAGAATTAAACCATAAATTATATATAGTCACCCTAACAGTAACACCTCATTTGAACTTCACAGTAAGTAGACGTCACCTATTCAAAGTTTATATGTTGAATGTAACGAACCCTCATTACAGCAGCGCAGAGCATTCCTCACATTTCCCTACGTACTCAGAATTCAGTCATCACCGCAACACAAATGCTACAAATCGTCACACAGTGCAACTCACGCTTACACTACACAAATAAACCAAACATGATTAGGCCACTTGTACTGCGGTATGAGCAATACTGTCAGGATTATGAAATTCCCCACGAAGTCCTCCAAGTTGCCAAGAAACCAGAACGCTTGGCCCCGTGCAGGATTTCACGCAGTTGTGCGACTGGACATTAACACATTTAAGAAAAAGAGACACTCCACACGAACACATTATACAAGAATTCCGTGCTCTTCAGGACCAATATCAAAATCACATGCAATTCTACACTGATGGGTCCAAAACAAAAGAACACGTGGGTGTAGGGGCCGTAACAGAAAATTGGGAAAGAAGTATTCGTCTACCAAAACATGCCTCTTTTCACTGCTCAAGTTTACGCTGTATGGCTTGTAGTTAAAAAGATTATCAGTGGCAAGCACAAAAACACAGTCATTTACACTGATTCCTTAAGTACACTGAAAGCTCTAAACCTAAAATCTGAGTGTGAACCCCTGCTAGGGGACATACGAAACATGGTCGCGCTTGACAAATATGGGAGATCAATCCGCTTCTGCTGGGTACCAAGTCATGTTGGGATACCGGGTAACGAAGCACCCGATAGATATGCATCGATGGCAGCGAACAAAGAGATAACAAACACAACACTTCCATACAAAGATAGCATCCGCGCGATTAGAAAAGCCTTAACGGCGAAATGGCAACGCGAATGGGACCGTTGTGCTGACAACAAACTACATCTCACGAAACCCATAGTTGGCGAGTGGAAGTCATGCTACCATCAGGAGCGGTTCATCAATGTAGTTTTATGCCGACTACGCATTGGGCACACAAACCTCACACAGAATTACTTACTTACGAAAGAAGAGACACCAACATGCGAGAAATGTCAACAGCCACTAACAGTTATGCACATATTACTCACATGTACACAGACTGAAACACACAGACGAACACTTTTGCACAAATTATGTAAACTACACATACCTTTACACCCCGCTTTAATTTTAGGTGATGATCCGCTAGTCCCATTACGTGACGTTCATAAATTTCTAGACGACACTGGATTTTTACATAAAATATAGATTATTAACAAATCCTTTTCCTTCATTAACTGGATTTTAAAACACCTCGGGTTTGGCGCAGCATAGCCTTAGCCGCTTTTGCGCCATTAAACCCCATGTAACTAAGTAAGTAGACGCCTGTTGATGCTAGCCTCCCCCAATGCTAAACTGTGCTGCATGCTTTACAGAGAAATTATAGTGGTATCACTAAACTCTGAAGCTATTCAGGACTGCAGCATTGTAGAAGACATCTACAAATGTCCCATTTCATGTGTAACAGCCTGAATTGCTTGCACATCTTCCCAAGTGCAAATTAAAATTACTTCTCCTTGTTTAGCATTTTTGCCTGGTAGACCACAATCCAATGTCATCAATATATTAACATATTACCTCAAAGAACCTAATTTGGCTTATAGATTAACACCTTCGCATACTGCCACAGCTACACTCTGTCATATGCGTTGCAATCATAAAGGAGTGCTTGTCCACCAGCACTCCAATGTCACTAAAAGTGATCACCTACACAGCTTGATTCAGGTGGCAAATAGCTAAGAGAAAAAAAAATCCACTAACTTTGAGAGCTACAATACTGCGATAACTTGAGAGAGATGGACCCATCGCAGGCAGCAGACCTCAGCTCCAGCACAACAGCAACTTGCCTTTCAGTAAAAGAAAAGGATTGATTAGTAATGAAAAGTTACCTTGTTTTTGCTGAGTATCAATACAATCTGACTTTCATGCATATCCACTCTGCGCTTTAGTAATACAACTGAATTATTCGTAAAGTAAAAGAGTCAATGATGATACCATTCGCTTCTCTTGTATGTCCGATTTTTTTCGCACTGATACCCTGTTTACTGCTTGCTTACTGACACGAATGCCTTGACTGCCCAGACATCATTCGAAGCAACACGTCTTGCTGCACTGCAAAAAGTTGCACCGAGGAAACACAGCAAAGCAGCCAGAGCAAAGAATTTTTTTTTCTGGTCACAATTAAAACGTGCACCTAAGCAAGAAAGTAACAATCACAGGTAGTGAGCGACTGCTATTGCCTCGAACGTTTATTGCCGTATTTTAACAGAAGTTCTTGTATCGGATACAGTATGCTCTCAAGCCAATACAAGCGTCAATACAAGTGCGCAACTGAACGCAATTTTATTCTACGCTTTTAACGCGAGCGAGCAAAAGGTTAGAAGTATTTCACGGAAATTGCGATCGAGCCGATCGCGCTACGACTGGAATCGATCTGAAAAGATAGGGTGATTCCTTTCCCCATTCATGCGTCAGTCTTGCCCTAAGACGTTGCATAGTGGTCTTTTGAAACAATATTCCTATTCGCGACACCGGCTTACCACACATCATTTTAACACCTACGTTATGCAAACCAAATAAGATTAAAATGGGCTTACCTCATGAGCAAGTTACGAGTGCGCGTAGACTGTTGAACACCCGTTGAGAGCAAGCAGGATATATCCGTGGCCAAGCGCATACGTGCACCCAAACACAGGACAACTTCTTCGATGCCGCAGCGTGCAGGGTTTTGTACACGAAGTGAAAGACATCCAGCGCAAATATCTCCGCGCGATGACTGCAAATGACTAGCCTACAAGCGTACAAAACACAGCGACAAATTCGGAACTTTGCCCATTCGAACGTGCCGAGACCCAAGCAGCGTAACCATCCATCGTTTCTGTTCTTCGCTCCCGATGCGTCAATCTCTCTTCCTGGGGGTCTCGCTTCACTCTTGAGTACAAATCAAGAGATATTTACGGCAAATTAACAACCTTTACAACACGACACGAAAAATTCCGGCTGACTACACATGTGCAGCTCCGTCTGCCACTCCTAACGGACGCGCAGCGCGCGCTGCCCCCTGGTGCCGCACTCTGTGAGCGCGGAGAACAGAACAGAATCGGTTTCGTTTTCGCATTTGTGCTCTAGTTACTGTATCGTATCAGTTGAACGAGCACAAGCTATCTTGGCACGCTGGAACGACACGTGCCTTTCCTTGCCCTCTATTTCCACTACCCCCTTTCCCTCGCTCTGGTATAAAATGCCCAGCGCAATAAACATAACAGTTCACTGTTGTCTTGAAACGCCTGCTGTTGGTTTCTTCGACCGGGACCCGGTCGATACAGTTATTGGAACTGCAATATAATTGCTTGACAATTAATTGAATTCTAAAAGAGGAGAACACTTTCTCTCCCACAAATTAGTGCGTTTTATACAAAGGGAGTGAGAATAGAAGAAGCAGAAAGGCAGGGAGGTCAACCAAAGCGTTCGCTACTGGGGATAGCAAACCCCTGTGCTGCAATGAAGTGCAAAGCAATGCACTGCGATGTGTCCATAATCTCTAGTATAGTGATAATTTGGGCTGGTTGGTGCATGTCATTAACGAGTAAATAATGAGTTGTGTCATAACATTACCCGTATATAAAGCACATGGAACTAATGGTGTTGCATTCTAGGTCAAAAAGAAATAAAGCTTGAATCGTTACATCTCGGCACTGGGCGTTCTTTCTTTCCGTAATATTTTTTTCCTTCTTTTTGACAGTACACACAGTACTAGCACGGTAATAGGTCCTTCATCTTCAGTCACCTTCCAGTAGTTTACACACATGTCGGTGCATGTTCGCGTTCTTTATTCTACCGTACAAGAACGAGCGCGCTTACCGGTCTTGGTTCAAGATGAAGCGCCAAATGTTTGCGATTACATCTTATCGCAAGAATTAACACATGAACAGTGAAGATTATGCGTAATCGATTTGTCTCAATGAATGGGCAGTTATTGTCAGAGACGAGATATTTTGTAAATATTATGGGAATGAGTTAAACCAACTACATTGCAGTTCAGCAATGCCCTTTGACACTTGGGTTAATTGCTTGCCGCATTCGAAAATTTCATCCGACCGTTGTACTTGGATCCATAGGCCGCCAGCCCCCTTCGAGACCATTTGTTGCAAAATGTAAATGCCGTTACGGTCATTATACCACTCCCTGCATTCCGGTACTGATTTAGAGTGGACACAATTTTTGGCGTATACAGAGCACCAATGTCATTCTCAGTGCACCAGCACCTGAATGCTGCAAGCTTGTTTACGTATGCACGTATGTCCACGGCTCTTCGTTCACTTAAACATATATGCTGTGTTATTAACTACAAAGCGATTAATTTGAGAACATTGCGAGAACACGCATATATTTGCGCATATGATCAGCGAGGCCCATACGCGCGGCAAACTGCGACCGCAATATAGAAGATGCGTATATATATTTATACGATCTGTTATTGCAGCTTTTGGTAGAAGGCTAGCTCTCACATTTTGTACGCGTCTTCATAATCCGTACAGTTTGCTTGTTCAATAAAATATTGTTAGCTGAAACTTTACGAGTACGAGCGCTCATTCAGACAGCTTAAGTTTTCTCACAATAATGCGGATGTTCGCATAACAAAAATACGGAATTCTGTCTGTTTCGTCCAAAATAGTGTATAGCCGTACATATGATTACAGTGAAAATGTCCGTAAAGCTGAAAACGGAGAGCACTTTCCGTATATTAACGGCAGATTTTGCCGTATTTTTGAAATATGACATAGTTTCCGTATTTTTACACTGCAGTTCTCCGTATAACGACGGAAATCCTCCATATAATGACGGGGATTTTTTACAGTGTACATTCCAAAGTCACAACCTAAAGTTTTGTGAACCTGGCCTTCTTTAATGTAGACCTGAATCTAAGTGCAAAAGCGTTATTGCATTTTACCCCCATTGGAGGGTAGCTGCCATGGCCTAGATTGAAGCTGTGACCAACATGACTGAGCAGCATGGCATCATAGTAACTGGGCTATAACACCAGGTCAGAATGAGAAGTACTGCATAGAACTACCAACTTCATGGCTCACAAGCACTTTGCACTAAGTTAAAGGAGTATGGAGTACAGACAGCGACCGTTTATGTACCAATTTCTTTTTAGGCTGTAGACTCCATTATTAAGGTGCGAAGCTTCAATTAGTCAAAACCGCCTAAATTACAAAACCAGCTCAAAACACGCACCATGTATAGCTGGATTTGGACATGAAAAGGGTCAATTCATGTCGCCGAGAATGGAGGTGGCAGTCACGCTATTTCATGCATTTTGCCTAAAACATAGTCAATAATAATTAATCAATTTCTAAAATATTCTTCTCAAAAAGTGTTTTTTTTTCTAGCATGAAAGAAGGAGCCAAATGGTGTTGAGGTGCACGAGTGGTTAGTTGCACAGCACTTCTTGCATGTATTCACAGGCGTCTTTTAAGCTTGAAAAAAAAATTGTATTGCACCTATTGAGTAGTAGAAAGCTGGATTGGGAATTTTTCAGGATGCTCTACAATTTTCGCACTGACACTTTTACTTTGAATATAATATTTCAGCAGTTAAATAATCAATAACTAATAATAGGAAAAATGCAAAAATTGGTTTCACTTGTTCAAAACGATGGCAAACGACATTACCTTGGTTCTGTCCAGCTACGTGGCAGTTGCACATATTTAAAGCTTGCACAAGTCACACAGACCACCTGGTACTTGCAAGGCATATATAGAAGCGGCTAAGTTGTATGAGCCAGCCATGTGTAGCGAATCATGAGAAAGCCATGTTTCTTTGACTTAAGGGCACGATGAGATTTACATGCTCGACACCTTCTATCAGTGTGTTCTAGGCCTGTTCGTAGTTTAGCTGCTACATAAACAATATTTCTCCACATGTAAGCTCATGTGCATGTTTCAAGTATATTGCCTCGTGTTTCCAAAATACACCATCCTCGCTCTTCCTTCATTATGTCTTCATCTGTTGCTGTGCTAAATTTTTAACATGCAACTGCACAAATTTTCATCAAGTTTTCATATTTCCTCGTTGTTTGGTGGCTTTATTTCTGAACAAGTTGTTTTCTTTAAACCCTGTTACACACGGTAGCACGCAGCATTGCTGTCTAGAGTGGGAATTGTTTTTTTTTCATATTTACATTAATACACCTTGCCTGGGCAATGGAAGGCTTTCTACGTAACACGGCCCTGCAATAATGTTTTATATTGCATTCCAGCATCGTGCAAAAGCTGTTTATTTACCAGATGAGAATATGTATAAGTGTTGGAAGTAACAGAACTGGAAGAAGCCAGCAGATAACGAGGCCAAGGGAAGCATACAGGAACATGTTCCCAAGTTTTATATATGAAGTATAGAAATGATAAATTCAAGGGAAATGAAAGTGGATGAAACTACATCCACCTGTGGGTGGGGAGCGGACCCATAACGTTCACATTACGCATGTGATATACTAACCACTGTGGTACTACGGCCGCGTTCAAGCGTCGACAATCTGAGGGGCCATTGTGGACGGTTGAATGCTGCCTTGGTAGCACAGTGGTTAGTGCATCGCGTGCCTAATGCAAAGGTTGTAGGTTCTTTCTCCACCCATGGCTGGTCGTTTTTTTTACCATTTTCATTTGCCTTTATCATTTCTACATTTAAATAGACAATTACAAATAGGTTTCCACTTGCCTTCCCTGGCATCTCCCAGCTGTGATTAAGAAAAATTTTGACCCTCAGTTCCCTTTCTTGTCGTTTAGAAGAACAGGAGCTTCATTCTAAAAATAATGAATTCAACTTGTACAGCATCTCAATGTGGTCTCAAAGAAATCTCAAAGAAAGTGAAGTTTTTGTTAAGATGATGATATAGCATGGGACCTAATTAGTAGCCTTTGTGTACAGAGATATGACTAGTCTAATAAATAGGAGGACATTAAGAAGCACTTCTAACATGGTCTGATCATGCGTTTAAAAAAAACTGTAATCTAACATGATTTCAGGCATAACTGTTGCCACTGAAAAATATTTGGATCATCTGCATTGGCATTGTTTTTAGAGAGCACCAATACTGCGTTGATTGAAGTAGCCTCTTGGAACATGAAGCATCGCTTCTTGCCGAGTCAAAGAAATATCTGCATATCTGAGGTGCATGTGTCATATGCTCGAATGCTGTTTAAAGGCTGCTAATAAGAAAATTACTTCACTAGCCCTCTAGAGATTGCTGAGATCGCTTCAGTAGTCTATGCTACTCGATCATAACCAATTTACCAGAGTGAACTTTCATCACAGTTGGCTTTGCAATGTTTATTCAAAATACCACAATTGCCTACTAGACATGTGACTGCACTAAAACTTGGAATTAATGACCAGTAAGATTTATGAGACCGCAACAGTTAGTTTATTACTCCAGAACAAAATGCCAGACACTTCGGTTATTTCTGCCATAGAGTTTCTTACAGTAATTACTACAGGGAACTCTGGCGCTGCAGTCGTACCACCATATGAATAATGGGAAGCACATGGATTTGTTTGATCTTCGTGCTTGTGAATTCAGACGTCCTTGTGACTTTGCATATTATACGCTATATAAATCTTATTGTCGTAAATTTCAGCAGTCTATACTCTTCGAAGTGCAGAAGACGCCGCCAACACGCATAATTGCTATTAATTGCAATGATTGAGCTTGTCCAGGTGACCAAATCGAAATGCACCAAGCGTCTCAAGGCACTGGTATGCCCGCGATAAATTCATCAGGGTGTTGCACTCGCTTGTCGTTACATGCCTCTGTGGCTTAATGGTTTCAATGTCAGACTTCTGTTCTAGAGCTCCTGTGTTCGAATCCTGTCGTTGGACGATTTTAATGATGTTTATTTATTTATTACACAGTATATTGTTGAAAATGGCTAGTTTGCAAAGTCACAAAGCTGTTTTAAGTCAAACAGACGAAGTTTGGGCAAATCCATGTACTTCCCATAATTCCCATGCTGGTACAACCGTTCTTGTTTCATCTCCTGTAGACACTAGCGTCAGAGTTCCCTCTAGTAATTATTGTATGAAACTCTATGATTTCTGCACTTCGCTCGTGCAGAAGCGGCACCACGCCTGCTTCATAAACATGCACTACCTTTCGGACAAGTGCAGGGAATGCTGTGAACTCGTCCTGTACAAAAGCTTGCACTAAGTAAAACAAATCACAACGTGCAGTTGCTGCCATGTTGAACTGGTGGAACGAGTAGTGAAATCCAGCACCTCCTGAACTTGTTCGGAAAGTGCAGGTTAATCGAGTGGAGGTTATATGGTAACACAAGTTGAGTGATTCTGCATTACATTCACGATATATACTTTATGGTACCTTTCCATTCATGTCTTTACCTATTAGGAATCCATTTTGCATTGTTGGACAAAACTACAGAATGCCAACATATTTTCTAGCAATACACTGGTAGCAAACATGTAAAAACTTGTTCTAGTTTCTCGATTGCCGCTTTACCCGTTAACCCCCAAGTTAATTCCGGACAAATGTACCAAATTTTCCAAACTTTTTTATGTACTAATTTTTTTCGGTGTCATTCTCATTCTAAAAATATATTACTTCATTGGTCCCTGGTTAGAAATAACACAAAAATAAAAGCTGCTCTTGGGGGCAGCGTTCCCTCAGTGCCTACTGTAACTCATCTTTGACAATAAGGGAAGCATAACATCGGGCAGAAAGAGTGCGGCTCGTCATTGGCGATATTGGTACTACCTCCAGTCACTAGTACAGCTTGGGATCAAGGGTTAAAGGTTGCGAATTCATTGCTGCTCAATTTTATTTCTGCAGGTGTTACACTTGGGGTGTAGTGTGCGTATGTAAGTGTGCATGAATTAAAATGACTTCATGCTGGAGCAAAGCAACTGTAGTGCAGAGAGGCCTCAGTCATCTATATATATTTGCTTTGTAAAGATGCGCTAATTTTATCTTTTGCAGCATAGACTGGGTGCTCATTGGCGAAAGATGCCCTTGTGCTATTAAAACCTATCAATTAATCAGCTTTTTGCAGTAGCAGGTGCTTATTCTTTTTTCAGGATCGGTGCGCCAGTTTTCATTTGTTTTTCCTGAACTGTGCAATTCTACTCACAGGAATGCATGTCATCTGAGGTGTTCCTTTTTCAATCAAGAATGTTGAGGTTGTCTTTGTGAAACTCGATTTCTTGCCTCAAACGAGCTTGTACAAACTGACCAAACTGATAATTCTACCTGCTTATATATGAAATATGTTGCGGTTATGAACCCTCATAATGAATGACACATAATACAAAAATTGTGTGTATTAAAACAATTTCATGAAATTTTTCGTGTTTTTTGCGTTCGTGTTGTCCACTTCTCTCCTCTTGTGTCCTGTCTGCACGCCTCACCTCTTTTTATGCATATTAAATATCGTCTAAATTTAACCATGCTTTCTTTACCACAATGCAGGGAGAAGAAGTTCTAGTAACGCCATGCATTCAGTATGGCGGCCCAGACGTGTATGCAAGCAACCTCCTTCATGTGGACCAAGAACTACTCTTCAGTGTCTCGCAGACTTCCATGTGAAGCCCTCAACATTCTCGTCTCAGTAAAATGGGTGCTCATCTATCAGCGTGTCCATCACCAAGGCTGCCAGTTGTAAAGCTTCTGAACCCCTTTAAGAAAGCTTAATGATGTTTTTATTTAATTTTCATAGTTGGCCGTAGAATCTGAACATTTTTGATGCTTCTAACATTTTTACCTGGCACAAAGCGGTGCAATAACTTTAAACCAGTGTAATGTATTTAAGTGATGCTCACTGTAATGCCTATATCGCTTTGTTAGTGTTTAAGAAATTTGAATGTCTGATGAGGTAACTGCATTCCAATTTGTCATCGTGGCTCGTTTCAATGAGCTGCTTGGAAATAAGACGCAAAACTTACCACACACCTGTTGTAGCATTCTTCTTTTCATCACTACAGTATACACGTTTCAAAAGATGAGAAGTGGGGGAAAAGCCTAAAGAACAATCATCCTAGGATTGTCATGTCGTTACAGCTCTGCAATGACTAATGCCTCATACATCTTGGGAGCACATTGGTTGCAATGTCTACAGGTATATTTGATAAGAGAATAGCTTGCACCCAGATTTGCCACACAGTTGATGGCTGATGGCTTTTTTGTCTTCATGTTATTACTATGTATTCAATATTCATTTCGATGTAAAGGACATTCCAGGCACTGAAGTACCAAATGGCACTTGCATTTCAGGGGACAAAGTGTCCAGCATGCCTGTCACAAAACGTGTTCTAGGGGCTACCTTGCCTCTATAGGTAAATGGACACCAGATATTTTGTGTACAATGTAATCGGTGTACTTGTCTGGAGTGCTTAAAAGATGTGCTACGGGCTGTACTGGCACTGTCTGAAAATATTGCATGGTTCTAGAAAGCCTGCAGCTGAGCATCTGCCACCGTACTGAAGGAAGTGTCCTAATTTATTTTGTTGATATGGTTGAAATTTAGGAGCTGCAGTGAGTAGTTCTGTGGTAATGCTGCCGAACTAAAGCAGAAATTACACACCGACTCACACAATGTCTGAAAGTTTTGCTAGGTGGTATCTGTTTGCTGCCTGACCTTATGGCACCTTTACGAGTAGTCGCAGGTGATTGCAGCTGCTGAGGCTTTATCAACTGGCAAGGTGAAAAAAGAATGCTGTGCCACCAGTGTGGCTGCACACTCTGAGATGCAAGCTATCTTGGTCCAGGTGTTCGGTAGACGGTACCTGTGCAGCCAAACCATTGTTTGAGCCCTATAGGCAACTTTCACCTCAGTCATTCTTTCACCAAGGCTGGTAATCATGCATAGGTAATGAGAACAGGACATTTGCGACACACAAGGGGTCATGTGTCTAAAGTTTATTTAGATCAGTAATTTATGAGATGGAATTATATAATGTATACCTTTTGTTCCTCAGTGGTCTCTTGGAGAGACATGACCATTTCCGGCAGTTTAGTTTTGACTTATGTCTAGATTTGGTGTGCATATTGCAGCTATATGTAACAGTCAGTGCTCTGTCCTGCCGAATTTTTATACTGTCTTTGTGATATTTGCAATATTTTGCAGTTCAGCTGAGCGAAATATGTCTTTACTGTTACTTGTTTTCATGTTCAACTTTTGTGCAGTGCTCACTAGTTATTACTAGCCAGGTTTTGTTCACGTATGCTCTTGGATTGTAGCGCGAAGTGACACGGACACAGACTAGCAGCAGACAGGGCGCGTGCCAACTCCCGACTAATTTTTTATTGAAACGAAGAGCATATATATATATATATATATATGATTGCAAAAACCGCAGCATAAGAACATGACAAGGTATGAAGACATCAGTTAAACACATCAGGAAGTAGGGAAGTCAAGAAATTAAACAACAAAAAGACTACTTCAGATTAACACACGTGTTGTGAAGATACTGAAATTCGCATTCAAACAGTGACAAAGATGCATGGCTAACGCGAGTCTCTCCTAATCTTTTAATGTGGAAGGCCTCATAATTTCCCGTGTTGTTTAGCATTTGTGTCTTGAAATAATTTTTGTGTCTTCAACCAGGTTTACAACCACAATTGAAACAATGTGACACTAGATATGAAGCATTAGGGTTGTTAAGTGAATGTTTGTGTTCCTTTAGTCTAATATTAATGCACCTGCCGCTCTGTCCAATGTAAGTCTTCCCGCACTTGAGAGGAATCTGATAAACTATACCAGTGTTACAAGGCACAAAAGGGGACACATGTCTAATGCCGCAATCATCTTTTTTTGCCACCCTGTTCAAGTTTCCTATTTATCATAGGGCACATGACAGACAACTTGCGGGGGGCCAAGAAAACTTTATCGACGTCATATCTATTCGCCACGTTCCTTAAACCATGGAATAGTCTATGTACATAGGGCACTACAGCAAACCTTTCTTTCGATTTTTCTTGTTTCTTAGAGGCGCTCTTTACCTATTTTAAAAGCTTTTCGCAGGTTAGCGATAATAAATGCACAGGATAGCTAGCTTTCCCGAGCCTATGTATTTGTTGTGAAAAACTTTGTTTCATATTGTGTGCACCTGACTTAGTAATGGCAGACTTAAGAGCTCAGTGAGCTAGTCATGTCTACACAATATGAAACAAAGTTTTTCACAAGAAATAGATATGCTCGAGAAGGCTAGTTATCCTGTGCATTTATTGTCACTAACCTGCGAAAAGCTTTTAAAATTGGCAATAAGCCCCACTAAGAAACAAGAACAAAAAAGAAAGGTTAGCTGTGGTGCCCTATATATATAGATTATCCTGTGGTTTACGGAAAGTAGCCTGTAGACATTACGTCCATACAGTTTACTCGGCCCCCCACAAATTGTCTATCAGGCCCTATGATAAATAGGAAACCTGAGCAGGGTGGCAAAAAAGAAAAGATGATTGCGGCGTTACACACGTGTCCCCTTTTGTGCCTTGAAACACTGGTATAGCTTATCAGATTACTCTCAAGTGCGGGAAGGCTTACATTGGACAGAGCGGCAGGTGTATTAATATAAGACTAAAAGAACACAAACATTCACTTAACCCGAATGCTTCACACCTAGCGTCCCATATTTTGAATTGCGGTTGTAAACCTTTGTTTGAAGACACAAAAATTCTTTCAAGACACAAACGCCAAACCACACAGGAAATAATCGAAGCATTCCACATTAAAGATTAGGCGAGACTTGCGTCAGCCATGCACCTTTGCCATGCACCTTTGATTAACGTGTGTTAATCCGAAGTAGTCTTTCGTTGCTTCCTTTTTTGACTTTGCTACTTCCTGATATGTTTAACCGATGTCTTCATACCTTGTCATGTGCTTATGCTGCGGTCTTTTGCAATCACCCATATGTATATATATATATATATTGCTACGGCATGAGCCGGGCGAGAAGAAGAGGAAGAAGAAGTGAGCTGGTGCAGCCTCAGGACGCCATCTTGACTTTACCATCCATCTCGTCCCTTGAATAAAGCCGGTTTAACATTAACCGTAACAGTTTTGTGGTGGAGGTGCGGGGTACTTCGACCAAGACGACGGAGCTGCTGCAGCAAGTGCCACGCCGGAGCCGACGCCTCGCTCGACTGCCTCCAACACCGCTTGAGATCCCGATGTCCCACAGCAGCGACGAACAGCCTTCTCTGGCAGCTCCAGTGCGAACAACCGGCGCCTGGATGCATCAGATGGAGCCCCGCCCTTTCTCTGGAAAATTCGGCGAAGACGTGGAGGAATGGCTCACCCACTACAAGCGTGTCAGCAAGTACAACGGCTGGAACTCCACGACTCAGCTCGACAATGTGGTTCTGTTCCTCACAGACACGGCGCTAGTGTGGTTCGAGAACCATGAAGATACGTTCACAACGTGGGACAGCTTCGTTACTCACCTCACAGAGTGCTTTGGCGATTCCACCACGAAACGGAAGCGGGCGGAGCAGACATTGCTTCAGCGCGCTCAAGTCCCAGGTGAGACCTGTACTACGTACATAGAGGCGATCCTGAAGCTTTGCAAGACTGTCAATCCTCGAATGTCCGAAGAGGACAAGGTTGGACACCTTCTCAAAGGCATAGCCGAGGATGTTTACAATTATTTAATCGGAAAGGAGAGTCTCGCCTCGGTCGCCGACCTCATCAAGCATTGCCGCACATTTGAGGCCTTGAAGCTGCGCCGTATCACGCCAAAGTTTGGCAGGCTAGCAAATGTCACAACGGTGGCAAGCGTTGACGAAAACGACAACTACAGCTTTCAATTTGACCTTGCGGCAACTATAAGGCAAATTGTCCGCGAAGAACTTGAACGACACACCAAAGGGGCGGATGTCGAACAGCTTGGTTGCGCTTCCAACCAACCTCAAGAACATGCATCTGCTGTGTCAGCATTGTCTGTCATGCCAGGCGTTGCAGACTGTCGAGGTGATCAGCTGCGACAGCACCGACGTACCTTTCCCGACGACATGACGCACGATCAACGAACTCGTCGAGCTACCACCACGAATCGGAATTCGGAAGATCGCGTTTATTATTCGCAGCGTCCCAGGGTTGACTCCGAAGGCATACAACGTCGGTCGCGCATCTCCTGTATGTTACAGCTGTGGCGCCTCAGGACACATTGCTCGTTTTTGTCGCCGGCGCCGACAGACAACAACATATGGCGCACCACCAACTTGGCCTAATTTTGGACGTGATAGTTATGACGACCGTTGGCCGATAGACCCTGCAAACACCACAGGCGCGCCACCTCGGAATACCTTCCGTCAGTATAGTAGAAGGAGTGGCTCGCCAGCTTCTGACCGCAGCCTGACGCCCCCAACCAGTCGCCAACGCCGTTCACCGTCACCACGGCGACGTGCTACGTCTCCACCGCCGTCGGGAAACTAGCCGGCGCGGCCGATGGAGGTAAGGTCGCCGGACAGTCTGTGTATCTGCGAAATACTCCTCTGCCTATTATGATGGTGAAGAACAAAGTGCGTGTGTTAATTGATAGTATACCTGCAACAGCATTAGTGGATACTGGTGCTACCGTTTCCGTCATGAGTGTGACTTTCAAAGAGAGGCTGGGTAGGAAAGTTATGTTCCCGTGGAATGATGGTGTGACGTTTCGTGGTGTCAGCGGAGAGTGCCTAGTTCCCCTTGGTATTTGTGTTGCAAGTGTTTTATTCGGAGGAGAAGATCTTAAAACAGAATTTCTCGTACTACCGCGATGCACTCATGATGTGATTCTCGGGATTGACTTTCTTCAGGATTGTGGTGCATCCGTTAACTGTGGCACAGGCGAGATTACTTTGAATAGCGCGCTTCTTGCCACCCTTGCCGACACATCCTTACCAGTGAAAAACTATTGTGTTGTTTCGAACGATTTGCTGCTACCGCCTTGGTCGCTGTCACGTATCCCTGTCAATTTCGCTGCTGCCGACCTTTCATCGTTTGACGCGCAAGTCCAGCCACTTACGTCGAGCTGCGCAAAGAAAGATGTACTTGTACCACGCTCTGTCGTGAGAGTAGTTAATGGCGCCTCCAATTTATGGGCTTTCAATTGTTCTTGCGTCCCTGCCGTTCTCCCGCGTGATATGAAGCTTGCTGAATTTGACGAGATTACTTACAGCTCCATTACAGTTCTAAGCGAGGAGGAGCAGTCTCATACTAGCGATCCCCAAAGAAGCATTTCTGAAGAGCAGATCCTACGAATGATCAACAAGGCACTGCCCTCACATGAGCGCCGCGCTCTCGCACAAGTTTTGTGGGCACATCTTTCTGTGTTCGATTTCACACAAGGCGACAAGCAGGCTTCACTCCCGCGTTCTCGTGCTCGCCACAGAATTGACACCGGATCTGCGCACCCCATTCGGCAAAAGCCTTACCGCGTTTCTTCAGCAGAGAGGACAGTTATTGCTGAACAGGTGAAAGACATGCTGCGGAAAAGTGTTGTCCAAGAGTCTTCTAGTCCGTGGGCAGCACCAGTAATCTTAGTAAAGAAGAAGGATGGATCGTGGCGGTTTTGCGTTGATTACAGGAAACTGAATGCGGTCACCAAAAAGGATGTGTATCCGCTTCCTAGAATTGATGATGTCATCGACTGTCTACATTCCGCTGCCTACTTTTCATCACTGGATTTGCGATCGGGGTATTGGCAGATACCCATGCACCCAGACGATAAGGAGAAAACGGCCTTCGTGACACCAGACGGTCTTTATGAATTTAACGTTATGCCGTTCGGCCTTTGTAACGCGCCAGCAACATTCGAACGATTCATGGATACTATCCTCCGAGGACTTAAATGGGAAATTTGTTTGTGCTACCTCGATGATGTGGTCATTTTTGGCAGCACATTGAGTGAACATAACAGCCGTCTCAATCTTGTTCTGGATTGTGTCAAACAAGCCGGCTTGATCCTAAATTCCAAGAAATGTCGTTTTGGAGAAACCGAGACGTTAGTACTTGGGCATCTGGTCGACAAAAATGGTGTGAGGCCAGATCCACGGAAGATTGAAGCAGTCAGCTCCTTCGAAGCACCGAAGTCAGTGCGGGAGTTGAGGAGTTTCTTGGGCCTGTGCTCGTATTTTCGGCGCTTCGTCCCAAGATTCGCCGACGTGGTGTACCCCCTAACATGTCTTCTCCAAAAAGCCGTCCCTTTCAACTGGACATCGGCTTGCGACGACGCGTTCCGTCAGCTAAAATTTCTACTAACATCAGGGCCCATATTGCGTCACTTCGATGCATGCGCACCTACGGAAGTGCACGCTGATGCCAGTGGCATCGGCATCGGCGCCGTACTTGTGCAACGTCATCAAGGAGCTGAACACGTTGTGGCTTATGCTAGTCGCTCTTTGACTAAGGCGGAACGCAATTACACTGTGACCGAGCAAGAATGCTTGGCAGCTGTTTTCGCTGTCCACAAATTTCGACCTTATATCTACGGACGCCCGTTCACTATCATTACTGACCACCACGCGTTGTGCTGGTTGGTGAATCTCCGTGACCCGAGTGGACGACTGGCACGTTGGGCTCTTCGACTGCAGGAGTACGACTTCGTTATTTCCTACAAGTCCGGGCGTCGCCACGCAGATGCGGACTGTCTCTCCCGCCTTCCTCTGACGACGACGGAGTGTGACGAAGACAATTTTGATGACTGTTTTGCTCCCATTTCTTCTACATTCCCAGACTCGATGACTTTCAAAGCAGAGCAGGAAAATGATATTGGTTTGGAACCTCTATTTGTGGCCGCATCGCGTCCTGGAGCCACCGGTCGATTTTGTGTCCGTGACGGCCTGCTTTACAAGACCAATTATTCGGTTAAAGGCGCACGCTTCCTTCTGGTGGTGCCGCAGAGTCTGCGAACGGACATACTGAGAGCCATGCACAACGATGTGACCTCTGGCCATCTAGGATTCATAAGAACTTTGAACCGGACACAGGAGCGTTTTTACTGGCCCAGAATGCGGGACACGGTCAAGCACTACGTCGCCAGTTGCGAACAATGTCAACGCTACAAGCGCCCTACGACCGCTCCGCCAGGTCTTCTCCAACCTCTGCCGCCGCCTCGCCTGCCATTTGAACAAGTGGGTATCGATCTTCTGGGCCCATTTCCCCGATCATCTAACGACAACCGATGGGTGATCGTATGTGTAGACCATCTGACCCGTTACGCGGAAACGGCGGCCGTGCCATCTTCAACAGCTGCGTCCGTTGCAACGTTTTTGCTTCGATTCATTATTCTTCGACATGGTCCCCCCCGTGTGATCATTAGCGATCGCGGTCGTCAGTTCGTTGCGGACGCCGTAGAAGAACTGCTTCGTCTCTGCAGTGCGCAGTTCCGTCATTCAACGCCTTATCACCCTCAGACAAATGGGCTTGTAGAACGTACGAACAGAACTCTAACTAACATGCTGGCCATGTACGTATCTTCCGATCACAAGGACTGGGATGACGTACTCCCCTTCATCACCTATGCGTATAATACTGCAAAGCATGAGACGACCGATTACAGTCCTTTTTATCTCCTTTACGCACGTTCACCGCTAAGCTGCCTTGACACTATACTACCGTTTGCCTTTCACAGCGAGTACTCTGTTGCCAAGACGCTTTGTCTTGCCGAAGAAGCCCGGCGTATCGCTCGTCTTCGTACTGTGGCATCGCAAGACCGATCGAAAGAGCGCTATGACAGCCGACACCAGTCTGTCTCGTACGCCAAAGGAGACTTTGTGTGGTTGTGGACTCCGCAACGTAAACGTGGCTTATGCGAAAAGTTTTTACCCCAGTACACGGGCCCATTCGTCATTGTAGATCGCTTGAGTGACTTGACGTACGTAGTGGCACGCTTGACGTCGACTGGTCGTCGGTCTAGCCGGACCCAGTTAGTACATGTTGCCCGTCTTAAGCGGTTTCACCCTACGCTTTCCGAGTGATTTGGACTTGCCCAGCGGGCTTCGTCTGGCAACCGGGGATTGCTACGGCATGAGCCGGGCGAGAAGAAGAGGAAGAAGAAGTGAGCTGGTGCAGCCTCAGGACGCCATCTTGACTTTACCATCCATCTCGTCCCTTGAATAAAGCCGGTTTAACATTAACCGTAACAATATATATACACTTCGTTTCAATAAATATTTAGTGGAGAGTTAGCGCTCATCCTGGTCTGCTTCTAGTCTGTGTCCGTGTCACTGCGCTACAATCCAAGACCATGTTACCGTACCAACTCGCCCAACTTTCTATCCTTTGGTTAACATAGGCACACTCAGACTTGTTCTTTCTGATGCCGCCGGTTATTTTCGTACTTTATGATAAGATGCATTGCTTTTCAAATGAAAACATGTGATAGTGCGTAGTGAGGTTATTTAAAAAAACTTTTCTGCTTAAAATTCAATTGAGCAAGCCTGTGCTACTATTCAGTGCTTATGTCTTTGTATTGGTATGGTTTTACTACTTATCTTCCTTTTTACCTTTACAATGTGCAAACATTATTATGTGACCATTTCTCTTTAATGAAATAATAAATACTGACATGTCGTCACAAATTTTATGATGATTTTGTTAAATTCGGTAACCTTAGACTAGGTTATTGTTATTCTGGTTACTTAACTTACAATGCCTGTGGCATATTCAGTGCAAGCATATGGTGAAAAATAAACTAAATTATTTGGTATAAGCAGGTCACTGGAGCATGCATCAATTTCAGGAAATAGTGCAGGCTTATATATAAAACAGCACGCACAGCTACCTATGCAGTTTTCTTTGCAAATGATGAAACATTATTCTAAGTGGAAGCGCTTTGTTGCATTTTGTTCTTTGGCTTTCAGTGCTACCTTTAGGTCATTATATATGTGAAGGTACTAGTAGATGCATCCCGTGGAGATAAATGACAACTTTGCTGAATAGAAGTATCAAATATGTGCTTAAAACGGCAAAAAAATGCTTGACAGGCAAACGTATCCTTCTGTAGTACTGCGCTGGTTACCGTCGCCAATCCATGCATTGCTTGGTCTCTATTGCATTCAATATGAGCTACAACAACGAGCTGTGGTGGCTTTCCCTCCTGGTCAAGCTAGTGTTGCTGCGAAAATTTTTGACAAAGAAAAGTGGAGGTTCTTAATTATTTCAGGAATGCACGTAAAATCATGCTTTTGGTTGTGTGCTGTTTCCATGGAGTGATAAGTACTGGTGCACCAAGGTGAGGGAGAAATTGTGTCCTTAGTGCAGCGTGCTTGTTATTGCGCTCTGCATCCTGCCGGCAATTATCACTGCAGAGGAAGATGACAAAAAGCATAGGATGTGTGCGTTGCTGCGATCATGAAACTTACATTTTTTTCCTTAAAGGGTCGCACGTTATATATGCTACCACATGACAGACCAGAAGCGCGATATGGCGACGCCTCACACACTCTGGCTCATACTGAACAAGGTAGTATCATAGCTAAGGCTAGGCAGCATTCACAACAGCCAGTCTGTCCATTAACTACATGGCTGTAGTAAGCGCTAAAATGCAGGGATAACACCCTTTTGGAAGGGTGTTGTCCATACTACACCCATATTGAAAGGGTGGTGTCTGTGTTACACCCATGTAGGAAGGGTGTTGTTTGTTTTACACCCATAGGCAAGGTGACGTCATATTAACACCTTTTCCTTTGTGGGGTGTTCATTTACACCCCTCTGCTTGGGGTGTAGCAATACACCGAAAAAGGGTGTCACCCATGGGGCAAGTCATTTACATCCTTAAGGGTGTTAAAATTTTTAGAGTGTACCTAAACATGAACCCGCAAAACTGTTAAAGAGCATATTTATTTATAGTCGTGACTGAGTTTGAACAAAGATGGAGCCTTTTGTAAACAGAAAACTAATTACAAAAGAGCACCACGTGTTTACAGGCTGCGGGTAACTGAGGTCTGAATCCAAGCTAATTTGTAAGGCAACAACTCTTGCACAGAACACAGTAAAAGATGGCACAAGGAAAGAGACGAAAATTCAGCGCTCGGTGTGTTTGTGTTACCCACTCACTTTGCCCCATCTGCTGCGTTCCGTCGTTGAAACGTTGCGGACAGCGTTGTGCTACGAAGTCTTGCGTCGACAAGCTGCACTTCACACATGCTGCTCACGTAATACTTATATTTCGTTGCGCGCCAACATAATGACGATATCGAGGCGCAGACAGGTCGCTTACAGTTAGATCAAATGCGCAAGCATGCGCTGCTCGCATTCTTCACCCTCACCCCATATAGGGCACTTCAATCGAGGTTGTACTTTTACATTGAACAGCATTACTGTTAGTAGAAGAAAGCGCCAAGAATTTTAGCACAAATATTGCCCTCCACAGTCTTGGGAAACTGCAGTGCCCAAATATCTCTGAAAGGAACACTACAGCACAAAAGAATTGCGCACTTTAATGTTCACTATTGCTTTTAGTAAGCGCGGAACAGTATGAGAGTTTCAGAACTGGGGCACCCACGTTTATGGTCTGCCTCTATATGACGTCCGACCACTGCACATGTGCTCAGCCCAAACACGTGCGGGTAGTTATTTTCAGTTAGAGTTCAAAGCCTACCGCTTACGTCCGTAAGCATCAGGACTCAACACTTTGACACGAGAGCAACACACCTCGCAGCAAACATGACGGTGTTTTCCCGTAGCACTTTAGGCACAAGCACGACGGCCTTTTTGTTTCATTTTAAGTCATCTGCAAGGTTTCATGCACGCCTCTTTGGTCTTTGTCTATATGATATACTCATCTTGAACGTTTGTAAGCATTTTAAAGCGCGAAAGTAGTATCCATCACGCAGCCGTTATCCGCGTGCAGCGATCATCCTTATGGTACCGGTTTCAGCCGTCCCATTGTTTCCAAAACGCCGTTGTCACGTAAACAACTGCTATATGAGCAAATGAGTTCAGCGTAGTAAACGTATCGATGTTGCTGTCTTATTGTGCGACCTTGTTTCTTGTACACACGTCGCACGTTTTCCTCCGTGGTCACTTGGTGTAGGTGCTTCGCTAGCTGGAAAGTGCCTCGACCATTGTGGCTGAGAGCCTGTGCAAAGAACAACATGCGATGAAATAAAGAAGCCAGAAAGTGAGAGAGAACAACTATATTTTTGCCACAAAACCACAGTTCGGGTATGTCGAGGAAAGCAAGGTCAAGTCTTCAGGGAAGCCCTGTGTTTTAAAGTGTTCGAGCAGTGTGCACCTGATGTATGGTAGAACCCCACCCGCCCCTCTTCCTGGGTCTCGTATTAGCGTGTTGTAGGTAGATGCCTGAGATGGCTGTGCGTAGTAGTAGTATGTGCGTAGTAGTAAGTGACTTTTAAAGAAAGAAACTGAAGAGAAAAAAGCAGCGCCTAACTTTCTGTCATTGTGTGGACCACACAATGAAGCACTGCGCAGGTTGGAGTAAGGGGAACAGAAGAAGTAAGAGCAATGAGGCCTCCCCAGTCGAGCAGCAAGGCCGACCACCTGAAAAGGCTTGGCTACGTAGCTAAACAGACCATCCCACTGAAGGTTGCGATTATTGAGGAAATCACGGCAAGCCACCCAAATGGGATAGAAACCATGCCTTACCCTTCATAAAGTTCTGAATGTGGGGAGTCAGTAGAGAGCCCGTTTGTTCACGCCTCAATAGGACTGCCTCACGTCGCGTCATGCAGTGACGGGAATTGATATAAAATCCGTGGTTGGTAGGCATTCCGCCTAATTTTGCGCACGAGCGGGGATGCGCCAGACTAAGTCATCATCAGCCTGGTTACGCCCACTGCAGGGCAAAGGCGCCTCCTATACTTCTCCAACTACCCCAGTCATGTACTAATTGTGGCCATGTTGTCCCTGCAAACTTCTTAATCTCATCCGCCCACCTAACTTTCTGCCGCCCCTGCTACGGTTCCCTTCCCTTCAAATCCAGTCCGTAACCCTTACTCACCATCGGTTATCGTCCCTCCTCAATACACGTCCTTCCCATGCCCATTTCTTTTTCTTGATTTTGACTAAGATGTCATTAACTCACGTTTGTTCCCCCACCCAACCTGCTCTTTGGTTATCGCTTAACGTTGCACCCATCATTCTTCTTTCCATAGCTCGTTGCGTCGTCCTCATTTTAAGTAGAACCGTTTTCGTAAGACTCCAGTTTTCTGCACGGTACGTGAGTACCGCGCAGAAAACTGCAAGGCATAGCTGGCATAGGTGCTGGCATATCTAGCAAGGCATAGCTGTTATACACTTTCCTCTTGAGGGATACTGGCAACTTGCTGTTCATGATCTCGGAATGCCTGCCAAACGCACCCCAGCCCATTCTTATTCTTCTGATTATTTAAGTCTCATGATCCAGATCCGCGGTCAGTACCTGCCCTAAGTAGATGTATTCCCTTACCACTTCCATTGCCCCGCTACCTATCGTAAACTGTTCTCTTCCGAGACTGTTAAACATTACTTTAGTTTTCTGCAAATGAATTTTTAGACCCACACTTCTGCTTTGTCTCTCTAGGTCAGTGGGCATGCATTGCAATTGGTTCCCTGAGTTACTAAGCAAGGCAATATCATCAGTGAAATGCAAGTTACTAAGGTGTTCTCCATTATTTTTATCCCCAATTCTTCCCAATCCAGGTAAACACGTTGTGAATAGCATGGTAGAGATCGTATCTACTTGTCTGACGCCTGTCTTTATTGGGATTTTGTTGCTTTCTTTTGTAGGACTACGGTGACTGTGGAGACGCTACAGATATCTTTCAGTATTTTTACATTCGGCTCGTCTACACCCTGATTTCGCAGTGCCTCCATAACTGCTGAAGTTTCGACTGAGTCAAACACATTCTCGTAATCAATGAAAGCTATATATAAGGATTGGATATATTTCGCACATTTCTCTATCACATGATTGATAGTGTGAAAATGGTCTATTGTTGAGTAGACTTTACGAACTCCTGCCTGGTTCTTTGATTGACAGAAATCTAAGGTGTTCCTGGTTCTATTTGCGATTACCTTAGTGAATACTTTGTAGACAACGGACAGCAAGCTGATCGGTCTATAATTTTTCAAGTCTTAAACGTCCACTTTCTTATGGATTAGGATTATGTTAGCGTCCTTCTAAGATCCCGATACGCTCGACGTCATGAGGCATTGCGTATACATCGTGGCTAGGTTTTCTAGAACAACTGTCCACCATCCTTCAACAAATCTGCTGTTACCTGATCCTCCCCAGCTGCCTTCCCCCTTTGCATAGATCCCAAGGCTTTCTTTACTTCTTCCGGCGTTACTTGTGGGATTTCAAATTTCTCTAGACTATTCGCTCTTCCATTATCGACGTGGGTGCCACTGGCACTGTATAAGTCGCTATAGAACTCCTCAGTCACTTGAACTATCTCATCCATAGTAGTAATGATATTGCCGGCTTTGTCTCTTACCGCATACAACTGATTCGTCGACGAGAGCATTCGAGTGCCAGACTAAGTAATTAGGTATAATTCAATGTATCCAGAAACTACAGAGTAGAGCGCGGTAGACTTGCGCTTGATGGGGCGTGTGTAACCTATTTCCCCCTAATCCTCAGAAAATCAGATTCAGTTTCCTGAGAGGTTGTCCTTAGCTGCTTATACCCCAGTGCATTACCTACAATCCATATTCGTCATTCTTTTTCACTTCCCAGAAATTCTGCTTTCTTGAACAAAGGCACAGTCGATTTTGTTTTTCTCGCGTGGAATACAATGTTGGTCGGATTTATTCCAATAGATTCTCCCAGCCTTTAAATACAGGTAGAGGTTCCGAAAAGGTTTACTGAAGAGCAAACTCTCACAACAGAGGGCAGCCTGCTTTTTTTTTCAATCCTAGCACTTTTAGGTATGACATAAATGATATCCAATGCTGACATTAAATTCCGCAAGACAGGAAAATTACTAGACCTTACAGCTACAGACATAAAGCCTAACACCATTGTTCCCTTTCATCCCTACTGCACGTGAACAGCCTCTGTTTTGTAAAGATTATTTTACCAAGCTGTGCTTGTGTGGGTTACAGGAACGTACATGTTTAACTATATGCATAGAAATATAGGCCATCATGGAAGTCAGCTCATTGTAGTTACGATGTGGCGTCTAAATAACATAAAGAAGAGTCATTCAGGTACATGTACCTTAAGTACGCCTAAAAGCACTGAAAAATGCAGATTTTTTAAAAAAGGCAAAGCACTCCATTTTGTATTGAATTCTTAAATGTTAATTTTCATTATTATGTGAGTGTGACAGCGCGATTTTTTTTTCATTCAGGTTTGCTGTTGAAGAACTATTTTCTTTTCTGGCTTTTGGAAAACTGCCACTAAACTTTTGGAGTAGTTGTGTAGTGTGAGTAGCAGTACAACCACCCAGTGAGGAGCGGCCCTGTTACCCATAACGAGTCCAATAATATTGAAAGAGCTTAAGTAAGGCCGACATTGAGGTACAAATAAACGCTATTCCTCGCCAGGTCACGCAGAATGCACTGTGGTCAGCGCTCAGGACTGCACTCCCAGCTTTCGTGCCATCGCACTCCGTATGTCTGGCTTGGAGATCTTCCCGACGCTGGTCCGTGGAAAGTCGTCGACAATCTCGATGTACTTCGGCACTTTGAGGCTGTTCACCTGCGTCACCACCAAATGCGTTTTACGAGCCCCGTGTCTCTTTATGAAAACTGCAGCTCTATAGAAAAGAGCTGCAGTTGCAAAGAGCAAGGCTATCTGTTCTACCAAATGGAAATTGTTTACATTCCTCCAAAACATATAGGCCGAACTACTTGTCTTATTGATAAAAAAAAATTGTATGCCTGATAAAAATATCCTTAGGTACAGCCGGGGAACATTTCTACTAAGTAAATTTTACATCTTCGGAGCACTTTTTGCGCAAACGACCACGCTAAAGGCTATACTTTATTTTAAGTTCAAGCTTATTTGTCAGACAATATGCTGGAAGGTCCGCTGGGCTAAAAGCCGTGAGAACAGCTTACTAGGTGACCGTTACATGGCAGCAGCTATACAAGGTGCGCAGGTAGAGACTAAGATCGGCTGTGGCAAAGGCAAAACTGAAAATATGCAGATTACAATGCATCATACAACATATTCATAAATCACACGAGTACAGTTGAAATACTATGCACATGGAAATTCATACGCAAATTGCAACACATAGCACAACATATTTAATATTCGCACAAATACACTGAAAATCCTGCAAAATATTTAGTGATTTTAATGGCTTATTTGCAAGCAATAAAGTAGATATTATTTATAGATACTGTCACGTGATAGTGAGGGTGAAGAAAGCAGCAATACGGTGGTATACAAAATTAGCTTTTATTGGGCGAACCTGTGCCCACAAGAACAGGCTACACTTATAGCACAATGACAGCGGCGAACACGGTCGGCGACCGTCGGAAAATCTGATCAACGGGTCAAGCGCGTCGGCTTTTATAGAGCAGTCTCGTCGAATGTTCCAGACTAATCGTTCGGACCAGTGTGCCTCCCACAAAGTTCTGCACCATTCACGTCAGGTGATGAAATCAGATAACAAAAGGTTCGGCGACAACAGACAGCGGATAGAAGCATCGATAACTTTCCAGAAACTTCGGATACATGCAGGCGCGTCCCACGCTGTGCGATTACATTTGTGCGGCGGCGAAACGTGGTTGCCCGATAAAGATAAGTACACGTGTCAATACCCCCCTCTTAAAGAGCATTGTCCCGATGCTACAAATATAAGAGCGAAACACAAAAGGACACTTATTAAACATAAGTAACAAAACAACGAAAAGAAACAAAGTCCAAAGGTCAGTTACGCGAAGCTCCAAAGTTCATTAACGCTGGTAGTACGGCTTGAGACGCACAACGTGGACTATTCCAGGTCGTGAGCGGCGCCGCTGTGATAGCGAAATACCGTCTGGCACGACCTCATAGTCCAGTGCGCCAATACGTCGGATGATCTTGCACGGTCCGAAATAGCGACGCAAAAGCTTCTCGCTCAGTCCTCGTCGGCGTATAGGGGTCCAAACCCAAACACGGTCACCGGGCTGGTACTCGACGAAGCGTCGTCGGAGGTTTTAGTGTCGGCTGTCGGTCCCCTGCTGGTTCTTGATTCGCAGGCGGGTGAGCTGTCGGGCTTCTTCGCTGCGCTGGAGATAGGTAGCGACGCCAAGATTTTCCTCGTCAGTGACGTGCGGCAGCATGGCGTCGAGCGTCGTCGTCGGGTTCCTGCCGTAAACCAAATTACATGGCGTGATCGGGGTTGTTTCTTGCACCGCCGTGTTGTAAGCGAATGTTACATACGTCAGGACCGCATCCCACGTCTTGTGCTCGACGTCGACGTACATTGCTAGCATGTCGGCGAGGGTCTTGTTCAGGCGCTCCGTGAAATCATTCGTCTGCGGATAGTAGGCAGTTGTCCTCCTGTTACTTGTCTGGCTGTATTGCAGAATGGCTTGCGTGAGCTCTGCTGTAAAAGCCGTTCCTCTGTCGGTGATGAGGACTTCTGGAGCACCATGTCGCAGCAGGATGTTCTCGACGAAAAATTTCGCCACTTCGGCTGCGCTGCCTTTCGGTAGAGCTTTAGTTTCAGCGAAGCGGGTGAGATAGTCCGTCTCCAGATGATCCACTTATTACCAGACATTCACGTCGGAAACGGTCCCAACAACTCCATCCCGATCTCCTGAAAAGGTCGGTAAGGAGGCTTGATCGGCTCTAGTAATCCCGCTGGCCTTGTCGGTGGTGTCTTGCGTCGCTGACAGTCTCGGCATGTCTTGACGTAACGGGCGACATCGGCGGTTAGCTGCGGCCAGTAATACTTTTCTTGTATACTCGATAGCGTCAGGGAGAAACCGAGGTGCCCAGCGGTCGGATCGTCATGTAGGGCGTGCAGTACTTCTGGACGCAGCGCCGACGGAACAACAACAATGTAGTTGGCGCGGACTAGTGAGAAGTTCTTCTTCACGAGTAGGTTGTGTTGAAGCCTGAACGAAGATAATCCACGGTTAAATGCCCTAGGGACAACTTCGGTGTGCCTTTCCAAATACTCGACTAGGGCTTTTAGTTCCGGGTCCCCTCGTTGTTGTTCGGCGAAGTCTTCCGCGCTTATCACGCCAAGGAAGGCGTCGTCATTCTCATCATCTTGCGGCGGCGGGTCAATGGGGGCGCGTGATAGGCAATCGGCATCTGAGTGTTTTCGTCCGGACTTGTAAGTTACAGTTATGTCGTATTCTTGTAGTCTGAGGCTCCACCGTGCCAGCCGTCCTGAAGGGTCCTTTAAGTTAGCTAGCAAACACAACGCGTGATGGTCGCTGACCACTTTGCTTGTGCGTTCATGGTGCTTGTGGTACTTGAGCTTCATCGTCCTTGTGCGTTCATCTACCGAACGCGCCCGCAAAGCCGCGATCCAAGCCCGAATCCCGAGGACAGAACCAACATCGCCCAAGACCAGCGTGCTAGCCGCAGACTGCAAGGACTGCCCCCAGAACACGGACTTCTACCTGAGACGACAAAGAACATCGTGGTCAAGACAACCCCAATGGCTGCCCCAGCGTCCCCCGTGATCCTACAACAACATCGGGACCCACCAACCTTCCATGGAGGAGCGACTGAAGACCCGGAATCATGGCTGGAGACCTACGAACGAATCGCGACATTGAACAACTGGGACTCCGACGACAAGCTGCAGCATGTCTACTTCGCCTTAGAAGACGCCGCCAGAACGTGGTTGCCCGATAAAGATAAGTACACGTGTCAATACTGAATCTATTGCTAGCAAACAATAGAAGAAAAGAATAAACTTAACCGTTTTTTTACTCCAACTGGCTGTGTTTTCATATACGCTTAGTGTTGGGCCGTTGTGTGCAAAAGTTTGATTCCTATTGTCATCATCATCATCATCAGTCTGGTTACCCCCACTGCAGGGCAAAGGCCTACCCCGGTCATGTACTAAATGTGGCCATGTCGTCCCAGCAAACTTCTTACTCTCATCCGCGCACCTAACTCTGTGCCGCCCCTTCGCTTGGAATGCAGTCCGTAACCCTTTATGTCCATCGCTTATCTTCCCTCCTCATTACATGTCCTGCCCATGCTCCTTTGTTTTTCTTGATTGCTGATACTTATAGGTTGTACGAAATTGAGGTACAAACCATATGTGGGTCTTTCTTGTAGGTACTGTAATAACACGGCGCTCTAGACATAATAGGGCTGTAACGAAGTTCAAAAGTGCTCTGTTTGCTAAATTACAGATGTTCAAACCAGGTTGATATTTTCGCAATGAAAAAAAAACTGAATAAATTTATGACTGTCTGCGGGTAGCCTGAAATGTTCAAATAACACAATTCAAGGTGACCTTCACAATCTGATAGCTGTTTTATAATTGATAATGCAACTTTGACGCTCACTAGAATCCAGAATCCTGATGCTACTGCGGATGCTGAAGAGATGCTGAGGATGCTGAGATTACAGCCGCCCAAATCTTTAACTAACGTGCGCAAGCAGCGACTTCTCTGTGCGTCAACGCCATACAACAGAGCCAAGTTGCAAACAGGGCGAGAGCATGCCCACGATGCGCGCTCGGCTGGGCCCATCGTCTGCTAGGCTATTCCTTCTTAAGGACGTCACCCCATATTTGCGCACTTCAGACGAACAGGCATCGTAAGTTGGCAAATGGTTTTTCTGGTATTTTATGTTCTGAAGATCAGCACGCAATCCAGGAAATAAAATTGAAAGATACGTCACACGCCCCCAGGGATGAGATAAACCGAAGAATACGGATCGTTCATTTCTTACTTCCTGACGCAAAAACTTTTTTCTTTAATCTCTAGAAAGGGCCGTTTTGTGCACCACACGTGCTATCTAGTTTCAGACATATTGAAATGTCATCGCTAAAGGAAGCTGCTAAAGAACTTCTGGCACAGGCATCGATTATCAGGATCATAAGGAATAAGCTTCGTTGCTGTCATAGATATTACAGCACTATGGCTGCATCTGAATAAAACAAAACAAAATTTGCATGTAAAGCACTTCATGATGCGTTGCGTGCTTGATGAAACACTAAAAATAAAAATGAAGGTGTGCACCAATTTAGTGCGGGCAATCCATTCAGTAGCGGGTGAAGCAACCGCAAAGCTCCACCATGGCAGACAATGCTACGTGGAAGGGTTTAGTAGAGGGCGGGTACCAGGTCACTGTAAGCCTTCAGCTCTCCCCACTGACTCTTGATGACCTCCCACAACGCATCGGTATTGGCAGTATGGAAGCCTATGTTAGACAAAAGCCTTAAAAATGTCCCAGACCTTTTCTATGACATTTAAGTCCGCGCGCTTTGGCGGCCAATCTAGCGTCATCACCGCCTAGGTTTTCAACATGCCCTGCCGCTGCGCGTGCCGTGTGGATTGAGGAAATATCATGCTGCAGCAGAAATCGTCCATCGCTGGGCAGTTTATACAGCACGTGAGCAAGGAGCTGGTGATAAGTGATTTCTATGCAGTCTACGGAGCGCAGCCGTCCAACAATGTGGTGGAGAGGACTGAGGCCATCTTTCGTGATACCCCCAGCACGTTCACACATTTCCTGCCAGTTGCTTTTACGTTCTGGACGTAACGGGGATCATACCTTAAAAATATCATATACTCTGAATTAATGACAGTCGGTAACCAACCTAATAGTATCCTATATAAGAAAGCAAGCCACGGGATTAAAAGACGAAAGTAAAATGATTTACCTTCTACCGACTCGCTGGTATACTGATTGTTTCTGGTCTCACTGAGTACAGAAGCTACTTTCTTCTGTGATCACGACCTTTTGCAAATCATCGATTGTCCATTGAAGATGCTCTTGAGCAAAGGCGAGCCTCTCTGCTCTGGCACTGCCGGAGAGGAGGGGCTTCTGTGCAGCCGTCCCGTTTCTGATACCTGCCTCCCTTACCCATTGAAAAAATTAGTTCACGTGACATATTAAGCTCTAGGGCAGCTCTTATTTTACCCGCACTTATGAACGAGTTGTCACTAACACAGTCAACAATCTGCAGTTCTTCGGCTTCTATTGTGTTTCTAGTGACGCAGCGAGCAGCATCATTGATTCGGTCTTCGTCCCGGTAGGCACGTACGATTCTGCCAACTGAAGCTTCAGCTACTCTAGTTGCTTGAGCGATTTCCTTCTCCGATGACCCCCGGAAATAACATTCCTATAATTTGGAGCTTGACGTATACGGTGTGACATTTTGATAACTGTTGCAAACTGTCCTGAGCGCGGCATTAGAGCGGATTCACTCAGCCGAAGTTTCACAGCGGCCTTAAAGCTTCACGGCCAAGCTCAAGCTCTAAAGGACACATGGTGCTGATAACGGCCCCTTCTAGAGGTCAAAAAAAGCATTTACGTCAGCAAGCACCAAATTAACGATCAATATTTTTCGGCTTATCTCATGACTGCGCGCGTGTGATATATCTTGAAATTTTATTTCCCAGACTTGCTGATCTTCGGAACATAAAATACGAGCAAAACAACTTGCCTACTCACGCAGCCTGTTCGTCTGAAGTACGTTAATATGGGGTGACGTCCTGAAGAACGAATAGCCTAACAAACGATGGGGCCCGCTCAGCGCGTATTGTGGGCATGCGCTTACTCTCGCCCGGTTTGCAACTTGGCCCCGCCATACGGCGCCGAAGCACAGAAATGTCGCCGCTCGTGCACACTAGGTAAATCTGTGGGCGCCTGTTTTGATGCCCTTTTTTTTGCTGAATACTAATAGGGCATGTGCAGCGCAGGCGGTTGCGCTGCGACCACTCTAAGTCATGACCGAGGTGCCGATTTGTCTAACGTGCAGAACACGGGCTCACCCTGCGCTTGCAGTGGTCACGCAACTGCTGCTCAGTGGCGCTGCCGGCCACGCCGGGCACCAGCCGTACCCAGGCGCACAGCTCCTCGCCCAGCCGCTCGTCGGGCACGCCCACCACGCTGGCCTCTTCCACGGACTCGTGCTCTGCGACGGGTGAAACGGAGAACTGTTTAACTTATAAAGATCGGATAACTTTGTACAGTATCTCTGACTAATGGAAACGATTTCCTCAAAGCAGGCCCCTTTTGAGAAGTCAGGTGGGCCGCCAGGGGCATTCGTCAGAAGAGGCCCTGTTTTATTATGGCAGTCAACACAATCGAACCTCGCTACAATGGAAGGGGCTATAAAAGAATGACTGACAGAATGAAGTAATAGCGACTCTTCTGAAATTACCTTTGAAACCCGTGCATTTAAAATCACCTTTTAACAAAGCAGAAGCTTTCCTAAATTCATGCAACGGCGCTTGCATTAGTTTGTACAAATATTGTCTATGAATTTGCACTGATGAAAGCAAGAGGTATTGCAGGAGAGCTGCGATATGAGTCAGCTGAAACATATTCTTCAGAAATAAATCAGCCGAAGACGAAGACCAAAGAAGAGACGTGAAATCTGTTCCGCTCAACTACTGTTGCATCTGCCTTATTCTTATTTCACCCATTAACCATTTGTAGCAATGTTCGTGCCACTGCTTTCAAAAGCGCTTTTGGAAAACCAGCGCCTGCCAAACGCTCAAATATATTGTCAAAGCTTGACTTTAAGCTGTGGTGGCAACTCTTTTGCAGCGCATTACGAAAGCAATTCATAGCAACCGCTATCCTAACGGGTTTTGTGTGAGCAGTTGGCTACGGTAACAACATCTTCTTTCTTCTAGGTGACAACCACCAGCACACATGGCTATCGTTTAAGAAATGTTTATTGAATTTCTAAATATCTAATCGAGTGATTACTGGGCAGTTCAGGTGTAAAGCAAAGAGCTCTCGAGCGAGCATTCAAGGCAGTTAGGACTAGTACTACAACCACAGGCAGGGAGCCATTCGGTGAGCGATTTAAATAATCAGGAAATCGTCAAGATATCTGAAAACTTGGAGCATATGTTTGTCTAGAAGAGTACCTTGAAGTATGTTGTCGAGCATCGCAAAAACATCTCAAAGAGCACTGGAGCATTGCCCTAGCCCCGATACAGATAACTTTTTCTGTGATAACAAGGATACCTTAAAGCTGCAAAGATGGAGGAAAAGTAGGTAGTTAACAGTTCAAAGAACACATCACTATATATATATATATATATATATATATATATATATATGTGTGTGTGTGTGTGTGTGTGTGTGTGCGTGTGTGTGTGTGTGTGTGTGTGTGTGTTGTGTCGTCTCACGAATGTCGGACCTCGGCCGACGAAACGTAGGAAATAGAGCATCGTTTTATGTGTACTTGCGTATATATATATATATATATTATTTTACTCATTTCATTTTCAATACTGCTTCTTTATTTCGAGAGCGTGGCAGTTGGGTAGCACAATAAATCAATTGTACAATGCAAGGACATGAAAGTATAGGTTATACAAAAAGTAAAAAAAAACGACATAATCAAGGCAAGTTATACATACTATACAAGTAAACCCTGTTAGGATTAAACGGAATAGTGAACAATGAAAAAAATAAAGGGAAAAATGCAAGAGGCTTTATAACATGCACCTGCACAGATATCAATCACTAGGGGCAAGTAATAAAACAGAAGTAACTAAAATAAAGCTGCAAGTGTTTGAGAAGCATTATGGCAAACGAATAAGCTGTCGGAAATGAGGGGGTTTATTAAAGTTTTGTAACGAATAAAGCAATTTGTGCCGGTGTCTCTGCATGCATGAGTACTGTTATTCACGCACAGTTTTCTTCTATTTGCAGGATAAATTCGGATAATGATTCAATGTTGATGATATCAGGATCAAGTTGGTTCCATTCTGCTATTGTGAGCGGAAAGAAAGAATACTTAAATGGGTCATTTTTACATGCTTATTCTGTGAATGTGTGCGCATGCTTGTTATGTGCAGGTCGAGCCTCGGAGAATGAAATTTAATTGGAGGTATCTATCCTATAGTTATATTTTAGCAGTTGAAACAAGGATTTTAAGCGAGCGTGTTTCGCTCTTGTGGATAGTGTTCGCAAACCGGACTGGGTTAAAAGATGTGTTGGCGAGTCTGTACGTCTATATTTGTTATGGATGAACCTCATAGCTTTCCTTTGTATTGATTCTAGTTTACTTATGTTAGTGTATACGGAAACCAGACTGTGTTAGCGTTATTTGAGAACAGGCCTTACAAATGATGTGTCGACTAGCAGCTTCGTTGACTTGGTAGCGAGCGCCAGGCTTCTTTAAAAAAAATAGTTTGTGCAGCGCCTTTGAGATTATATTACTGATATGTTTGTCCCATTTGAGCTCCGAGCTTGATGTAACGCCTAGAAATTTGTGTTTTTCAACTTTCTTAAGTGGAGTGCCGTTAATCGCGTATATAATGATTGATGATATCGTTTTCCTGGTTACAGTCATGATCGCGGACTTTTGTATGTTTATTTGCATCTGCCATTTAGAGCACGAAAAAGCTATGTCAGCTAGAGAATTATTTAATTCAATATGATAATTGTAATAATTAATTTCTCTGTATATGACGCAGTCGTCCTGGAATAGTTTTATATTATAATTGATGTTAGCTGTGATATAGTTAATATAGAGTAAGAAAAGCAGCGGTCCGAGAGCAGACCCTTGGGGGACTCCGGATGTTACTTCGACTGTGTTAGAAAGCGTTTTTTCGCAAACCACAAATTACGAGCGGGGACTTAAGAAACCTTTTATCCAAGCACAATGTTCTATACTAAAAACTTTTTCAACCTTAGCTATTAATTTGCTGTGACACGCACAGTCGAAAGCCCTGGACAAATCGAGTAGAATCAAGTCAGTTTGACCGCGGTTATTAACTGTAACAGCAAGATCATGGACTATTTCTGTTAGTTGGGTTGCTGTCGACAGACCACTGCGAAACCGTGTTGGTTGGGAGAGAAAAAATTAATTCGCTCTAGGAATACGGTCATGCGCTTAAAATTATGTGTTCTAGTAGTTTACATGACGTGCTAGTTAGTGAAATGGGTCTTAAATTTGAAGGTGATGTTCTGTCACCTCCCTTGTGGATAGGCATTACCTTTGCAATTTTCCAATCATGAGGTAGTTGTGAAGTCGTAAGTGATTTACGGAAAACTAGGCCAGGATATTTACTACACCACTCTGCATATCTTTTGAGGAAAGTATTAGGTATGTCGTAGGGGCCACTACCTTTCATGGGGTCAAGTTTAAGCAGTAGATTGAAAATACCGGCATCCGTAATCCCAGTTCGGCGATTTTCGCGTGATGTTGCGTTGCCAATGCGGGAATAATATTATCATCTATGGTACACACTAACCGAAAAAAATTGTTATATGCGTTAGCCTTAGCAGTTTTTTCTTAGGGAAGAGAGCGTGATGTAGCATTTTTATTAGTACGAAAGTAATTTGAGAACCTCCGGAGGTTATTAACAAGAAAATTAGGCAGTGTTACATCAAAGTAGTGTTGTTTGGCACGTATAGATTTAGATTTGAATTTCGCGATGGCGTTAGGTAATTTCTGAATTCTGGATGCTCCCCCGTCTTTTCTTTTTATTGCCCTACGTAACCCTTTAAGACGCCCCTTTGCTTGAATAACTTCTCGCGTGATTCATGGATAATTTTTTTAATGGCGCTTGGTTTTTGTAGGTACGTAGTGTGTGATGCAGTAAAGTACAACCGATCTGAAGTGAAACCAAAGGAAATTTACATCTACTGAAGCATCGGAGCCAATTTCTGAAAAATGCTGGAATTCATGAGCGATATGCGTTAGTATGCTATTGCCATCAGCGTTTTCAAAGTCTATTACTACAGATAAAGACGAATGAGTGGTTATGCTGTCACCAAGAGGTGCGATGCACACTGGTCAGTCGTGGTCTGAAATACCACGAATGACATCTTTTTTTATGCGATTTCTGTCGAAGTGATTACTGAAAAAGATTACTGAGAAGTATTTCCCTGTGAGGGTGTGGGGCATGAAACAATCTGATGAAGATTGAAGGCTAGCTTGAGGTCAAACAATGCATCCGAAGCTGATGACGAGTAGCACATACAATTCCAGTTAATGTCTGGCAGATTAAAGTCACCCATGAGGACAACGCGGGAACCAAACACCTGACGTTCTATGTAATCATGAATGACACTGATAGAGGTGCTAACGGAGTTTGGGCTCTGATAAACACAACCTCTGAATATGCTCGTGCCGTCACAAGGTAGTTTGCAAAAAATGGTCTCTGCGCTTTATTCCTCTGGAAGGGCCACAAAGGAAACGCCCTTTTTTATCAATAACGCCACCCTACCACCACGTGTGGGGCGGCCTTTCCGGACCACAGAACAGTTGGGCGGTGCAAACTCGTGATCAAATACATCAGGTGTGAGCAATGCTTGTGTTATGACTACTAGGTCAGGTTTATGATCATTGATCAGATTTTCAAGTGATTTAGCCTTGTTGCTGACACTTCTTGCATTCACCGTGAGGAGTGTTCGCTGATTTTGCAGTGCGACGAGTAGTAGCTCCCTTTTTTCTTTGGTCGCTGGGTGCGCTCACCGCCTTTGCTGCACCTAAAGTAGCTACCTAAAATATATATTGCATCATCATCATCATCAGCCTGGTTACGCCCACTGCAGGGCAAAGGCCTCTCCCATACTTCAACAACCTCGGTCATGTACTAATTGTGGCCATGTCTCTGCAAACTTCATAATCCCGTCCGCCCACCTAACTTTCTGCCGTCCCTTGCTACGTTTTCCTTCCTTTGGATACACTGCGTAACCCTCAATGACCATCGGTTACTTTCCCTCCTCATTATATGTCCTACCCATGCCCATTTCTTTTTCTTGATTTCAACTAAGATGTCATTGAGACGCGTTTGGTCCCTCACCCAATCTGCTGTTTTCTTATCCCTTAACGTTACACCCATAACTGTTCTTTCCATAGCTCGTTGCGTCATCCTCAATTTAGGTAGAACCATTTTCGTAAGCCTCCAAGTTTCTGCACCATACCTGAGTACTGGTAAGACACAGCTGCTATACACTTTTCTCTTGAGGGATAATGATAACCTGCAGTTATTGTTCTGAGAATGCCTGCCAAACGCACCCTAGCCCATTATTAATCTTCTGATTATTTCAGTCTCATTATGCGGATCCGCGGTCACTACCTGCCATACGTAGATGTGTCTCTTACCACTTCCAGTGCCTCGCTACTTATCGTAAACTGCTGTTCTCTTCCGAGACTGTTAAACATTAATTTAGTTTTCTGCAGATTAATTTTAGACCCACCCTTCTGCTTTGCCTATCCAGGTCAGTGAGCATGCATTGCAAACGGTCCTCTGAGTTACTAACCAAGGCAATATCATCAGTGAATCTCAAGTTACTAAGGTATTCTCCATTAACTCATATCCCCAATTCTTCCCAATCCAGGTCTCTGAATACCTCCTGTAAACACGCTGTGAATAGCATTCGAGCGATCGTATCTCCCTGCCTGACCTCTTTATTGGTATTTCGTTGCTTTCTTTATGGATGACTGCGGTGTCTGTGGAGCCGCTATTGATATCTTTCAGTATTTTAACATACGGCTCGTCTACACCCTGATTCCGTAATGCAACCATGACGGCTGAGGTTTCGCCTGAATCAAACGCTTTCTCGAAAGTAACGAAAGCTATACATAAGGGTTGGTTATTTTCCGCACATTTCCCTATCCCCTGATTGATAGTGTGTATATGGTCTATTGTTGAGTAGCCATTACAGAATCCTGCCTGGTAGTTTGGTTGACAGAAGTGTAAGGTGTTCCTGATTCCATTTGCAATTCACTTAGTAAATACTTTGTAGGTAACGGACAGTAAGCTGATCGGTTTATAATTTCTCAAATCCTTGGCGACCCCTTTTTTATGGATTGGGATTACTTTAGCGTTCTTCCGAGATTCGGGTACGCTCGAGGTCATGAGGCATTGCATATACAAGGTGGCCAGTTTTTCTAGAACAATCTGCCCACCATCCTTCAACAAATATGCTGTTACCTAATCGTCCCCAGCTGCCTTCCCCCTTTGCATAGCTCCCAATACTTCCTTTACTTCTTCCTGCGTTACTTGTGGGATTTCAAATTCCTCTAGACTATTCTATATTCCGTTATCGTCGTCGGTGCCACTGATACTGTATAAATCTCTATAGAACTCGTCGGCCACTTGAACTATCTCATACGTATTACTAATGATATTGCCGGCTTTGCCTTTTAACGCATACATATGATTCTTGCCTATTCCTAGTTTCATCACTGCTTTTAGGCTTCCTCCGTTTCTGAGAGCACGTTTAATTCTATCCATATTATACTTCCTTATGTCAGCTGTCTTAAGCTTGTTGATTAACTTTGAAATTTCTGCCAGTGCTATTCTAGCTGTAGGGTTAGACGTTTTCATACGTTAGCGTTTCTTGATCTGAATTTTTCGTCTGCTGCGATAGCTTACTGGTATCCTGTCTAACGGAGTTACCACCAACTTCTATTGCACCCTCCTTAATGATGCCCACAAGATTGTCGTTCATTGCTTCAACACTAAGATCCTCTTCCTGAGTTAAAGCCGTACACCCGTGCTCTAGCTTGATCTGGAATTCCTCTATTTTCCCTCTTACCACTAACTCATTGATCGGCTTCTTATTTGCCAGTTTCTTCCGTTCCCTCCTCAGGTCTAGGCTAATTTGAGTTCTTACCATCCTATGGTCACTGCAGGGCATCTTGCTGAGCTCATCCACATCTTGTATAATGCCAGGGTTAGCGCAGAGTACGAAGTCTATTTCATTTCTAGTCTCGCCATTCGGCCTCCTCCACGTACACTTTGGGGGATCCCGCTTGCGAAAGAAGGTATTCATTATCCGCGTATCATTCTGTGCTGCAAACTCTACTATTAACTCTCCCCTGCTATTCGTAGAGCCTATGCCATATTCTCCCACTGACTTGTCTCCAGCCTGCTTCTTACCTACCCTGGCATTGAAGTCGCTCATCAGGATAGTGTATTTTGTTTGGCTTTACCCATCGCGGATTTTACGTCTTTCTAGATGCCTTCGACTTCCTGGTTATTATGACTGAATGGGGGGGGGGGGGGGGCGTAGGCCTGTATAACCTTCAATGTGTACCTCTTAATAAGTTCTATATTACAGTATGTATTATCATTACTTATTATATGACCATATATTAAGTCCTCATTAACCTCCCATGGGAATATACATGGCGAATTACATTAAATCGATGAAAGAGCCAGAAAGCGCTTCTTTCCGTTGTATATATATATATATATATATATATATATATATATATATATATATATATATATATATATATATATATATATAGATATATATATATATATGTTTAACCGACATGTACCTATTTCTCAAACAGTTATGATGACCCATGGGATGGGGGTCCAACAATTATCTGAATTTGCATTTATTTCTTGCCACAATAACAGATCGCAATATGATAGCGGGACAAAAGACGATGAAGTGCCCGACAGAGGTCCGAGATCCCGCCCAGTCACAGCCGTAGAGCGCACACATAAAATGAACATTTCTCGGAAACAATTTTAATAGTTAAACAAAAAATTCCACTTTGTGCTTGAACCTATAGTTTGAACATATCGCTGGTTTAGGTAATGTTATTGCCGAGGTTATACGCAACGAAGCACGATCAACGTAAATTATTTGCAGTATTCACAGAAATGAATGAACTCGCCATCCCAGCCCTGCGAAAGCGGACGTCCAGCGAAGCTGCTCAAGACCACCACTACAACTGCTGAGGGGGGCATGCAATGCTTTATTGCTTTACAGTGAGGGTAGTAAAGGCGGCAATGGTAATTTCGGAAGCACGGCGCCTCTGTTCGTAGTGCCGTTAATTTTTCCCTCTGCCGCTTCTCGAATAAACACTGCTCCTCGGCAGCCCTAACTGTCCTAATTATGCGTCGCCCACCCACAGCGGCATTGCAACAGCAATGAAATCAATTGCTGGGCTGGTTATTTTATATACGAAAGGCTAGTGACGTCACTTCCCACGTCGTTTTGCAAGCTACCGTCGCCGCGGCCGCTTGCGCAAAAGTACCCTTTACCGTGAAAATGTCTGCGAGGACCGTTACATGCTTCGCATTGTTATCAGGAGTGCCTTATCATCAAATAAAAATTGGCACGATTGCTTTTCGCTTGTTCTTTATTGAAACGAATTCTGTTCTGTATGTTTAATGCGTGATTCCGAAGAATGTATGAACATTTAGCTTCAGTTTGCCGAGCGTTGGAAGCCTGCGTCACCGCCTCGGGTCGACCCGGTTTTGCACTACTTCTGGGATCGACACACATTTTCGCCCAGTGACTACAACACGAAAAATGCCGACCAACTTGAGGCTAACAGCACTGCTGTAACAAAGGCAACAGATATGTGCGACGTTTGAGAACTGCAACTACTTTCCAGCGCGGCTGCTTCTTTCGAACAGTTGTAATAAAAGTGTCAGTTTCTACCTTGTAACTCTATCGCATACTTTAATATGTTCCTCGTATATATATATATATATATATATATATATATATATATATATATATTTATATATACATATATACATGACCGTTCTCTTTGAGAACTTCTCCGCATGTAATGATTTGGAGCATTCTTGTTGGTCGTTTTTAAAAAGCCAGTGATTTATAAGCCCACATCTTACTTGCGCATCACATTTACTATGATGTCCTCCCTCTCTTCGTGACCTCCCGCCCCACTTAACGTCCGCTGGATTTGATGATATCGGTTGAGTTCATAGTTTTTTCCGGGCAATGGGACAACTTCTTTGTTCGAAAACACATTCATGGAGCTCCGGATAACTTGCATGCGCAATTTACTACAAATGTCATACCCCATCCCCTGTGTTTGAAGTTTACCTAAATATTGCCCACAATGCGCCGTTTATTTTCGCCAAATATAAACAAATGACTTGTTTCAGTCGCCGAGAACGTCGCTGAACCTAAGTCCGAACGCGTTGCGACAGCTGAAAATACGGAAAGAAAAACGACGGCTCCGTAATCATTTGCAACGCTTGCAACCGGACCGGCAACGTAAAACTTCTTGCCGCACATTGCAGTTACCTTGTCCCCCCTCCCCTCTCCACAAAATGTAAGCCTGTTCTAACCTACAGGTGTGTCAGCACACTGGGAAGCGTAGCTGATAACAGCCATATCACATGCTCTAACACTTACGCTATTTTTTTTACAAAGGTTGTGTTTGATCCAACCACATTTAACTTGCCACAGACAACTTGCAGAGTCTACCACCAATTTTTCAATAATATGGTCTTGGCAGTTTCTATACTTATGCCATGGCAGCGGGTTCAATTCTTCCCGCTCGTTAGACACGCTCAAACACTCTGGAGTGCTTACATACGTAATTTATTGCGAAGGCCCCTGTTCCCCATCTATTTTGAACTTCGCCTCCACAGCACCCATTATCTTGTCCTCACAGTCATCAAACACTATGAAGCTGCGTCCTTTAGTACAGTGAGGACATCAGGCGAAACTAATGTGTCACGCATAAAAAAGCAAAAAGAGAAAAGATGGTGGTTGAATCATTATTCGTAACGCTTCTATATAAGTCACAAAAGTTGAAACTACGCGACACATTGCACTTAAAATGCTGCCTGTTCCTTCAACGTATAAGATATCTGAAATGTACACTTCTCTCGGAACATTCGGAAACCTAGGTGATAGCAGCAGCGTGATACTATCGAAACCTTGCTTACACTTTTTCTAACGCAGTGGTTGATCAACACGTATTAACCATCGCACATAAATTCGGCGAATTTTTCCCATTACGTTCGCTAAATTTCACCTCAGTTGTAGCTGTAATTGTTCCAGCGCAGTCGTATACACCGCTCGAAAAACAGACTAACAACGCCATGGACCACTTGCACACGTATTACACGAGAAATGCGCAGTTAACCCACTCATTTGGAACACTGCCTGCACATTGGGAATACGATGCCCCTAATTTTCCACAGATATAAACAAGATGCCTTGTTTAGCTCACGGAGGACAGCGCAGAAACAAACTACTAATGTCGCAAAACACATGAAAAAACGATAGCTTAGTAATTATCTGGGACACTTGCATTTAAAGCAGGGAAGTGAATGTTTCGCAACTCATTGCACTTAAAATTTTCCTATTCGCAGGATATTTCACGTCGGCATCCCACGCTGTTCTTTTAGGAGTCCGGGAAACATTTTGATTAGAGGCAGTATGACAACCTGGAATGCTTGAATGAGTAACTTTTTAGAAATGCTTTAAGGGACCTACACGTAAAAAGACATTTAGTGCTTATCCCTCAGGACATTGTTTCGTACTTCGAATAAATATAAACACCGTGCTCCACATATTCAACCGAGGATACCGGGGGAAACAATTAAATGTTATGTATGAGGCACAATATGAGGCAGAAAGCGACTATTCATTTACTGCTTTCAGAGCACATAAGCAACCTACACAATGCACGTTTCCGGGACACGTCACCAAAAAGCGGCCCTCATTTCTTTCAAGATACGAAATATCTGGTGTTCTTGCTCGTGCCGGAAAACAAGTAATAGCGTAGCTCTTGTCCAGAAACAGAATGAAAATGAAATCCTCAGTCAGAAGTGACGCATGCCTCCCACAGGCCACAAAAGACAGCACAAAAGACAATCCTACGGCGTGCCTCATAATCAGAAATTCGTTTTGGCACGTAAAACCCCATAATTAAAAAAATTGCTTCACATGTAGTTTTCTTGGACTTCTCAGCATGCAACTGAAAGTGCCAGTACCCGCTTTCAAAAGTGCTGGTGAGGGGGGGGGGCAATGACGTACTTTGCCCCCTCACTTCTCACAATGGGCGGCGGGGGAACAAGTGATCCCCTTGCCCTCCCTATATATATGCCTATGGCTGTGGCTCCAGGCATGCTGCCTCCGACCTCTTCAACGACTGGCGCTGCGTTTACTATGAAATAATGTTCCTCCAGGGCGAGGGACTGAAAATGACGCGGCAAATACTGACCAAAGAACATTTGACATGTGTCTGTGCTTGTCACAATAACTCTCAACTGGCACTCTGTTTTGTGGGTTTATACAGGGAAAAACACTTGTAAATGCGTGCCCTTATAATTCTTCACCCTTTGACACAGGGCAATCCCATTGTTAGCCTTTAGGAGTCTTAAAGCTGTAGACTTCAAACTAGTTGATCTATCTCGCAATCAACGTTGTTTTGTCTGTGGTTTGGTTCTTCTGCTGGGCATGTTCGCCTGGTTTTCGTAGGAGATGGCTTTTTTCGAAAAAGCATAGTTGTTAGTACAGTCATTGTGTGTCACATCTATTCTCTCTTCTTCGTCTTTTGACTGGTTTACTTCTCGAGAAACCGAGCAGTGGCGGGTTACGACGCTGCTACTGTTAAAAATCAGGCATTAGCTGGAGCGTGCACGTCGGCGTCATTGTAGAGTTCACAACAACAGAATAGCGCGCAAGTTGCTGCCGGCACTAGCGTTGAAATTGTGACATTTCGGGCGTTCTACTAGGAACGCGCGTCTTCTCTGCGAAGGGGCTAAGGCCCATCCTTCAGAGATTTGCCCCACAGAGCCGTGTTCACCAGTTGCTAATTCGATCATGAAGCTCGACCTGAGGTCGTTCCCACGAGTCGCTTCTCACGACTGAAAACATTATTAAAAATGCCTGTTGGATATATTCACTCTGCCTAAGTCGATTACATGTCAGAGCAAGCTATTTGACGTTGCTTAACGTGACTCGACGAACCTCGTGACGTCCCCCAATTAAACATGCCAAGGGGGGGGGGGGTCATCCGTAGATGCGCCGTTTCTTTTTGCAAACCTTTTATTCCGTTGACTTCTTTTCATATATATTCTCATTCTGCTCACAGGTGCAAAGTGCGCCATTGTCCACACCATTGCATTCGGAATGCGAACTTCTACGACTACCACGTAAGAAGTTTGTACGACACCACCAGTTTCGCTAAAGAAGGTATCTGAGTAGCACCGACGATCTAAAGAGACATTAAAGATAACTTTAGGTTGAGCACTAGCATTGTCCTTCAAGAATGTCAAAGTGGCGCTCGTAGTGTTCCCGATAGGAGGATTACTAACTGTGATGAGAGGTTCTACGATCCTGAGTTGTTAAACTGAGGCTCTCAGCTAAACTGTGAGTTGTTAAACTCTGTTCAGAATGCAAAAACTCAATTTTATTCAAAGACAAACTCAATCTTCATTACAAGAAAAAAATCTTTGTTCCCGTCCACTCTGTGAACAAGGACCACCAGCAGAGGTGTGTGTGGGCCCTTTAATGGCGAATTGCACCTCCGCCGCATCTCGGCCTGACATTGCACTATCTTCAGGATCCGCACCCGTATGGGGAGTGCTTAACACCTGCTTCACCTCCGCCACTGGTCGGCCTGGCATGGCACTATCTTTGGTTTCGGCCCCCGTATGGGGAGGGCTTAATGCTCGCTTCACCTCAGCCGTGGGTAAGCCAGGCATGGCACAGTCTTCAGGATCGGCCCACATATGGGGAGGGCTTAACGCCTGCTTCCACTCCGCCGCGGATCGGTCCGGCGTGGCACTATCTTCGGGATCGGCCCTCGTATGGGGAGGGCCTAACGCCTGGTTCATCTCTGCCGTGGGTCGGCCCCGCATCGCACTACCTTTAGGATCGGCCCACGTATGGGCAAAGCTTAACGCGTGCTTGACCTCCGCCGTGGTTCAGCCTGGCATGGCACTATCTTCGGTATCGGCCCACGTATGGGGAGGGATTAACGCCTATTTCACCTCCGCCGCGGATCGGCCAGGCATGGCACAATCTTCAGGATCGGCCCTCGCATGGGGAGGGCTTAACGCCTGCTTCACCTCCGCCGCGGCTCGGCAAGGCAAGGCACTATCTTCGGTATGGGCCCACGTACGGGGAGGGCTTAACGCCTGCTTCATCTCCGCGGCGCGTTGGCCCGGCATTGCACTATCTTCGGGATGGACCCCCGTATGCGAAGTGGTTAACGCCTGCTTCACCTCTGCCGTGGGTCGGCCTGGCATGGCTGACTTTGGGATCTTTGGTATCTTTGGGATGGGCCCACGTATGCGAAGTGCCTAACGCCTGCCTCACCTCCGCCGTGGGTCGGCCTGGCGTGGCAGTATCTTCGGAATCGGCCCCCGTATGGGGAGGGCTTAACTCCTGCTTCACCTCCGCCGTGGGTCGGCCAGGTATGGCTGACTTTGGGATCTTTGGGACCTTTGGTATCTTTGGGATCGGCCCACGTATCGGGAGCGCTTAACGCCTGCTTCACCTCCGCCGCGGGTCGAGCCGGTATTGCACTATCTCCGGGATGGGCCCACGTATGAGGAGTCCTTTTTCATACGACACTAAATTTCCTTGGACGGTAGAGGTATACAGCTTCACTGTGATAAACACACTAATAAACGGCGCACAGAAATCAGAAGTTCTTTTCTTTCATTCTTTTTTTCTTCACGCAACCGCTGGATACTCAGCAAACCGCGTTAGTACAAACGAGACATTGAAATCACTCTAGGCTGTGAACTTAAGAACACAGTCATCCGGATGACATTTGTGTTTAAGGTGGTAATAGCTTGGCGGGCTCTGGCAGACGAGGGACTTACGCAGGGCAGAGCCAACCCAGGACATCGGACTCCAAGGCTCCAGTACAAGGCCGTCGGAGATAAAGGCCGTCAGCGCGCAACTGCTACAGCTGAGCGGCGCTCCTGCTGGTGGTCTCTTGGCTCTAGTTCAGCCTCTGCGTTTCTCATCCGCGTCGCTCAATGCCTCTGGTCATCCCCAGGTGACCTATCCTCTCTGCAAGGTGGCTCAGGATCCGGACCAAGAGTAGAAACCCGAACAGTAGCAGGTGCAGCAGAAAGATCCGAGGCCTACGCTCTGCGGATCTCCTCCGTTTCGGACATGGTCGTCCTGGTTCTCTCAAGGCGCTCAGGTTCTGGCGTGGACATCAATGACACCGACCTCGACACTAATGATATCCGAGCCGCCGACACCGAGCGATTCCTCTTCTCTACGTTCGAGTCTGCCCTCTTCTCTCTGCGTCTGACGAATACAGTGATCTAAAGAAGGAAATGACGCTTAATTGTGCAGCCCGTGCTCAAGCACGGCGAAGCGTCGTCATGAGAGAGGGAGTTGGAAGTAAAAGTGGACAGAGGAAGTAAGAGGATGAGGAGTAATGGACTCCAGCATGTGCATCAGGTGACGGTCTTAAGCAAAAGGGCACGCACTGTAGTTGCCGCTCACAAGGTGACAATTCCAGTTGAGTCTACAAACTACAGCAGGGTTCACAGTGCCGGCTGCTGGGGACAGTAAGGGAATATCAGGTCACATTCTGTGGCCGCTGGAAGGTGGTGGGGCCTGTAGGTGGGGATAACTATGAAGTACTCTTGCGCCAAAGATGGGCCGGTACTCTGCTGGTTCCTCATACCCCTGGTGTGTTGCCGACCGCTGATTGGGTAACGTTCTTTTTCCCTCGCCCCACAGCTCGTGCCGCCACCCGCCAACGTCGTCTGTGTCGTCCACTCGAGGCTGTTCGGCGCTGCCGTTGTTCCGGGGTGTTTTGTCACTGCCCCCCCCCCCCACGTCGCACTCCACTCACTGATACGACTCGCCTCAGACGCAAAAGCGAAAGCCAGGTAATTACACGATTGCAAGTTATATCATGTACTCGCCTTGACGTCAGTATTCTGACGGCGTAGCCTGTGTCCTAGCTCAGTTGTTATCCTTACATATGGGCTGTATTTTATTCATGTATTATGACTGGTTCTTGGAAGTCTTTAGATCTTTATACAATGAACGGTTTCCATATAAAATTAGTAGCCAACCAAAGGAACTTCGTCAGCCATTGATAACCGCTGACCTTTTGCACCTAATAAGGAAACGAATACAGCTACACAAAATTTTTATTGAGACTCGATGTCCTCATGTGTTAATTTTTTAAAAATAACAGATAAATCATGTCTATAAATGACTTCATGCTGCTAAATGCAAATACCGATATGATCACCTAATTTCATCTAGCCAATCCTTTGTGAACGAGAGGTGTAAATGAAATGCGATATTTTGTGGAGACGCTTATCCTATTACAATGATAACCAAGGACAATGTGTATTTTTGGGGCTTAACTAGCAAATGTATTTAGTGATTCGCAACTTTATATATACCGGCATGGTCTGGAGGCGACAGCCTGCCTTAAATGAAGTCGCTCTGCGAGCATACACTGTTTTAGCGGCCAATATCAGCACACTAAGGTTCAATTAGGAGCACAGAATAGCGTATGATCAATCTGCAGAAAGAAAACGCTGAATGTCGATATTGGATTGGTCACGAATTTTTTAACGCATATAGTTCACAATCGACGCTCATTTATAACTGCATTTCCGCGTAAATTAAAACACGAGAAAATCACAGCAATTTACAAAAATATTAGCGGAATCTCCCTCAACGGAAACGATCTCTAGATTTACGTCCTGTTTCGGCTTGCTTCTTTCTTTTACTTATTTAAAGGTAGCTCACAGGCTCCAGTCGGAACCTACTCCTGCTGTTGCTGTTTTGTACAGGTATCGTCAGAAAAGTAACGTTTGCGTATGTATATAGAATTAAAGACAACGTACACGTAATGTACGCTCATGTAGCCCTGTATTCCATGCTCCACACTCCATACACACCCAGTATTCTCTTTCCCTCTTGTGTGCGCGTTATACTTCTTTCTTGTGTTTTCTCTTGTACGTATATGTTCCCAGTACCCTGTGCACAGGTTCATGGGTGCTAAAGTATGGCACATGATTTGATGTTTACACGTTGTGGATAGCATGTACGTACACGTGATCAGTGACTCCCCCTTGTCTTGTGGTGGCAGCTAGTGTTTCGTAGAGGGCTTTACGCTGACCCGTAGACTGTCTTGCACCAATGAGCATAATGTTCGCGTGTACACTGAAACGTTTTTTATGCCATACCTCCCAGCCGCTGTAAAGCGCGCACACAATGGGCTTAAACTGCTTAGTCTCCCCCTGCATTAGGAAAGGGTTCATTGCCGGGCCGCGTTCAGCCCGGTGTTGCAAAGTCTGTTGCAAAATGTTGCAAATAATGTGGGATAGGCCCACATTATTTGGTCACGGACGAAGGGACAGAGTTTTCAGACCGGCTTGGCCTATTTTTTTAAGAATTAAGAGTGATTAGAATGATTTTACGAACTATTGTCCGATCTCCATTCTACAAGTATCTTCAAAAGGCATTTTCGAAATCTTTCCAACCCATTTGATTGTATATACTGATAACTAACCCATTCTAACTGACAGGCAGAACGGTTTCAGAAAAGATAAATCTACCGAGCTCTCACTGCTCAAGCAAAATAAAAAAAAAATACCAGAACTTCAACGCTGGCCTTGTATACATTTTGTCATCCTTTTCGTTTCTTACGCTGAAAAAGCTGTTTGACGACGAATACTTGAAACACACACACATACACAGAGAGAGAGATAGCAAAGAGAGGAAAGGCAGGAAGGTCAACCAAAGGAGCGTAGATTTGATACCCTACACTGGGGGTGACGGAAATGAGGAATATGAAGAAGAAGGAAGTGATGACTGTGTGCAGTGAAGCACCCTGGCACTAAAGTGGAGTTCCATAGTTGGTGACCTGCGTTCATGACATCTGGGACGATCAAAGAACCCGTGGTCGTTGCGCGAATATGAAGCTTCGGGTGAGCTATGGGCCTTACTCGAGACATGCAGGCCAGCAATTGTACTGCACTTCGCGCGGAAAGAGTATGCTACCTGTGTGTATACCGCCCCCATCCCCCTACCCCTCGCTGTAATGCTCTTGGAGCGAATGCGGATTTGCGTAATCAATAAATAATCAAATAACCTTGCAGCATCAGCTGTTGCACCGGTCATGGCTCAGGCTGTGGCTTCGGCTGTGGCACTAGCTGTGGCATCCGCTGTGCCATCGGCTTTCACCTCGGCGATTGCTTAGCCTGTGGCTTCAGCTGTGGCGGGAGCTGTCACTTTGGTAGCGTGGGCCAAGCTTCAGTATTGGTGTTGTGCGGGGCGACCTTAGAATTGACTCCGCCAGATCTAAGTGGCTGAGGAGGAGGTGTTGTCGAATGGAGCGCGCTCTTCACGGAGGCACCTGCGTTCCATGAAATCAGACGGCGTCGAAAGCGTCTCTTTCTAAGGGCCGCCACAGCTTCCCGTCGACACGAATGGTCTCTCGCCATCTGCTACAATACCTCCCTTCTTCATTTTGGGACAGTCCTTGGGAGCAGCATCATGGGACCAAATGCAAGGGGGCCATTTGAGGACCGTGGCTACACAGGAATCCGCGGCGTGGATTCTAATACTAATATCACTAATGCTGCTTCGCCTTTCCGGCGAAACTGTAGCCTCTCTCTCTCTGTCTTTTGTGAGTCCTAGTATAAGCGCTGCTGCACATGACTGCTGGTGATTCTGATTTCCAGTGAATCCGGCTTGGCCTCGCTTCGGTTACTGGGTGAATTTACAGAGTGCCCCAATTATCATACACCAAGACTTAAAAAGAAAGATCAGTTGCAATACGCTAAGAAAACCTAGTGCCTATTATTTCTAGTACAGTGGAGTAGACTCCCGCAATTATTTCGTTATTGAGATTTATTTCAGTAATTGCAATCAAGTATCGAACTCGAGAAGTATTGTCCTAATTTTCGGTGTCAGTGAGGAATTTTCTAGGGACCCTAAAATCAAATCCAGTTGCGGTGTTTTCAGCGACATACTAATTGCCTACAATTTTTGTCTAACTGGCAAAGAAACCTAAAGAATTATGAAGAATACCACGTGAGTGCGCTACCAACCGCATCATAAAGCAGCGTCCTCAAATAAGTTAATTGAAAGCAATTGCACTGCATGTCACAAACCCAAAGAGACAGCACATCACCTTGATAATAGTACGGAAGAACCCCCAACAGCAAGTTTCACCACTTTGCAACCATCCCTTCCTCTCTATGGCACACTTATTATCCGTCTCTCAAAGCTAACTGATCACATTGATAACAAAAGCACCTTGATAATGCCGCCGAAACACCGCTCTGATCATGCAGGAAATGCTAAAACCAATGGATTAGGCATAGAATGTTTCAAAATCCTGGCATTTCTCGCACCTCGTCGAAAGATAGCGCGCGAATTTAAACTTAGCGTCAGAAACTTCCTTCGGACCGAAGCCAATATGAAGTGACGGGTTTTATTTTTCATCAGGAGGTATGCGTGCTGCAAAAACAGATTCGTGGCAAAAAATAAAAGCGAAATGAAGAGACCGGAAAGCGACCCACTTGTAGAGAAAAGACAAAACCGATGTGTTCTAGAGTGTAAATGCACCACATCGAAATGAGCCAAATTGGCAATCGGGATACTTGCAAAAAAATGAAGAAGATGATACTTAAGTCTACCCTTATTATTGATGAATTCATAAGTGGCGCTGAAGACCAGCTGCTGCCCAGAGAACGTGTTCGAATAGGCCTCCTTATGCAGCTACGCAGTACTGTGTCCGTTTTATCAGATCTTCTGTGGCTTTCTTGAAGACCGACGCCGGAATTATACGGCAGACCTCCGTTATCCGTGCCTTGAACTAATCTGACGTGTGTTTCGGTCATATAAGCATGGTCTTTCACATAGCCCCTCAGAAACAATTCGAGTGGAGGGAGATCAGGTGACCTAGCCGGCCAATTTACAGGCTCGTGCTTTGCAATTTATTGGGCATGAAAAGACGCATCCAACCGGTTTCATCCTCCGCTTCTGTTGTGAGCGGGTACTCCATCTTGCTGGTCTATCGTATCGCATCTGACACGTGCGCTATGCATGATAAGCTGAGGGGGCGTAGACCCATTTCTCTGTATATTAATAAAGGGAAAATCGTACATCCACCCGTTCGTAGCAATTGCTACAAAAGAAACCCATGAGAGTTCCTCGAAAGAAAAGCCTCAGAGTTGAAGAAAAATTCGTCCTGGTGCGGGACTCGAACCCGGAACCACCGCCTCTCCGGGGCAGCCACTCTACCATCTGAGCTAACCAGGCGGCTAGCAGTTGGCAGGGTCAAGTCGAATTTGTCGACAACACGCAGCAAAGGCAAGTGTTTGACGTAGTAGTTCTGAAAAAACTCGCAAGGTGGAGAGGAGTAATTAATAAAGCGACAATCGGACATCCACCCGTTCGTAGCAATTGCTACATAGGAAACCCACACGGGTTCCTCGAAAGAAAAGCCTCAGAGTTGAAGAAAAATTCGTCCTCGTCCGGAACCACCGGCTTTCCGGGGCAGCCGCTCTACCGTCTCAGCTAACCAGGCGGCTAGTAGATGGCAGGGCGAAGTCAAATTTGTCGACAACACGAAGCAAAGGCAAGTATTTGACGTAGTAGTCCTGCGGAAACCCGCAAACCTGACAAATGCGTTGTTGGAGTCAACGAAATAGTGTTCCTAGGGGACGTAATTTCTGCAGACCGAATCATGTCGAGTTCTTCCCTAGTTCAGTCTATGCTCCAGATTCCGCAGGCGCATGACAAAGAAGCCGCGCAGAGAATGCTCGGAGTTCTAAATTATTTCGGCAAGTTTATTCAAACACTGGCAGAAAGGACGAAGCTGTTGCGCAGCATAATCAAGAAAGACGCGGTGTTTGATTGGACGCTGAACCACGCGGAATAATGGCGTCAGATATGCCGTAATTTAAGTAGACAACCGTTGTTGTCGGTGTTCAACCCAGGAAAACAAACAAAACTCGCGTGTGACGCATCACGCAGTGGCATAGGCACCGCACTCTTGCAGAGCTACAACGGCACTTGAAAACCGGTCGCGTATGCATTGAAAACACTTTCAAGCAGAAAGACGCTATTCTTACATAGAACAAGAAACATTGGCCATTACATAGGGGCGCAAAAAATTCAGTCACTTTGTGTACGGCCGAAAGGTCGTCATTGAGACTGACCATCGCCCTTTGATTGTTATATGTAATAAAGCAATCGGTGTCATGCCACCGAGGCTGCAACGTTTCTTTATGCGATTGCTCAGATATGACTTCGACCTGCAATTCATTCCAGGAAAACAGCTCCTGGTCGCGGACATGCTGTCTCGAGCACCTAGCAATTCAGACGCGGATGCGATTGGCACCGCTGACATGGAAGTGCACGCCGTGAGTACGGTAACTTCACTCATCGGCGACGAAACATGGAAGTGCCTCGCAGCAGAAACAGCAAAGGATAGTTATCTGAAAGTGGTACTGCGAAACCTAATAACGAATGAGCCAATAGATGGTCCATCGAAACCATTTTCATCTGACTTATCTCATATTATAGGTGTCCTATACAAGGGGTGCAAAGTAGTAATTGCAAGCAGTATGAAGCGAGAGACTTTGCACAGGATTCACGAGGTTCATCTAGGAATGGGCAAATGTACACTTAGGGCCCGTCGTCTCGTCTTCTGGCCTGACAGGTGTTCGCCCAGAGGTGCGCTGCATGCAAAAAGTATGCGTATAACCAGTTGAAGGAGCCGCTTATGATGTGTCCCGTTCCCGACCAGCCTTTTTATCGCGTATGAATCGCCATATTGCACTACGGCGGCAAGTCCTGCCTGTGCGTGCATGACGCATTGTCTAACTTCCCAGAAGTAGAATGTCTTAGAGACACTACAGCCAGGACGTTGACGCGATTAGTGCTATATTTGCTCGTTATGGCATTCCAATGAACGTTCTTTCGGACAATGGACCCCAATTTTCGAGCAGAGAATTTGGCATGTTTTCGCGCACTTACCACTTAACAAACATTCCCTCCAGTCCGGTATTCCCACGTTCCAACGGATTATCGGAAAAGGGGTTGCAGGTGGTGAAGAGACTCCTAAAGAAAATGCCCGAAGCTAAACAGGATTTCTGGTTGGCACTTTTGGCTTACAAGACTTCTCCCTAGGAGTGTGGCCGGTCGCCAGCAGAGATCCTCCAAGGCCGCCAACTACGAATGTGGACCAGCCCACCAAATTGTCAAGCTTCAAACCTCCGCACAGCCACTAGCACCGCTCCACGAAGGCGATGTCGTGCGAGTCCAGACTGGCACGTGGGCCACGAAAGCACAGGTTCTGAAACCGTCGGCGTACCCTAGGTCATACCACGTCATCACGCCGGAGGGGCGGTCCTCTCGGCGCAATCGCAAACACTTACTACCGATCGGGGAGACCCTTCAGCGTGACTTCATTCCCAATGATAGCGATGCGGAACCCGAGTGCTCGACATCTGCTCAATGCGCCGACGACGCAGCACGGAGTAATAGTGTTACGACAGCCGCGGACATGTTCCACAGTGCGCCGTCAACGCCAGCCAGTGTTACGGCAACTGAGGACAGATCGCCGCCTACATTAGCACCGAGGAGATCCCTGAGGCAAGTAAGACCACCCCGACGACTGCAGTATGATCAGAACTTCGAACAGATTTCCTAAACACGCCGTGCCAATATTTATATGCTTTACTTTTGTGACAAATGGGTAACCTCGGAATCATCGCAATACCGCATCTGTAAATAATTGCACTGTTTATTTTATTTTCATTCTCGTAATGAAAGAGGATGTATCATATCGCGTCTGACATGTGTGCTGTGCATGATAAGCTGAGGGGGCGTAGTCCGACTTCTCTGTATATCGTGGCATGACCATTTGAGGGGCGTTGCCCCATTTTACTGTATAAAACAACTCGTCAATAAATCCCGGGCCTTCGTGCTCTGGCAGTCGCAAGCATGGGGCCATGCTGATACAGCTGGCACCAGAGAAGTCGAAGACGTGACAGCGGGACTTCACTGAAAAACTCATCCACCACTCCTTCAAGGATTTCGTTCACGTAACGCTGTCCAGTTCAGTTTGTGATCGAAGAAGATGTGACCGATTATATGACTGGCATAAATTCCGCACCACACATTGGACGACCACTGGTACTAGTGCCGATAGCGCGTTACCCAGTGTAGATTGCAGTCCTTCCAATAGCGTGCGTTCTGCAAATTTACTTGGGCGTTTCTGCGAAAATTGTCTTCATCTGCGCACATCATGGTGCTCAAAAGATCAGGTGACTCATCCGCTTTCTTGAGGACCCAATTCGAGAAATCTAGACAATTCTACAGGTTCCTGTCTTGTAGACATCGGTTCTGGTTAAGGTGGTACGGGTGAAAGGCCGCCATTTAGAATAATCCAAACTTATGACTTGGAACTTGGTACCTGGGCGGCCACGCCCCGCACACGAGCACAAGGGTTTGAGCATATAAATGCTAGAACATCCGTGCCTAGGGTGGCACTATGCAGCTGTGACTTGAAGCTGCCGGTTTGTCCTAGGTTTTCATAATTTATGATGATAGTCGATGCGTTTGGTCTACTGCCATATTTCCATAACTTATATATATATATATATTTCTGGCCTTCCTCTTCTTGCTATTTGCAGATCTCAAGGCAAGAATCATGTTTACCTTGTGCTCATTAGAGAAATACATGGCGACTTGGATGAAACCAAACACACTTTTAAACCTTTGCACTGTCGTTGTCAATTCGCTTTTTTGGTGACAGTTATTGTAGCGAAAAAAAAACATGAAAAAAAAAGCATCCGTACACTTGATCTACTCTAAGCCAACAGCTATCACAACTTGTTGCCAACTGACACCAAACGTGACGTGTTACTTCGGCCGGGGTGCGGCAGATAAGGCACCAGCTGAATCACGACGTACTGCTTCATTTCCTTCATTTCTTTCTGGCTAACTCAGAGGGAGCCTGTTCGAGGGCGCTGCTTTATGATCCGGGTGGGAGCGCGGTCACATGGTATTGCCCATATCTTGCGGGGTTTATTTATCAATCGGGAAAAAAATAGTACGCAATTAGTACGTCGCTGAATGTGCCGCATTTAGATGCCCATTGGCTGTGCCTTCAAATGCTTTTTTTGACACTTTGATAATTCTCGAGTCTCGAGAATTATCGAATCAATTATCAATTATCAATTGCCTAAGAGATCTCAGTAACAAAAAATTACTCGCAGATACGCTACTGTAGTGTAAACAACATGCGCTAGATTTTCTTCAATCAACGCATTGCTCTATTTTTAAATCTTGGTGCAGGATAGTTTATTGGAACAGGCTGTATATATTTATGACCATTGCATGCTACTAACGATGTTTCCATACCCGATAAATGTTGTAAATTGCCGTATTTTCGCGATTCTAAGCACCCCCCGATTCTAAGCACCCCCCTCTATTTTCGCGAAAAATTTCGGAAAGAAGTTGGCATGCGAATCTAAGCACCCCCCTATTTGTTAGGAGGAGCGCGTAGCCAAGGCTGCCAAGCGCGCTTGCTTACTCTATCATCGAGCCGGAGCCGTCGGATAGTCCGAGTCCCGAGATGGCACGGCGTCCGCGAGGCTAGTACGCCGTACAGCCGGACTGTACGGCTGTACGGCGAAAGCTGCAGAAAGCATCCCCATCAACCATCGCAAAGTGAATTTCGGATGCTCGGAGGCGGGTCCAAGTGGTCGTTGTGGTCAAATCCTTTAAGACGTGCTCGATCACAAACCGCTTCGACGGAACGGAAGACGGCCTGCTAAGGGACACCGAGAGCGGCGGTTTAAGTGGTGCGACGAACTCGAGTGGCAGTGATAGTAACTGAGCATCCGACACAAGCGGTGGGTGCACTGTCTGCACCGATTTTTCTTTTTGATGTTTGCAAAATAAAATTTTATTACTCGCACCCGTCTTGTGATGTCGAAGCGAAAAGAGGGAGGGGAGGAGTCATTCTAGATTTTTCGAATGTAAGCACCCCCCCTCACTTTGGACATAGCGATCGGGAAAAAAAGGGGGCGCTTAGAATCGAGTAAATACAAATACGGTATTACAAATGTTTTTTAACAAATCATTAGCATTGCTTACATAAAACTGCGCACAAACGACGGAGACTATATTCCGAGGGTGGATGCCATCCGGACTCTCGGCATGAAGGTAGAGTCGAATGGTTCAATCAACCAGACAGTGCTGCGAGTCACTAAGAAGACGGGCAATGCCATCAGACTAATCAGAAGAGTGGCCAACCGGCAGCCAGGCCTCGGAGAAGATAACCTCGTGAGATTGGTACATGCGTTCGTAATGTGTCATTTCACTTACGTCGCGGCTATGCACAACTGGCAAAGATCGGAGCGGGATAAGGTCAACGCATTAACCAGGAAGGCAATCAAGAGAGCTCTCGCCCTCCCCATATACACTCACACGGAACGCTTACTTCAACTTGGCATGCATAACGCGCTAGAGGAAATAGCGGAAGCACAGGAGAGGGCCTAGTTCGTCAGGCTCTCTACCACACAAGCTGGAAGACACATCTTACAGGAGCTGGGCGTTCCCCCCCACAGTAATCAAAAAGTTCTGTAGCATCCCTCGAGAGCAGCGGGACCGCATCATTAGCGCCCCTATCCCGATAAACGTCCATCCAGAGCACAACGTGGGAAGACGTCGGGCGCGCGCGAAGGCTCTCCTGGAGAAGGCTCGTAAACGGGCTTCGGAGAACAGTTTCGTAGACGCAGCGCGCTACGCCGACGGACAGGCCTTCGTTGTAGTTATCATAGATCATGAAAGGCAAATAACAAACACAATCTCGATTCGCACGACGTCCTCTGAGATCGCAGAGCAGCCTGCAATAGCGATGACCTTATTGGACGACTAGAGGACATCAATGTACAGTGACTCGATATCAGCTGTGAGGGCATTTGCCAAAGGAACCATATCCGAGCTGGCCCTAGGGTTACTAGGAAGCAAGGAGATCAAGCCACACACATTGATATGGTTTCCAGCCCACATGGGACAGATCGAGGGTGCCCCGCCCAACCTCAATGAGTCGGCACACGGAGCTGCGCGAGGGATCATCAACCGCGTAGCTACCGGGCCGCGTGACGCAGTGGGTAGTGGCAATCGGGAATCTCCTTTCTCGTACACGGAAATTACTAAGCACTTTTACTTGGCTCGGAGGATCTACCCCATCCCACACTGCAAACTCAATAGACCTCAGGCTTTAACACTAAGACTTCTACAGACGGGGGCTTACCCAAACCCCCTACTTCTTCACAAGGTGTACCCCGAAATTCAGACAACAAATGCATGCGCACTATGCAATGACTTAGCTTAGCGAATTTACCTCACATGCTCTGACGATGTCCCGCGTTACGCGGCGATGAAAACAGCATTTCTTCACGTTGGGATGCGGCCTACACAGTCCCAAACTCGAAGATCAGTTATGGGCTGTCCAACGGGCCCGCGACGCGGCGGAGAGGCTCGGCCTCTCTGTCCCGACGTGGGAGCGGCCCGCTGCGCGCTAGTGCGCGCCCTAAAGGACCTTAATAAAGTTTTTCATCCATCCATCCATCCAATGCTTACTGAAAAGGGAAGCAATACTGAGAAACACAATTTCCACGTGTTTCCATAGTAATTTCCGCACACCATTGATAAAAGACTGCTCAAGAGGTCACTGAAGTCTTTGGGTTTTTTCATGGTCAAAAAAGCACACAAAGCAATTTGAAGCGTGATGAGCTTAAACAATATATTCATTCTCTAGACATAGGCTATCCATACTTCTATAAATAATTTTTAATTGGCTGTTTCATCTCTCTCAAAAATATAATAAACTTTGTCCTGTGTGTATACTTAATTATATTGTGTGTGTTTGTGTAGGCTGTTTACTGTGAAAATTTAAAACAATGTGGAAGTGAGAAAATACGGATCAGCGAGCCCACACTAGTGCTTCTATTGCACGTGTCTTTTTATAGTCAATATTTGCAGAAATAAAGCGAAACAATCAATGAAAAGCCGTGCACGTCCGCGCCAACGATGATGCAGTAAGCTGCAGTAAGCTGCAATGATGCAGTAAGTAAGCCTCAGTAAAACTTCAAGTGAAAAGGTCGAAGAAAGCCAAAAGATACCTCCAATGATGTGGGTGACAAAGCTCTGGGTAATGGAACGTCCCGTGTGCGTGCGGGCGAAGGGATAGAAGGGGCTTTGGCATCGCCCGGGGGTGGTCTGAGCCTCCCCCCCCCCGGCTCACCAAACACTGGACGGCGCTCGGGCCCCGGAGGCCGCCGTAGTCGGCGCATATGTTTCAGACTATTGCGGCACTACAAATTAGAAACATACAAGAGAAAAAAATATCTTATGAAATCACGATGCACGGCCGAGGTGAATTTCATAATAATCGACAGCAGGCTCCTACGCATGAGGGAAGCAAAGCGCGCCATCCTAAAGACGTGGAAATGCCAAAGACATAATAAGGCGTTCCGCAACCGCATAGCGCACTTAACCAGATACATCGAAGAACACGCGCTCCAGGTATGCATCGCGCAGTCGGAAGACACGTGCAATGACCTCGAAAGCCTGGGGGAGTGCGTGGCGCCTCTTTCGTCACCTATTATGTCCGGAGGAGACTCGGGCCGCTGAAGGGCACAAGACTCGTATACTAGTAAGAGGTTATAAAGGCGATAACTTCCTCGACGCAATACGTGACCCTTACTTTAAGAAGGCCGAAAAGCATGCAGCACGCCGAATACGACGGCACCGCAAACGGGAAACTGGACGCGGAATTTAGCGAGCTAAGAAATTCAGATAGTTCTGTACGAAGTAAACATCCGATCGGCGCTCGGCCCTGACCGGCTTACCAACAAGACCCTCCGTAACCTAGAAGACGAGTCGATCTTCCGACTCGCGACCTACGTCAACGAAACGAGTGATGGCTAGGGGGCCCCTTCCCGAAGCGTGGAAACAGGACCGCGTTATCATGATTGCTGAACCAGGGCAAACAGGGGGAAGGCGCTGGATGAAAATTCAAGATGATGAGCAAAACGAGAACGACGTGAAAACGGGAGCCTTGTCGAAACGTTAGCTCCCGCTTTCATCTTGTTCTCGTTTTCCTCATCGTCCTAAACCACGCTCGATAATCTAAGACTAATTTCGCTCACGTCATGCGTCGGTAAAGTCATGGAACACACAGTTCTCGCCCGCATAACTGACTTTCTCGAAGACCGTGACGCGTTCCCGCACACTATGCTAGGATTCCACCGCAATCTCTCTGCACAAGACCTATTGCTTCAGCTCAAGCAGTAAATCGTAGACGACACCACCGGCTCCACCAGGTTAATTCTCGGCCTAGATATTGAAAAGGCCTTTGACAACGTTAAACACGAAGCAGTTTTAGAAACAGGAAAAACGTTAGGACTAGGCCAAATAACATAACGTTAGGTTAGAGATATCGTAGCGGGTAGGCGCACGCGTCGTCATTGCCGACGAGGAGTCGCCGGAATTTGAGATGGGTCGATCCAGCACGCCACAAGGTCCCGTCATATCACCACTACGCTTTAATTCAGTTCTACTCGGCCTAACGCGGATGACATCACCCTCTCGCTTCCCGGGAAAGGTGTGTCGGTCACGTCGAGTGAACACTACAGGGGGTGGTATTCTGTAATAGTTCCTAGTGGCATGGCGACGACGTGGCGCAATACGAAAGATTATCTAAGTCAAAGACAGGTCGACGCATCCTCGAGTAGCTTGGCATCACGTACCACATTCATCATGCAGAAAAGACGGCGGTTCCGGCCTCAGTACGCGATCATCCCGCTGCTTCCCAAGAACATGCACCCTACGCACAATGGGAGGCGCACCAGACGGGAGACGAAACAAACGAGCTAGCGATGTTAAAAAGAAGTTTAGCAACACCAATGAGGCGCTGTACGTAGACGCCACGCGGTATGGAGAAGGGAGAAGCGCACACGTGATCACGGTTGTATACCGCATGGGTAAGTGCATTGCGAGCGCCACGATGACCACGGCACACACGGAGGTGGCCGAAGCAGGCGCGATAGCCCTAGCACTCGCCACGGTGCCGAACGCTGCGATTGTGATCAGCGACTCGCAGTCGGCAATCCGCAGCTTCACGCACGGTCGCGTCTCGCGGGAAGCGGCACGCTTAATCCGAATTCATGACGAGCGTGAGTCGACATCACTCTAGCAACCCCAAAATTCTGCGGTCTTGCTACTGTAGACCTCGGCACACACCGAGGTGCCACTCGCGGGCAATGAAGCGGCCCACGCCATGGCTTGAGGTCTCACACGCCGAGCCGCCACAGATTATGTAGCCGCCGCCTCCCGACCCGAGAACGGGGCATCGCATCTACCAGATCGGGACGCTGTGACTGAAATGCAGAAAAGAATCTCAATGGGCGTGGCGCGATCCCCTGACCGGGTTCAGAGCCCTCACCCAACGCTACAGACTCGAAAGACGCACATTTCCACCACCGCAAGATAGATTCAACAGGGACATATACCAACCCTAGCCCGGCCGTGTTGCACCACTGTTGCCTACGGTTGTGCCCAACTCATGCCTATGCAGCGTGCCCACAGAGGGCAACGCGGCGACACATTCTCTCGGTATGTGCCGGGAACAACGGCACTAAAACCGCCGCTGTTCGGCGACGCGTACATAACCGCGGCCGTTACCAGCGTACAGGAAGCTTCGAGTTCGCTTCTTCCCGACGTCGCCCCAGCTACGAGGGCCACCGAGGACCTTCTCCGTCACCCCTGAAAAGTTCGGAGTTGGAAGACGAGCTCTGGGCCGTCCGGCAAGCCGAAGATGCCATCGGAGTCCAAGGACTTCAAGCCACCACCTGAGGCCATCTCAACGAAAACTGCCGGATCATTTTTTTTAATAAGCCTTATTTTCTTCGTCTTCTGAAACCACTGGCTAGCTCGAAAAATAAATTCCCCTACATACCACACACGCAACGCAGAAACGTGGAATATTGACGGATGGCGCTTGATCTACGGTAACTAAATGTTAATGTACACACCACAAGCCTTGCTAAATGAGTTCGCCAAAGATGGCACAGATGCAAAATTCATCCACTTTAATGAGCTACGAATCTTGTGTGCATAAATATCCATTGTTTGAACTTTTGCTGAACGACTGACTCTGTTCTCAAGTTCTTCCGTTTTGATCTAGTGATATTTTCGCAATACTTACCTATACTTTTATAAATTTTCTTAATGTATAGATTTACCCCTTGTTTGCATTGTTTTCTAAAGTCCTGTAGTTTTCTGTATCGCCTGTATATGGATCAGTAACATCTTCGTGAGGGCTAGTTGGTTCAACTTTAGAACTATGATCAAACAGCGGGACTGAAAGAAGAACGCACCCAGAAACAAATACTACAGAAAAAGCGCTTCCTCGGTTGCATTTGTTTGTCTGTGTCCTCGTTTGAGTTATGGTATTTGAGCATAGTTCTGCATACTGATTTCCTTGTGTACGTGTAGGAATTAGTACCACTGTAAGGCCATGCTCTGGTGCAGGGACCCAGTAAAGCCTTCGGAGACTTTTAGAGCAATACCTGTACTACACCAGGTGCAAACCCAGAAAACGCCTGGTTCCGTAAATCTGACCTTCAACCTCGGTTGAAGTCAAATTGGGACTTAACCTGCCACTACCGGCGGCTGCGGCGTACACCAGCGTGGCCGCCCACATCATGAAAGCTATGAAAGCCTTATGGACAAAGTGCGCGGCCGCATGGGCCTCATCTTCAAAGCGAATTGCGATGTGTACAAGGTGCACCGAGTGCTGGCAGCCTCGTATGCACTGTACTTTCGGCGCTTAGTTTGCGCTGAAGCAAGGCGCAGCATGAAGGCGCATTCGATCGCATGCTGCTGCCGCGCCGAGCAGTGACTTGCGTGTTGTCCCGTGGCGCAATTGAAGATGCGGTAGCTGCTGACGGCGCCGAACAGCGTCTGCTTTTCTTTCCCAAAGCAAGCAAGTCCGTGCTGTCGCTCGTAAAACCCGTTTAACCGCGCTCAATCGCGGCAATTTTTTGTCCGGGCTCCTAACATTTAACAGGTGTTGAATAAAGCTGGTTTGAAAAAATTTTGGAACATTCTGAGGGAACCAGAACTTATATTCTTTGAAATTAACAAGTTTTCAAAATTTTCACTATGCCCATAACCGGTAAATACGAAAAACAAATACACTGGCACTCGTTACGTAACGCTGTACATACACTTGGCTTTCGGCAATAGGGGTCGTAGGGCTGGAAAACACGGACTAGAACGAGGCAACAGGACGAGCGCTATCTTTCAACTGAGTTTTTATTTTGAGAAAAACACCGTATTTTTATGCCCACACCCCGAAATGGCCCAATCAGCGCACATGAAAACCAGCCGCTTCCAGGCACGCAGATGCACTTGTAGTCAGAGCAACTGATGGGGAACAGATCAACTTAAGAGCGATCCTCGCACTCAAAGCACCTTCAACAACTTTTCGCGTAACTTTAGCTGCATTTCTATTCAAAACAGAGAATTTCTTAAGCAATTGTTTGTTCCCATACTGTTGCATCGTGCTTGTGCGTGTCTTGCAGCGGTATGACCCCCGTTACTGTATCTAACCAACTAGCTCAAATAACCAACAACCAACTAACCATACTTCTAAACTTGGCTTTCGCCTCGAAACTTGAAATTGAAGCACCCACTTGCTGACTAATTTGTTCATATTAAACAATTGTATTCGGCGAAGTACATTATGAAGGGCCCAAAGAACAAGAGGGCAGAGCGCAGGGCCCTTTCTCAGTGACCATGCACAGCTCTTACGCTTTCTTGATCCTCTTTCTGCTTGTGGTTGTCATCGCCACCACTTTCTTTTTTTTATTGGTGTTAGTTGTTCTTGTTATCATCACCACCACCTGTTTGCTCTGCTGTGTGTAGTGCCGCTGATTTCTTTCGTTGGTATTTCTCGTTTTCGATGTTTTCACTGTTGTAATATTGTTTTGTTTTAAATAAGCGCCTCAAGAGCTTTCTCTTTCCTTTTTCTTTTCTCGCTCGTGAAAAAGTCTGCGCACATCGCACATTGGTGGCAAATCGATAGCACACGTTTTCGCCCTCCGCGTGGTGCATGTGGTTTGATCGCCTATATAATAGCTCCATGTCGCCTTATGGGATAGCTGGTTTGCGCTGTTTTGTCCCTTTACCACCCTTCAAGTATTTGGCGCAGTACATTACTTTTTCAGAAATAATTCAAGTTTTACAATCCTTCTCTCTTATTATATTTAACCTGGTACCGTAAAATGACCGAACATAAATATTTAAAAAATAATTTGTCAATGTAAACTTGTTCATTGTTTCTGTTACCTGTACCTGTGTATACAGGGTTCTTGTGTGCTATAAAAGTGTTTCCATTGGTAATGTAGACAGCCCGATAATGATGTTAATAGTTCTATTCTGTGTAATAAGTAAATAAGAGAGCCCCATATTTTTACAGCTGGCTGCCTCGTAATGTATTTGATAAGAGATAGACGCACACATTGCAGGTTACAGGGTCCATGTCCAGCCCTAGCTTGTGAACGCGTCGATTGCGCTTTTGGCAGGCTAACCTACCGCGTGAACTTGTAGGCAGTAGTACTAATATTTAACAGTTCTCATATTTTGTCCTTCTATTATTGGGAGTAGGTTTTAAACGTTTTGAGATAGATCCACGAGTTTTTATTTTACCAAAACATTGTGACCTAACATTCCTCGAATTTATTTCAAATATTTTTAGTCTGATTGGGCAAGGGCTGCCTTAAACTCACGAGATTCCAGACGCGGATGCGTTCCAGTTCCCTTTTCTCCGATTTAGGTTCTCTGCGGGACACGTATACTGGGAGTACTTTCCACGTGCCAAGCAAGCTATTCTGCCCTTTGATTCCGCCTGCTCGACAACGGTAAACAGGTCTATTCCGAGGCTGTGTATGAATGTTCGCTCCGGAAGTCATGCCCGCACATCATGTGGGTTAGCTTTGATTTCCAAGCAGGCCAACTGCCAACCGATAGCTTCTTTACGACGGTTGTTGTTGCACTGACCGAGTCTCTCATGCAAAGAGTGACACCTGGAGCAAGAAGGGATATATAGGCCTCAGCCCCGGCGCTTAGAGGAGAGGGCATGTGTCTGGCCGTATGAACAAATTATTTCGCATAATAACACCAAGGCTGCAGGCACATACGATATCAGGCTGGATTTGTCAACCACTAATATGTTGGGGAAGCATCTTTGGATTAACGCTCAAAGTAAACCAGGAGGTCAAACAAAACACGTGAGACAGTTTACATCGACCAGACGGAACGATGCGCTTATGACAATTTTAGGGAGGTGTTCAAAAAGTAAACAAGACGACAGCCACGTACATATTGTGGCGCCATTGTCAATTTCATGAACCAAAGATATCATGCAACAGCAGAAGCTTGCGTCTCGGTTGGCCTAGGAGGCCAGCAGACATTTTATCACCTTTTAGGTGCCTTTTATAAAAAAAAATGCCACTTACTAAGCGAAGCTTCCATATCTCTTTGCTCTTCTGAGAAGCATTTTACGCAAGCCGCTTCTTGACATGCGCGAACTTTGTTTCGCGTTTGTTTGCTGGAATGAGATGATATGACGGTGCGCAGACGCACCAAATAGCATGCATCGCTGTTGATGGCTTGTGAATAAGAAATCGATTATAGCGCCCCTACGTGTCTGTTTTGTTGCTTTGTTTTGTGCCCATTCACCACTTTGTGCTAGCCACCATAGTTATAATTCTCTCGAAACTACGAAGCTCTCCTGTGAAGCATACATGCCATCTTATTTTAGGATTGGCTTACGCTCCACTGGACGACGGTTTTCATTAAACTTCCGCAAGCTTTTGTATTCTTGCAGACCCGATTTGAATAATATAACAGTGACAGACATGTCAATTATTGCTTACTGCAAAATATTAGGCGTCAATAATTTTTCCTGGGGATGAATAATTTCCATATAAGTTTTCATTCCTACGTAAGCAATTGCAACCTCTGTCGAAGGAAGTTGAGCAAGTTTACATATTACGGTAGGTGAAAGACAGCGACAGTGCTTGTTAAAGAAAGCAATCAGCTTTGGAACTTTTACTTTTTTCGGTTAGTTTTAACTTGCACATCGGACACTCTTTTCGCGCTTAAAATTAAAGGCACGAATGGTACTTTATTATGTGAGCATTTTATCTCTTCAGCAGTACCTTTCAAGTTACACCTGAGGGCCTGTCAAGCTGAAGTGACTTTGCATATTGTTATGACTGCAGTAGACAACATGCTGTTTGTCACGCGCAAGGGTAGCATGCGAGAGCCATGCTGGGAAGATAATCGGAGGACAGTTGCCACGCGATCTTCGGCGCTGCTAATATTTCCGTAACGGGCGACCCTTGTCCAAGAAGAAACACCAGAAAGGGAAGAAAGAGTTGCCACACCAGCGGAAGCCGAGACGACGCGAAGGGCTCATGGACGTTCCCCACAAGAAAGCCGCCCCTAACTGGTGCCTGCCCTATACTGAGAAGCACGGAAAAGTCTAGTTGGGAGTAACAGATCTCCTCTCCCATTTCTACGGCTAGACCCGCTCTCTGCCATTGCGTCAGTTGGAACTTGGACGGGCCGCCAGTCCGATATTTCGCCTGCAACAATGTTTGTACTTCTTTATTGGCAGTTGCCCTCATGAGTTGTGACCTGTGTGTGATTGGCTACCGCCATGAGGGAGAGTTGGAGGATGAGGTGTTAAAATGACAGTGCGGAGAGAAAACAAGCAGATCTGGGTCATGGAAATGAGGCTCATCCAAACGCTTGTTGCTAACGACGACTTTTTTCTGTTTTGCGTAAGCAATGATGCAAATAAGTTTTGTTCAAGTGCCAGAAAACCTGTTGGTTTTCTATTTCCCAACTTCCGAGCTTCTGATTTCTGCAGCCCGAAGCCTCGGCCACGCTACCATATTGAGCCGTGTTTGAGTGAACCTAGCGCCGAAACAACTGGTGATCAGTGGTGACATCAGAAGTTACAAGCGGCAACTATGATCGGCCAACGAGAGAGCAGCTGCCTCGATGCATCAATCACGAGCGCTTGAGTGCTTGGATTTTCCTTCGATGTGAACCAGGATCTAAAAGATGGGTAAGATTTTAGAACTCGTAGATAACTTTGCTGAAAGCCTAGAGGTAGGGAATTTCGGATTGTTGTTTTGGAAGTAGCCGGTACTCGAATGATTATGGGCTTGCAGAGGCTGCAGAAGCTTTTCTGTTGTGTGAGCAGTTGGGGATAAATACATACAAAGGGTTTGGCAAGAAAACATGTCATCACACAGGCAATCTTTTATGCTGATGATGAGGAGCTTCGTGAAGCATGTAGCCTCATTCATTCATTCATTCGTTCACAAAACTTTATTAGTGTCCTGAAGCCCGGTCTTTTCAGACCGAGGCGGGCCGCGTCCACGTCGGCACCGCCAGGCCGAGCCTTATGGCGTCATCGTGGACCCTCTGGACAACCCGTAGTTGATCTTCATATGAAGAGCTTGATATCATCTTGTGCCAGTAAAGCCATTTTTCTTCGGGGTCGGCGAGAGTCGCGGTACAGCCCGCTAGCATGTGTCTGATGTCAATGATGCCATCGCACACATTACATTCTTTCCTAATTTCTCTTTCGGGGTGAATTTTATTTATGAAATGCGGAGTGGGGTACGTCCCGGTTTGCAGTAAACGTAGCGTGACTGCCTGAGCCCTGTTCAATTTTACGTGTGGCATTGGGAATTGCCTACACCCCAAGTAGTAATATTTAGCGATGTCATTGTAAGTTAGTAAGTGATATTTATGCTCCCCGGAATGGTAGTGGGCGTCGGTTCGGTTCTCACCGGCCGGGCCAGCAAGTCCTCGTGCCAGGCCGTTCGTCACCTCGTTGAGGTTGGGCCGAGTCTCGTCCCTCTCGTCCAATATGTGCAGGAAACCAGCGGATTTCAGTTTTGATAGCTTCGACCTTGTCGATAATTGTAGCCGCAGTCCCAGCTACATAGCCTTTTTCAAAGCTCTTAATTGATGCTTTGGAATCGCCATAGATGAAAGACCATTTACGGTTCCTGATGGCTAGAGCAAACGAGCCTTGCTCCGCCACCGTGGAATCCTTAGTGAGGATGGTGACGGCGGCGTCCCGTACCTCTCCCTGGCTGTCGACCACCACGGCGGTGTAGGCCTCTTTGCCTTTGATCCAGGCAGCGTCTACAAGGGCCGCCTGTTGTCCTAGCTGTTCCATTTCTTTCAACAAAGCTTTCGCTCTCGCTTTTCTCCTGCTAACATTGTGTTGCGGGTGCATATTTCTCGGGAAGGGGGTGGTTCTGATCGCGTCTCTAAGGTTCCCGCTCAATTCTACCTCGGATTACTTCGGTTTCATCGATCTATTGGGATCTGTCCCTATCGCTTTGAGTATAAGCCTGCCCGCTCGCGCTTTGGTCAGTCTTTCCTGCTGCGCCATCTGTTGGGCTTCCGCCATCTCTTCTATCGTATTGTGCACGCCTAGATTCATGAGCTTCATGTTCGAGGTGCTGATGTGTATACCTAGGGTAGCCTTCACTAACTTTCTGATCACAGTGTTTAGCTTGTACAGCTTGGCCTGCGACCATTTAAGTAGACCTGCCACGTAGGTGAAGTGACAGAGAGCGAAGGCGTGCACTAGCCTTAGAGCGCTGTCCTCACCCAGGCCTCCGTGTCTGTTGCTAATTCTCCGTAGTAGCTAGATGACTTGGTCCGTTTTGTTTGAAATGTGTTGAATGGCATTGAGGTTGGTACCTCCCGCTGCTATGTGGAAGCCTAAAACTCTAATCTTTTCCACCTGCTTGATCGCGGATCCGTCGTGACAGCGTAAGATAATCTTGTGTTCCTCTCCGGGGCGTAGCCTCTGGGTCTTCGACCCCTGTCCCGTTGTTTTAGCACGAAAAGCTCCAATTTGGCCACCGAACAGTTTAGTCCAATCTCACCTAGCGTGTTTTCCACGGTGCGTATGTTCTCCTGCAGTCTGATCTCCGTTTGGCCTACGTTACCGTTGGCGCTCCATATGGTGATGTTATCTGCGTATATTACAAAGTGTATACCTTCTGTACTCTCCAGTTTCCTCGCGACTCTGTTCATTGTTAGATCAAATAACATGGGCGAAAGCACAGCCCCTTGCGAGGTGCACCCCCTGTTTCCCAGGTTCATCACCTTCGATTTTAGTTCTCCTAGCGTGAGGCTCGCTTGCCTACCGCCCAGAAACGCTTTGACTACGCTGTAGTGCCTCTCGCCCAACCCCAGCTCGGACAGGACCTAGAGGATGGCCTTGTGCTCTATGCGATCAAAAGCTTTTTTGACGTCTAGTCCCAGAATCGTTCTCGCGTGCCCCACGCTAACGTGTATGAGCTGGTGTTTGATCAGGAGCATCACGTCTTGAGGCGATAGTCCAGGGCGGAAACCGATCACATTATACGGGAGTATGCCATTTTGCTCGAAGTATCTAGTGAGCCTGTTAAGAATAACGTGTTCCATAGCTTTACCTATGCACGATGTAAGCGATATTGCACGTAGGTTATCCAGATGAAGCGGTTTACCCGGTTTTTGTATGAGGATGGTGTTGGCCCTCTTCCATTCCTACGGATAGGCTCCCTTTCCCCACAACTCGGTGAAATGATCCGTCAAGAAAGTGATCGACTCATCGTCTAGATTTATTAAGAGTTTATTGGAAATACCGTCGGGTCCGGCTGCCGATCTACTCGAGAGACCATGGAGGGCGGCCCGTACCACACGCTCGGTGAAATTGCGGTCCATTTCTTCGCACGGTCCTCCCATGTACTGCACGCGTTCGTCGCTATCGCCCGGTTGTTTGAGCGTTAGATATTTGTCCGCGAGCTGTCTCATGACTACCTCCTAAGTCGTGACTTGATGCAACAGTTTTGCAATTGCCGTTCTTTTGTTTGACTTAGTGTCGCTTTCGTTCAATAGATGTTTGAGGATGTTCCAACTGCCTTCATGTTTGATTCTGCCGTCTGCCAAGTGGCAAACTTCGTCCCATTGTTGTTTCACGAGCATTCTCGAATACTCCTCGATCTGTCTGTTTAGCAACGCAATCTTTTTCCTGACCTTTCGGTTCAGTCTTTGCGTTTTCCATCTTTGCAGGATGGATTGTTTGGTCTCGACCAGATGCGCGAGCCTACTGTCTATGCTCTCTATGTTTTCTTCGGTTTTAATTTCTTTAGTGGCCTCCCTGAGGTCCTCTTCGAGCTGGTTGATCCAGGTCTGGAAGGACTGTCTGCCCACTTCTATCGGTTCCGATTCTAGTCTCTTCGCTCTAACTTTCCTGAAAAGGTCCCAGTCCGTGCACCAAAAGGTTCTAGTCTCTTGTTTAGGAATACCTATACCTATGTGTATGATATAGTGGTCGCTGCCTAGATCAGTGCCCGAGTTTTCCCAACTAGCTTGTTTCGAGTTGCTGACAAAAGTTAGGTCGGGCGTAGAGTCCCTGCACGTGGACGTGCCACAGCGGGTGGGGAAAGCCCGATCGGTGATCAGGCACAGTCCCAGGTCCGTGGCAAGGTTCCATAACCCCTCACCTTTCTTTGTATTCCAAGCGTATCCCCACGCTTGGTAGGGGGCATTAAAGTCCCCTCCGAAAATGAGCGGGGAGCTCTTTGCGACTGCGAGTGCCTTGTTGAAAAGTGCCCTAAATCTTTGTTTCTAGTAGGTGGGATTGCTATAAATGTTTAGGCAGAAGATACTCTGCGCATTGCCCTTGGGCCTTTTGAGCATGACTTCTACTAGGATATACTCGATTTTACTCAATACGACATGGATATCATGTTCGATAAAGGGTAGCTTTTTGTCAACGAGGGTGGCCAATCCCCTCCCGCAATCTTTTTCTCTACATACCGATTTGTACCCCGTTAGCTTTACTTCGTCCGCTAAAGTTTCCTGCAGCATAATTACTTTTGGTTTGACCCCCATCGATCTAATTAATTGGGCCAGCGATTCCTTTTTGTTGTGGAATCCGCGACAATTCCACTGCCACACACTGAAACTGTGGGCGCTATCCATGATCATTGAATGGGTTCATTTTGCTGTTACCCGCGATCGATCTCTTTGGAGTGCCCCCTGACGTTCCGGAGAGCGATTTTACGCTCTCTGATTCTGACGGCAAGAATTCGTCGTCGTCGCATCTCGTTTCCAGTTTCATGAATCGCTGTTCGGCCGTTAACCTCCATTTCCATAGTTTATCCACTTTAAAGTTAATCCTTTCCGTCGTCTCTCTAATTTCTTTGATTACCTCTTTCAGCTCGCTGAGGACTGAGAAAACCGAGTCAGTTACTGGGCTTACTGCTCTTTTTTTCGGGGCGGGGGAGTTATCTCCCTCGCTTGGTTCGTTGCTTTGACCTACTGGTATGGCTACTGCTACGCTGGCAGGGCTCGGCTGTGCCTTCTTTTTCAGTTCTGCTACCTGTTTGGTCAGCTCTTCATTAGCTTTACGCAAAGAGTTTACCTCCCTTATCCACTGTTCTATTCTGGAATGATTGCTTTCAGTCACCGCCGTTGTCGTGGCGCCACCGACGATTCTCACCGTACATTTGACTTTATCCGCCCACGCGGTCCCAACTGTCGGATTGGCATAAGGTGTTCCATCTTCTAAGCGCACCTGCGCTCCTCCCGACATGGAGCGGCTTCTCTCTCTCGCGGCCGATCCCGGCCGGGCGCGTTCCCATTGCACCTGCGCTCCTCACGACTTGGAGCGGCTTCTCTCCTTCGTGGCCGATCGTGACCGGGCGCGTTCCCTTCAGCGAGCTTCTACAAAATAGGGTGTTTGAAATCTCTGCTTGCACGCCTTGTCTCCGGTGGGATGGTCTCCTCCACAGAACTTGCACTTGGGCGTGCAAACGTGGTCCGCTCGTGGGTTGGGGGCTCCACACCCTCTACACTGAACAGAGTCCGGCGTGGGGCACACGTCCGAGGGGTGTCCTACCCTTCCACGAGTAAAGCACACATCGAATTGTTTCCTGTAGAGATAACATGTCATCAAGGTCGGCCCGTAGCGCACAAAGTTTGGCACTCTCAGTCCGTCGAAGAGGACGATGACTGAACCCGACGTCTTGATGCGCTTGGCGGCCAAAGCGAGCGGGTTGCGCTGATGCGCGATATTCCTTGTGATAGTCGACTGGCAGTCCCTGATGTCGACTTGTCTAATCACCCCTTTGCACGTGGCGTGCGGGGCCGTCTCGTACGCATTGACTTCGTACTCCGTTTCCCGATTTTGAAGGACTTGATTCTCACGTACCTTGCCGCATGGTCTGGTTCAGGCGTGCTCACCACAACGGTATTTTGAGTGAATTTAGGGCACACCATGTTTTCACTTGCTTGCTCTGCCGTTAGGCCTGAAGCCTCGATCACTGCAGTTCCAATAGCGGTGGTACTTTGCTCAAATTTAGTCCTCCTCGTGACCTGATTATCATCTTCCGATGCTCCTCAGGCAGTTCGGGCATCTTTGAGGCCTTGACTATACGATAATTGGTCGAGCCGGGGTTGGTGGCGGGTCCCTTGCTGCCGCCGGTAGCGGCGTCTCCGCCGGACGCTCGCGAGTTACTTGGCGAAGTGTTCGCGCGTTGCTGCTCTTCTTTCCAGCACGGGATCGTCGTTCGGTAGCCACTTGCCAACCGAAATTTTCCTCGTTGCTGTCCTCTTCCACACGGGAGTCTGCCATGTCAGCCTGGCACGTAGGCTGGCAAGGCCTAATGGGCCCTGCTCCTTGCTAGGGTTAGCTCCGCACGTAGTGGGATGAACAGAGAAAGTCCATCAAAATTGTCAAAAATTGGTTCCCACCTCGAAACTTCGTATCAGACGAGTCTGGGCAACTTCATGAATCTGATGATGTGCTTGAAATATTATTATTGAATAGTACCTCGAAAAATTGGCCAGCGGAACATCGAAAAAGACGGAGCCGATGTGAGAGTCGTAACTGCTCCGTGCTCTTCTTCATGTAGCCTCATTTTACAAAAAAAAAGGAAGACTAGCTCAGACAGCAGCAAGAGTGGGAAACATGGAAAGAAAGACAAGTAAGAACGAGAAAGGTAGGAAGAAAGCCAGCAGCAAGAGCGAGAAAGGGAGAAAAGACAGGAGTATGAAGCAAAAAGGCTGGAGCGCGAGATTTAGCTACGCAAGTTGGAACTTCACTAAATAGGTCGGGTAATTGTCCCCAGTAAGTTGTACTTCTGAACAAGGAGGCCGAGTTCAAAATGTCTACATATATAAAGTGATATGTCGTATTAAGGGATATCAGTCTGCGCCTTGCAAATTTTGAACGAATGTGCGAGTACTTGTCGTTTGAGTGAGATCCATGGTCTCAGACACTACTGATGCTTCTGTCCTGCGAGGCAGCACATGTTGTTCCATGGCACTGCAAGGAGGACGCAGACAACTACGAGAAGATCAAGCGTTGCCTACTCAGAAAGTACAGACTTTGCGCAGAAGCGGTTAGACAAATCCTTCGGGACGCCAAGAAGTTGAGGTACGAGAGTTACCCCGACATTCTGCACAATTTAAAAGTAAACTTAACTGAATGGTTAAAGCTAATGAATATTTACGTATCTCCGAAGAGCTAGAGAAAAAGAAGCCAACTGCACGGCATGCGAGAGCGCGGACGCGCGGACAAGATGACAAAGTAGAAAAAAAAGATAGCGTCCGTCATAGGCTGCATTCGACCTAATTGCTGTAAATAATGTAAATACAGTTGTGTTTCATCATAAGTCGTGACCATTTATTCTATATTCTGGTGCCGAAATCCGCCGGTAGTACTCGCCGAGAGTCTACACGCATGGAGGGCTCATAGGGAACATTGAAAGCGAAGACAGCGCGTCGTAAGGACAGTGGGAAGTTCCTCCGAAAGCCAGATGGCACGACGTGACTGCACCATCCACCGTTACCCTTCGCCGTGATAAGACTCCTACTCAGCGTGCGTCCGAAAAGGTGAGCGAGGTCACGCATTGTTGAAATGCAAGGGGAACCGCCTCAAAGTCTTCAAAGACAAGTGAACGGCGAGACGTGAGATGAATACGGGTCTCATCAATGAAGCGAAAGCCGTGATTGAAAACACTGGCAGTGCAAAGGTTTCGTCTTTGATCGAACGACTACACGTCAATAATGCGGAATTGGACAAGCTTAACGCCGAGATATAAGAAGCTATCCCTGAGGACGAGTTCGCGACGGAGTTTGAAACTGTGCTGACTTATCAAGATGCTGCGCGAGGAATGTTGGCTGGAGCTGGAGGCTCGGGAGTGACTACTCCATCAAAATCAGTGTTCTACTACTGCCCCTTCCGCAGCCGCAGGCTCATCACATGCACTCGATGATGGCGCCCCGCGCGAATAAGTCATGCTTCTAATTCTATAGTTGCAGACATTCCACGGACAGCTTTGTCATTGGCCTGCTTTCTGGGAGCAATTGAAGGCGCCTGTGCATGAAAACGGAAAGTTGACGAAAGGAGAACGATTTTGATATCTGAAGAATCTTCTGAGTGGTGCAGTAGCAGCTTCAATTTCTAGTATACAAGCGACAGGCAAGTTACGACGACGGCAGTAACATACTAAAAAATCGTTTTGGCGATAAGCATCGCATTGTGCTGGAGCATCTACGCCATCTGCGCAGACTACCAGAAGTTGCTTCCTCAAAGATGTATACAATCTTCGAAGGCTATTGGATTATATGCAGTGCCAAATCATAAGCCTGAAAGGTCCGAACATCAGTGCTGCCAGCTACGCAACTATGATGGCGGACATTCTGTTGAAGGCATTGCCAGCAGACATTGTCATTTGCTGTTACCGAAAAGAACATAGTTTAAAGTCATCACCGCCTGCTACCGACAGTTCAGGCTCTGTACAACAGCAACACTCAACGACAGTGACAGCCGATGAGGAGTTGCAAGAACTCTTCACCTATCTTCGCGTGGAAACTGAAAGCCGAGAAAGAAGTGTAGTTCATTATTTTAAAGGAAATAAATGCGCTAAACCACCGGAGGAGCGAAGAAACTTGCACTACACCTTACGAACAGCAGCTGTCCTGCAGTCTTCCTCGAAAGTTAGAGATAAGGACTGTCTCTTCTGTGGGTCTTCAAAGGACTCAACTTCAGTTTGTGGCAGCAGCATCAACCAGGAAGAAAAGTTGAAGAAATTGGCTGCAGAGACCCAATGTTATTGATGCACCCTGAGAGGACATCTTGCCAAAGACTGTTATGAAAAAGTCAAGTGTGGAACATGCAGAAGAAGACACTCTCCTAAATGTGCGATCCCAAGTGGAAACCTAAGAACGCGGAACAAGAAAGTCCCGTAACCACGAACAGTCTTCATACCAGCTTTCGTTCGTGCGTGGATGCTGAGGTTTTATTGTAGACATTTCAGGCATGAATCACAGGAAAAAGCAAAAGGCCTACATTCGTGTAATTTTAGACAGCGGAAATCAGCACACGTTCATTCGTGAAGGCGTATCCAAGACACTTGGTTTGAAAGAAATCGGATCTCTTAATTTACAGCCAAATATTTTTGCACAGACAAGCTCGGTTACCATACAACATAGGCTTGTCGAACTGAAACTTGGCAGCCAGTATGGCAATTGGGAGTACCTGGTACAGGCCATTGAAGTGCCGTTCATCTGCAAGGATGTTGTTCGAGTACCACTCGAGCATGACTTTGTAAGAACCACTGAAAAGGACGGACACGTCCTTGCAGATATGCTCTTGCAGACATGCTCTTGGGCATGGCGGCTGTTCTTGGTATTAGCCTTTAATTGGTGCTGACCAGCTATGACAATTCATGCCCGGAGAAATGAAACGATACCACGGCCAGGCACACTTGGTGGCGCTGAGTTCTGCATTTGGCTGGATGTTACAAGGACCACTTTCCTTTAACACCTCTTTGGAAGCAGCACTCAACGCATGCGTATTGCGAGTGAGTGCATCTACCGCCTTGACGACCTTTTTTGCAGGTTCTGGGAGTTAGAGAGCATCGGGATTGTGCCAGTCGACAACACTCCAAGTAAGGAACCAATATAGTGCTAGAAAAAATTGAGCACTATATGCCCTCGTCAACGGTCGCTACAAAGTGGCCCTTCCGTGGAAAGAAAGCTGTGGACCACTAGAAGATAACCGATTGCAAGCATGGAAGCGACTGATGTGTCTCGGAAAGAAAATGAAGAACAATCCAGAGTTTGCTGCGGAATATGATACTGCCATCAGAAGCTATATGAAGATGGGTGACGCCGAGAGAGTACCTAAGTGGTAATAGTGGCTAGTAGGAAGTTGCGGGACAGACAGGCAGATTGGGACGCAGATTTGGCTTCGGACCTTGCTTTACAACGGCAAAATTGGTGCTCAAATCTCCCTCTCTCTGCCACAACGCCTGAAAAGGCGTTGCGGCAGAGAGAGGGAGAGAGAGGGAGATTTTACCTTGGCTTGAAGGGTGCAACCATTCAGAGCGGATGAAATATTATTGACCCTGCTTGCAGAACATATCTCTTACACGGCTTTTGATCTTTTCCCGAGAAGCATGACGCTGATTTTTGAAGGAAAAGGCACTGAGTCCTAATTGAGAGGAACGCTGTAGTGCAGCGGATTCTGTTAGAGCAGTTTCAGAACTGTCTCGAAAAGAATGAAAGGAATTGGTTACAGGACCGGGGCGACGTACCTTCTGCGACGAAAGCGATCGAACTCGTCAAGGAGTACGCATCACGCCGACAGCTTAGTAGCTGCCTAGGAGTTGATAGGTTCTTCAATTCCAAAATGTGCGAATGACCGTTATGTCAAGCACCCTTCAACCCCTGCAGTTGAGAGAGAGGAAAAAAAGATGCCTTCAAATAAATATGAATCAATGGACTACAATGAAGCGAGTGAAAAAGTGACCAACGCACAAAAGGCAAACAACACTTTTGAGACAACGAAGTCGCTCATTTTCTACAAATGCAAAGAGCCGGGTCACATAGCGGTAAACTGCGCCAAGGAAAGGGTTGCATTTTCGCGTGCCAATGACTTCGAAGAAAACATCAGGTTTGTGGAGCCATACATGCACGATGTAGTAGTAAACGGGAAACCGTGCAGAGCATTGCGCGAATCGGCGGTAACAATGGATGTGATCCATCCACCGTGTGTGTCCCCATAGTGCTACTCAGGCCAATGTGCATGGATCCGCTATGTGGTGGAAGAACACAGCCTGTGCTTGCTAATCACGACAGTGTTCATCGAGGGTCCTTTCGGTAAGCTAACAACCGAAGGTGCAGTTTCAGGGCAGATTTCTAAATACTATCCGTGCTTCTTCTCAAACAGATCAGATATGTTATTGCGGAAGAGGGGCATTATATCCGGCGACCGGGTTGTATAAGCATTAACCCGTTGAAAGGCGCGAGAGTTGGCAACTCAACTCACTTCCGAGAGTTACACTATGGAGGAAACAGCCGATAAGGCTGTGGCAGAAACGAATGAACGAGGTGCAGACCAGCGCGATAACGGGACACCCGAAACGAGTCAGCCGGAGAACCAGTCTCGCGAGCCGCAGAACGAGGATGTCCTTGAGAATGCCTTATTGTCGCCAGTGTCAAGTAGCTTCACTACACTCCTAAGTGGTAATAGTGAAGAGCTGGCTACTGAGCAGGCGGAGGACCCCCCAATTCAGGAGACCAGAGAACGAGTACCGAAGAAAATAATATTTGTATAAAGCTGAGAAGCGGTGAAATGTACAGCTTATGTAAGTATAGGCTCGGAGTGGAGCGAGATCAACTTGGGCGTTCCCCAGAAGTATCGCGCAGCTTTCCCGTGCCGCTCCTGGTCACCACGCCTTGAACTAGGAAACAAAGCATAGGCTGTTACACGAGTACTTTTTGCCTGAATGTTTCAATCACTTGCCGAAATTTGTCCGGTCATGCGAAACACGCCAGCGGGTTGGAAATGCGCAGGATAAGTGGAAAGCACCAATGCTGTTAGTGCCGATTATTGCCGAGCCGTTTTAGCGGTTAGTCATACATGTAGTTGGGCCACTTCGTGTGACAGGGAGTGCACTGGTGCGTTCTAACAATGTTATGCCCAGCCATAAAGTTTCTAAAATGGCGCTCTTTGGCCATGCCTGGCCCTTGCGCCATTAAACCTCAAACATCATCAAAGTTTCTAAAGGCGATTGCGCTGTGTGAGGTGGCGTCGAAGAGTGTTGTGAATTTCCTGTCATTGATCTCTTCCTAAGTCAAATTCTCTTTCGATGTCCAAAGCGATCAAGGATGCGTGTTCGCAAGTGTCCTCACCACGTTATTTCAAAGCGACGCAGCATAAAAATAGTCCACCACTCAATTCATCATCCGCAGAGCAACAAAGTAGAAAGGTGACGTTACATTCTCAAGCTCCTCCTTAGTAGACTGTGTTATAAAAATAAGCTCCACTGTGACGCATGCCTACCAGCAGCACTTTTAAATTTGCGGTTGCTACCGCATGAAGCCACTGATTTCGGCCCCGCCGAGTTGGTTTGCGGAAGGTCACTGCTTTCACCTTTACGAATGGTGCTGGAACGTGGGAAGTGCACAGAGACGACCCTCCTGTGGTGAAGTTTGTTTTGAGTATGCGGGAGCATCTGCACAATGCTAAAGATCTTGTGGAGGCCAGCATGAAGTCAGCTCAGGCTCGATCCAAAGTCTATGATAGGACCGCCCGTCTGAGGGCGTTCCGCAATGGTTACAAGGTAACTTTACAAAAAGCCTCAAGGCAAAGCAGGCTCAAAGTGCAGTTGGAAGGGCCCGATGAAGTGGTTGCAAAACTCTCTGGCACCGATTGCGTGGTGAAAACCTCAGGAAAACGTAAAGAGGTGCGCATTTATCATTGTAGCCTAATAAAACATTACGGTCAAGGAGAGGCAGTGGTCAATATGACTCTAAAGCTTCGTGAAGACGTGGAGGAGAACCTGCTAGGCCTAAGTTCAAGGGAATGTAGCGCTCAAGAACTCCCGAAGAAGACTGAGCAGGAACTAGAAGAATGCCATTTGTCTGATCTGGGTGAAATTACAACAGTTTGATGAATGCTTTGTCGAGAGACCGGCTATAGCTAATTGACTGAATGCGATCTTGAGCTGATGTCCGAGGAGCCAGTGTAATCAAAGTGTTATCGATTCTTTGTATAGGCAGAGAAAAGTCCTTGACAGAAGTAAAGCGTATGCTCAAATGAGGAGTAATCAAGTTCTCCGAAAGCGAATATGCTTCACTTATGATCTTCGTGGAAGCTCCGGGTAAAGACCGAAGGCCAGCAGTAGACTTTCAAAAATTAAATGCGCTCACCAAGGATCAAGTGTATCAAATTCCAAATATAGGAAAGAGGGCAGAACATGTGAGTCGAGCAGCTTATGTGACCACGCTAGGCCTTACTCGAGGGCACTAGCTCACGGTGCGAGCTAGAAAATACGCGTCATTCGTCGCACCAAAGGGCAGCCATGGGCCGACAACGACGAGCAACGACTCACAGATGCTCCTTCTTGCTTTTCACGCCCGATGGATGGGGATCTAAAGGGACGTGAAGCATTTGCCATGTCCTGCTTAGATGGCATTGCAGCCTTTTTATGATTCATGGGCAAACCATTTGGTTAATCTTAGAGCAGTGCTCAGCTGTTTGCGTCAAGCTCGGCTCACTGTAAAGGACGGCAAGTGTTGTCTCGCAAAGGCGACCGCGGACTACCTAAGTCACGACATAAATCAAGGCTTTACGAAATGTAATGAGACTAAAATATCAGCGGTAACAGCTTACCCTCGACGGAAAACTAAGACGGATATTCGGGAATCTTGGGGGGTCACTGAGTACTATAATCATTAACTTCTGGATTATTCAACTTTGGCACGCCCTTGACTGATGCTCTCGGTTGGACGGAACCGACAAACGCCGTGTTGGATAAAAAGAAGACAGACAGACAGACAGACAGACAGACAGACAGACAGACAGACAGACAGACAGACAGACAGACAGACAGACAGACAAAGAACTTTACTAATGGTCCTGAGGAACAGCGTTAGGGTACCTCCCTTTTCAGGGAGTCCCCGTAGCCATCGCGGGCTGCACCCACGTCGGGGTAGGAAGATCGTGGTCCTCCGCCCTGTCGCAGGCCCTCTGGACAGCTCGTAGTTGCTCTGAGAGGTTGCCGCTTTGAAGGGCTGCCTCCCAGTCGGTTAGAGTGGTTAGCGACGAGCTGCGTAACGCAGGGCATTGCCAGAGCATATGGGATAAGGAGCAGTACGCCTCCCCACAGTCTGGACAGTGGGGTTCTACATTAGGCGCAAAGTGACTGAATCGGCCCCTAGAGGGTAACGACCCTGTTTGTAGCATACGAAAGACCGACGATTGTGGTCTATTAAGTTTAGGGTGTGGCAGCGGAAAGGCCCGTCGAGCGAGTTGATAATGTGCTAAGATTTCATGGAAGGTGAGAAGTGAATCCCTGTACAGTCCTAAGTCGCCGCCCGTGAGTTCACCTGAACCGCCACGGTGTGTAAGACCTCGCGCACAGTCATGGGCCAACTCATTGGCGTTAACAACCTCAGCGTGCTCATTGATTCCCATATGGACCGGGAATCATTTGATGCTATGAAAACCAGCAGCCCCCTCGCTGCCGAGGATGGCCGCCGCCTCCTTTGAGATCGAGCCGGAGGCGAAAGCTCGGGCTGCAGATCTGGAGTCTGTAAAGATATTAGGACTTAGAGGGTCCTTCAGTGCTATAGCTATAGCAACCTGCTCGGCTACTGTTGCAGAAACCTTCCGCACGGATGCTGAGTTAATGAGAGTGTCGTTGGAGTCAACCGAAACAACGGCATAGTGATCAGAGCGCTCGTACTGGGCGGCATCTTCTAAACATGGCAGATTCGGAGTGGCCGCAGCCGCTTTTAACAGGGAATGAGCCATGGCTACCCGGCGCCCTAGATTATATTGAGGGTGGACGTTACGTGGCATGGGATCTAACTTGAACGAATCTCGGACCACAGGTGATAGGGTCACGTTGCGCTCCGTGATTTCCCGGTGACCGCATCCAATGGATTGGAGGATGCGTCTTCCCGCTCGCCATGATGAGAGTCGTATTATCTGGGCCACTCGTTGGGCCTCGGTCACCTCTGATAACGTGTTGTGCATGCCTAGTTGTATGAGACGCGCGGTGCTGGTAGAGAGTGGTAAACCCAGCACACGCTTGATGATTTTGCGCATAAGGGCGTCGATTTTGGCCTCATCCCGTTTAGACCAGCGCAACGCGGAGGCTACTAAGGTAACGTGGCTCATCAGAAACGCGTGGTAGAATCTGAGGAGATTGCTTTCGCTTAAGCCCCCTCTGCGGTTCGAGACCCTGAGGATAAGCTGAAGCATATTCTCCGTCTTGGAGGTAATGCGGACTATAGTCTGTGAGTTGCCCCCACGAGATTCCAGCAAGAGTCCGAGTACCCTGATGGTATCCACTCTGTTGATTTGTTGTGCGTCCCTCGTATAGAGGGCTATGGGAACTTGATCTAAGGGTGTGGAGCACCTAACCCCCTGTCGAGTGGGCCTATAAATGGAAGTTCGGACTTGGTTGGTGACAAACTCAGGCCCGTGTCTAGTAGGAAGTACTCCGTGATGTCGAGCGCCTCTTGGAGCACACTCGCAACTGCAGCGTCAGACCCTCCCATGCACCACACGGTAATATTATCCGCGTAGCGGGCGTGACCCGTTCCTCTTACTGTGGCCAGTCTGTCCGAGAGGCCCTTGATGGCGATTTTAAACAGTAGGGGAGAGATGACCGCCCCTTGCGGGGTGCCTGTCGCTCCCAATGTAAATTCCTTGGACTTGATTTGCCCTATTTTGACAGTGGCCTTTCGATCCCTCAGGAAGGATCTAACGTACGCATGGAATTGTGGCCCCAGGCGCAGGTCCGAGATGGCGCTTAGCACGAACCAGTGCGAGATGCTATCAAAAGCCTTGGACAAGTCTAGAGCAAGGATGCCCCGAGTGTCTCAAGTGTCGTCATCAATGATTTGCCTCTTTATAAGTAAATTGACGTCCTGTGTGGAGAGTGCCGGCCGAAAGCCGACCATGTTGTGAGGGAATAACTTATTAGTTTCTATGTGCCTAGATATACGGTGGTGAATGGCATGTTCGGCCACTTACCCACGCAGGACGTAAGCGAGATGGGTCGCATGTTCTCCGGCGCAAGACGCTTGCCTGGTTTCGGAATGAGCACCACTGAGGCTGTTTGCCAGGAGTCGGCGACGAGGCCCGTTTCCCACATTTTATTGACCTCCCCGGTGAGCACCGCAACTGATTGTTCGTCCAAGTTGCGGAGGAGCTTATTGGAGATGCCATCCGGGCCCGGTGCAGAGCAACCGTTGAGCGTTTGGAGCACATCCCAGATTTCGGATTCCGCGAAGAAGGCGTCGAGCTCCCCTGGTAGGGGCTGTGCTAATTGTTAGGGCAATCTCCAAAATCAAGTGGTCGCTACCCAGGTTCTCTTGCAAATTTTGCCATCCTGCTCCTGGAGCATTCTTGAAGAACGCCAGGCCCGGAGTGGTGTCTCGGACTACCGACGTGCCAGTTCGCGTCGGGCATTGAGGATCCGTAATCAATTCCAGTGAGCAGTCAGCAACTGCCTGGACAAGGAGATTGCCTTTGGTGGATTGGCGGGGGTATCCCCAGGCATTGTGGGGTGCATTGAAGTCACCCGCTATCACTATGGGGGCTCTCTTGCTCAGGGCCACCGCCTTTGTCATGATGGTGGCGAATTCCTGCCGTTGATCAGACGGCGAGCTGTATATGTTTAAAAGGATGACACTGCTCTTAAGCCAATTGTTAGGGATAATTTCGACCATAATGATTTCCGCCCTAGTTTTGCCAAATGGTATTTTGTATACTTGAAAAGACCACTTCCGTGCGACCAAGATTGCTAAACCCCGCTTTCCTTCCCCCCCGTATCCAGACAACCCGGTATGCCGGGAAGGTGGGCGCGTCATCGGGAGTTTCCTTTAACAGAATTACGTGCGGTTTGACCGCCTGTGCCGAAATTAATTGCTGCAGCGGAGCTTTGAGCCGTTGGAAACTGGCACAATTCCACTGCCACACAACCCACTTATTGGGATTGACCGCCATGGTGATTGCCTTTGATTGGCCATTCCACCGTCTTGTTGACAGGTACGGCGCTTGCGGCTAAAGGTGCCCGACGGGGCTCCCTCGAAGGCTGTCTTGATGTAGCTAACGCGGCCTGTGCACTTTCCAGGGACGCCATCATTTTGAGGAGGACAGTCACGCTTTCAGCGAGCTGCTGAATTGCCCGCTGCACGCTTTCTAAGTATTTGTTATTGGACTTGGTCTCCATAGAGTCAGCGTCCCCCTCTGGCGGCGCGGCTCTACGTTTACCCGAACGCGCCTGTGGCTACCCTGAGGGGGTAGCTGTTGCTTCTCGACTTGCGAGGGGTACGATTTACGGATCGACTCAAAGTCGGCCCTCATCTGCTTCAATTCTGCTTTGAGTCGAGCGTTCTCTTGCATGAGTTGAGCGACTCTGGGATCAATTTTATTCTCCGGCAATGCTACCTGCGTTACCGTTGAAGCCGGCGTCGTCTGCTTCGGATTGACACGATCGGCCCAGGTTGGCGTTTCCTGGATGCGAACCCGGGACGTAGAGCGCCCTCGGGAACGAGAACGCCCTCTGGAGAGGCTGCGTTGTCGACCAGAGGGCGTGACGGAGTGCTCACTCCTGGGGGCTCTCGCCGTGCTGGAGCCACTTGGTCAGTTCTCCTTGGCCAGCTGATGCTGCTAGTGCTTGTTTTTGGCGTGCTTACGGCGCCATCGGCGTCTGCGTACGACGTATGGGACTTGAAAGCGCTGCTTACACGATTTGTCCGCCGTAAGATGCGGGCCTCCGCAAAGGGCGCACTTAGGCGAACACTGGTGCTCATCGGGCGGGGAGGTTAGTCCGCAGCCCCGGCAATTCTCATTGGTGGGGTTGGGGCAGACGTCCGCACGATGTCCCAAGCCGCCACACGCGTAGCATACCTCAGTTTGGCCTTTGCAGAGCGTGCAGGGCTGAAGGCTGACGCCGCACATGACATAGGCGCTTTCATGCCGACGAAGAGGACGACCACTGTGGAGGTGCTCTTAATTCGTTTGACTTCCAAAACCTTCGGGTTACGATGGTTGACGATCATGCGCTGGAGTTGGGCCTCGCTGAAGTCGGCGTCGACACCTCGTATGACCCCTTTGCAGGTGTTGTCTGGGGCCGCGATGTATGCGGCCACTTTGTATTGTCCTTCGCTGATGCGGATTTACTGGATCCCTGCATAAGCGGTGGCGTTCTTCTCCGGGGTGGAGACGACGAGAACGTTCTGAGTGATAAGGGCAGATTACGTCGCCCTCAGTTTCTGTGGGGGCTAGTGCAGCCGCCATGGTCAAGGCTTATGCCAGCTTGATTTGGCTTATCTTCTTGACGTCCAGCCCGCCCCTTGGGCGGACAGTAATTCGTATGTCATCATCATCATTATCATCATCATCAACCTGGTTACGCCCACTGCAGGGCAAAGGCCTCTCCCATAGTTCTCTAACTACCCCGGTCATGTGGCCATGTTGGCCACATGTCAATTGTGGCCATGTTGTCCCTGCAAACTTCTTAATCTCAGACGCTACCTGGGCAACGGAGGCTGCACATCGCGTCGCAGCGGGCTCCGCTAATCCACCCTCAACCACCCGGAATCTTTCACCATCGGCACGAAATCGTACAACCATCGTCACTGGCAAGGCACCCGCTTTTACTTGACACCAGTATTTCCGGGCTCGACTCTTTTCTTAGCCCGAGACGGCCGTTTGAAATCCCTAAGCGGCGGTCACCACGTTAAGCCTAAACGCGCCACCGCGACAGCGGCACGGCGGACGCGGACGCCGCGTCGGCATCCGACGCACCCTGCAACGTGGCTCCCAGGGTAGGGGCCCGAGCCGCGGAGATGTCCACCAGCAATTCCGACCAGGCAGGCCAACTGGACTGCATGGATGCAGACGACTTGGAGCCCGAGCACGACATCGAGTTCTGCGATTACCGCCCCGGCCGGAGCGGAGCAGCCGACATGCCCAATGATACACATCCTCAGCCACCCGTACCTCACACTCCATGGTACCGGGTGGTCGACGCTCGCCGGCGGAGGGTTGTCGCCGAGGAGTCCTTCAAGACTCCACCCGCCCCATTCGACTCACGCGAACGTCGACACGGACCCGGCTGGCCTCGAGTGCCGCACCTCCCCGCAGGGGACCACAAGGTGGTTCTCCGAATAAGAGGAGGTATATCACCACAACAGGAAGCAGTCTTACCTCTGCGAGACGCGATACAAACCGCACTCCGAGCCCCGCTGCCTCCGACGGCGCGCATACGAGTACGCAAGGAACAGAACATCGCACTAGTCAGCACCCCGGATCCTGACCTGGCGGAACAGCTTTGCCACATTCAGACGCTCCTGCTCGCAAACAAATCGTATCAAGTCTCCGCGTACGTGGCTTCCCCGGACAACTCCTGCAAGGGGATAATCACAGGCGCCCTACCTATACCTACCGAGGAAGCCCTCATGAACGATACGGTCACCTACCCCCATGATATCAACATAATCCAAGCCAGACCCTTCGGAACGAACGGAGCATGCCTCTACACCTTCGAGGGCAGGCGAGTTCCCAGCTACGTGTACTTTTAAGGCGTAGAATTTCGATGCAGACCTTTCCGCCCAGTCACCCAAGTGTGCCACAGCTGCCTCCGAACCGGACATTGGCACGACATCTGCCCATACCCACAGGAACGGCGGTGCGGGAACTGTGGCTTGCTTAACCCAGATGAACACCACGAAGGTTGCCTTCCACGCTGTCTTACTTGCGGATCCGATGACCATCCCACCATCGACCTGAGTTGCCCGGCTCGTCAGAGGAGACTCGGGCCCCGAGCGGTGAAAGAGCGGCGCCAGCGCCCAAAGGGACCCGATACGACTCCACCGAGGCGGAGTACCGAGATATTAACGACAAACCAACAACCTGACGACATTCCTAAGAATGCCTGCAGCCAAGCACCTCACAGCACAGCCCGACCGAAGGAACCGGAAATATCATACCACGAAAAGAAAACCAAACAAGCACATGTTCAACCCCGAGTACCTCCTGCCATACGGACACCTGCGACCCCACTCACGAACCACCGGCCACGCCCTCCTGTGCAGTGCGGCACGAGAAGCGACGCCACGTGGCCGGCACTCCCGCAACGAGGGCCCGCCCATGCGCCTGGCTCGGCGGCAAGAGGGGGTCTGAAGATTTCATCTGGTTTGGCAACCGGGGGGCGCCTGGATCCAGACCCACAGCTGCAGCAACGGCAGGACCCCCTGGCCGACACTGGTAAGTCACCCGTTGAGCAGGCCTCCCCAATACCTCCCCATCCAGCACCGCCCCATGCCCAAGTCCTCTCACAACAGACCTGTGCACAATATTTCCAAACTCCAGAATTCACACAAGGCCTCACGCAACTAGTTCTGAAATTTCTAAGCGACAGCCTCGAGGCTGTCGAAACACAAATGGTTAAGGAACAAGAGCAGGCCTTACAAAGAGTGCAGACCGCGTTTAATCAACGCATCGACAAAATAGAATCTGCAATTAATCACCTCTTCGATTTGCATGCCCAATCATCACCCACCCGTAAGCATAAACAGCTCAAACCTGCCGCCGCCGCTCACTCCCCTCAGCCCACGGAGGAGATGACCAGCCCACAGTTGGGGGTTTCGACCCCCGTAATGACTCCACATGACCAACTCCAATAAGCGACAGAATTCGGGTAGAGTGGGCTTAACTCCTCCACCCGGAAACCAAACTTTATCTGACCTAATCATATGTCAATGGAATTGTAGAAGCATCAAAAAGAAACTCGCCCAATTGGCCGCATACATTCAACTTTTTGCGAAGCCGCCAGATATACTGGCCCTGCAGGAAACGGGGTCCGCGTCTCTATCCTTGTAGGGATATCACATGGCATCCGTAACATCACGTACCGCTATTCTTATTAATAAAACCCTCCCCTTCATAGACCGAACCCCTACCGGGGGTCCTTCAGAAGGAGGAACCGAGTACACCGCTCTCGAGATTATCCCGTCCAACCCCACATAGGGAAAAGGACTGTTGCTTGTCAACATATACAGTCCCCCTAAAGATAAGGGCACAAGGATACCGGAAATTTTTGCTCAAACACGCTATACACATCGAATCATGGTGGGCCCGCCATACAGCATGGGGTTATATAAATAACACGCCGAAGGGCAACCTTATACACAACACTATGATGCACCACACACTTACTTTAATCACAGATCCCACTACACCAACGAGAGTGGGCACCAGTACGGCAAGAGACACCACGCCAGACCTCACGATGACAAGCACACATGTGATAGTGAAAGCACACGAGGTCCTGCCGGACACATTAGGCAGCGATCACCACGTGATACAAACAATCCTAACGCAAAATTCCAAAATTTTCCGGCCCAAAATTCAGACCCCCGTTGACTGGGATAAACTCCGCTCGTACATCGCCGTGGAGGATACCACACCGCAGACCTTAGAGTCTTGGACTCAAAAGATACAACATGCCCTCGAAAGAGCTGAAAGAAAGATTAAGAACACCAAGAATGCCCCCCAAGTTGACCCCCACCTCCTCCATCTGTGGGAGGCTCGTCGAAGCCTCTCCAAACGATGGAAGCGCCAGAGATTAAACCGCAAACTTCGCCTTCGTATCGCTGCAGTCACGGAGGAGGCTGCACAATATGCCACCCAGCTTGCTCAAACAAACTAGGCCAACTTTTGCGGCACACTGAAAGGAACGCTGGGCACAAAACGCACTTGGAACCTCCTGAGGGCTCTTCTCGATCCCACTTCCACCAAAACCCATGCGGACACTACTACTCAAAAGCTGATTTACTTAGAGGAGCAAAAGGGCACTGATATTATGGCACACATCAAAAATCTGTATATTCCACAGCTCATACCTACACATCCGAACGCAGCCCCTTTAACACCCCCTGATCCAGACGAAAACCTGGATTCAGATGTCACACTGCCGGAGGTGAAACAGGCCCTTTGCTATATTACCAGGGACATTGCACCAGGGCCCGACCTGATAACGTACAAAGTCCTCCGAAATTTAGATAACATATCTTTGCAGGACCTCACGGATCTCTTTAACGAACACTGGCGAAAGGGGACACTGCCTGGCGATTGGAAACACGCCCAGATTAATCTTATTCCGAAACAGAATAAATCGTTACTGCTTCAGAATTTACGACCTATCTCGCTCACGAGTTGTGTAGGCAAACTTTTTGAGCATGTGATTGTCCGGCGACTACAACCGCACTTAGAAGCTAAGCATTTCTTCCCCAACACTCAGTTTGGCTTCCGCCCCAACCTATCGGCGCAGGATGTCCTCTTGCATATTAAAGAGACCTTATTAAATCCTAAACGACGGACAGCCCGCACCAGAGCCATCCTAGCATTAGACGTACAAAAGGCCTTTGACAATGTAGGACACGACCATATCCTCAGGACCCTTGCCACCACAGGTTGCGGCCGTAGGATCTGGCATTATGTCAAAGCTTTTTTGGAAAATCGTACCGCTGAGATTAGATTAGGTCCACCCACATCGGCCGCCTTTGCCCTTCCAAACAGGGGCACACCCCAGGGAGCAGTCCTATCACCACTATTATTTAACGTAGCCATGGCCCCACTCGCCAGAGAGCTCGCAGGTATCACTAAATTGCACCACGCTTTCTATGCTGATGATATGACTCTATGGGTGTCACAAGGCTCTATTGGGGAGGCCCAAGATGTCCTACAAACAGCTATCAACGTTATCGAACGGCATGTTCGCATAATGGGGCTCTTCTGCTCACCAGAAAAGTCTGAATTGCTCACTATTAAACCCCACAAAGGCGACCCAGGCATACATCTGTTCATACACGGTCAACAAGTGCCTAAGGTACATAGAATCAGGATCCTTGGTCTGCACATCCAATCTAACCTAGATGCGGGTTTTACACTGAACCTCCTCGATAAACAAATAAAACAAATCTCAGGACTGGTTCGCCGCATTGCGTCACGCAATCACAGCCTGTCTGAAAAGGACACCATGCAAATGATTGAAGCTTTAGTGGTCAGCCGCCTTGCCTACCACCTGCCGTATCACCACCTCACTCAAAAACAAATGGATCAGGCTAATCGTCTAATCAGACGGGCGGTTAAGACCGCACTGAGGCTGCCGATGCGCGCTAGCACTACCCGCCTCCTACAGACTGGTCTCTATAATACCGTCCAGGAAATCATAGAGGCACAGAGGAGTAATCAGCTTCTACGCCTAACCCGAACACCCACTGGGCGAAACCTTCTCCGAACTCTGGGGTGTGAGCCAAGCGGCACGATCACGATGGAAGTGCCGTGGTTCCCCATTCCTGTAAGAATCACAGCTAACATGCAACTCAAACCGTTGCCACGAAACATTAGCCCTAGCAGTGGCGCATGCGGCTGAGGATTCTGCCATTACAGAAATCTGCACCGATTCCCAAAGTGCATACCGTTACTTCCTTCAAGGCGTAGCACCTAAGACGGTCACACACATTTTGCAAAACATTCCTTCGCTTCCCCACCAGGTGACTATCACGTGGGTACCTGGGCATGAGTGTGTCCCCGGGAACGAGCGCGTTAATGCGCATGTCCGAGGTCTTTCCCTCCAGACCCTGGACGACCACTCACCCAACCCCATGGAAAAGCCAGGAGAGGGGATCTGCACCTACCACCAGATTACCACGTATTACAGGGATGGCAGACGAGATTTACCTCCCCCTCACCATTCCCTTACCGCTCACCAGAGTTCAATCTGGCACCAAATCCAGACCAAAGCATTTATTTCTCCATATCTGGCACATTTATTTCACCCTGGTCTCCATAATCCACAATGTACCACCTGCCGAGCGCCCCGGGCAGATCTTTTCCACTGTCTGTGGAGCTGCCCCAAGCCCATGGCGGTAGAGCCTATTCCCAACCCTTCCTTTTCCTCGTGGGAGGCCGCTCTTCGGGCCACTTGCTCGGATGACCAGCTCTGGCTGGTGGACCGTGCTTGCCTAGAGATCTCGGCCAGGGGGCTCCCGGACGTCTAGGAGCCCAACCACATTCAAATAGATTCAATAAAGTTTTATCCATCCATCCATCCTTCTCAATCTCATCCGCCCACCTAACTTTCTGCCGCCCTCTACTACGCTTCCCTTCCCTTGGAATCCATTCTGTAACTCCTAATGACCATCGGTTATCTTCCCTCCTCATTACGTGTCCTGCCCATGCCCATTTCTTTTTCTTGATTTCAACTAAGATATCCTTAACTCGCGTTTTTTCCCTCACCCAATCTGTTCTTTTCTTATTCCTTAACGTTACACCTATCATTCTTCTTTCCATAGCTCGTTGCGTCGTCTTCAATTTAAGTAGAACTTTTTTCGTAAGCCTCCACGTTTCTGCCCCGTACGTGAATACTGGTAAGACACAGCTGTTATAAGCTTTTCTCTTGAGGGATAATGGCAACCTGCTGTTCATGATCTGAGAATGCCTGCCAAACGCACCCCAGCCCATTCTTATTCTTCTGATTATTTCAGTCTCATGATCCGGATCCGCAGTCACTACCTGTCCTAAGTAGATGTATTCCTTTACCACTTCCAGTGCCTCACTACCTATCGGAAACTGCTGTTCTCTTCCGAGACTGTTAAACATTACTTTAGTTTTCTGCAGATTAATTTTTAGACCCACCCTTCGGCTTTGCCTCTCCACGTCAGTGAGCATGCATTGCAGTTGGTCCCCTGAGTTACTAAGCATTGCAATAACATCAGTGAATCGCAAGTTACAAAGGTATTCTCCATTAACTCTTCTCCGCAATTTTCCGCAATCCAAGTCTCTGAATAGCTCCTGTAAACACGCTGTGAATAGCATGGGAGACATCGTATCTCCCTGCCTGACGCCTTTCTTTATTGGGATTTCGTTGCTTTTTTTATGGAGGCCTACGGTGGCTGTGGAGCAGCTATAGATATCTTTCAGTATTTTTAAATAGGGCTCGTCTACACCCTGATTCCGCAATGCGTCAATGACTGCTGAGGTTTCGACTGAATCAAACGCTTTCTTGTAATCAATGAAAGGTATATATAAAGGTTGGTTATATTCCGCACATTTTTCTATCACCTGATTGATATTGTGAATGTGGTCTATTGTTGAGTAGCCTTTACGGAATCCTGCCTGCTCCTTTGGTTGACGGAAGTCTAAGGTGTTCCTGATTCTATTTGCAATTACCTTAGTAAATACTTTGTAGGAAACGGATAGTAAGCTGATCGGTCTATAATTTTTCAGGTATTTGGAGTCCCCTTTCTTATGCATTAGGATTATGTTAGCGTTTTTCCAAGATTCCGGTACGCTCGAAGCCATGAGGTATTGCGTATACACGGTGGCCAGTTTCTCTAGAACAATCTGCCCACCGTCCTTCAGCAAATCCGCTGTTACCTGATCCTCCATAGCTGCCTTCCCCCTTTGCATAGCTCCCAAGGCTTTCTTTACTTCTTCCGGCGTTACCGGTGGAATTTTGAATTCCTCTAGACTACTCTCTCTTCCATTATGATCGTGGGTGCCACTTGTAATGTATAAATCTCTATATAACTCGTCAGCCACTTGAACTATCTCATCCATATTAGTAATGATATTGCCGGTTTTGTCTCTTAACGCATGCATCTGATTCTTGCCAATTCCTAGTTTCTACTTCACTGCTTCTAGGCTTCCTCCGTTCTTGAGAGCATGTTCAATTCTATTCATATTATACTTCCTTATGTCAGCTGCCTTACGCTTGTTGATTAACTTCGAATGTTATGCCAGTTCTATTCTAGCTGTAGAGTTAGAGGCTTTCATACACTGGCGTTTCTTGATGAGATCTTTCGTCTCCTGCTATAGCTTACTGGTATCCTGTCTAGCGGAGTTACCACCGACTTTTATTGCACACTCCTTAATGATGCCCGCAAGATTGTCGTTCATTGCTTCCACACTGAGGTCCTCTTCCTGAGTTAAAGCCGAATAGCTGTTCTGTAGCTTGATCTGGAATTCCTCTATTTTCCCTCTAATCGCTAACTCATTGATCGGCTTCTTATGTGCCAGTTTCTTCCGTTCCCTCCTCAGGTCTAGGCTAATTCGAGTTCTTACCCTCCTATGGTCACTGCAGCGCACCTTGCTGAGCACGTCCCCATCTTGTATGATGCCAGGGTTAGCGCAGAGTATGAAGTCTATTTGATTTCTAGTCTCGCCGTTCGGGCTCCTCCACGTCCACTTTCGACTATCCCGCTTGCGGAAGAAGGTATTCATTATCCGCATATTATTCTGTTCCGCAAACTCTACTAATAATTCTCCCCTGCGATCCCTAGTGCCTATGCCACATTCCCCCACTGCCTTGTCACCAGCCTGCTTCTTGCCTACGTTGGCATTGAAGTCGCCCATCAGTATAGAGTATATTGTTTTGGCTTTACCCGTCGCCGATTCACGTCTTCTTAGAAGCTTTCAACTTCCTAGTCATCATGACTGGATGTGGGGGCGTAGGCCTGTACAACCTTCATTTTGTACCTCTTTTTAAGTTTCACAAGAAGACCTGCCACCCTCTCTTCATTGCTATAGATTTCCTGTATGTTACCAGCTATATTCTTATTAATCAGGAATCCGACTACTGGTTCTCCTCTCTCCGCTAAGCCACGGTAGCACATGGCGTCTCCGCTTTTCAGCACTGTGTATGCTTCTTTTTGCCTCCTAACTTCACTGAGCCCTATTATAGCCCATTTACTGCCCTCTAATTCCTCCAATAGCACTGCTAGACTCGCCACACTAGATAACGTTCTAGCGTTAAACGTTGCCAGGTTCATATTCCAATGGCGGCCTGTCCGGATGTGCTCCCTAGGTAGTCTGGGGAGCCTCAACGAGGCTGCGAGACGTTGCAGCACGCCTTGCGGGGTATCCGTGCGGCAGCCACCCTTCGAGCCCACGTGGGTTTTCTTGCTCGTTGAAACTGGTGTTGCTTGCCGAGCTTTCTAGTTCTTGCCTAACGCTGTCATCCAGTCTGGGCTGTTGGCTTCTTCGGAGGAGATTTCCTCTCCTACCACCATTTGTACTTCGGGCATAATGCCCCTCTTCGTCGGGTTAGGCCTAAGCCTACCCGCGACTTGCGTCGCCGCGGCGTGGTCGACACAAGAAGTTCCACAATTTCCGCGCGAGGGCCACTCACCAAAGGAAGTCCTCAGAAGAAACCGTGTCGAATGACGTGCATTTCAGCGGTAGCAGACACAAAAAGCAGACCTAAAATATTTTCGAAAGCGGGAGCCGATCTTTCCAGGTCCGCACTAGTCGGCGCCTTCTTCTCCATGAAAAAAAGGAACGGGGTATGGATTAGCCCGTCCGGTATTGCAAGCTCCCGATTTTGACAGGCAATTCATGCTAGAGTATGATGCGAGTGATCAAGGACTAGGTGCCGTTCACTACCAGAGGGATGTCGACGGCAACGAACATCCGGTGCTCTATCTGAGCCGGAAATTGAGCACTCGTGAGATGGCATACTGCGCCTCGGAAAAGGAATGTAAGAGGGCTATAACGTAAAACTATTCCAAACTTTTGTATTCGAATTCTGAAATCTGGGGCCCTATAACGTAAAACTATTCCAATATGTTTCTATTCCAATGTCCTGACGTTAAACTTGCGTAACCACCGAAGGAAGAACCGGGTGGTCACCCACAGGGTTGTCTGTACAGACCAATCAAACAATCTCCTCGTTCATAGGAGGTCACTTTCGTTTGCTTGAAAAACGAATAACATTGCCTACACTGAGCGGCTTGTCGTATCTAATTGGCTGACAAGAGGTGAGGAGAACGCTCAATTGGAGAGGGATCCGCTGGGGCAGAGCCAGTGCACTGAAAATCGATAACCGGAAGAAGAGGGTGGTGCCGACGTCTGCGATTGGTCGGCTTTCCCTTACTTATCTTGTGGTGGCTGGACGAAAATCGCGGTGGCATGCAACGGAAGCTTAAGAATGACGCTAAAACTGACCTTCAGCAAAGAAGAGTTGGCAGAAGGAGGTGATAAACGTGCCGAAAGTGCTCGCAAACGTTACACGGCCACGCAAGAAGCTTTAATATACGCAAATACACCCATGCTCTCCGGCAGGTGCGAGTAGCCAGCGTCTCAGCGATGGGCGGCAGCCATCTTTTATTCCTTTCGGAACGGGGCAGCCTGTGGCTATTCCGAAGAAAATTCAGTTTTATTTGGCATATTAATGCATCTTTATCGTGTACACGTCACTTTGACGCGGTGAGTTTGTGCGGTTTTGTGACGTCGCGTGACAGGCAGGTGAAGTGGGTGCAGCCCGAAAACTTTTTACCAATAGCCGAGGGCTAATGGCGAAGAGGGGTCGAATCAGAAATGACTGTTTTTCTTTTTTCTGTCAAATCATGCTGAATCAATGTGTACACATCATATCAGATGGGGAGGTTTTGCGGTTTTCGTGACGTCGCGTGACAGACAGGTGAAGTGGGGGTGGTCGAAAAAAGTTTTTGACCAATCGTGGAGGGCTGATAGCAGAATTGGAATAGAAAAGTTTGGAATAGTTTTACGTTAAAGCGCCCCTGCCCTCCGCGATCCTTAAAATCTTTTTTGGGCTAGCCCCACTTCACCTGTCACGCGACGTCACGAAAACCGTGATAGCTCCCCATCCGATATGACGTGTACACAATGATTATGCATGATTTCACCGAATAAATGAAAAATAGTTATTTCTGACTCAACGCCTTTTCGCCATTAGCCCTCGGCTATTGGTCAAACGTTTTCGGACCACACCCACGTCACCTGCCTCACACGCGACGTCACAAAACTACAAGAACTCAGCACGTCAAAATGACGTGTACGCGTTATAATGTGCATTAATAGGCCGAACAAAACTCAATTTTCTTCTGAATAGCCGCAGGCTGACCCCTTTCCGAAAGGAATAAAAGAAGGCTGCCGGCGATCGCTGATGCACTGGCTATTCGCACCTGTCGGGAAGCATAGGTTTAATTGGGTATAATAAAACTTTTTGCGTGGCCGTGTAACATTGTGGAGCATTTTCGGAACGTTTACGACCGCACTCTGCTAAACTCTTGTTTTCTGAGCATCCGTTTTAGTTATTAAGCATCCATTTCATGCCGCCGCGATTTTCGACCAGCAACCACCAGCTAAGTATACGCGAAAGCGGACCAATCGCAGACGCCGGCACCACCGTCTTCATCCGGTTATCGATATTCAGTGCAGTGGCTCGGCCCCATTGAATCCCTCTCCACTTGACCGTGCTCCTCACCTCTTGTCAGCTAAGCAGATAAGACAAGCCGCTCAGTGTAGGCAACGTTATTCGTTATTCAAGCAAACAAAGTGTCCTCGTATGAACAAGGACAGCGTTTGATTGGTCTTTTCACACAACCCTGCGGGTGACCGCCCGATGCTTGCGTCGGTGGTTACGCAAATTTGACGTCTGAAGATTGGAATAAAAACATATTGGAATAGTTTTACGTTATAGGGCCCTAAAGGTATTGTTTGGATCATTCAGAAATTCCAATGCTATCTTGGTGGCGCCAAATTAACCGTATAGATGGACCATTGTCCGCTGGCCTGGCTGGAGGCCGCGAAAACAAACAGTCGCCTCCTGAGGCGAAGCCTCATTCCACAGCAATGTCATTTTACATAAAGCAGAAGAACAAATTGAATGCAAACGTGGATGCACGCAGTCGCTCATCCTCAGCGCTGCGGGGTCGCTCTTCACCATTACTCAAAACTGCTACTTGAGTGTTGCTTTTGTGTTTCGATGTGTAGATGCGTAACTTATATCATATTGACCGCCAATAAAAGCGAGGACAGGGAAAGAGAGCACAAAACGTCAACACGGCCCGCAAGTTTCAACAGGTCTCCCCCCTCACCGCCCGTGTAGTCATTTTGTGTTCTCTTCCTCTGTCGTCGTCTTTAATAGCGGTCGATATAATATGAAGTAAACGCCAACTAGGCTGAACTAAAGTTTTTCTGATGTGTAACGCAGAACGTCTGGTTTTTCAGCATAAGCTAATCTAACGAGTTTTGAGTGTGTGCATTTTGCGAAGAGCTACTAAAGAAGATTGATTGCCATCCCTCTTTTGACCTAGTTTGTTCAGAGGGGGCTGAATGTTTGCTTGAGCATGTGTTTCAGAGACACCTCGAAGAATCTGGTCGGCGACACACCCGACAGTGTGGCAATTGAGGGCTTTTCCTGGCATTCATTTGCATAAACTTAAGCCGTCTCTCCATGCAGAAGGGGTGACTGTTATCCCCCATAACTCTTTTGGCGCCGCAGGGAGCTGCTATGACTGCAGTAGACAACATGTATGTCACGCGCAAAAGTAGCATGCGAGAGCTTCTCTGGGAAGATAGTCGTAGGAAAGTTTCCACATGATGCTCGGCGCTGCTAATTTTCCCGTATCGAGCTCCCCTCGTTTGAGAAGCGCCACAAAGGGAAGAAAGAGTTGCCACTCCAGGGGAGGCTTAGAGGACGCGCAAAGCTCGTGGACGCTTCCCGGAAGAAAGCCACATCGAAATTGTTCCTGCCCTGTACAGAGAAACAGCGGGGTAGACAAGCTGGGAGTGACAGATCTCTCATCCTCACGGCTAGACAAGGTAGAGAAGATTAAACAGATGTATAGCAGAAATGCTAGGAAGAAAAGCACTGACTGCATACCTGAATAACAGAGGCAGGCTAGGTGACAATTTTCCCGCCCCGTTTCAAAGGGGCTGTGAGTAAGTCATCACCATCATAATCGTAATCTGACTACTGTAACGCCGTCCTTCATTTGTACTTTAGTGAAGTACACTGTCGTTGCTCGGAGAGACCGAGGCAGCCTATTTGTGCTCCGAATGACGGCCAACTGAAGTTTCTGTTGTTATTGAATAATTCCCGATTTCTCAGTGCTAAAATTAAGTACTAGATTTGTTGTTGCGTTGCCTTACATCTTGGCCAGTGTCTGTAATTTTCTTGCATCGTACGCTAGTAGCAATATGTGGTCTGCATACATCACTGTGCGCACCTTCTGTTTCAGCATTTGTCCATTACGCATGCATAATAAATTGAATGCTATTTTACTTTTTTTCATTTGTCTTTTTGCGCCTTTCACATAAAGCGTGAACAACAATCAATACACAGGGCATCTTTGCTTCAGTCCTCGGTGGATTTTCACCACTTAATTGCAATTTGAGCCTTCGCACGCAATTTCCACATGGTTGTCACCATATACTTCCCTCAGCAGCTCCACGAAATCATCTATGCCTTCGTACTTGAGAATGTCCCGTAAATACTCACTGTTTGCGATGTCGTCGTCGCTCTTAATATCTGGAAAAACTATCCATTAAGGTGTATTCTGAGCTTCTGATATCTCTAGGCACTTAGCTAGAACAAGCTTTCTAAGCGACTACGTGGTGGGAACCATTCTGTAGTTCCCCCAAAATATCAATTCGTTGTGCCTATTTGGACAGTTCTATATTTATGAGTTGCTTTCCCATTCAATATCACAACAATTTTGCTGTAACTGCCCTGCACGAGCTCGTCCTATTCTTATCACTTTTGCCTTTGTAGATGAGGTTCATGTCTTTTTCACGGCATCCAGCTAGCGCGTTTTTTTATTCACTTGTGCAATGACCTTAGTCGCCAGTGCCTTGCTCTTTGGACCGAGGTTATTGAAAAACTGTATAGGGATTTCGTCGGGTGCTGCAGTGGTGCTGTTAGAGATGTTGTCTGCTTCTTTGTGACAGTAAATATTTTTATGGTAAAATTTAATCTCTCAGGTTTCTCTAAACTTTACTGGATGTGTTTGGGTCTGAAATAGGCTTTCTTTTCTAGCCGAAGTTTCACTGATATAGCGCAGCAAGTAGGCCCCTTCGAAGTTGTTACCGTCTTTATCCCTTATAGCCGTCTGCAAATTTTTACTTGGAGCTCCGAGTGCTCTCACACGCTTCCACAATCGTATTGGTGCGCCTTTGTAGCTTTTCCTAATGTTGTGCACCCAAAGTTCAATTGTGTATTTACTTTTCTATTGCACGAGCACACTCACCACCCTTTCTTTTTCTGGGTATTTGTTCTATTAAAGGAGCACCTGTTCGTGTTATCCCAACTTCTCGCGTCTCGACGGTCCCTGGACGCCTTCTTACGCTGTTCTACCTCTTGCTTTATTTCCTTGTTGCACCACTTACGTGGTTTCCTCTTTCCAATCCAACAGTATTTTTTTACTTGTCTGTCTTGTTTCTTCTGCAGAGCGTCTACCAGTTCCCAATATTCTGCGACTGTTTCAGAAAATAACTCCATTTCCTTTTGTATGTTTTTCGCAATTTCTGTTATTGAGTTTACGTTCATTTTTTAAAAATCCTGTTTGTATCGGTTCGTGTTTTGTTTTAGCATCTCTCCCGAATTTTAGGGTTAAACGCTTATGATCGCTACCAAGGCTATCTCATTCGTTTTCATCTATCATGATTTGTTCTAGTCATTGCCAGACCGTTTCTGAAGCTAAGGCTTTATCGATACATGACTGCGTATTTCAGCTCTGCCACGTTACCTTTCCACAACCCTTTTCTCCCTGTTAACTAGTATAAGGTTATGTTCATCTCATAGATCCAGCACTACAGAACCGCTGTAGGCAGTATAAGCGTCTAGATCATCCATGCGCGCGTTCCTTTCTCCCATTAACATTACCTTGCACGATTTCATGAACTCATGAGCTCTTTTTTTTTGTTGTTGTTTTATTTCTATTCTTGCCATACAAATTATCAGACACTGACTGAACCCATAGCCAGAGGCTAGTGTGGGGTTCAGATACAAAAATGCACGATGGCAATGACACAACACTTGTGTAAAATAGAAAGCCCAAAGTCACGGCGAAAGACCAGAGTACACTATACAATGAGGAGAAAATAATACAATATGCATTTTACAGGAGAATGAATAAAGATCTGTAATGAACAACACTGTACAACAAACACAAACCGCGAACGACTGTCACATAGATCAAATAAGGCTCAAAAAGTATGTTCTTAATGCTTTATTAGTTTCGTGGGACTGTTTTATTTCTCCTGATGTACAGATTCAATGCCTGATTATTTTCTTTGATATCACAACCTGTCCATACGTAAGCTACTCCCAGCCACGTCTCTGCCTTGACATGTGCCATCCATAAATGCTTCTTACATGGCCCTTTCACCCTTTGCCAACCTTCGACCTCGCCTGATTGGCATTCGTATTCCTCCGCCTTTCGTTCAGCTTGTCATTCTGTTTCACCCTCTTCATACAAAATAGTCAACAGGCGGCTGCTCCAAAACACATAGATGGTTTTCGGTCAAAGCGTAGACGCTAATAGTTTCTTCATTCAGCTGCGTTTCGATTTCCAGCTATGTTGCCTGCTTCCGACCTTAAGAGGTCACAAGCTGGAAAAATTAACACTCTGCATGTTTACTGACAAATATTAGCTCCCTATATTTATCTTTTGTGCGTCTTTTCCTAACTTTTCGTGGTCTAATTGAGCCCTTTACTGTTGCGTTGCCGCATTCAGTGCTTAATATTCTTTCCTGATTGCCTGAGGCCTGCCAAAAGAAATTTACAGCCCACGCAGCAAATTAACGTCGAACTGGTGTTGCTACACTTTCGTTAAAAGGAATCCCGTCACGCAAAAAGTGCCTTCCCGGCCTGCTCGGTGCACTTCTTGGTTGATGTTAATGACCGTAAATTTCTTTTCCTTAGGTAGCCTCCAAATTTACTTGTTTACTTCAGTCACTGCCCTTTCAATTGTTCAGCCCCCTGCCTTTCAAACTCTGGTACCGTGCGCACTGTGATTTGTACTTCCTTCGAAAAACTGTGCAGGTCGGTTACCCCTTTGGCTACTTGTTTCGTGATCCCTTTGTCTCGTAGTTGAAGCACGTCGATCACTCCGCCCATTATCCCCGCTACGTGCCTCAGTTCCACTGTGTCCTACGTGGCCTCATTGGCTTTCGCTATCGTCTCCTTAATCGGTTGGCCCGGAAGCGCGTTAGACTCCTCTCGCTCGCCTTCACCTACGCTACCTATTATCGCTGTTTTTACTTTTCGTATGCTTGACTTGCCAACAAATCCAACTAGACGCATTTCCTCTTCATCCTCACCGACAGCTTCACCTGGTGACACGATGGCTCCCCCACCCCCTTGTCTCATCCTCGCCCTTCTATTGTTGTCTCTTCGCGGCCGGCACATCACCGGTAGCCCCTTCGTGACCACCACTGGGGCTACCAGGCTACTGCTTTTAGGACGTGGTGGTTTCGGTTTCTTTACCTGCTCTCGCCTCGTTGCGAGCCCCGTTCGTCATGCTCGCGTCAAAGCATTCACACTTGCTGTGTAAAATGGCGCCCCTCAGATTCATTTCTACGTTGGCTCGCTTTTCTTCTACCTCCTTCGTGTACTCCTGTTCGCTCTGTAGTTTCTTCTCTTATCCTATTCCTGCTCTAGACCGTCTCGCTGCGGCCGTAGCACACATGTCTTACAGACATAAAGTTCGCCATTCGCTTGGCATACTGACTCGAACCATGTTTCTTACCACGGGTAAGAGCGCTCGCACTCAGAACAGCGCTTACGCGCACGGATTGCTCCTAGTAACAACCATCATCATGTACTAACAAGGCGAAGTTCAAAGTAAGCGTACTTGCGAGAAAAAATAGAATTACTCGCTAACTACTTATATCCAAGCAAAGAGCCTCAGGAACTGACAACCATGAAAAATCATTTATAAAGATTGCTCTCCCAACCGAACACTCCTAAAAGCAAATGAGCAAAAAATGTTGCGCAGATACACTCAAGAATGCTTACCTGTAGGAGTAAGGGAAAAAAGGAAATTCTGGTGTTTTACGTAGTATCATATCTGTATATACTGACACGTGTACTTATCTTTATGGGGCAACCACGTTTCGCCGCCTAACAAATGTAATCGCACAGCGTGAGACGCGCCTGCATGTATCCGAAGTTTCTGAAAAGTTATCGATGCTTCTATCCGCTGTCTGTTGTCGCCGAACCTTATGTTATCTGATTTCATCACCTGACGCGAATAGTGTAGAACTTTGTGGAAGGCACGCGGGTCCGAATGATTAGTCTGGAACATTCGACGACTGCTGTATAAAAGCGGACGTGCTTGACCCGCTGATCAGATTTTCGACGATCGCCGACCGTGTTCGCCGCTATCGTTGTGTAGCCTGTTTTTGTGGGCACAGGTTCGCCCAATAAAAGTTAGTTTTTTCTTTCACAGTATTACCACTGTGTTCTTCAACGTCACCACCACGTGACATGTGGTGGAGGTGCTGGGTAATGCTCAATCAACTTGTAATACAATCTACTCGTAAAGAAGAACTTCTCACCAGTCCGCGCCAACTACCTTCTTGTTGTTCCGTCGGCGCTGCGTCCAGAAGTACTGCACGCCCTACATGATAATCCGACCGCTGGACACCTCGGATTTTCCCGGACACTATCGAGGATACAAGAAAAGTATTATTGGCCGCGCATGACCGCCGACGTCGCCCGTTATGTCAGAACATGCCGAGACTGTCAGCGACGCAAGACACCGATGACAAGGCCAGTCGGACTACTACAGCCAATCGAGCGTCCTTGCCGACCATTCCAGCAGATCGTGATGGACTTGCTGGGACCCTTTCCGACGTCAACAACCGGAAATAAGTGGATCGTCGTAGCGAAGGACTACCTCACCCGCTTCGCTGAAACTAAAGCACTGCCGAAAGGTAGCGCAGCCGAAGTGGCGAAATTTTTCGTCGAGAACATCCTGCTGCGACATGGTGCTCCAGAAGTCCTCATCACCGACAGAGGAACAGCTTTTACAGCAGAGCTCATGCAAGCCATTCTGCAATACAGCCAGACAAGTCACAGGAGGACAACTGCCTACCATCCGCAGACGAATGGTCTCACGGAGCACCTGAATAAAACCCTCGCCGACATGCTAGCAATGTACGTCGACGTCGAACACAAGACCTGGGATGCGGTCCCGCCGTACGTAACATTCGCTTACAACACGGCGGTGCAAGAAACAAGACAGATCACGCCATTCAAGCTAGTGTACGGCAGGAACCCGACGACGACGCTCGACGCCATACTGCCGCACGTCTCTGACGAGGAGAATCTTGACGTCGCTACCTATCTCCAGCGCGCCAAGGAAGCCCGACAGCTCGTCCGCCTGCGAACCAAGAACCAGCAGAGGACCGAAAGCCCACACTACAACCTCCGACGACGCTTCGTCGAGTACCAGCCCGGCGACCGTGTTTGGGTATGGACCCCTATACGCCGACGAGGACTGAGCGACAAGTTTTTGCGTCGCTATTTCGGACCGTACAAGATCATCCGACGTATTGGCGCGCTGGACTATGAGGTCGTGCCAGACGGCCTTTCGCTATCACAGCGGCGCCGCTCACGACCTGAAATAGTCCACGTTGTGCGACTCAAGCCGTACTACCAGCGTTAATGAACTTTGGGGCTTCGCGTAACTGACCTTTGCACTTTGTTTATTTTCATTGTTTTGTTACTTATGTTTATTAAGTGTCCTTTTGTGTTTCGCTCTCTTATATTCGTAGCATCGGGACGAAGCTTTTTAAGAGGGGGGTATTGACACGTGTACTTATCTTTATCGGGCAACCACGTTTCGCCGCCTAACAATATGTAATCGCCCAGCTTGAGACGCGCCTGCATGTATATCCGAAGTTTGTGGAAAGTTATCGATGCTTCTATCCGCTGTCTGTTGTCGCCGAACCTTATGTCATCTGATTTCATCACCTGACGAGAATAGTGTAGAACTTTGTGGAAGGCACGCGGGTCCGAACGATTAGTCTGGAACATTCGACGACAGCTGTATAAAAGCGGACGCGCTTGACCCGCTGATCAGATTTTCGACGATCGCCGACCGTGTTCGCCGCTATCGTTTTGTAGCCTGTTTTTGTGGGCACAGGTTCGCCCAATAAAAGATAGTTTTGTCTTTCACAGTATTACCACTGTGTTCTTCAGCGTCACCACCACGTGACAATACCATATTAGCCAAACCACAGTATGAGGCACGTCGTAGTGTAGGACTCTGGAAATATAGACCACCTGAGGTTCTTTAACCTGCGCCTAAACCTGCGCGCACGACTGTTTTCGCATTTCGCCCACATCGAAATGCGGCCGCCGTAGCCGTGATTTGACCGCCCGACTTCGTGCTTAGCAGCCCAACACCATAGCCACTAAGCAACCATGACGGATTAGGGAATGCGAAAGCACTGTATTCACTTTGGGTAATTGTTTTGGATTAGGTATTTTTCCGTATGTGGTCGTGTACGTTGTAAACCTCGATGCAATTTTTTTTTTGTGTTTCCTTGCTTCGTCTTCCGCGGTGTGCTTGCGTGGGCGACCACGTTCTACAGTTGTCATTGCGGTAGACGTTTTGCAGTACACCCTAGTGGACAGAGCACCGAAGGGCAGGTGACGTGTGGGAAGCGGCCACGTGACGTGCGCACTCACGCACGCGCTAGGCACACTTCATTTTATGCACTCATGATTTGTCATCGAGAGTTCATCGCAGTAAACACAACACCGATGAAATCCGAAATGCATGTGCCCCGTTGGAGGCAGTGATGTGAGGTTTGCAATGACCGAAGCACTAGGCAGAACCTTAGTCAGCCATAACAGTTGAGCCACCGTAGCCTTACCCCGAGGCCCAGGTTGGATAACCAGTCCTAGAGCAAAATGTGCCAAACTTTGCTTTTAATTTCATTAACTGACCTTCTGTACAGAAACCAGCCTGACAAATATCACACCAATGCAAGCATTTTTGACGTTTCCTTACTGTCCCGCCGTCGGCCACTGTTTGGTACCATTTTTCGGTCGTGCCGCTGATGACAACGCCGGATTTTCGCCTAATGGGTGATATAATGTTTTCGCATAAACATCACTTACGGCATTTATCGCTTTGGCACGCTGCCCCTGCAGCGCTGAGAAGGCTCCTCTACGCGGAACGGTGTTCCCTTTGGCGTCACCCGAGAGAGTCAGATATACTCAGAAGGACACGGCGCCTGGAGGCCACATACCAGTTAGCGCAATCTCGATTTCCTCTGGGCTAATGTTGACGCCGCCTTTGATGACGAGGTCCTTGATACGGCCGCGGATGTTCAGCAAGCCTGTCTCCGTCAACTTCGCCTGGTCCCTGCGCAGATTCCAGTCGCCGTAACGTTCTTTATTTTGTACAGTAAGGCAGAGTGGCAGTCATGGGTAGGTTACCACCTTAAGCTATTGTTCAATGAGGTATTAACGCCATACGCATGCAGCGACATAGTAGACTCTAGTCATCGCCATTAGATGACAGATCGTGTCACGAGTGCCGGGATAATTATATAAACACTGATGTATACGCGTCGAATCATTTTTTTTCGTTTAATATTCTTGAATTGCTTGACCTCAATAGACGAGACCACTGTAGAAAAGATGATTTTAGAAATCTGAAATTGCCACCATAGCAAAGGCATTCGACTCTCCACGTTACCACAGCTGTATTTAATACTATTATTCCATACTAATACCGTCAATTTGTATCACCATGCAAGAGTTACTTCACCTTTTCTTTAAATTTATTTCTATAATAAATTCAGCCAAGCTTTTTTTTTTCGGGGGGGGGGGGTGACTGAATAAATCATAAAAGATGAATATGTACCCCTATATTCGTCCTTTAAAAAATTAAATTACGGCGTTTTACGTACCAAAAGCACTTTCTGATTATGAGGCACGCCGTAGTGGAGGAATCCAGGAATTTTGACCACCGTTCTTTAAGGTGCACCTAAATCCAAGTACATAGGTGTTTTCTCATTTCGCCTCCGCCAAAATGCGGCCACCGTGGCCGGAATTCGATCCCGCGACCTCGTGCTCAGTAGCCCCATACCATAGCCACTGAGCAGCCACGGCGGGTTATAATTGTCTTTTTTTAGCAACAATAAGAAGTTCTTTATATATGTAAAATGACAAAGTAACTCAACTACAGCAATAAAGCAGTCCTAAAACAGCCGCTGATGACAAGGCAGAAATATGCAGTATGGCTACAACACGAATATAAAACATGAAAGCGGCTGTTTTATTTGAGTGGTGAAAACAGCTCGAAAAATGAAAGGTCAACTACGAAGGAAAGGGAGAAGTAGAGGACAAGATAAACGTTTAAAAGATGGGCGGGAGTTGATAAACACAGTAATACTTATGTGTGGTCTGTGCAAGCTTTCAGAAAGCCGCAAGACATGGAAAATAGACAGTTAAACCTGCATATGTGTGAATTCTAATGATATACAATGCACTGAGAGAAACAAATAACGAGTGGTTTCATTACCTTTGAAGCGTAGCCAAAACAATTAGACGGTTGTAGATGCAACACTTTCAACCAACATTCCAACGAGTGCGCCGACAGTGCGTGAATGAAATGAGGATTTGAGAGCACGTTACAATAAGTTCACTTATTCAACGTAGAGATCAAGAAGAACTGCCGAAAAACCTAGGGAAGGGCATAGCGAGGCTCGGTTCCCCCGACGGGAGACATTTTCTTCCTAGTCACTCAAACGTACAGACAGTGCTACGACAAGAGAAGGGATAACAAAAGCAAAAAAAAAAAGAATTCGACCGCAGACGCAGTCGAATTGTCATAAAATAACCTTGCCTTTGGGAAAGAAGATTTTGGTACAGTTTCTGAAAGTGCGCACGGCTTAAAAGAGATGGAAGGTGACAACATTCGTTGGCGACTCCAACTACTTCGCGTCTATGTAATTATCAAAACGGGACAGGTACGTGCACTGTGAACACTTACTATATGTCCTAATCCAGAAAATTGCAGAATACAGATACATTTTGCATATTTCTCGTTTCATAAAGCTTTTGCAAAAATGTCTTCATGTTATTGCGGGACTAGTTCAACGCTCAGTTTGCTCGGCATGATCACACCTTTAAATATTTGCAATGTTCAAACTGCTACGTTTTCCAGTAGATACAATGTCTATGTGTTCGCGAGCGAAGTATTTTTGCGGACTAAAAAGCAATATTAAAAGTCCATGCAAAAGGTCGGAATTTCGGACGAAAGTCGAAAGAATGACAGCAATAGTAAATACTCAGAGATGAACTAATGTTCCTACTCACACGAACTAGAAGCAATCATACAAAGTTGGGTTTGTAAATTTAGTTGCCGTATTAATTGCTGTAAACATACGCTTGCTGGCTAAACAAGGATGATGCCACGCACGCACAGGCAAACATGAGCAGACCTCACTCGCTGACGGCGAGGACTCACCTTCACAACGCTGGTGTTGTTAACCAGGCTGGGCGAAGCGGATGCTTGTTGCTGCCGCCTGCTATACCGAGTCTCCAAAATTTAGATTACGCAACCTCCAACACTGGGCGCAAAGGGCACGTGTAAAGTCGCCAGCCGTACTGTCCAGCCACGTATGCACTCAGCTGCGTGAACAGCTATGCGATGCCACGGCAAGGGTTGCCAAGAAGAGGCGCGCTGTGCTGTTTATTGCCATAGGAATTATATGATTACGCGAGCGAAGGATTAAGCACTGCAGACTATTTACAGAGTATACTTACAAAGGATACCTGCAGCGCTGGCAAGTTCAGCCGACAGCTCGAGGGCAAGATAGCGTTCGTCGTCTTTGTCGCGGCACCCGCGCGCATCGCCCACAAGAAACACGCAATATGCATTGAACGAGAAGAAAGGGGGTCAACCGAGGGGCCCTATTTTTATTCGTCATATCATAAGAAGCCGACAAGCACTGACACCAAGGACAATATAAGGGAAATTACTTGTGCCATGTAAATGACATAAAGAAACCATAAATTATTGGAAATTAAAGTGGATGAAAAAACAACTTGCCGCAGGTGGGAACTGAACCCACAACCTTCGCATTTCGCGAATGCGAAGTGACGTGCTCATTTAAGGGTGGGGAAGCGGAAAAATCGACGCAAGATGACGTCGCAGCCGTGTTAGGGAGCCGGGAGAACTGTGGAATGACGCGGCGGCTTTTGGCGAGCTCAAAGCGGTGGCATTCCTTGACAATGACGCCGATGGTGGACACATTGTTGAAGACCAACAAGTTGAACGCGTTGTCCATGATCCCTTTGGGAACGTAGTCAACTGTGTCGACCTCGGCCAGTTCCTCGTCGACTTTCAGGCAAAGAGCGAGCACGTCTTGTATGTACGAGGCATGCGATTCAGTAGAAGACTGAACTCGGGTAGCAAGCTCTTTTCTAGAAGTCAGCTGCCGACCGGTGGGATTTCCAAAGATGTCACTGAGCTTCTCCTTGAAAGCACCCAAGCTAGAGAGCTCGTGCTCGTGTGCGCGGAACCAGACACGAGGAGATCCTCCCAAGTTGAAGAGGACATTCGCCAGCATAATGGTAGGGTCCCAGCGGTTCTTTCGGCTAACACGCCCATACTGGATGAGCCAGTCGTCAACGTCGACATTATCTTGGCCGGAAGAAATACCAGGATCGCGGAGATTGGTAACCGTAACGTACGTTGTTGTCGGGGCCGCAGGTGTAGAAGCAGAGGAGGTGTCGTTACCGACAGCCATGGTGGAAAGCAGGACAGTGCGGCCGCTGCGGAGCTCCGTGGTGAGGACGGGGAACGGCACCTTCAACCAAAGTGTTCGCGAATGAAGGATTAAAAACTGAAGACTATTTACAGAGTATATTTACAAAGGATAACTGCAGCGCTGGCCAGTTCAGCCGACTGCTCGAGAGCCAGAGAGAATTCATCGTCTTCGTAGGGGAGCCCGCGTGCATCGTCCATAAGAAACGCGCATAATATGCATGTATCAAATAGGCACTGATAGTGCATCTGCTCCATCGGCGTCGCCGTGAGGTTCCGTATAAAGCCCAAGGCAATAAAATGGTCACCGTGCGCCGTAGACTGTATGCGCGAGTGAAAAACGCGTGCAAGGGTGAGCCGGTGATCGTGGCTCAACCTCGTAGACACAAGGGACGAAAGCCTCGAGGAAGCGCCTCGTCTTCCATCGCGCGTAAGGCTTCTGGGGCCGGGTTGGGAGAGGGGCGCGTTCTACTGAGGGCGGCTGCATCTTGAAAGCCATCTGCGACAAGAACAGAGTCCGCCGTGGGCTGTGTTTGGGTGGCTTAATTCACGTTGATGCGAGAGGCAGCACGAACGTCAGTTGGCCCGCTGCTACTGCCGCGATTCCTCACTACAGCGATTAGATAGCGAGTTTCCGCGGTCATTGAGTGAGATGTGTTCGTGTTTACTCGTGTTTACGCCATGCATGGTAACTTAGTCAGCAAGCCTACGTTTACAAGTTTCTACGGCCTGTAAAGCTACCATCCTTACTTCAAATAGCTGTTTACTAATTTGCTAGCGTAACCGACGCTTCGCGTTTCGGGTGGAACTGTGGATTTTTATGGCACCTGCACTTTATATGTAAAATACGGGACATCACGGTGAAGACGGCGGCCCAATATGTGCCTTAACCGTTCATGTAATTGCAATTGCAACAAAAAGCTGGTTATATATAATCATTCTGCTGTGCTGAGGTAAGGCGCAACTGATAGTGGATAATATGCCTACTATTTTCGTCATCTTATCTCTGACGTTAGAAACATTACGGTACCTGAAATGTACTTCTCAGTTTTCCCTGTGTAATTGACCGGGCGAGGTCACTTTGAACCACGATTATAGCGGACGTAAACATTTTACGGTCTCTTCTGGAAAATTTTGACATATCAGAACGTTTGGAAAACAAAGTTGTTTCACTATCACGCGTCAGAAAGGTGTGTCTTATGTAGTGAAAGGCGTATCACAAGCATAAAATAAATTTTGTTGCGGAAACGGAACAATATTCGAGCTCAAACCACGAGGAATTGAAGGCCATTCTATGCTCTCCAGTAGAGAATTACGCCTCAATGTTTAAAGCTACTGCCACAATAGTTGACTGCCCGAATCGAGAGTTGAGATGCCATGCCGAATAACCTGACCGCGTTATCTTCCGAAAGATATGTTACATAAAACAAATTTTGTCAAGTGCGTTGAAGCCATAGACAGGTCTTTCGTAAAGCTTCCCAGTGACCTCAAAGTTGGTTTGAACTGTTTTTCAACTGTCGCGAAAAAGTGCTTATACGATTATCGTACCATTTTTATAGGTCGCAAATACTCTTCAGCTCCACATACGCCGTGGCTTTTAGCATGATGATGAGCATGCGAAAGAAAGACATTTGTAACAAACACGTCAAAAGCGTCCTCTCACTGCTGCCCTTCACTCTCGCTACAAAAAAAGATGAAGTGCTTTATAAACTCCTAAAGGAAGGGTGAAGACTATTGTAAAATTGTATACCTATTTCTGGTAATAGACAATGAACAGTGAAAAACAATTAATTAATTTGGAACAGATGAATCGTTGCTCCCGCTAACAATTACAGTCGTCTGACAACATGTATAAGAACCGAGATAGTATTGCAAACTCTTTAAAGATTTTTTATGAGCTAGAACCCCTTTCTTGTCATATAGGTAGGAGCCAACATCTAAACAACTCTTCAGTCATTTGGTCTTTTTCCCACAGGCCCAGATGAAGCAATATAGATTCTTCATCCCTTAAACATGAGAAGTATTGGTATTGATAACGTTAAACCTATTCACCAGAGATACATCTCCCACCTCATATCGATTCCAGTCGCTCAAATAAAGGCCAACTGCAAGAAAATTTTCACCGCGCAAAAAGCCCATTTTGAGACACTTTGGACATACAGTAGCCTCTGTGCAAAATATTACACTTTAAATATAGGTACAAAGGGTCACAAATAGCTCACAAAAATCAATGTTTTTCATATCAAAACTGCAAAAAACACGCGGCCATTATCTAAGCGGTAGTGACGTACTGTGAATGAGTGGAGAACCAGCGCCCATGCTTTTTACTTCCCCAAACCTCCTCGAACGGTGGCTTACTTGTATTCCGTTCCGGTTTATCAGTGAACAGGTCCCGTAAGTCTGCTAGTTAAAGGGTTAGCATACTTTATTAACTGCTTCATGCGCCGTGACAACGCCGTTGCGCGCACACGATTTTCTCTTAATTCAAAATATTCTCCGAGTCCAGTTTGTTTTCTGTATCTGGTTGTCTACGTTAAACAGCACGGCTATTATGATTCTGCCTCTACTCGAAGAGCGCAGGTCTGCTAGCTAAAAGGGTCAGTATATTTTATTAACCGCTTCGTGCGCCGTGGCAACGTCGATGCGCGCCCACCATTTTCTCTTAATTCGATGTATTCTCCGAGGCCAGTTGGTTTTCACAATCCGGTTGTCTTAGTTAAATAGCACGGCCTTTATGATTCTGCCTCTACTCTAAGAGCGCAGGTCTGCTCGCTACAGGGTTAGTATACTTCATTAGCTGCTTCGTGCGCCGTGACAACTCCGTTGCGCGCCCTCGTTTTCTCTTATTTAGAAGTATTCTCGGAGTCCAGTTGGTTTTCACAATCCGGTAGTCTAAGTTAAATAGCACGGCCTTTATGACTCTGCCTCTATTCGAAGAGCGCAGGTCTGCTCGCTAGAGGGTTAGTATAGTTTATTAGCTGATTCGTGCCGCGTCACAGCGCCGTTACGCGCCCACCATTTTCTCTTAATTAGAAGTATTCGCCGAGTCCAGTTCGTCTTCTCTATGTGGTTGTCTACGTTAAATAGCACGGCCTTTATGATTGTGCCTCTACTCTAAGAGCGCTGGTCTGTTCTCTACAGGGTTAGTATACTTTATTAGCTGATTCGTGCGCCGTGACCACTCCATTGCACGCCCTCGTTCTCTCTTACTTAGAAGTATTCTCCGAGTCCAGTTTGTTTTCTCTATCAGGTTGTCTACGTTAAACAGCACGGTCTTTATGATTGTGCTTCAAGTCGAAGAGCGCAGGTCTGCTCGCTACAGGGTTAGTATACTTTATTTGCCTATTCGTGCCCCATGACAACGCCGTTGCACGCTCAAGATTTTCTCTTAATTAGAACTGTTCTCCGAGTCCAGTTCGTGTTCTCTATGTGGTTGTCTACGTTAAAGAGCACGGCCTTTATGATTCTGCGTCTACTCGCAGAGCGCAGATCTGCTAGCTAAATGGTTAGTACACTTTATTAGCTGCTTCATGCGCTGTGACAACGCCGTTGCGCGCTCACGATTTTCTCTTAATTCGAAGTATTCTCCAAGTGCAGTTCGTTTTCTCAATCTGGTTGTCTACGTTAGACAGCACGGCCTTAATGATTGTGCTTCTACTCGAAGAGCGCAGGTGTGCTAGCTAAAGCGTTAGCATACTTTACAGGCTGCTTCGTGCGTCGTGACAATGTCATTGCGCGCCCTCCATTTTCTTTTAATTCGAAGTATTCTCCGAGTCCAATTCGTTTTCTCTATGTGGTTATCTACGTTAAACAGCACGGCCTCTATGATTCTGCCTCGAGTTGAAGAGCGCAGGTCTGCTAACTGAAGGGTTAGAATACTTTATTGGCTGCTTCGTGCGCCGTGACAACGTCGTTGCGCGCCCACCATTTTCTCTTAATTCGAAGTATTCTCCGAGTCCAGTTGGTTTTCACAATCCGGTTGCCTAAGTTAAATAGCACGGCCTCTATGATTCTGCCTTTATTCGAAGAGCGTAGGTCTGCTCTCTACAGGGTTAGTATATTTTCTTAGCTGATTCGTGCCCAGTGACAACGCCGTCACGCATCCACCATCTTTCCTTAATTAAAAGTATTCTCCGAATCCAGTTCGTGTTCTCTATGTGGTTGTCTACGTTAAACAGCACGGCCTTTATGATTCTGCCTCTACTCGAAGAACGCAGATCTGCTAGCTAAAGGGTTGGTATACTTTATTAGCTGCTTCGTGCGCCGTGACAACGTTGTTGGGCGCTCACGATTTTCTCTTAATTAGAAGTATTCTCCGAGTCCAGTTCCTTTTCTCTATCTGTTTGTCCACGTTAAACAGCACGGTCTTTATGATTGTGCTTCTAGTCGAAGAGCGCAGGTCTGCTCGCTACAGGGTTAGCATACTTTTTTAGCTGATTCATGCCCCATGACAACGCCGTTGCGCGCACACGATTTTCTTTTAATTCGAATTATTCTCCGATTCTAGTTCGTTTTCTCTACCTGGTTGTCTACGTTACACAGCACGGCCTTAATTATTGTGCCTCTGCTCGAAGAGCACAGGTGTGCTAGCTAATGGGTTAGCATACTTTATTAGCTGCTTCGTGCGCTGTGACAATGCCGTTGCGCGCCCACGATTTTCTCCTAATTCGAAGTATTCCCCGAGTCCAGTTCGTTTTCTCTATCAGGTTGTCTACGTTAAACAGTACGGCCTGTATAATTCTACCTCTACTCGAAGATCGCATTCGGGTGGCCCAGCTAAAGGCGTGGTATACTCCGGCCTAATTCGGAAGCTATCCACGCCTGGTGTAGTTACGGTCCATCGGCGAAAATTCGGCGCTGTGCAGTCCAGTGTTGCAAGCGCGGGAACAGAGCGCGTCCTATCGCACGCCGGAGCAGTTGGAACAGGGTGCGTCGCACGCTAGCTTGGGTGACAAGCAGCATGCTGGTCGGGTTGAGTGAAGTGAGCGTGTGGCGTATGCGCCTTCTGCAGGGAAGCGTTCGCCCGACGCACACTTGTCCGCTAGGGCTACGGCAACAATCGATCGCTGCGCTGTTATGGGTCACGTTAAAGCGCAGGCTAAAATGTCAGCGATCTTAGCGTGGACGGCATGGCGCATCCAACTTCACCACCCGCTGCCTGGCACGCTGGAAGCGCCCTTTTTGTCGACTAATATAGGGAGCCTACATGCAAGCAGAAACACCGTTTCCATTTCGGTTCCATAGACCGATGAGACAACTACCGCCAACTGTAGTAAAGGATGACAAGTAACTGAGACTAGGCACGGCCGGGCTAGAGAGGCTCGGAGCTAAGTGTATGTAAACTTGCGGCCAGGTAGGCCGGAGTGGTTCCCATATTCTGCTCTGGCGGCATTGCATTCCTGCACAACTTGCCACTGCACCTACGCCATGGCCCCGCTGTGTCGCGTTCTCCTTCGTGACAAATGCAACATCCGCTTCTTCCTTGTTTCTGGCGCTGTGTCAGAAAGAATGTCGTTTGTATATTTTTATGTGTCCGATGTACAGACGCGCGGAATATCTTGTAGATGCGCTACCGCAAATTATCGCTCGAAAATATATTGCCTTTGAATACAACTTGCCTTCGAACGATACCGTCATTTTTTTTTCGCATTCCATCGCGGCATGTACTAGCTATATTCAACCCAAGAAAGCATTTGTCAATCATGTGTGGATGGGTACGCCACGGTGCTGTTGAAATGTAGCTTGTGCAGCTCCGTGAACTGCAGTGTAGATGCTTTGTGCGAGTTGGCTGGTCCGCGTCGCACTTGCCTGCTGCATCGCAGTCCTTGGTTTCACTCAGAAAGCTGAGACAGGACGTACGTATTCGGCCTGCCACTACTCAGCGTTTTCAACTGCACCGCCACTGTTTATGCTCGAGTACGTATTCGAGCACGTGATGGCCACGCAACGTATCGGCATATTTGCAACAGCTCAAATCACGAGCGGAACAGGGAGTACACAGAGAGAGAGATGCGTGTCAACTCGCAAATGATAAGCGTAGCAATGCGGCTGGCTGCCTAGCCGCCACATGACGCAGCTGAGAGATGAACCCTTCCATATGCTACCGCTTTGCCGCCGTGTGCACGTATCGTCTGCATAGGCGGTAGTTAATAGCTGCTAATAACAAAATAAGGCGATTACCAGGCCTGCAGCTTTGACACGGTTACTTTAAGAGTTCACGCTCATCATTTAGAGTCAATTTAGCCCAAGGTAAATTTTATTGCGATTTGCCTTTAGAATATGCTTCTGTTTAAAACTGATATCTTTCTTTCACAGCTTAAAGGGCGAAGATTATCGCAGTGTTTAAAATGTGAGATAGAGCTTCGATTTCTAACTATCCACCTATTGCCACTTTGTCATCCTATAACAATATCATACAGAAATATATCGAGAAGCACCGAACTAATTATTTAACTAACTTTGGTATCTTATCCACTCAGCAATTTGGTTTTCACGCAGCTTCTTCAACAAATTTCGCACTGCTTTCTTTATTGACAATATGAAATATGCCCTAGGCTCAGGCTGTTCTGTCGGCGCTCTCGCTGTTTATTGACTTCGACCAGGCCTTTGATACTGTAGTTAACTATATACTCGTTATGCACAGTCTCAATTGGCGCGGTAGGTAGTGCGCATTAACCAATTAGAAGCTATTTATCTAACAGACAGCAAGCCGTTTCTGTTTCTAACGATGTTTTCACTTTTAAATCCCCTGAAAAAGGCGTCCCTCAAGGTGCCATATTCAGCCGCCTTTTATTGATGATTTATAATAATGACCTGACTGTAAACTTACCATACAGTGAAACTTTCCTGTATGTATATGATACAGCTATACTCGCAAGCGCAAGTGCAGCGATACATTAATTAGCAGGCAGACCACGGACCTCCGAAAAACTCGCGACTAGTGCAAAGCTACTGGTTTAATAGTTAGCGCTAATAAAACACAATTCGTTTTCTTCCGCTCGAGTAAGAACCCTATTCCTTTTACTCCTTACATTAGTATCAATTACCACCGCCTCCTGAGTACTCCTCCGTGCAAACTTCTGGGAGTGGTTCTTGATGCTTACCTGAAGTATTACCATCACATTTCATATATAAAACAGACGATGGTTCATGGTACAAGAATATTAATTAAAGCACCACCATTCTTCCATTCAGCTACTTCATTTCAGATGTTCTAAGCCTTCATCCCCTGTCATATCACGTACTGTATCACGTCATGGGCAAATACCTATAGCCATCTCACATGCTTATAGTGCAACGCCTTCGAAACCAAGCCATTCGTATCTTAACATTTAGCCCACCGTTCAGCTGGGCATCTTCGCTACCTTAACAGCATGCTCTATTATCATCGTGCATTTTTTTTTCAAAGATCAGTTGGCAATTCTTCTTTTCATGTCACTAAATGGTACCATAGGAGCTGGTGCTCTCCAAAAATCACATTTCTTTAACCCAAGTAGGCTTGCCTCTAACAACAACTTTTTACTACCCCATCTACACACTATGGCAAACATACAGCTACTTTTGCGGCTCTTCAGTTTTGGAACAGTATACCATCGAGTACTAGCAACCGTTATATTTAGGAGCACATAAGAAAGAGCTTCTTTAATACATTTTTCACTCTTAAGCGTTTTGTACTATACTGTAGTTATACTTCATTACGTTGTGTATTTGATTACTGTATACTTCATTACTATAGTGTTGTACTATATTGTTGTTGTTTTTCCTTTTAGTTCTTGCGTTCCTTTGCATTATTCTCAGTGTTTGTATTTTTACGGTGTATATTACTAACGCACATTTTCTGTGTTCAAATTGTTACAACTAATTGCTCAGTGCTTCTTTGTTGCTATTTTTCATATTTATCTCCAGTTCATTTTGAACAGCATGTCCACTTTCTTCCATATGCTATGAGACGTCTTTCTGAATACGTTCCCCAATGAGTGTGTTCGATTACAAATAAAGATCAGTGTCTCTGAAATAAAGCAGTGGTGCAGACAAGCTACTCTGAGGGACACTAGTACATCTCTTGCGTATGGATGTCTAAAATCGTTGCGACAACAATCATGTTGTTACGGTGAAGGGAACGAAGAAGTTGAATTGGACTAGACAAAGACGAAGTCTGGCAGTTGCCTGAACGCCATATACGCCAGTTGTAAATATACGTTATTTTACACTCGTGGGCCTACTTTCTTCCTGCAACATTTTTGTGGAAGGTGCAGGGTACAATCACGGAACTTCGCAGCGGACGTCATCTACCTACCGCCACAATGGCAAATCAACCGACACAAGCGGCAACGCCTCAGCAGCCCGTGCCAACGGTCATCCTCACTCATCCGCAGGACCCAGGGACATTTTGTGGCACGGACAACGCCGACGTCGAGGAGTGGCTTACGATGTACGAACGAGTGTGCGACAACAACAGGTGGGATCCAACAATGATGCCAGCAAACGTGATACTTTATCTAAGAGGAACTGCGAGGCAATGGTACGACACACACGAAGCTGACCTAACGAGCTGGGATGTCTGCAAAGGAAAAGTGCGAGACCTGTTTGGCAGACCTGTCGGTCGTCAGCTGGCAGCAAAAAAAGAACTTGCGTGTCGCGCTCAAACGTCCACAGAATCCTATGTCGTCTACATACAGGATGTGCTGGCCCTCTGTCGCAAGGCTGATAACCACATGACCGAGGCAGACAAGATTGGTCACATATTGAAAGGTATTGAGGACGATGCATTCAATCTCCTGGTGTTTAAGGATTGTGCCACTGTGGATGCAATTATAAAGGAGTGCCGGCGCTTCGAACAAGCGAAGGGCTACCACGTCGCTCAAACTATCGACCGATTGCCCACTACCGCCCCGACATTTTCTTGCGAAGACCCGCCGCGCTTCGTTCAGCCCACATGACCGGAAGAAATCACGCGCATCGTTCGCCGTGAGCTTGAGGCCATGGCTCCGGCTCCAGTTCGTTCTGACTGTCGGGAAAGCGTGCTCGCTATCTGCCTTATACAAGCGGTCGTTCGGGAGGAAATAGCAACTTTGGGCATTCCATCTCTCTGCTCGGTCCGCCGTACAAACACCTACCAGATTTCCCCGGCCGCTCGCTCCCAGACGCAAAGCTTTCCGCCCCTTCGTCGCAACCCAGCTGTCTGGCGCACAACGCATGATAAACCTATCTGTTTTAATTGTTCCGGTATTGGACACATCGCCCGTCATTGCCGCCACCATTGGTCGTCGCCTCCTCTGTGGTCTTCTCCGAGTCACTACCGCCAAGTACCAGAAAATCATACTTTCTCGCCCTGTACGCCGACTAGGAACATCAGCGCCAACAGTGCTCCACCAAGATCCAGCCGCTCCCCGTCTCCGCAAGGTCGTAGGTTCCGTTCGCCTCTCGTTCACCGCTCTTCGTCCCCTTCTGCAACCGGTCGCTTCGCTTCGGGAAACTAGGCGGTGCAGCTCCCGGAGGTGAAGCTGCAACTCCGACCCGGCCCACAAATCCTGTGTTGACCCTGCCTACATGTGGGAACCTACTGGACATTGAAGTTGATGGCGTTCCTGTTAGATCCCTCGTTGATACAGGAGCGCAGCTTTCAGTTCTGAGGGCTGCTCTCCGCTGAAGGCTTAAAAAGGTTCTGACACCCGCCGTACCGTGCACTGTGCGAGTCGCTCATGGGAGTACTTCACCTGTCCTTAGAATCTGCACAGCACGTGTGACCATTGGGGGTCATTATACCGTTGTGCTATTTATCGTCCTTCAACACTGTCCACACGACCTAATTCTCGGCCTCGACTTCCTTTCGAAACACTCTGCCCAAATTGACGGCTCCGCAGGTGTTGTACAGTTGGATCTGCCGCTTCCTGCCGACGCAACAACTTGTGCTTCACACCGCTTATGTTCTGCTGAGTTTGCAAGGCTGTCTCCACAGGCGGCTACAAATGTCCTCCTGACGCCCTGTCCTCCCGTACCTGATGGCGAGTACGTCGTGTCGCCGCTTACTGACTTGGTTTCGTCGCGCAATATTGCCCTACCGAGCACCTTAATCCGGATCCGCGAAAACTGCGCTCGCGTGCCCATCCTCAATTTTGGATTTTCGTCGCATGTGCTGCCACACGGTATCGCCATAGCGCATATCACTCCTTTGGAAGAATTTGAGATTTCTTTTTTGACCTCTGAATCCTTCCTCAGTACCAACAAGACCTTTGTCACCCACTCCTCCGCACTCGACGCCTGCGGAGGATGTTTCTAAGATGATCGCCCCTGACCTTCCTTCCGAGCAAACAGCAGCTCTTCGTCACCTCCTGTCATCTCTTCGGGACATCTTTGATTTGGACGACCGTCCACTTGGCCAGACATCTGTTGTCACGCATCGCATCAATACCGGTGACGCCAGCCCCATTCATAGGCGGCCATATCGTGTCTCCGCAACAGAAAGGTCCATCATACAGAAAGAAGTAGACAGGATGATGGACAAGGACATCATTGAACCTTCCAGTAGCCCGTGGGCAACACCGGTTGTCTTAGTAAAGAAAAAAGACAACTCGTGGCGCTTCTGCGTTGACTACCGTCACCACAACAGGATAACAAAGAAGGATGTTTATCCCCTGCCGCACATTGATGATGCTTTGTTTGCCTTAACGGATCTCAATACTTTTCATCAATTGACCTCCACTCCGGCTATTGGCAGATTAGCGTCGATGAGATCGACCGCGAGATAACCGCCTTCGTCACACCGGAAGGTCTGTACCAATTTAAAGTCATGCCCTTTGGATTATGCAATGCGAAAGCTACATTCGAGCGCATGATGGACTCTCTCTTGCGCGGCTTGAAGTGGTCTGCATGCCTCTGTTACCTCGACGATGTGATTGTGTTTTCGCCGAAGTTTGTGAGCCACCTGCGGCGCCTCACAACCACACTCTGCGTGTTTCGCAGGGCTGGCCTTCAGCTAAACTCCTCCAAGTGCCATTTCGGTCGCCGTGAAATTAACATGCTCGGCCATCTCGTAAACGCCGCCGGAATCCAACCTGATCCACAGAAAGTTAACGCCGTGCGAAATTTTCCTGTACCTTGTTCAAAAAACGACGTCCGTAGTTTTTTGGGCTTATGCTCTTATTTCCGGCGATTTGTGAAAAATTTTGCCGTCATCGCTCGCCCTCTCACTGACCTTCTTAAGAAAGACGTCTCTTTCTCTTGGGGACCACTGCAGGAGAAAGCCTTTTCTACCCTGGTTGAGCGGCTTACAACTTCCCCAATTCTGTCACACTTTGACCCTTCTGCGCCAACTGAAGTACGAACTGACGCGAGTGGCCATGGCATCGGCGCTGTTCTCGCTCAGCGTCAACAGGGCCAAGACCGTGTCATCACTTACGCTAGCCGCCTTCTCTCCACGCCCGAGCGAATTTACTCCGTTGCTGAGAGAGAATGTCTCGCGCTCGTATGGGCGGTCGCGAAATTTCGGCCGCACCTTTTCGGTCGGAGCTTCTGCTTCGTCACTGATCATCCCGCCCTCTGCTGGCTAGCCTCTTTGAAGGACCCAACTGGACGACTTGCACGTTGGGCATTGCGTCTAGAGGAATATACATGTTCTATTATGTATAAGTTAGGGCGCCTGCATAAAGACGCTGAGTGCCTGTCCCGCAATCCCGTTGATCAACCGGACGATACAGATGCAGACTCGGACATCAGTGTTCTATCCATCTCCGCTTCCTCCATATTGGCGACGAGCAGCGCAAAGATTCTGTTATTCGAACACTTATGGAACGCCTAAGCTCCTCGCGAAATGACCCGTCCCTCCGGATGTTCACCTTGCGCGATGGAACTTTATACCGTCGTAGCGTCCGTCTTGACGGCCCGGAGCTCCTCCTAGTCGTTCCCAAGCACCTTCGACTAGCCGTGCTCCAGCAACTTCACGACGCTCCTACTGCTGGACATCTGGGCATTACTCGTACATACGACCGCCTGCGGCGCCGCTTCTTCTGGCCCTGCATTTATCGCTCTGTGCGCCGTTATGTCGCTTCTTGCGACCTGCGTAAGCGCCGGAAGACGCCTGCTACGCCTCCCGCTGGTTTGCTTCAACCAATTGATATTCCCACAGAGCCTTTCTTCCATGTGAGCCTAGACCTCCTTGGCCCCTTTCCAATTTCTACCAAAGGAAACAAATGGATTGCTGTAGCAACCGATTGTGACACGAGATATGCCATCGCACGAGCGCTACCAACCAGCTGCGCTACACATGTCGCCGACTTCTTACTACACGACGTCATCCTGCACGACAGCGCCCCTCGCCAGTTCCTGACGGATCGCGGCCGCTACTTTTTATCGAAGGTCGTCGATGATCTGCTCCGCTCCTGCTCTACAGGACACCAGATTACTACCGCGTACCAACCTCAAACGAACGGCCTCACCGAGCGACTCAACCGCACGCTAACTGAAATGCTGGCCATACACGTTTCCGGCGATCACCGTGACTGGGACGTCGCTTTACCATACATCACTTTCGCATAGAACTCGTGCCGTCACGACACTGCCGGATTTTCACCATTTTACTTTTCGTATGGCCGCGACCCCACCATGCCCTTTGACCCGTTGCTACCTACCGCAGTATAATCCCCCAGCACTGGTTACGCTCGCGATGCTATTGACTTAGCCGTCCAGGCCCGAGATGTCGCCCGTCATCGGCTCACAGTCTCGCAAGCTTCTCAAAAGCGACGCTACGACTTTCGGCACCGAGACGACCATTTTTCACCTGGTGCCCTTGTCCTTCTCTGGACGCCTTCACGCCGCGTCGGCTTGTAAAAAAAAAACCTACTTTCCCGTTATTCTGGTCCGTACCACATCTTACGTCAACTGTCCGACGTGACATACGAGATCGCCCCAGTCGGTCAGCCTTCAGTGCATCCCGACGTCACCAGCGATGTTGTTCACGTCGCTAGGCTTAAGGCCTATGTCCACACATTAAGCGAGGCTCAATAACTTGCACCGAGACGGAGCTACTCCACCGGGAGGGTGATGTTACGGTGAAGGAAACGAAGAAGCTGAATTGGACTAGACGAAGACGAAGTCTGGCAGTTGCCTGAACGCCATATACGCCAGTTGTAAATATACGTTATTTTACACTCGTGGGCCTGCTTTCTTCGTGCAACAATATGAACACTTATTTTAACGATTAACGTCATCAGAAGTTTGTGAATGAAGTCTAAGTGCGGTAATATTCTATCGCGACCGGACGCCGTATGTGGTTGGTGCGAGGAGCAGCTTGCTTAGATATCCCGAAAAGAATGATGTGTTGATGCACATCAATTGTTAGAGGTCATGCGATAAATGAACCCCGCTAGAGGGAGGGATTGAGGAGGCGAGGTCGCGTCTTCACCTTTAGTCTGGCAGTCCACCGCCGGGGCCCCACCTTAGAGGTAATCTCCGTAGGGTACAAACATGGAGTTTCATACAATTGCTAGAGAAAAGTGTGGCGCTAATGTCTATGAGAACTGCAAGCAGGACAGTTCAGCCAGCACGGGAATGACGGGCAGTACAATGATTTGTCTATACTTCGTCCTTCTGGCTTTAAATAACGCCGTTACTTTTTCACGTGAACATTTTTAGGAATGTGCTGCGTTATAAATATTTCAATAAACATTAATAAAATGAACGAACAGCAGGATCTGCACACAGGGTTTCTTGCACAGAAGCCCGATCTTGAAATCCTTACGCCCCGGACGCATTGGACTAGCGGAATCACTGCAATGAACAGCGATTGTCTGTTTGGCCGACGTATTTCTTTCCGCAAGGCAAGGGAAACATGTACCACACCCAGGGCGCATGCTCCAAACCGCTTCCTATGGTTAGTATTGCAAATATTTCGTCGTGCGTCATGAGCATTCACACATCTACAGGGCGCTGATAACTTTTCCGGGGCACAAAAGCAACTTTACCATCTACTTTACTGCCTATCTTCTTCAAGCTGTGCGAAATGTAGCGCAAGTAAGGGAGCACCGCGACTGGCTTATTGTTTCTGGCAGCGCTGGGAGCTGGTGTTTTGTCTCCTAACTTGATTTTCTTTAATATCTTTTCTGCGACAGAGACTAACAAAAACTCGGGGTACCCAGCATATGTGAGGCGGGAGGCCTGTGCTTGGAAACGGCGCGTTAAAGAGTGGAAGCAGGACTGGCTTAGGGCATTTGTGAATCAAAGATTTACTTACGACTCCCCGTTACCTGTACCTGTGCTACTCTTTACCGCATTATACACTTCTACAGTGCGTAGAGGACTGTGCTGACAACTACGGTTCATTTGCGTTCCAGAATACTTCTGCTGTTTCGGCAAGCGGCTCCTTTGAGCTGCTTGGATTATATTTAAGATCAACGTTTGCCTCATGGTACGAACACATTTACTTTCAAAATGACAGTGTGTGCATTGGTTCATGCATAGCACCAATTTTAAGCGACATTTTTCTCACTTACCATGACCTACTTATTGCTAGCTGCATTGATAACACCCTGTTTGTATATGTTCTCCACTTAATGGATGACTTCTTGTTACTTTTAGCGTGTGGAGGTCAAGGTTTTGAGCCTGCTGTTTCAGATGTACTTTGCCTATTCAACGAGTGCTTATCGCCACTTGTCCTGACGCATGAACTACGGGGAGATGACTCGTTAAGGTTTTTAGATTTGCGACTTAGTGTCTCTAGAGATCACTTTTCCTGGATGTACGAGTCCTGAGGGAACAAGCCACTTTAGCCTTATCTGTCGGCCGAATTTTAAGCTGGCAAAGGAGGCATTGTAAATTTTGCTTCACAATTGCGAAAGACAGGTCTAGCTTCCATTCTTTAACGCGCAACCTCCAAGCGCAGGCCTCCCACCTCACATGTGCTGGATACCCCGAGCTTTTGTTATTTTCTGTTGCAGAAAAGATATTGTTGCTTGTGGAAAGACACAAACAGAAGAGGCTATTTACAGGCTATTTACACTGGAGCCAGGCAGTCAGGCCGAGATTCGCTCTCGCCAAGCGCACCGACCAACTTCATCGTCGTTCTCGCGGCGGCTTGTTTCTTGAGCATCGCTCGATGATATCGTAATACTTACCCCCGGCGGCAAAAGCACCGTCACGGTGCTGTTAAATATCCAAGGCGCGTGGAGAGTTGTAGGTCTTGAGTTGGGCGGCGTGGACAATGTCACTGGTTGTCACAGCGGAGGACGCAGTGGGCGTAGCTAGAACGATTTCATAGGTGACATCGGTCACTTTGCGGAGCACGCGATATGATCCTGTGTAACAAGAAAGGAGTTTTTCACATAGGCCAACTTTACGCGAAGGTGACCAAAGGAACACGAGGCTGCCTGGCGCAAAATGGACATCACGATGACGGAGGTCGTAGCGTTGCTTCTGCTTGTCTTGAGACACTTGTAGACGAGCGCGCGCAAGTTGGCGAGCGTGGTCAGCATGGACGATTGCAGCACGGGCATAATCGCACGTTGAAGCTGTGGCGGACGGAAGCTCAGTGTCCAGTGGTGGCGTTGGTTCGCGGCCATACAAGAGGTATAGCGGGGAAAAGCCAGCAGTTTCGAGACGGGATAAGTTGTATGCAAAGGTAATGTAAGGTAGAGCCAGGTCCCAGTCACGGTGGTCGTCGGAAACGTATTTGGATAGCATGTCTGTAAGGGTGCGGTTCAAGCGCTCAGTGAGGCTGTTCGTTTGGGGATGGTAGGAGGTGGTAAATTTATGCCGTATTGAGCAGGCACGCATGATGTCGCTGAGTTTGGCCAAACACGTACGGCCACGGTCTGTTAGCAATTGACGCGGAGCACCATGCATCAAAATAATATCATGTAGAAGGAAGTCCGCAACATCAGTTGCGCAACTGGTCGGAAGAGCACAGGTTACGGCGTAGTGGGTCGCGTAGTCCACCGCGACCGCAACTCACTTGTTCCCTGATGTAGATTCCGGAAATGGGCGGAGAAGGTCTAAGCCAACACGATGAAAGCGCTCGGCAAGAAGTTTCAGCGGCTGCAGGTAACCAGCGGGGAGCTGGGAAGGCTTCTTGCGTCGTTGGCCAACTTCACAAGCGGCGACGTAACGTCGTACGGAACGGGCAAGACCTGGCAAGAAAAAACGGCGACGTACACGGTCATAGGTTAGAGATACGCCGAGGTCTCCTGCCGTTGCTGCGTCGTGGAGCTCTTCTATAACGGTGGAGCGGAGGTGTTTAGGTATTACAAGTAGGAACTCAGAGCCGTCCGGATGAAGGTTACGACGGTACAGAGTACCGTCGCGGAGGAGCAAGAGGCGTAGAGTAGTATCGATCGGAGAGTGCTGAAAACGGTCGATGAGTGTTTTGATGTAGGCGTCACGGCGTTGCTCGTCGGCGAAATGAAGCAGCTCTGATACAGAGAATACGCAAGAAGCAATGGCAATATCAGATGAGTCAGAGTCGTCAACAGGGTAACGCGAGAAGCTGTCAGCGTCTTGGTGCAGGAGGCCATACTTGTACACCACGGAATATGAAAATTCTTGTAGCCTCAATGCCCATCGACCAAGCCGGCCTGTAGAATCTTTTAGCGAAGAGAGCCAGCAGAGAGCATGATGGTCAGTGACTGCGGAAAAAGGGCGACCGTAAAGGTAAGGACGGAACTTTGCAACCGCCCAGACTACAGCAAGGCATTCTCGTTCCGTAATGGAATAGTTGCGCTCCGATGGTGTGAGGAGGCGGCTCGCATAAGCAATAACGCAATCCTGGCCACGCTGACGCTGGGCAAAGACGGCACTTACGCCATGACCGCTGGCATCTGTACGCAATTCTGTAGGGGCATTAGGGTCGAAGTGGGCGAGAATGGGTGGTGAGGAGCAAAGATTAAGAGACGAGAGAAGGTGGCGGCTTCTGCAGTACCCCACGAGAATTGTACGCCTTTCTTCGAAAGATTAGTGAGGGTTCTAGCAATCGCCGCAAAATCTTGAATAAAACGACAAAAGTAAGAGCATAGCCCTACAAAACTTCGAACGTCTGCGGCTGTCTTCGGAACCAGAAACTCTCTGACAGCGCGAGTTTTGTCGGGATCAGGCTGTACTGCGGAAGCGTCAACGAGATGGCCCAGAAGAGTAATTTGCCTGTGGCTAAGACGACATTTGGACGAGTTAAGTTGCAGCTTCGGCTTTCGAAATACATGAAGTATAGTTGTGAGGCGTTGAACGTGAATGTCGAACGTTGGCGAGAAGACGATGACGTCGTCGAGGTAGCAGAGGCATGTGGACCAATTGAAACCATGGAGCAAGGAGTCCAACATACGCTCGAAGGTGGCAGGGGCGTTGCATAATCCAAACGGCATTATTTTAAATTGGTATAAGCCATCAGGTGTGATGAACGCGGTTTTTTCTCGGTCCATATCGTCAACAGCAATCTGCCAGCATCCCGAACGAAGATCAATAGACGAGAAATAGCTGCAACCGTGCAGGCAGTCGAGGGCGTCGTCTATACGTGGGAGCGGGTAGACGTCCTTCTTAGTAATGTTGTTCAGATCACGGTAGTCTACACAGAAACGCCATGTGCCGTCCTTCTTAACCAACACCACAGGTGATGCCCAGGGACTCGAAGAAGGCTCAATGAGGTTTTTATCGAGCATTTTGTTGACTTTATTTTGAATATTACTCGGCGTTCCGACGCAGAAACTCGATACGCTCGCCATGAATACGCGTAGCATCGCCAGCAAGAATCCACTGCTTGACCGCGAGCGTCTGGCCTAAAGGGTGATCGTCGAAGTCAAAAATATCTCTGTAGGACAATAATACTTGGCAAAGCTCTTATGCCTGCGCCGAGGACAGGTCCGCCGCAAGCATTTTCTTCATATTGGGATCGGCACCCGAGGCTGGCGCGAGGGGCCTGCTAAGCTCGCGAGAACCATCGGTCGATAACGCTGCCACGTATTGATCGCCGAGACAATAAACGCGGGCAAAGCAAATACCCTGCGGTAGAATTTGCTTTGCCAATCCAAAGTTCGACAGGCATGCGAGTGCGGTTCGCAGTAATATTAAGTATACTGTGAGGCACTGTAACGTCATACCTTATTGGAACGTCGGGCAGAGGGGTGACAAGGTACTCGCCATCAGGAACTGGTGGGAAAGACAACAGTTCAATGTAGGCTATTGACTTTGGCTGCAGGCGAAAAAAGCCGGTTTGACGTAAGCGGCAGTGGGGTACGTCAGAAGGTACTGCGAGCATCGGCAACTCAAGGCGAAGGGTACTGGAAGAGCAGTCAATAAGAGCGGAGTGTGCGGAGAGAAAATCGAGGTCGAGAATGAGGTCGTAGGCCCAATGAGCATTTACGGTGAAGAGGACAGGAGTGTGGCGGCCGGCGATGCTACCACGTGCCGTACACATGCCGATGATAGGCACAGTACCGCAACGCGGACGACGCGTGTCGACGCTGGGATGAGGAGCTTATTCAGTCGTTGTCGGAAGGCAGCACTCATAATTGAAAGATGTGCTCCTGTATCGATGAGTGCCGTGACAGGATAGCGGTCAACGTCAAGAAGGTTTCGGTTTGTGGGTAACGTGAGCAGAGGATTTGAGGGCAGGGTCGACAACGCAGCTTCACCTCCAGAAGCTGTAGTGCCTAGATTACCGGCTGGATCCGGGAGGCGATAAACGACGAAGAGAAGCGACGGGGTAAACAAGACTGATGGCGTCGAGATTAGGGCCAGCGGCTGTACCGAAGGTTCCGAGCAGGAGCATCAGCGGCAGTGGATTCATGGCGGGTGGTACAGCGAACGTAAGGTCCAAAGGTGCGGGAATAAGCGGCGGTGTATGTCCGAGGAGGTGGTGGCCATCGGTTGCGGCTGTGGCGAGCAACGTGGCCGATGCGACAGCAGTGGAAGCAGATCGGCCGGTCATCACGGGTACGCCAATCGGCGAGATGTGGCGGAAAAGGACTGCCGAGGACGAGGAGGGCCGCTTGAGAACTGGGGAACGCTGGGTTGAGACGTGAAACACACAGAGTTCAGACCCATGTTCTCAAATTCCTGTCGGGCTACGGCCTGGATAATCGCAATGGTGGTTGCTGGCGGATCGGGAGGCGTCGTGGAGAAAGCTGGCGAACAGGTGCCCTCGAGTTCGCGGCGAACAATACGGGTGAAGTCGTCGCTGGTGGTGGTCTGACGTGGTCGACCCTCACATGTCGACGTAGCAGCAGTGTTGGGTAGCCGCGTGATGTGGTGTGTGATACAGCGGCTCTTAGCTTGTTCAAGGCGACGGCATTCTTTGATGATAGCGTCGATAGTCGAGACGTTGCCGAAAACAAGCAAATTGAAAGCGTCGTCGGCGATGCCTTTTAGAATATGTGGCTCTATCGGCATCGTCAGCTTTGCGGCATAGAGCTAAGACGTCGAGGATGTAGGAAACGTACGGCTCCGTAGATGACTCAACACGAGACGTAAGAGCCTTTCTCGCGGCAGCCTTGCGCCCAATGGCGTCGCCGAAGAGTTACCGTAGCTTCTCTTTGAAATTTTCCCAACTGGTTATCTGGTCGTCATGCGTTTGGTGCCACACGCGAGGGGTGCCGCCGAGATAAAAGATGACATTGGCAAGCTTAATCATTGGGTCCCATCTGTTATTAGCACTGGCTTGTTCATAGATTTTGATCCAGTCCTCAACATTCTAGCCCTCCAGGCCACAGAACACACCTGGGTCGCGGTGTAGGGTGACCGTGACGATTGGAGCAGTGAGAGTAGCCGATGCCGTTGCAGAGGTGGGCGCATCACCGGGAGGCATGTTGACAAGCTCGGTGTGCCGACCACTTTTGAGTTCCTTCGTGAGGACGGGGATCGCTGACCTCCACCAGAATGTTGCGTGTGGAAAGACACAGGCAGAAGAGGCTATTTACAGGCTATTTACACTGGAGCCAGGCAGCCAGGCCGAAACTCGCTCGCGCCAAGCGCACCGACCAACTTCATCGTCGTTCTCGCGGTGGCTCGTTTCTTGAGCATCGCTCGATGATATCGTAATAACATTTAAAAAATCAAGCTGCGAGACAAAGCGCTAGGTCACAGCGCTGCCAGAGACAATAAGCCACTCGCGGTGCTCCCTTACTTGCACAAGATTTCGCACGGCTTGAAGAAGATAGGCAATATAGTATATGTTAAAGACAGACAGACAGACAACGAACTTTATTTAATCCTAAGGACCTCCTAACGGGAGAGCATTGTAGGCGCTGGCCGCGCCCACGTAAAGGACAGAACGCCGTGACGCTCCGCTCTTTCCTGGGCCCTCTGGATAGCCTGGGCTTGTTTTCGGAGTACCGTGCTTCTGATGGCCTCCTCCCATTCGGCTTCACTGGAGAGGAAGTCGTTAGGCAACGCGGGACATCGCCAGAGCATGTGAGCCATTGAGCAAAAGGTTTCAGTGCAGTCGGGACAACTAGGGTCCACATCCGAGTACATCCTACTGAGGAATCCTCGCGACGGGAAAGATCCCGTCTGCAGCATTCTAAGTGTAGCTGACTGACCTCTACTGAGCTTCGGGTGAGGCAGAGGATAAATTCTCCGACCAAGTTGGTAATGTTTAGTGATTTCTTTAAATGTGAGGAGTGGATCGTTCTGCTGAGGCCCTTCCTGCCCCTCCGGAGCCTCCAGACCGTCGCGGCGCGTAAGTTCTCGCGCACGGTCGTGGGCAAGCTCGTTGAGGTTTGGGAATCCCTCGAGAACGTTCGTCCCCATGTGTGCGGGGAACCACGTGATATAACGAAAACCGGGGTAAGCCCTTTTCTCTAAAATAGAGGCCGCTTCTCGTGCGAGGTTACCCGACTCGAAAGCCCTGATCGCGTCTCTCGAGTCGGTGTAAATGTAGGAACGCTCTGTATCACACAAGGCCAGCGCAACCGCAATTTGCTGTGCTATACTCGCTGTGGCCGCTCTGACCGAGGCCGAGGACCGAAGCACCCCCCGCCCGTCTGCAACCGACAGCGCGAACACTCTCCTGTTCCCGTACTGCGCCGCATCGACAAAGAGCGCGGAGTCTGTCATCTCTAACTTTCTTCAATGTGGCTCGCGCACGGGCTTTGCGTCTACCCTCGTTATGCTGAGGATGTACGTTCCGCGGGAAGGGCCTCATCAGGTAGGTCGCCCTCGTTTCTCGTGTCAATGTTATACGCCGGTCCTCCATTATCCTAGGAGCCATGCCAACCTCGTCGAGAATTCGCCTGCCATCTTGGGTCGACGATAGCCTAACCACCTGGGCAGTGACCGGTGCTTCTATGATCTCGTCTATGCTATTGTGCATACCGAGTTGATCTAGCCTGTCGGAGCTCGTGACAATAGGCAAGCCTAGCACTTTCTTGATGCTCTTGTGCATGAGTGTATTTAATTTCGTCTTTTCCGTTTTTGTCCACACTAGAGCTGACGCCACATAGTTAATATGGCTCATGAGGAACGCGTTGTACATCCGAAGGAGGTTGTCTTCACCTAACCCCTTCTTTCGGCTGGACACCCTAGCAATTAGCCGCAACATATTCTCTGTTTTGGCTGTAACGTGGGTAACTGTTCTGGCATTACAGCCCCTCGCGTCTATGAGCAGGCCTAGGATCTTAATTGAGTTGACTCTGGGAATTTTCTGCCCATTATTCGCGTATAATGCCACGGGTAGCTGGTTGAGGGGTGTCAAACCCCGAACCCCTTGCCTTGCGGGTCTGTAAAGCTACAGCTCCGATTTACTCGTAGACAGCGTGAGACCCGTGTCCGCGAGGTAAGCCTCCGTCTCATCCAAGGCCGCTTGTAGAGCTTGCTCCATTTCAGCTAGGGAGCCCCCTGGGCACCAGATCGTGATGTCATCTGCGTAAAGTGCGTGACCTATGCCCTGGAGGCCGCCCAGCCTATCTGATAGACCCTTCATGACTATATTGAAGAGCAGTGGCGAGATGACTGATCCCTGAGGGGTACCCCGAGCTCCCAATGCGTACACGCTCGACCGAATCTGCCCCACCTGAATAGTAGCAGTTCTATTCATGAGAAAGGACCTGACGAAGGCCTGGAATTTGACTCCCAGGCCTATCCCGGCTGTGGCTTGCAGAATGTATCTATGAAACACTGTGTCGAACGCCTTAGTGAGATCCAGGGCGAGAATCCCTGTCACGTCCCGGGTGCCGCTATCAAAGATTTGCTTCCTTAGCATTAGCATAACCTCCTGCGTCGATAGGCCGGGTCGAAAACCAACCATATTATGTGGGAAGAGGTTTTTGCGCTCTATGTACCCGGAAACCCTGTTCAAGATCGCGTGCTCCGCTACCTTGCCAATGCACGAGGTTAGTGATATTGGCCTCATGTTGTCCAAATGAAGAGGTTTTCCTGGTTTAGGGAGGAGTGTCACTATAGCCGACCTCCATCCGTCAGGCACCTGTCCTGTCTCCCATACCCTGTTGACCTCCTTAGTAAGTAGTTCCACTGCTTTATCGTCCAGGTTTCGTAATAGCCTGTTAGAAACATTATCCAGACCCGGAGCCGATCTGCTGTTTAAATTGTAGATCACCGCCCTGATCTCTGATTCTGTGAAAGGCGCGTCCAGTTCCTCTACCGTCGCGCACTCGATCTGCGGATAATCCTCTTCCTGCGTCAGCCCTATAGGATGGTATCTATCCGCGATCGCATTCAAAAGTGACTCTTCAGTACCCCCCTCCTGTTTGTGCCGGTGTATGACTTTACTAAGGGTTTGCCTTTGATTATGCTTTGTCTGCGCGTCACTCAAGAGGTGCTTGAGGAGGTTCCACTTCCCTCCTGAGCGCATGGACCCGTCAACTGCCGCGCAGACCTCTTCCCATTGTAGCCTATTGAGCTCCCCACAATATCTCTCAATCTCTCTATTAAGCTCCGCAACCTTTTTCCTCAGCCTACAACTTAACCTTTGTGTTTTCCACCTCATCAGAATTGACGATTTCGCCTCCAACAGATGCGCTAGGTGCGGATCCATTCTTGGGACCTCCGCTTCTGTTTGTACGACCTTAGAAGCCCTCTCGACGTCCTCCGTTAGCGATTCGATAGCCTCGTCAAAAGAGGAAAATGTGCGCGTTCGCTCCTTCCTAAGTTTCCTGAACTCCTCCCAGTCCGTGACTCGAAATACCGTGGCCGGTCGGGCTTCCACCGTCAATGTTACCGCTACTATGAAGTGGTCACTGCCCAGGTTCTCCTGCTTATTGGCCCACGTTACGTTACCTACCTTCCTTACACAGGCCAAATCAGGCGTTGTGTCTCGCGCAACTGACGTGCCCAGCCTAGTGGGGAACCCTGTGTCCATGATTACCGAAAACGCAAGATCATCCAGGATCCTCGCCAGGTTCTCTCCTTTTACAGTCCGTCTGACGTGGCCCCATGCATTATGAGGGGCGTTAAAGTCCCCAGCAACTATCAGAGGAGAGTGTTTGGCTATCGAAGTCGCCTTCCTAAGCAGGGAGTTAAACGTCTGTCTCTGGTCCGACGGCGGGCTATAGACATTAAGCACAAAGACGCTCTGCTTGAGACGCCCGTGCGGTATAACTTCCACGAAAAGGGCTTCCATCTTACCCCGTCCAGATTGGATTGGATGTTCAATAAAGGCTAGATTTTTTTTGATCATCGTAGCTAGTCCTCTGCCACCCTCGTTCCTGGCCGACACAGTGTTTAAGCCAGAAAGGGTAGGGTCGTCACATAGTGTTTCCTGTAATAACAAAATCTGCGGTTTTTCCACCTCATTCGCCAAAAGTTGCCGTAGCGGAGCCTTGCGCCTTTGAAAACTAGCGCAGTTCCACTGCCATATCACCAGCTCTTTGTGATCGCCCGCCATGATGCTACAACAACATACCTTGCTCCACAGCCGGAGCAACCTCGGAGTGATTCACTGCCTTGCTTTGCGCTCGGACCTTGGCTTTGGCCTTAATCGCCGCCTTTTTTTCTAGTACGGTCACTCTTTCGACCAAAAGCTTTACGCTTTCCTGATCTTCTCTACTTATCCTAAGTAGTTCCTCCAACATCTTTCTTTGCTGGACCTCTCCTTTAGACGTTTCCGAGTCGCTCTCGTCATTAGGAAGGGGGGCCTTGCGCTTTGCTTTAGTGAGCCCTACGCGGGGTATATGTTCGACTACCTGTGGCGTCTGGTCGCACGCCTCTATTTCAAAGGACTTTGGGTTTGCCTTGGCGGCTTTGAGTCGGCGTACCTCCTCTCTAAGCTCCTTAACTTCCTTAAGTAATGCGTCCACGTGCGACCTACTACCATGCTCTGGCGAAGCCGACCGCATTACCTCCGTGGGTCTCTGTAGCTCCTTCTTCTTCTTCCCTTTGACACGATCCGCCCAGGTAGGCTCCTCCTGGATCCGCACGCTGGACACCGAGCGCCCTCGTGATCTGGAGCGCTGCCTGATTGCACCGCGCTTCTGCGCAGCTGGCGTGCGAGAGCGGCTTCTTTCGGTGCTGCGCTCCTGCACAGCTGGCGTACGCGAGCGGCTCCTGCCGCCCGCCATGATGACGTCGGTTCCCAGCTTCAGCTGCTCGGCGCGTCGACGCCGCTGCCGCCGTCTTCTTCTGACAATATATGGAACTTGAAATTTGTCCCTACACTCTTTGGCCGCTGTGGGGTGCGGGCCACCGCACAACGTGCATTGCGGATCGCACTGGGGATCTTCCGCCGGCGATCGTTTGCCGCAGGTGCGACACCACTTGCTTCCAGGGTTGGGACACACGTCAGCCCGGTGTCCCAGTCCTCGGCAACCGTAGCAGACTTCCGTGTGGCGTCGGTAGAGCGTGCAGCGAAACATGCTCGCGCCGCATGCCACGTAGTTGGGCACCCTCATTCCCTCGAAAAGTACCACCACCGCTGTAGTGTTCTTGATCCGCCTGGCCTCCAAAGCGCCCGGATTCCGATTATTTACAATTCTCGCTCTGAGTTGAGCCTCGTTGACTTCCACGTCGACTCCTCTTATGATTCCTCTACACGTATTCTCGGGTGGGGCCAGATACGCCGCCACCCCATACGTGCCTTCACCGAGCCTGATTTGCTGCACTCGGGCGTACGCGTCCGCGTTTTTCTCGTGAGGAGTACACACGACGAAAATGTTCTGAACTCCATTGGGACACATCGTGTCCTCTTCGATTGCGGCCGGAGCCAAGGATGCCGCCATGGCCAAGGCTTGCTCAAAGCGTATTTTACTGACCTTGTTGACATTCAGGCCGTCGCGTGGTCTGACAATAATGCGAAAAGTGTTCCTCGGCAGTCGAGGCAGCCTGGAAGCAGCGGTGACGCGTCGTATCGCGTCGCGTGGAGCGGCGGTGCGGCCGCCGTCCCTCCGCCTACCACTTGTATTTCCACCGTCTTGACACGAAGAATATTCTTGCCTGCGCCTGCCGGGCCGGCGGCCGTACGCCACCTTGCATCCCGCGTCGCATGCCTCTTCTTGAGTAATCTCTTCTCCTTCCACAACGTCAATCCTGGATTCAAAGTCCCACATGTGCGAGAGTAGGCCTAAGCCTAACCTCGCCGTGTTGCAAACACTCGCAGAACGGCAAAATGTCCTCCCACCGACGAAAATCCGGTATCGGCAGAGTCCTCTTGACGTGCCACGTCGATTAAGGCATAACTCGCACGGGAAAATTATCTTTGCTCTGTAGGCGTGTCAATGCTCATGCTACACTACGAAATATTTGCAATACTGAGCATAGGAAGCGGTTTCGAGCATTCGCCCTGGGTCTGGTTTTGGGATGTCGTATTTTTGTCTATCGGATGTTGAAAACATGATATGTCGTATTTATGTCCTTGTAGGTGAAGTGTGCTTTTGTTTCTTGGTGATGATGTTGGGCGCGTCGAAGCGCGGTCAACGAATGCTCTAGTTGTTGGAGCAATGGAGATGCGTCCCAGGTTGTGGAGATGAAGAAGGGTTGCACAAATTCGGCTAGAAGATGCAGAGTGGTGCTATAAACAAGCTGGGCTGGGGAGCTCTAGAATTCTTTCTTAAAATCAGTGCGGAGACCCATTAGTACTACTGGAAGGACATCAACCCAGTTTGCCGAGACGCCATGGGCCATGAGTGCTGCCTTACGTTGTCTGTGTAGACGCTCGACAGGTCTCTTGGCTTGCCGGTGATACGCAGTCGTTTTAACGTGATGTATGGCGAGGTGGTTAGTAATTGTCAGAGGAGTACACGCTCAACCTTGAGGCCTCTATCAGTTGTGATCTGCATGGGACGCCAAAGTGTGATATCCGTGTGCTTATAAGGCCATATACCACAGTTGCTGCCATACTGTTTGGAGGTGGCGTGATTCGAGGCAATCGAGTAATGCGGTCGACCATGGCTAAAGGTGAGCTATATTGTGATGAAGGTTGAAGTCCGATGATATAATGTGTACCTTCTAGAAATGTTCAGAGGGGAGGAAGAATTACTGTACAGGACATCGGATGTTACTATGTGTTGCAGCTATTTGGCAAGCCAGACAAGAGCGTGCCCATGCCCATACGCCAGTGTTCTTTCCTGGCCAGACGTAATGCTCAGTTACGATCCTTTCAGAAGCCTAGATTCAAGGGTGAACAAGGGAATCTAAATGTTCAAGGATGCGACGTCTGAGATGGTGCGGAACGAGGGGGGCGATAGCGACCAGTGGACACGTCACAAGTCAGCAGCGCGTCAACCTTCCCGAGAAAATGTCGCAGGTCGAAGCTCTTTGCTGTTGATCTTAGGTGCTGAAGTTCTTCCTGATTTTTCTTGGCGATGACCAATTATTCTTGTGAAACACCCGTCGTTGCAATGGCTTCGACTTGGCTGAGCGCGTCTGCTAGAATATTTATTGCTCCTTTGGCGTGGTGACGTGTTGAAATGCACTAAGAACTCGGCAAGTTAAGCCAGTTTTATTTCACAAGGGGAGTATGTCATTCTTTCAAAGCAGAAAGCTTGAATCAGGGGCCTGTGGTCCATCAACAGAGTGGATCGGCGGCTTTCGAGAAAATAGCGTAAGTTCTTGGCAGATAGGTAAGCCGCCAGGAGCTCGTGGCCGAAAGCTCTGAACCTTTTCTCTCCTTCTGATGAATATTTGGGAAGAAAGTGAGTGGATGCCCAAAGTCAGCCATGTATTGCTGAAGCACTGCACCGATGGTAATGCCGCAAGAATCCACAATGAGGATAGTGGGCTCCTCGGGTGCTGAATGTACTAGCAAAGTCGTATTCGCAAGTTGTGTTTTAATCTCCGCGAAGACTTTGTCTGTCACCTCTTACCACCGTAAACGTGATGTGGGCTTGGTATTGTGGAGGAGAGCTTACAAAGGTTTGATTGTAGCAGCGCAAGGCGGAATACAACGTTTGTATGTGTTCACCAAAACAAGGGACACGTGGTAACTGCCAAGTCAAAGTGAGCCGAGGAAAGTTCGTGATGGCCTAGACTTTCGAAGGAAGCGGTCTGATGCCTTCGTTGTTCAGGAGATGGCCGAGTAACTTGATAGGATAAAGACCACAGTCGCATTTGGTGACGTTGGTTACGTCGGACCATGGACACAACCGCACCTTTCGAAGGCGCCTCGACGCCTCTGCTTGACATCGCTGCTCCTCGTTCTATCCTTGTGGCGCACTACGCGTCAACATGCCGCCGTAGAGCCGCCCCCGTCCTGACACGTGTTTCCTTCAGGTAGAGGCCACCTCTCTCTGCTGACCCGCTAGCTAATCTACTTGCTGTCCTAACTGGTCACAAAGGTCTCCTAGTACGTCATTTGGAAGCCGGTCCTTTAAACTGGAGGGCGTCACCATTGCCGGCCTCGTGCGCTCCGTGGCGAAACTTTACAACATAGCAGCGAAAACGTAGTATGATTCAATCGTTGTTAGAACGTCTCCAAGGCCGCATAAGTGTAGCTTGCTTATTGCGCCATGATTCAGATGCCCGAAAGCCTTCTACTAACCAATAAAATGTGCAAGACTTAGTTTGTGTGGCTCAAAAGTATTCAACGTGATTTTTTTGTATACTAGCAATCTCTGCATAATCGATTGTTTCTTCTAAATCAGTGCGGACTGCAGGAATCTCCTGATGGGTTGCTTCCGTAGCGTAGAGCGGGCTTATTGAGCGTTGCGTCGGCGAGGTTGTCCCCGTAGCTTAGGACGAAGCCGTTGTCCTTCGACCGAGCCTTTGCCGGAGACCATGGGGCACAGCCGCGGGGGTGGAAGGTCAAGCCAGGTTACTGCAGTGCCACTGGTGTCCTACTCCTGTTGAGGTCTTCCGTGCCGACGCCACCGGTTCACCGCCTTTCCGCCAAGTGCTAGTGCGCCTCTCTTGGTTCTTCTATTCTAGTGGTGTTCTGTCACCTCACTTCTCGCTCGTTCCAGGCCACCACGTTGGCCTTGCGCCCTCTTCTTCCTTCTCTTTACCTTTTGTCTACCAGATATGCGCCTTCTCTTCTTTTTGACGTCACCGTCATGCTATCTGCACTGTATTTCTGTATTTTCTCACTTGGTGCTACATACTAGGTCTTCTCCTACCTCAGCTCGCCAGCATGCCCCCTTATTGAAAGAACTTTTCCCAAAAGCTACTCCTTCATCACTGTATCGGATAATGTCCTCATAATCACCATTCTATTCATCAAGTTCAGCGCCAAGCAAAAGCGCACAGACAATTTTCACCCTTGTACTTCCACTATAATTTTGCATTCTTCCTGTCCAATATTGCATCCGTTACTATTCCTATATTTATTGCTCATTTAAATGTCTCTACGGACGGGCTGATAATTATTGCAGGGCAACAAACACCGCATATTTCATGCACCTGCACCAACTTATGAAATCACATAACAGAATTCAACTGCCTTCTAACTTATCGACCTTTCATTGTCGGTACGTGTTATAACATATTGCCACCTGGTGTTTTGAGCCAGTTTTGCGTGCCCAGCAAAAATGGCGCAGAAGACGACGAAGTCAAAGATCACGCGCCAGCTGGAGAACCGTCCTTCTTGTGTCTGACATTTTCCTGTCTGGCGGCTGATACTGCTGCTTACTCTTGCCTTGGCGCGTGAAAAACTGGTAGAGTTGCGGGGTAATCTAATCTATGCACCAAAACCTTCTGAGCAGCAGGAGCTCCTTCCCGGTACCGGTGGTTACGCCTGTACGGAGCGCCAGCAGAAGGATCCGTGGACACGCCCCTGAGTTTGGACTCCTCCCAGAGAAAATGGCAGCTCCGGCCAACCCAACTGGTATGGAAGGCACAACGCCGATTCATTGTACGCTACTCAACTGCGAACGCCGAATCCCTTCCACGGCGCCATACATGAGGATGTTGAAGATTAGCTGGTGCACTTTGAACGTGTTGCCGCGTTCAACAAGTGGGATGACGCAGACAAACTGAAAAACGTATACTTCAGCCTTAACGATGGCGCACGTGTTTGGTATGAGAACCGTGCAGATGCCCTAACTTCATGGGCGGAATTCAAACGCCGGATTCTTGAGACGTATGCGAGCCCTCATCGCCGAGCGCAAGCTGAGCGTGATCTCCAGTCCCTTATACAACTGCCGAACGAGGGTGTCGCAATGTACGTCGAGGACATGACGCGTCTCTTTCGATGAGCCGACCCCAGCATGTCCGAAGAAAAAAAGGTGCGGTACCTGATGCGCGGAGTGAAAGAGCAGCTTTTCGGCGGTCTCGTCTGCAGTCCTCCCAAGACTGTGCCAGAATTTCTTTCCGAGGCCATCACCATGGAACAGACTCTTCGGCAGCGGACACCGTCATACCAACGCTAAGTGAACACTGCCTTACCTACGGACTTCTTCGGAGCTCTCGGGGGCCACGTCGATTTCTTTCGAGAGCACATTCGTTCCGTAATCCGCGAACACCAGAAACTGTCGGTACTCGCACAGCCGACGCTCAGCTCCTTGTCCAGCGTTCTCCGTGACGAAATCCAGCATGGGCTAAGAGAACCACCCTTCAACACAGAAGCTCGACCGCTAAGAAATGACAGCCCCCGTGTGTGATATTCGAAAGCTTTGAGGCAACCTGCCCGACCTCCCTCCCCGCTTCGCACCGCGTGCCCGGCCATGCTAGAGCCCGTTCAAGAGGCCTCGTATTACCAGGGCGACCAACAGGCCCCAATGAAATCAGACGTGTGGCGGGCACCTGATTGCCGTCACCTGTGCTTTCACTGTGGCGACGCTGGGCAAGTCTACCGACAGTGCTCCTATCGAGAGCTCGGACTACGCGGATTCTCAGCGGACTCGCCGCGACCCAGGATCGGCCAGCGTCCTCCTGAAATTGAAGAAAACGTTACCCAGCAGCGCGGATCTCCATCAGCTCGACACCAGTCACGCTCCCCTTCGCCGCGGTGGTTTTCTCCGTATCGCCGCACGTATTCGAGCGTGGTGCAGGGTCGGTCGCCCAGCCCGCGCCGGGAAAACTAACCACAGCGACCTTTGGGGGCAAGGCCACTCAGTCTGGACGTGCTCAAGGACGCCTACTGACGCGCACTCGGACTGACGATACATCGACGACGACAGACCTGCTGATTACGGAAGAAGAATTTCTTTGGACATTCCTGTATTTCTCTACGGTCGTGAATTGATTGCTTTAGTGGACACTGGAGCAGATTATTCTATAATCAGCGAAAAACTGGCCACCCTTCTGAAGAAAGTGACCACGCCTTGGAACCAAACGCCAGTTCGTACAGCTCGCGGGCACATCGTCACACCACTCGGCATGTGCACGGCACGAATATAGATTCGCGGCTGTACGTTTGTTGCCAGTTTGAACATTCTCCCTCAGTGTTCTCGAGACCTATTCGTCGGCTTGGACTTTCTCAGGGAGCACGGAGCTATCATCAACATTCGAGAACGCCTCGTCACTTTCTCGACAAAAACGCCACAGCGATGACCAACACCCTCCATCTTCGAGCACCTCTTCGTGTCATTGATTACACTGTGACGTTACCACCAGTGTCGCATGTATCGTGGTTCAAGTGGCATGTGACATGCTCGTAAACGGTGAAGCGGTCACAGAAAGCAATCGATCTTTCCTGCTTTCTCATGGTGTTTGCTTGGCGAGAAGCCTTATCGATCTCCACGAAGGCCACTGTGAGGTTCTTGTCACAAACTTCAGCTACGAACACCGGCACCTTTTCCCCGGTAATGTCATCGCCTACGCCGACCCGATCGCCGATGTGACTGATTGTTTTGTTTCCGACGCAATGTTTCCGAGCACCTCTACGCAATGTCGACATTAGTCCAACGCTTCCTCAAGAGAATAAACAACCCCTGAGCGAGTTGTTGCATGAGTTCCACTTTTGCTTTGCACGGTCGTCAAAGATACGTCAAACTTCAATTACGAAACACCATATCATCGCCAATGACGACGTGCCCCTCCCCCCCCCCCCCATACGGCAACAGCCTTATCGTGTTTCCCCGACCGAACGACATGCGATTCAAACGCAGGTAAAGCAAATGCTTCAAGACGGCGTAATCCAGCCTTCATGCAGTCCCTGGTTACCGCCAGTCGTTCTTGTTAAAAAGAAAGATGGCACGCTTCAATTTTGTGTTGACTACCGGAAGCTAAACAACGTCACGAAGAAAGACGTGTACCCGTGCCTCGTGTCGGCGATTCTCTCGACATGCTGAGGCGCGTGAAGTATTTCTCCTCTATCGATTTGAAAAGTGGTTACTGGCAAATTAAAGTAGATGAGCGTGACCGCTAGAAAACTGCTTTCGTGACTGCAGACAGCCTTTACAAATTTAGAGTACTCCCTTTCGGCCTCTGTTCCGCTACAGCCACATTCCAGCGAATGATGGAAACCGTTCTCGCTGACCTCAAATGGAAAAGCTGCCTTGTCTATCTCGATGATGTCGTTGTCTTTTCGGAAACTTTTGACGAGCACCTTCGACGCCTTCGGAATGTACTCGAAGCCATTCAATCGGCTGACCTTACACTCAAGCCACAGAAATGCCATTTCGGTTACGAGGAATATGAAGTTACTTGGTGACGTCGTAAGCACGGCAGGTGTTCGGCCCGATTCCGAGAAGACTGCTGCCGTCGCAGCTTTTCCCGCTCCAACCGGCAAGAAAAGTGTCGGACGATTTTTTGGCTGGTCTGCATATTATCGACGCTCCATTGAAAATTTTCCGAAAATTGCAGAGCCGCTATTTAGCCTTGCGCGTGACGACACGCCATTCCTCTGGACTGATGAAGAAGAGACCGACTTTGTGGAGCTACAATGTCGATTGTCTTTGCTACCGTGCTCGGTCGTTTCGATGAGGATGCTGACACGGAAGTACGAACTGATGCCAGCAATATCGGTCTCGGAGCTATCCTAGTGCAACAGCAAGACGGGACTGAACGAGTTATCGCCTACGCGAGCCGCACTCCTTCACGCGCCGAAACCAATTATTCCACCACATGCAAGGAGTGCCTCGCGGCTATACGGGCTACCACAAAGTTTAGGCCACATCTCTACGGACGACCATTTAATGTTTTGACCGACCATCACGCTTTGTGCTGGTTGCCCAACCTCCGAGACCCGTCTGGACGATTGGCACGTTGGAGTCTGCGACTCCAGGAATTTGAAAGCACAATCGTTAACAAGTCAGGCAGAAAACATGAAGATGCTGACACACTATCACGAGCACCTGTTGAATCTCAGAATCCTGACGAGGAAGACGACAGCGCCTTTCTCGGAGCCCTCAGCGGGCCGGATTTTCTCACTAAATAGCGACTGTACGCTGAGCTAAGACCCATCATCGATCCCTCAGAAGGCGTCATCGCGGCCATTTCTCGTCCTATTTCGTGACGGTTGTATTCATTTTGACTACGAGGGGGCATCTTATACAAAAGAAACACTGGTGCTGGCGACAAACCACATCTTCTAGTAGTGCCTCAAGCCTTTCGCGATGACATCCTGTTAGCCTTCCACGACGAGCCGACATCTGGTCACTTCGGCTACTCAAGGACTCTGGACAGGGTACGGCAACTCTACTACTGGCCTAGACTGACTGCTTGCGTCAAACGCTACATGAAAGGATGCCGTGAATGCCAGCGCCACAAGTCACCACCCTTCAAGCCTGCAGGCCTTGTACAACCCATAGACCCTCCGCGTACGCCGTTTGATCAAGTTGGAATTTACCTTATTTCCCCTGTCTTCCTCCGGCAATAAGTGGATCACTGTCGCAACTGATTACTTGAAGCGTTACGCTGAGAACGAAGGTACTACCACGCGGGAGAGCATCTGAAGTTGCCCAGTTTTTATGCACCACATTGTACTTTGGCATAACGCACCGTCATTCATCATCACTGACCAAAGGACGGCATTTACGGCGTAGCTTCTGGAGGACATCTTCAAGCTGAGTTACACGAGTCATCGAATGGCCACTGCATACCACCCTCAGACTAACGGCTTGACAGAAAGACTAAACAAAACACTGGCAGACATGATCTTTATGTACGTGGATGTGCAGCACAATACATGGGACGAAATCCCGCCGTACGTAACGTTTGCGTACAACACTGCCACGCAAGAAACTACACGATTCACGCCATTCCGCCTCGTTGATGGTCTAGATGTCCAAACTATGCTAGACGCCATGATTCCGTATGAAGATACCGAGTAGCTCGACCAGTTAGCTCCTGACGTTCTGGAGTACATTCAGCGGGTTGAGGAAGCACGTCAACTTGCCCGTGTGCACATATACCAGCAGCAGTGTACAGATGCAGTATGGTACAATATCCGCCTTCGACAAGTTACCTATAAGCCTGGTGGCTTATAGTTTGGGTTTGGACACCCGTTAGATGGCGTGGCCTCAGCGAGAAACTCCCGAGCAAGTACTTTGGACCATACACAGTACTAAGGCGTGTAAGCGACGTGAACTATGAAGTGATTCCAGACGGAGACCTGTCATCACCCAAGCGCCGTTTACAACGCACAGAGACTGTACATGTCGTCCGCTTCAAGCCGTCTTTTACACGGTGATGTGAAATGCACTGGTGAAACAACCTTCTTTTTGGTGTCGTCGCGTCGTCGCGTCGTCTTCCAAAGAACTGCGAAGCGTTATTTTGTTGTTCCGGACCACAGAACACATTTTTCCGTATGCATTTCCATATGTGCGCTAGCGCATTTTTTTGGTCTTACCTAATTTGTGTACTTTCCGTGTACGTTTTGTGTTTGAGCATCGAGTCGATGCTCCATTGGGAGGGGGAATAATGCCACCTGGTGTTTTAAGCCAGCGTTGCGTGCCCAGCAAGAACGGCGAAGGAGACGACGAAGTCAAAGATCACGCTCCAGCTGTAGAACTATCCTTCTTGTGTCTGACATTTTTCGTGTCTGGCTGCTAATACTGCTGCTTACTCTTGCCTTAGCGCGTGACAATATTCAAGCAAGGCACATCACACTACTGTCTTTACGTTAGGTGACTTAAGGAATTCGCTACCACGTTATCTCTGCCTTTTATATATTCTACTTGGAAGCTATACTGCGGCAGGCTTAAACTCGAACGTACGAGCCTGCTGTTTCTGAACTTGGCTTTTGTGAGGTATACTAATGGTGGGCAGTCCATCTGCACACAAGAATGTTAACCTTAGAAAAATCTGTGGAATAAGTTCAATGTCAATACTGCCGCCAGGCACTGCTTCTCTATAGTTCAGCAATTTCTTCGTGCTTAAATTAGTCTTTTACTAGCATAGCATACCCGCTGCATTATTCCATCTTCCTCTTGCAGCAGAACTGCTCCGAGTGTCTATTAGATGCTTCTGTACGCAGTATAAACTCCTTGTACATGTTTGGCGCTAACAGCCCATGAGGTTCAGCAATGCGTTGTCTTAGAACAGAGAATTCGTTTTCGTGCACTGCCGCCCAGCTTGCCGTGTTAGCTGCTCCTCTTCCTTCATTTATTAAGCACAAGTAATTTCCCCTATGTCGTCCTTGGTGTCAGTGTTTGTTGGCTTCTTATGATATCACTGCTCCTCTTTTTGTCACTTCCACTAAGGGGTCCACAAGGGCTGCATAATTGGAAATGAACTCCCTTCATTACCTCGCTATTCCCAAGAATGATTGGACAACTTTCTTGTCAGTTGGTACTTGTGCCACTTGTATTTTATTCGTAACCTCTTTCTTTGTTGTAATATGCTTCATTTCTAAGTTATGTCCAATGAAAGAAACTGTTTCAAAGCGCAATAAACGCTCTGTGTATGTGACTCTCACTCCTTCATTCCTTACGTTCTGAAAACACTTCTAGCGTAGCCAAATGCACTGGCTAGATTTCCGTTGCTATTGAAATGTCATCTATGTAGTGTTCCATGTTAGACAACCCTTCTAGCACCTTTCTCATCAATTTTCTAAACAGTGTAAACAGCATTTTATAGGATCTAATAGGACTGGAAACGTCACTTTCATGCAGAGGTCATAAACGTATACAGGGTGTCCCAATGAACTATCATTGACCAAGATTTAACAAAAGAGCGATGCGTTACTAGAGGAAAATCTAGTGCATATTGTTTTCAGCACAATGGATTAGCTGTCAATAATTTCTTTCGTTACTGAGGCTTAATTTTGTAATTGTAAATAACTATATAACTCGAGATGAACTATCCTAATTATCAAAGTGTCAATGATGCATTTGTAGGCCCTGCCAAGGGACCTCTAACTGCGGTACTTTTAGCGACGTACAGATTGCGTGCTAATTTTTAACGATTGATAAGTAAGCCCTGCGAAATATGGAGAACATCACGTGACTGCGCTTTGGTGCGTTTAGTTTCGTCCCAGTCGCCACGTCTTTCTCTAATGAGCAGATAGAAAACATGATCTTTGCCTTAGCAGCTGCAAAAGGCAACAAGAAGAAGGTAGCAAATATATATCAGTCATGTAAGTGTGGCGGTAGGCCAAACGCATCGACTATCATCAGAAATTATGAAATCCACACACAAACGGGCAACTTGAATAAACAGCGGCAGAGGATTCCATCTTTGAGTCTTAGGCTACGTACGTATCTTCTACCGTTTCTGGTCTGAAGCCCTCATGCTAGCCTGCGGGACGTGGCCATCGTGGTACCAATTTTCTTCCAAGTCATCAACTTGGCCGATTGGGAATTACGGCCTTTAACCCCTACCAACCTCACCAGTACCGATGGTTGGAAGATAGCGACCTGTAGAATCAACTTGATTTCTCGAATTGGGTCCTGAAAAAAGCCGAAGCGTCACCGAACATTTTGAGCAACACCATGTGCATTGATAAGGATAAGGAATTTTCGCAGAAACGCCCAGGCAAATTCGGATAATGCACACTATTCAAGTGACTCCAATCCACACTGGGTAAAGCTCAATCGCCACCAGTACCAGTGGTCGTTCAATGTGTGGTGCGGAACTTACACCATTGATATAATCGCTCCCAGCTTCTTCAATCACACACAAAGACTGGACAGCGTTACGTGAACGAAATCCTTGAAGGAGTGTTGGACGTGTTTCTCAGTGAAGTCCCGCTGCCACGTGTTCCACTTCTGTGGTATCAGCAAGATGGCTCACCCGCACACAGCAGCAGCCGAACACGAAACTGGCAGCATGCGACTTTTCATGAGCAATAGATTGGGAGACACGAGCCTGTAAATTGGCCGGCTAGTTCACCTGTCAAGTGATTGTGCTTACATAATCAAGACTGACGCCAGATTAGTTCAAGACATAAATTATAGATATCCGCCGTAGAATTCTAACGTCGGTCATCAGTAAAGCCACTGAAGATTTGATAAAGCAGACCTAGTACTTCGTAGCTGCAGAAGGAGACTTATTCGAACACGTCCTCCAGGCAGCAGGGACGCTCTTGCCCCACTACAAGTAGTGAGACGTATCCGAGTCGGCTCCCGCTTCATGAGCAGTTTTGACCGGATTTTTCTCTCTTTGGTGCCTAATTCTGTGCTAAACGGATCCACAAACTTACACGCTACACCGGGATATAGGACCTTACTTGATTTTGCGGCCTTTCTCGTCTAGACTACGCCGCCGGAGGTGTTAACCCTTATCGCCGAACCCGCCGTGCTCGTGGGCCGCGCCGCCTCCCCGGCCGCCTGACGATTTTGTCATCATGGAATACGCTGTGGAAGTCTAAGATATTGCTCCGGAAGACGTTTCGGAGGATGCTGGCTGGAAAATTAACCCCCAGAGGAATTCTACAACCAAGCCAAGGCCATGATAAGGCGACAACGCTGATAGCCCTAACGGCGGGCCGGGACCCAAGAATGGCAAAGTGAATCCAAACTCGCCTACTAGCGTCAAGAAGCGTATCATCCTTCACGGTAAAATGCCTCCGCTGCCGAAAAATGATATCAACATTATCGTCAGCATTAGGGAGGTATGAATATTGCTAAAATTGGTGCGGCTGTGGTGGCTGATGCAATCACGCCTGCTCCTTGCATAGACGAGGTAAAGCGAGAAGCGGACACGATCTGCCTGAATTATCAGCAGAATACTGTGGTGGTTAGTACGCCGGAAGAAGAAAATGCTGCGAAGTACGTGTGGATCAAGGATTTATGCATTGCTGGGCATATGCATGAAGGTGCGGCATATCGTGCGGTGCCGCATGAAACGTGCAAGAGAATCATAAGAAATCTTTCTCTCGGCGAGGGACTTCAAGCGCTAAGTCGCAAGATTGTTAACCCGCGTAATTCCCTGGCCCTAGCGGCAAAACGCATCAAAGAGTCGGGTACGGTCATCATCGCCTTCGATGGATACAAGGTGCCCAACTACGTTCGTTATGGTAACGCGCTGGTTAGGTGCACGCTTTACCGCAAGCAGATTGTTGTTTGTTATGCTTGTGGAAAGCTGGGGCATCGCGCTGACATCTGCCCCTCGCCGGAAGAAGTGGTTTGCAGGGGCAGCGGTTCAACCAATCCCGGTGAGGCCCACCGGCGTACGCCCGAGTGTGAACTGCGTGGGGGAGAGCGTATCACGGCTGCCAAGAAGTGCCAGCAGGGGTTCCGAACACCATACGTGGTCTGGCGCCGTTGTTTCGAGTGGACTATGGCGGATATCAAGGCGGAGGATGAAGAGAATGGAGGCTTCGGGTACGACGAAAGCCAGTTTTCGAGGTTGGGAATACGCTGGAGACTGGGAAAGGACAAGATCGTGGGCGTCGACGTTCAAGATCAAGATCAAGGAGACCAGGTAGAGTATCTCGCAGCCGCTTCGGTGGCCGGTCTGGGAGCAGATCGGCGTATAAGGTGCGCTTCGGACTGCACGGACAGTGGGGAACTGAGACTGCGCGTAGCCCCAATGGGACTGTGGGACAGGGTGTGCGCAAGAGTGGTGTGTTGCAGGGTCTACAAGGCAAGGGCCCAGTGGAGCGGCCAGTGGTACTACCAGGGTGGAGCGCACAAGTGCTCGAACGGAGCTGCCTAGTTTGGTAAGGTCAGAGCAAAGCAAGAATGAGGCGAGATTCAAGAGGCTAGAACAGGAAAACGCAGAGTTGAGAGAAATGGTGAGGTTGCTTAGGGCGGAAATCTCGGCCCTTAAGGGTGCGCCAGGACCTGCACCGGCCGAAAGGGCAATGCCTGAGCCCATAGAGAGCATATATTTTGCTGATCTAGGTGAGGCTAGTGGGTCGTGCCCCTCAAAGAAGAAGGCGATGAGTCATGAGGCGGAGCCCGCGTCGAGGAAGCTGAGATCTGAGGTGAAGGAGATGCGCTGTCGAGTGTTGTAGATAGTGTTAAGCAGGTCAACGATGGTCTGGCGCAGCTTAATACGCGCCTCACAGAGTCGCTCGGCTCGATCGATGGGGGGGGGGGGGTTCAAGGAGCTGCAATGTAGAATAGAGGTGTTCGAAAACAAACCCAGTCTGAGTGCCTCTACCCTTCTTAGGTCGGGATCTCAGACGGCTGGTTCCTCGACAGGGAAGTCTCAGGTTCAGCTAGATGGCTCGCAGCAACTGCTCCAACATGGCGCGAAAAAATGAGGCTTTTTGTGTGTGGCAATGGAACCGTAGGGTGTATGCTCGTAAACGGGTGCCTCTACCGCAGTATATTCGCGCGTGTAAGGGTAGGCCGCGGGGTATTCTACCGCAGGAGACAACGACGGAAAAAGTTTCTCTGACGGGCTACCGAACCGTCTTCGGCGGATCCAAAGCTCGGAGGACCTGCATTCTGTTGGATAGCAAACGGACGCAGGTGGTCCATGATCTTAAGATACCCTTCAGTTCCCTGGAATATGTCATGATTGAGGTGATTCCTAACCGGGTGAACAAGAAAAGCGTGTTTATTGTGAACCCTGTTCCCGAGGGACAGGGTGCAGTGATTCAAGCTGCTTCTGCAGAATGCTTCTAAGCTTGCCGGGGACCATCGGCTGATCGTGGCTGGGGATTTTAATGCTCCGTATCACGTGTGGGGTTACAAGCATGACACAGTTCAAAGGCGAGACCTTTGGCAGTACACTGAGGAGTTTGACCTTGCGCTGGTCACTGACCCTGCCTTTCCGACACATGTAGGGACGTCGACGTGTAGGGATACTACCAGTGACCTCTTTGTAAAGAACGCGGCCAAGCCTACTTGGTGCAATCTTACCGAAGACCTAGGTAGTGATCATTATATTAACCAAGTCGTTTTTGAGGTTGAGGGTAGGCGCCCTAGGGCGTCAGGGCTTATAGACTGGGATAAGTTTCGGATGATCTGGGAGCAGAGAGGAGAAAGGAATTCGAAGGCCTGTACCGGCCGTCCCTGGAGGATTGGGTCACCCAGGTAAGGGAGGATGTAAAGGAGGCTACGAACGAGATCACTACGGATTCGGAGGTGAATAGTGTGCGTAGCAGGCTGGCCCATCTGATTGAAGCGAAGCGGTCTATGCTGGCTAGCTGAAGGGGCAGCGGCTTAATCGCAGAATGCGTAAAAAGATTTCCGAGCTGAATAAGCTGATTGAGGAGCACTGTAAGCTTTTTTCTAGGCAACAGTGGGATGAGGTATGCAACTCCGTGGACGAGCAGGTGCGCAACGGGAGGTCGTGGGCCTTTGCTGAACGACTCCAATACGAGAGTTAGTCAGGGGCACGTCCTTCCTAGAGCTGTACACGAAGCAGTGGGGTCTGCCTCGGAGGAAAAGCTGGTTGAGAAGCTGGCCAACAAATACCTTCCTGTTGCGGACCTGGATGGTCTTCTGACGGAGCAGGCCTACACGGCAGAGGACAACTTTTAACTAGATGAGGATTTTCTGTGGAAGCCTGAACAGCAAGTCGGCTACCGGACGGGACGGGATTTCGAAAAATCTTTTGAAGAATCTGGACGATAGGTCAATCAAGTAGCTCACCGGGGAGGTTAACGCTATGTGGAAAGACGGGGTGGTTCTGGAGCAGTGGAAGACAGTTCTCACGGTGCTGATTCTCAAGGCTGGCTAAGTCCCGAGCATTGATAACTTAAGGCCTATTTCGCTCACTTCGTGTGTGGGCAAGGTAGCCGAGCATGCGGTGCTTAATCGACTTACAAGGTACCTTGAGGACAACCAGGTCGACCCCACACTATGCTTGGTTTTCGGGCAAGGCTGTCGACTCAAGACGCAATGAAGCCCATGAAGCATCAGGTCATTGATGGAGATAGAAGGGGCGCTAAGGCCATCCTAGGGCTGGACCTGGAGAAGGCATTTGACAACGTTCGGCACTCTCATATTCTTAAGTCTTTTTCGGATCTTGGCCTCGGCGCGCGCTTTCTTGAGTATGTCAGGTCCTTCCTGTCAAGCAGGAACGCTACCTTGAGGGTTGCGGAGCTAGAGTCAAAGAGGTTAAATCTTGGTGACAGGGGCACTCCTCAGGGGGCCATCATCTCGCCCACATTGTTCAATCTGGCCATAGTCGGATTGACCAAGAAGCTCTTGGAGATTGAGGGGATAAGCACACGACGTATGCAGATGACGTGACCATATGGTGTCCCGGTGGTAGTGAGGGATATATCGAAAGTGTTCTACAGGAGGCAGTAGATGTAATTGAGAATTATTTGGACCCGACGGGGTTAAGTTACTCCCCCTCAAAGTGGGAGCTATTGCTGTACAGTCCCACTAGAAAAGGACGCAAGCCGAGGGGATGGATCCCCGTGGACCAGCTGAGCATTCAGCTTCGTTCAAGAAATGGCGATCTCATGCCTAGGGTAGATAAGATCAGGGTTCTGGGTATGATGATTGAGTCGAACGGCGCCAACACGCTGAAGATCCAGAAGATTATTGCCAAGACAGAAAATGCAGTACGCCTAGTGAAGAGGGTGGCCAACAGGTAGACGGGTTTTAAGGAAGATAGTCTGATTAGACTTATGCAGGCATTTGTATTGTGTCACTTTACTTATGTGGTGGCCATGCACAAGTGGAAACCATCGGAGAAGGAGAAGCTTGACACGCAGATTGGGAAGATCACGAAGAAAGTGTTGGGAGTGCCAATGTGTACCAGCACCGACCGACTTCTCCAGCTGGGAATTCATAATACCTTGGATGAGATAGCTGAGGCTCAGGAGAGGACGCAGATGGTGCGTCTCTCTACGACTAGCACGGGTGGGCAGATTCTGAGAAAGTTAGGTGTTCCTCAGGAGAATATTTCGCAGCTACATGTCGGTATTCCCTTGAAGGTCCATAATCGGTATCACGCCAAGCCTGTCCCAGGAAAATGCATTCGGAGCGAAATGTGGGTAGAAGAAAGGCCAGGGGGGCTTGCCTGCTGAGACTCATTCGTGATGAGAATCAGAAGGTTGGCTTCGTCGATGCTTCTTTTGACCAGGAGAGGAAGGTATTTACATAGTTGTCAAGGACAATAAGGACAGTTTCGTTAACGCTGCTACCGTTCGAACTGATAGGCCAGAGGTCGTGGAGCAAGCGGCTATTGCGCTCGCCCTGGTTGACAGCGCAGGGCTTTTGTATATAGCGATTCAAAGTCGGCCGCTAGGGCCTTTGAGAAGGGCTAGGTGGCTAAGGTTGCTTTTAAAGTTATGCAGACATGTGATATCTCTCAATACTACTTATGTTGGTTCCCTGCTCCCCTTGGGATGATTTAGGGAGCCCCTCCGAATCTCAATGAGTCCGCTCATGAGGCGGCGCGAGATGTTACCCTCCGCTCTACTCGCGCCACGGCGTGGGGATACTCCCCTAGAACAGAGACTCCCCTTCGACATATCATGAAATCATGAAGTATTACCTTCTTAATCGCGGGGTTTACGGTTTGCCGCATCGTAAACTAAACAGGGCTTAGGCACTTACATTACGCTTACTACAGACTGGTACTTATCGTTTCCCAGGGAGATTGAACATGTTTTATCCGGAGACGTATACAGAGCCTTATTGCCGAGATTGTGGTGATTTAGCCACGCTCGAACACATGCTCTGGTCTTGCGAAAGAATTGAAGACTCGGCGATCAAAGATGCGTCGAGGTGGGAGGCTGCACTTCGCAGGCTGGACTTACATGAACAATTTTGGGCTGTCCAGCAGGCTCACGACGTGGCCGTGAGGCTTGGCCTTCCGGTCCCGACGTGGGAGCGGCCGCTTAGTGGTTGATTATCACTACTTGCAGGACCAAATAAAGTTTTCCATCCATCAATCCAGCCAGCTGGTGTTCAACGGGGCTTATGAATTCATAGAAAATAAAAACAGTCTGAAATCTAATGTATTCTTGATATTCTTCTTTTTTGTGCAGGCATCCCTATTGCCGATTCGGCCCATTTAGAAGCGGTACACTTTCTTTCATGAACCAATCGGTTTTGCATTTTCACTACACGTGGGCGGCTTCTCGCTCTATTTAGTTCACTTTTATTTTTTGCCACGAACCTTTTTTTGCAGCAGGCATACACTTTCATGAAAAATAAAACCGCCACTTTAATTTGGCTTCGGTCGCAAGCAAGTTTCTGGCGCTAAATATAGGGGCGCGTGCACTCTTTTGATGCGGTAAGAGCGGAGCCGGGATTTTAAAACATTCCATGCCTATTCCATTGCTTCTCTAGTTTTGTGCTTGGTCAGAATGGCATTTCGGCGGCCTTATCAAGAGGCTTTTGTTATCTACGTGATCAGTCCGCCTTGAAAGACGAATAATAGGTGTGCCGTGGAACTAAGATCAAGGAATAGCTGCGAAACGGCGAAACCTGCTGTTGGTGCTCCTTCCGTACCATTATCAAGGTGATGCGCTGTCTTTTCGGATTTGCGGCAGACAATACATTTGCTTTTAATCAGCTTATTTCAGTGCGTTTTCAGCTGGTCGACAAGCCTTCGTCAGAGTACCTATATACCTATCTATATGTGTACTAAACACCCATTACACACACACACACACACACACACACACACACACACATATATATATATATATATATATATATATATATATACGGAGTTGTGAAAGCTTGTAAGCCCCCTCCCCTTCCCCCCCCCTGGTAAATGAGAACATTCTACGTATGGTGGAAGCCACAGTATATATATCTATATACGGAGTTGTGAACGCTTGCAAGCCACCTCCGCCCCCCCTCCCCCCGGTAAAATGAAAACTTTCTACGTATGGAGGAAGGCAAGGTAAAGCTGCCACTAACGCCACCCTGGGCCCTCGAAAGTTCGTTTGCACCCTCTTTTTAATTGCTGCCCTCGTTGACAATGCGCGACCTTTTCGCCCTAGCACAGCGTTGCGAATTGATTAAAGGAATCGTCACTTGTCCCATTCCGATCACGTCGTCACGCCGTCACACGTCGAGGTGTTCGTAAGTTGTCATGCCCACTGCTGGGCTACAGCAAGCAGCGTACGAGTTCAGCGCTTCCTGGAACAGTCCCGCATCACTGTGGCACTGGCTGACGTAGAAGCCCCATTTATGCGAATTGGTGATTGTTAACTTTTACAGAAGTTTCAAACGTTGCCTGTTGCAATTAATATAATTCTAGTATTTTAGCTTGAATATTAAGGAAGGTGCAAATTACTTGCAAGAAAATTCGAAACACTTACTCGACTAATTACCAAAAATTCGCTAAATAATTTTCTCATTAGTTACTTTACGACACATGTCACAATTTATGAAATATAGTCGACTTCGAATCAATTTCATTTAGTTACGGGGTTTTAGGTGCCAAAACCACTTTATGATTACGAGGCACGCCGTAATGGAGGACTCCGGAAATATCGACCACCTGGGCTTCTTTAACGTGCGCGTATATCTAAGTACACAGGTGTTTTCGGCCCCGTCGAAATGCGGCCGCCGTGGCTGGCATTCGATCCCGCGGCCTCGTGCTCAGCAGCCCAACACCATAGCCATTGAGCAGCCACGGCGGGTGTAATCAATTTCAAGAATTACATCAGTTTAACGCTATGCGCCATCTAAGACCCTGTAACAATGCACTGTTGTTCAACTTACTTCTTTAATAAAACGTACTTTTGCGCAATGAAGCACAACAGTAACTGAAGCGCCCATGTATTCCTTGAATTCATTTCAAGTGTATATGCCTTGCCGGCTACAATTTTGGCTACACTCAATTCCGTAATTGTATTATGTAATTGTATAATTGTATTTCAGTTAATTAGTTAAATATATGTTTCGATTTCTCGCGGTATAATTCCATTTCTTCCAATAATACCGCTCAAGGACAAGATGCTATCTGCCGCCAGTGATTTTTGGAAATTGCGAAAAAAATTTAAAATGATCTCTTTGTAATACAAGCCTGTATTATTTCAACATAAGTTCCGCAGTTAGCGCTCTTCTTTTGTTTTTGTCTCTGCACACATGCACCTTTTGCACTCCAATGAATTATAGACCTTACCGATGCGCCCAACTATTTATCAGGGTACAATTTATTGTTTAAGAACAAACCACCAACCCTAGGTGAAAAAAAGGGGATCTTAATAAGGAGATCAGGAAACAGACCTAGAAGAGAGAACCGGTAGGAAATCTACAGCCTCAATTAAGAATATGGGCAATATGCAACATTTTCGTATACATCTCTCCAAAGTATAGGATGAGGCTATTCTACACACACACACACACACAAACACACACACAAACACACACACACACACACACACACACACACACACACACACACACACACACACACACACACACACACACACACACACACACACACACGCACGCACGCACGCACACATGGACACTCTTTTACTTCTTGTTGTCTTGAAATACTACCACACGCGTGACAGACTACATTTGAGAGAACCGGACGTTCTAGCCTCTGACAAAGTTACATGCTTTGGCAGTGCTTGTTTTCTTATAATCGACTGAGTGTACGGATGTCTTCGCTGTCTTACCCAGTGGGCAGCCAGCCATCAGGCAGGAGGCCGGACTCATGGTGATCGACATAGCCGGCGAACACCGTGGGTCCACGCACGTGAAGCTCATTGGCGCGCAAATGGAACTCGGTGTGCGGCAGCGGCCGATAACCGCCTTCGTTGTATTGGCCGACTGCGACCGGGCCGGCCGTCTCCGTCAGACCGTACGCCATCTGCCGGAAAAGGCACGCCGTCAATTCCCGCACTCACACGACGAGTAGCCGCCACGGCGGCTAGCCATCAGTTTTGCTTACCCCTTTAGCACAATGTAAATTGAAAGGCGAGACTATTCAAGCACCGCACGAGGGAGACGGGACCAAGAGAGAAGTGAAGAACGCATTCTGTGGCGATGCATGTGAACCTTCCGGTCAACAGTGCGTAAAAAAATTCCCTAGCGCATAAAAGATTCAAGAAGTACTGCGCCTATTCTCTATCTCACAAGTATAATTTGCAGCGCTGCGGAAGTTACGAGGTGTACACACTCTGCTGTTATTTTATTTAAGCTTAGGCTGTCATGGGGGGGGGGGGGGGGGGGGGGCGACTGAACATCGGATAGTCGCGCATTCTGCTGTCAAAGTCTTTTGCCGGCTCCATTCATTAAGTTGTTTAAGTGAGCGTGTTCTTAAAATAAATCGAAGAATAAAAGCTTTGCGGAGCGTAAAGGAGAATATTTTCCTCGAGCTGTGAATTAAACACTGAATGTGCTTCTCCCTGGGGCACTCACCAAGAGGCGGCGAATGCGGAGTCTCTGGGCGATCTTCTCCAGGGCCGGCCGCTGTAAACTCGTTGCTCCGACTAGCCCTGCGTCACGTTCCCCGCAGTTTACGCGGTAATTCATCAGCGTAATAAAAAAAAATACAGAAAAAGGTTCTACCCTTCGCACAGGCTGCTGATATTCCGGCTTTCGAGTTCCGGGCAGTCGAGCAAGTCGTGGTAGAGAGTGGGCGTTCCCTGTATAGTAGTGCATCTGCGTGTAGACAGATGCAGCGTCCAATCGTCATGCGTGCCATTCGGATGAGTGTGGACGCTCATAAATAAGGAAAAAAAGTAAATGCTGAGCAGAGCACGAAAACGACAAATAGTGCAATATTTATCACTATATCAATTATTCCTGTTTGCAATTCCCTTTCAAAAAGAAGTCTTTAGATACGGAGCGTAATTTTTCACGAGGAGAAAGGTGTGCTTATGGACATGCCATTAAGAAACATGAGGCAAGAACAGAATTTCTCAGGGAAAAATATTGCGCTAGTGCAAAAACAAAAGCATTGTGTAATTTATCAAGATATTTGCGTTGGAGCAAACTAGGTAATCGTGGTAAATGTAATATAAAAGATCCCCGCCAAAGCACTCCGTACAGATGGTTAACCAGCTAAGCTGGAACGTGCGGCCCCAGTGTTTCTCACTGGGTTAATCCCGACGGCTCATGCCGGATCCTCGGTACGCAGTTGTTGCTTGCACTCGGCTGCACAAGCCCGCCCTTGTGCCCGGTTTGCAGTACCAGCACGGCATGGACGAGCTCGTTCCCAGTTCTGCTAGCGGCGGTACTGAGCAAAAGCTGCCTGGTACTCAGGGGTTGTATGACGCGTGGCCTACCCGTTTGGGAGCTGTGTAGAAACTACCGCTCACGCCTGTTCCGACGGAGAGCAACGACGCCACTGCTCGCGCAGCCAATCGCGCGCCTCTCTTTCTCTTTTTCTTTCGCGCATGCGCATGAGGTTGCGCCAGCGGAGTTTTCGGTGTACAGGCAACAGACGGACGGACGAACGAATCAGCTAGCCATATACAACTTCGCTATAAAATATGAGTCGTCAAACTTAAATATGAAGGGGGGGGGGGAGGATTTTGTAAGAGTCCACCTTGTGGACTTTCCATTTCAGCCGCCGTTGATTGGCTAGGGCCGCTCGTCTCCTCCTTGCTGGCAAAGCGTCATCCAATCAGCACAACAGCTGCCGAAATAGACTAGGTCGACTTTTACAGTATGCCCCTCCAGTAGTATTAATGAAAACGCGCTCTTAGCTACGAAATCTCCGCTTGCGCAGGTGCTTTATGCGCTTTGGCAGGCACTCCCTGGAGCGCGCATAGCGACCTCCTGCCGATAAGGACAACGCATTATTTAACGTGGCATTGGAATTCCCCAGTCTTGAAGTGGAGAGACACAACTATTCACCCTCCTTTTTCTTATCCTGTCTTTAAGATTTACTTAAAGTTTCGTTTAAATTCTTCCACTGACTAAGCATAGCATATGAGCTAGCAGTGTGAGAGCACTTTCCAGGCGCAGTATTTTTCTCTGCTACAGAAATGGCGGAGTGGCTGAAAATATTTAAGAAAATGCTAGAAAATGTGAAGCACAACTATTTTAAGAAATACATTGCCAGCAGATGGCCAAAATCAATGCTAGCAAATGGAGCATTCATCATCACCAGTATCATCAGCCTATTTTTGTGTCCACTGCAGGAAGAAGGCCTCTCACTGGGATCTTCAATTACTCCTGTCCTGCGCTAGCTCATTAGAACTTGCGCCAGCAAAGTTCCTAATTGACGGTTTACAAAATGGTGAGCGTCACCAGAAAAGGCGAAGCTGCAGCGTTCGGCGTGGTTAGAACGCGAGTTTCATATCTCGGCTTCCATCTGGCCGCGGCAGCCGCGTGTGTTCACTGTGCCAAAAATAATTGAAGACGCCGATATCCGTTCCAGTTTCATACATGACATGGGCCTGCGACTTCTCGGAGCGTACTGTTCAAACTGATCGCGTGTGGGAGTACCTGCTTCTCAAACTCCTACTGTTCGCCAGGCTCATGGAGGCTCGGTATTGTAGGAAAAACATTACATTAAAAATATCGTATATTCGGAGGCTGCTAACGTCCGCACGGGACTGGTGCGAGCGACATGCACTCCTTAAACAAAGCGCGGAATGCAGACCGTCGAAACAGACTGCCGATGAGTCGCCGATTGTCCACACTCGGTTTCGCAGCAAGGTCGCGCTAAGCAACCACCACGTAAGGCGGCTCGCCTGCTTTGCTCTTCGCTGTCGACATAGTATAAAGAGAACCAACTCTATGTTAGTTTAACCGCGACATCATTATCCAATCTAGTACTGGTACAGTGCAACATACAAAGGAAGAGACAAACCAAGCCGGCAAGATAAAGGAACAGAGCGCTGAACCAAACGCTAAAATGCTCAGGAATATAAATGATTTATGACTCACGGCGTTTTCATTGCAAACACCGCCGGCTTCTGTTTCGACAACCGGGAGCTAGGCCTACCGACTCGAGCGATGGCGGCTGCCGACAGTCAGCGGGCCGAGCGTGATGTTCCGCTTAGGAAAGTTTACCGTACTAATAAGGCCCATGTGCTACAAAGCAATGTATCGCAGAGCTGTTTTTTTTATTACGACAGTCCTTTTTCGCGCACGGCAAATACGTGAAAGTATCAAACTGCGCGCCGTTCTCTCGACTGCATGCACTAACTGCCACCGATGAAGACGGTATACGCCTCGCTCACTGGCCGTGAATGTCGCCGGTTACGAAAAAGCCTCTGCTAACAATTTAACGCATAGTTCTTTTTGAACTCTTTAACACATGCATGAATATTAAGAGGCTAAATGAAAACATTTGTATATCTGTACACCGTCGGAAGAAAAGAGCAAACCAGGCGAACTCCGTCGCACGGTGGTCGCTGCGCGGAGACCTTCGGAGACACCAACTGGCCTTGGGTGGCGTTTTCCGATCACTTCAGTGGCGTAGTACTGGGCAGTGACTCTCATATGAGGCGCACTTTCAAGATCACTTTATAATATTTATTATAATTACATCTCAGCAACAACTGAGTGACATCGCTTCCGCAAGCGCTGTCCGTCCTCGTCCATATTGAGCTTTCCATATTTTCGGGAATTTGCGGCTCCGTTTAAGAGCGTCTCGAAGCTTGCAGGCCGATTTAATCTCGCGGCGCTGGCATACGACAATTCAGAAGGCGCAAGTAGCGCGATGAGAACCGGCTCTGTGAGGAGCGAGCAAGTTGTGTGATGTGATGGCATCTCTGGCCGTCGCCTATCCATGCTGCTTTCCTCTCCGGTTAGCTCTTCTCAGACGGAAACCGAAATAGTCTCGTCCACCGTTTGCCTGCGTAGCAATTTGTGCACCCATACGCCACACTACCCGCCCTTTTCAAGAAAATAGCGCGATCAAATTCATCACAAAACGGAGTCTCAAGGCGCAATACGCTGCGTGGGTTGTTCGTCTGCTTATCGTATTTAACCATGAAGAGGGCGCTTCTGACAGCTGTGTTCACGCACACGAAACAGCATTTTTGCAATTATCAATTTTTTGACTCCACTTAGTTCTGTGCCGTCCCTGACAGCGCTTCCCTTCCTTTGGCACTGATTATGTAACTCTAATGATCCACCGGTTGTCTACCCTACGCATGACATGGCCCGTCCAGCTCCATTTTTTTTCTTAATGTGAACTAAAATATCAACTATGCCCGTTTTATCTCTGATTCAGCCCACTCTCTTCCTGTTTCTTAACGTTACGCCTAACACATTTTGCTGCGTCACTCTTGGTGCGGTCCTTAACTTCTTGTGAAGCTTCTTTGTTATCCTTCAAGTTTTTTCCCCATATGTTAGCACCGGTAGAATGCAGTGATTGTACACTTTACCTTTCAACGACAGTGATAAAGTCCCAGTGAGAATCTAGTATTACCTGCCGTATTACCTGCCGTATTACCTGCCGTATCTACCCCACATAACATCAGGCTATGCCCTTCCATATCACCTCGTCAAACCACCATGGAGGATGGTTCAACCTTCCGTATGCGTACATGTCCCCGCCATACTAAAGAAATCATTGGTTCCCGTCAGTGGACTACAACAACTTACTCTCGCGTACATCTGGTCAGAATACCAGACATATGTTCATGTTTACACAGACGGCTCCGCGTCACCAAAGGCATCGACAGCAGCTGTGGTGATACCAGCCCAACAGATGACTCGAGGTTTCAGACTAGACCATAATTCTACATCAACCGCTGCAGAGCTTGTGGCTATTCGGGAAGCGATTCGCCACATCTGTGGGGAAAGACCTCAAGAGTGGTGCCTTTTCACGGACTCAAAACCCGCGCTGCAAATTTTGGGATGCTTCCTGCGCCACACCGCATATCAGGTTCTGGCACTGCAGATCACCGAGCTACTTTCATGCGCTCAAGAAAAACACCACCGCATAGTGTTCCAATGGATCCCGGGACACTGTGGACTCAACGGTAATGAGATGGCCTATGCTGCAGCAAGACGCAATCACCTGCCAACTGTAGTGCCATTCTCCAGACCGGACATCACATGCCTCCTGTCGGAATTAATGAAGAGTGCGACGAGTAGATACTGGGCCCAGCTAGACGCTCGTCACGTCCGCCTTAAAAAGCTGGATCCCGATATGAAATTTCCTATTCTGCGTGGAATTCCTCGCCCTCATGCATGCCTGATACACAGACTGCGATTAGGCGTCGCCTTCACGCGCAAATGTTTGCACATTATTGGACGGACTGACTCCCCGGATTGTTCAGTGTGCGGTACTGTAGAGACTATAGAACATGTGCTCGTGGTGTGCCCTGAGTATGCGCGCGAAAGACTGACAATGGCAGATACATTGAGACATTTACAAAATGGACCACTGTCCGAGGACCTCTTGCTAGGCGCATGGCCACAGAGTTGGCAGACGACAGAGACAATGCGTGCATTTTCACGTTTCCTAGGTGACACGGGCCTGGACTCACGCCTGTGATACCAGTTGTGTAATGTGTCCTTCACTTCGTTCCTCCCATTATCATCCCCCATTGTGACCCTTTTTCTTCCCCTCTTCCCCTTCCAGTACGTAGAGTAGCAGGCCAGGTGCTCCAATATCCGGCCGACCTCTCTACATTTTCCAATCATTAAAATACTCCTCCTTGTTGTGTAAAAGATACGGGTGGGCTAGTTGTTGAGCCATGATGTTGATACAGCACACTTGCATCTGACGCGTACACGCACACAAGGAAAGGACATACACGGGCGCTGGGCTGTAACTACCCTTCAATTCCTCTTCTCTAAATTTTCTTCTGAATGCCGGGGTCCCATGTGAGTAATTTACCGAGATAAGCATACACGTGTACAGATTCTAGACGCTAACTGCCTGTCCTTAATCCTTGTTCTCCTGTCAAGATATTGGACATTGTCTTATGCATAGTAATTTGCAGCCGAACTCTTGCACTTTCTCGGCTAACGTCCTCACTAATTTATTGTAATTCGTCCCCAGTGCTGCTGAAGAGGACAACGTCATTGGCTAACCGAAGGTGGCTAAAATATTCATGTAGATCCTCACTCCTTAGGCTTCCCAGTCAAACTGCTGAGTACGTCTAAGCATGCAGTGCATAGGATTGGACAGGTTGTGTCTCTTTGCTGACCCCTTTGACACTTCAACGATTTATATCTGATCTCATGAGTTAGGTAATTTCATGCGGCAAACGGTAGCGTAGCTTCTGCCGGTACTGTACAGCGCAGTATAAGATTGTTCAGCTGATTGTACTATATCATCGAAATTGTTGAGGACATCACCCTCCTTGTCTTTCACTACAAACTTCTTGCACTGTCCTATGCCAGGTTTTATTCTCACTGATTTCGTGGTGCGGCCATTTTTTGCTATTTCCGCATTCTTTCCGAGATTAGAACTTCCAATATCCATTACTTTCTTCTCGTTGATAAGTTTTGAGAGTTCAACGATTTATATATCGCATCATGAGTTGGATAATTTCATGCTTAGTTGTTTGTTTATTATGTCCTTTCTTACTTGCGAGAGCTTCCTTCCTGCTTGCTTGGTGCCTTACCTCCCGCTTCAATTGCTGTTTCATAAATCAACCTAGTAACGGTTTCATTCATTACCTACCTGTTAACTTCATCTTCCTGTTCTCAAGCTGCATTTTTGTTTGCAAGTACCAGCCTGAATTCCTCCACTTTTACACGTATTGCGTATAGGTTTGCTTGTTTCTTCTTGAATAGCTTTACTCTTTTTCTCTTCAACTTGAAAGAAATCGTAGACGTCACCAATCTGCGATCACCGCACTTTTGCCTACCTAACACTTCTACATCTTGCACTAGGCTGGGATTGGCAGATATTATGAAATCTATTTCATTTCTTGCATCTCTGCACGCGCTTTCCTAGGTCCACGTCCTGTTACTGCCCTTGGTGGAAATAGTATTCATTATTCGGAGTCTATTCCTTTCCGTGAATTCTTCCAACATTCCTATTGTTTCCTAGAATTATTCCCGTAATTTGAAACTGCTCATTCCCCAGCCTGCTTTTCCCCCACTTTTGGATTGAATTCGCCCATCACTATAAATACTGAGCTTACACCTTTCTCATCGCTAATTCAATATCTTCCTTAAACTGTTAGATTTCTTCATCATCGTCACTGGAGATTCGAGCATAGGCTTGTACTACTTCATTAATGTGGCGAATCGGATGTGTTGGTGCATATTTGAAAAGCAGGCAGCGAAAAAAAGACGCGAATAGGGACGAGACGAAATGGAGGAGCGCTGAACTTCCAATAGAATTATTGTGAACGATTGACGAATATACGTGCTGACCCAGCCAGGGGTCGCTTTCTGCGCATGCGTCAACATGCCAGCTCTTTGTCTGAATGCGGGACGTTTCAGACAAAGAGCTGGCATGTTGACGCATTCGCAGAGAATTAACCCTGGCTCTGACAGCATGTGTATTCGTGAATCAATCACAATAATGCTGTTGAAAGTTCAGCGCTCCTCCTTGTCGTCTCGTCTCCGTTCTTTTTTTTTGTTGCACTACCGCCTTTTCAGGCTTGAAGTGCCTTTATTGATACCTCCTATTTAACTTTATTACGACGACTTATTCATTTATTCACAAAACTTTATTAGAGTCCTGAAGCCCGGTCTTTTCAGACCGAGGCGGGCCGAGTCCACGTCGGCACCGTCAGGCCGAGCCTTATGGCGCCATCGTGGATCCTCCCGACAACTCGTAGTTGATCTTGATATGAAGAGCTTGATATCATCTTGTGCCAGTACAGCAATTTGTCTTCGGGGTCGGCGAAGTCGCGGGACAGCCCGCCAGCATGTGTCTGATGTCGATGATGCCACCGCACGCGTTAAATTATTTCCTAATTTCTCTTTCGGGGTGAATTTTATTTATAAAATACGGAGTGGGGTACGTCCCGGTTTGCAGTGAACGTCGTAGCGTGACTGCCTGAGCCCTGTTAAACATTACGTGTGGCAGTGGGAATTGCCTACGCCCCGAGCAGTAATATTTAATGACGTCATTGTAACCTAGTAAATTATATTTATGCTCCCCAAAATGGTAGTGGGCATCGGTTTGGTTCTGACCTGCACGGCATGCAAGTTCTCGTGCCAGGTCGTTCGTCACCTCCCTGAGTTTGAGCCGAGTCTCATCCACTTGTCCATATGTGCAGGAAACCATCGGATTTCAGTTTTGATAGGTTCGACCTTGTCGATAATTTTAGCCGCAGTCCGAGCGACATAGCCTTTGTCAAAGCTCTTAATTGCTGCTTTGGAATTGCTATAAATGAAAGACCATTTACGGTTCCTGATGGCTAGAGCAATCGCGGCTTCCTTTGCCACCGTGGAATCCTTAGTGAAGATGGTGACGGCGTCCCGTACCTCGCCCTGGCTGTCGACCACCACGGCGGTGTAGGCCTCTTTGCCATTGGCCCAGGCAGCGTCTACGAGGGCCGCCTGTTGTCCTATCTGTTCAATTTCTTTCAACAAAGCTTTCGCTCTCACTTTTCTCGTGCTAAGATTGTGTTCCGGGTGCATGTTTCTCGGGAGGAGGGTGGTTCTGATAGCGTCTGTAAGGTCCGCGCTCAACTCTACCTCAGCCTCCTTCAGGTTCATCGAACTATTGGGTTCTGTCCCTATTGCTTTGAGTATCAGCCTGCCCGCTCGCGTTTTCGTCAGTCTTTCCTGCTGCTCCATCTGTTGTGCTAATCCCGGGTCGACTGTTGGCCCCTGTCGCTAATCCCTGTTGCGATAACCCCGGGTCGACGCTTGGCCAGCGTCACGACGCGTTAAACCGTCGTTTGCCGGCACTTTATTAAAGTTATCCCTATCGTATCCTAGATTGAATTTTACGGTTTCGTCTTTTGCCATATAAATCAACCATACGGTGACTGAATGAGTTTCCATCACTTTCTTTTAATTTTCGTTGTTCAAACTGTAAAAACAATATTGCAACCCAACAATCCGTCATGCAGTGATCAATATACTATCGGCATTTCGACACGCCTTGCAACGTGTGTCCAAGGAAACAAGTAATCCCGTAGTCTTCTCCGATGTCGTCACAGGAAACATTGATATATGAAGCTCAGTTAAATATGTATTTCCTACCAGACGCACGCATAATTTCTCAATGCAATTGAAAACGTCACGCGAGGAGCTTCTACTATTGTAGGACGTATTGGCCTGGGAATCCATAAATCAATCTAGCGACGTGGGTGAAACCGCGTGACTGTACAAGCACTAAACAACGAAGACAGTAATTTTCAAGAGAAGGCGTTTCTTAGCGATTTACCACCACTTTGGCGTATTTGGTATATTTCTAGCACTTTCAGTAGGGGACCCAATGATAGCGCAACGTAGAAATGTGGGCAGATATGCGTCACTTGTTACGTGCGTATGTGCCTCTAGGACCACTGATGACCGTGATGTCACAGATATATATATATATATATATATATATATATATATATATATATATATCGCTTATAAAGGAGATTTATTGGGGTTCTTAGCGATCGCCGGTTCTAGGATACACCGAGCAGTTCCCGAGCCTCTGCTGCGCGCTTGATGCTGCCGATGCTGCTGACTGTGTGCGCACGTTTGTTATCTTCCTCACAATGGCACAGCGGAAATAAAGGAGTCATCCTGGTGACTTAGTTTTCTGGAAGGACGGCAGAAAGGTGATACGGCTTGAGACGCTGAATGGGAACGACTTCGCGGTTACGACGACGCACGTCGGACGGCGGCGTTAGCGCCTCAACCAGGTAAATAAAGGGTGATGTTCTCTTGAGAACGCGGTATGGCCCGTCGTACATCGGAAGGAGTTTTGAAGCGAGCCCACGCGTGCGGTCTGGCACTAACAACGAGACGAGGGCGCCCGGGAGCAAAGTGGGAGTCGAGTTCTGGGTATGGTGAACGGCTTTTTGACGGTGCTGGTCGTCCGAGGTGAATCGGCGGGCCATCTGGCGACATTCCTCGGGGTGTCTGGCGGCTTCCGAGATCCTCAGGCATTCAGATGGGTCCGGCCAGTAGGGCAGAATGGTGTCGATTGCGTGCGAAGGATGACGGCCGTAAGGAAGGTAAAAGGGTGAGAATCTGGCAGTGGCCTGAGTCGCGGTGTTGTAGGCGTAGGTGACAAACGGAAGAACTAGGTCACTGTAACAGTGATCAGTGATCGATGTAACAGTGATCAGGTGAAACTTACATGGCGAGCATGTCTCCAAGAGTTCGATTAAAGCGTTCCGTGGTACCGTTAGTCTGTTGGTGATAAGAAGTGCATTTACGATGAACAATAGCGTATTCAGCAAGCAGTTGTTCGATGACTTCAGATAAGAAGGCGCAGCCTCTGTCGCTTAAAAGTTCACGTGGACCTCTATGACCAAAAAAAAAACGGCGAAGTATGAAATTGGCGACCACCTGCGCTGTAGCCTTTGGTAGAGCAGCAGCCTCCGCATAACGGGTAAAGTGGTCTACCGCAACGATTATCCACCTGTTGCCGGTAGGAGTCAACGGAACTCGCCCGTAGAGATCTATGCCCACACGATAAAAGGGCCGGGATGGGCATTGTAAAGGCTGGAGTTCACCCGCGGAGTTGTGCGGTGGCGCTTTGAGGCGTTGGCACTCATGACAAGAGCGGACGAACTTTCGAACAAAATTGTACATTCCCCGCCAGTAATAGCGGAATCGAAGTCTTTCGTAGGCCTTAAAGACTACCGCATGGCTACACTGAGGGTAGACGTGGAACGAGGAGCAGAGCTCTGGTCGCAAGATTCTGGGAATGACGAGTAACCAGGTGCGTCCCTCTGGGGCATAGTTGCATCGATATAGTAGCTGGTCTCGAATCACAAAATGAGGAACTTGGCGCCGAAGCGCACGTGACGCCGGAACTTTCGACGTATCCGATAGAAGGTCGAGCAGAGATGCAGTCCAGGGATCATTACGCTATGCAGCACCGATATTTCAACGTCCAAAGAGGATAATGTGCACTCGCAGGAGGAGTCGTTACTGGCCTTCGGGGGAAGCGGTGATTGGGATAGCGCGTCAGCGTCAGAGTGCTTTCGCCCGGAACGGTAAACCACGCGGACGTCATACTTTGGATTCGCAATGCCCAGCGGGCAAGGCGGCCCGCTGGATCATTGAACGTCGACAGCCAACATAGTGCGTGATGGTCGGTCACTACGTCAAACGATCAGCCGTATAAATATGGGCGAAACTTGGCAAGCGCCCACACATTGGCCAAACACTCCTTTTCTGTAACGCTGTAATTTGTCTCCGCCTTGGTTAACGTGCGACTCGCGTATGCGACGACGAATTCTGTGTGGCCAGGTTGACGCTGTGCAAACACAGCGCCAAAACCTACACCGCTTGCATCGGTGTGGATTTCAGTTGGCGCTTGAGGGTCAAAATGGCGAACAATGGGTGGTTTCATGAGAAGACAGCGCAAAGTTGTGAAGGCGTCGTCACACGCTGGAGACCATGATGAGAGATCTCTAGCGTCACCAAGGAGCTGCGTGAGAGGCGATATAATTGACGCAAAGTTTCGAACGAATCACCGGAAGTAAGAGCAGAGGCCGATAAAACTGTGTAGCTCTTTCATAGAGGTAGGTTTTGGGAACGCAGTAACCACACATAGCTTCTCGTGATCCGGGCGAATGCCCTCCTTTGACACGACATGGCCTAAAATTGTGAGCTGACGAAAAGCAAATCGACACTTCTTCCGGTTAAATTGCAACCCGGCGTTGGTCAAGCAAGTCAGTACGTGTTTGAGGCGGAGCAGGTGCGTTGCGAAATCAGGGGCGAACACCACAATGTCGTCAAGATAGCAAAGACATATTTTCCATTTGAGGCCACGCAGAACACTATCCATCGTTGTTTTGAACGTAGCAGGTGCGTTGCAAATACCGAAAGGCATGACGGTGAATTCATACAAGCCGTTTGCTGTGACAAAGGCAGTTTTCGGGCGATCGGTCTCTGCCATCGGAACCGTCCAGTAGCCTGACCGCAAATCGAGCGAAGAAACGAACTCGGCTCCCTGCAAACAGTCCAGAGCATCATAAGTTCGTGGTAATGGGTAGACCTCTTTCAGCGTTATCTTGCTCAACCATCGAAAATCAACACAGAAGCAGATGGAACCGTCTTTTTTTGTGACGAGGACCACGGGACAGGCCCAAGGGCTTTGGGAAGGTTGAATGATGCCTCGACGGAGCATGTCATCAACCTGGTCTGCAATGACGCGACGTTCCGTAGCGGACAGGCGATATGGTCTTTGTCGCAGCGGTGAGTGAGAGCCAGTGTCGATGTAATGCTCCACCATCGATGCACGGCCAAGAGCTGTTTGCGCAACGTCGAAAGAACGGCGGAAGTGCTGAAGGATTGCGAGAAGTTGAGATCGCTGCGAATGCGTCATATCTTCGCCGATGAATAGGCTGAACACACCAGTCCATGTTGAATTGGGTACGGAGAGGGTGCTGAGTTCATGGACGGCACTTCGTCGAGGACGCAGACAATTCCTGTTGAATCGACCGACTCGACGTAACCAAGGCATTCGCGGCGGAGCATTGATAAGGGCGATGAAAGAATATTGTAAATGGGCATCATGCTGACACCGACTGCATGGTCTAGAGCTGCAAAGGGCAATGGAAGCGCTTTTCTGGTAACAAAGTGAGGAGAGGGCATGAAGAAGACCGTCCCGTCGGATATGGTACTACAGAAGACTGGTACGAATGCTGAAGAGCACGGGGGAATACAGGTGTCTTCTGTCACGACAATTTTAGCGGCAGGATGAGCATCAACGGAGGCCAGGTCACCAAGGTGGAAAAGTTGAATCTCAGCCCGAGCGCAATTGATGATGGCATTGTGGCATGAGAGAAAATCCCATCCTAGAATAACGGCGTGGGAGCACGATGAAATAACTATGAATTCAATCGTGTACAAAACGTCCTGTATGGTCACACGGGCAGTACAAGCAGCGGTAGGGCAAATGGGTTGAGCACTCGCCGTTCGAAGCCACAATCCAGACAGAGGCACCGTAACTTTACGAAGCGAACCGGAAACCCTGGCATCCATAACTGAAATAGCGGCACCGGTATCGACAACGGCGACTATAGCGACATGTTCGATAAACACATCAATGTCATTGGCAGGTAAAAGAGGAGGACTTCAGCATGTCGACACTTATGCAATTCTTGCCTCAGGAACTGCGTCGTGTAGTTTCCCTCTTCTTTAGAGACGGGTCGTCGACACATAGGAGAAAGCGATCGCCGACGTGGGGAGGGGGGGGATCGGAGGCGTTCGAACCGAGGACGGCGACCAGTCAGGGAGCGAGCTGGTGATGGGTCGAAGGGTCCGTAATGTGCATTTGAATCAGGCGGCACATAGGGCGCTCGGCGATCGTCATCGAACGCCTGCGATCGGCGGCGGCAGAACGTTCCGACTTGACCGGGATATATACATGCGAAGCATATAGGGTGATAGTCCGGCGTACGCCACGGGTTAGCGACGGCAGTGGTGGTCCAGGGGACGGGAAGGGGAGGGAGGTGCACAGACTGCTGGAAGTGACGCATGGGCACAGTGCGAGGGGCCATTGCAGCAACCGTAGCATAAGTGACCGGTGTAGTTACGACCTCCTGCTGGCGAACAGCCGGCAGCGCTTCCGCGACCTCTTCACGGATCACGTTACGGAGAGGAGAAGACAAAGTGCTGGCAGACTCCTAAGTGACGGACACCAGAGATAGCTGTCGTGCGACTAAATGAGACTGCACTAGGTTTACCGAATTCAGCCCCTAGCCCTGATGATGTCACAAATGCAATATTAAAAATATTGTTACAGCAATCGCCTAACGTTCCTTTAGACCTGGTGAATTATTCAATTAAATATGCTTGGATTCAGTTGCACTGGAAGCTCGCCAAAGTCATATTGATGCTTAAGAACAAGAATGTATTGGAGAACATTAGGCCCATTGCGCTTACATCAAACGTAGTAAAATTCATTGAGAGGGTTCTTCACCGTCGTATCATGAAATTTATTAATGATAATTCCATTCTTAGTCCCTGTCAGATTGGTTTTAGGGCCGGCTGCTCCATCTGGCACGCCCACGACGACTTAGAAAGCCGAATACAACTCGCTCGACGTCATAAGGAATACGCTGGCTTGGTGACGCTCGATATCGCTAAAGCTTACGACACTGTGGAGCACACTGTATTGATCAATTGGCTAACTTCCTGTGGTGTTCCTGGGTATATAGTAGGATGGATTCAGTCATTCTTAGGTGAAAAAGAATTCTATTTCGACGAAAGCGGCGTTTCTTCTAAACACAAACAAACGAGAGGCGTACCGCAAGGCTGAGTTCTTTGCCCGCTGCTTTTTAATATTCTCATGAACACACTACTTGTCATCAAGAAATAACTACTTGTGCTTACGCAGATGATATTGCGTTCTTGCATCTGCAAACGGCATCCACACGCTATACCAGCGACTGCAAACTTACCTTTATGATCTGGAGAGGTGGTTAGATGTTAGTCACTTGACACTCAATGCCAGCAAATGTGCTGTTCTCGTTTTTCCGATACGTGACATAGTGCAGATGTCATTGTCTTACCACCTTTAAGACATGCCACAGGTGGAATCTGTTAAATACCTCTGAATTATTTATAACGCCTCTCTGAACTGGCGCTCACACATAGATCATGTGACTGGGAAAGGTACCTGTGCAATTGGCATATTGCGTAGGCTGAGCAGTCGTCGAACAGGATCGAGAAGGGATACACTCCTAATGATATATCGTATGTACGTTCGCCCTGTATCAGAATTTGGTTGCGTGCTCTTCTCTAGTGCTCCAGCCTACATGTCCCGTCTTCTAATCCTCTTAGAACGAGAAGCATTACGCTTGTGTTTAGGTCTTCCTAAATTTGTAGCAAATTCTATTCTTTATCTAGAGGACCGTGTCCCTCCACTTTCGTGCAGGTTGCGGCTTTTGACGGTGAAGATGTTCTTACGGATTTATGAATCACCGCTGCGTCATCCCCAATAAATATTTATTTCACAACCTCCATTGTTTTTCGCTGTCATCTGGACGCGACTACATACTCCGCAAATTATATTCGTGCAAAAATTACTTGGCTCTTTGGGCGTGTGCATATACGATATACTTCCTATTCCCGACACAGCTGTTGCAACGGATATTCAATTCGATGACATTTTTCCTAATAATGCAAAATTACTTCCACAGCGTATTCTAGAAGGTATATTACAAGATCATACGAAAAACCTTCAAACAAACGTTATAATTGCTACAGATGCTTCACAATGTTAAGAAAAGTTAGGTGAAGGAATATTTCCCCGATTCTCGATTGACATTTTCTATTCGGCTGCCAGATTTCATACCAATCTTTTTAGCCGAATTCATGGTTGTGGTGCTGGCATTACGCAAATTAGGACCATCAACTACGTAAGCCGTGACAGTCACTGATTCGTTATCATTGTGCTCATCCCTTACTGCTTCTAGTGATTCTCGCGTGATGAGATTTCATTCATTGGTGCCTGGTTGCTCGAGAAGCGTGCGTTTGATTTGGGTGCCTGGCCATAAAGGAATAATCGTTAATGAAATTGCAGATCTGTGGCCAAGGCATCGATAAGGGGACCGATTCTCCCTTGCTGCCCTTTGACTGCTTATGTTACTGCTCCTAAATTTCGCAGGAGTGTCATCATACAGACAGTATCAGGCTCCCAATTTCTAATTCTGTGGATTACGGACATCTCCTACAACCTTGGAACAGAGATTTTTGCCGAACACGGAAAATTGAAGTGTCCATCACGAAGCTGTGCTGCCGTATACCTGCATTGAACTTCTACCTCTGGCCTGGTCCCCTCACCATAATGCTCATTCTGTGGTGAAGCGGAGACAATAGACAATTTCTTGTCTTGCAGACGTGTTTCTATTATAAGAAAACGACTACTCAAAATCGCGCTTCACTCTATTGGTCTAACTTTATCAGTGCCTGTGGTCCTAACTTTTGGAGCCTCCATTATTCGGTTCAGCCACAGAAATGTTAGCTTGGCAATCCAAAATTACCTCATTGAAACCAATTGATTTCCATATTAGATTGATCCTTCTCCCTCCCAACCACAGCTTTCAATTATTTGTTATCTATTATTAATTGCTATCGTTATTATTATTATTATTATTATTATTATTATTATTATTATTATTATTATTATTATTATTATTATTATTATTATTATTTATTTATTTATTTTTTCATACCCGGTTTTCATCTGATTACTTACTTTTTTTCTCCCAACACAAAACGCTTACTTTTAAACTCCAACGCTCAAATTGTTAACTTCCTTGTCATCATTATTATCTTTATGCACCTAATTGAACCACCCGATTCATGGCCAATCCCCCTCTGTGTGTGTCTGCCACGGCCACTCAGCACAACAACAACAACAACGTCAGCCTGGCGGTCTGGCTCCTGTGTAAATAGCCTCTATATAGCCTCTTTCATCCATGTCTTTCCACAAGTAACATTCGCGTGGAGGTCAGCGATCGCCGTCCTCACCACGGAACTCCAGAGTTGTCGGTACATCGAGCTTGCCACCATGCCTCCCGGTGACTAGCCCGCCTCTGCAACAGCTTCGGCTTGTCCGACTGCTCCAATCATCACGGTTGCCTAACATCGCGACCCTGGTGTGTTCTGTGGCATGGAGGGAGAGGACGTTGACGAATGGATCAAGCTCTAAGAACACGCAACTGCTAATAACAGGTGGGACCAACGATCATGCTCGCCAATGTCATCTTTTATCTCCGCGGCACCCCACGCGTGTGGCACCAAACGCATGACGAGGACATAACCAGTTGGGACAGTTTCGAAGAAAAGCTCAGGGAAGTGTTCACCGACCCCATTCGGCGCAAGGCTGCCGCGAGAAAGGCTCTTGTGTCTCGTGTTCAGACATCTACAGAGCCGTACGTTTCATACATCCTCGACGTCTTGGCTCTATGCCGCAAAGCTGACGATACTAAGTCTGAAGTAGACTAGGTGTCGCATGTGCTAAAAGGCATAGCCGACGATGCTTTCAATTTGCTTGTTTTCGGCCACGTCTCGACTATTGATGCCATCATCAAAGAATGCCGTCGCCTTGAACAAGCTAAGAGCCGCCGCATCACACATCACATCACGCGGCTACCCAACACTGCTGCTACGTCGACAAGTGAGGGTCGACCGCGCAAGACCACCCCCTGTGACGACGTAACCCGTATTGTTCGCCGCGAGCTCGAGGCCGCCTGTTTGCCAGATTTCTCCGCGACGCCTCCTGATCCACAAGCAACCACGTTTGCACTGACTCAAGCCGTCGTCAGACAGGAATTTGAGAACATGGGTCTCAACTCCATATGTTCATCGTCTCCAGCCACGGTTCCCCAGTTCTCTAGCAGCCCTGCTCGTCCCTGGCAGTCCTGTTCTGCCACATCTCGCCGCAACCCGTCCGAATGGCGTACCCCTGATGACAGGCCGATCTGCTTGCACTGCTGTCGCATCGGCCACGCCGCTCGTCACTGCCGCAACCGATGGCCACCACCTCCTCGGACATACACCACCGCTAATTCCCGCCCATTTCGACCTTCTGTTACTATGCCACCCGCCATGAACCCATTGCCGCTGATGCTCCCGCCCCGAACCATCGCTAAAGCCGCTCGCTCTCACCTCGACGCCATCAGTCTCGTTCGCCCCAACCCCATCGCTTCTCTCCGTAACCTATTGCCTCCCGGATCCAGCCGGAAAACTAGGCACTGCAGCTTCTGGAGGTGAAGCTGCGTTGTCGACCCTGCCCTCAAGTCCTCTGCTCACGTTACACACGAACCAAAACCTTCATGACGTTGATGTTGATGGCTATCCTGTCATCGTACTCATCGATACAGGCGCACATGTTTCTGTTATGAGTGCTGCGTTCCGACGACGACTGAACAAGCTCTTCACCCCAGCGTCGGCACGCGACACCCGCGTTGCGGAAGGCGGTACTGTGCCTATCATCGGCATGTGTACGGCACGTGTTAGCATCGCAGGCCGCCACACTCTTGTCCTCTTCACCGGGATTGCTCATTGGCACCACGACCTCAATCTCGGTCTCGATTTTCTCTCCGCGCTCTCTGCCCTTATTGACTGCTCTGCCAGTACCCTTCGTCTTGAGTTGCCGATTCTCGCAGAACCTTCAGACGCACCCCACTGCCGCTTACGCCCCAACGGCTTTATTCGCCTGCTGCCAAAATCAATAGCCTATATTTAACTATTGTCTTCCGCACCAGTCCCTGATGGCGAGTACCTCGTCCCTCCTCTGCCTCCCATTCCACTACAGTATCACGTTACCGTGCGTCACAGTATACTTACTATTACTGCGAACCGCACTTTCATGCCTATCTTTAACTTTGGGTTGCCAAAGCAAATTCTACCGCATGGTATTTGCCTTGCCAACATTGATTGTCTCGTCAATCATCACGTGGCAACTTTAACGACCGGTGCTTCTTGCGAGCTTAGCAGGCCCATCGTGCCAGCCTCGGTCGCCGGTCCCAAGATACAGAAAATGGGTGCGACGGACCCGTCTTCTGCGCAGGGTGAAGACCTTTACCAATTATTATCGTCCTACAGAGATATTTTCGACTTCGACGATCGCCCTTTAGGCCGGACGCTCGCGGTCAAGCATCGGATTCTTACTGGCGATGCCACCCATGTTCACCGACGACGTATCAAGTTTCTGCGTCGGAACGCCGAGTAATTCAAAGTGAAGTAAACAAAATGCTAGATAAAAACATCATTGAGGCTTCTTCAAGTCCCTGGGTATCAGCTGTAGTGTTGGTTAAGAAGAAGGATGGCGCGTGGCGCTTCTGTGTAGACTACCGTCATCAGAACAACATTACTAAAAAGGACGTCTATCCGCTCCCACGTATAGACGACGCCCTTGACTGTCTCCACGGTTCCAGCTATTTCCCTTCTATTGATCTTCGTTCTGGGTACTGGCAGATTGCTGTTGACGATATGGACAGAGAAAAAACCGCGTTCATCACACCTGATGGCCTACACCAATTTAAAGTAATGCCGTTTGGATTATGCAACGCGCCGGCCACCTTTGAGCGTATGATGGACTCCTTGCTCCGAAGTTTCAAATGGTCCACATGTCTCTGCTACCTCGATGACGTCATCGTCTTCTCGCCTACATTCAACGCTCACCTCGAGCGTATAACAGCTGTAGTTGATGTATTTCGAAAGGCGAAGCTCCAACCTAACTCGTCGAAATGTAGTTTCGGCCACTGCCAAATTATTGTCCTCAGACACCTCGTTGCCTCACCCGGCAAAACACGCGCTGTCCAAGACTTTCCGGTTCCGAAGACAACCGCAGACGTTCGAAGTTTTGTAGGGCTATGCCCGTACTTTCGTCGTTTTGTTCAAGACTTTGCAGCAGTTGCTAGATCCCTCACTAATCTTTTGAAGAAAGGCGTACAATTCTCTTGGGGTACTGCAGAAGCCGCCACCTTCTCTCGTCTCTTAATCTTCTCTCCTCGCCACCCATTCTCGCCCACTTCAACGCTGATGCCCATACAGAATTGCGTACAGATGCCAGCGGTCATGGCGTAAGTGCCGTCTTAGCCCAGCGTCAACGTGGCCACGATCGCGTTATTGCTTATGAGAGTCGCCTCCTCACACCATCGGAGTGCAACTTTTCCATTACGGAACGAGAATGCCTTGCTGTGGTCTGGGTGGTTGCGAAGTTCCGTCCTTACCTTTAGGGTCGCCCTTCTTCCGTAGTCACTGACCATCATGCACTCTGCTGGCTTTCATTGCGAAAAAATCCTATAGGCGGGCTTGGTCGATTGGCTTTGAGGCTACAAGAATTTTCATATTCCATGGTCTACAAGTCTGGTCACCTGCACCAACACGCTGACAGCTTGTCGCGTTACCCTGTTGACGACACTGACTCCTCCTATATTACCAGTGCTGCTTGCGTATTCTCCGTGTCGCAGCTGCTTTATTTCGCCGACGTGTAAAGTCGTGAAGCCTACATCAGATAACTTATCGACCGTTTTGAACACATCTCCGGCCGACGCTACTCTACGCCTCTTCGTCCTCAGCGACGGTACTCTGTACCGTCGTAACCTTCTTCCGGACAGCTCTGAGTTCCTACTAGTCATACCTAAACACCTCCGCTCAACCGTTCGAGAAGAGTTTAACGACGCACCAACGGCAGGGCACCTCTGCGTATCTCGAACCTATGACCATGTACGTCGCCGAGTTTTCTGGCCGGGCGTTGCCCGTTCCGTACGACGTTACGTCGCCGCTGGTGAACTTTGCCAACGACGCAAGAAGCATTTCCAGCTCTCAGCTGGTTACATGCAGCCGCTCGACATCCCTGCCGAGCCCTTCCATCGTGACGGCTTAGAACTTCTCGTCCCATTTCCACAATCTACATCAGGAAACAAGTGGGTTGCAGTCGCGGCGGACTACGCGACCCGCTACGCCGTGACCCGCGCTCTTCCGACCAGTTGCGCAACTGATGTTGCGGACTGCCTCCTGCATGATATCATTTCGATTCATGGTGCTCCGCGTCATTTGCTAACAGACCGTGGCCGTACGTTCTTAGCCAAAGTCATTGACGACGTCATGCGTGCTTCCTCAATACAGCATAAATTTACCACCTCCTACCACCCTCAAATGAACGGCCTCACTCTGCGTTTGAATCGCACCCTTACAGACAAGGTGTCCAAATACGTTTCAGACGACCACCGTGAGTGGGACCAGGCTCTAGCTTACATTACCTTTGCGTACAACTCTTCCCGTCTCGATACTGCTGGCTTTCGCCTTTTTACCGCTTGTATGGCGTGAACCAAGGCTACCACTGGACACTGTGCTTCCGTCCACCGCAGCTTCAACTAGCGATTATGCCCGTGATGCTATCGCCCATGCTGACCAGGCTCGCCCACTTGCGCGCGCTCCTCTACAAGTCTCTCAAGGCAAACAAAAGCAACGCTACGACCGCCATCACCGTCATGTTCATTTTGTGCCCGACACCCTCGTGTTGCTTTGGTCACCATCGCGTAAAGTTGGCCTTTGTGAAAAACTGCTTTCCTGCTACACAAGCCCATATCGCGTGCTCCGCCAAGTGACCGATGTCACCTACGAAATCGTTCTAGCCACGCCCACTACGTCCTGCGCTGTGACAACCAGTGACATTGTCCACGTCGCCCGACTCAAACCCTACAACTCGCCACTCGCCTTGGATATTTAACAGCACCATGACGGCGCTTTTCCCGCCGTGGGGTAATATTACGATATCATCGAGCGATGCTCAAGCGACGAGTCGCCGCGAGAACGACGACGAAGTGGGTCTGTGCCCTTGGCGCGAGCGAGTGTCGGCCTGGTGGTCTGGCTCCAGTGTAAATAGCCTGTATATAGCCTATTTTATCTCTGTCTTTTCACACTCAGCTATATATACACACACACACACACACACATATATATATATATATATATATATATATATATATATATATATATATATATTGTACGGAAGATGACCAACCCAACGTACTGACAGAGTCAGCAGCATCAAGCGCGCAGCAGAGGCTCGAGCTCGGGGACTGCTCGGTGCATGCTAGAAGCGGCGGTCGCTACGAACCCCAATAAATCTCCTATATAAGTGGTGGAGCCGTGCTGGGTAACGTTCCATTCTACCATCCTGGAACTCCGTTCTCGGACGCTACCCTCCGCCATGCCGGACGCCGGCCAGCAGACTCTTCCATCGCCAGCCCTCCCTTGCGCTGGCACCGTTCGCCAGCGTGAGCCTCCCATATTCAGTGGATCCGACGACAACGACTTTGAAGAGTGGCTGTCATCCTACGAACGGGTGAGCGTTCAGAACAAATGGAATGACACGGACAAACTGGCTTACGTATCATTCTACCTCGCGGGCGTGGCCAGTGTCTGGTTCAGAAATCACGAGAGGGATATCCGAACGTGGGCGGCGTTCAAGATGCCTATTACCGAAGTATTTGACCGACCCGCCGTCAGGAAACTCCAAGCGGAGCAGCGTTTGCCTACACGCGCAGAGTACACGGGTGAGACATTCACTAACTATATAGAAGACGTTCTAGATTTGTGTAGGCGCGTGAACGTTGCCATGACGGAAGCGTGAAAGATCAAGCACGTCATGAAGGGAATCAATGATGGCACGTTCCAGATGCTTCTGGCCATAGACCCACACACTATGCTGGCTGTCGACGCTCAAAGATCCATCGGGCCGCCTTGACCGCTGGGCATTGCGAATCCAAGAATATGACATCCGCGTGATTTACCGTTCCGGGCGAAAGCACTCCGACGCTGACGCGCTATCCCAATCGCCGCTTCCCCCGAAGGCCAGTCACGACTCCTACTGCGAATGCACATTACCCTCTCTGGACGTTGACACTATCGCTGCGGCACAGCGTAATGATCCCTGGACTGCATCTCTGCTCGACCTTCTCCCAGATACGTCCAAAGCTCCGGCGTCACGTACGCTTCGGCGCCAAGTTCCTCATTTTGCGATTCGAGACCAGCTGCTATATCAACGCAACTATGCCCCAGAGGGACGCACCTGGTTAACCGTCATTCCGAGAATCTTGCGATCAGAGCTCTGTTCCTCGTTCCACGTCGACCCTCAGTGTGACCACGTGGGAGTATTCAAGACCTACGAAAGACTTCGAAACCGCTATTACTGGCAGGGAATGTACAATTTCGTTCGAAAGTTCGTCCGCTCTTGTCATGAGTGCCAGGGCCACAAACAGCGACCGCACAACTCCGCCGGTGAACTCCAGCCTTTACAATGCCCATCTCGACCCTTTGATCGCGCGGGCATAGACCTCTACGGGCCACTTCCGTTGACTCCTACCGGCAACAGATGGATAATCGTTGCGGTAGACCACTAAACCCGTTATGCGGAGACTGCAGCTCTACCAAATGCTACAGCGCAGGAGGTCGCCAGTTTCATACTTCGCCGTTTTCTCCTTTGTCATGGACGTCCACGTGAACTCTTAAGCGACAGAGGCCGCGCCTTTTTATCTGAAGTCATCAACCAACTGCTTGCTGAATGCGTCATTGCTCATCGTAAATGCACTGCTTATCCCCCACAGACTACCGGTACCACGGAACGCTTTAATCGAACTCTTGGTGACATGCTCGCCATGTATGTCTCACCTGATCACTCTAATTGGGACCTAGTTTTTTCGTTTGCCCCCTACGCCTACAACACCGCGACTCGGGCCACTACCGGATTCTCACCCTTTTACCTTCTTTACGGCCGTCATCCTTCGCACACAATTGACACCATTCTGCCCTACCGGCCGGACCCATCCGAATGCCTGCCGATCGCTGAAGCCGCCAGACACGCCGAGGAATGCCGCCAGCTGGCCCGCCGATTCACCTCGGACGACCACAACCGTCAAAAAGCCGTTCACGATGCCCAGAACTCTACTCCAACTTTTCTCCTGGGCGCTCTCGTCTGGTTGTTAATGCCACACCGCACGCCTGGGCTCGCTTCGAAACTCCTTCCAAAGTACGACGAGCCATACTGCGTTCTCGAGAGAACATCACCCGTTAATTACCTGGTTCAGCCGCTAACGCCGCCGTCCGACGTGCGACGTCGTAACCGCGAAGTCGTTCACGTTCAACGTCTCAAGCCGTATCACCATTCTACCGTCCTTCTAGAAAACTAAGTCGTCAGGATGACTCCTTTATTTTTGCGGGGCCATTGTAAGGAAGATAACCAACGTGCGGACAGAGCCAGCAGCATCGAGCATCAAGCGCGCGGCAGAGGCTCGAGCTCGGGAACTGCTCAGTGCATGCTAGAACCGGCGGTCGCTACGAACCCCAAGAAATCTCCTTTATAATATATATATATATATATATATATATATATATATATATATATATATATATATATATATATATATAGCAGCCCTCGTCACTGCACTCTGACGAAGGCTGGTTCACCAGCCCAAAACGTTAAGTACAGCAGTCTTCCAAAAAGTTCTTCGCCTCTTTCCTGCGTGTATATGTGTATATATAAATATACATACATACATATATATATATATATATATATATATATATATATATATATATATATATATATATGTTGTACTGCGTAGCCACACATTTTAAATCACCAAAGCAAAGGAAGTGCACTCGAGGACAGCAGAAAATTAGGTGAGATGACGAAATTAGAAAAAAAATGCAGGTGCCAGTTGCGATCAGCTAGAGCAAGAGAGAGTAATTTGGAGATCGCTGGGAAAGGGCTCCACCAATGCTATAGGGGGAACAACCTACAAAGCTCAACGTGTGTGTGGAAGAAATTCAACATAAACTTGCCGCCAACTATTGCGTGCTCTATGTGACCATCACAACGTGTAATTTTTCCCCTGTGTTTCAGGATTGGAGTTGTTACATTGAAGCTGTCAGGATGAAGCCAAATCAAAACCGGCTACAGACGCCGAACTGCTGTTCCAATCTTCAGCAGCAGACGCCTCGATATACTCTTAGCTAAGGTTTTTTCATGTCTTTTACATTTAAGGGCCAGTTTAGTGGCTTCACTGAGAATGATTCCTGCAACACCAGTTCTATGGAACAAATAATTGGAAGGCATGTCTGCTGCCGCAAGAAAAATATGTACTGAAGGTGTCACGAAAGGACGTATTTTAGGACGCATGTGTAATGCAGGCTACTGCATTAGAAAAAGGTGAAAAAACAACACTTGGAGCATATCAGAGCTGTGCACGTGTGTGCAACAGCTTAACGACAAAAGAACGGTGCAGGTTTACTAAAAAATATCACTAAGTTGTTTTCTGTCACAGTATAGTCATTGCTCTCTAGTCACATTGGTATCGCAATGGTGCGGTGAAGAGTGAGTGAGTGAGTGAGTGAGTGAGTGAGTGAGTGAGTGAGTGAGTGAGTGAGTGAGTGAGTGAGTGAGTGAGTGAGTGAGTGAGTGAGTGAATAAACTTTAATGCGGGTCCTTCGAGGGCGCGAACTCATCACGCGCCCGGCTAGTCCCACGTCGGGAGCGGCAGGTCTAGCCCACCGGCCCGGTCGCGGGCACGCCGGAGAGCCAGGATTTGCTTTTCTAGAGCGGAGCTACGCATAAGCGAGTCCCACTCCTCCTTGATGAACCTGGGGTATGTCGATCCACACTGACAGAGCATGTGAGGTAGAGTGGAGGTCTGGCCGCAGGACGGGCAGGTGTCGCGATACACGTCGGGGTAAGCCTCGTGGAGAGCGGACAGACACGGATATGTGCTGGTCTGTAGAAGGCTAAGCGAAATGGCTTGCGCCCTATTAAATTTGGGGTGAGGGGTGGAAACACGCTTCTGGACAAGTAGAAATATTTAATAATCTCGTTGTGAGTAGCGACAGCGTTCTTGTAAACATAGAGAAGAGGGGAGTCAGTGCTTCTTATAGAGGAAGCGTGGTCGGTGAGGTCACGCGTAGCCTCGTGAGCACACTCACTGAGGTCCGGAGGAGCACCCTCGACCGACCCTACGTCAGCGGAAAAACAGTGAAATCTATGGTTTGTGAGAGCATATGGACTCGAGCAGCTAAGCAGACGAACAGCTTCCTTAGCGATGCAACCCTTCTGAAAAGCCCTAACTGCCGTTCTGGAATCACTATAGATTTCGCACCCACGACCGTCTAGCAGGGCGAGGGCGATGGCGACTTGCTTGGCGACTGCGGGCTCTGAAGTGTGAATCGAGGCGCTATTGGAAATCTTGGCGCTCGAGTCAACCACAACGACGGCAAAGGTTTTCCCGTCACCGTACTCCCCGGCGTCGACGAAGCTTGCTCTAATGTCGTGTTGCTTGATCTGTTTGAGGATGGCTGCTCCTCTGGCATTGCGTCTGCCCTCGTTGTGGACGGGATGAAGGTTTCAGGGCACAGGGGCCACAACGATCTTGTCTCGAATGCACCTAGGGATCGGGGTATTGACCATTGGGAATTCCGAAGAGTGGTAACCCAGCTCTTCGAGGATGCGTTTACATGCCGCTGGGGTAGTCAGGCGACTGTGTTGCGCGCGTTCTTGGGCTTCGGCAATCTCCTCGGTGGTGTTATGCACCTCCAGCTTCAAGAGATCATCGGTATGGGTCCTGATGGGTAGCCCGAGACCCTCTTGACTACTTTGCGGATGAGAACGTTGAGCTTGTCTCGCTCCGCTCTGAGCCAGTTGTGCATAGAATCGTGTACGTGAGGTGGCAGAGTACGAAGGCATTGATCAGCCTGAGAAGATTATTTTCTTTCATGCCTCCACGCCGATTTGCGATTCTGCGTACGAGGCGGAAAGCGTTATCCGTCGTTGCGATGATCTTGTGGAGAGCAGTTCCCTTCCCGCCGTTGAATTCAAGAAACATGCCCAGGACCCGAATAACGTCGACCCTGGGTCCCCCCCCCCCTGTCACAAGTGCGAAGTCTGATGCTACTTTCGGAGACTGGCTTCCAGTCTTTGGGACTGCCTCCCTTCTCTTTTCTGTAAAGGAGCTCCGACTTGGCGGGGGGGAGGGGGCATCTAAGTCCGGTGGGGCGGAGATTTTCCACAACGGTGCCAGCTGTGGAAGTAGACGACGACGACGATCGCGCGAATAGCCTATAGAGCTCGCACGGTTTCGCTATAGGGGCGCCTATGAAGAAGACTACGACGCTCGAGACATTGCTAATGATGATCATTTCTGCTCGCAGACGCCACGAAGTACTGGATCTCAGCTATATACAGCTTCGCTGTAGTAAGCGTGTTTCCAACAGCGCGCTTCATCATGGCTGTTACTGTGTCTATTTATAAGTGTGGTTTACTAAACAGGCTGAAATAAGCGAAAGGTTGCGTATCGAATTTCGTTAAAGATAACGTACTTGTGGAAGGAGCCGAGTATCGTCGGCTTAAGCTCAGCGAAGCCAGCTGACGTAGCGGCTCTGGCTCTGGCCACAATGCTTATCGGTGTCGTAGCTTTCGGGCCTCGCTAATTTACATAAGCATTCAGCCCTCAACTTGCCTGTAACCAAGCGAAACTTAAGGGCAAAGCAACAGTGTGCTTGCCAGAGCGTGGTGACTTCAGGCAGCTCTTGGCCGCTCCTGGATACACGGCTCGGAAAATGTAGCTTCTTAGTGAGCCACGTTCCACGCCAAATATCACGACCACACTGTATCAGCTGAGCGTGAGCGCGCACTCCAGCCCTTCTACGCACAACAGGTGGCCCCTAAAGTTCCATGTAACTGCGTCTGCTGCATGGCGTAGATACCGCGGTGTCGGCGGAGTGCCGGTATAAGCCCACTCACTGAGCCCTCAGCTGCTCCCCGAAAACAACCGCTTGCTCCCATTGGTTTCTCTCGATAACGTGCCTCCAGGAAGAATGTACTACTTACTCTAAGCGCGTGAAGAGCCAGCCAATGTGCGTACGTTGTAGCGAGAAGAGGCGTGCCTGTCACCTTCTGCGGCACTTAAGAAAGAAAGCATACCGCGCACAATTACGCCGCACTGGCATGAAAATTTTCATCCAGTCACTCCCAGCATATCCAGAATTTAATTGTACCGCCTCCTTTGCCGTCCGACAGTGCTTAGCGGTGATAATTAACCGCAAATGACGTCGGCTGTTCACTAGTAAGCTTTGGTTCATAGTCGGAGCCGTATTATTCCGCCAAAATATATACCTAAACGTCCTCCGCATGTACATGTGGACCTGGCATTTTCAACAAGTTTCGAAAAGTTTAGGTAACGTTTCTCTCGTAAAATCCTGGCAAGGGGCGCTGCCGGTGCCAATGCGCAGTTATGGAAAGTCGCTCCCATGGCGTCGTCCCCCTTGGCTGCGTCGCGAGAAAAGTATCGTGCACGAAACTATGATGCACTCGCACTTCACTTTGTTGTTCAGGACTCGACGTACGATTCCGAAGATGACAGCAAACAAGATTCAATCTCCGACGGCGACGATGGTTTGAATCAGCATGGGACATCTGCAGCTGTTGACTGACAAGTTTCCTTTATTGTCTTAGGCGCCCTCCTTCCTTGTGCCCACTTCTCTGCCGATCTTTTTGCACGATCCGAGAGCTCTACTGATTATCTTCAGGATGCATACTTCGCTTGGGTATGGTGTGCTGCCATCGGCAGCAATGAAACTTCTGTTCGCGCCAAGAAGAGCGCCCGTAGCACATCTCGGCCCAGAACTACGGATCAGTGCAAGACAGTTTACAACGGTGTGGTATGTCTTTCCACTTTTCTTTTCTGCAGAGGTGATGAAGGCTATGCGCGAAAATGCAAGAGATATGCTTCGATGCGTAACCTTGTAGTTGCGTAGCTACGCTGGGAGAAACGGTCTCTGAAGAGACTCCAGACGAACAGGCGAGGAACGTTCTTTGGACATCTAATCGGACCATCCTCAGAAGATAGCGAAAAGGCGGAACTGCATAATGTGTTACTAGGACCGCAAAGTTGGACAAAAATCAGAAAGCTTGTGGGAAAAGTGCGTTGAGCACCCTAGCTTCACAAAATTTGGGAACTGCTTCACCGCATGGCAGGAATGAAGAACTGGCCGTCATTTCTTGTTTCTATCCGAATAACGATGGTGTACTCAGCATTTTTTCAGACACTATTCCTGGGTTATTTATCTTTTAAATGCATGTTATGAATTTCCTTTGATAGTATTGTTATTGTAGATACCATGATTCTTGTTGTTTGTACCAACTGCAGCAAAAATGGCACTTTATAGAATTTATATGTTTTAAATAATAACTTTTTGTCAACACATGTTTTTGGAAAGAGAATTCCATTATGCACAATATGTTATGCGGCAATGTATGCTGGAAAATTATCTTTAGTGGTAAATAATTTTTTGTCCGAGATGCATAAAACACGACAAGAATTAAAGCGTACGTTATAAAATAGGTTTCTTCGCAATGTTTTAATGGATCTTGCAACAGATAGTTCCGCCCAGGATTTTTGTGCGTGCATACTTTGCTACATGCTTTTCAGGTGGCAAAGTGTATGTAGGACTATGCTCTATCTGTATTGTCATTTTTGCTTTTGGTAGCAAATTTCTTGAAAACTGCATATGGTTGATAATTGGAAACATATTGCTCACTATTAAAAGGTTACTATTTACTGGGATTTCATAACATTTGCTCACAATATCATTCTTTATTTCTTTAATGCAAGACCGTGTTGCTGTGTTTCGTCCTGTATGTAGGAGAAAGCAACAAAAAGTGATTTATGTTCTCTCCGAATGTCGCGCCGCGTCAAATTTGCCGATGACTTCCGTTTGCTCCATGAATTTGGAAGCAAGCTGTGGCGCTATAGTACGATATGGCTGATTTGTTACATAAAACACAACGATTTCAACAGCTCGAAATACTCAGTCGATATATTGCTCTCCTTGTGAACATGATGTCCTGGCTTTATCTTGCCGTAGTGCCTGTATTCCAATGGTGTAGTATGCGAAGATGCTGCCGTAAGGTAGAACAGCGTGTGTATTAATATCGAAAGTCGTCCATGGCGTTTCTCATGGCCCCTGTGTTGTTTTAACATGACTAAAATTCTGTACTAACGAAGCATTGTCAACCATAAACATTAAATAGGTCATTGAGTGTTCATAACACTGAATATTCCGCATTCTTTGAGTATGCACTAATGCGGTTCGAATGAAATGAAACTATAGATCCTGGCAAAGGAATGGCTGGAATTTAGGGTGGTCCTGAAGATGTAACAAACGCTGCGTCTGGTGTGCAGCGGCGTTCACGAGACGCGCAATGCGCATGACAGCGCAATGTATTGTGAACATTGCTGATTCATGCATTTGCTACGAATAAAGTTGCAGCGGTGTAAGATGGCAACATATTAAGACATCTTGAAAGATATAGGTGTGGCTAGTAGCACTCGCCATACTTTGATTCAGCGATCTAAGAACAGTGATTGACTCGAAATCATGGAATTAGTGCTGATCACAAGGCAGCACACTCTCAAGTCAGACAGAAGAGGAAGTCTCTGTGGTATTCCTGTGTAATTATAACACTAAAAGACCAAAATTATCTTGCAAGATCAAGAGAGCAGACGTGCAGCTATACTATTGCTGATATTTGTTTTAAAAAATCAGTGCATCGAAGCTTTGCTGCGTTTAAGCACACGAATCCACCTCAGGGCACAAATCCCGGCACTGTATCACATTATCCTACCTGCACTTCTTTATGCCTGCCGAAATTTGAGCATAAAGCGCCTTTGCGTGTGCCTTAAACACGCCACCACGAAAGGGAGTTGAACGCTCAGCATCAATTTCAGCTGGAGAGCGCCCCACCTACAGAACAATTGTAATCACATCTGGTCAAATGCTTCTGTATGTCACGTAAAAAAAGCAGCTACGTTCTTCTGTTATTCATGGGCAAGCGGAAGTCATCATTAAACCTGCTACTTTTTAATTCCTGATTTCGTGCACGTAAATACTAGTAGTCTACTAGTAGTCTATACGCGAGAGGATTCTGGGGCACTGTTAGTGCAAATGCATGTATCAATGAGATAACATACCGACCAAGGTAGTGGCTTATAATGTGGTTTAACTAGCTATCTGTTTCATAAATAAGAAGTGTAGAGGCCTTTTCGCAGGCGACGCACGACTTATCGACGATTTGGCTATTTATGGCTTTGATTCTTTTCAAGCAGAAAAAAGGCGTCATAAAGAAAATTTGTTTGCGCAGTATAGTAATTGACAGAAGGCTGCGGAATTTCCGTTAATGTTTAGAACAAGAAAAGTTGGATCACCTTTGCAAAAATAGTAATCCAGTAGCAGCTTAGAGATAATTTATTCATAAATTTAGAAAACACTATAACACTGCCTTTCCTTTATGTGGAATGATAATATCCCATACGAATATTGAAACTATGGGAAACTGCCCAAACGAATAAAGAAGAAAAAATAAGGAATTTCACAGGTTTTAGGCATCTGGAAAAACAGTTGCTGCAAGAGTTAAAAAAATAAGAAATAATTTGGACTCTCACATTAGAAAAACGCGACAAGTAACTACTGAATGAGTAAATTTATGCGAATCCAAAAAATGATCGCAACAAAATTACGATACACTAAACTCCTTAGCGAGTAGAAAGAATATATTACACATATAAAAGGAAATTGCAATAAACGATGTCATATTCCCAGGAAAAAATCTCGCTGAAGAAATGAATAGACACTTTGTGGGTGTTGGAATTTGCATAAAGAAGGAAGCGCATAAAGATGAATGTGCAGAGTCTAGCAACCAAGTAGGGTCGCTATTCTTATTTTCAGCCACACCTCTAGATGGGGTTCAGGTAATTAGAACAGTACAGAAGGATGTTGCCACAAGGTATGATGAGATTACGCCGTCCCTATTGAGCATACTTCAAGCATTGTTTGCCAAATTTGAAGTTCACATTATCAACAAAATGATACAGCCTGGTGGATTGTCAGAACAACAGACAGCTAAAATTGCTTAAGTCCGCAAAAGCAGGTACCATGGCAGATAAAAACAACTAGTGGCCAATTTTGATTCTCAGTGTTATTCAAAGGTATCTGAGCACATAATTATTGACATGCTTGCGTCTTCTGGAACAATAAAATAGTCAGCAGTTGTCAAATGGATTTCCAGAAGATAAATCAGCAGAGCAAGCACCAGTCAATATAATAGACAGAAGAGCTCAGAATACTGGTAAAAAAAATGTGACACTTCGTTTTTTTTTCTGACATAAAGATGCTTTCGGTACAGTTCATCATGCTATTCTTCAGAAATTAGATACATACTTTATAGGAAAAAATTCCTCTGAAATAAATAAGGTTTATTTCTCGGATCAATATGTGTGAAGTAGTCATATAGCCTCCGTTAAAGGATCACACGACATGGTGTATTTCAAGCATATATATTGCCACGTGCGTTTATTTCAGCTTCTAGCGACGCGAGGTACGCAGCTCGCGTCGCTGCGACGCGACCGGCGTCGCTGCGCCGCAGGCGGCGTCGCTTGACGCGTTTCGATCATGCACGCGAAACGTATAAATGCGGGACCACCGCCTGCGCTGGCTCAGTCCGACGAACGCCCCAGACGCGCTTGCTGCTTTCGCCGTCACCGCGTTATTCGCTTGATTTCGGGCACAAGTTCGCCCATTAAACTCTCTTTAAGTCTACCGCCGACGCAGTGTCCCTTTCTGTCTGCCTGCGTGCCAGGTAGCTCACAGTCACCTACGTGACATTTTGGTGGAGGTGCTTATGCTTCGGACACCCCCTCAAAGCCGTGACAACAGCCCAAGTGCATCTGGAGCCGGCGACGCGGAAGACAGCTCCAGAGAAGACAAAAAGGAGGAAACCCGGAGCAGCCGCCGACTACAAGGACTGCCGGCTGAATTGGGACCACTACCTGCCCCTGGTCGCCGTGTGAACCACCGCTCGACGTCACCAATGCAAGCCGCCACCACACCTGCGCCACTCGTCATCCAACAGCCGCGAGTACCTCCGCTTTTTAGCGGCTCCACTTGCGAAGATGTGCAAGATTGGCTGGAACGTTACGAAAGAGTTGCAACCTTCAACAAGTGGCCTGACGAAGACAAACTTCGGAACGTCTTCTTCTCTCTCGAAGACTCTGCTAGAACCTGGTACGAGAACCAGGAGCTGTTCCTGACAACGTGGGAGGCTTTCAAAAGGCACTTATCTGCAACTTTCGCAAGTATTCTGCGCAAAGAACGAGCTGAGGCCTTGCTTCAAACTCGCCAGCAGCATCCAAACGAATCCGTAACCGTCTTTGCGGAAGAAATGCAAAAGCTCTTCCGCCATGCGGACGCCAACATGACTGAAGACAAGAAGCTTCAGTACCTTATGAGAGCCGTCAAGGAGCAACTTTTCGTCGCTCTCATTCGCAACCCGCCGAGGACCGTCGCCGAATGGATTAGCGAAGCGGCCACTATCGAGAAGACGCTCGAGCTTCGCGCAAAGCAATACGACCGCAACTTACGCGCTCCTCCGTCAGACTGCGACGACTCCGGAAGTGCCTCCCCAGTGGCCCTTCGAGACACCATCCGTGCCATCGTGCGCGACGAGCTGCGCAAGTTGCTACCGGGTCCGCAACCTCTGCAAATATCCTCGCTCGCCGACGTTGTAAGGGACGAGGTCCAGCAAGCGCTGGGCACACTCGATCCTACCGAGACGGCACCAGCCCTATCGCCACCTTCCCCGGAGCCACGCGTTTCAACTTACGCCGCCGCTCTGCAAAGCCAAGCGAGGCCAACCAGCTGGCGGCGGGAAACGTACGCGCCACCTCAACGCAGCCAAGCCTACCCGCCTCCGCCGCGCCCGCAGCAGGCCGCCCGCTCGAACACGTTCCGGCAAATCACCACGAGGAAGACTGACATCTGGAGAACCCCAGATCGACGACCGCTTTGTTTTCACTGTGGTGAAGCCGGCCACCTCCTACGAGAGTGCCCCTACCGTCAGATGGGCCTCCGCGGGTACAACATCGACGCCCCGCGACCCCTTCCTGGCCAACGGCCTCGAGAAATCGAAGCCTATCTTCGAGCGACCGAAGATGCCGCCCCACGTCGTTTCAGGTCCCCGTCACCCTACCCACGCCGTTCGTCCTCGCCGTACCAAGGGTACGCGAGGGAGAGGTCACCGAGCCCTCGTAGGGGAACTAAAGCCAGCGGCGTCAGGAGGTGACGCCGCTCTCGAGCGAAGACCGAAAAACCCTCCTACAACCACGACGCATTCCGCCGCCTCGACGCATTCCGACGCCACGTTGCATTCCGACAACACGACGCGACCCGACGCAGCGACGCCACAAAACACGAAGCCGCGACCCGACACCACAAATTCGATGACGCGGCTGAAGGCCACAACAGCCCCTTGCAACGAGGCTTCCACCCGACGCAGCCGCGACCTTGCGAAGCGACAAATCGCACAGTCGGTGACCGATCGACATCGAACGCGAACACCAAGTGCCGACTTACAAGTTACCGTAGATGGACATCCAGTGGTTGCACTCGTCGACACCGGGGCCGACTACTCCGTCGTTAGTGGACGATTTTTGTCACAACTAAAGAAAGTCAAAACCGCATGGGAAGGTCCTCAAATACGCACAGCAGGAGGCCACCTCATAACCCCGACGGGACGATGCACTGCGCGAGTGGCTGTTCACGGTCACACCTACCCTGTGAACTTCATCATCCTACAGCGCTGCTCTCGCGACATAATCCTCGGGATGGACTTCCTGAACGAAAACGGTGCGGTGATCGACCTGCAGACGAAAACCATAACACTGACGACAAAACGGTCAGAAAGAATGCAAAGCAATCATTATCATCGCGCCGCGTTCACCATCCTCGACGATCAAGTGAGCCTCCCGCCAAATGCTGGCGTCATGGCACTCGTTGAAACAGACGCGTCCTCAAGCGGCGATGCGATTGTCGAAGCGAACTTGCAGCTGCTTCTGGATCGCCAAATTTGCGTCGCACGCAGTGTCGTCCACCTGCGTGAAGGCAGAGCGGCTGTGCTAATGACCAATTTCAGCACCGAACACAAGCACCTCAACAGGGGTACGACGGTCGCTTTCTTGGAAGAGTTCGCCGAAATAAGCGACGCATTAGCGCTCTCCGAGTCGTCCCATGAAGCGTCGTCGACTGTGGCTGATGAGGTGAACTTCGACATTAACCCCGCCCTGCCTGAACAAAAGCAAGAAAAGCTACGTCGCCTTCTTCTGCGATATTCCGAATGTTTTTCTAAGTCGTCGAGGATCCGGCAAACGCACATAGCGAAGCATCGCATTATAACCGATGAATCGACTCGTCCCGTCCACCGAAGTCCCTACCGCGTTTCAGCGAGAGAACGTGAAACAATCAAGACACAAGTTGAAGAAATGCTTCGCGACGACATCATTCAGCCGTCCAAGAGCCCGTGGTCTTCACCCGTGGTGCTCGTAAAGAAGAAAGACGGTACCCTACGATTTTGCGTCGATTATAGGCGTCTCAACAGCGTCACGAAAAAAGACGTCTACCCGCTTCCGCGAATCGACGACACGTTAGATCGACTGTGCGGTGCCAAGTATTTTTCGTCCATGGACCTCCGGAGCGGCTACTGGCAGATTGAGATCGATGAGAGGGACCGTGAGAAGACTGCCTTCATCACGCCGGACGGTCTTTACGAATTTAAAGTCATGCCATTCGGACTATGCTCAGCGCCGGCGACATTTCAGCGTGTCATGGACACCGTGTTGTCTGGGCTGAAATGGCAGATATGCCTCGTATATCTCGACGACGTAGTCGTTTTCGCATCCACCTTCGACGAGCACGTTAATAGGCTGGAGACCGTGTTCGAGGCAATTAGGGTGTCGGGACTCACTCTGAAACCAGAGAAATGTCGTTTCGCCTACGAAGAGCTCCTGTTCCTCGGTCACGTAGTTAATCGCGAAGGCGTGCGTCCGGACCCCAAAAAGACGGCAGCCATCGAAAGTTTCCCGATACCCAGTGAAAACAAAGCTGTCCGTAGATTTTTGGGGCTCTGTGCGTATTACAGGCGTTTTGTCCGAGATTTCTCTCGAATCGCAGAGCCTCTCACTCGCCTTACGAAAGCCGACGCGCAGTTCACATGGAAGAAGCCCCAAGAAGACGCTTTTCGCGAACTTCAACGATGCTTGCAGTCACCGCCAGTACTCGGCCATTTCGACGAGAGCGCTGCCACCGAGATCCACACGGATGCAAGCGGCATAGGACTCGGTGCTGTGTTGATTCAAAAGAACGGCCTGGAGCGAGCCATCGCCTACGCGAGCAGATCACTGTCGAAAGCCGAATTGAACTATTCGACGACCGAAAAGGAATGCCTCGCTGTCGTTTGGGCGGTCACGAAATTTCGGCCGTATCTTTACGGGAAGCACTTCAAGGTCGTCAGTGACCACCACGCTCTGTGCTGGCTCGCTAACCTGAAAGACCCGTCAGGTCGCCTCGCTCGTTGGAGCCTGCGACTACAGGAGTTCGACGTCACCATCGTGTATAAGTCAGGCCGAAAGCACACTGACGCCGACTGCCTTTCGAGAGCCCCTGTTGAATCCGCCCCGACCTGCGACGATGACGACGATGCCTTCCTTGGGCCCATAAGCTCTAACACCTTCGCACAAGATCAACGTGCCGATCCTGATTTACGCTGTGTGGTTCAATATCTCGAAGGGAAGACCGATTCAGTGCCAAAAGCATTCAGACGCGCGCTTTCATCGCTATGCCTGCGCGACAATGTGCTTGTGAAAAAGAACTTCACGCCGTACAAAGCGGCATATCTACTCGTCGTGCCGGTCAAGCTAAGGCAAGAGATTTTAGAAGCGTCTCACGATGAGCCGACAGCAGGGCATCTGGGATTCACTCGAACTCTCAGAAGAATTCAAGAAAAATACTACTGGCCGGGCCTGAACGCAGACGTCGCACGCTACGTGAAAACCTGCCGAGATTGCCAACGTCGGAAAACACCACCTACAAGGCCAGCCGGCCTCCTGCAACCAATCGAGCCACCATGGAAACCATTCCAGCAGATAGGCATGGATCTGCTTGGCCCCTTCCCTACATCCACTTGCGGGAACAGGTGGATAGTGGTAGCAACGGACTATCTTACGCGCTATGCCGAGACAGCAGCATTAGCATCGGGAAATGCAATCGAGGTCGCCAGATTCTTCATAAAGAACATCGTTCTCCGTCATGGTGCACCCGAGGTCCTTATTACGGACAGAGGTACGGTATTCACAGCTGAACTTACGCAACAGATTCTGCACTTGAGCCACACGAGCCATCGGCGCACTACAGCGTACCACCCGCAGACAAACGGCCTTACGGAGCGTTTAAATAAAACCCTCGCCGACATGCTCGCCATGTATGTCGACGTCGGGCACAAGACTTGGGACGAAGTCCTTCCATACGTGACGTTCGCCTACAACACCGCGCCACAGGAGACAACGCAGATGACGCCATTCGAGCTTGTCTTCGGTCGCCAAGTCGCCACAATGATTGATGCGATGTTGCCTCACGTTGAAGACGACAACATCCATGCAGACGTTGCCGGCTTCCTTCAACGTGCCGAGGAAGCTCGTCAGCTAGCCCGAATGCGTATTAAAGAGCAGCAAAACGTCGACGCCCGACTATACAACCTACGACGACGAGACCAAGAGGACGCACTTGGTGACCGCGTTATGGTGTGGACACCAATTCGTCGCCGCGGGCTCAGTGAAAAGCTCCTGCGCCGTTACTTCGGGCCCTACAAGATACCTCGACGACTTGGACCGCTGGTGTACGAGGTTGTGCCCGATGGAGTGACGCAGTCACAGCGACGTCGCGCACGACCTGAGATGGTGCACGTCGCGCGCCTCAAGAAGTTTTTTGAGCGTTAGCGGACTAACAGACATTCTTTTTTTTCGTTATCCTTTGTATTTGCATGCTTACAGGTTTCTTGTTTTCTTTAGCATCGGGGCGATGCTTTTTTCACGGGGGGGTAATGCCACGTGCGTTTATTTCAGCTTCTAGCGACGCGAGGTACGCAGCTCGCGTCGCTGCGACGCGACCGGCGTCGCTGCGCCGCAGGCGGCGTCGCTTGACGCGTTTCGATCATGCACGCGAAACGTATAAATGCGGGACCACCGCCTGCGCTGGCTCAGTCCGACGAACGCCCCAGACGCGCTTGCTGCTTTCGCCGTCACCGCGTTATTCGCTTGATTTCGGGCACAAGTTCGCCCATTAAACTCTCTTTAAGTCTACCGCCGACGCAGTGTCCCTTTCTGTCTGCCTGCGTGCCAGGTAGCTCACAGTCACCTACGTGACAATATTTGGGCGAATAGTTTGTCTGGCTCATATTATTGATATAATGAATGAAGCAGGCTCACATGAAGTAGAATTGTACGCACGTGCTAGTAATGTTTTTTTTTCAGTGGGTTATAGAAAATAGTGCCAACTCTTTCCTCAACAAGTTGGCGAGCCAGTTACATGTGTACATTCTCAAGCTAAATAGATAATAAACCAAGTATGTTGTGCTTATTCCTAACACTGAACAGATGACAGAACAATTAGCTTAGTGTTTAAGCGCTGTGCTCTAGAATAAGGCTAAGAAAATAAATTTTTAGGTGCATGATTCCAAGTTTTTTCATGCAACACAGATGTGAATAATCTTGCAGCTGAAATATTTTGAACAAGTGGCAGTAAATACGATAAATTTACACCACGCTGCCTAAAATGCATGCTACTCTTCTGCACTATAATCAGTTGTGCTTCTCATTTACTACCTCTCGAAATAATAAAAAAATAATTTCATTGTAAGAAATGTACTACGCATGGATAAAAATTATACAACGGATGCTCGAATCTTGAGAACACAGTCACTCTTTTCCACGTATCAGATAATCAGGGCTGTCAAGTTTATTATGTGTAATTATTACACTTGTGTAACTATTACAATCGTATGGACGCTCCGAGCGTATTTCTGCCGTGGGCGCCGTCGTCGCCGTGAGATTCCGTATGAAGTGCACGCGAAGGCGCGCGAGCGGACCAGACGATGGGCGACTCGACCTGGCCACCCGAGCGAAAGAGTCGCAAGCCCTCGCGGCCGACGCACCCAACGCTGCGAGGCGCCGGCAGGGAGGGGCTGCGCATGTGGCGGCTGCGCGCGTTCGCCCGATGTCGTGAGCGTTGTGGGCAGAGTGCTTCCTAGGCTGGCAGCTTTCTGCGTGCGGTGGTTTCTCAGCAAGCGATAGACAGCAAGAATGTCAATGCTGCTGTAGCGTTTCCTCATGCCATCTTTTTGAGAGCGACCTTGCGCGGTCATCGAGTCAGATGCGTTCGCTTTTGCTGGTACGCCCGTGGCACCATGCTGGTAAACTTATTTATTGTGCCGATGTTTACAAGTATATACGGCCTATAAAACTACTATCCTTACATCATACTGCTGTGTACTAATTTTCTATGGCGATCGATGCTCTGCGTTTCGGGCGAAACTGTGACTTTTTTAATAATACGCCGAATATCTCACCTAACACTAACGCTATTGGAGAGCCGAACATAATGAAACCAGCCATTCGAACGAATATGGAAGACAGGCACTAATTACCGGGAATTAAAATGAATAAACCTTTAAAACGAACTGACTGCCAAAAAAAAATTCTCTTTTTTCGAACAAGAAGCTAGAAATTTTCATATTTACCAACATATTGTCTACATTATACATACGGAAACCTTGTTCTACCATTATTAAATTGAGCCGCGGTGAATGACTGATGCCCAACTAATTTCTTTAAGCATTTACCGATGTACCTCATGCTTCTCTTACAATCATTATACCCATTAATTGCGGAAATCTCGTTTATTTCGAACTACTAGAATATAATTTTATGCATACGTTCATGGTGAAATTGCGTCCTTCCTAGTGTTGGGTGCTTTCTTTCTCTTATTCTTACATATGTGAAGATGTATAAATACGATGAGTGTGTATACGTCTTGGTGGTTATGATTCTAGTTTTTGTATTGCCTTCCACGGTATATAATGTTGCCTGAGGTATGCGGGACAGATGTATGCGTACAAAGCACTTCTGTAACTATCTTGCTTGTACGACTGTGAAGTGACCATAGCCTGGTCAGGCAAAGTTGTTTTTAGCTTCGTGTTCCTCTTAGACACTGTCAACTGAACCAAAGGAACCTGTCAAAGCAATGAAGTGAAATGAAAAATAAATTGAGCAATATAACGCGCAAAAACTGACTGACGCATGCCGTAGTGTTGGACTTTGGATAAATTTTCACCAGCTCGTGCTCCCTCAATTTCGCATTAATACAGCATCCCATCTCATCCCATCCCAATGCGGGCACGACCTTATGACGGCAGCCGATTGTACATAATTCTTTGGCCTATTGCAGTGGATTTATACTATGCCAGAAGCCACAATTATTCTTTCTCTATTTCTGATTTTTTCTTTTTGTCAAAGCAAAAAACCTGCATCAGAAGCGCCTGGGAAGAAAATTATTCGCTCGTTTATATTGGGCATCAAGGTGGGTTATGATAAACTACATGAGAGAAATGATCAGATGATTGCAGTTGTTTCTTATACTGGTGCCCTTCTAGAGGGGCGATAATGTCACGAACGTGCCTCCACGGAGCACTACGGGCGAAAGGAAACACGTGCTGCCATGATAGCGCGCCAGGTGTTGCGTGAGGGGAGAGGCTAGCGCCGTCATGTACTGTCACCGTGGCAATCGCCCTCGGAAGGCGGCGCACGGTCTGTATCTGTCTCTCAACCCACCTCCCCCCCGCGAGGGAGGGGGGGGTGTCGTGGCTTCTGCGCGCGCCTGCCGACTTTGGTGGCTGTTCCGACCTAGTGAACGCTTGCGCTTTAGTTCACCGGGTGCAAATGCACCCGAAGCCACAACAATTTTTTTTAATTTATCTCTGTCGTCTTTTATCGTCGAAACACGAAAGTACCTAAGAAAGACCTGCGAAAAAATTATTTATTCAAATGAAGTATGAAGAAGGCATATGATGAACTCAATGAGAGAAGTAAACAAAACGGTCGCCATTATTTCATATGCTTTAATGCTTGTTTAAGATGTGTATACATTTTCCCACTGTCTATTATTGATGTATGTCTGTTATGTTTTGTTATAAGCCCTATATACACTTTTAATCCTACTGTAACGCCCCACTTCCCAAACGCCTGATAAGAGGCCTGTAAGGACATCTTTAAATAAATAAATATAGTCCGGTGCTTTTACACGGGCTAAACGTAGCTGGTCACTAAAGGGCAAAAGGTTTATTTCTTTCTGTATCGAACCTGCGAAGCGACATTTTGCCCTGATGTGAGAAAGAAACACAGAATCCAGACAAACGGAAAATGTTTGGTTCTGGTGTGAAGCACAATTTGCAGGTGGTTACCTGCAACAGGGCTTGTGTACAAGTTGCTATTGCGAAGTGGTCGTACTTACATTACATAGGAGACATTGTATTAAATTGAGATTGGGGACAATCTTTTGTCTGTGTGCAACAACTTCCCCGCACACATCGTGATGCACTGCAAGAAGTGTTAGCTAATTGTCTGTGCCACAAAACTCGTCTTCGCCTGAAATTATGACCCGGCAGTGCTCTTGGTAATTGAGCTTTGGCACTTTGAGAACGGAAAGAACAAATGCATAACACCTTCATCAGTTGCATTGCATGAAGAACTTTTTTCAAATGAATGATGCCAGTTCATGTCATCATGCGTTATTTATTCCCTCTGTTTTCTTTTAAAATTAGACTTATATCAAGGCGTTTCCGTCCTGCGTCTCTTTTTCTACATTTACTTTCAAAGGTGTCATTACACCTGACAGAATCTATGACATGATCTGTCGCTTCGCGTAGTTATACATTGTACGCCGTACCGCTGGCTTCCGGATTTCAATAAGTTCAAAGTAGCAGCAAAAAAAGACACCAGCTAACCAGAATCATAATCAAAGCACACAGAATGACAAAATTGAAATAGAAATGTTTCAATGTGGCATCTGTTCTTTAACTGTTAAGGCGATGGCATACTTTTCTGCAAAGCTAGGACAAGTATTCATTTGCCATGTGCATATATTGTTGCGTGTAATCACTCCCTTCTTTTTATATTACACCGGAGATGTGCATGGCTAGCTGATTCGTCCGTCTGTCCGTCGCCTGTACGCGATTGACTGCGTTAGCAGGGAGGTCGTTGGCCTCCGTCGCAGCAGAGCGCACGCACAGCAGTTTCTCTCCGGCTCCGAAGTGGGCAGGCCACGCTTCATACGTACTCCTGAGGAGCAGGGAATAGAACAAGGAACGAGCTCACCTCCATGGGTAGCTTGATTTCCCCTGTTCCATGCTGAATTGCTTGCATAGCCAGTCTGTTTGCCTAATTTTTGGTTATTTGCTATTGTGCGCTCAAGGAAGGCACCAAAAGTGTCATTCAACGAAAACAAATCTTTGTACACGCAGACAGAGACATGCGCTAAGTCCTTGAACTCATTATTATTTTTGAGGAAAATTAATATTATGTTTGCAGCAACAGCATGAATAAGCCGAGGTAAACAGAAAGGTGGAGACCTGAGTGATCAAGCGTTGACAAAGGACTTCTCAAGCCAGAGCAATATTTCTAGAAGGGGGCCAAATATCTCCAGCCTCAGAGATCCCTCGTTCGACCACTCTCGATCAATAGAATACGCAAATAAAATTTGAATCCCATGGCGACTTCACACATGCATGTTCAAAAAACAGGAGCGTGTTGTGCAACCTTCAAAGTAGCGCAAAAAGTATTTACTTAAATTCCATTCAGAGTATCTTTCCAGCTACCTTATTTTTCACCCCCATGTTATAATGGGAATGCATGGTTGCTCAGGGAGAATGAATGTTGGGGTGGTATTCTGTAAATATCCACCTAGTGGGCATGTCCATTATGTCTGCTGCTTCAGTTCTGACTGTCTGGGCTGTGTTACGCATCAGAGAGATACAGGCACGTTGAGCCAATCAGCACTTATGCGGCAGACGAAATGGGCATTTCCCCTATGTTGACAGTGACAAAATATACCCCTGTATTGCGCATAACTTGAAGGTCATAAAGTTTTGCTCCGCTATGCCAGTTCAAGTATCCTGGCTGCTATTCTATCATGATGTCCATTCTTTTCGGCAATTCTATCAATCATGTCTGTACAATTGCATAATACTGTTTTGGGTGTGCAGTCTAATTCAAAATAAGAGTGACTTGTTTCTCAGACAAGTGCTGCTGCTTTACAGCTGGACACAAAGAAGTACATTATACGTGGATGGTGACTCCAACACGACGTGCTTTTTAAATAAGAGCAATGTGCTATTTAAACAGCAATTGAAATGTAATCTGAAATGACCTCGGCACGTGGGGCTGCGAAAAAGGACGCCCATGTGAGAAGGAGGATTGCATTTCTCATAACGAGGCACTTGAACATGAGAAAGCATGACTTAGTTCGTTCAATTTGGCTGCTAATGAACAATCAATCAATCAATTAGTCAGCTTTATTTCCTTGGAATAGGAGGAGTTTGGGAGTAAAAGCTTGAGCAGCTTGACGAAGTCCCGACCCCTTTACAGTTGGCAAAAGGGCAGGATGACGGTCAGTCATGCACAAAGAATTAAAAAAAATCACCGAATATTACATAACATCGAGCAACAAAAAAGTTTTGTAACAAAGTGCAAGAACAGAGAAGGTACTTACTGATGGCCGCATCTACCACATGTTACATTGGTGGCTAAATTTTCTGCACCGGGTTCAATGAAAAGTCCCTGCTTGCGCGTTATACGAGTATACATGGTAGCCATGCTAAAGTGTTGAGTTCTTGCATCTGTTCACACCCTCATACATAACAGTTTTTTATCAACCTAAGTGTGCGCTGCCAATTTTTAATAATAATGCTGTTACCCAAGTGGAACCTTCCAGGCTTGCTATACTATAGTGTTCATTCGCCAGAACGGAGGGGGGAGAGGAACTCTCACCACCCTCACCCATACCCAGTCCTGGACAATCAATAAAGTTATTTTCTCTCTCTTGCCTAAGTCATGGATTCCGGCTATACTACAACTCATATCATCTTGTTTTTGCGGCAATTAAATGCATAAAGGTATGAAAAATCAACCTCCTGCAAACCTGACTTTAATGATGACCTGGTAGCCACATTACATGTAAATGTGCATTTCGATCATATTTTGGTTTCAGTAGTGCCGATTCCAACGGTGCAGGGCAGGCTGTTTGGAACTTTCACAAATGTAGTGAGGAGTAAAATGGCTAAGGATAGCCGGCTAGAAAATGCAGTACACACCCTTGATCAAATTATCTAGCTAATTTGTGGGATGAGTTCCACAGTCTTTTTAGTACTTCAGCGTTTATTCCATCGATAGGCCTTATTACGCAATACATAACTAATTTTAGAAGCTTTAGTCTTGCAAGCTCAATATGCAGGATGTCCGCGCAGCTTGTGCCAAGATTTAGAAGCATGCGAGTGTCACGTAGCTGAACAGACCAAGGTAATGTTTTTTGCCATCGCTTAGTGCAAATCGAGCTATTTTTACATTGACTCTGTATATTGCAAGCCGATTCATCCGTCCGCTGTAGCCAGTGCGCCGAACACGCCTTCGACGCAACCCCATGCGCATGCAGCAAAAAAAAAAGAGAGAGAGTGAAATGCGCGTGATTGGCTGCGTCAGTAGTGACGTCGTTGCTCTCGGTTGCAGCCGAGCATGCGCGCAGCAATTATTCTCCGGCTCGAAAATGGATAGACCACGAGGCATATGTACTCCTCAGGAGCAGGCAGCTTTCTATAAACAACAATGCGAGCAGAAGCGGGAACGAGCTCGATTACGCCGTGCCCATGCTGCAGCCACGCAAAAGAAGATTATCGTGCAGCCGTGAGCAAGCAGCAACTGCATACCGAGGATCAGGCTGCCTATCCCTCTGTCGGTAAATTAACTCTCTCGATAAACCCAGTGCTAAACACCGGGGCCGCACGTTCCAGCTTCCCTTGTTAAGCATATGGGTGTAGTTCTTGGGCGGTGATTTTTGTATTTCCTCTAATTACAGAATTATGTATTATTAATTAACGTCTCTGATAATATAATCACACAAAAATTGCCAATACTAAAATTGAAGGCAATCATAAAAAATTATCCTTCCTATAATTATTATGCTCTATACTTGCTGTGTAAAGGTTTTGTCCAAACCTGAAAGGAGCCAGGCAAAGCAACCGAGAAGTGCCGCGCAATTAGTCGTGTGGCAATTTTTTTTGGTTTTATGGGGTTTCTTTAACGCTCGAACAAAACTTCTATGTAAGACGTATTGAACAGAAACAATGATTGAAGGGTGAATCCGTAATGACACCGGATTCGGTGCTGGCTTAGGTAGCGGTACACGGTAGATATGTAAGTACTGAGGAAGAGAATGTGATTATGAAGTTGTATACAAAGATGCTAGAACGACAAGCATGTATAGCATGCCGTAATAAGTGTATCAGACTACGTTGCTACTTGTCACCGCCCTGTTTCAAAGGGGACACAAAAAGATCATCATCAGCACGATCATTATATACATTACAGAGCCAGTAAATACTAGCGGTCAATGAATGCAAGTACACAAGTGTGTGGATAACCGAAAGCAATAGCTGTATGGAAACAGGAAAAACAATAATAACAAAGGGGAAAAGAAATATAGTGAGGCACAGTGCACTATGGGGATAGAATAGGTACGAGGGCCTCCGGGCTATGTGGAAACGCTTAATAGTTCCAGGAACTACATTTGGAAATGCGGTTGTTTGCTTTATATTTCAGAGGTACAATCTAGACTCGATCGTAACCAAACGTCAATGAGACGTCTCGCATTGGGCACTCACGGGAAGACTACAACTGAAGCCGTACAAGGTAATACGACCGACATTAGTTTTCAAACGGAGGAGCTTATAGTAAAACTAATTTGGAAGAACGACTGACGAATCCGAATGAAAGTAAATGGGCTGCGAGAGTGTTCGAACATCTATACAGAAATAATATAGACTCAGAGTGGAGCAAAAAGCTCGGAAACTTATCAGCCAATATGCAACCCGTATATCAAGCAGCATGGCAACAAACAACACTAAACGTAGTCAGCGAGGCTGAGACAATCTCCTGGGTAGCGGCAATGGAGAAGAAACCGGCTCTGAGTAACTACTTAAGAGGAAGCTTAAGCTCTGGCACAACTCCGACGCGGCCTATTCAAATACATGTAGAATGCAGAAGCGCTTTTATGAGATAATCCCTGGACCAGTTTTAATGAAATTAGTTACATTTGAGAGAAAAGGTTAAATTCTAGTGATTGTTGGAAGCGGAATTTCGATTCAGAGCCTGAATTTTGCTGAAAGAATTTTTTTTATTTGAAAGTGCTAAAGACATAAACGCACGAAATTTACCAACTAATAGCTCTGAATGAAGAAGAGATATCCCGATTCTAAACGGCATCAATTAGACCATTCAAAGCGTAAAAAATGGCATGTCAATTTATAGCATATGTGAATTCGTTACGGTGTGTACAAAGGTACATACCGTAACTAATTCAGACGGATTCAGAGGCACCAAAAGTCATTAAAATAGACCTTATTAAAGGTCTATTTTAATATTACTAAATTTTTTTAGATTCATGTGCAGCGCATGTATTATTAGATGCAATTCGCAAAATTGTGATATCATTTCGCGTCATTTAGTTAAAGAGTTCTAAACTTGAGAGTTTCGTTTTCTCAAAATTTTCAATTTTTGCGAATTTCTAATAAAACATTGACAACCTAAGTGAAAAATTTGAAAGAAAATGTCACGAGATTATAAGCTTTTGTTTTAAATGCAACAAACGTCGTGAAATTTTCTGCAGTGGTTGCCGCGAAAAACTAATTCTCCATTTATATGTATTTAGAAGGAGCACGCGAGCAAAAGCTTTCTTTAAGTCGTTAACACGAAATCACGACAGAAAAAATTTTTGCTAACGCAAGGGCTACCTGTTCACTCTCGAAGAGATTTCGGGGTTTTTAGAACGCTTTGGGATAAAGCGAGGTACACCAACTAATAAGAAGCATGTGCTTGCTGCCATAAAGCTAGGGAAACGAGGAAACATCTATTATTATAATCTAAGGAGATCTACGCGGCTGGCCTGTTACACTCCGCTGACCTCCTTGAAGCCCTTGAAGCATGTTTCTCAGGATGACCCAAGTTTTTGCAGTGCTCAGAGTGTCCTGTAGCGAACTGCAGAACTGGACCCATCCCTCGGTTGCAATTTTGCTAGCGTATTGATTCGCCTCTTACACTAGAGCAGCGATTCTGCGGATGAGGTTCCTATTCAATCTCTCGTTCTTTCACCTCTTCGGCAGACTGCGCCTGCTGTCCCACAGGTGGAGCAGGTGCATGTCTACTGCAGGCGTCTCTGCTGTTCTTAAAATGCGTTTAAATGTTTGTGTGACACTCTTATGTATTCTGACCCGTCCCTCATCGACTCCGGTAGGTAGTCGGGTGGGGGAGCGTGTCGTAGGAACCTTTCCCAGTCAGTGACCACCACGTCCCCTATGACCCTGTGTAGCTTGGGGGTCCAGAGCTGATTATGTAGTGATCACTGCCTAGGTTCTCCTCAAGGTTTGTCCACTTGGCTTCCTTAAGCTTATGTGTAAATGCGAAGTCTGGGAACGAGTCTCTACTTACGGCATTACCCATCCTCGTAGGCGTGGTTGAGGAGCGTAATTAGGTTAAACCCTAGTTTGGGTACGGCGTGTTCGAGACGCCTTCCCTTGGGAGAATTCCTCGGATAGCTCCAAGTGGTGTTGGGTGCGTTAAAATCTATTAACACCACGAGTCTGTGTCTGGCCCCAGAAATTTTGACTGCCTCTGTAAGGAGTTCTGCAAAGTCACATTTTCTGTCTTGAGGAGGACTGTATAGATTTACTATCACAGTGCTTGCCCCGCATCTCTTCATAGAAAGTAGGCTAAATATTTGATGATTTATCTCTACGCTCTCTATATGTTCTACCCTTGCTGCAATGCTCTTGCTAACCAGTGCTGCTACGCGGCGGTAATTGAGACCTTGGAGACAGCATAATATCCGTGTAGCTTGACCATCTTTCGGCCAACTTCCTGCAGGCATATTACATCTGGCTGAATCGGAGCCGAGTTTATGTGATTTTGGAGCGCTGCTGCTTGCTTGTGAAAAATGCAACAGTTCCATTGCTAAATCTTGAATTGTTGTGCACTTTTCCTATTATTTTTGGCCATACTGCATGGACGTATACGCGTCGTCGCGACCCGCTTTTGATGGTTTTTCACTAACCGGAGTGGAGAGGGGGCGGTTATTTATCGCCCTCTGCAATCCTCCCATGGCTTCGTTAATGTACTGCCTCTGTATTCTCAGTTCTGCGAAGAAAGCTTCATTTCCGTCATGAAATCACCTAAAATCGCTATACCTTCCCTGTTTTCCTGAACCTGGGTCTTCACTTGCTGTATTAGTTCGCTGCTTTGAGAGGGGGTATCGAATGTGTCTTCGCCCATTCCTTCGCTGGTTTCTGTTTTCTCCTCGTGGGTAGGACGCTTTCGCGCTTCTTTCTTACCCTCGTTGGGGTTGCCTACCGACCCTCAGTTTTGCAATGTTTTAACGGTACTTTCGAACTTTTTTCTTCATTAATGACATTGCCGATTGATACTCCTTGCGTTCCACGGCCATCTGATTTCTAAGCTGCTTAATTTCTTGTGTTAATCTTTTATTCTCTTCTATAATTTTCCTATACTGATACTGGGAGACACTACCCTTACCCAGTTCACTTGGTTGGTTGTCCGGCTGTTAGAAGCTGTGTTCTTCAGGCAGGGTTTCCCGGGGGTCTCCTCGGGTCTATTGGCTTTAGTTGGTTGTTGCTGCTGCTTGATCTTGATCGCGATCTTGACGGCGATCTGAATCTCTGCCGGCTTTCTTGCGCCGCTTGCTCTCGCTCCAAGCGAAACCAGCGATGAGGTTTTTGTCGGTGTTGCGCGAGCTGAGGGAATTCACCCTCCGAGTTGTTCCATTCTGTTTTTCTTCGGGGCTGCTCCACTCGCGATATTCGGGGAGGCACGTTTTCCAGTTTCTTTCTGCACGATTTGTCTCCCGTCGCGTGCTTCTCACCCCATATGGCGCAGTTCGGGGCACATTCGTGTCCTTGGTTACGATTAGATGCCCCACACTGGGAGCACACGTTGGCGTTGGGAGTCGGGCACACGTCGGTTCGATGTCCTGTTGACCGACAGATCTTGCAAACTTGTATGGTGGGCTTATAGGGGTAACAGATCGCCTCTGCACCCATGAAGCAGACGCACCTCGGTAGTACGTTGCCTCTAAAACATTATTGCTGATTTCGAAGAGCCCAGCATCCTGGCTCTCTCTATGTTCACCCCTTGAGTCCGTAATCGTAGGTTGGCCATAAATTCGGCCTGTGCCGTTTCGGGTGGTAGTCCGTGAAAGATACCTCGCAAGACGTCCTCAGGGTCTGCCACTTAGGCGTTAAAGGGGTGAATCTGTCCTTTGATTTTTCGCTGGCTGATCTCTCTCAGCCTGCCCGCCACTTGTTCGTGGGGCCTGGATAGTATTACGATGCTCTATCCGGGGTGGACCCGCAGTAAAAAGCTGTCCCATCCAAAACTGTTCCGGCAGACCTCTATCACTGCCACAGAGAGCTCTGAGCCGAGCAGATTCTTGACTTTGAGGCCTTTGTGTGGTCTCAGAATAACCTTTATATCCTTCTTCGGGAGGGGCGGTGGGCCGCGGCGTTTACTACGGCGGAAATTCCGCTTTGTTTTGTTCTCTCCTTCTGCACTGGCGGACGAGTTGCACGGTAATTTTTCATTTTAAGGCGGAAACCTCTAATGACTCATTGTCAAGGTCGTCTGCCGTTAGCAGAAACTGTCAAAGTTTTCCGGCCTCCTGATTGGTCTCCTCTGTGTCGGGATGTCACTGTCGCTGAGCACAGGTGTGCGCCTCCTGATTGGCTCGCGTGCATGACGTCTCTGTCATCATGTGCGGGTGTCGGGGTGGTTCGGCGCCGCGCGGAATGCCTCATCACATCGACACGCGTGGCGGCCGTGTGTTCGACAGTGTGCCCTGACGTCACTGTCGTCAGGCGCTTGAGGTGGCCTCCCGTTTGGGCGCTGTGACGTCACTGTCACGAGGCGCGCCTGGCGACCGTCTGCTTCGGCGTAGTGCGGTGTGGTGTGGTGGTGGTGGTGGTGGTAGAAACATTTTATTCAGGAAGTTAATGAGAGAGTTGCTTGCTGTGCGCCTGAGTGGCAGCCCCTATTCCGGGACGCCATTGGAGATGGCCGCTGCCCGAGCGCGCGCCACCAAGGGACGTTGAGCTTCCAAGGTAGAGCAGCCGAGCAGGTACTCCTCCCAAGCCTCTCTAGTAGGGATGGGGAAAGGGGATGAAAAGGAAAGTGGAGTGGCGGGGCACGAAGCCACAACGTGAAAGGTATCGGCGAGGACCTGACAAGTCGGGCACGTGCCTGAGATTTCCGGCATGAAGTGCCGCGCGACCGCCGGACTAAGGAAAGTATTGGTCTGAAGGCGGCGTAGTAGTCGTTCGTCCGCTTTCGCCAAACTGCGTGCAGGGTTAGGGTAGAGCCGGCGCGAAGTGCGATAATAATCCAGAATATCGCTGTAGCGTGTGAGGCTCGAGTTGCCAGGATCCGACACAGGACATGAAGGGGCAGCGGCCCGGAGGAACGAAGCGCGGGCAGCGGCATTCGCCGCCTCGTTGCCGGGAAGACCTGTGTAGCCTGGGGTCCAGATTATGCTGATGGAGTGAGGGTTGAAACGCCAGGAGGCGGCCCGAAGGAGACTAGCCTCCAGCGGGGTGATGGAACCCTGGATGTATCGAGAACTGGCTGAGCGCGAATCTGTCAAGATAGTGCGAGTGGTGGGGTGGGAGGCGGCCAGAGCGATAGCAACCTCTTCTGCATAAGTTACAGTGTCGGCTCTGAACGAGAGGCCATCGACGTGGTGACCCTCGGTGATCACAGCGGCCGTGAAGTGACCTGAGGGGGAAGGGCCCGAGACGTCTACGTAGAATACGCCGGGGCGTTCGGAGTGGCGCGCCTGGAGGGCTGCGGCACGCGCTTTCCTGCGACCGGGGTGTTGTTCGGGATTCATGTTGCGGGGGAGTGGCTTCACCCATAGCTTCTGGCGCCAGAGTTCCGGTATCGGGGAGGGAGGAACCGGGTTAGAGATTGAGCTGAGGCCAAGTCTGTGTAGCAGGCGGCGGCCGCAAGGCGTCTGCGAGAGACGAGTGAGTTGATTGACGCGATGGGCTTCCCGCAGCTTCGCGAAAGAGTTGTGCACCCCCAGGGCCGCAAAGCGGCGATTGGAAGTAGCGATGGGCAGGTCCAGCGCGCGCTTGTACACGGAGCGGAGAAGAATATCCAGCTGGTGTTCGTGGTGACGACGCAGGCGAAGGTATGGTGAGGCGTAGAGAACCCGACTGGTCACAAACACTTGGGCCAACTGGAGAAACTTGGTCCCTCAGAGGCCGCCACGCTTGGTAGAGACCCGCCGATTCATACGGCTCACTTGTTCGCTGGTGCGTCGGAGAGCAGCTATGGTACCCTTAGGGTCTAGGGAGGACGAGAGGTGAACCCCGAGAATCCTAAGGTCCTGAACCGATGGGACAGGGCCGGACGGAAGAGAAATGTGGGGCGGCGGTTGGCGGGAGACTGATAGGAGTGCCGATTTGGATGGTGAACACTCTAGGCCGCAAGAAGCGGCGTAAGTGTCCACTAGAAGGGCCGCCTGTTGTAGGCGTTCCTCGATTTGAGCCGGAGAGCCGGTGTTGGTCCAAATTGTAATATCGTCAGCATAGAGCGCATGGTGTATCCCTTCGACCTTCTGCAGGAGGGAGGGGAGGTTCAGCATGGCCAAGTTGAAGAGTAGAGGTGACAAGACAGCTCCTTGAGGTGTACCCCGTGTGCCTAGTGGGTAAGGGCCGTGCTCGGTGGAATCGAGGCGGATGAAGACGGCGCGATTAGAAATAAAAGGGCGGATGTAGTCGAAAGTCTTCTTTCCGCAGTTTGTGGTGGAAACATTAGCGAGAATGCTACTGTGTTTGACATTGTCGAATGCGCCCCGAAGATCGAGAGCGAGAACGCCTTTGTCATTTTGGCGCACAGTAGTCGGCTCAGTGACATCGTGGTGGAGCTGTAGCAATACGTCCTGTGCCGACAGATGCGGGCGAAAGCCAAACATCGTGTCGGCAAAGGTCCCCCTAGCCTCCAGGTAGGCGGACAGGCGGTCGCGGACCATAGTTTCCATGAGTTTGTCGGCGCAAGAGGTGAGAGAGATGGGTCTCAGGGCCTCAATGCTAACCAGCTTGCCCGGCTTGGGGATGAATGTGACCAGCGATGTGGTCCATTCAGATGGGAGTGGCGAGCCGTCCCATATCGAGTTAATAAGGTGGAGCAGCGACAAAAGAGCCTGGTCGGGGAGATTGGCTAGGAGCGACACTGTGATGCCATCCCGGCCGGGAGCCGTGACCCGCCGCATTTTCGCAAGCGCAGCCCGCAAGTCGGGAAGCGTGTATGGAGCGTCGAGGTTGGAGTTGGGGGAACCAGAATATGTGTATTCGGGGCCCTCGGAGTCGACCGTGCGACAAATGTATCGGTCACAGAGATCCTTCGCGAGTTGATCCGTCGTGCCCTGATAGGCTTGCAAGGCGCGACGGAGCTGACGCTGTGTTTCTCCACGGGTGGTGGAGGGGTCCAGAAGGCTCCGGAAGAGTGGCCCCGTGCTCTTGGAGCTCATCTGGCCTGCTGCCTTCGTGCAGGTGTCGGTCCAATTTGAATCGGCAAGCTGCACAGAAAATGCAGCCGCTTGTGTGGTGAGCGCCTCTATACGGGAGCGGAGTTTGCGGTTCAGCTTGTTTCGCCGCCAACGGCGTATGAGGCCGCGGCGAGAATCCCAAAGATGGAGGAGGTGTGGGTCGATAGCAGGAGTCACGTTAGAGGTGGCAAGGGTCCGTGTGTGCGCTCGTTGCGTATGGAGGGCATAGGATGCCCACGCCGCGTACTCGTCTGAATCAGGGATCGGGGGGAAGGCTTGAGATCTGAACTTCGTCCAGTCGGTGAGACTGGCCTGGCCCCAGTGTTGGCGCATTTTCTGTCGCGGTGTGAAGGCAATGCGAAGCAGAAAATGATCGCTACCGAGGGTTTCATCGAAATTCTCCCTCGTAGCATCGCGGATGTTACGGGTGAGGGAGAGGTCCGGGCAAGTGTCACGTGACACCGAATTACCGCAACGTGTGGGATGTACCGGATCGGTGAGCAGCGTGAGGCTAAGCGAGGAAGTGAGCTCCTTAAGCTGTCGGCCTCCGGTCTTTTCGTAGTGGTAGCCCCACTGAGGGCTGGGGGTATTAAATTCGCCGACTATCACCAGGGGTTCACGGGCCACCGTGCGCAAGGCCTGATGGAAGAGTTGCGCGAAGGAGACCCCCGATAGGTGAGGGGGGCAATACACGTTCAGAATAATAATCGAGGGTTGGCCCCTCCGCTGAGGGAGCACTGAGACCATGCAGTAGTCATACGGGAGGTCCAGATCGAGATCGATATGAACCGCCGTGTACATCTCATGTACGAGGAGGCATGTGGTGGTGCCGCCTACGTAGGGGCAGTAGCCGGAAAGGGTTGGGGTTGAGCCAGATTCCTGGAGTGCCAAGACGGCCGGTTTAGAGTCAAGTGATTGGAGAAAGAGGGAAAGGTGTGAGCGCTTTCGCCTGTTCCCGAAACCTCTGGAGTTTCACTGTACGATATCGAAGCGGGACGGCAGATTTGAATGGGCTGTACGATTGGTGGCCATCATGAATGTCCTAGATTTTATATGTCATCCTCCATGCCCTGTTCGGAGCCTTGGGAGACAGGAAGGGGGATGGAAGCCGGGTTGCCCTGTGTCGAGGTGGTGGTGGCCACCTTGCGGCGCCGGGGAGCGGAACCGACACTACTTTGCGAGGTAGAGCGGGACTGTGATGTTTTGGATTTGAACTGAATAATCGCCCAGGCCTGAATGGCCTGCACTACCTCAGCTACAATGTGTTGAACGGAAAAAGTGGAGATGTGGTGGAGGAGCAGATTGTCAAGGCGGAGCCAGTGCAAAGAACGTTCGGCGCCGCCGAGCGATCGCAGCGCCCCCCTGTGGTGTGGAGGCGCCGGTGGCGGTAGTTTACTTTGCGGTTTCGTGTGGGAAGCATGCCTCGTCTCGCCAAACCAGTGTCTCCCAACACGCGACGTGCGGCAGCCGCTGAACGCAAGAGGCGCTCAGTAAAGGCTGAGCGTATACGTCACATGCATCAGGGTGGCGAGGCGCGTCCGACATCACAGAGCCCAGGGACGCGACGGGCCAACGCAAGGGACGCAATGCATTTGAAGCGACTCGGTGCATCTCCGGGTACCAGAACAAATGAAGTTCGGTATCACCGGGACCGCTATCTTGCCATGGCAAGCCGAGCAAGTACAAGCCAATCGAGCCAAGTGGATGTGAGGATGGCCAACGTCATACCGACACCGCCATGGAAGACGCGTCTCCTCCTGATCCACAAACGGCACTGCAACAGTTCAGCACGGCAACTCAGCCATCCTTGATGAGGAGCCACTAAAACACAAGTTCACCGGCCATGGGTTGCAAGCCGACATCCTCCCAGATGACAACTTTGAAATGATGGACTCAAAAGACATCGAAACGATAGACATAGGCGTAAACGACGTTGCAGGCATTTATTGAGCAAACAAACATTCACATGAGAGTGTAGGGGTTGGGTGCCTCCGTGGTGTTTCTGACACAACAAATCGCCATTGGCAAGTAGCCAGGCTTCCGGCGTTTCACACTTTAGTCTCGACAAAGTGTCTCCCCTTTTTTTCTTTTCAGTCCCCTTCTCGAGTTCTTTTTCGCTTGTATGATTTCTCTATTTTTTGTTTGTCTGCGTGAAAGAACGGTGTGCCAGCCGTCGTCCGTCCACGCACGAGGGAGACCCGCGTCGGCGTTCCTCTCGTTGTCGGGAATTCCACTCGTTGCGAGACGCTACTCGCTTGGTTTGCATGGTTCTCCGACTCCCTGGAGAGGCCGGGAAGCTGCTCGTCGACTTTCATAGAGTCGAGAAGTATTTAGGCCTTTTTAGGCATGCTGTCGACCGCCGCTTTCCGACGTGCAAGGTCTACAGTTAGGCTCACTCGTTTCTTGCCAAATAGGAAGGTTTTCGCGCTCAGAAGTCCAAATGTGAAGTAAATATGGCTCACCTTTGGCTTCTAACTTGGCGAGAGAGTGTCCGAAAAAGTCCGTTTGATGGTTGTCAGAAAGTGCACGCACTCGTCGCCGCACATGCGAGCATCCCCGCGCTGCGCCGCCGACCGAAGCCGTTGTTAGGGCTAGCTCGGTCTGTGCAACTCGTTTCTTAAGTTGATAGGTCCTCGTGAAGCGGGTCAAGGTCCCAGATTTTGGTATCCTTCGAATCCTCTCAACTTCACGAAAAAGAATATGTACTTCTTATTAGGGTATCGGAGAAGATTCCGCGCGAAATTGTTTCAAGAAGCGGAGCCCAATGTGATCCAGCCGTCACTGCTCTGCGCCACTTGGCGTTTCCGATGAGGAAAAGAAACTTCCGTTTCGCAATAGCGGACTCTGTATCGGCCGTTACGATCCTGTTTTAACTGAAGATAAGCCGCGCTAAGACGGAAGGACGCACGTCGTTTACCATGGTACCTAGCCAGACGTACTAAAGAAGCAAGAGCCCACAGCAAAAATTTGTAAAAGTCCCGAGATCTCTCGCTGGGGACTTTCTGGCTCGCTTAAATACTGGAAAGAACCTCTGGTCTTAGACCACCCATTTCTCTGCCACAACAGCGAACAACGTTCTCACGTTTGCCCTGTGCAACATCATTTTCTACTATGGTTCGATTGCGATTGAAACCGCATCCTTTGTATGTTAAGCAGTCACTTCTCTTCAAATTCCAAATTATTCACTGTAACGCTACGGCTGAAACGAAAGATTCAACGGCATTCTTGCCAACATGCTTGTAGAACATGTTCCGCTCCAGTTGCACGGACGTTTTTCAGACACCGCTTCCAAGGCAACTACCAGATTCTCACCGTTCTTCCTTCGTTACAGCTGGGAGCCCTCCAGCGCCATCGACACGATCCTACGAACCATCGTGACCTTACTTGGTGATCAAATGTTCTTAGAGACGCTCATAATACTTAGAAATGCCGACAGCTCGCTCGTCACCTGAAGTGCGCTGATCAATACCCAACACGAGAAGCATCCATTAAACGTCGCGCTCACCGAAAGAAACAAAAGCAAAATTCACGATGTTGTTCGAGAACATAAAGCATTATTACCAAGATTTGAATTATGCAAAGTGGATGTTAGTTATCCTCCCTGGATGTTAACAAGCCCTAACATAGAATTATCGGTTGACGGGATTATATCAAAGAGAGACATGTTCATTGTAGTCGCACAGCAACTGGCACTCTTCCAAATTTACTCATTATATCCCCAGTAGATCCATGTTTATACAGATGGTTCGTGTCATAAAAATTCCTCGACTTCAGCATTCGTCATTCCACATTTAGCGCTAGAGCAAACACTTAAGTTATCCCGGGAGCCCGGGAGACAGCTTCCACCAAGGCAGAACTATTTGCAATCCTGTGTGCTTTGCGTTTCATAACATCAGAAAAACATTCGCAAAACTGGGTTATCTTTGGCGATTCGCTAGCCGCTCTCACGTTACTACAGAGCAATAAGAAAAATTCTTTGAACACTTCACTATTGTATGAGACGCTCGAAGAACTTACAAAAGCAAGCGCAATGAACCACGTAATTGCATTTCAGTGGATACTTGGGCACTGCAATATTACTGATAATACTGCAGCGGATGCAGCTGCGAATCGAGCGCACAATAACGCAGAGACAACCAATCTTCCCCCTATTGCGTAGTGAAGTCCGTCTGATCCTGAGACAGATTTCTTGTCGCCTCAGCAAAACTACCTGGTTTAACCAGCAAACTAAAAAGTCGGAGTTATACTCTATAGACCCATGTATAAACTTATCAATGCCGGAAACTCTGAGAGACAACAGAAAATTTGAAACATTGGTACACCGGCTGCGTCTTGGTACGGCATTTACGAAACACTTCTTGTGCAGGATAAAACGTGTCTCTAGTCCGGAGTGTTCTTGTGGCCATCCAGACGAAGACGCGCATCATCTTCTTCTCGAATGCAGGAAATACGATACACAAAGAACGGTACTGCAAGCTAATTTGTTTATATTAGACAGAACACCATTCACTCTTAAAAAGATACTTGGCCCATGGCCAACTGCGGGCCTTCAAAAAAGAGCACTTCTCGCTCTGAAAAAGTTTTTAGAGTACACCAACATTTTGGGAAAATATTAGGTATCAGATGATCCGGATACGCTAAATGAGATACATAAACGCTGTTCGTGGTTCATAATTGGTTTATGAGGCCATCGCAACTTTTACGCAATATGTATAATTCTGTTCTGTACTTGCAGCGTATTACACGTGTTGTGTGTTTTGGCTGCTCAAAACATCTGACTTTATATACGCGTACGTAGACTGAACTAATGCACAGAACTTTGCGATTTATTTACTGTTGGACTGTATATTTTTTATTGATCCGGTGTTCTACTGAGTGTTATATTATGTTTCGCTATTCTTCCTTTTTTGGCTGTTCAAAACATCTGACTTTATATATGCGTACGTGGACTGAACTAATGCACAGAACTTTGCGACTCATGTACTGTTGGACTGTATATCTTTTATTGATCCGGTGTTCTACTAAGTGTTATATTTTCTGTCGCTATTCTTCCTTTTTACGCAAATTTGTTTCGTTTGCCAAGTGACAAGGAGTAGCCGGTGCCACCATAAAGGCGCCAACCTCTCCTAACATTCACTTCAATAAAAAAATGCCGCCAAAAACAGCTGAACGACGGGCGCGCATGTACTCATCTTTTCGGCCTTTACCAGTTGACTCCATTGTGCTGCTGTGTGTCACACCTGCAGCTCGGGGCCGTTCGTTTAAGCTCCTTTCAAATTACCGCTATCTCACAGAATGACAGAAAAACTTCCCCAATTACTTCCACAGTTCAACTTGCAATCTCTTTCGTTGCTGGTGAGAGGCTGAGACCCGGCACAAGCCGTATTAGCATTAGCCTACCAGGTCATCACCGCGGATTACCAGGTTGGCTACATTCCAACACCTGGAGTGATTGTACTAAGGAAGAGTGACACAATAAAATTTCACGCAGCCATCTTGAAGCTAGCAGCCAGTTGGCTAACTTTGCTGTGCGGTGGTGGTACTGCTGCGTTTCTTCCTGCTGTTTGACAAGCCGAACAGACCCTTTTACAGGTGATATTATGAAAGGCTGGCAGAGTGTCGCTCATTGGACACCATTACCATAACTTTTTACCTGTACTGCTCAATGCACGCCAGGATATGAGCGGCTATTGTACCGGGCGCCAGGTACACGGTGGTCATGCCCTCCACTATGCCGCAGATGGAGAAGTCGACGTGTCCGAAGGCGTGGTACAGCGGCAAAACGCAGCACATCACGCTCCGCTGTGCAAAAATAGAGGTTCCACTTTCTTAAGAATGTAAGCGTACGAAATGATATTCCGCTGAGTGAGCGGGGGTTGCGCAACACAGGAAAATTATCTAATAGGAGTTACTCATTTTTGAACATTAGGAAGCTGTTCTGAGAAAACGTTTTAGGGCATTTGCCCTATAATTTGTTTGCCAGGAGGTATAAAATGTACTTTTCAGGCAGCTAGGGCTCTCCGCAGTGCTAATGTCAGCTCCGCAAGAGTTAGTCCTGCAGTACATTTGGGCTAACTTAACTTTCCCCGACGAAGGCGAACAGAAACACGCGAACGTTTTTCTAGAACAACTTTTTCAACAATATCAACGCGAATCGCTTACAAAGCAGGAGGTATCTTTAATGCGGGTATCTGTTTATGCTACAACTGCTCAGGAGCACCTAGAAATACACATACTAAGCAAACAATAGACGTCATAGCCTGTTCGTTCTCGCTCTTTCTTTGCCCTGTTTTTCGGCTAGATATGCGTGCTTGTAATTTTTAATCCAATACGCATCAGTAAAAAGCTTCACACCAAACAACCGTTTTAAGATAGTTCAGCACAATGCGTTGGCGGGCTAGTTGGTGCGGATCCATAAATACTTTGTTTAGAGAAATACAACGGACACAAGAAAAACCTTGCCCTGTCGCCTTTCTTCTGTCCGTTGTATTGCGCTAAACAAAATATTTATGGAACCGTTTTAAGACCTAATTGCTACACGTCAAGAACCTATAGTATGAAATTCATTTTCATCGAAGCAATTTATCCCACATAAGGCAGCATTTGGAATACCGCAAGCTAATTTGAACGAAGCACAAAGATGAGAACAGTAAAGTTTTTAAAGCGAAGCGCCGTTCTCTTTTTTTTTATTAGGCGAATGCTGACTGGTCAGCGACAAAAGGAAATGAAAATTAATGTGGGTTGGAAATTTGAATTGTGACATTTATAGCAGTTTTCACTAGGTCCCAATTTTAATAAAGTGGAAAAAGAGCCTTGTAATTGCAAATTGTAAGCAGATACTGAAATCTGTAAACTGCAAGTTACAGAATGCTAATTGTTTTCAATCCTACTGCACTTAACGCTCTCTGCGACGACGAATTTAAATAGTAAATTTAAAGAAATAATACCCCACAGTAACTGTTTTTACGCAAGAAGGAAGTTTAAACCTTCTATTAGTCGTGAGTAGAAAGCTGCGTTGTTGACCCTGTCTTAACGTTAGGCTCATTTTACCTGCGTTTGTTGCTCACATACACGGATAGGGGAGCTGCAGAGAAAGCCGTTCTTGAAAACTTGACCATGCTGCAGCCCCTAACACATTTTTCTCACAGCAGCAGCAGCTACAGCATCAGGCGCTCTCATACAGACATACAAACAAACAAAGCATACAATTACACGCCTACAAATATACAAACGCATGTGACTGCTATATGAGCAAGAATACACTGTATATGACCGGTGAAAGAACTAAATGAATAATTATTCTCGAAATAAATTATGCAGATTTGTCGCAATAATAAATAAATAAATAAATAAATAAATAAACAAATAGTAGGCTTAGTATCAAGTGCAAACTCTTTTTCCGATCCATACCATCCGCGGATCTCACTAGGTACACGTGAACGGGTCGATATTGAGAATGTGATACGAATTTAGTAGAGATGAAGTGTAAATATCAAACGTTGTTCGCACAAATGTGATCAAGGAATGAGCACGGAGCAAGCCTCAGCGCACGTTATTCGAGAATGATGTTTCTTTTATTCGACCTGGCCTACGCCAAGCATGCAATGAGCATTTCTTCGGATGTTTAATTTATGTGCAACCCTTTGCCTTTGTTTATACATGCTATATACTTTTATTATACCTCTCTGTTCTTGAAGTTCCGCTGCAGGTCTATCGTGGAATGCGTTAAATAATGTTCTAATAAATTTTGCTGTAGCAATAGAATCGGTTGCAGATATGAATCTGACACCATTTCCTATAATAGATAGGGACATTTAGGTTGAGAATAAATAGTGAACTGTATAATAAGGGTATACCATGTTTCGAAAGTAAATGCCGTAAGCCAGTGACCGTGTCTGTGATTCGTGCTAATATTGTTTTGATATGATCTACGTGGATATCCCAGTACATGTGAGCTAAAATAATGACACCCAGGCATTCAAATTGGTCAACTATATCTATGTGGCGTGAAATGAGCACAATGTCTGCATGGACAGAAAACGGTTAATTTTTCGGCATCAATACATCAATCGTTGTTTTTGTGTCAATTACAAACATAGAAATCGAATTCGGCCATTTGTGCGGTTAATCTATTGCACTATTACGTTAGTCCATAGGAGGAGGAGGAGGAGGAGGAGGAGGAATAAACTATTATTGTAGAACCAGCACTTTATGATGGCCGGGCCTAAGCCTCCCACGAAGGGACGTCAAGGGCTTGTCTCGCCGCCGCCTCGCGGGCATGCTGGGTCGCCCAGGTTTGGTCGTCGAGGGCGGAGCTCCGCAGAGCCTCATGCAACCTCGACGAGAGAGTCGTGGTGTTAGCCTGTGTGTACTGTGCTGGGCACTCCCATAGCATATGCGGAAGCGTAGCCGGGTGAATTCCACAGCACCGGCAGTTGGGGGTAGTGTCGACGTCTGGAAATATAAGGTGGAGGCGGGCGGGTGAAGGGTACGTGTTTGTTTGTAGTAGACGCAGGGTGGTAGCCTGCGCCCGGCTGAACTTTGGGTGAGGCGGTAGGAAGGTTCGGCGACTGAGGTAAAAGGCCTTAACGAGATCGTTATAAGTTGTATAAGAAACATTGCACCACCCTGTGATCACTTAATGGTTCTAGCACATGTGTCGCAGCAAGGTCTGGATTATTTGTTAAAATGATATCTAGTATGTGTTCACCTCGAATTGGTTCGCGCACGACTTGAGTTAAGTGATGAAAATACAAGGTTTGCAGAAAATGAAGACACTCAGATCTGTTGCAATTTTCCTTTAAGGAAGAGGTTGACCACTCGATACCTGGGTAATTAAAGTCACCCCCTAATATTAGTATGCATTTTGGGAACTGGGATAAGACCTGTTGTAAAGCATGATTGAAAAAAATGAACAAATTCCAAACGCTATCAGGTGGACGATAGCATGCACCAATGACACATTGCGCATGTCCGATACGTGCAGAGACCCACACTGTTTCAAGAGGAGAGTCGATTATCACTAGAGACGGTTGATAGTCATCTTTAATGACCACTATAACTCCGCCTCCTCGGAAGCCTTCCCGGTCCTTTCGAAAGATTACAAAAGATGGGTCAAGTGCTAGTTCGCTGTTAGTGATGTCACTGGAAAGCCACGTTTCCGTGCCTATTACTATATATGTGGTGCAAGAATGTATTAGCGTTTTCAGTGCATCAATTTTGTGAAAAAGGCTGCGAAAATTTGCCAAGAGCAACGAGACTCCATGTACGGACGTAAGCTTACGCCTCTCAGTTGTTTTTCGTCAATTACTGGAAGGTTGGTTACTTGCAGCAACCTGTACAACATTATTAGAGACTGAATCGAACCGGTAAACAGAATCTTTAAAATGTAGATACATAAAACAAATAGAAAAACGTTCGTTTCCTTCACGATTGCTCTTAGCGAACTCGCGCAACTTCCTACGAGCCAACTGTACCTTAGGTACAGTCTTCTATCAACACTTTAGGGACTCGAGATTTTTCGGTTTACAGGCATTTTGTAGGACTTCTGTTTTAGATTTAAAGTTGAGGAATTTAATGATAATAGGGCGGTGAGTGGAACAAAATTTCTCCACAATAGCATCAGATTCGGCATATCCTTCATGGCTCTCTTCGGGTATACCCTTGATTATAAGGTTGTTGCGACTCATTCTGTTACTTATGTCGTCCACAAAATCGACGAGTTCTTCATTTGCTTTAGATATGTTTGTCTTACCTTCCTGAACAGAATTCTTGAAAGCGTCAAAGTGCTTTTTGATTTCCGGTAAGCTACTAATTTTTTTTTTTTTTGCAATGGCAGTATCCCGGGTATTTAAGCTTGCAATTTGGTCGTTAACTTGTTTTAAATCGGATGAAACTTCTTCACGAAACCCTTTCAGAAAGGTCAGTACGTCCTCGATCTTGGGCCCGGGATTACTCTCCACGTCTCCAGCTAGAAGCAAGAGCAGAGCGAGACAAATGCACAGCAATGTCAATGAGGGTCTGGGGCTAAGCGCGCGAATAAAGCACGAGCTGTCATGTAAAAGTTGAACCCCACTGTGACTGCGGCATGCAAAGAAACCAATGCGTGCGCGGTAAGTGCACAGATCCACACCCATTTGAACATCAAAAAAGGCACATACACGGGGGATCAACGGCCAAAAAACTCACCAAGGGCTAAACCAACAACTCAAAATTATGACCTACCTATGACAGGAAAACGCACAACTCAGTACATGCTGCTTCTGGCCGTGAATACTAACGAGTTGCTGCAGTGCTGGTCCTCTTATAGATCCAGGTGGCGCTGCTTCCGATACCGGCGACGCAGACTCAGTGAAGTTCGCTGCGGAACCAAGATAATCTTCAGGTGATGCAGAGCTTCGGTTTTTGATGATGGGCGGCCAGGCAGCACAGGGCGGCAAGCACGAGTCAACCTATGACATGAAAACGCACAACTCCCTACATGCTGCTTGTGGCCGCGAATCCTTCATTATGTTCAGCTGTGAAAGCCGTTCCTCTGTCAGTAATTAGGAGTTCTGGCGCACCATGTCGTAGCACGATCTTCTCGACCAAAAATTTAGCTACTTCCACTGCACTACGTTTGGGCAGGACTTTCGTTTCGGCGTAGGGGGTAAGGTACGTAAGATAGGTAATCCACTTTACTTCATATGTTGACGTCGGAAGCGTCCAAACAAATCCATCCCAATTTGCTGAAACGGTCGGCAAGGAGGCTCTATCGGCTGCAGTCAGCCAGCTGGGCTTGACGGTGGTGTCTTGCTTTGCTAGCAGTCACAGCATGTCTTGACGTAGCGGGCGACATTGTGTGGGGATGCGTGACTCTCACGCCTCCCCTGAGATCTAGTTTTCCCGCATGGCTCGTCTCCTGCAGGGCAGCTTCGCCCGCCGCGGGGCCTGGCGCCCGCGGCGGTTGGAGCGGTACAAGCGCGGTGCGAGAGATGGCGCGAGCGTCGCGCCGCTGCGGGGTTACTCGGGCGTCGGGAGACAAGGCGCTCGGGCTGTTAGGTTCGAGACAGGAAGCGGGACGGCCGTGCCGCACGTGCAGCGACCCTCTTCCCCGGCGGGTCGGCTGAGAGCGTAGACATCGCGCGCGCCGCCGACCGATGCTTCAGCGAGACCGCCTCGCGTGGCCGCCTTCGAACGCGCCACGATTCGCGTGACCATACACGCGAAGGACCAGGCGTTGGGATCCAGCATGGGGCGAACATATTCGCTCGCTTCCGGTCGCGGTGAGTCGGACTTCTGGATTTGTCGCGCGCCCATCGGCATGTTTTGTGGGTAGCAACTCGGCTAGCAGGCGCTGATCTATGAAAGGTGCAATAAATGCCCTTGTGATTGTTTGCACTACTGTGTTGGCGTTCCTTTGTCCCAAGAGCACGGAGGAGAACCCCCTATACCCCACAATTGGTAGTAACGTGCGGCAAATAGTGCTTTTATATATTCTTGCGAACGAACTGGAAATCCCAAAGGACCCGGCTCTCTGATCATCGGCAGGGTGTGCAAGACTTTTGGCAGGAGTGCTGCTGGTACAACGAGAAGGTAGTTTGCATCGTCTGAGAGAAACTCTTTTTTTAAGAGGACATCGTTGCGCATGCGAAACAAACACAGTGCCCGCCAAAATATTCTATGGACAACATTAGTCTTGCATTCTAAGTACTCCAAGAGGCTTCGTACCTCCGCGCCGACTCATTGCTGTTTGGCAAACTCTTCTGGAGTTATTGTTCGTAAGAAAGTATTGTCATCCTCGTCGTCTTGCGGTGGTCGGTCGATAGGGGCGCGCCAAAGGCAGACGGTGTAAGAATGCTTTCTCCCGGACTTATACACCACGGTGATGTCGAATTCTTGGGGTCAGAGACTCTATCGGGCTAGGCGGCCTAAAGGATCGTTTAAGTTTGCCAGGCAACACAAGGCGTCATGGTCGCTTAACACTTTGAAATTCCCTGCCGTAACTGCAAAGCCGAAATACTGCTGTAGCCAAAGTGATTGCAAGGCACTCTTTCTCCGTCGTAGAATGATTAGCTTCGGCTTGTGGCAATGACCGGCTAGCGTAAGCTATGTCGCTTTCAACTGCGTCCTTCCTTTTAACTAGCATGGCACCGAGGCCTACGCTACTTGCGTCCGTGTGCATTGCCGTCTCCGCGTCATCGTATAAAAATGGAACCACCGGTAGTGGCTGTATCTGCTGTTTCAGTTAATAAAATAGGATGTCCTCCTGCGTATCCCATTCGATGTGCACATCTGCTTTCGTGAGATGAGTTAAAGTTTTCGCAATTCTTGAAAAGTCTTTTAGAAAGCTTCTGTAACAGACACAAAAGGCCAAGCAATCGGCACACATGCCAAGCAGCTTGCACGGTGCCTTCTTGTCGACGGGCTGCTGGAATATCGCGGTGGTACTTTACTTCTATGGATCAGGAAGGACCGCGGACTTGCTGATGACGTGGCCTAGGAACAGAAGTTCTGCGTAAGCGAAACGGGGCTTACGCGTCTTCACGATGAGTACAGATGACTTGATCGCCTCTACTGCTGTCCGAAGCCGCCTCAGGTGATCTTCGAAATTTACGGCATAAACTCCAACGTCATCGAAGTAGACGAGTCTCCCACTACAGCCCTGGCAAGAATGCGTCCATCGCACGCTGGAACGTTGGAGGTGCAGAGCAAAGTCCGAATGACATCACCTTGAATTCGAAGCGGTCGTCTGACGGGATAAACGCGGCCTCCACTCGATCCTTTTCGTCGACTTCCATTTGCCAACAGCGAGTCTTGAGGTCGATCGAGGAAAAGTACTTAGCATTCCAGAGTCGGTCTAATGCGTCGTCTACCCATGGGAGGGTGTGCACGTCCTTCTTGGTAATTGTGTTCAAGCGGCGATAATCGACGCAGAAGCTCAGACTTTCATCCTTCTTCTTTACTAAGAGAAAAGGAGACGCCCACGAGCTTTTCTACGGCTGGATGATGTCGTCGAGCAGCATTTATTCGACTTGTTACCTTATAGTTTCTCGTTCTCGCGTCCAACCTCGGTAAGGGCTCTGGCGTAGTGGTCGAGCGGATTCTCCGACTATTAGGCGATGACTTGCAATTAGTATTTGTCGAATCCTCAATGACGTCGAAAAGCAGTTTTTGTATCGTCGAAGTAGAATTCTTAACTGTTGTTGCTTAATCAAGGGGAAACTTGAATTTATCTCGAAGACAGGTTCAAGAACAATGGTCATCGAGGTAGATGCCGCAATATCGGAGAGGACAAACATATTGCCGGTTTGCAGAGTTTCTTCAAGGTATTAGAACGTCACGCCCTTGTTGACGTGCTTGAGGTCCTGGCTGTTGTTGGTCAGGATCACATTCGCTTTTCCTTCATACAGACGAGCGATCCCTCTAGCGACGCAAACTTCACGATGGACAGTAGACGTTCATCGCCCTCTTTAACGCCTTCTACTTCTGTGGGTGTTTCAGTGACGACGGAAATTGATCTTCACTTGATCTTCGGAAATTGATCTCACTTGATCATCGAGCACACTCAAAGCTTGGCGATTACGAAAGATCTCCGGCGGTAGACCTTAATCTTCACAAAGTTCGATGATTGCGACGTGTTGGTTCAGGAAGTTCATGCCGAGAACAAGGTCTCGTGAACACTGTTGCAGGATAACGAAAATGGCAGGGTAAGTCCGGCCATGAACGGCAATTCTTCAAGTACAGTTTCCAGTAGACGTTAATAGCCCTCCTCCAGCGGTCTGAATACGAGGGCCTTCCCATGCAGCCTTACCTTTCTTCAACTGGGCGGCGATGTGTCTACTCGTGACGGAGTAATCGGCTCCTGGGTGACTGCCTGCTCGAAGACGGTGACTGCCTGCTCTTCGACAAGCCCATCGAGGGCGGTGGTTCTTTGTTGTGCCTTGCAGTTGTCTACAGTTGTTCATTTACTTGCTTTTGTTTTCATACTGTATTCTTGTATGTGTTTGTATTTTCCACTCCTGTAATGGCCCTTCACGGGCTAATAGTATTATTAAATAAATAATAAATAAATAAGTATTTTTGCATCTAGGCTTCGTCACGATGGCGGCGTCTCGTTACTATTGTTACGCGAACGAATGATTAAGAACTGGATACTATTTACAAGGGATATGTACGAGGGATAACTGAAGCGCTGGCCAGTTCAGCCTACAGCTCTAGAGCCAGAGAGCGTTCGTCGTCTTCGTCAGAGCGCTCGCGTGCATCGTCCACAAGAAACGCGCAATATCCATGTATCCTTATCCTCGACCATAGAAGTCCCGTCCCGGTGCGTCTAAATATTGGTAATAACAGGAGAGTAATATGGCTTGAGGCGTGCGACATGCGCAACGTCAGCGGAATTCGGGGCAGATGAGGCACTGGTACTGACTCGGGCGATTTTGTGTGTAACTTGAGTCATGGTATGCAGCCCTCGGTATGAGCCTGTGTACCGAAACATGAGTTTTTCTGACAGGCCAACCTGACGAGTCGGGAACCACAGGAGTACCAGAGATCCAGGTGAAAAGTGTACGTCTCTGTGTTGGTGATCGTACAGGCGCCGTTGCTTCTCTTGGGAGGTCAGGAGGCAAGCGTCGGCAACTTCGCGTGCTTGGGCTACCCTGGTGAAGGCGTCAAGTGTATACTTGGTGGTCTATGCTGCGGCAAATGGAAGGGATGGGTCCAGTGGCAATGCGGGTTCACGGCCGAACAAAAGAAAGAACGGGGAATAACCGGCAGTGTCGTGACGCGAAGAATTATATGCAAAAGTGATATAGGATAGGGCAAGGTCCCAATCAGTATGGTCGGACGCGACCTGCTTTGCAAGCATGTCACTTAGGGTGCGATTCAGACGCTCCGTGAGGCCCTTAGTCCGTGGACAGTAAGACGTAGTCAGCGTTTGCTTCGTTGAGCAGGACTGCAGGATGTCGGTGATGACTTGAGAAAGAAATGTCCGACCACGGTCTGTGAGCACTTGGAGTCGAGCACCATGCTGCAGAATCACGTCGCGTAAAAGAAAATCGGCAACATCTGTGGCGCAGCTTGTTGGAAGCGCTCTGGTGATGGCGTAGCACGTGGCGTTCTCTGTCGCCATAGCGACACACTTGTTGCCAGACGTGTATAGAGGAAAAGGGCCAAGTAAGTCTAAGCCCACGCGAAAGAATGGCTTCGAAGGAATGTCGAGCGGCTGAAGGCCCAGGCAGGGAGCGTCGATGGTGTTTTTCGATCCTGGCATTTTTCACACGTCCCAACGTATTTCCGGACCGAGCGGGCAAAGCCTGGCCAAAAGAACCGTCGGCGAATCCGGTCGTAGGTGCGGCAGACGCCAAAGTGACCTGCCGTGCGTAAATCGTGAAGTTTTTGGAGAACCGCCGACCGGAGGTGCTTAGGAATGATGAGGAGTAGGACAGGACCGGCGGAGTATACCTTGTGGCTGCAATATACACCATCTCTAGAAGAAACAGGTGAAGGGACGAATAAGAAGGCGAAGATTCCAAACGATCAATGCTGGCACGTGAGGTGGCATCACGGCGTTCGTCTGCAACGTGTAGCAGCTGAGAGACGGAGAAAACGCAAGCGTAAGCATCGGCGTCATGGTCGGGGTTGGTTCATCGACAGAAAAGCATTATAAACAGTCTGCGCCTTGATGTAATTGGCCTGACTTGTACACTGCTGCATAGGAATATTCTTGCAGCCGCAGAGCCCAGCGACCAAGCCGGCAGGTAGGATCCTTCAGTGAGGAAAGCCAGCAGAGCGCGTGGTGGTCCGCGATTACAGAGAAGTGCGTGTGATACAACTACGGGCGGAATTTGGAAACCGCCCACACGAGAGCCAGGCATGCACGATCTGTAATCGAATAGTTGCGCTCCGCCGCTGATAGGAGGCGTCTAGCGTATGCGATAACACGAGCTTCCCCCTGTTGGCGCTGGGCTAAGACGGCTCCGGTACCGTGACCACTATCATCGGTACGCTCCTCTGTAAGAGAGGATGGGTGAAAGTGGGCCAGTATATGTGGTGTGGTGAGAATGATGGTGAGGTGGACAAAGGCGGCGCTTTGAACGGGGCGCCACGTAAACGGCACGTCCTTCTTCAGAAGATCAGTAAGAGGTAGGGCAATTGCTGTGGTCTTTGAGGAAACGTCGGAAGTAGGAGCAAGGTCCAACAAATTCGGACGTCTTTGACAGACTGAGGTACAGGAAAAGACGTGACAGCACGAATTTTCTCCGGGTCTGGTTAAATGCCGGAAGCGTTGATGAGATGGCCCAGCACTGTAATCTGCCGACGACCGAAGTTACACTTCGATGAATTCAGTAGGAGCTCAGCCTCGCGGAAGACATGAAGAACAGCTGATCAGTACTCAAGGTGTGTCTCAAATGTAGGAGAAAATAAGAGGACGTTGTCTAGGTAGCAGAGGCATGTTGACCATTTGAACCCTTGAAGCAAAGAGTCCATCATACGTTCAAACGTTGCTGGGGCGTTGCATAGACCGAATTGCATGACTTCGAATTGATATAGAGCACCAGGGGTGACAAACACGGTCTTCTCTTGATCATTTTATCCAGAGAAATTTCCCAATAACCATAGCGAAGGTCTTTTGATGATAAGTAGTTGGCATCGTGGAGGCAATCGAGGGCGTCGTCAATGCGAGGCAAGGGATAAATGTCGTACTTGGTAATGCGGTTTAGATGACTATAATCTACGCAGAAACTCGATGTGCCATCTTTCTTTTTGACAAGGACCAAGGGCTCGACGAAGGTTCAACAATGCCTTTGGCAAGCATCTTTTTCACTTTGTTTTGAATAACCTAACGCACTGAAGTAGAAACTCGATATGGCCGGCGATGAATAGGACTGCCATCACCAGTATTTATGCGATGCTTCACAATCGAAGTCTGGCCCTATTGGCGATTGTTGAGGTCCAAATGTAGTGGTAGGAAACCAAAAGGCGACACAGAGCTGCTGCTTGTTCAGACAATAGGTCCGCAGCAATCATAAGACAAAATGTTGCGTCAGGGCAAAAAGCGTCCTGTCGACTTGAAGAATCTGAGCAGACGTCTACGGAAAACGTCCTGACGTGGTAACCTCCGATAGCACGGAGTATTGCAACCGATATGCCTTTGGGGAGAACTTCCTTTGTCAGGCCAAAACCAATGAAAGGGAGGCATGTCCGGATAACGGCGACAGTGACGACGGAGGGGGGCACAGTTATATTGTGCATCAAAAGGACATCAGGAACACGCGCGGCGACGTAATCACCATAGGGCACAGGAAAAGATGATAGGAAATCGACGAAACTCAAGGCTTTAGGCGGCAGGCGGACGAAGGCGGTCGTACTGAAGTTGTTCTGCAGTACGGCATGAATATGCGCGGGTAGAGGAAGTTCGAGGAAAAGGGTACCGGCAGAAGAGTCAGTCAAAGCTGAATGCGCCGTAAGAACGTCGTCCGAGGATAAATTCATGGGGACAATTGGTCAGCAATGTAAACAGAACAGGAACGTGGTGGTCGGCGATACTTATACGGGAAGTACGCATTCCAGTGACGTCTATACTGCTGCCATCGGCCATGCGTACGGCTCATGTAGTAGCAGGCGTGAAGACCTTACTCAGTCGACGACGGAGGTTAGAACTTATTATGGACACCTGGGCTCTAGTATCTATTAATGTCGTGAAAGGGACACCGTCAACGTGAACATCAAGTTCTGGTTTGTTGGAAGCCTCAATGGAGGACTTTGACACGACCACGATTATGGAGCAATATATGTCGAGATAGTCTTTTCGGCGTCTTCGTCGGCGGCGGAGGATCTTCGTCAGTTCGACGAACAGCAAACGCACCTCCATCGGTTGCTGCTTTTAATTTTCCGCATGTGGGCTCACAGACCGGCCCAGGGCTGGGCCAGCGTATGGTGGGCTTTGCGGCGGCAGGTAGCGGCCTGGTGACGGCGAACGGGACAGTGGTCGAGGACTCCACTAAGTGGCGGCGAGGTGGTGGGCGATATCGCACCGCATTTCACCTTGCTGGGGGCACGACGGGTTAATGCGAAGCCTTCGCAGTCCCATCTTCTGGTATGGGCGCCGGTAGACGTGACCCGCTTCTCCGCAGCGCACCAGACGTCTGTCTCCCTTGGGTAGTTGCGCTATCCGGCGGGAGGGCAAGCCGCGCGCGGCGAACGACAGAACTTTACGGGGCTCTAAGCCTAAATAACCTTAAGCTAGACTAACTAGTCAACCCACTGCTGACTGGATGTTGGCTTGCTGCCGAGCGCAGAATGTGCTAGATATAACTCGGGAGTGTCGCAACGGTGGTACTAATTTAGATTTAATTTTCGTGAGCCAATGCATGACAAACTTTTATGTAAGTGTCTAAAAAAGCACATTGGTTCGTTAGCTGGAATAGTTTATATATATGCTAAAAGACTGTGCGAAAAACAACAGACTTGTACGGAAGCTTGTCAATGATTTTCCCCTGCACTTATGACGAGTCAGCTGTGGGTTTTCTCTGGGAGCGTGTTGGCAAACTAGTGGATGCGGATGTTGCTGTTTTGTGAAAACATTTCAAGCCAACCATCCAATCCTATACAGATGTTTGCCCCCCCCCCCCATTCCAAGCAAAAAACATTTCTTGATTTCACTAGAATCATTGGAGAGATAGGAATATTATCCACTCAAGACGCAGGATAAACTATGCCAGCAAGAAAAAAATTGTGCGCCTCGTATATTTCCAGAACTTCCAACGGAGCTGTAACGCTCGCTACAATCCGCTCATAACAAATACTTTTCTTTACTTTGCCTTCTCTTGAATAAAGTGCTACTGAGAAGTTTTCTCGAACCTGAGCAGCAACAGCGCTTGATTAGATAAACTAAATAATAATGAAATCGTGATCTCTAAAATTCCAGGTATAACTAACGCTATCAAGAAGCATTTCAATTCCGTGTTTTTTTGGGAAATGACACGTAGCTGTAAGCGTCATCTTTATTTGTACATAATTTCGTTTGGAAAAAAAGAGGGCATTCATTTCTGTTAAATGTGAATGAAAATCTAAACCGCAATGCATGCTTCCACCTCGGGGAGCCTATTTTCACTTGCTGACAGCATGTCTTTGGCTCTTCCCTTACTAGAGCGTACTTGCTTGTAGATGATGCAGAATACAGTGCGCTTTTATTTTCCAGCAACTTAGCTGGGGGTCCTCCAAGCGAACAGCTGCGACATACAGCTTGAAAGTGCCTAAAGTCCCTGACATGGCAGCAGTAAATATTCAGTCGGTATGGAACATAAAAACACTTATTTTTAACATACAATAATACAAAAAAGATGAATTAACGACATACAATATGTATCCCAAAAAGTAATCATTTTTTTAACTGATGTAATTACAACGTAGTTGGAAAAGAAGGATAAACGACGCTATGCCATCGACACACTTGAGATGAAGAAAGAGCACATCGCATATAGTATGTACTGCAGGAAAATTAGCACACCTGTCAACATGCCTAAGACGCATATTATCATGTTCAATGTGATAAGAAAAAATATGGAGTGGTTATGACATGCAGCACTCAATAACAAACAGGTTCTTCCCTCTTTCCCGTCTACTTATTCTTGGCTACAACTATGTGCGCAATCTTTTTTTAGGTTGAGGTACTGTTGATGACATTTTCATTGCTATACCCATTTGAAAGAAAAGATCATGTTAATCTTATAGACTGCTGTAGCTAATTTGTGCGCCTGTACCTTACTAACCGCCTGTCCTGGCCGCATCTCCGTACATCACTTTGTCGTTCAAGCCTTGATGCACAGTCGAGGCCACTGCTAGTATGAACACGGAGCCCATGGCCCGCTCTGCAGAGTGCCCCACCACCGGCATCTAATGAAGTCTCGCGTCACAAGTACAATCAAAGCAATTGGCGAAACGTCCAGGGAGTCGTCTGCTTTGGCGAGTCGTCTGTCACGACTTCACAAGGCGCCGGTGGTGGCGCTTTCCCGCTATCGGTCACCGCGCCTGTTTGTTGTAAAAGGCTCTGAAATTTCCAAAGGCGAAGGGAGAGGAATACAATAGGCGAAACTTGGAAAGATTGGTTACTCTTATTATCCGTACTTGGCGAAAAGTTGGACAGTAGGGTGGAAATAGGGAACGGTCAGTACGGGACGAAGTGCTGGATTCTGAAGTGAGTGAAGATTTGTTTGCGTGGTAGTAGGCCGTACAAGAACACAATAATTCGCATGGGATTCGAATAAGGCACAATGTGTCCGCAACTTCGCTTTAACCCAAAAAAGTGACGGCAACATGATAATGCAACCAAGGCCGATAACAATGATTTCGCAAGCAGTTCAATGCGTCCAGTTCATTCCTTTCGAAAGTTTGACGCCCAATTCTTTCCGTCTGCTTATAAGTTCAATGGGCTCATCGTGTAAGAATAACTCTTGATTTAACCGAGCCTATTTGCCTCTCAACTTGAATAAAATTGTTATTTGTTTAGTTCTATCAATTTGAGAGCACTTCTACGAGAAGAAACCGAAAAATTACAAAGAATAATGCGACTTTCTTGTGTGATACCAATATTATCACGGCTAGAGACGAACGGGCTGGTATCATCAGCATATAGTGCAATACATACATCACTTTCCATGTGAGCTATATCTTTCACACATATTGTTACGACTAAAGGCTAGCAGCAGAAAACGAATTGAAGAACACGAGCAGCGACCACGCTCCTTTTGAAAGAACACGAAGTTGGCGCGTCGGCTCTTGCGATCTTTGAATAAAGAGGTCGTTTTTGTTTCTTTAATCCTGGTCCTGCGTCATGTTTTTTGACGTCGTGGCGCTGGTGGAAGTGGTGGACTTCAACGCCTGATGCTCGGGATTCCTCTGCGAAACGGCACTTCGAATCCGAAAGCACAACCAGTTTCGGCCGTGGATGCTCCTTTGCCCCGCTACATTCGCCGACAGCGCGGTCTCAGCCCCGATCCTCCTTCTGATGCAATGTCAACGGCAGGCGCTGCAGGTAACTGTTGAGCACCCTCGGATTTCCGAGACCTTCCATGGTGATGCTTTTGAGGACGTCGAGGATTGGCTCAAAAAGTGTGAGAGAGTCGCCAGGGCGAATCGTTGGGCCTCGAAACAGTAACGCGTACTCCGCCCTGGCAGACAGCGCTCGTACGTGCTGCGGGAACGGGGAAGGCACGCTGTCTTCCTGGGATAAATTTCGGCAGCAACATTTGGATACCTTCGTTAATAATGATCGTCGCGATTCGGCGCAGCAACTCATCGAATCGCGTATACAAAAACGGAATAGCGTCGTCATGTTTGCGGAGGACATGAACCGCCTCTTTCACCGAGCTGACCCCGCGGTGCCTGAAACAAAGAAAATGCGACATTTGATGCGAAGCGTGAAGGATAAACTGTTCGCCGGTCTTCTTCGCAACCCGCCGACAACTGTTGTGGAGTTCACTAGGGAGGCTACTACGACCGAGCAAGCACTTCAACAATGGTGCCGCCAGTACGACCGACCCAGCAACGCTTTGATCAGCGCGTCTGCACTGACCGCCGACAGTGAGTGTCCCATGCGTGAGCTCATCCGCGAGATCGTTCGGGAGGAGCTTCGCAACGTTGTGGTGAATCCGCAAGATCCTGCGGTGGCTTCTGTCGCAGAGGTTGTACGGCCGGAAATCAGGCAAGAGGTGTTCTTTGCCCGAATCGCTCCTACACCAGCCGTCTATAAACTACGCGTCGACCTTCCGTCATCTAACCTCAGCGCCGCACAGCTCGCGGTCCTTGCCTCGTCCTTACAACGAGTCGTTAACCCCTCCCTACCAACCGCCGCCGTTGCCGACCCCGCAGCTTAATGCGTCCGTGGAAGCGCCGTCCTGCTACCCTTCGCCGAGTACTCCAACTTGGTCGCAAAGGCCATCCATTAGTCGACCGCTTGTTCGCAAGACTGACTTGTGGCGCTCCGTCGACCGACGTCTACTTTGCAGCCATTGCGGGGAAGCATTCCATATTTACCGTTTTCGCACGTATCGTGACCTTGGATACCAGACCTTTGCAACCACCTTGCCTCGCGCCCGTTGGGACAACCGACGCGACACCAGCGTATCCACGCCAGCGCATCCATTCGCCCCACCGTGTGGTCGATCCCGATCTCCGTCACGCGCACCGAGCACTTCACCACACCGCCGCAGTTGCGCCGACGTAGTCGGGCGCAGGTCCCCTAGTCCTCCTCGGGGAAACTAAAAGCAGCGACCGCTGAGGGGAAGGTGGCCGCCCGTCGAGATGCTACAACACCGCAACGCCATCCGCATGACCGGACGATACGACGTTGCCGACTCCAATGAAAATTACTAGCGCCGATTTTGCCATTTACATAGACGGACGGCCAGTGACAGCGCTGGTAGATACTGGCGCGGATTTCTCTATCATAAGTCAAAAACTCGGCAATTGTCTTTAGAAAGTCAAGACTTCGTAGACATAAGAACTGCGGGAGGCCAGCTGATGACGCCCAGTGGCAAAGTTACCGCTGGAATTATTATCGGTACCTCGGCCTTCGCTGCTACTTTTTCGTTTTGCCGGAGTGCTGCAAAGACCTGAACTTGGGATTGGATTTTCTGCGTGAATGGGGCGCCGTTATAAACATTGCGGACAGGTCGGTCACGTTTAGCATTGGCCCAGGTTCAGTTGAACTCTCTACAGAGCAGCGACGTCCACCTCTACGTGTTGCCGATGACGACGTGACCATCCCACCCCGCCTAAGCTACCTTCTGTCGGTGACATGCGACATACCGAGGGACATAAACGGTGTCACCGAAGAAATTCCGGCGCTGTTATTCAGCCATGGCGTATCAATTGCAAGAAGCGTCGTCAGCATTAACCGTGGACGCACAGAAGTTCTCGTAACGAACTTTAGCCATGACACTCGCACACACTCGCGTACGTCGAATAGTTCTGTCAGGTCACAGATTGCTTGACTGTAGGGCAAGGTGGTTCCACCAGCCTGCCTCCCGTGCCTCCAGATCCATCTATCGATGCTGGCCCAAGCTGGCTGCCTGCGCAGAAACAAAACCTCGTGGACCTTGTGCACCAGTTTCAAGACAGCTTTTGTCCACATCGAGAGCTGGTCAATACGCCGTTGACAAAACATCGAATTATCACTGATGATACAGCCGGCCCCAACGGCAGAACCCGTATCGGGTGGCCCCACGGGAACGCGAAGCCTTAGAAAGTCAAGTGAAAAGAATGCTTGAAGACGACGTTATTCATCCGTCGAAGAGTCCTTGGGCGTCGCCACTGGCGTTAGTCAAAAGAAAGGATGGCAGCTTACGTTTCTGTCTTGATTACCGCAAGCTAAATCAGATCACCAAGAAAGGTGTGTACCCGCTACCTCGTATAGATGATTCCCTCGATAAACTGCGACATGCGTCGATAGATTTAAAGAGCGGGTGCTGGCAAATGAAAGTTGACGAGAGACACCGAGAAAAAAACTGCATTTGTGACACCTGACGGTCTCTATGAAATTAAGGTACTTCCCTTCGGCTTTTGCTCCACATCGGCAACATTTCAGCGGCTAATGGACACAGTTCTCTCAGGCCTCAAGTGGCAAACATGTTTAGTTTACTTGGGCGACGTGATCGTACTTTCTGGAAGTTTTGACGAGCACCTGGAGTGACTTCAGGCGATTTTTCAAGCCATCCGATCTGCCGGTCTCACGCTGAATCGATAAAAATGCCACTTTGGCTTTGAAGAGCTTCTCTTCCTCGGTAATGTGGTCAGCAAAAAAGGTGTACGACCCCGACAAAATAGCTGCCATTGCAAATTCTCAAGCTCCATCTGACAAAAAAGTAGTTAGACGATTTTGAGGGCTGTGCGCCTATTACCAACGCTTCATTCGGAATATGTCCCAAATCGCCTCACCGTTGACACGCCTCAGCAGGGAAAACGTCGCATCCTTATGGGGTAAAGAACAGCAACAAGTGTTCAACAAGCTGCGGCAACGCCTTCAAAGCCCCCAGTCCTCGGACACATTGACGAAAACGCCCTGACAGCGGTTCACACCGACGCCAGCAATGTCTGCTTAGAAGCAGTACTCGGGCAATGGCAAGATAGCACTGGACGAGTATAAGCTTATGCAAGCAGAACCCTTTCCCATACGGAAGTGAATCAATCCACCACGGAAAAAGAGTGCCTTGCGGTGGTGTGGGCCGTTATGAAATTTCGCCGGTATTTGTGCAACCGCTTCTTTAATGTCGCCAGTGACCACCACTCCCTCCTTTGGCTGATGAACTTGAAAGATCCAAATGGATGATTCGCGCGCTGGAGCCTTAAGCTTCAAGAATTCGACATGGTTATTGTGTATAAATCAGAAAAGCGGCATACGGATGCCGATTGCCTGTCTCGCGCCCCATTCGAATCTGCCAATGCAGAAGATCACGACGATACAGCCTTTGTCGGAGTTGTCAACACAGCTACAATCGCACTGCAGCAACGCCACGACCCGGTATTGGAACCCATTATTCGTTTCTTGGAGAGTCGCACTTCCGTTGTCCCAAGACTTTTTGCAAGAGGACTACCATTATTTTGCTTGCATAATGACGTCCTATAAACGGCAAACTTCTCTCCGAGCGGAAACACCTACTTACTCGTCGTCTCAACACCTCTCAGTAGTGAAGTATTACAGGCATACCATGATGAAGCAACATCCGGTCATTTGGGCTACACACGAACGCTGTGTGGGTGAGGCAAAAATACTATTAGCCAAGGCTTACGGCTACCGTTCAACAATACGTACGGACATGCCTTGAATACCAACGGCGAAAAGTGCCATAAGTCAAACCAGCAGACTTCCTCCATTCTGTTAAATTGCCCGAAACACCATTTGCTCGAGTCGGAATGGATCTTTTAGGCTCATTCCCAACTTCTGCTGCGGGTCACAGATGGATAATCATAGCCGCAGACTACCTCACTCGCTACGCCGAAACCGAAGCTTTGTATAGCAGCACGGCAAGTGAAGCTGCCCGATTTTTTATAGAGAATGTCGTACTGAGGCGCGGCGCTCCAGCAATAGTATTAACTGACCGGGGAAATGCATGTACAGGCGAGCTAATCGACACAGTATTAAGACTGTGGAACAGCTCACCGCCGAATAACGGCGTATCATCCGCAAACGAATGGACAGACAGATTGCCTGAATAATACGCTCGTGGATATGCTCTCCATGTACGTGGATGTGGAGTACAAGAACTGGGATGAAATATTGCCGTATGTCACCTTCGCATACAACACGGCTCAGCAAGAGACAACACGAATGATACCGTTCCGTCTCCTACATGGTCGGGAAGTCACAGCTATACTAGATTCGATGCTGATACATGAATGCGAAGACATCGAAACTGATGCTCAAGACTTCGCTCAGCATGCTGAAGAAGCGCGACAACTTGCTCGCATACGAATTCATAGGCAGCAAGATTACGACTCGAAACGCTATTATCTTCGTCACCGACCAGTCTCCTACGAGTGCGGACAGAGAGTTCGGGTTTGGACTCCCATTCACCGTCGTGGTCTTTCGGAGAAATTTCTAAGGTGCTACTTCGGGCCGTGTAATGTTCTTCAGCGGCCCGCTGATGTCAATTATGAGGTTGTTCCCGATAGTCCTCATTGCTCATGGCGTCGACGGCATCTACGGGAGGTTGTGCACGTGTTCCGGATGAAGCCCTATTTGTCCGAGTGAATGCACTGCACCGCAAGCGTGTCCTGGTCCTGTTGCCGTGACGATAAAGCTCGGGAAGATGCTTTCTAGTAGGAGGCGCTAATGTCACGATTTAAGGGTAGCAACAAAAGAAAATAAATTGAAGGACACGAGCAGCGACCACGCACTTTTTGTAAGATGTTGGCGCGTCGGCTTTTGCGGTCTTTGAATACAGAGCTGGTTTTGTTTCTATCAACTCAATCCTGAGTCCTGTTTCTTTCTTTTTTTTTTTTTTGACGTCGTGACAATATATTAAATAAAACCGGGCCTAGAACACGGCCCCGTGGCACTCCTGAATCAATTCATTGATACGAACAGCAGTAGTTTTCAATACTGACACATTGCGCTTGCCACGACATATTGGATCGAAACAACGAGTTCTCCACATCACGGATGCCGTATCCGTTCTGTTTATTTTTCAGTATGTTATGATTTACACAATCAAATGCCTTACTATAGTCAATGTAAATACCCAATGTCAGCTTTCCAACATCGAAATTAACTATTACTTTCTTTTGATATAACAGTGGGCAACAGAATTGTTGTTTTCTTCGTGTAGTTGGTAATTCATAAAAAGGTATATCAATAGTTGGCCGAAAACTACCACGTTATCCTTACCCTTCGAATCTTATAACGCGCCTAAGCATATCTCCAACCATTTACTACATATTATCTGGCGTCAAGTTAGCTAATTTCAAGGTTCCAACATGGTTTGCTAAATGATTTCTCCACCGCTACACAGATTGCAATAACCTATCATTCAATAGATGTCGCATTAAATGCAACCAGTGAAACTGACCTAGCGTTCCTTGATATCAGAAAGGCTTTCAGGCTTTCGATACTAAAAGAGGCCCATACAACGCGAGCCGTGACCATATTTTTAATATGAATTTATGTGGAATCATGAGCTTTCTTTAGGAACCCTTATGATCATGAGTGATGATGAAGACTCACCATGTGGGTTTTAGTTCTTTTGAGGAGGGTGGAGATTTGTTTTTCTCGGACGGACGGACGGACGGACGGACGGACGGACGGACGGACGGACGGACGGACGGACGGATGGACGGACAGACAGACAGACAGACAGACAGACAGACAGACAGACAGACAGACGGACGGACCGACGGACGGACGGACAGACGGACAGAAGGACGGATGGACATGAACCAGTCACTTTGTTCTGCATAATTGTCATCCACGCATGTTTACTGCAAATTAAAGAATACGTGCTTTACCTCGGCTTCAAATCCTGTCATGTGGCGGAATAAATGAGCCGCGTTCACCAAGTTGAAGTGGCTCAACGGAATGATCTTCGGCGTGCCCGTGGACCCCTGTAAATATAAACAGGACGATGCAAAGACTACCACATTCATAGTGCCAAGTAGTTTACATGGTCCAGGGGTCCAATAACGTATAATTATTCCAATGTGCTTTTATTCCAACCTCCCGATGAATAAATTACGCAACGGCGGACGCAAAAATCGGGCGGTGACCCGCAGCGCAGCCTCCTAAAGCCATTCAAGCGCTCTCTTAATTTATAGGAAGTCACTTCTCTTCGCTTTCGAAAGGAGCATAGCCACCACTGAGTGGTTTTTCGCTTGTAATTGGCTACCAGAAGGCGAGGAGCACGCTCAAGTGGACAGGGTTCCGATGGGGCCAAGCCAGCGCATTGAAAATAGATAACTGTACGAAGAGGGGCGTTCCGCGTCTGCGATTGGTCCACTTTCCCTTAGTTGGTTTGCGGTGGCTGGTCGAAAATCGCCCTGGCGTGCATCCGGAGGTTAAGAATGCCTCTAAAACGAACCCTCAGCAAGGAAGAGTTGGCCGAGCGAGGTCGTAAACGCGCCGAAACTGCTCGAAAGCATTGCATGGCCACGCAAAACACTTTATTATACGCCAATAAACCCACGCTCTCCGGCAGGTGTGAGTAGCCAGTGCCTGAGCGATCGACGGCAGCCATCTTTTTATTTTTTTTGAACGGGGAAGTCTGCGGCTATTCAGAAAAAAAAAACAGTTTTGTTCGGCATAATAATGCATCTTTAAGGCGCACAGCTCACCTTTACGCGGGGAGATTTCGCGGTTTTGTGACGTCGCTGCCGCTCGAAATGTTTTGATCAATAGCAGAGGGCTAATGGCGAAAAGGTGTCGAATGAAAAATAACTGCTTCTCTTTTGTTCGGGTTCAATCATGCATAATCAGTGAACACACGACATATCAGATTGGCAGCTGTCGCGGTTTTCCTGACATCGCATGACAGGCAGGGGAAGTAGGGTTGGTCCAAAAAAGTTTTTCACCAATCGCGGAGGCCTGACTTCAGAACTGGAAGAGAAAAGTTTAGTTATTAGTTACAGTGTTAGTTACAGTGTTAGTTACAGAAATACTGTTAATATGAGCACTTCTCAAATAGAGCCTATGAACATAACAGTTTTTAATCGGCATTCTGACAAACTGACGGCTTATTGCTATATTAGACGTCAGAAATGCCACGCTGACGGAAGCAAAGCGATTACAAATAATATATTAAAAACTTGAGGAACGACATTTCGCGGCTGAGATAAAACATACTAAATTTTTTTGCGAGTAACACCTTCACTGAGCAAATAGGATAGACTGACGGCACATGACTTGCAGCGCTACATTACATTTCAAGGCACTGACACATCGTGGCGCGACAAATTTTAATACCTTTTGTAGTTACTTTGCCTTATTATTCTAGTAATTAAGTACTGGTTTAGGATATAATCGGGTATGTCACAATGTGAATGCGATTACATTTAAGGCCGGACAGGCCGCCATTGGAATATGAACCTGGCAACGTTTAACGCTAGAACGTTATCTAGTGAGGCGTGTCGAGCAGTGCTATTGGACGAATTAGATGGCAGTAAATGGGATATAATAGGGCTCAGTGAAGTTAGGAGGCCAAAGGAAGTATATACAGTGCTGAAAAGCGGGCACGTCCTGTGCTACCGGGGCTTAGCGGAGAGACTAGAACTAGGAGCCGGATTCCTGATTAATAAGAATATAGCTGGTAACATACAACATACAGGTATTCTATAGCATTAACGAGAGGGTGGCAGGTCTTGTTGTGAAACTTAATAAGAGCTACAAAATGAAGGTTGTAGAGGTCTACGCCCCTACATCCAGTCATGATGACCAGGAAGTCGAAAGCTTCTATGAAGACGTGGAATCGGCGATGGGTAGAGTGAAAATAAAATACACTATACTGATGGGCGACTCCAATGCCAAAGTAGACAAGAAGCAGGCTGGAGACAAGGCAGTGGGGGAATATGGCATAGGCTCTAGGAATAGCAGAGGAGACTTATTAGTTGAGCTTTCCGAACAAATAAATATGCGGATAGGAGCCCGAATGGGTAGAGTAGAAATGAAATAGGCCTTAAACTCTGCGCTAACTCTGGCATCATAAAAGATGTGGGCGTGCTCGGCAAGGTGCGCTGCAGTGACCATTTCGCTGCTCAAGCCTAGACTTGAGCAGCGAACGGAAGAAACTGGTACATAAGAAGCCGATCAATGAGTTAGCGGTAAGAGGGAAAATAGAGGAATTCCAGATCAAGCTACAGAACAAGTATTCGGCTTTAACTCAGGAAGAGGACCTTAGTGCTGAAGATGTGAACGACAACCTTATGGGCATCATTAAGGAGTGTGCAATAGAAGTCGCTGGTAACTCCATTGGACAGGATGCGAGTAAGCTATCGCAGGATACGAAAGATCTGATCAAGAAACGCGAATGTATGAAAGCCTCTAACCCTACAGCTAGAATAGAACTGGCAGAACTTTCGAAGTTAATCAACAAGCGTAAGGCAGCTGACATAAGGAAGTATAATATGAATAGAATTGAACATGCTCTCAAGAACGGAGGAAGCCTAGAAGCAGTGAAGTAGAAACTAGGAATTGGCAAGAATCAGATGCATGCGTTATGAGACAAAGCCGACAATAACATTACTAATGTGGATGAGATAGTTTAAGTGGCTGAGGAGTTATATAGAGATTTATACAGTACCAGTGGCACCCACGACGATAATGGAAGAGAGAATAGTCTAGAGGAATTCGAAATCCCACAGGTAACGCCGGAAGAAGTAAAGATAGCCTTGGGAGCTATACAAAGGGGGAAGGCAGCTGGGGAGGATCAGATAACAGCAGATTTGTGGAAGGATGGTGGGCAGATTGTTCTAGAGAGACTGGCCCCCCTGTATACACATGTCTCATGACCTCGAGCGTACCAGAATCTTGGAAGAACGCTAACATAATCCTAATCCATAAGAAAGGGGACGCCAAAGACTTGAGAAATTATAGACCGATCAGTATACTATCAGTTTCCTATAAACGGTTTACTAAGGTAATCCCAAATAGAATCAGGAACGCTTTAGACTTCTGTCAAGCAAAGGGTGCGGCAGGATTCCGTAAAGGCTACTCTACAACAAATCATATTCACAGTATCAATCAGGTGATAGAGAAATGGGCGGAATATAACCAACCCTTATATATAGCTTTCATTGATTACGAGAAAGCGCTTCATTCTGTGGAAACCTCAGCAGTCATGGAGGCATTACGGAATGAGGGTGTAGACGAGCCGTATGTATAGCTATAGGTATCTATAGCGGCTCCATAGCCACCGTACTCTTCAACAAAAAAGCAACAAAATTCCAATAAAGAAAGGCGTCAGGCAGGGAGATACGATCTCTCCAATGCTGTTCAGAGCGTGTTTACAGAAGGTATTCAGAGACCTGCATTGGGAATAATTTGGGATAAGAGTCAATAGAAAATACCTTAGTAACTTCAGATTCGCTGATGATGATGGGCTGGGGTGCGCTTGGCAGGCATTCTCAGATCATGAACAGCAGGTTGTAATTATCCCTCAAGAGAAAATGTATCACAGCAGTGTCTTACCAGTACTCACCTACGCCGCAGAAACCTGGAGGCTTACGAAAAGGGTTCTACTTAAATTGAGGACGACGCAACGAGCTATGGAAAGAAGAATGATGGGTGTAACGTTAACGGATATGAAAAGAGCAGATTGGGTAAGGGGAACAAACGCGAGTTAATGATATCTTAGTTGAAATCAAGAAAAAGAAATGGGGGGGGGCATGGGCAGGACATGTAATGAGGAGGGAAGATAAGCGATGGTCATTAAAGGTTACGCACTGGATTCCAAGGGAAGGGAAGCGTTGCAGGGGGTGGCAGAAGGGTTAGGTTAGGTTTGCTGAACGTTTTCCTAAACTAAACGTTTTCGGCTGGTGGACCAGCTTTCGTCAGAGTACAGTGGTCCACCAGGCGAAACGTTTAGTAACTAAGTATTCCAAAAAGTTTGTCATCTTTTTCCTGTGTATGTTACGTCGGGTCCTGCGTGCTGAACTTTGAAGAAACCCCCTATATAAAGATATATATTTCTTTGACCGTTTGCGTGTTAGCTTGGATCACTGGGATAAGGTATTTCATAGTCAACTGGGTAGCGAATCGGGCTGCTGTAGTGATGGAATGGGGTTCAAAACCAACCTCCGGATGAAATTGGTTTAATGGATATGTGGCACTGAGTGTGTGCCGCTGTTCAGAGGCACTCATCTAGCAAAGCAAAAGGCAATGCTGGCTACCAGCATTAGGCGAATCACGGCGATGCTGGGCTTACGCATGGTGGAATTCTTCGTGATATAATCCGTCGGTGAGATTTCTCGCGCTGTTTGGTGAGGATGCCGGAAGAAAATGAGTCTTTTCTAACGAAGTTTTGCACTTGAACTATTGGAAATATGACGCAAGAGGTGCGCTGGTTACGGAATGTCGAAGTTCCTACGAGGCGCACAATAAGAAATTGCCCGGCTTTGCCAGTGCTACACAGGAAATGCTGCACAGGAATGCCTACAGAAAAGAAGAATGGACATTTCGCATGGACATCACCCTCTGTGAGTGAAACCATACAAGTTACATTAAAAGTGAGTGTTAGAAGAAGTACTATGCTGTAGCCAAATTTAAAAAGTCTTACTCATTGAGTCATGTTACTGCTTCACTCTCGCTACTGAAGGGAGGACTTACACAAGGAGAAACTTGTAGTGCTGGATATTAGTTTGATTCTGAAGAACAAACCAATGCCTGATCTCGGCGAGTCTGTCCGTGATAAGCAGCGAGACCGGTAGAGCTTGATTATGATTTGTCTGCATCTGAGTCAGCCATGAGCTATACATTTACAGAGTGAGCTTGAGTGAGTTCAGTGTATCTTGCGTGCCAATGGCGGCATGTAACCGCAATGCCAATTTCTATCGCACATATTATTGTTTCGCTTCGTCTGCGGTACTGCGGATATTGTCACTCTATTATAAATCATAATTCTGCCGGTCTACTTCACTGTCGTAGTATTGGAGTAAAGACTGGGTCAAGAAGTATTTTATATTACTTTTAACCTGCAGTGTTAGCACTCCGAGGCAAAATTTTATTTTAAATACCTTAATTCATTCAAGCGCTCTGAGCATGGGCGCGCGCCAGCCCTGACCGAATTAAGTCTGCAACCTAGACGCAGTAACAATGAAAGCAGGTGAATTCCGGATGGCGCTTGCAAGCAAACATGGAGCTTTACAAAAGAAACATGAAGGTAACGTAAAAGTAATTGATTAAACCCTAAGTAGGCTTATTCGAGAAGCAGCAGTTGAAGTGCCAGGTAAGGCAACTAGTAGTCCCAATTAACAAAGGATCTCACAACGAAACTAATAAGAATGGAAATGTCATAGTAGATCAGATAGAATTGCCTGAATTGTCAAAATTGATCGACAGGAAGAATGTAAGGGGTATTTGAAATTAAAATATCGAAAAGATTGAGGAAGCAGTAAACAATTGCCGCAGCATGAAAGCAGAAGAAATCTTGGCGTAGAACAAGACAAGTTATATGCAATGAAAGATAAGCAGGTTAATTTCACCATCGATTTTGATGATGTAATAAATGCAGGAGAATTATTCTATATTGACTTGTACAGTAACGAGAGCAGAACAGCTGCCTTCATTCCAAGTACTGATGAACAGGATACAGCGGCTCCTTCTGTAACTAGCGCTGAAATTATAAAGCCCTTGCAAGATATCACCTGGGGAAAAGCCGCGGGAGAAGATGGATTAACAGTTGATTTAGTCAGAGATGGAGGACACAATTTACTTTAAAAGCTTGCGGCCCTTTATAGGCAATGCTTCACGCCTTCGAGTGTATCAAAGAGCTGGAAGAAGGCCAAAAGCATGCTAATTACTATGGCAGGAGACAGAGGAAATGAAAAATAATTGGCCCATTAGCTTGCTTTCAATATTGTGTAATGCATCGCCCAAGATAACGTACAATCGAGTCAGGGCGCCACTTTACTTGAATCCACCAAGACAACGTACTTACATGAGGAAGGTGTATTCGAAAATGGACCACATCTATGTCATCAATCGCCTAATCAAGAAATCTGTACAATGCAATCAACCTCTCTGATGGCTTTCAAAAAATCTGTTAAAACTAACCCGCCGAAGATGACGAGGCCGCCTTTGACGAATATCAGTCCTCCTATCGACACCCTGGCTACCCTTTCTGAGGCACCTTATCCCTGTTTATAACATTATTACCACGTGTGCATCTTCATCTGTCTGCCCCCTTAATAATTGAAGATTATGAAAAGGCATTTGATTCAGTGGAGATACCAGGGGTCACAGGGTCAATACGCAATCAAAGAGTACAAGAGGAATGGGTGAGTATCTTGGGAAATATCTAGAAAGATATCCCCGCTACTTTGGTTCTTCACAGGGTAAGTAGAAAGTTACCTATCAAATAATGGGTCAGGCCAGGATAGACAATCTCTCCAATGTAATTCACTGCATGTTTAGGAGTATTTAATCTTTCAGACTGGGACGGCGTAGTTGGGAAGATAAACGACGAACATCTTATTAAGCTTCAGTTTGCGGATGATATTGTCCTGTTCAGCAGCACTAAAAAAGGAATACAACAAATGATTGAGGACCTTAACTAACAAAGTGTAACTGTGACCGCGAATATTAAGATGCAGAAGACAAATACAATGTTCAATAACCTGGCAAGGGAACAAGAATTCAGGATCGCCAGAGAGCCTCAAGAGTTTGTACCGAAGTCGGTTTATCTAGATGAGTTACTCACAGGGGCCCTCATCATGAAAAAGAAATTCACACAATTAAAATGGGCTCGAGTGCATGCGGCATGTATTCCCCAATACTTACTGGGAGCTTGCCACTGTTGTCGAAAAGTGTGAAATCATTGCATTCCACTGGTGCTCACATATGTGGCAGAAATTTAACAGAGAAGGTTGGGAACAAGTGAGAGACCGCGAATAGAGCGTTGGAACGAAAAATGTTCAGGGTAACGTTAAGAGACCGCAACAAAGCGGTTTGGGATCAGAGCCAAACAGGAAAAGCTGTTATTCTAGTTTAACTTTTAAAAATGCAGCTGGACAGGCCATGTAATGCGTAGGGCAAATGACCGGTGGTCCATTAGAGGGGGTGCAGCGCCCGCCGACGCAGCAACGAGGGGACGCTATGGCCGGCGCTCTGAACTGGCGCCTCGGTGCCGGCTGCGAAGGAAGAGTAAGGTTGGCAGCCCACGCTCGAGGCACCAATCTCGGCGCGCGCCGTTCTGGAAGCCGACAACGCTCGCCGCCTTCGCCCTTCTTCCGAAGTGAATGTACGGAATGACAGCAGGGCTCATTGGCCGCCATCACGTCCTCCTAAAAGAGCTAAAGTATTGGTACCAAGGGGAGGAAACTGTAACCTAGGACGGCAAAAAAATCTACACGGGGTGATGAAATGAGGCAATTCGCAGGAGCAAGTTTTAATCAGCTAGCGGAGGGCAAGAGTAATTGGAGATCGCAGGGAATGGCATTTGCTCGGCAACGGAAGTGGACTTCAATATAGGATCATGATAATGCTGCTGCTGCTGCTGCTGCTGCTGCTGCTTGCTGCTTGCTGCTGCTGCTTGCTGCTGCTGCTTGCTGCTGCTTGCTGCTGCTTGCTGCTGCTGCTGCTGCTTGCTGCTGCTGCTGCTGCTTGCTGCTGCTTGCTGCTGCTGCAGCTGCTGCTGCTGCTGCTGCTTGCTGCTGCTGCTGCTGCTTGCTGCTGCTGCTTGCTGCTGCTGCTTGCTGCTGCTGCTGCTGCTGCTGCTGCTGCTGCTGCTGCTGCTGCTGCTGCTGCTGCTGCTGCTGCTGCTGCTGCTGCTGCTGCTGCTGCTGCTGCTGCTGCTGCTGCTGCTGCTGCTGCTGCTGCTGCTGCTGCTGCTGCTGCTGCTGCTGCTGCTGCTGCTGCTGCTGCTGCTGCTGCTGCTGCTGCTGCTGCTGCTGCTGCTGCTGCTGCTGCTGCTGCTGCTGCTGCTGCTGCTGCTGCTGCTGCTGCTGCTGCTGCTGCTGCTGCTGCTGCTGCTGCTGCTGCTGCTGCTGCTGCTGCTGCTGCTGCTGCTGCTGCTGCTGCTGCTGCTGCTGCTGCTGCTGCTGCTGCTGCTGCTGCTGCTGCTGCTGCTGCTGCTGCTGCTGCTGCTGCTGCTGCTGCTGCTGCTGCTGCTGCTGCTGCTGCTGCTGCTGCTGCTGCTGCTGCTGCTGCTGCTGCTGCTGCTGCTGCTGCTGCTGCTGCTGCTGCTGCTGCTGCTGCTGCTGCTGCTGCTGCTGCTGCTGCTGCTGCTGCTGCTGCTGCTGCTGCTGCTGCTGCTGCTGCTGCTGCTGCTGCTGCTGCTGCTGCTGCTGCTGCTGCTGCTGCTGCTGCTGCTGCTGCTGCTGCTGCTGCTGCTGCTGCTGCTGCTGCTGCTGCTGCTGCTGCTGCTGCTGCTGCTGCTGCTGCTGCTGCTGCTGCTGCTGCTGCTGCTGCTGCTGCTGCTGCTGCTGCTGCTGCTGCTGCTGCTGCTGCTGCTGCTGCTGCTGCTGCTGCTGCTGCTGCTGCTGCTGCTGCTGCTGCTGCTGCTGCTGCTGCTGCTGCTGCTGCTGCTGCTGCTGCTGCTGCTGCTGCTGCTGCTGCTGCTGCTGCTGCTGCTGCTGCTGCTGCTGCTGCTGCTGCTGCTGCTGCTGCTGCTGCTGCTGCTGCTGCTGCTGCTGCTGCTGCTGCTGCTGCTGCTGCTGCTGCTGCTGCTGCTGCTGCTGCTGCTGCTGCTGCTGCTGCTGCTGCTGCTGCTGCTGCTGCTGCTGCTGCTGCTGCTGCTGCTGCTGCTGCTGCTGCTGCTGCTGCTGCTGCTGCTGCTGCTGCTGCTGCTGCTGCTGCTGCTGCTGCTGCTGCTGCTGCTGCTGCTGCTGCTGCTGCTGCTGCTGCTGCTGCTGCTGCTGCTGCTGCTGCTGCTGCTGCTGCTGCTGCTGCTGCTGCTGCTGCTGCTGCTGCTGCTGCTGCTGCTGCTGCTGCTGCTGCTGCTGCTGCTGCTGCTGCTGCTGCTGCTGCTGCTGCTGCTGCTGCTGCTGCTGCTGCTGCTGCTGCTGCTGCTGCTGCTGCTGCTGCTGCTGCTGCTGCTGCTGCTGCTGCTGCTGCTGCTGCTGCTGCTGCTGCTGCTGCTGCTGCTGCTGCTGCTGCTGCTGCTGCTGCTGCTGCTGCTGCTGCTGCTGCTGCTGCTGCTGCTGCTGCTGCTGCTGCTGCTGCTGCTGCTGCTGCTGCTGCTGCTGCTGCTGCTGCTGCTGCTGCTGCTGCTGCTGCTGCTGCTGCTGCTGCTGCTGCTGCTGCTGCTGCTGCTGCTGCTGCTGCTGCTGCTGCTGCTGCTGCTGCTGCTGCTGCTGCTGCTGCTGCTGCTGCTGCTGCTGCTGCTGCTGCTGCTGCTGCTGCTGCTGCTGCTGCTGCTGCTGCTGCTGCTGCTGCTGCTGCTGCTGCTGCTGCTGCTGCTGCTGCTGCTGCTGCTGCTGCTGCTGCTGCTGCTGCTGCTGCTGCTGCTGCTGCTGCTGCTGCTGCTGCTGCTGCTGCTGCTGCTGCTGCTGCTGCTGCTGCTGCTGCTGCTGCTGCTGCTGCTGCTGCTGCTGCTGCTGCTGCTGCTGCTGCTGCTGCTGCTGCTGCTGCTGCTGCTGCTGCTGCTGCTGCTGCTGCTGCTGCTGCTGCTGCTGCTGCTGCTGCTGCTGCTGCTGCTGCTGCTGCTGCTGCTGCTGCTGCTGCTGCTGCTGCTGCTGCTGCTGCTGCTGCTGCTGCTGCTGCTGCTGCTGCTGCTGCTGCTGCTGCTGCTGCTGCTGCTGCTGCTGCTGCTGCTGCTGCTGCTGCTGCTGCTGCTGCTGCTGCTGCTGCTGCTGCTGCTGCTGCTGCTGCTGCTGCTGCTGCTGCTGCTGCTGCTGCTGCTGCTGCTGCTGCTGCTGCTGCTGCTGCTGCTGCTGCTGCTGCTGCTGCTGCTGCTGCTGCTGCTGCTGCTGCTGCTGCTGCTGCTGCTGCTGCTGCTGCTGCTGCTGCTGCTGCTGCTGCTGCTGCTGCTGCTGCTGCTGCTGCTGCTGCTGCTGCTGCTGCTGCTGCTGCTGCTGCTGCTGCTGCTGCTGCTGCTGCTGCTGCTGCTGCTGCTGCTGCTGCTGCTGCTGCTGCTGCTGCTGCTGCTGCTGCTGCTGCTGCTGCTGCTGCTGCTGCTGCTGCTGCTGCTGCTGCTGCTGCTGCTGCTGCTGCTGCTGCTGCTGCTGCTGCTGCTGCTGCTGCTGCTGCTGCTGCTGCTGCTGCTGCTGCTGCTGCTGCTGCTGCTGCTGCTGCTGCTGCTGCTGCTGCTGCTGCTGCTGCTGCTGCTGCTGCTGCTGCTGCTGCTGCTGCTGCTGCTGCTGCTGCTGCTGCTGCTGCTGCTGCTGCTGCTGCTGCTGCTGCTGCTGCTGCTGCTGCTGCTGCTGCTGCTGCTGCTGCTGCTGCTGCTGCTGCTGCTGCTGCTGCTGCTGCTGCTGCTGCTGCTGCTGCTGCTGCTGCTGCTGCTGCTGCTGCTGCTGCTGCTGCTGCTGCTGCTGCTGCTGCTGCTGCTGCTGCTGCTGCTGCTGCTGCTGCTGCTGCTGCTGCTGCTGCTGCTGCTGCTGCTGCTGCTGCTGCTGCTGCTGCTGCTGCTGCTGCTGCTGCTGCTGCTGCTGCTGCTGCTGCTGCTGCTGCTGCTGCTGCTGCTGCTGCTGCTGCTGCTGCTGCTGCTGCTGCTGCTGCTGCTGCTGCTGCTGCTGCTGCTGCTGCTGCTGCTGCTGCTGCTGCTGCTGCTGCTGATGATGATGATGATGATGATGATGATGATGATGAAGTCTTACGCCAACGGATCATTACTCACCGAAGAGTGGAGCATACAGGCCACCGAGTGGAGGTCTGGACTAACGCTTCTCAGCCGCCATGTTCGGCCCTGGCCCAAAGAAAGCAGCTCCGAGAAACAGATCACGCCCCTGGACAGGTCATAAAAAATTATCTGTAAACTAAACAAGCCATACACAGGAATGAAGTAATACTTCCGCATTCTGCGCACATCAAGGTCGGTTAGTTTATCTTTATAATTACTGCAGCCAAAATTAAATGTACCTTACGGTGAGGAGTCCGACAGCTTGCAATTAATCTTATAAGTACATATAATTTCTTGCAATTACAGTGAACATGTGAGTCTGAAAAGTGCACACAGCCAAGGCTTCTGAGAATGCCGCAGCCCGTTGGCAGACCGTCGAATGTTATGCCATCACGAAGCTTGGTTTAGATTATTATAGAAGTAGCTGACTGCTCATTAAGGCTTAGTTTCAGCAGAAGGTATTTATTCTGCCGTGTCCACCCCGTTCCAAAGCAAATGTGGCATATTCTCTGGATAAGTCTCACTATTTTTGTTCGGTATTATCAACTGTTCTTATGTCATGTCGCGCACTCCAATCGTGAAGTAAAATGCGCCAACATCTACGAATACGCCAGCTGAATTAGTCAGCGCAGTCGGTCCTTGTCGGTCCGGTTCTGAATGTCTCGCTTTTAGCGGCACCTCTGTATAAAAAGGATGCTCCTGTAATGTGATTAAGCGTGACATCCATCGATGGTTCCCAGCAAGTAAGACACTGAAAACAGACCAAACTCGTACTAAGTTCACCTAACAATGAAAACTATTTTCCTTGGCGCAGGTATAGATGCGTCTGTGTGGCTTTGCTGCCGCTGTCAAAAAGGAGTGCTATTTTCAATCGTGAAATAAATCATGCATGTGGCAGGATGCCTTTCTGAAAATTTCATTTTTTGTGCTTTTCTTCTCGTGCCATTTTATATATTCCTGGTGCAAAGCGCGTTTACACGTGCGCTAAATACAACAGAACCGCCTTAGTTGTTAGCTCAGTGCTGTGTATGTCTATTCACTCGTCCGTGTTTAATGTGCTGAGAAACATCGATACAATAGCACCCGACTGGCCTAACGCTCAAACTTTGTGATCATCTCCTCCAGTATTTATATTCTTATATTTTTGTGGATTTTTGTCAAATTCTCTCTCTCTTTAGATCATTGACCAGTGGATAAAAGCACCATGGCTCTAAACGTGTCAGTGTGGTGGCGATAACTGGCAAGGAAGGCAGAAATGTACGCGATAAGTATATTGACGCTAAATATAGCCTTGTGTGGAAGTCACTAGTAAGGAACTGCGTTATTCCAGCCGAGCTCGGGCTACTACCACGACGATCAAGCTGTGCTGCTCGTGATGATACATACAGACAAAGAACATCCACAATGGACCATTATATGTGGAGACGATCAAGGTAAACGTCAGGCATGTGTTGCGCTCACACTAATTCCCTGTTGCTGTGGAAGCGGCCGCCTGGCCGCGCGGAAGTATTACGAAATGCGTCGAGTATCTGGTTTTAGGCGAGAGACATGCACTATCTCGGTCCCACGGCTAGGGTAATCGGGCGGCGTTGTAAGGGGTCAGACGCGCTAATTGACACGTGATGTCTCCGCAATGACCGTGTAAGCTCCAATAAAATGCGTGAGAAATTTTTCGCATAAGCCAGGAACGCACACAGGAGTCCAGACAAGAACTTTGTGGCCAGGAGAAAAAGTCACAGCGCGGTGGGTCGAGTCGTAACGAAACTTGCGAGCGTCGTGGAAGATGCCGGTGTTAAGGCTTGCGAGGTAACGCCAGTCCATGAAGCGACACAGAAACTGTTCCAAGAAAGGAGCTGCTGGAGGTACAGAAGCCGAAAGAGACGATAGATCAAGAACGAAACTTGGTGAACGGCCTAATACGATGAAAAAAGGCGCAAAGTCGGTGGTACGTTGCGTAGCCGTGTTATAGGCGAACGTCACGAAGGGCAGGATTGCATCCCAGTTCGTGTCGTCTGGGCGAATGTACATCGCAATCATGTCGGAGAGCATACGATGAAAACGCTCTGTCAAGCCATTAGTCTGCTGATGGTAACTGGAAGTCGTCTTCTGAATTGGGTTAGAGGCGCGCACAACTTCGGTAAGAATAGAAAAGAGGAAGACTCTGCTGTGATCACAGAGAAGAACGCGCGGAACACAATGGCGTAAGAAAGTGTTGTGTAGAAAGAAATCGGCGACTTCAGCAGCAGTCTGCGATGGTAAAGATGCTGTCTCCACGTAGTGCGTTAGATGGTCTACGGCTGTTACAATCCAACAATTGCCATTGGAGGTCGTGGGAAGAGAACCGTACAAGTCTGCTCTTAAGACTTCGAAATGCGAAGCGCTACAATGCAGAGGTTGTACAACGGCTTTTACAACGAATGCAGTATGCAACGTGCTTCGCAACGGTTGAAGATAGGCCAGGCCAGAAGCAGCGACTTCGTATTCTGTTGTAAATCTTATAGTAGCCTAGACGACCGGCCGTTGGATGATCGTGAAAGTCTTTGAGCACGTGACATTGCAGAGAACGTGGTATGACCGGAACCCATGTGTTGCCATCGACGTGATATATGTAGCTATCTAGAGCTCCATTGTCCAGCTTGCATTGATTCAGTTGTAGACGAAGTCGGGGGTTCGGAGTTGACGAATAACCTTCCGTGCGTTTGAGCATAGTTCGGCAGTACGGGTCGATACGTTGGTGAGACACAAGGACAGATGGGCTGTCGGGTCTTAGCCAATCGAGGGTAGTGATGGGTAAATGCGATGAAGAGGACTCGGAAAGTATGCTAGTACAGAGAGGTGATGGTGAATCGTTGAGACTCGGCAGAGGACAGGGAGATAGAGCATCAGCGTCTGGATGCTTATTTCCAGCCCTGTAGGTGACATCGAAATCGTACTCCTGAAGGGGAAGCATCGAGCGACCAAAGCGACCCAATAAATTCGTTAGTGATGAAAGCCAGCTGTTATGGCCGCTAACGACTGTAAAATGGCGACCGTGAAAATATGTGCAACATTTTGCACTGCCCAAACAACAGGAAGGCACTCCTGCTCGGCTATGGTGTAATTCTTCTCTGCAGTGGTTAGTGTACGGCTTGCGTAAGCAATTACTCGTTCGCGGAAGGTGTTGTCACGTTAAACTAGAATGGCTCCGAGACCAGGACTGCAAACGTCAGTGTGGAGGATCATGGGCGCGGTCGGATTGAAGTGGCACAGTACTGGGTCCGACGTTAAGGCGTGTTTCAAAGCCAGGAAAGCATGTTCAGATTCGGCGGACCAAGCGAAGGGCGCATTACTGGCGAGGAGTTGATGGACCGGGGACGCAACCGCAGCGAAGTTGGGTATGAAGCGCCGGAAGTAAGAAGCAACTCCGAGAAAACTGCGCAGGTCTTTTTCCCGCAGCGGAGGGCGCAATTCGAAGACGGTAGCAAGCATCTCATAGTCTGGGTCGAACGCCTTCTTTGCTAAGTGGCCAAGAACTTTGATAGTCTTGCTGGCAAAACTTTATTTTTTTTGTGTTAAGCTGCGGGCCAGCGTTTTCAAGACAGGTAAGGAGTCCATGAAGACGCACCAAATGTTGTAAAACCATGGTTGAAAACATTACAATGCCGTCGAGATAGCGCAGACAGGTTTTCCACTTTAAACCACGGAAGACATTATCGATCATGCTTTTGAAGGGGGCAGGCGCATCGCAGAGTTCAAAAGGCATCACATTGAACTCGTAGAGCCCATCAGAGGTAGCAAAGACCCTTTCTTCTTTGTCGGATTCAGACATCGGTATTTGCCAATAGCCTGAATAAAGGTCGAATCTAGAAAAATATTCGGCGCCGTGGTACGAATCTGGTGCATCGTCGATCCGTGGCAGGGAGCAAACATCTTCGCACGTGATTTTGTTCAGCGCACGGTAATCAACGCAAAAACGCGCTTAGGTGTCTTTCTTCTGCGTTAGAACCACTGCAGAGGGCTATGGACTCGAGAGAGGTCGTATGATATTTCGGCTAAGCATGACTGATACGTTTTCCTCGATGACTTTGCGCTCTGTAAGAGACACGTGATGTGGGCGCCGCTGAATAATGCGGAATCTATCAGTCTGTATGCGGTGAGTAGCGGCTCTAGTCTTACCGAAGACGGCCAATTCGTCGTCGAACAAGGAACAGTCTTTATTCAGTAGTGCGTGGAGCTCTTGACTCTGGGCGGGCGTTAGGTCAGGGCTCATCGTTGCCAACAATGGTGCGGAAGTGGCCTTACTTGGTGGCAATCTTCACTCGGGAGGCATTGTCGAAAGTCTGACAATTGCAACTGGATGAGTGCCGACAGCGCAAGTGACAGTTGATCTACGAAACAACAATTGGAGTTCGGCAGTTTGTTTTGAGGCGGTAAGCAATGCAGACGCCTCATAGAAGCGAATAAGGCCAGGGGTAATCAGAATCCCTCGAGACAGGCCATGGCCGTAGAGTAGAATGTGTACGTCGTCATCCAGAATGTTGCAGGAGTTGACACGTATAATATCTTCTTTAGATCACCGAAAACCGTAATCGGAAGAGGTGGTTTGAGGAATGCGTTCTTCGTGGTTAGGAAGAGGATTGCCGGTGGCATCATGTTATATGAGGCGCTGACGACAAGAAATAGAAGCGGACGCAGAAGATAAGAAGTCCCACCACAAGATGAGCTCGTGGGTACACTCACGAAACACCGTAGGAACAATGTGTTGACGAATTTCGTCTATAAACACACGAACAGTACACGGCGCGATTGCCCAAATAATAGAGTTGGTCGCTGCACAAAGGGAAGGGCCGGTGTAAGGTGTGGTAACTTTTCTGTGACGGGAACAAAAGTCAGCACGAATAATCGAAAAGGCAGCGCCTGTATCAATTATAGCTTCCACGCAGACACCTTCTACAAACAGTCAAAACAAGTTGGACGGTCGCTCCGAAGGAGTTGTAGGCTGTCCAGTGGATGCAGTTTCCGCTCCAAAATCTGCATCGGAGTGTTTTCCAAGAGGGCGTTCATGACATGAGAAGCGGGTCGGAGAGGCGACACCGAACGACGACGTGGAGATGGCGATCTGCGGCTGCCTTCACGAGAATTCAGAGGCATCTCAGAAGGGTACAAAGGAGAAGGTGACCGCCGATAAGAGGAGTGGTAACACGTGCACTGGTAGCCCAATGCTGGATCGACGCTTGTAAGTTCCTCGGGAGCGTAGCTACGTTGCTTATCCTTTGACACCTTCGACGAAATCGGGAGATGTGCCTTCGATAGCCACAGTAGTAGCAAATGGGTCTCGAAAGGCGCGGAGTGGACTTGTGACGCTGTGCACGAGCTGGCGCTGACACCGAAGCTACGGGGGGGGAGGGGGGGGTGGTTTCTTGTTGTAGGCAGATGGGCGGTAATGGCTGGAGAGTGCGCCGCAACGTCGGCATACGTTGGTGCTTGATGACTGCAGGGGCCATCGAAGCACGGTTACGCGACGCGGACGTGATCTCTTGCCGAATGATGTCGCGAAAGCCGGTCGGTGGAGAAGGGATGGTTCTTTGCGGAGCGCAGGAAGAGCACCGCCCGCGAAGCTCTTCGCGGACAATGTTGAGGATAAGCATGCGTATGTCCATAGTCGAAGGGAGACGAATGTCGGATTTGTCGTTGCATAGCCGAAGAGACTGGAGCTCCTCAAGTCGCTAGCAAGTAGTTATGGCATCCTGGATATGGTAGCAGCATTTTGCGTAGCAAGGGCCTTGAAGGCGGAGGTGTTTATACTTTTATTAATGTGGCGTGTTCGGTCGCTCTTGAACATAGTGGCGTTCACACGCTTGCACAATACAAGCGCATCCTCAATGTATGAAATGTACGATTCCCCAGCGAATTGGATTCGCTCACCGAGCTTCTTAGCGACCTCAGCGGGAACACCTGGGACGCCAAAATTCTGCCGAAGCTGTTGCGTGAGCGTCGCCCAGTCTAGAAGATCCGGCTCATGATTCCAAAACCAGGTTTTCGAGACATCGGACAGGTACAATGGGACGTTCCGTAATTTCCGTGAACTGTCCTAGTTGTGGAAGTCGCTTACGAAGTCCTAGTTTTTGAGCCAGTCCTCTACGTCATTCCCGCGTAGACCAGAGAAGACTTGGGGGTCGCGCTCGCGGCTGTTGATGGTCACGACGGAAGGCGAAGGCTGCAGTGGAGCAGCGGCCTCAGATGTGCCTGGATTCGCCGAAGCGAGGATGTCCCGTGCTGTTACGCGGCGATCCAAGCAGAATTCCAGTGAGAACGTGCGAGAGGTCTTGGGGAACGAAAAGCACCGTCCACCACTTCTAAGCAACCGTTTTATTCGAGCGAGCTCATGCTACTACCACGAGGATCAAGCTGTGCTGCTAGTGATGATATATGCAGATGAAAAACATGTACAATGAATGATGATGTGTAGAGATGATGAAGCTGAAAGTGAGGCATGTGTATCGCTCCCACTGGGTATTTGATCACACTTTGATAACTGGGTCAGTCGTCACACTTCAACATGCATAAATATCGCCTATAAGCTATAAAGCATTTTGTTATTATTACCTGTTTCGCAATCGTCACCAGCATAACGACTGAGAACGACATTTATAATGCGATTAGCATTCTTTGGGAAGTGCACCAAGTTTCTCATATGTTTGTATCTAGTCTCGTTCAAGCAAACTGGGCTCACTGCGCGTGTGTCAATGGGTAGGTGCAGCTCTTATGCACCGCTTTCGCTCCCACTTGGTTCACTGGGTATGTTCCACTGGGTATGTGTCGCTTTTCAGAGAACTCATTTCACGCTAACATGAGTCACTGCGTGTGTTCCACTGGGTATGTACCGCCTTCTCTATCAGACATATTTTGTTTAATTTCTCCGGTTGCGGGAGCAATTTTACCTCATGTTATATAATGCCTCAAAGCAAGAGACTGCTTTCACCGAGCATCGACAGCGTCTTGTGTCAGCACCACTTTTGGCCCACTTTTACGAGGAGGTGGACACAGAAGTTCATACAGACGGCAGTAACGTTGGTGTTGGTGCGGCGCTTGTACAACAGCAGGAAGGTAGGGAAAGAGGGACCACCTACGCAAGTCGCACACTATCGTGTGCAGAGACCAACTACACCACCACGGAGAAAGAGTGTCTTGCCGTCATATGGGCGCTGGCCAAATTTCGAGCTTACCTCTACGGCCACCCATTCAAAGTTGTAACCGATCATCACTCGTTATGCTAGCATGCAAATCTGCTGGACTCTTGTAGACGACTGGCATGGTGGAGTCTACGTTTGGAGGAGTACGACGTCACCATCGTGCACAAGTCGCGCCGCTTACACGAAGACGCTGACGCACTCTCGCGCGCCCCTATCGACGCTACCGACCAATACAATGAGTACGATGGTGCTTTCCTTGTGGCCGTAAGCATTACTGATTTTTCCACACGGCAGCGCGCAGACGACGCATTACGGCCTATATTCGAAAATCTGGAAGGTCGAAACCCATAATTACCCCGGCATATCGCTCGAGGATTGTTGTCTTTTTGTTAACGACATGGTGTCTTGCATAAGAACTCCGCCTCCACCAACAAGACCTCCCTTTTGGCCGTTCCAGCAGACCTCCGTGCCGAGATTTCGTTTGCCTGTCATGACGCGCCTCCGTCTGGCCATTTGGGTTTTAAGCGAACGCTTGATAGAGTACGCAAATCCTAATACTGGCCTAAACTTTCCGAGTGTGTTAGGCAGTACGTCCTAGCCTGCCGTGAATTCCAGCACAGAAAGTCGCCAGCTATGAAGCCTGCGGGATTGCTGAATCCGATTTACCCACCTGGCAAACCTTTCGACCCCGTTTCCTCTATCATCTTCTGGCATCAGATGGATAATCGTCACCACATGCTATGTAACGCGGTATGCTGACACGAAGGCGTTGCCCCGAGGCTCAGCTTCCGAGTTTGTCCTGTTTTTCACACAAAACATTGTCCTACGGCATGGGGCCCCATCGCACGTCGTCACTGACCGAGGCAAAGCATTTACAGCCTTTCAGCCTTTTACAGCCTTCAAGCCTTTAACTAAGCTGCATGATCCATCGAAGGACAACTGCCTATCATCCGCAGAAGACCGGCTTGAGCGAACGACTGAACAAAACAATGACTGACATGCTGTCTAGGTACGTAGACGTATAGCACAAGATGTGGGACGAGATACTCCATTACGTAACGTTTACCTATCGCTCTGCTACGTAAGAAACAACTTGCTTCATGCCGTTTTACGTCGTTTACCGCCTGAAGTGCAGACTAAGTTAGAAGCAATGTGCCGTCCGACATCATGGATCACCTCGACCTCGCCCAAAATGCCGAACTTTTTGTGCTACGCGCGGAAGAAGCCCGTCAGCTTGCCCGAGTGCACATAAAGAAACAAGGGAGCATCGATGCGCACCGTTAAAATCTCAGCCATCGACAAGTCGAGCCTGGTGATCAAGTTTTGGTCTGGACTCCCGTACGCCGAAAAAAATCATTCGAGAAGCTTTTGAGTCGCTACTCCGGACGTTGCAGAGTGTTGCAGCGAATTAGTGACGTGAATTACGAAGTCCTTCCTGACGGAAGCCAGCCTCCCCGACGTCCACAACTGCAATCTGAGGTTGTGCAATTTGTGTGGTTGAAACCGTACTATAGCCCCGAATATTCGACGTTTTCAGCCGCTTGGGTTAGCTTTTATTGTTGCTCGTCCCTCAGTGCCTTGTGACTAGATCGCACATCGCAGTGATTGTGACTATAGCCTGTGTTCGTCCTATGCCATCTGGACGCTCTCACGTCAAGCCCATGTATGTTTTCTTTCTTTTTTCTTTGAAGAGGGGGTAATGCCACATGGTGTGGCACAGCAAGGGGACTTAAAGAGAAGAGAGCGAGGTTCGTCTCGGCATCGCGCGTCGACGCTTACGTTTCGTAAAGTGCAAACGCCTGGATCCTCATTCAACGTGTAAACTACAGCACGGTATACACGACAATATATATTCATACAAACTTGTGTCAATATATATGATGTCCCAAGTGTCATGTACCAAGGTTTAAAATATTCACATAGCACGGAGCTGCAAAGAACAACGGTAATATTGTTGGCCGTCGCTTCAGCACAATCAGATCATTTTCTTCAATCCGACTAATTGCATAATCTCTCTTAATTATTGAAGTTCTCAAATAATATACTTAGATGAAAAGTGTCAATGAAAAGGTTGTAGAATAACATGAAAAAGTCCCGTTACCGCTTTATGTAGCTCAATACGTGCTGTATAAAAGTGTTTTTCCGAGCGTGAAATAAACCCGCGAATACACGCAAATTTGGTGCGTGACTGGCGGCTCGAGACTCTTTCCGTGTATTGGTGGGCCTCTTGCACGCTCGGAAGAATACTTTTATGTAGTACGTATTGCGCTATAAAATGCTCTATCGAGAGTTCTTCATGTTGCTGTACAATTATTTTGATTGATACTTTTCATATAAGCGTAATATTTGAGAAGTGACTTAAGACTAATTATGTAATTAGGCGGAATGCAGAACATAATCTGATTATGTCGAAGGGATGGCAAACAACATTACCTCGGTTCACTCCAACTGTGGCATTTGCATATATTTAAATCTTGGTGCATGGTAGTCAGACAACCATGTATGGGCGTGGCAGACTGAGCTTCAGCATGATGCTTTAGCCTTTCTTCTGCATCGCGCAGGCTTTTCTGCTCAGCTTAGCCGGCACATAAACACTGCTTCATCAATTTTCTGGCCATTTCAATATACCGCGAGATGAATCCTGCTAGTGGACAGCCAGAACAGTGAAACAATACGTCACTTTCCAGGATATCATCTGCGATGCAACCTCAGCGCTATCTCGGGACAAAGTGACGTCGTCATGCTTGACTATAAAAGAACACCCTTCAAGTTCAGTGGGCATAAGTCCTTCTTTATGTATCGCACACGTTAGTTTTTACTTTACTACGCTTAGAAGTGTTTGCCGCGGTGTATTGGATTTGCCATGCACTCACCAGACCGTTATCACAGCGTACAACGTGTACTGTGTGAGCCACCTTCTTTGTGGGGGAGTAGAATCGAACCCTAGCCCTCATACTTCAGAAGTACTGAAACAACTGTTAAGAACACGAACTTACCACTCAAATAGCGGCACTTAGGACTATAATGCGCTATAATTTATCATAATGGAAAAGTTAATGTCACATATGGCGCTGCGTTTCGACGAAATCGATACAGAAGGTGTTCGCATTACACCCCTTGAATAATCGGGGAACCTTGTGCATCAGAAAATCATAGGCCCTGAGGACCAGATCAGGTGGTCAAATCTGATTATTTTCGGAGTGTAAGAAAACAGTGCTGAAACTGATAGCGATCTGAATCAAAGAGTCTTGAGGCATATTTTTTTTCACAGAAACTTAGTTACCTCCAGCTCCGTAGGAAGAATTCAACGGTTGGCCATCCCTGGTAAAAATAGACTGGTGATAATATATGTTCAAGATTATAACGCGTAGTGGTGACGTTGAAGAACACAGTAGCTATTCTGTGAAAGACAAAACTAACTTTTATTCGGCGAACCTGTGACCACAAAAACAGGCTACACTTATAGCACAACGATAGCGGCGAACACGGTTGGCGATCGTCGAAAATGTGATCAGCGGGTCAAGCGCGCCGGCTTTTATAGATCAATCATAGATTGTTGAAGATTAAACGCTGGGACCCGCGTGTCTTCCACAAAGTTCTACACTATTCGGGTCGCGCATACATGCAATCAAATTACACAAGTTGCGGTAAAAGACAGCGGACGGAACCATCGATAACATTCCAGAAACTTCTTTTACATGCAGGCGTGTCCTGCGCTGTGCGATAACATTTGTTAGGCGGCGAAACGTGGCCGCTAGATGAAGATAAGTACACGTGTCATTACCCCCCCCGCTTAAACAGCATCGACCCGATGCTGCAAAATACCAAAGTAATAAACAAAAGCACTCGTAGCAGAGAAAACAACAAAAATAAGGAAGTTCGTCATCGTCGGGTTCCTGCCGTAAACCAGGGTTTAAGGCGCACCACGTGGACCACTTCAGATCGTGCGCGGCGCTGCTGTGAATTCGAAATGCCCTCTGGCACGACCTCATAGTCCAGAGCGTTAATACGTCGGATGACCTTGTAGGGTCCGAAATAGCGTCGGAGTAGTTAGACACTGAGTCCTCGTCGGCGTATCGGGGTCCATACCCAAACACGGTCGCCAGGCTGGTACACGACGAAGCGTCGTCGGAGGTTGTATTGTCGGCTGTCGGTCCTCTGCTGGTTCTTGATCCGCAGGCGGCGAGCTGTAGGGCTTCTTCGGCGCGCTGGAGATAGGTAGCGACGTCAAGATTTTCCTCGTAAGTGACGTGCGGCAGCATGGCGTCGAGCGTCATCGTCGGGTTCCTGCCGTAAACCAGCTTAAATGGCGTGATCTGTGTTGTTTCTTGCACCGCCGTGTTGTAAGCGAATGTTACGTACGGCTGGACCGCATTCCACGTCTTGTGCTCGACGTCTACGTACATTGCTAGCATGTCGGCGAGGGTCTTGTTCAGGCGCTCCATGAGACCATTCATCCGCGGACGGCATGCAGTTGTCCTCCTGTGACTTGTCTGGCTGTATTGCAGAATGGCTTGCGTGAGCTCAAATGAAAAAGCCGTTCCTTTGTCGGTGATGAGCACTTCTGGAGCACCATGTCGCAGCAGGATGTTCTCGATGAAAAATTTCGCCACTTCGGCTGCGCTGCCTTTCGGTAGAGCTTCAGTTTCAGCGAAGCGGGTGAGATAGTCTGTCGCCACGACGATCCACTTATTTCCGGAAGTTGATGCCGGAAACAGTCCCAACAAGTCCATCCCGATCCGCTGAAAAGGTCGGTAAGGAGGCTTGATCGGCTGCAGTAATCCCGCTGGCCTTGTTACTGGTGTCTTGCGTCGCTGACAGTCTCGGCATGTCCTGACGTAACGGGCGACATCGGCGGTTAGGTGTGGCCTATAATACCTTTCTTGTATCCTCGATAGCGTCCGGGAGAAACCGAGGTGCCCAGCGGTCGCATCCTCATGTAGGACGTGCAGTACGTCTCGACGCAGCACCAACGGAACAACAAGAAGGTAGTTGGCGCGGACTGATGAGAAGTTCTTCTTCACAAGTAGGTTGTTTTGAAGCGTGAACGAAGACAATCCATACTTAAATGCCCTAGCGACAACGTCGGTGTGCCCTTCCAAATACTGGACTAGGGCTTTTAGCTCCGGGTCCGCTCGTTGTTATTCGGCGAACTCTTCCGTGCTTATTATTCCAAGGAAGGCGTCGTCATCCTCGTCATCTTGCGGCGGCGGGTCAATGGGAGCGCGCGATAGCAATTGGCATCTGAGTGTTTTCGTCCGGACTTGTATGTTACAGTGATGTCGTATTCTTGTAGTCTGAGGCTCCACCGTGCCAGCCGTCCTGAGGGATCCTTTATATTCGCTAGCCAACACAAGGCTTGATGGTCGCTGACGACTTTGAATGGCCTGCCATATAGGTAAGGGCGAAATTTCGCTGTAGCCCAAACGATGGCAAAGCATTCCTTTTCAGTCATGGAATAGTTGCCTTTCGCTTTTGACAACGACCGGCTAGCGTAAGCTATCACGTGTTCATGTCCATCTTTTCTCTGGACTAGGACAGCACCAAGGCCTAGGCTACTGGCGTCAGTGTGGATTTCGGTATCGGCGTGCTCGTCGAAGTGCGCAAGTATGGGCGGCGACTGCATGCGTCGTTTGAGTTCTTGAAATGCGTCGGCCTGCGGCGTTTCCTACTTGAACTCCACGTGACATTTAGTTAGCTGTGTCAGCGGCTCAGCGATGCGTGAAAATTCCTTGACAAATCGCCTGTAGTAGGCGCACATGCCAAGAAATCTATGCACTGCCTTCTTGTTGATGGGCTGTGGGAACTTTGCTATGGCAGCTGTCTTCTGCGGGTCGGGGCGGACTCCACACTTGCTGATGACGTGGCCTAGGAACAAAAGCTCATCGTAAGCGAAGCGGCACTTTTTTGGCTTCAGAGTGAGCCCTGATGACTTGATGGCCTCGAGTACTATTGCAAGCCGCTTAAGGTGATAGTCGAAATTCCCGGCGAAGACAACGACGTCATCCAAGTAAACGAGACAGGCCTGCCACTTCAATCCTGCTAAAACCGTGTCCATCACGCGTTGGAACGTTGCAGGCGCCGAGCACAGTCCAAATGGCATAACCTTCAACTCGTAGAGGCCGTCTGGGGTGATGAAGGCGGTCTTTTCGCCATCTCTTTCGTCGACTTCTATTTGCCAATAGCCGGACTTAAGGTCCATCGACGAGAAGTATTTAGCGTTGCAGAGCCGATCCAATGCGCCGTCTATCTGTGGGAGGAGGTATAAGTCTTTCTTCGTTATCTTGTTCAGACGACGATAATGGACGCAGAAACGTAGGGTTCCGTCCTTTTTTCTTTACCAGGACCACAGGGGATGCCCACGGGCTTTTCGACGGCTGGATGATGTCGTCGCACAGCATTTCGTCTAATTGTTCTCTTATAGCTTCACGTTCTCGCGGCGAAACTCGGTAAGGGCTCTGGCGGAGTGGTCGAGCGCACTCCTAGGTGATTATGCGATGCTTGGCGACTGGTGTTTGTCGCATCCTCGATGACGTCGAAAAGCAGCCTTTGTATCGTCGGAGCAGACGTCTGAGCTCCTGTTGCTTAATCACGGGGAGACTTGGATTAATGTCGTAGTCTGGTTCGGGAACCATGGTCGTCGGGGTAGATGCGGCGGAATCTGACAGGACAAACGCGTTACTGGTTTCCAGAATTTCCTCGATGTACGCGATCGTCGTGCCCTCGTTGATGTGCTTGAACTCCTGGCTGAAGTTTGTCAGCAACACTTCAGTTTTCCCTCTACGCAGTCGAGCAATCCCGATTGCGACGCAAATTTCATGGTCTAGCAGTAGACGTTGGTCGCCTTCGATGACGCCTTCTAGATCAGCGGGTGTTTCGGTGCCGACCGAAATAACGCTGGAGCGAGGCCGGATGCTCGCTTGATCTTCGAGCACACTCAATGCGTGATGGCTACGAGGGCTCTCCGGCGGTATCGCTTTATCTTCCTGCAGCGTTACTGACTTCGACTTCAGGTCGATGATTGCGCCGTGTTGGTTCAGGAAGTCCATACCGAGAATGACGTCTCGTGAACACTGTTGGAGGATAACGAAGGTGGCAGGGTAAGTCCGGTCATGAATGGTTACTCTTGCCGTGCAGATTCCAGTCGGCGTTATGAGGTGTCCTCCAGCGGTCCGAATTTGAGGGCCTTCCCATGCGGTCTTAAGTTTCTTCAACTGGGCGGCGATGGGTCCACTCCTTACGGAGTGATCAGTCCCTGTGTCCACTAAGGCGGTAACTGTGTGGCCCTCGAGAAGCACGTCGACGTCCGTGGTTCTTTGTCTGGCGTTGCAGTTAGGTCTTGGCGTCGGATCATGGCTGCGTCGTGCAGAACTGAAGCTTGAATGTCGCGTGGTCAAGTAGTCTTTCGTCGGTGCAGTCTTGGCTTCCTGACTTCGTCAGGACGGCGGCGTGTCATTATGTCGTCGATATGGTCTCTTCGTTGTCTTCGTCGGCGGCGGAGGATCTTCGTCAGTTCGACGAACAGCAGCCGCACCTCCATCGGTTGCTGCTTTTAGTTTTCCGGATATGGGCTCGCAGAGGGGCCCCGGGCTGGGCCGGTGTGTGGTCGGCGCTGCGGCGACAGGTAGCGGCCTGGTGACAGCGAGGGCTCCACTCGTCGTCGAGGGCTCCACTGAGCGGCGGCCAGGTAGTCGGCGATATCACGAGGTCGTTCGCCAATCTGTGGTCGTGGCGCGTTAACGGCGAACCCTCGGAGTCCCATCTCGCGGTATGGGCATCGGCGGTAGATGTTGTGCCCGGCTTCTCCGCAGTGATAGCAAAGCGGGCGGTGGTCGGGGGCGCGCCAAACGTCAGACTTCCTTGGAACGCCGCGTGAGGTGACGGCTTGGCGTGCTGGCGGCGGGGGTGGTGGTGGGCGACGGAACTGTGTCGACACTGGGCCCTGCCGTGGGCGCGGAGGGGGAACGTGACGGCGGGCTACAGCGGCGTACGTCATTGCTTGCGGCTGAGGCTGTGGCGATTCAGGGCGTACACCGAGTGGTTGCTGGAGCTCCTCACGTACGGCGTCAGCAATCGAAGCCCCTTGAGGCTGTGATGATGGGAACAGCTTCTGTAGCTCCTCCCGCATGACCGCTCGTATTGTCTCGCGTAGGTCGTCGGTTACCAGTGACGCAACTCCGGCGTAGTTTGTCAAATTCGTGCGGCTGTTGAATTGCAGGTTCCGCATTTCCAGTGTCTTCTCGATGCTAGTGGCCTCGTGAAAAAACTCGTCGACGGTTTTAGGTGGGCTTCATACCATTCCGGCGAAAAGTTCTTCCTTTACACCACGCATCAGTAGAAGGACTTTCTTCTCCTCGGATATTTACGGGTCGGCGTGGCGGAATAGGCGGCTCATTTCTTCTGTAAAGATTGAGGTTGTTTCATTAGGAAGCTGCAGCCGGGTTTCTAACCGCACTAGGGCTCGTTCTCGGCGTACGACGCTTGCGAATGTCTGCAAGAAGCCGCTTCGGAACAGCTCCCAGGTCGTTAAGGAAACTTCTCGGTTCTCGAACCACGTCCTGGCAGCGTCTTCCAATGCGAAGAAGACATGTCGCAGTTTGTCGTCGCTGTTCCAGTTGTTAAAAGCAGCGATTCTCTCGTATGTCTCAAGCCAGCTTTCCGGGTCGTCGAACGTTGAACCACGGAACGTAGGAGGCCCCCTGGGTTGCTGCAGCACGATGGGAGACGCCAGGGCTGCCATTGGAGTGGACTTGGTGGCGGTCTTCTTCGTCGTCTCATGCGTGCTCCGGGGCAGTCCTTGCAGCCTGCGGCTACCTCGCTGGTCCTTGGCGACGTTGGTGTTCTCTTTGCGGTCCGGGCTTCGATCACGGCTTGTCGGGGGCGTCCGGTACATGAACAAAAACGCCTCCACCAGATGTCACGTGGTGGTGACGTTGAAGAACACAGTAGCAATACTATAAAAGGGAAAACTAACTTTTATTGGGCGTACCTGTGCCCACAAAAACAGGCTACACTTACAGCACAACGATAGCGGCGAACATGGTCAGCGATCGTCGAAAATATGATCAGTGGGTCAAGCGCGTCGGCTTTTATAGATCAGTCATCGAATGTTCCAGATTAACCGCTGGGACCCGCGTGTCTTCCACATAGTTCTACACTATTCGGGTCGCGCATACATGCAATCAGATTACACAAGTTGCAGTGAAAGACAGTGGACAGAACCATCGACAACATTCCAGAAACTTCTTTTACATGCAAGCGCGTCCTGCACTGTGCGATAACATTTGTTAGGCGGCGACACATGGTCGCTAGATGAAGATAAGTGCACGTGTCAATATGTTCAAGATTATAACGCGAACCATCAATTGTTGAAAAACGCCTATAAGTTTAAAGGATAAAAAACATCATTTCAAAGCGATTTTTTCTTGTCACGCGCAGGAAACAGAAGCTTTTGTGGGAGAGTGGGAAAAGCGAAGAACTGGGTTAGAAAGTAAGCCTTATCAACGCTTATCTGCGAGTAAATGCACAATTGTTCATGTGGAACAAAACATGAACCTCACAATAGGAATAAGCACTCGTCAAAACTCATCTATAACTGAATGAATTAGTTCGACTAGTAAGAATCCGCTGCTTCTGAGCATAAACGCGCACAGCGTAGGAACCAAAAGTGCCAAACTTGAGGCTACACCAATAAGTATAAATTGTGAAATTGTATAAAAGAATATATGTAACCGAAGAAAGCTCGCTGTTGTGATGTGTGGTTCTCGAGCGAAATCTGTGTGTTTTTATGAAGCGAGTTTTAAATGCTTATTCATGCCAGTTTCAGCCCAATGAATACGGTAGCATTTTATATGTAAGACAGTAAAGTACTATGTCTGTTTTAGTTTCCTGATTTCTATGTATGTTGCAGAATGCAAACTTTTGCCAATCGTCACCTTAAGAACTGAAATAGCAGTACCAGAAATATGGTTAATTACGTTTTTTTTATTGTTTGCTCAAACTGTGCTGTTCAAATTGCTTTTTGGTCGCACATGGTGTGCTTGTTTTTTTTTTAGCTTGTAGTGCATAATTTTTTCTCGATCTTGCCTCATGAATTCCTTGTTCAAATGCCCCCCCCCCCCTTCTTTTTGTCCTTTTGTCCCCATCCTTACGCTGTCCTGATTGCTTCGCTGGAGCGCAGATTGTACAAAAGTCAGGGCCTCAGTCAGGCGCATGCTAGCGCCTTTAGTCCTGACCCTTCTAGTTTTCTGTAAACAAACAGGAAAACCCATGAACAAAAGAATGTTACGATCCACATGTCGTTGTGATTACTGAGACTTGGCCGTGCGACGAAGCACGACCGTTTTTTTACCTTCTTATCAAGCATTTCAGAATCAGAATCAGTTTTATTTTCCTGAAAAAGAATGGACCCCTCACAAAAAGCTGCTCATTGAGTAGCTTGAGGAGGCCTGGCGCCCTACAGGCATTGGCAACAGCGGCAAAACAGCAGTGTATGTCGTAGACCCGTACAAGAAGAAAAAGAAAGCAACACGAGAAACAAAAACAGAAAGAAAAAAAACTGTTCGAACCAAGCTGTGAGGAATGAGAAAAAAGAATATTTACACATATATAGACGAATACAAAACTATATTGTACACCGACATGCTGTATTCACACGTACACACGCAAACACCCGTAGAAGTGGCGCGCATACGCCCCTATATAAACATATACATATATGTACACCTACATATACATTCACATATACACACACACATGGCATATATACACACCATTCAAATGCACACATGTATACCTTCAGGTTAAATATTTTATGAACAATGAACTGTTACAAATCAGGAGAGTGAGAGGAAGAAAAAAAAGTGAAAATAGACAATGCCTGCAAAATCATTCCAAACTAATCCACATCAAAGAACGCACAACGCTGAATGTAAACTACATAATATACATCTGATACCGATTAAGAAATTCTGTTTAAAAAGTATTCAATTAAAGCACGTTTATTTATTGCGGGGCCATCAATTAAGGTTCTTTATTGTTCAGGGTGTAAGGTATTATATATTTTAACATTTATTGACCGTAATTCGTTCGAGTTTTGGGAAGACATTTTTCTAATTCTCGAGTGTTGGCAGCGGGTACGCGCCCCTTGAGCGCTGATGTTCTGATAAGGAAGTTAGTACGAAACGTGGTTTTAGTGGTAAATGACGAAACAATAACGCGCGGTAGCATCACATTCATCGGCAGAATTTTTAACCGAATAAAAAGCGGTTTGGAGTGTGCGCAGTACTCTTCGTCGGCAATCATATGAATCCCTTTCTTTTGCAGCCTCACAATTATATTCATGTTAGTCGGTGACGCCGTGCCCCAAACAAGATGACAATATACAATGTGTGATTGAAATATTGAAACATATATCTGCTTTTTAATGTGCACTGGAAGAATCCCACGACAACGGGAAAGTGCTCCAACAGCGTTTGATAAACTTAGGGCTACGTAATTAGTGTGCTCAGTCGATCGAAGGTGCTCATCAAATATGAAACGCACTGTTTTATGGCGGCTAACAACCTCAATAATATTATTGCCTAGGTTAATGGTTCAGTTAGTCCCTATGTGACAATTCATAGCGCGGAAAGTAACAGTTTTTGACTTAGTTGTACTTATGTTGAGATTATTTAATTTAGACCAATTTAGAAGGCTGTTTAAAGTATTTTTTGCTTTTGAAATTATTTCTGTAGCCCAGAGACCAGAGATAAATAGGGAAGCGTCGTCGGCATAAATTACAAAAGCAGCTTCTGTCGAAATTGTTATCACATCATTTATGTAGACATTGAAAAGAAAAGGTCCTAATATGCTGCCCTTGGGGACGCCGCATTTCAGATAACGTTTGGATGAATAAAAACCATCTATGTTCACTATTTGTTCAAGGCCTTTAAGATATGAACGAAAAATTTCAAGCGTTCTTCCCCTAGCTCCGTACTTATTGAACTTATCTAAGAGAATGTTATGGGTCTAGACACTCGAAGGCCTTCCTCAAATCCACAAAGATTCCTAGTGTCAAAAGTTTGTTTTCAATATTCGGTAAAATCATTTCTTTCTAGACTAATAAAGCTGATTCTGTAGAAAACCTTAACGGAAGCCGAATTGAGAGTGTGATTTTAACTGATTAGCATCAAAGAAGTTCTGCAAACGTTTGAGCACAATTTTTTCTAGCAATTTTGAAAAAAGTGGTAGAATAGAGATAAGGCGATAATTACGCATGAAGTTTTTTGATCCTGACTGGAAAATGACTAACTTTGGCCAGTTTCATTCTTGCAGGGAAAACACGATTCTAGTGAAAGGTTAATAATATGACACAGAGGTAGTGCAAGAAAGTCAGCAATGAACTTTACTGGTTTAATTGTGAGGCCTTCTACATCAGAGCTGGAATTATTTCTTAAGGACATGAGAACGGTAAAAACTTCTGATGGATCTGTTGGGCTAAGAAGCACTGAGCGGTTTGTTTTATTTGAAATAACAGAACACGCGTCTGCGTTATATTTTGCTGTTGCTTGCTCGGTGAAGAATTTGTTAAAGCAATCGGCTAATAGTACGCCTGATTTTGGTGACCCGTAAATAATCAGTTGGCTAATGTCATTCGATACATTTCTATGGTTAACTACCTCATTTATTGCACGCCAAATTAGCTTTGAATTATGCTTGCTTCCAGCGAAAATTACCGAGTAATAGTCACGCTTGGCTTTGCGCAAGTCATTATTTAATTTATGCCTAAGCTGCCTAAACACAACGTAATAATTAGGACTTCTGGTTACCAAAAAACTGTGGTACAGGCGATCTTTTTTTTTCAATCATTTCAAAAAGGCTTGGTGAAACCCATGATTTCTTAATATTGGGGGTGATTGTCTCGTTTTAAATGGGAAACTCAAGTCATACAGCACTTTAAATTTATCAATGAACGTATTATAAGCCTCATCCACTGAACGATGGTTGAGACATCATGTCCATGGTGTCTCACTTATCAGTCACCTGAATGATTGTATTTGTTATCAGTAATTGCCCGAAAGGTTACCAATCTGCTTCGAACGAGTGCAGGTAGACGCTTCTCCATTGTTATAAAAAATAGGACAAGGATCCCTTACATCACAAGAGAGTGTACCCGAAATTTTTACCATAATATCTTTGTTAACAATTACCAAGTCAATAATGCTTGACAAATAGACCGTGATTCTCGTTAGAGATGGAATGGTGTTGGTGAACTCATTGGATTCAATGGCCGTAAGAAATTCTACTGAATCGGCGTTCACTTCGTTTATATTAATATGAAAGTCGCCGCCGAGCAATAGGGCGTAATTATTTTATGAACATAAATTAGGAAGAGTATTCAAAAATTTGAGAATGGTGTTACGGTTTCCACCAGGGGTCCTGTAAATTACAGAAAGAATGTAAGTGTGTTGTAGCTCGAGAGCTTCATAGTCATTGCTTACAACGGTAAATTCTGGAATGATGGTACACTTCAAGGAAGACCTGACATAAATAGCTACTCCTCCTCCGCGGGAAGGGCTATTTAGAATAAAGGTGGTGTATGATGGTAATTTGAGTAGGTCTACTTCATGCTCACACCACATTGCGGTGAATAAAAAACCATCGAACGTCAATGCAAGGTTACCTAAAAAACTTTCAATCTGATTATGCTTATTTTTCATTGAACGAATATTAAAATGAACCGCGGAAAAAGAATCGTTGGCGTTCGCACTGTTGCTGATGTCACATGGCATGACCCGATCATAATAATTTACAGCAGCCATGACACAAAGAACTGACACCGCACTGGGAGTGGCAGAGGAGTACGTAGACAAAGGGCGAGGGAACACGCAAGTGCTTTCCATGCAAAACTGACATGCAGTAACCTGATGGCTTCGCAACTGGGGGCGCATATGGCTACACACCTCGTCGACCTGACAGGCCTTCCAGAGATGTAGCTGTACTAGTCTAGCATAGCCTACCTGCTTTTCTACTTCGGCAGACTGAAAATCAATCTTTCAGTAAACATTCATTGAGGGGGGGGGGGGGGGCGAATCTTTTTTATTATTCGCTATTTATCGCCTATGTGAGTTACCTGCCCAGTTCCTAAATGATATTTATGAGCATATACTTGCTTTTTTCCGAGGCTAAAGTACTCATCCTTGGCGACTTCAATCTGCCTGGCGTTAAGCGGGATTGTGCTGCTCACATGCACGACCAGAATACCGATTGCTTGCTTGGTGTTACGCTAACAACTTGCAACCTAGTGTTACACAACCTACGGCCCTACAAAGAGATAGCGAAACAACGCTTGACCATATTTCTATAAGTCGTTTTTATTGAAACTTTTGCCACCTGTGTAGAAAATGGTATTCGGATCATGAACTTGCCTACACATCATTTCCCATGGAACGTTGCGACACTGCCCTAGATAAAACCATGATTGCCAAGGACTTTTCTTGTGCGAGAAATGAAAGCGTTTTGCACTACTTAGACCATTTCCTGAGCGATTTTGATGGGGACGACGTCACGATGCCGTGGAATAGGGTTAAGAAAATTTTGCATTTCTGTATCAATAATTTTATTCCAAGCATAGTTAAAAAGAAGTCCAAACGTAATCCTTGAATAGCACGAGAAGTACTGCAACTTAAAAGAAAAGTAAAAGAACTAAAACGATGGCAAGCCCTTCGTACTGAAATCCAGAACATTCACGAGGCCCTGAATCAGGCTTATCGAAGGATGAGAAACCGTATTTTCAATATACCAGGCATTGCTTTATGTGCGCTGCACTAGAAAAATTATGCAACTTTCTTGCCAGCACCGAGAGACCCATTGATTGCATTGTGCACAATAGGGTCGCTGTCGCCTACAAGCGACGTGTAGCAGAACATTTTAGTCAGTTTTTTACAGCGTATAATAAAATGTCTTGAACCACGTACCCTTCAGCCGTACCCATTGTTATGTCAACCCTGCCCTTTTATCGATGCGTCGTGTGGTTACTATACTGCTAAATTTAAAAACGAAGTCATCACCAGGACCGAATGACATCCCAAACGCCTTTTGCGCCACTATGCAGAGATGATTGCTCGTTTTGCAGTGCACACCTTTAGTGTACCTTTATCTACCGCCAACCCTCCCAAAGACTGGCGATTGGCTCTGGTTTTACCGGTGCTTAAGAATGGCGAAGTGACGTTATCAGCCTACGTTTGACCGATCTCCATTTCTTCATCCTGCTGCAGACTATTGGAACACATTATAGCTAACCAGATAAAAAAAATTTTTAAGTGACAACCGCATCCTCACACCGGTAAAGCATCTCTTTAGGAAGGGCTTTTCCACCATCACTCATGTAGCTTCACTCGTGCACAGCTTTGCTAGCATTCTTGATAAACCTGGTAAGATTTATGTTATATTCCTGGATTACGGAAAAGCTTTTTACCTTGTTTGTCGGTCTAAACTGATTGAAAAGCTCGAAGTCGTACATGTTCTGCCACACCAAATTAGCTGGATTTCTTCAAACTTAACTAAGCGCACATAATTAGCAGAAGCGATTTCTCCTCAGACAAAGTGCTGGTTACTTCCGATGTTATTTAAGGCAGCGTGCTTGGCCTCTTGTTACTTTAAATATATATTATTGTTTGCTGATGACTGTGCTATATCTAATGAAATAATTTCCACGAAGATTAAGTTCTCTTGAGCTCTGCCCTTCAGAGCATTGATCCCTAATTACGGCAGGACCACATGTGGCTTAACACTAATAATATATTTTATATGAGAATAACTATAAAAAAAGACTCTTTACTCATTACCTATGATATATCATCGCAATCCTTATACGAAGTCGAGGTACATATTTATCTGGGTGGTTAATATAACGCTTGATCTTTCCCAGAACAGGCGTATCTGTACTACAATTGCGTTATTTAGCTTTAGGTAAACAGCAGTTTACAATGGGTAGCGAGGCACTGGAAGTGGTAAGGGAATACATCTGCTTAGGGCAGGTAGTGACCACGGATCCGGATCATGAGGCTGAAGTAACCAGAAGAATAAGAATGGGCTGGGGTGCGTTTGGCAGGTATTCTCAAATCATGAACAGCGGGTTGCCACTATCCCTCAAGAGAAAAGTGTATAACAGCTGTGTCTTACCAGTACTCACGTATGGGGCAGAAACCTGGAGCCTGACGAAAAGAGTTCTGCTTAAATTTAGGACGACGCAACGAGCTACGGAAAGAAGAATGATGGGTGTAACGTTAAGGGATAAGAAAAGAGCAGATTGGGTGAGGGAACAAACGCGGGTTAATGACATCTTAGTTGAAATCAAGAAAAAGAAATGGGGGGGGGCATGGGCAGTACATGTAATGAGGAGGGAAGATAACCGATGGTCATAAAGGGTTACGGACTGGATTCCAAGGGAAGGGAAGCGCAGCAGGGGGCGGCAGAAAGTTAGGTAGGCGGATGACATTAAGAAGTTTGCAGGGACAACATGGCAACAATTAGTACATGACCGGGGTAGTTGGAGAAGTATGGGAGAGGCCTTTGGCCCTGCAGTGGGCGTAACCAGGCTGATGATAATGATGATGATGGTCTGCTCAGGCACAAATCAAACATGGCACAAAATAAATATGGCGGCTCTGGAAACCAAGCTGTTGGCTTATTACTCAATTATAAGGCCTACATTAAAATATGCCGCAATTGTTAGGGACCCGTACACGAGAACATCGATGCATTGAAAAAAATTCTGCGTAAGCTGTACGTTTTATACTTTCTAAACGCCGTCCAACTGACTTAATGGAAATAAATAACATACATATACTAAAATTGCTAAGGCAAATTCAAAAAATGAAGTTCCTCTATCTGCTTCAGAATAATCAGCCATCTCTTAATCAGCAACAATACATGCAATCGCTAACAGGGTGATTGAGAAGGCACCGACATGCCACGTCACTAACTCCGTATTTTCGCGAGATCAATGCTTTTAAATATTCCTTGTTTCCTCACATAATAACCGATTCGAATAACTTGTCTATATCGCTTCTTAATACCACTGAAAGCACTGCATGTGTCGGCAGTTGGACATGCAACAGTGGGAAAGTGTTGTTGTTTGATTGTTTTTATCTTGTTTTGGTGCAGTGTTTCTGAAATTGTTATTTACTTATCCTCCAAAAACTGCAACAGAGATACAGGGCTGTAGGCCCCCGACCGGAGTACTAAGACTACCCCCACAAGAAAGAAACCCAATTGGACGGCGATATTATAAGAGACAGAAGCCCTACATGGCATAAGACGTAACGCGGCGCCCGGAGAAGACGGCATTCACTATGCACTACTATGCAACCTTGACGATCAGGCCGTATGGCAACTCACTGCATACTATAACGACAATTGGAAAAACGGAACGCTTCCACAGGAATGGCGACACGCCGATACTAACTTAATTCCAAAACCCGGGAAACCGTTGTCCCTCCAAAATTTCAGACCCATTTCCCTGACTTCATGTATTGGCAAACCCTTCCAGCATGTAGTTACAATGCGCCTACAGCCTCACCTCGAAGCGAACCAATTCTTGCCCAATACCTTATTCGGCTATCGACCCGGTCTGTCTGTGTAGGACATACTCCTACAACATAAAGAGGATCTTGTAGATGGCCGGAGTGCAGCTCAAACAGAAGCCATTCTGGCGCTGGACCTCAAGGGGGCCTTCAATAACCTCTCACATGACCTCATTCTAAACAATCTTGCATCCTCCCGATGCGGAAAACGCATCTATGATTATGTCTGAGCCTTTATATCTGGCCGCCCGGCCACCATCGGCCAAGGTGATAATCGGTCAGATATCATAAAGCTTTTCATCAGATGGACTCCCCAGGGTTCGGTTCCCTCACTCACCCTGTTCAACGTGGCGACGGCAAAGCTTCCACCGCTCGTCGAGAAATTTGCGAACGTGCAGCATGCCCTGTACGCCGACGATGTAACAATCTGCGTGACCACAGGGTTCGACGGTGCCATTCAAGATGCACTACAGGAAGCAGTAAATATAGTAAAAGAGTATGCAACAGCTGGAGGACGCACCTGCGCAGCTGACAAGTCAGAGCTCCTGCTTGTAATAAAAAAACGCAATAAGGCCGATATTCCACGATCCATCACATTTCGTCACAATGGCAGCGTTATTCCAAGAGTAGAGAGACCACTTGTACTAGGCCTTCACGTACAACACAACGCGGATGGCCACACATACCCTACACATACACCGCAAACAAATCTCCAAAGTAGCGCACATGATAAAGCGCATTACAAACCGCCGACAGGGACTCCAAGAAAAAGATGTACTCCGAATCGTACAAGCCCTGATAATTAGCAGGTTAACCAACCACCTCCCCTAGCATAACCGAACCCAGACCGCGATGCACCAGATGGACACCCTCCTCCGTACAGCACTAAAGGCAGCGCTTGTACTAGACCAACATGCGTGCACGCAACTACTACTACGACTCGGGTCGCACATCATCCCTACACTAGTCGAAGGTCATCTTAACAGCCAGTTGCAACGTCTCCAACGAACAGTACAAGGGTGCTTCCTTCTATCCCGGCAAAGATACGAAACATCAAGAAAACCACAACAGGAAGACGCACACTTCTTGCGCTTAGCATTCACAACAAAATTCACGTGGGCCAAATTCCTCGGAATATGCACCCTGACCCTCATAAAGGCCGAAGAAAGGCAAGAGAACAAGCGCTGGCTCGACTCTTTGGCGATGAAACATCGAACACACCCGTCCTCTACACCGACGTGGACCGCTACCCACAGAGACGTGTCCTATGTCTAGTCATACTAGCTAGTACAGACAACCTGAGGGCTTCGGCCACGCTCAACACTGTGGACAGTGGCCCAGCGGAAGAGGCTGCTAGGTCCCTTGCCATGGTACACGCTTCAATCATACCGGCGCCGGATGAACCCATCACAGAGGTCACTCCAGGGCTTTGGCAAAAGAAAGGTGACACCCCTACACACACCGCATCCTTACATCATTACACCCCACAGCGCTACACATGGCCTGTAGACGATGGTATTGTCTGTATACCTGTACACACCTCTCTCCATGGCAATGAACGCGCTAATGTGGTAGTCCGAGAGCTCGCTAACCGGGCGCCATTGGAAGAGTTGTCCAACCCAGACGACGCAGCGAAAAAACCACTGAATTACACTGAAACTCTACAATATTACAGAGATAGCAGGCAACACTTACCCCCACCACATATTTCCCTTAAAGGAGAAGATGCCGCCGCGTGGCGACAGCTTCAAACTAATTAATTTTTCTGCCTCTTTTACCTCCCCCTCTTCCACCCCAAACAATATCCCTCATACTGTCCCTACTGTGGAGCAAAGCCTACAATATATCATTGCACCTGGGAGTGCCCACACTCTCCGGCTGTGGCCACTATTCCTTCATTCCTATTCCTTCACATTCACCTTCCTCCTGGGAAACTGCACTGACCGGCTTAGCAAGAACGGCTGATGCAGCGGGCACACGGAGTGGCGCGAGCCAATGGGACTCTGAACTATGGGCTCTACCCTGCGAGGAAGTCACCCCACCTCATTAGAAATAAATGTCTTCTCTCTCTCCCTCTCTCTCTAGGGAAGCACATTGCCCTCGCTTCGCGCAAGGCGTTTGCGGATTTCTAGAGAGGCACATACCCAGTGTCATTGTGTGCCTGTCAATATACATATATTATAAGGAACCAACCAACAAACACACCAAGAACAACACAGGGGAAATTACTTCTACTGAAAAAAGGTTTATTAGCGGTTCCTTGCGCAACGGGCGCAGCGACCGGGTATGGCGAGGCAGCCCAAAGCACCGTCCAAAAACACGTCAGTAACCAGCAGCGCGACCTGGGCCGAGCCGTGCGTTGGCGATGCGGCTGTACAGCGAGGCACTTCTTCTTCACACTCTCCCCTCGGACAAAAATAGTCATCCTGGCGTCTTAAGAATCGGGAAGCAGAGGGTCATCGTAGGGCTTGAGACGCGAGAAGCCCACGCCGGTGCGAGTCGTCAGGTGGGGACGGTGAGAAATGAGAAAATTCTCCGGGGATGTTCGCTCCAAGACTCGGTAAGGCCCTTCATATTTTTGGGACGAGTTTCGAGAAAATACACGTCGTTTAAAAAGGAACACAGAGCCACACCAGAGAGCCTGGAGCGTAGGTGGTGTTTGGAAGCGAGTCGGTGCCGTGTTCTTCCTGGAGCTTCTGTTGCTGTGCCGTAAATGTGGGCGCGAGTTGGCGGCATTCTTCGGCTTGTCGGGCGACGTTGGACATAGGTAGACACTCGGAGGCGTAAGGATGTTATGGCAGGAGCGTGTCGATGGTAGGCGTAGGCTCGCGACCATAGAGGAGGAAGGAAGGTGAAAATCTCGTAATGGCCTGCATCGCGGTATTTTACGCGAACGTGATGAATGGAAGGATACAGTCCCAGTTATGATCAGATGCCGCGTACATCGAGAGCATGACATCAAGTGTACGGTTAAATCGCCCTGTGATCCCGTTAGTCTAGGGGTAGTATGCCGTGCTTGTCCGATGAATAATGTGGAATTCCGAAAGGAAACTTTTGACTTCTTCGGACAGGAAGGTGCGGCCTCTATGGCTGAAGAGTTCTCGAGGTCTGCCGTGTCGAAGGACGAAGAGACGTAGGATGAAAGAGGCTACATTCCGGGTGATAGCACTTGGTGAAGCAGCAGTTTCGGTGTATCAAGTCAGATGGTCAACAGCAACTACGATCCACCGACTGCCGTGTGGTGTCGTAGGAAGTGGGCCGTATATGTCGATGCCGACGCGATCGAAGGGTGTGACAGGGCACGCCAGCGGCTGCAAGGCACTAGATAGGGGTATAGACGGAGATTTGCGGTGCTGACAGTCACGACAGCACCGAGGAAATTTTTGTGCAAAATTACACATGACATGCCAGCAGTGGCGGCGGCGAATTCGTTCGTACATCTTGAAAACTCCGGCGTGGCCACACAGCGGATTGTTGCGGAAAGATATTTATGACCTTAAGCTATGGGGAGTCACCGGAAGCCACCTACGGCCTTTAGTAGCGTAATTGCGTTGCTGCAGCAGCTGGTCAGGAATGGCGAAATGAACTGCTTGGCCTTGGAGGGTTCGGGATACAGGGATGGACGATGAGCCAGATAGATAGTCGAAAAAACAAGCGATCCATGGATCACGACGCTGTGCGGTGGCAAAGGAGTCCATGTTGAGAGATGACACGGCGTTTGCGCAAGTTGTTCCGCAAGCCGAGTCTTGAGGTAACGGTGGACGGGATAGGGCGTCTGTGTCTGAGTGTATGCGCCCGCTGCGGTATACGACGCGAACATCGTACCCTTGGATGCGTAGTGCCCAAGCGGTCAGGCGGACAGTGCGATCTTTCATGTTGGCGAGCCATCAAAGCGGGTGGTGGTCTGTGACCAAGTCAAACGGTCGCCCGTACAGGTATGGTGGGTACTTGCCATGGTGTCCATACTAAAGCCAAGCACTCTTTTTCGGTCACACTGTAATTAGCCTCAGGCTTCGTCAGCGTGCGACTCGTATAGGTGACTATGTATTCGGAATAGCCGGGCTTTCGTTGGGCGAGGACGGCGCTGAGACCGACCCCGCTGGCGTGTGTATGTACCTCAGTTGCAGCTGACGGGTCTAAATGGTGAAGAATAGGTGGAGAGGTGAGAAGACGACACAGCGTAGCAAACGCGGAGTCGCATGCAGGGGACAGAGGTCGCCGTCACCGGGTAGAAGCTGAGTCAATACAGTCATGATCGACGCGAAATTCCGAACAAAGCGCCGGAAATATGAGCATAGGCTCACGAAGCTTTGGAGTTATTTGATGGTCTTAGGCTTCGGAAACTCAGCGACTGCTCGCAGTTTTGCAGGATCTGGCAGAACGCCGTGCTTGGACGCAACGTGGTCCGAGATGGTGAGCTCCCGAGAGGCGAAGCGGCACTTTTTGAGGTTCAATTGGAGGCCAGCGTTCGTGTGACAGGTCAAAACATGTCTGAGGTGGAGCAGTTCAGTCAGAAATTCAGACGACAAAACCACGACGTTGTGGAGGTAACCCGGACATACAGGCCACTTAACTCCGCGCAGCGTGCTGTACATGAGTCGTTCAAATGTGGCAGGGGTGTTGCAAAGCTTGAAAGGCATCACGTTAAATTCATATAAGCCGTGAGGCGTAATAAATGTGGTTTTCTGGTGATCGGCCGCAGCCATCGGCACCTGCTAGTAACCTGAACGCAAGTCGAGGAACTAGAAGAATTCTGCCCAGTGAAGACTTTCGAGGGCGTCGTCGATGCGGCAGAAAGGATAGACGTCTTCGCTTGTTACTTTGTTTACCGACAATAGCCGACGCGAAGACGAATCGACCCGTCCTTCTTGTAAAACGAGAACAACAGCAGGTGCTCAGGGACTGTGCGAAGGTTGAATAACGACATGAGCGGCTGTGACACGACGCTCTTCGGCAGAGATGCGGTCTGGTCGTTGAGGTAACGGCTGATGCGAACTGGTGTCAATGTAGTGCTGCACTTCCAATGCACGGCCGATTTGAGGTTGTGAAACGTCGATTGAACTTTTTAAGTGGTGTGCGAGATCATGAAGGTCGGCGCACTCGGCAAGTGTGAGGGTACCTGCGATCGCACTCGGCCACGTATCCCTGGAGGTCTCCTCAAGCGCCTAAATCACGGATGGTTAGCTGGAGTCGACATCAAAGGAGTTTTTAAAGACGTCAATCAAAGACGAAGAGTCGAGGTGTTCCACGAAGCCAAGGCATTCACCAACCAGCAACGTGATACGCAGACAGAGGAGATTTTAGAAGTACATATTGCCGCAGCTGCCGCCGAGTTGAAGCGTTGCGAAGGGTAGTGGTAGAGCTTTGCGGCTCATGAAGACGTAGGACGGCGTGAAGAGAACCGTTGCATCAGTGATGACATCGAAGGATACGGGAACGAGGGCAAAGGAGCCAGGCCGAATATCTGTGCCCTCGCGAACGACAAGTTTAGAAGGCGATCACGACCTTCGTACTATGGTGCGTCCCTTAGAGGTGCAAATTACACGCGTGCTCAGTCGATTAGGCCCTATACGCGATAAGAAGTTCAATCCGAGGATGACGTTATGCAAGCAGGCGGGAAGAACTATGCACTTGACGATATAAACAATGCCCTGAATAAGCACACGTACAGTACAGGCTGCGTGAGGAGTGACGTGCTGCGCGCTTGCCGTACGAAGTGACAGTCCAGAAAGCAGCGCGGTCACCTTGCAGAGTGAACTGCACAGTTTCGTGGCTATGATAGAAATGGCTGTGCCGCTATTCAAAATAGCGAATATAGAAACACCTTCTACAGAAATTTCCACTACGTCAGCTGGATAGGCGCGAAGACTTAGACAATTTGAACGGGCTCAGTTCTTGCCTCTTGAACTGCGATGTTCAGTTTTTGTGGTGGAATGGTGCGCGTCGCCGACACATTCGCGAGAGCGAGAGTCGGCGACCCGAGTTACGCGACGGAAATTCTGGGAGATCAGCACGATCATGCAATTGGGGGAAGGAACGCCGTGTTCGCGGAACGGCTGGCGGTCCTACTGGAACGGCCGAGAGGCGTCGCCGAACGCTTGAGGGCGACGGCGGCAATATCGCGGCGTCTCCAAGAGCGCAGCAGGAATAACAGATGGGGCGATCGTCAGGCGTCCTCCAAGGATTAGCTCTCGGTGCGGTCCAAGATGCAGCATGGGCTTCCGTTGGCCCATGTTGGGAATGGGTCGGGAGAGGCGCCGGCAGAGGTCTACATGGCATGGGCATACATGACATGTAGGCCTCTGCGATTACCTGATAAATGACATGGATGTGATCCATTGTAGAGTATCCCTTCCCGAATCCAGCCTGTTTCCTTGGTTGACTAAAGGCCAGTGTTGGCCTTATTTTTGTGGAGATTATTTTGGTGAATATTTTACATTGTACTGGGAGTAAGCTAATGGGCCTATAATTTTTCAATTTTTAACGTCTCCCTTTTTGTGGATTAGTATAATGTTGGCATGCTTCCAGTTCTGTGGGACGCTTGGAGTCGACAGAAAGTTCGTATAAAGGGCCGCTAGTTTTTCAAGCATTTTGTCTCCCCCAACATTCATTAAATTGACTGTTATTCAATCTTCTCCTGCCGCTTTTCGAGTTTCATGTATCGCAAGGCCCTTTGAACATCATAGCCACTTATAGGAGGAGTTTCTGTATCCTGTTCATTACTGTTTCCAATGGAGATATCCTGCCTCCTCTGGGTACTGTACAGGTCAGTATAGAATTATTCGGCTGCTTTTACTATACCAGCGAGATTGCTGATGATATTACCCTGCTTATCTTTCAGTGAATACATCTTGGTTTGTCCTATGCCAAATTTAATTCTCACACATATCAGGCTGCCACCCTTTTTACCGCTTCTTTAGTCGTTCTCACGTTCTAGTTTTGAATATCACTTATTTTCGGTTTGTTGATCAATTGTGAAAGCTCCGCGAGTCCTAGCTTAGCTGTTGAGTTGGACACTTTCATTTTTCCTCGTTTCTTTAACAGGTCTTTCGTTACTTGGGAGAGCTTCCTTAGTGGTTGCCTTGGTGCCTTGCCTCCCACGTCAGTTGCTACTTCTGAAACAAACCTAGTTACGGTTTCATTCATTAGCTTTATGTCATCATCATCTCTCTGTTCTAAGGCTGCATATTCGTTTGCAGGTATACCAGCCTGAATTTCTCTACTTTTACCCTTACTGCCGCTAGGCTGACCTGTTTCTTCTCGACCAATTTTGCTCTTTCTCTCTTGAAATTGAGCTGAACGCTAGCCATCACTAACCTATCGTCACTGCCCTTTACACTACCTATCACTTCCACATCCTGCACTATGCTGGTATCAGCAGAAAGTATGAAGTCAATTTCAATTATTGTTTCACCAGTAGGGCTTTTCGAGGTCCACTTTCTGTTGCTACGCTTCCTAAAAAAAGGTGTTCATTACTCGAAGCTAGTTCCTTTCTCCGAATTCTACCAGCATCTCCCCTCTAGCCTTCCTAGAATCAACGCCGTAGTGACCAATTGCTTGTTCACTAGCCTGCTTTTCCCCCCACTTTTGCATTGGTCACCCATTACTACAGTATACTGAGTTTGCACTTTTCTCAACGCTAGTTCAACATCTTCATAAGATTTATCTACTTCCTCATTATCGTGACTGGATGTTGGAGCGTAGGCTTGCACTACCGTTAATCTATAACTCTTATTAAGTTTCATTACGACGACAGCTACCCTCTCATTAATGCTGTAGAATTCGTCAATGTTGCCCACTGTGTCCTTATGGATTAGGACTTCTACCCCGTATTGCTTCTTACCTAGGAGACCTCTATAGCAGGGGACATGTCCGCTATTCAGCAATGTACAAGCCTCACCATTTCTTCTAGTCTCACTAAAGCATATAATAGCCCAAGCAATGTCTGATAGCTCCTCAAAGAATCCTGCTAAGCTAGCCTCACTCGGGAAGCCTTGAGGGTTAAACGTTGCAAGGGTGAGTTCCCATTGGCAGCTTGTCCGGACCCAGAGATTCTTAGCACCCTCGGCGGCGTTACAGGTCTGACCAGCGCCTTGGTCAGGTGCTCCGCAGCTGCTGGGGACTGAGGGCCATTGGGTTTTTTAGTTAGCCATTTGGGAGGGGGTGGCCGAATACTGCACCAGGGAGGCCAATTCCTGTTCTGGTGAAGGAATGTCTTGTTGAAGCTTTGTGGGCCTTTCTAATTTGGTTGTACCTGGATTAGTATAGCCCCACTTGTTCTCGGCATCTTTTGCCGGTGACAGGCGTCACTCCAAGACTGCAGATGTTGTGCACTGGAGGAGGTGAATTTCAAGCTCACTAGCGCGCAAAAAAAACTCTTATAGCAGAATGGGAACTTCCGACTATGGTAACAGAGCATTCGACATAGCTCAGTCAGATAATCCCACAGGCGGCGAGGCTGCGTCCTCGCCGACAAGTAGAGCCTCGAGGGCCCTACATGCCTAAAAACTTTGATTTATTCACGAGAGAAGTGTTTTCCTTATCGCGATGGGTAACCCAAATAGAACGATTTCTAAATGGTTCTGGCCTCGTAATTCCGGAATCGCACGGGCGCGGACGGCCGTCAAGTCGGCTAGGTAAACCCTACAGGCGTACCGATGACCGCACTTACACAGGCGGTCGTGAATTCGGCTAGACGAAAACTATACAGCCGAGTCCAACTCCCGTTAAAAATAATAATATCGTGCAGGATGCGATCACTTCGAGTCATTCAATGTCAATTTTGTATATCTCAAATTCTAGAAAACATGCTTGAAATTTTCCGCGCAATAGGGGCTTTGATGATCGCAGCAGGTGACACGGCATCGTGTTCCTCTATGGTTCTAACAACATGGTTTCGGAGACAACCGCATGCATGCAGCCACGGACGCGGCTAGATATGCGATACATTTTCGGCGAACTTGAACAATACTTAAATGTAGCGTGGAAAGAAAAAAACAAATTAGAAGAAATAAAACCTTTCAGCGCTTACCGGGAATTTACTAGTCGCGTGTTCACAGCGGTACACAAAACTCACGGTCTCGTCTGCCTGGCTCAGGCCTCGGAGAAGTCTTTCCGAACGAGACGGAACTGATACTGAATGGCCGCCCAAGACTGAGGCGCCAAATGAGAGACAGATGCCTAGGCAGAGTCCTTCGCTCAAAGGGCAAATCCTCAGAGTCGGGAGACGGGCCGCTAACTATGGTGCTGCGCCGTGCGTAAGAAAAGCATCCCTGCAAGGCGGCCTTGCTCTATGGCTGGAAAGCGCATATACGTCGCCTCCTTTAAGCTACAGTGCATGCGTCTGCGATAGGGAGGGGGGGAGGGGGGAGGAGGGGGGTTAGACATTGTGTGGACAGTTCGCGCGGGGAATCTATTGAAGTACCTTTTACCACCGCACTTGCAAGAGTTGTAATCTTCGCTGTTTCTGTAAATTGTCCGTATATACATATTTCCTTGGTTTTCATCTATTTGATGCCGCGTGACAATATGAACTCGAATGGAGTCAACTTTCCTTTTTATACAATGATCAGGACGAGGAAGTTTTAACATCTCCGCTCCTGTTATCTCCAGACTACACCGCAGCACACCACCGTAACGCTGCGGTCACCATTTATAAAAATATCTATACATCAAAAGGTCTCCCGTACGTGCTTTAATAACATTAAGTTAGCGATGTCGAGAGCGTACATACTTTTGTTAAAATAAGTATTTACGGCACTTTCGCAGGAATTATGTCAGGAAGTATGCACTGCTTTAACGCAGCAGGAAAGGTGCGAATACGTGCCGTAAATACCCATATTAGTTACAGGGCACCTTCTCGACGTTGCTCAGTGATAGCTGTTGAAATTCGGGCAGCCTTTGGAAATATCACTTTTAAACATCCTGTGCATTGGTACTAGGTGCATCTTCTGTTGTGCGGCTACATAGATCAGCTGTTCGACAAGATGTACCAACCAGTTCAACTGAACAAGCTGCTGGCCATTAAGTTTAGCTGACATATTGAGATGAAATTATACAGACGGTCACAAGCCCCGAATTTCCTGGGCATAAAAAAAGAACCAATAATTAACCTACGCTACCTGTTAGTGAGTGGTGCAACATGAATGCAAGTACATGGAAGCCATGAGCGTCTCACCTGTCATCAGCTGTGTTGTCCAACGAGATGATGTACTTGAGGGCAGGGTACCTGAAATAGTAAACGTGCGTGATCGTTGTTGTGGTCAAAAGAACAATATTGTAGTGAATATACACTCGGAGAGTACTTTCGCAAGGGGCTAGTCGAGTGTTTTGTAATTAAGGCTGTCATTGGAATTTCTCCAATCGCTATAGAAATGGCCTTTCTAGGCACATCTTTTTTTATTAGTTGAAAGGTTTCGTTGTGTTACTTAAGCGTGAAAAATATTCAGTGCCATTTCATTCCGTGATCGTGGATGACCAAGAAAGCTGCGTATGTGGGCCCTTTAATGGCGAACTGCCCATTGCTGTGCGTCAAATTCCGTATGCACATCAATGGCACGCGAGGCGCGACTAGTCGCCCTTACGCGATGTTGAGCCTTGGAAGGTGATGACATACCAGGGCGCATGCATACCCCTGTATTATTGCAAAACGCGGCACGACACCTTCTACTAACATATCCCGGCACGCATATTACACACGCACCTCACCGCACTTCCAGTGCACACACTGCTTCAAAGTAGCCAAGGTGATCATGCGTTGGTCGACGTCCCGCAGTGCACTGATGGTTGTGAGATCACTCGAATACCAGAAGCGGTCACACACAACACAGGCCACACGAAGTTGGTTCCCCACAAACTCCCCCTGAAACTTGGTCGTTGTTCAGGTGAAACTTTCCAAGTTTGCAGGATCCGGGCCACATGCACGATTCGCGTTTATGTCCGCCTCGCGGTCATCGCGGGCAGCACGCTTACGAGAACGTCACCACGGGAGAGTGGAAGGAAAGAGAAAGGAGAGAGTCAAGTGCTTGGAACGCCGACAAAGCGAGGGCGGTTAGAACGCAGATATGGCCGACGCAGGTGAAAGCGTAGTATCTGTTCTTATCAGGTCAATATCTTATATGGGTGGTACTTGGACCTAAACATATTAAACTTATGTTTCCATGTCGGAGGAGTGCTTAAAGGCTGCTTCACCTCTGCCGCGGGTCGGCCCGGTATTGCGCTATTTTAGGGATTGGCCCATGTATTGGGAGAAATTCTCGATCTACGCGGCTGGATGGACACACACAATTTTTTGAAAAACTAAGTTATATATACAGGTTCCCTGTAAAGAAAATTTGCTCAGAGAAGTTTTCTCCTACGCATGTGGCAAATCTAATAGTAGAAAATAAATCAATTGATATCTTACACTAAATGTTTCAAGCGCTCACTCATGATCATTGCAACATAGCGGTTCCCCTGTACTAATGGTTTAGGTTATCCTGCTCGACTGGCATGCTGTGCAAGAAACATTCTCACCACTAGTGTGTGCTTCGTAGCCGGGTACACCTTGGCGTTGCAACGTCATGCGCGGCACATTACCGGGCGAAAATTTTCTGTAGCAGTGCAGCCAAGGCGACGGAGCCGAGTAACACCTGTTTTGCTACGCCCTTGCATGTTGTTCCCTAGCGAAATAATATTTACGTTATACAGGTGAAATAAAAATATTGCAGTAACTTGCTGCTCTTTAACGCGGGATAGTTTAATAATCAGGAAGAAAAACTTTGCCGTGTTGAAGAAATTTCGTTTCACGCTATTCCATGCTTTGCGATTTTCTGGCGTCCGTATCTCTTTTGCATCACCTTTACACGAATATAGCGTGTCCGGGTTGCAGCACGTGAACGTCGCCTGCTGACGCACGTCCACAGCGTTCTGTGAGCCCAGCCGCCTGTCGTCTGTGGCGAGATTTGTCGAAGGAAAAGCTGTCTGCAGGCCAAGAAAGTTGTGTACAGCGTTTACGCACAAGGACGCAAAAGCGACCCTCAGCTGGCTATCACAGACGCATGTCGGAACGTATACTGTGTACCGAATTAAGCTCGACGTGCAGTGTGGCACCTTGAAGTCACCGAAGCGCCAACGGCCACGTCTCCCAGCCGCACACACCACTGCCATAACCGGAAGAACGTGACTGCAACTGCCCGACAGTTTCTTCCTAGCCGCTCTACGAAGAAAAGGGCACCAGTGTTAATTACGAAATGAATTTCTGACAGCCTCGAACCTTGCTTGCCATGTGACCACTGATGGATATGCCTAGAATGTGTGCACGTACATTGAAAAGACTGCTCAACGACACTGAGTTCTCTTTTCGCAAACGGAAAAAAAACTCTGCTGTCCTCGAGAGAAACGACATCATCGTGTGGCGGCGGCAGTAACTGCGTACCATTCGGCAACTTTGCACTCAAAAGCGGTATGTGCGATAATCGGCCCTTTTTACAAGTTTTATTGTGTATGGAAGAATAAGGGATTTTTACCACCCCGTAAACGTTAACCTTTAATGGTTCCGTAAAAATATTTTTCCGAGACGCAAAAGGCACGAACTGCGTTTGGCTGTAATTGTTAGCGTAAAAAGTGGGTAGCGCCCAACTATCGCTCCTCACGGAAGCGTTGTTGCTTGACAGTTTGGTACGTTGTTTATCCTCGCGGAACGGACGGTAAGGTTAGCGTTGCAAGTGGCGCCGTTTTTTGTGGCCGCATGTCACAAGTCAACGCATTTCGATGCCCGCTGTGCAGCTCACGCCAATCACCTGACCAGCGTTTGTACGCTGCGCAAGAATACCATGCTTCGCTTATTTCGTCTCGCGAACACGCGGTGCCTGAATATTGCCTAATCATAATACCTGAGCAGTACCAATTCACTCACTCCTTCGGCCGTCTTGAGAAAGTGCGATCAGCGTATGCCTGACGACATCCTTCAATTCTTTTCGTTGTTTGTTTCTTTTTTGCAGGTACATATACTACTTTCACGAAATTTGTGTCAACGCTGGACATACCAAGGAAAAGATCTGGGAGGGCGTGAACGTCGTTGCGTGCGAGGATGCTTTTCGGGAAGGTCTGACAACAGGCGTTCGAGCAGCCCGCGGGAAAGGTGGCCGGCACATCCTGTAGCACGGCGGTAGCGAGGATGGCTTCGTAATTAGCGCTTGCTTCGTCTTCCGAGCAGCGAAAGGTGCTGGTGACTACCACAAAAAAATGGATGAGCCACCGTTCAAGAAGTGGTTCTTTAAGCACCTGCTATCAAACATCAAAGCACGCATCATTATACTAATGCACAATGCATTCTACCACATGTTGACCTCGAGACAGTGTCGACACCATCAGCATGAAAGGTTGACATTTACTCTTGACAAACCGAGAAAGGCATCACGTTTTCTCAGAGCTAATTAAAGCCAGAGTTGCTGGAGCTCGTCAGCCAACACAAGAAGGTGTTTTCGGCCTATTGCGTGGATGTGATTGCTAAGGCTGTCGATCACGACGTCGTGAAGCTTCATTCATATCACTGCGAGTTAAATTTGATCGAACTTATTTAGAGCTAGGTGAAAGGTTATGTAGCAGCTAACAATACTGCACTCGCCCTAGCAGCTCTCGAAAAGTTGCTGCGGCAAAGCATCAATTTTGTAAGGGCAGACAAGTGGCTTATGGCGTGTTCTCATATTCAGAGCATCGAATACGAATTCTGGTAGCGTGGCAGCATCATTGATGTAAACCACGACATGCTTGAGATTTCACTCGTATCAAATACGAGCAGCGATAGTTATGCCAGTGATAGAGAGATGAGAGGAATGACGAGCCTGTTGCGACTGTGGGTTCCAACACGTGGGATCCCCTTTCCTCGTGGAGGGGTAAGTGAACGTGAGGCTGGGCGGGATATTCAACACGTTTGACAAACACGTATATATTTACACATGTTCAGGAAAATGCAAAGTAATACAGAAAAGCTGATGATGAAGTGGTAGCCGCCAATCACTCCTGCCATCAGCTGCTCCTTTTATGCCTTGCGTGATCATTGTTCAGTTATTTCCCCCAATCCGGTGTCTGGAGACCATTGATATCACGTCCCAGCAATAAGGTGTCAGGAGACCGATGACATCAGGTCCCACCAATCAGGAGGTAGGTTTTCCTTTCCCTAAAAGGGTAACTAGGTCGGAAACGCACGCACACCCTGGGCGCAAACAAGGAAAGGAGAGTAACGTGCGCTGACTCCGATCCTATTCTGGCAGGTGATGGCCGGATCATTCGCACAGACCGCGTCTCCGGAACAGCCGATCACAAGAAGCCGCTGTGACTGCGGGCACTGTAATAGAAGCCTCTGAAACATTCTGCCTGGCGCTTGGGCATATGAAATAATTGACTGTGATTGTTTACGTGCCAGAACTACAGTACGAGCCCAAGGAACAGTGTAGAGCTCCACCTTCGAATAATGTGTGCCACTTCATGTATTTCTATTAATTTTGAAAGCTTCCACTCAGGCTTAACCAAGCGAGCTTGAAAATACGTGAACGAATGCATTATTTCACGTGCACGAAATTTACTGTACGGCCGCTCTTACATTTTGCCCACATAGATATTTGGCCGCAGTTATCGAACCCGCCAGCTTGCGTTAAGCAACGCATAGCTGTAAGCAGTCTTGGTGGGTGTAGGGCATGTGCATTTTGATGGCGGACATAGCAGTTGCGGGAATAGTTATGAATAGCTCTGGAATGCTGCAATCAACTGGAAAGAAAGTTTGTATAAATAAAAACGTTGACTTTGCTCCTTGCAATGAAACACATCGCAAGGCATGTCGTAGCGCGGCAGCCTTGTGGATTGCGCGGCAAAGCGCATAGTCGGAGGTATTTTACAATAGTTACAGATATAGTGTATTTTACATAAGAGTTCAACTGAAATTGAGTTCGTACATAGCTACAACGGCGATTTCTTAAAGCACTTCTCAAAGTGGTTGCTCGCGAACAACCAATATTTAAGTATTCATGTATAAAATATATATATCCGCCTTTCATAAATATGATGATTAATCTTTACAGTGCTTTAACACGGCTAATATCTATCTACCACAAGCATGCACGAAAGCAGTAATCGAAAACGCCCATTTGCGGAAAGCACTGGCGCAACCGAAAACCGGAAACCGAAACCTCGAGCCAAAGCTTCTGACTACGTTGCGCAGTAATGCTTGTGTATAGGCTCCGCCCACGTCGCCTTCGCTACACTACCACAGAAACTTCTCGCCAGATATAGGAATGTATTTGCGATGACAGGCGCTAGTTGCCGAAAGCAATAAAAATGCGACGTCCGATAGCTAAAACACACTTACATGAGTAAGGCTTTGAAAACAATCCAACGCTGCCGTGTCGACATTAGGTAGGATCTGCTGTGCAACGCTACAGAGTGAACAGCTTGCGACTTGTGCTGCAAGAGCAGAAAGTGCACGCTCGATAACGAGAAAGCAATACAGTGCAAACATGCTCGTTTGGCGTATGAGTAAAGTGAACCGTGTGTCGGGGTTTAAAATACAACAACTAGACGTCGTCAGGATCTTCTGTCGTGCACGCAGTGCGCTCGCTGAACATTCCGGGAGCGTTACGAGCGCTCGGCGGCGTCGGACGTTCTTCGCGCTTGCTCCGCGGATGATCGCGCATTCCTGCAGACCATCACCACCATCCCCCACACAAGCGGTTTTATAGCGATCACCAAGTTCTGTGCTTTACCCGGACGCCACTCTCGTCCAGGTGAGCCCATTTTCGGCACTTTGAAAGACAGTTTTCCCTCCCTGCTACCACGCCGCCTCGCTAGGCCTAGTCTCATTACGCCTAGCGCCTCTCGTCGCGCCTTTTAGCCCGACCATAGCGGCAGCCACTGTGTTTACGGGCTACGACTCTACCTCATTGCAAGTGCTTAGGATGCAGACTTCGTCCACCGACGGACTTATGCCCTCGGAGAACGAATACCTCGAAGATATGGTCAATGTCTGGAAACGCGAGCAAGCGAAAACCAAGCCCGCGTCCCTGCACCGAGACGCCGCAGCTGACCGCCATTCCGCAGCTGCGCAAGGCACACATGCGCAACGTCCCACAGACGCCGCGCTCGCCCCTGCTTCCTCGCCGTCGGCGAAGCAATCCAAGTGGCGTCCGCATCCAACTCCTCGCCTCTCCCGGGACAACTACATCGTGGTTTTCAAGCCTCGCGTTCCTTGCAAGCTCCGAACCTTCTCGTGGGCTGATCGTCTGGGCGGCGCAATCCGGGCTTACCTGGGAGACTCGACCGGCTACACTTGGACTTTGGTCCAAGTGTAGCCGATCTGGGACGAGGACATCATCATCTGCAGCCCCACCGTGCTGCCCAAGGCTCAAAAACTCCTCGGAAATTTCCAGCTGCCGGTGAGGGACCAGCAGGTACCCGTCCGAGGTAACGCCAAGCCTTCCGGGGAAACTTGCAGGGGAGTTATCACGATCAACCCAGAAAAACCCCCTCAAAAGATCAAGTCAGAACTTCACTGGCCCCAAGAGACCACCCTTGGGGTTCGCAAACTCGGCGACTCCACCGCGGCGGTTGTTACCTTCGAGGGCACGAAGCTCCCCCACTTCCTCTTTTACCACTGCGTGGCTATGTACGTTCGACCGTATAAAAAGACAATCACGGCCTGCTCTCAGCGCGGCATCATAGGCCACCGGCCGTCTGTGCGCCCCCACTCCATCCCATACCGCTATACCCAGTGTGGGAGCTTCGCTCCCGAAGGCCTCACTGACCACGATTGCCACCCCAAGTGCCTCCTCTGCCACGGTGCCCACGAGACCGGGGACAGAGGCTGCACTGGTATATAGGAAGCCCATGTTGCCCTCGGCACATCCTCGAGGGCTCACGCCATCACCACTCCACGGCAAGAAGGGCACCCGCGAGAACAGTCTGGCTCCCGGGCCCCGGCCGAAACTCAACAATTTCCGCCGCTCGATGCCTCTACGGCACCACCAAATGTAAGTGGTTGGGCAGGAATTGCTGCTCCCAAGCCTCTCTCCCTCCCCCTCTGCTGCCCCTCCCTCCCCTGAACTTCCGGCCCTCCGCAAGCAGAGCGCGGATCTTGACCGGAAAATTGCATTACTGACCAAGCAAGTTGCATCCCTGCAACAGCGCACTTGGCAGGCGCCCGGCCCCCCGTCCCTACCCAGACGGCCCTCGGACGGTCCCCACATCGAGTACTGCCCCCGCTACCGTAGCTAAGGCCACTCTGCCCATTGATTAAACTTTACCCCTCGTGGAGTGCGTCTCCCGCCTTGACAATCTGCTCCTCCTCCACATCTCCAATTTTTCCGTTCAATGCAATGTAGCTGCGGTAGTGCAGGCCATTCAGGCCTGGGCAATTACTAAGTGTCACGGTATGGCGTTATTCGATTCGGCGAAGCACCGATCAACGGGCCCCAAAGGGTCGTAGTAAATGGACCCGACGAGCAAGACGGTTATTAGCGGCCACTCGGGCAAGCGCCCGAAAAGGGTAAAAAGCAGGTTTAACGATTATTGCCTTTTTGTTGTCGGCGCCACCGGGACCCTCCGACAGCTTTTTGTAGGAACCCCTGCGCATTCTCTGCCCCGCGCGTGCATTGAAATGCTTACTAAGAAGGCGTGGGTGCGATACTCCGAAGTATGTGGTGTCTGTACAATCCTGTGTCCACGAAGTGCTGACAGTGCATGTGGTGCCTCTGTGTAATCCCGTGTCCAAGAATTGCTGTCAATGTGTGTGTACCGACAGCACCGTGTGGCCGGCTGCCGTCGTTTTTCCTATTTTTATGAACGGACAGTGGAGGCACGGCACGGAGTCAAGGTTGTACGTGTGTGGTGCAGTACGAGTGCGCGAACTCTATCAGCAGGGGAAAGGACCCGTTCCCTCGCCCCTAACTAAAAGGGGCGCGACCAAGACCTTGGGAGGAGCCAGTGTGTAATTGGGTAAACTTGATTGGATCGTCACCAATATCTGCCGTCCTCCAACCCAATGCACTAGGGAAAGGAGAAGTTATTTTAGCGCAGGTGTTAGACCGAGCTAGGAAGTCTAGAGTCTAGATTCTAGAAACTGAGCCTACAATTTGCTGAGAAGCGTCAAGGAGCTAGTGCTGCCCAGTATCGCCTGTGCCGCCTAGCTGGCTCTGAACTGCGAGTTACTAGCTGACGTAAGAGACGACAAACCAACGTCTACGACGAAGCTCATGGTAGTTCCCCTCCAGTTAGCTCAACCTGCTCGAGGGAAGACGTCAGACCTAGACTCCCTGGAAACCAGGCTCAGCAATCGCATCCACCACAACGAGATCGGCTTGCAAGCATTCTTTGGGAAAGCTCTGCTATCGACTCCACGCTTTATGGACTTGCTGCCGCCGCCGCCGCCGCCGCTGCTGCTGCTGCTGCTGCTGCTGCTGCCGCCGCCGCCGCCGCCGCCGCCGCTGCCGCTGCTGCTGCTGCTGCTGCTGCTGCTGCCGCCGCCGCCGCCGCCGCCGCCGCTGCTGCTGCTGCTGCTGCTGCTGCTGCTGCCGCCGCCGCCGCCGCCGCCGCCGCCGCTGCTGCCGCTGCCGCCGCTGCCGCCGCCGCCGCCGCCGCCGCCTTTGTGAAGTGTTAATTTCTGTGTTCACTGTTAACTGTTTGTTGTATTTCTTTCGTATTCGTCATTGGCCTAGGTTAAGTGCAAGCGTTTTAGTTTTCGTGTGTTTTAGTGCAACATTTAATTTTTGTGTCATTGTCAGGCGATAAATATTTTTTCCCTCTTTCTCCCGACTCAGACTCCTTCGCAGTGTTCGCTTGAGTACGGAATGACCAACCGGCTTGTATACCCCGTCGGCGACTTCGCGCCAATGGCAGACGGGTGACAAGCCGTGACACTCAGTTAAATCCAAAATATCGCGCTCCCGCTCTACGTCGGGAAGTAATGTTGGTTCCGCACCCCAGCGCCGCAAGGTGGCCACCACCACCTCGACACAGGGCAACCCGGTTTCCATCCCCCTTCCTCTCTCCGAAGGCTCCGAACAAGACGTGGATATTTACACCTAAAAGAGCATTCGTGATGGTCACCAATCATACAACCCACTCAAATCTGCCGTCCCGCCTCGCTATCACACAGTGGAACTCCAGAGGTTTCGGGAACAGGCGAAAGCGTTCACACCTTTCCATATTTTTCTAATCACTTGACTCTCAACCGGTCAACTTGGCACTCCAGGAATCATGCTCAACCACAACCCTTTCCGGCTACTGTCCCTACGTAGGCGGTACTACAACACGCCTCCTCGTGTATAAGACGTACATGGCGGTTCAGATAGATCTCGATCTGGACCTCCCTTACGACTACTGCATGGTCTCAGTGCTCCCTTAGGGGAGGGGCCAACCCTCGATTGATATTCCGAACATGCATTGCCCCCCTCACACTTCGGGAGTTTCCTTCACGCCACTCTTTCATCAGGCCTTGCGTACGGCCCCTCGTCAACCCCTAGTGATAGTTGGCAATTTAGACGCCTTCAGCCTTCACTGGGGCTACCATTACGAGAAGACCCAAGGGCGACAGCTTAAGGAGCTTATCTCCTCGCTCAGTCTCACGCTGCTCATTGATCCGGTACATCCCACACGTTGCGCTAATTTGGTCTCAGGTGACACCTGTCCAGAACTCTCCCTCATCCCTAGAATCCGCGATGCTACTTGGGAGAATCTCGATGAAACCCTCGGTAGCAATCATTTTCTGCTCCGCATTGCCTTCACACCGCGACAGAAAATGCGCCAACACTGGGGCCAGGCCCGTCTTACTGACTCGACCAAGTTCTGATCTCAACCATTCCTCCCGATTCCTAATTCGAACGAACATGCGGCGTGGGCATCATATGCCCTTCATATGCAGCCAGCACACACTCAGACCCTTGCCACCTCTACCCTGATTTCTGCTATCGACCTACACCTCCTGTATGTCTGGGATGCTCGCCAGGACCTCATACGCCGTTGGCGGCGAAACAAGCTAAACCACAAACTCCGCTCCCGTATCGAGGGAGCGGAGCCAATGCCAATTCTGTGCAGCTTGCCGATTCGAATTGGACCGACGCCTGCACGAAGGCACCAGGCCAGATAAGCTCCAATAGTACGTGGCGACTCTTCCGGGGCCTTCTGAACTCCTCCACCCGACGTGGAGAAACACAGCTTCAATTCTGTCGCGCCTTGCATGCCTATCAGGGCACGACAGATCAACTCGCGAAGGATTTCTGCGACCGATACATTTGTCGCACGATCGACCCCATCGTCCCGGAATACACATATTCTGGTTCCCCCAACTCCAAGCTCTACGCTCCATACACGCTTCTTGCAGGCTGCGCTGGGGAATGTGGACCGGGCACGGCTCCTGGCAGAGATGGAATCACAGTGTCGCTCCTAGCCAATCTCCCCGACCAGGCTCTTTTGTCGCTGCTCCACCTCATCAGCTCGATATGGAACGGCTCGCCCATCCCACAAGAATGGACCACATCGCTGGTCACGTTCATCCCCAAGCCCGGCAAACCGGTAAGCATTGAGGTCCTGAGACCCATCTATCTCACCTCTTGCGACGGCAAACTCAGGAAAACCATGGTCCACATCCACCTTTCCGCCTACCTGGAGAGTAGGGGGACCTTTATGACACAATGTTTCGATTTCGCCCGCATCTGTCGGCGCAAGTCGTCTTGCTACAGCTCCACCACGATGTCGCAGAGCCGACTATTATGCGCCAAAATGACAAAGCCATTCTCGCTCTCGATTTTCGGGGCGCGTTCGACAATACCAAACATAGTAGCATTCTCGCTAACGTTTTCATCACAGACTGCGGACAGAAGACTTTCCATCCGCGTTTTCTTTTCTCATCCCGCCATCTTCATCCGCCTCAATTCAACTGAACACAGCTCGTACCCACTAGGCACACGGGCTACACCTCAAGAGCGGTCTTGTCACCCCTACTCTTCAATTTGGCCAGGCTGAACCTCCCCTCCCTTCTGCGCAAAGTCGAGGGGATACGTCATACACTCTATGCTGACGATATTACAATTTGGACAACACCGACTCTCCGGCTCAAATCGAGCAACGCCTACAACAGGCGGCCCTTCTAGTGGACACTAACGCCTCTTCTTGCAGCCTGGAGTGTTCCCCATCCAAACCGGCCCTCCTATCGGTTTCTCGCCTACCACCCCCACAGATATCTCTCCTGTCCGGCCCCCTCCCGTTGGTTCAGGACCTTCGGATTCTCGGGGTTCACTTCTCGTCCTCCCTGGACCCTAAGGGTACCGTAGCTGCTTTCCGACGCACCCGCTCACAAGTGCGTTGTACGACTCAGCGGACCTCTACCAAGCGTGGCGGCCTCCTAGGGACCAAGTCCCTCCGCTTGGCCCAAGCTTCTGTGACCAGTCGGGTCATCTATGCCTCACCATATCTTCGCCTGCGTCGTCATCACGAAGACCAGGTGTATATTTTTCTCTGCTCTGTTTACAAGCACACGCTGGACTTCCCCATCGCTACTTCCAATCGCCTCTTTGTGGCCCTCGGGGTGCACAACTCCATCGTGGAACTGACGAAGTCCATCGCGCCAATTCACTCACTCGCCTGTCGCAGACGCCTTGCGGACGCCGCCTGCTACACAGACTTGGCCTCAACACAACTTCTAACCCCGCACATCTCTCCCCGATACCGCAACTCTGGCTCCAGAAGCTCTGGGTGAAGCCACTCCCCCCAACATGAATCCCGAACAACACCCCGATCGCAAGCAAGCCCGTGCCGCTGCCCTTCAGGCACGCCACTCCGCACGCCCCAGCGTATCCTACGTAGACCTCTCGGGCCATTCTCCATCAGGCGACTTCACGGCCGCTGTGATCACCAAGGGTCACCACGTCGATGGCCTCTCCTTCAGAACAGACATGTTACTCATGCAGAGGAGGTTGCCATCGCTTTGGCCTTCTCCCACTCAACCACTTGCACTATCTTGGCAAACTTGCGCTCAGCCTGTTCTCAGTACATCCAGGGTTCCTTCTCCCCTCTGGCGCCTAGTATCCTTCGGGCCGCCTCCTGGCGCTTCAACCCTCACTCCATTAGAATAGTCCGGACCCCAGGCGACACACATCATCCCGGCTGGTGAGACTGCCGCTCGGCTAGTGAGACCTCGAGCTGCGCAGTCCGCCTCTTCGTTGCCCCGCAGGCCTTCGTGCCCGGGGCCCAGACGATGCCGGGGGTCCATCCTAGTGAGCGACCCAGCATTCGAATGGCTTGTATAGGAAGTGTTCCATTCATGTATAAACGACACGCGGCTTGTAAGTCCGTGAGGACGCGGGCGGACCTTCCCTTGCTCTTGGCGTCGCGAAGTGCGAGAGGGATCGCTGCTGCTTCTGCTGCTGCGCTGCATGTGGCGCAGATGGAGGCAGAGGCTACCAGGTTCCCCTGATTGACAACGGCGAGTGCGGATCCTAGCAACTCGAACCTCACACGTTTTCGCCGCCTCGCACCCCACCACTCGCACTATCTTGACACATTCGCGCGCAACCTGTTCTCAATATATCCGTAGTGTCATAGCCCCGCTAGCGGCTAGTCTACTTCGCGCCGCCTCCTTGCGTTTCAACCCTCACTCTATGAGAATAGTCTGGACCCCAGGCCATACAGGTCCTCCCGGCAAGGATGCTGCGAATGCCGCTGCCCGCGCTTCTTTCCTCCGGGCCACTGCCCCTCCATGTCGTGAGTCGGACCCTGGCAACTTGAGCCTCACACGCTACAGCGATATTCTGGATTATTATAGCACTTAGCGCCGACTCTATCCTGACGCTGCGCTCGGTTTCGTGAAAGCGGACAAACGACTACTACGCCGCCTTTGGACCAATACTCTCCTTAGTCCGGCGGTCGCTCGGCATTTCATGCCGGAAATCACAGGCACGTGCCCGACATCTACGGTCCTTGCCGACACCTTTCACGTTGTGACTTCTTGCCCCGCCACTGCACTCTCCTTCTCATCTTCTCACCCCATCCCTACTAGAGAGGCTTGGGAGGGTACGTACTCCGCTGTTCTACCTTGGAAGCTCGACAATCCTTGGTGGCAAGCGCCCGGGCAGCGCCCATCTCCTATGGCGTCCAGGACTAGGGGCTGCCACTCAGGCGCACAGCGAGCAACTTTCTTATTACCTCCTTCAAAAAAATGCTTTTATTGCCACCACCACCTGAACATTCCGAGGCGGTTGACTACAAATAATTTTAGAACTAACAAAAAAGGAGCTGTTTATGTAATCAAGGCGCATACAGAATGCCCCAAATAACATCAATTGCTTGATGGTTAACGCCCATACTGGGAATTTTGCGGCTGCTCGCGGGGCAAAAGAAAAGAAAGAGAATGCGGATGGCCACAGCACGCTCCTGTCTACACGTCCACACCAGCCCTTGGAACACACGATCCTGTCCTGTCCTCCATCAGGTGTTTCTGTCAAACCTATTAAGAAACCAAGAACCTTGCTTACCAGCCTCAGTGGAACCACGCCTTCCGTTATCGAGGTTTGTATGACGCGGACAATAGAGGAATTAGGATCCCAAAGAAAGCTCTAGTCAGTGCGTATGCTTGGGGAAAAGAGTGGAAAGAGTCACGTGCTATTTTTGTTGTAGCGGCCATGTTGTCGGGCCACAATTGCGGTTTTGTTATGGTGGTGCGCATGTACTCGTATTTTCGCAGCTCCGTAGGTCTCGAACATGGCAAAGGCAACGTTTGTGCTGACTTGCGTTTTTTGCGCCGTGTTGACTAGACTGTGCTGTCTCGGTTGTTGATGCGGCTAGGTGGGACTGGATGAAAAGATAATCGTGAGACCAGCGCTCAAACACCATCTACCACGCAGCGGACGAGGCACGATCTGGCAGCAATAGTCCTGTCTTCGACGGATGTATGCTCAAATATTATCCCATAGTGAAACGGCTGTGCATCATAATTTGTAGGATAAGCGCCTTGCAAGTCAAAGAGAGTTGTGTAGTTTTCTTGCGTTTGACACCGGACGATGCATTTCCGGCGGGCCAAACAGCCTTGAGGAAGGATGCGAAAGAGGCCACTGCTTTGAGCAATAGAGGGACGAACGATGCTAACTGTGTACTTCTTATTGCGCCCGAAGGGCTCAGTTAAGTGATCGTTCGCGGATGCTTTGCAAAAGGGAACTAGGCTCGACAGAACGAGGTACGTGTGCGCGAACTGCAAGAAGCTGACGGTCGCGCGTAACGTGCCTGGTAAGCGCGCTAGCCGCACGCTTCTGTTCGGCACCTTGCGGTGGCTAACACAGAAATTTGCTTCGGTGAAGCTTCACTTACCGCGACAAGAATGCACATCAAAATTCAGGCAGGTATCCAAAACATGTTGCCTTCTGCTGGCTTCCTCCCCGGCGCGGTGTGACTCGTCACGTCTCCGCGTTGCTCGGCCGCCTGAAAATTGTTCGATAAATAATGCCTCAAGATGCGACTGGCATGCGTGTTTGTTCCCGCAAGTTGCAAGGGGGTTAGCCATATGTCCGTCTGTTTTGATTTGCGTAACGTATGGTGCCGGTCATCGCCTGTGTATTCTTGCAGTACATTGCGAATGCGCAGATTTATTTTCCCAGAAACCATAAAACGTAGTGGGGTCGGCCTTATGGTCTAATTTGCAGAGTTAAGTGTGAACGTCTTTCGACGCCAGAGCAGAATACACGGGCGACATGTCTGTAGCATCGCGACGGTACGCGTCGCGAGTGGATCCATTGATCGCTACGGCGCCCGCGCGCGCCTACAGGCCGGCGGGCATGCACGCAGAAAGCGAGAAATGCAAAGGGGATAGGAAAATTTGCTGCAATAAGACTAAAGCCAACTTCCGGAGGCTTGACAAAGAGTGATGTCAGGGCCTCTTAGCTTTTTTCCTTCCTTCATGATGCCGCCATCGTTCCGCGGCATCCAGCGCCGAAGGCACGGCGAGGGGAGCTAACGCGGATGCTGATTCGCGAAGTGCCAGAAGCGTTGACGAGATCACGGCTAAAGCGCCGCTTTCGTGGCAGAGAACGTCGAGATTTAGCCTTGGCGGTATTCTGCTAAACGCTGGCAGACCGGGCGGAATAACAGGTGAGCGGGCTCTCATACCTGGGCGGCTTGCACGGAGCATCCACCTGGTGGAGCAGCAGAGTTCACCCTGCCAATTGTACAGCATCGGCTGCGGTCACCATAGATGTGCATTCTACTTCGCGGATAATATAAGTTTTCAGCAGCGGCGTAACCTTCAACACGATTACACCGGTTTATCATAGTTACGAAGATATTTAACATGCATAATAATTATCTGATTTTGAATACTGTTGCAAACATACTATCAATAGTTAATGAATGTGCAAGTAATTTCTGGAAAGAAATTGTCAAGAATATAGTTTGCAGCTGTAGTCACACTGCCCGAATGGGCCATTTGTGTCGCCCTGCTATTTCACTACAATTAAATGGATCTCTTATTCGATGGTTGCTAAAACGTTTGTATCGTCCTTCCTTTCTTAGTTTTCTAGGTGCTGTGAGTCCGTCAAAGATGTCAGCAGCTGTTCGGTTCATTTGTTACCAGGACTTGGGAAACGAAGAAGCTTAAATATTTGTTCGCACTTTCTATTGCGAACTTTTCATTTCTTTTTCTTTTAATTAGTGAAGGCTCAATTCGTTTTGCTTCTTACGTTACCAGCTAATTCTTTATTTGTTTAGTTCTATGTCATGAGTGTTGTTATAATCAAAACGGATGCACCTTTTACTCTTTTGCGTATGTGAGATGCCCGTATGAAACAGTTACATGCATTGCTCTTGTAATCTGCGTTTTTATAAAGAAAGGTGGCTGATGTGTTGTGCAGCAGTTGGACCTAATTGTTTTGGTGTTCGCATAAGTTTTATCATGAACGTGAGCAATTGCTAGGACAGATAACGGACAAACAGGGCGTGACACGCGGAAGTAAATCGCACGACTAGCAGATTAAAAACGAATAAAACATCAGGGAACGATAGGCTAGCCCTTAGAGAACATAAAACAGGGAGAAAGCAGGCAGTTGGTGCTTCTGACAATAGCCTCTAAGATTACGCACGGTAGCAGGTTTTCCTCCAGCCGTTCCATTCAGCGCGCTCCCCAGCAAACGAATTTAAATGTCTGACAAATGTTTCGTAACAGTGACATGCTAGGACTGAAGCCAAACAATTTGGTTCAGTGGCACGTTTCGGAATGAGATTTTTTAGAGGGCTCATTTTACACGATTGCGATTTCAACGATGCGGCTGGTGCGGCGCCCAGAGTGCTTGGTGCCACGTTTCCTGGCATACGTCGCATAAGTTTTCAGCTGTAATGAAATTGACCGGTGGTATAAGGTATCATTGTCTTTTTTTTTATTAAGAGCGCTATTTATTAGCCTTTTTTAATTTAAAATCGCCTTGGCGTTTAAATATCTTTTGGAGTGCGCATTAGGCGGTTCATAAATTTCAGTGCGAGGAGACGGGGTGTAAGAGCAGGTGCACAAATTACATGGGTGCCAGGTCTTGCTAATCATGGCCTCCGAGATTTGCGTGCACGGGCTGGTTTTGCTCCGGCCGTCCAATTCGCCCCGCACCCCAGATAAAAAGTGTAACGCGGCCGGCGTGCCCGGCTACTCCGAGAAGGTGCTGTTATCCGAGGCATACGTGAGGCAGCTCGCGGAAAATTCCCATGGACGCGACCTTGTCGTGGTAGCAGGTGGGTTAAGTGATGTCCCACACAGAAAAGGGCCAGAACTAGTCCAGCGCTTGGCGAAGGTGGTACACGACTTGTGCAAGCTGTCCCCTTAGGTACAGATCGTGGTGTGTGCACGGTGCCGAAGGTGCCTGTGCGTGACAGGCACCTAAAGAGTCCATATGGACAATGAGCCCAGAGAAAGGTGTCGAGGTCATAGAAGTAAAAAGGGAAGTGAGAAGGTGTAGTGGCTTCCAATGAAACGGGATCCACTTCAATCACGGGCTTGGACGAGAAGAGGGCTGGCGACTTGCTGGTCGCGCTGTTGCTTTTTTGGCAGGCCCACGGGCGCTCAGGAGGACATTCTAGGTAGTAATGAAGGCCCCTATGGGGACCTCAGAATAGCATCGCCGTCAATAACAGAAAAATGAGGAAAACAAAAAAGAGTGCTCGACATGCAATAGCCTACACCAAGATGCAGGGCGGCAGAACGGAAAATTGGATGGAGATTGAGAAGCAATTAAATAGAGAACAAGTAAGGGTGCATGCGGTTACAGAAACGCAGCTTATAGACTCGGAAGAGCCGCCAGTGATTGAGAATTATGTTTGGTAAGGGTGCAACCGAACGAAATCGGGAAGAAAGGGAGGGGGAGTCAGAACTCTCATCCATTAAGAAGCCAAATGCAAAAGAGTAAATTCAAAATGTCAAAAGCATTTTTGGTTTCCATATGCAATGAGTGAAAAGAAAACATGGCTGGCCGTAACGTATTCGCGGACAAGAAATAATTGCAGATAGAAGAGTGAATAGTTAGTCGTATGCCACAGTGCCGATATTAAGGGTATCGCGAATGGTACTTAAGTTATCTTACTATGTGACATGAATGCCCACATACAGCATCTAGATAGTTATACCGACGACAACGGAAAGTCAATGCTTGATCTTTGTCAGCAACATAACGTCGTTATCGTGTATACAGGGCGCAAGTGTGACGGGCAGACCACTTGGGAAGTGGGAAAACGGCAACCGACCTTGGATTATTGCCTGATGACAAAAGGAATTTATGATAAGTTAAGAGAAATGGTCATTGAAGAAGAAGGGTATAGCAACGTAAGGAGTGACCATAAATGCATTATTTTGAAAATGTGATATGCTGTTGGGAAAGAGAGCAAGGAGCGCTCAATGCCCAGCCTAAATATGAACGCTGAGCAAATAAGTATAGTCGCAAGAGTCGAGGACGAACTTGGCAAATGGCCAAGTAAAGAGTGGGAATACAGTGAAGTTCTAAGTGTAATAACAACAGAAATACTGAAAGAGAAACAACATGTGCCTTGGAAGGAAAAAGAAAAACCGAAAAGCTGGTGGAACAGGGAGATGCGAGAAACGATCGCCGAACGATAGAAAACATGCCGCTAGCACAGCCAGGCAAAGAAGGCGCAGTTGCCGCAGATTGATGTAGCCAGTAAATGGGAAATATTCCAGGAGAAAAACTGTGGTTCAAATACTGGATCAGGCAAATATAAAAGGTGAAAGTTAACGGTGGTTGTAAGAAATACGTGAAAAAGAAGGCCGCACCTAAGATATTTTGGAACCAAATAAACTTATTAGGCTGGAATTCTGGAACATACGACAACATATCCTAGACGAAAGAGGAAACAAGTTCGAATGGGACACGGGATTAAACTACAGCCGAAAAATAACAACCCAATCTTTCCATGGCAATGACGAGGTTGTATCTGAGGAAAAAGAGAGCATGAAAGATTACCAGATGGATAAGGAGCTGGTGCTGACAAATTTCGAACAGAAGAAGCCGAAAACAAAATTCCAAAGCAGACTGCCACAGGGCTACACGAGGTTCCCGTTAGGCTAATTAATGAATTAGGACCTCAAATGAAGGACGCTCTGTTGAAAGCACTAGAAATACGCTTAAAAGACAGACGAATACCAGAGAGTGGGCGACACAGAAGCATAAATTAAATGTATAAAGGTGAGGAGTCGGAAAACAGAATTCACTCATATAGACCATCGACCATTATATTGAAAATATACAGGTTATCCATGCAGGCGATTAAAATAATGTTGCGAGCATGGGCAGACAATATTAGAATTTTGGGAGATGTTCAGTATCTTTCCCGAATTGGTAGGCTCCTCGATGGTAACTAATTTGTCCTTAGTTAGTGTATTGAAATATCCAGAGCAGAAAGGAGGCCATTATGTTGGCCTTTTTACACATTACAGAAGCTTATGACCACGTAAACCGCAACATTTTGTGGGATTTTCTGGAAGCGGAAGGCTTAGGCGGCGATTGCATACAGCTTTTGAGAGAGATTTACCTAGACAATACCGTTTGCGTTGAACAGGAAAGGATGAGGACATATGAGCAAGTTTATGTCAACTAGGGACTTACGCAGGGTTGCCCTTTATCGCCACTGCTGTATATAATGTACATGGCGAGGATGGAAAGCGTGCTAGAAGGAAAAACTATCGGGTTGATTCTCTCATACAAACAGGCGGGTGCATTAGCAGAGCAGTACCTTCCAGGTTCGGTTTATGCGGACAACAATGTGTTGTTAGGCAACAAGCAAATGGACATGCAAAGTCTGGCTAATATCTGTGGACAAGAAGGAGAGAATTTAGGTCCGAAATTTAGCGTTAAAAATGAGGTGTTACGGTATTCAATGAAAACAGTGAACAGACAGTGTCAATTCAGGGCCAGGAAATACATCAGGCCAAAGAATATATGGATAAACGAAGGCAATATATGTATGGAAACACAGGAAAAAACGATAACATCAAAGGGGAAGAGAAAATGCGGCGATAATGAAACACAGAGTGCTATAGGGATACAAGAGGTACGAGGTGCTCCGAGGTATGTGGAAAGCTGTCATGCTTCGAGGACTCACATCTGGAAACCCGGTTGTTTGCTTGAAATCATGGGCACAAACAGGACTCGATATGAGACAAAGATCAGCGGGACGCCTCGCGTTGGGGGCTCACGGGAAGACTACAAATGAAGCTGCGCGGGGTGACATGGGCTGGACTAGTTTTGAAGTGAGGGAAGCTCGCAGTAAAATTGAGTATGAAGAACGACTGAGGAATATGGAGGAAAGTAAATGGGCTGGGAGAGTGTTCAGGTATCTGCACAGGCAAAACATTGATTCACAGTGGAGGAAAAGAACTAGGAAGCTTACCAGCAAGTATGCGGCCTGTGGGGTGGGCAACACAGCAACAAAGAAGGTCAAGCGGAAAGTCAGAGAGGCTGAATTAATCTCATGGGTGGCGGCAATGGAAAAGAAACCTGCCATGAGTAACTACTTAAGAGGAAAAAACGAAATCAGGGAAGAAGAATCTATGATAACTCAAAGGCAAGCTCTTTCGGAGCGAGATCAGGATACGTTAGAACACGCACTTATAAAGCGATACATGAGAAAGAAGAAGGAGCATGTGCCTGCGGAGGTATAGCTAGGGGAACAATGGGCCATGTTTCATTAGAATGTGAAGATATCTGCCGAGCAGTCGATTTAGGCTCCTCTGGCCTTCTTGAAGCCCTTGGGTTGAGCGAGAGCAGGGGCAAAAGAAAAACATGTACGCAGTAGAAACTAGTAAAAGGCAATTGGAATATTGGTGGAATAAAAGTATGGAAACGACCAACAACACAGGTGTACAAAAACAATTTTCACAATATGGTTTCACAATGTTTGGTGATGGTAAGTAATGTTTTCTTGTCTTTTTTTAACATAGGTAGGGCATTAGGCAATATAATATCAAGAGCGCTGTGGCGCAACCCAACGCCCCGTTTTAAATCGAACGCTGACAGCATCCATCCACTCGTCCATCCATACGACGCCAGCGGAGGCCGCGGTAGAAGGCAGACCATGCGGCATCTCAGCAGGCGTATAGGCTCTTTTCTTCGTCTTTTACGGAGCATTTTCAAAGCTAAGCGCCCAGAACTTGCAAATGCTTATTTTGGCCTAATTCACAAGGAAAGTACAGCAACTGGTCAGTTTTATGACTTTATATCATTGCAAGAATATACGTTTATTCGTGTCCACTTCTTCGCAGCGTAAAATATCCTCATGTGGGAAGTAATAGTGGTATTCTCGCATGCTTCTTTGCTCAAGAGATATCTGGACAGAAAGTAAGCTTGTTGTGGTCGCTGAGGCATTCTGTGGTCCTCGTCCCGTGAAACACCGCCTTATAACTTGATCGCCCACAGATATTCATGAAGTGCGTACAAACCCAGGCAGGGCTACTTTGTGTGTTTTAAGAAGCCCGTTTGAACACTAAAGCCATTGCGGTTCGATCGTTAGCTGTCGCCCCCGAAGGCAGCTGTGCAATGAAGGCTGTCAGTTATGAAATATTTTAAATCAATCTGACTCCTGGCGGATGTTCGTAACTTATCTTCTTGTAGCTAATATTTGCATTACTATCTGTGTCTACGTAAGTCATTCGTGTCTATTGAATCCTGCTCGTGTTTCAGGAACTTAGCGATACCATATGGTATCCGCTGTCATGCTAGTTGGTGCGTCATCAAGCCCACTCGTTACAATCCCAATTGCTATCGGAAAAATTGTCATAAGTAAACTACTCACACCAGCCAGCTGGTTCGATGCCATCTCGAGATAGGAATTTTAGAAAGGCTGCCTTATCCTCGTTTGGATTTGTTGTCACCGCTACCTTGCGAAGGAAAGCGCTGACCTCGAAGTGGAATGCAACGTCGGTATGAGATACGTCGGCAAACTCTATTACGGGTTGACTCACTCAGACTCACTCAACTTACACTGACCCACGCGTGTGAGGCTGGCTAAGCAAAATCTTTGTATCGGAGTCAACTGTGTCTGTGTCTGAGCGGCAACGTCAAAGCTTTATCCAAGCGGCGCGCACCATACTCCGAGAGACTGCATGTATCGAGAGAAGGACCCATCACACAACTGCACGACCGCCGCGTTACCGGCAGTACAACGCTCGCACGTGTACACGGATCTTGCCCATTCCTTAACACCGACGCGCGCGCGCACACACACACGCATACTAGCTTTACGAACGCGCCTGTAGCTCCCGTCCGGAGTCGCTCACTCTGGACGCCATTTTCGCCGCCCTCAGTCTCGTCTTGCTCCTACGTGTCCACATTTTGTGCCTCGACGACACGACGGGAGTTTGGAAGGGAAACGTGAAATACTTCGAAGGCGAGCCCCACGTATTGCGCGCAATCCAAGCATAGCTTTCGCTTTCACCACCCGTGCCGCAGGGTATGGCGATTCCTGACCATCCTCACGCACGTGAAGTGAGTAGAAGTGAGGAGGGTCAGGCACCGCCACACTTGGCGGCGCCGGCGACATCGCCAAGGCAGGTGTGCACGTAAATTGAAGGCTCCATAGACGCCCATTGGTGCAAACAATGGCGTCTCATGGGCACCCCAGCGCCCCTGTATGCTGGAGGGCATGCTTACGTATGCGTGACGTTGAACGACGTCACGCTTACGTATGCTTTGGCGCGAATTATAAACCGGTCTTTTTATAAAATCCGCATTTTCAAGCCGTTATTGAAGGTTGTTGCCTTTCAGCGCACGCTAACTTTTGCCAGTCATATGTACTCGAGTTCCTGCTAGCTATGTCCTTGTATATACGTCTACGTGCAATTGTGAACCCAATGAAAGTGAGTGTCAAAAAAGGCAGCATAGAAAGGCAGCAGCACTCCCAGACCGGCTAAGCATTCGTAGCGCAAATACTCGTGCAAGTACTTTGTCTCTGAGTACAGCAACACACGATCCCCAAAGCACTGGCTCAAGGGCAGAGTTCGCGATAGAGTGCACGGCAAGTATGGTTTTTATTTTCATTTTATTACATCAACCAAACAAATACAGGGATCAAGCACACCAGAAATTGCATGTCATAGGCAGCACAAACAGTAGAACTGTTTAAGCTGGCTAATAATCTAAATCATCACAGTGCAGATAGGAAAAAGTCATGAAGCGCCACAAACGTTGCGAGGTAGAAAATTTAAATGTACACAAAACAATGCCAAGACAGCTTCAAATGAGGCAAAAATGACATGAAATAAGCAGGTGAATCAAGATACACATGGAGCATAGGGCACTGGGATTACTCTTCACATTTATTTTTTCATCTGAAAGAATATATCAGCTACGTTTACACCTGTGCAATAACGTTAAAGCCAATTTTAGCATCAACAAACCTGCTCAACGCATTGCCATTACACCACACACTGAGCCTGCGTACAACCTGCAGACCCTTTTCTGGTGGGTAACCAGAGTGTCTTGAAGCCATTCTAATCCAACTACGTGATGCTTGAAGCACATCTTACAGTGAGACATAAGGACATTCGCATAGCAGTAAATTATATATCACCGTACCGTACGTTACAATATAGCCAGATAAAGTTCGAGCGTTGTTCTGAGTTTTTTTTCTGTCATCTCGTTGTACTGCAAAAGATCCTGCTAAAATCTTGAAGGAGACGAAGCAAGCCTACTTAAAGGTGGCTGTGTGGCCAATGGTGCTGAGTGGTAGTTATGAAGATGCGCTTGATTTAGTTATACCTGTGAGCACAAAACAGCAGGGGGCGGAAAGGTGGAAAGATTGACCCCAACATCACGGAAAACAGTTGAATCCATTGCCAGGAGGGTCTCGCTTCAGCGGCATTCGATTTATCGGAATGAAGTTTTAAACGACAATAGTAAAGAAGTGTATAAGGGACACTTGGAAAGCCAGTAAATTGCATAAAAGTACCGTAAAAGAGTGACATAGTGGAATGGAGGATGAAAGGTGCCTCAGTGTTAAACCATTGCCATTGTGAGCAACCATGTCGAGTCCTAGCAAAGCAAAATACACAAGAAAAAAAATAGAATATAGCCAGGCTGCGAACCAGAAAAACAATTTGCAGCCTTAAACCAGCCTAAAGAAATTTGTTGCACACACTGAAAGATAGCTTGCAACTTCACAAAACATTCAGCCAGTAGCTGGAGAATTGTATCCTTTTTTAAAGTGCGTAGCCTCATGGCTTACTTCGTAGTTTTCCGTTTAGTGGTTTCAGTGTGAAGTTCAAGATTTTTTCTGCGCACAAGCCAATGCAGCCTTGCTCTGACGAACAGGGCATACAAACTATCACAAACATCATCACCACACAAAGTTGGCTATTTTTCTACCTTGGGGGGGGGGGGGGGGGGGGCATGAAGCAACAAGAAAATATCATGCCCCGCATGTTCTTTTATGACAATATCGGAGGCAGATGCGACAAAAAGCTGCTCGCAAGCATTTATAAATGCTACAAGTGAGGCTGCAGGAACTGACAGGCTCCCAAATTCACCTTCTCCGGGGTTTTTTTCCCCGATCAAGTTCAAGAGAATTTGGCTTTGGTTGGTAAAGGCTACGTTCTCTTGCAGCAACTCACACTTATGCGACCAGAAGTTAAATAATAGATTAGAATTAAATAAAATAACGAATTAAAATAGCAAATTAAATTAACAAACGATAAATAATGGAAATGAAAGTGGATGAAGAAACAGCTTGCCGCGGGTGGGTAACGTTCCCACAGCTTTCGCATTTCGCGTGTGATGCTCTACTAATTGAGCTACCGCGGAGCCATTTCCCCGTCCACTTTCTTGGGTATTTATGTTTCCTTGTAGAACCCTGGGAGTGTTAGGCAGCGCTACCACTCACAGACTTTGGCGGCGGAGGTGGAACGTCCTTTTTGCCGCAGGCGTCACGAGAACGTGATCTTCTCTGTGAGTGGTGGTCCGTGAGTGGTGGCGCTGGCTAACATTCCCAGGATTATACAAGAAAAAATAAATACCTAAAAAAGTGGACGGGGAAACGGCGCCGCGGTAGTTCGATCGGTAGAGCATCGCACGCGAAGTGCGAAGTTGTGGGACCGTTCCCCACCTGCAGCAAGTTCTTTTTTCATCAACTTTCATTTTCTTTAGGTTATGGTTTGTTTATTTTATTTATTAAGCACAATAATTTCCCCTATGTTGTCGTTGGTGTTAGTGTTTGTTGGCTTCTCATGATATGACTTAGGTGACTCTGTAGTACACCTGTGGCCATTCATAAACTTATACGCAAGACAGCCCGCAATAGGCAAGCGGAGATGGAGAATCATAAGGCTGAACTTCTACTGCAACTGGCAAAGATGTCGTAGGTGTACATAGAGACGGAGCAAACTTAAAAAAACAAGCTCGGAGTGTGGCCAGAAGACTAGACATGTCTTCAGCACAGTTGCTGCTTCACATGGTTCTAAGGCTTGAAAACAAAGAAACATTTTGGTCCCCTAATCACAAGCCACACCCACACGCTGCAATCCAGCTCCAACCAACATTTTGTGGCATTTGAAAAGCAGATCATGCCGAGCCGTCGCAGGTGCTACCTTATCTGCAAAGAAATAGCCAAGAGGCTGCTTCCACGGAGCGCATATTGCTTTATACATGAACACAAGGGCCTTCTTTGCAAGATTTGGACCTTGTACTGCACTGTACTCTTCAAGGACTTGAAATCTGCCGGACACTGGGTTATATGACAGCTTCTTTGCGACATGCATCTCATCAAAAATTATAGTCTTGCCTTGGAAAAGACGCTGCTCGTTTGCCGACCAAATCAAAAACTTCACGGTAAAACCCAGCCATCAGTGGTAGGCGTGCAAACCACTGCTGCAGAGACCTAACAGATTCAAGCTTTAGGAGTGTCCTAAATATCTGCAACCTCTCGAACTGTGGAGGTATAAGCCTAAAGCAAAGGCTTTGTTTTGGCTGCGCCGGCTGCATCGACGGCTGAACCTGCTGACAATACGCATCTTCAGCTGAGTTTCAACAAAAGCAGCAACAGCGTGAAATAAATGTTTACACAGACTCTGTACCAGTTCGCAGCGCTCTTTACACGACGGCGTTGAAGCAGCAGTCCTTGTAGTCTCGTTGCAGTAACCGAGCCACCGGAGCTTAGCTCGAAGTTTCTGAAGAGGCCCCCTTTCGTTGATGGGGCTAGTGAAAGACCCTTAAGGGTAGAGAATCGATAGAAGATCAATAAGTTGCTGCGTCTGGTTTAGTGATAGGTCCATGTAACCTTGAAGCACCAAGAAGTGCGCAATATTGTGAAAGTGTTTCAAAATCACTACCCTTCATAAGAAGGAGGCGAAGTGCTGAGCGGAGCTCCTGGTGAAAGATCAGCACTCGCTCACAGTGCTGCGACCTCTCCTGCCGTGTCAGGTTCATGAGTTTAAGTGCTTGCTTCAGGGCTTGGTTGTGCATACGTGCGGCCAGCTGAGACCACAGGAAAGAGAAAACAAAATACAGCGACACCACAGTTCTGAAAGTGAAACCAGAAACCCAACAAATAACGAAGCCCCACAAGCTGAATTAACACTGACATTGAACCGTCATCAAGCCACTGGCGTGGGAAAGAACTTGGTTCGCCGTTGAACTGGCAACATCTGAGTCTGCAAAGCATAGACTCAAGGAATTCTACCATATTTCTGGGCCATACCTATCGGGATGTTCCAACATATTCGAAATAACACTCAACTTCTTAGAAGAGTTGTAGCGACTGGGACGGCTGGCTCTGGAAGTACCCCTTGGCAACAGGGTCACCGGAGACAGCAGCTATCATAGGAAGCATTCCAAAGTGGCTTTTAGGTATCACCGTTTGTGAAAGACGTATGCCAGTATACATGTAATCTTGCTCACCTGGTTCTCCAGCACGGTGCACTGCTACCGAAGTTTCGCTCGAAGACGGTGCACAGTCTATGTGGCTGCTGCGTTCGCCTCAGCTGTCTGAAACGGCTGCATTATTGCGAAGAGAAAAGAGAATTCAGTAACTTCATGGCTAATAATTTCCAAACAACTGTACTTTCCGCTGCATGCGCTTAAGATATGACATTACTCTTAAAAATGCTTATGTAATGAAATAAAATTCTTTTACCACTGCGATTCGTTAGGCATATATTTTGAAATATATTGTATATAATTGTTTTTACAAAAGGCGCTGGAATGCTTACAGGTACACAAAAACTAAAAAATGTCCCTTCTTGACACTAGTCCGCATTTCAAAAGCGGCGTATATATTAAAGGTTTGATTTAAAAAATATACCGCCAATGCTTCCTCTAGTAGGCAAGACATCGTGGCGCAGCCATCTTGACCGTCGCAGACGGTTCGAAGTGCTTGGAACAAACCGTAAGGTGTCGCAGCTGCCATAGCACCTCCTTGCCCAGTTGACGTTGCGGCAGAACTGCACCCACGCTTAGAACCTGGACATGATGCAACATGCACGACGCTATAAAACTGCACCGAAATGACTACCAAGTATTCCGAACTCCGGGATTCTTTTCACTGCTAACTGCAGCACATTATATGTGAACTATGGCAGTAAATGCTCGCGCTAAGCCTCCTCTCCTTAGAGTGCGTTTACGCTCGTCCTCATGCCACGCATCCAGCTGCTCTTCTATGCTCAAAGAGTCACGAGGGCGAAGCAGCGAAGTGCCTTTAAAATTGCCATGACGGTCACATATATGTAGAAGGTTGGCAGCACTGCTGAGCGTAATCAGTCAAGGCAACCTCAAGGCCGCGCACCTAGACGTGGCTGAGTTTCGATACTCCCGGTATCGAGTGGATCCACAAATTAACTTCACGGCATTCGACAATCGAATAATGCCGTGCTCAGAGCTGTCAGGCCGAACAGTTGGTTCTAAATTGGCCTTGCGGTCAGTTGCAGGCACGTGGTTGCACCTGAGAGCCCGGTATCAAGTTCCCGTTAGTGACAGTTGGCTGCACGAAACTTACTATAAATAAGAGAAATGGTAGGCCACTTACGCACACCTTAGGAGTGCAACTGTGTGCCCAGCAATTTATATAAATATCCCCAAAAACATGAATCCAAGTACGCATGAAATGGCTACAGCTATGAAGCAAGACACGAGCAGCCCAACAAAATCATATCGGAGGCTATTTGTTCATACCTAGAGCAGACGATATTGACAACAGCTCACCTGTGAAAGTCCAGGGGGAAGCGGTGCAGTGAGACACCCCTGGTACAGTACACGCTGTCGCAATGTGCCATGGAGCATCTTCAATGACTTCTTCACATGCCGACAGCTCTTCTTGAAAAGCTGAGCACCTCAAACTAACAGCGTGAACCGCGATACAACGATGGAAAAACACTTAACCCCGGCGGCACGCCGAAGGAAACGACAGGAGAAAGAAATCTGCCGCAGTGGGCAGCGGTCTGCAAATCTTACCAAACAGTGACAGAGAAGCGACGGGCAAGGACGACAAAAACTTCGCAAAAGGGGCATTTTGTGACCGGCGAGCTCAATTTATACAGGTTCCCAGATGCGCCAAAGCAGACGGCTGGCGATAAGAAATCGCTTCGTAAGCAACGGCCATTGTGCCCGGAAACAAAAACAAGGCCTGCAAGGTCGCGCTGCCAATGCACCACACATTCACACACAGGCGACACAAGAAGAGTGCTGAAAAAATTTATTTGGCATAATGTTTTGATCAAATTATTTACCTTTTCATAGAATAAGATTCTAAAATATTTATTGCGTTTCTGTTCACGCATAGTATTCCTATTTGTAGTACTTTTTTGTATGAGTGTTTTTTCCCCCAGCCTGTGGCTATGCTGCAGTCTCGCTGAACCGTTTTTGGGCCCAGCCTTCGCCACCAGTCTGAATCCACCTTGACATCGCGGGAAGCGAGCATGTTCGATGCCAAGTGCCAAGTCTGGTCGGTTTGATTAGCTCCCAGCGTGCGCTCATTCTTTCTAATTCGCGCATGCTGCTTAAACTGAGAATTTGCGCTGCTGCCATGTTGGAATGCGTTCAGCGTAACTGAGAGTAAATCTCGATGTCTCTGCCTTGATTGCCCGTATAATTGCTATCGCAATACACAATTCCAGGTGCGCGGGCAAAAAACAAAGAAAAACACAATATGGCACGGCGTAGCACGCAGCTGCGAAATAATTTTGACTACCCAGAGTTCCTTCACGCTCACATCAATCTAAGGGCACTGGCAATTGCCGCAGGTTACTGCGGGCGGGTCGTGTTACGTATTGCTTCCCGCAATATCATGACGGCGAACTGCACAGACGAAAGCAAGCGCCGGTACCAGCTGGCCAAGCAGCTTTGCGACTGGTTGCTTTCGTTAGCCAGCTTTGAAACTGGCTCTCAAAATGACAGACATATCTACATAACAAGCAAGTTCCGAATGCCTTTCCAGCATGTGACAATCCTTTGCAGAGACATTCCGTTTGTGCTATGTCGCTTGCATGTGGCGAGTGTATTTACGCAGAAAAAGAAATTAAGCATTTGTGTGAATGGGCTCCAGCATGCAAAACAACGTGCCGCAAAATCAACGTGCCGACCATGATCGCTGAACCACACCCCACGTGAGCGGCGGTCGCACGGACAACGCGATAGCCGCAGCTGCCTCGCTTGCATATATAATTATTCGCGCTTAGTACGAGTCAAAACATGCCTTCGAAGCTGGAATGCACAAGCTTCAGCCCTCTCAAGCCGCGGACATGAAGTTTGAGCCAATGTTGACCCGCTTTAGCTATAGTTGGATTAGGCCTGGCCCGTCAGGTTCGTGCACCCGCTACCGGTGGACGTGAACATAAGCTGTTACGACGAAGAAAACTGCTCCGATAGTTAAGTTGTGACCTTATAGTGTTTTGGTACGAACTACTCTTCACACGGCGCAGAAGCATTAAGCGGCAAGCGGCGACACAGCGTTGTGCCAACATCTGCACGTCACCGTTTCCGAAGGTGCCGGTTGCATCCGCTAATAGAAGGGTGGGACTGTAGGTGTTGTTATGCTGACATATTTCTTTATTCCAGAGAAACACTTTTAACTCTATGTCAAAGGAAAAACAAGTCAAAGTACATGCGGTACAGCGGTATGAATAATCGCCTCGCTCAGTAACCAAAGGTGTCAGCGCCGGTATCCGCGTTTTGGGGAGATAACTACACGGCCTATACGTGAACGCTTATGCCAAGCACAGTTTTCTCTAAAAATACTTTACGGCACGCGGAAACTATGAGTATGATGAACAAAGCAAGAATCAAATATAACACCGCGTAATATATGTGTCTGGATCACAGTGGCTATTGTCTAAGTAGCTCGGCAGGTCATATTGACTCGGACTCCGGGTGGGACAGCACGGCACATATGCGCAGATATGTAGGCCTTGCTACGTTTTGAAATTATTTCACATCAGCGATGCGTTGTTTCAAGAATATCCGAAGCTAAAAAAGATATGTAGCTATAGATGTCGATAGAGACAAATGCACCGCTTTGGCAAATCCGACGCGGAAGGCTGCGCTCGAAGACGCCTTGAATATGCGAAATGTATTATGATTGTGTAAAAGTAATACAAAAAGCGACGTACAAGCGCACACATCAGCGAAAACAAACTCCAAGGCAGCCACGTCGGCAGACATAACTGGCGTGCGTTTATCGGCCGCACTGTCGGCAGAACAGCGTACTCAGGCCTGCTTACCAGTAGTCGATGTGTGCTACACTGCTTCCAGAAACGAAGTGCTGTCCCTGAGAAGCCATTAATAAATACTGGCGATGCACGAAACACACCACCGACGCACACTCAATATTGGCGTAGGCACACAAACAAACCAGCGAAAACTCCGGCACCGTTGCAAAACGTTTCCAGCGGCGTGCAGCAGAGGGCAGCACAGGAACATGAAAAAGGCGGATTGTATGTATGTAAAACGCTTTCAAAAAATAAAGCAAACTTTTGCATGCTCCTACCTCCTACAGTAATGTGCAAAGACACTTTGCAATTGTATCATGATACGACACAATAATTAAGTTACTTGGACAACAAGTATTTCAGATACAAATGCAAGCTATTAGCGCAATAATTGTACCCGGTACATCTGGAGCTTAAGATACTTCGAAACATTAGTATTTTTATTATAGATCTATATAGTGTAGTACAAAACGCTCATGCAAAAAAAAATAGTTTGCTTCGAAATGTCGTAACTTCAACCAACCTTGTTTCATTTGGATGAAATCTATGTTGGTATCTCAAAATTTTTATCTTTCTTCTTCAAAGTGTAATATTTTCATCCCGAAACAATTTATTGTGCTTGCTTTAGCTGCTTAAGGTGAAAACTGTTCATGCGCTGGGCTGTCACCGGTTTTTGCTTGTCGCTTTTGTAATTGATGAGAGTCACTACTCAGCTTGCCGAACAACTAGTGGGCCGCCATATAATTACAAGAACGTCAATAAGAATCCTCTGCATGATGGCGATATTGGCACGGTATCGGCACGATGGCACGATATTTCCTGTGTGCGCCTCGTACCTTCCGCAGTGCTGCAACCAGATTGTAAGTAGAGCATAGGCTCCCTTTAGTGAAATGTCTTTTGCAGCGAATTCCTTGTCCACGCAAAGCTCTAGCCCGCGTTCTAATTGCTCCTCAGTCAAGCCAAATCAAAAACGAGCCAAGCGTCTCAACGCAATCGCTTGCTCGCGAGAAGTTCGTAACTCGAGGGACCGCTCAGCGGCGTTCAATTGGACATTAACGCTTTTTTTTACTTCTATATACTCAACCCACCCAGTTTCCTTAGTGGCTATAGTGTTGAGCTGCAAAGCCCGAGGTCCCGGATTGAATGCCGAGTAGGCCGGCCGTATTTCGATGGGCGCGAAATACGAAAAGACCCGTGTACTTAGATTTAGGTGTACGTCAGAGAACCCCAGCTGTTGCAGATTATTCCGTTGTCCCCCTACTGCCTACCTCATAATCATATCCCTGTTTTTACACGTCACACCGCATAATTTGAATTACCGCTTACGCAATATCAGATCACTGGACAGCTGTAGAACTGCAAAACGCTAGTAGCGACATTTGTTGTGACGCATCGTGCATACAGAGAGCACATAAAGCTGCAAAGACCTTTCATATCATTAGGCTTATCTGTGCGCCTAAATTGTTCATAAGCGACTTATTCGCTGACGTGCAATCTTCTTACGATTTTCTTCTACGAGAAAACTTGGGCAACACAAGAATATTTCACACATATTGTAGTGGTACAAAGTGTCGCAAGATACCGCTGCTATTCGCACTACTATCAGTTATAGCTCCGATTACCTGGTGAGTTGCAACGGCAAAAACTTTCGGGTTGAACCAAAATAAGAAAAGTATATCGAAGTAAAATAAAAAGGTGGTTGTGTATCACAAACATCACAGTAAATATTTAGGCACACGATACAGGCGGCAACACTAAGAGCAATGCTATTAAGCATGGTGTATTGTCAACTTACCTGTTGAGGTCCCAAAACAGAAAACTCGTGCCTGTGGATGTATGCTTAAAACTGCTTGTGTGGACGCTCATGACAAAAAGGAACTATTTCATATTATAATCTTTCTCGAATTTCCGCCCTAAAAATTAAACCTGTTGCCTTTCAATTTGCATAGTTATAATGGAAACTCAATTTCGCTTTTTTACGAAGTCGTAAACAGAATTTACTTTACGGTGTGCTCCGAGCCCACCCAAATTATTTTATTTTACAGCGAAGCTGTATGCCTCTACCTTCCTAAGAAATTTTCGTGTCGCTGTTCGCGTCGTAACCAGAAAACTCCCCATACGTGGGCCGATCCCGGGCCAATGCCGCGCCGATCCGCGGTGGAGGTGAAGCAGGCGTTAAGCCTTTCCCATACGTGGGCCGATCCCGAATTTAGTGCAATTCCGGATCCACACGTGGAGGAGGTGATGCAGGAGTTAAGCACTCCTCTAACGTGGGCCGACCCCGATGATAGTGCAATAGCCGGTTCACCCGTGGCGGAGGTGAAACAAGCGTTAAGCACTCCCCGGCGGAGACCGATTCCGAAGACAGTGCAATGCCGGGCGGACCCCAGGCGGAGATGAAGCAGTCCGGGGTCGGCTGCTTCATCTAGCAGCTAGGGAAACTATCATCATCATCATCAGCCTGGTTACGCCCACTGCAGGGCAAAGGCCTCTCCCATACTTCTCCAACAACCCCGGTCATGTACTAATTGTGGCCATGCCATGCCTGCAAACTTCTTAATCTCATCCGCCCACCTAACTTTCTGCCGCCCCCTGCTACGCTTCCCTTACCTTGGGATCCAGTCTGTAACCCTTAATGACCATCGGTTATCTTCCCTCCTCATTACATGTCCTACCCATGCCCATTTCTTTTTCTTGATTTCAACTAAGATGTCATTAACTCGCGTTTGTTCCCTCACCCATTCTGCTCTTTTCTTATCCCTTAACGTTACACCTATCATTCTTCTTTCCATAGCTCGTTGCGCCGTCCTCAATTTGAGTAGAACCCTTTTCGTAAGCCTCGAGGTTTCTGCCCCGTAGGTGAGTACTGGTAAGACACAGCTATTATATACTTTTCTCTTGAGGGATAATGGCAACCTGCTGTTTATGATCTGAGAATGCCTGCCAAACGCACCCCAGCCCATTCTTATTCTTCTGATTATTTCCGTCTCATGATCCGGATCCGCCGTCACTACCTGCCCTAAGTAGATTTATTCCCTTACGACTTCCAGTGCCTCGCTGCCTATTGTAAATTGCTGTTCTCTTCCGAGACTGTTAAGCATTACTTTAGTTTTCTGCAGAATAATTTTTAGACCCACTCTTCTGCTTTGCCTCTCCAGGTCAGTGAGCATGCATTGCAATTGGTCCCCTGAGTTACTAAGCAAGGCAATATCATCAGCGAATCGCAAGTTACTCAGGTATTCTCCATTAACTTTTATCCCCAATTCTTCCCAATCCAGGTCTCTGAATACCTCCTGTAAACACGCTGTGAATAGCATTGGAGATATCGTATCTCCCTGCCTGACGCCTTTCTTTATTGGGATTTTGTTGCTTCCTTTATGGAGGACTACGGTGGCTGTGGAGCCGCTATAGATATATTTCAGTATCTTTACATACGGCTCGTCTACACCCTGATTCCGTAATGCCTCTATGACTGCTGAGGTTTCGACAGAATCAAACGCTTTCTCGTAATCAATGAAAGCTATATATAAGGGTTGGTTATATTCCGCACATTTCTCTATCACCTGATTGATAGTGTGAATATGATCTATTGTTGAGTAGCCTTTACGGAATCCTGCCTGGTCCTTTGCTTGACAGAAGTCTAAGGTGTTCCTGATTCTATTTGCGATTACCTTAGTAAATAGTTTGTAGGCAGCGGATAGTAAGCTGATCGGTCTATAATTGTTCATGTCTTTGGCATCCCCTTTCTTATGGATTAGGATTAAGTTAGCGTTCTTCCAAGATTCCGGTACGCTCGAGGTCATGAGGCATTGCGTATACAGCGTAGCCAGTTGCTCTATAACAATCTGTCCACCATCCTTCAACAAATCTGTTGTTACCTGATCCTCCCCAGCTGCCTTCCCCCTTTGCATATCTCCCAAGGCTTTCTTTACTTCTTCCGGCGTTACCTTTGGGATTTCGAATTCCTCTGTACTAATTTCTCTTCCATTATCGTCGAGGGTGCCACTGGTACTGTGTAAATCTCTATAGAAATCCTCAGCCACTTGAACTATCTCATCCATATTAGTAATGATATTGCCGGCTTTGTCTCTTAACGCATACATCTGATTCTTGCCAATTCCTAGTTTCTTCTTCACCGTTTTTAGGCTGCCTCCGTTCCTGAGACCATGTTCAATTCTATCCATATTATACTTCCTTATGTCAGCTGTCTTACGCTTGTTGATTAACTTCGAAAGTACTGCCAGTTCTATTCTAGCTGTAGGGTTAGATGCTTTCATACATTGGCGTTTCTTGATCAGATCTTTCGTCTCCTGCGATAGTTTGCTGGTATCCTGCCTAACGAAGCATGTTTTATTAGAATGGAAGACATCTACCCAGCAGTCGGTTTAGGAAGCTCTGGCCTCCTTGATGTCCTTGGGTTCATGGAGAGCAGGGAGAAAGTAAACATGTAAACAGTAGGGATTAGTAGATGGCGATTGGAGGATTGGTTGAAGAAAAGTAGGGGAACGACAAAAAACGGAGACGTACCAAAACACAGTTCGCAATAGGGGATCAAAAAATTTGCTTTAGGGACTTCATAGGGTTCTTTTTTTTCTTTTTTTATTGTTTAACCAAGGTAGGACATTAGGCAGTATGATAGAAAGAGCTTGGTGGCGCAACCCACCACTCCATTCCAAACGGGACGCTCATAACATCCATCCATCCAGCACTCGCCATAGCGGGGCCGATACCGAAGATAGTGCAATACCGGGCCGACCCGCGGCAGAGGTGAAGCAGGCGTTAAGCACTCCGCATACGTGGGCCGATCCCGAAGATATTGTAGTCCCACGCCGACCCGCGGCGGAGGTGCAGTTCGCAATTGAGGGGCCCACATACAAAGCTTCGCTGGACATCCTTCTTTACAGAGTGAAAGGTAACTGAGTTTTTTATCTCCACAACATTACTATAGCGGCATATTAGTATATAAGCGAAAGACGCCGCAAGCATTGGCATAAGCAACACAGTACGGTGGCTACGTGCAAGTGGTGTCATAGCTCCGGCCCAACAAAAAAACAAAAAATTGAGAAAGCAAAAGGTCTGCTGCACGCAGACGTGCGCCCAGGTCCTTTTGTCGAGATGGCACGAGACTTTGTTCACGTCAGTAATGACGTGAATGCTGCTCCGCGAATAAGCACGGGCAGGCCTCCTCGCCTGCCTTCGCTCGCGGCCTCTGGCGGAAACATAAAAGAGTGTCTCTGCCTTTAGTTTTGCTCAGTTGGCTTCGTAACAACAGCATCAGCTTGAGAAGCGGAGTTCAGCCAAAATTTATATTTGGTACGGTGATGTTGCAAAAGCCGTTATCTTATATCTCAAGATGCACGATACGTTCTTTAATGTACACTCTAAGAACAGTTTACACCCTTTGGCTTGCCCCTTCTGCCACACAAAAATAACCGTCATCTGCCTTGATGCGTTTCCTTTCTTTATCGCTGCGAGTCCTGAACTTTCCAGTAACGAATGGCACGCGCGTTATCAGCATAGAACAGTTTACACCCTTTGGAGTGCCCCTTCTGATAACGCGCGTGCCGTTCGTCACTGGAAAGTTCCGGGCTTGCAGCGATAAAGAAAGGAAACGCATCAAGGCAGATGACGATTATTTTTGTGTGGCAGAAGGGGCAAGCCAAAGGGTGTAAACTGTTCTTGGAGTGTACCGGAAATACCGATACTCTTACACCTCTCACCAGACATGTGATGATAGGGATACACGATACCCGACGAGTATCTAAGATAGTATCGAAGTTACATCTATCTTTTATACTACCGAGCTGTGCCCTCAGGCGCCGTAACGCACGATAATGACTCCTCAAGCGTGGTCGCGTTGGCTGCTCTGGCAGACAGCGTGCAACGATGCACAGAAGCGGTTGCGACGGCAAGCTTTTAGTTTCGCAACCTCCGCTTCAACATTGGGGAAAAAATTATCGTCCCTCTTTGTAAGCGCATGATATAGTGTGAGAGTAATGGAAAGGGACGAACAGGCAGAATTGCAAGAGACGAAAGAGGGAGGTCTGCATTTGGAGGTGCCATTGTGCCTATGGGAGGCGGATTGTAGATAAAAAGTGCTCTGCACCAAACTGCTCCAGGAGGTATGTATGACATGTGCAAAGACAGAATTTCGATGTTATGTGAAAACAGCTTACTGGAAGCTTCGTGGAATGCTATAAAGCGTGGACACAAAGCATTTTACCAGGAAACTAAAGGTGCGAAAAGCACTTCAACCTGGCGTATGTCACAAGGACATGCACAGCAGTGTACAATAAATTTGCTCTAGCCAGCACATCCAGAAAACCAAATTTTAGAAAGCTGGCTGAGCTCGTCTAAAAACCAGCTTTGAGATAAACCACACGGGTTACCTACTTGCCTTCTGCGTATCGTTTGACATGCTGCACAAAAAAATAAGGTCACCTGTTTCATTACGAATGTTTAAGAAGCCATCAGATAAAAAACAATGTACCTTTTGTCATGAAGAGCGAGCTCACATTCAACAACTGTCGGAGTAACATGTTGCTGGGCTAGTCGGTTCATATTGCTGAGTAGATCATAAATATGATCGCGTTGGCGCAAACAAGGAAGAACGGAATTAAAAAGGGTGAGCGCCAGGCTAGTTTGTCTATATTGCTGAGCAGACCACCAATATGGTCGCTCTTGCGCAAACAAGGAAGGACGGAAGGGAACAAGGGAAACACCTGGCTAGTCGGTTAATATTGCTTAGTAGACCATAAATATGATCCTTTTGGCGCAAACAAGGAAGGACAGAAGGGAACAAGGGGAGCGCCAGGCTAGTTCGTCTATATTGCTGAGTAGACCATAAATATGGTCGCTTTGGCACAAACAAGGAAGGACGGAAGGGAACAATAGGAGCGCCAGCCTAGTCTGTTCATATTGCTTAGTAGACCATAAATATTATCGCTTTGGCCCAAACAAGGAAGGACGGAAGGGAACAAGGGGAGCGCCAGGCTAGTTTGTCTGTATTGTCGAGTAGACCATAAATATTATCGCCTTGGCATAAACAAGAAAGGACGGAAGGGAGCAAGGGGAGCGTCAGGCTAGTCGGTTCATATTACTTAGTAGACCATAAATATGATCGTTTTGGCGTAAGCAAGGAAGAACGGAAGGGAAGAAAGGGGAGCGGCAGGCTAGTGAGTCAGTATTGCTGAGTAGACCATAAATGTGATCGCTTTGGCGCAAACAAGGAAAGGCGGAAGGGAAGAAGGGAAGCACCAAGCTAGTCGATTCATATTGCTTAAGGGACCATGAGTATGATCTTTTTGGCGCAAACAAGGAAGGACGAAAAGGAACAAGAGGAGCGCCAGGCTAGTCGCTTCATATTGCTGAATGGACCACAAGTATGATCGTTTTGGCGTAAACAAGGAATGTCCGAAGGGAACAAGGGGAGCACCAGGCTAGTCGGTTCATATTGCTGAGTAGACGATAAATATGATCGTTTTGACGTAAACAAGGAAGGACGGAAGGGAGGAAGGGGAGTGCCAGGCTAGTCGCTTCATATTGCAGAGTAGACCATAAATATGACCGCTTTGTGCTAAACAAGGAAGAATGGAATGGAACAAGGGGAGCGCCAGACTAGTAGCTTCAAAGTGTATTCAAGATGAAATAAACATTCATTCATTCATTCATTCATTCATTCATTCATTCATTCATATTCCTGAGTGCGGAGCGTTCGTATTGCTGAGCCTTGCGCTCTCGTTCTTCGCTTCCGTCCTTCCTTGTTGGTGCCAAAGCAATCATATCCATGGTCTACTCGGCAACTCTCGTAGATCTAGGCGCGCGTAAAAGTAGACCAGGTGGCCAAAAATAGTACCGGTGTCCTCCGCGACGCAGCGTGGCATCGACACCTAAAAACAGATTATTAGTGGTTTGTGTCACCTATAAAAATTTAACAAGGGCTGTAAGGAGGGATTTCGCGCACAAATATCGATATGAGTGGTGGCAGCTTGGTGTATAAAAAATTAGACGTCTCCGATTTGTGGATTCTCGAATTTGGAGCTTCTCCATCGACCCTGAATAGAAATCGCGCTCTACATCATTTTCACTTGAGCTTAAAAGAACAGCGAACCATATGAAAGTTAACTTACTTCATTGCGTGAAAGCCGTTAAATTTATTCACGGAGAAATAGTGTCCACTGCTCCACAGAGCCAAGCTTTTGTATGAAATTAGAACGGGAATGTAGTCTACAGCAACGCTTTTTTTCAAACGTAACTAACATAAGAGTATTGCGGCTACGCAAGAGGCGCCAACTGTGAGCGCCGCACAACGAAAATTCTACACGTTTCTTTAGAAAGTGCAGCAAAGCCCCGGAGCAAATATAAATCACACTTTAAGGTTTCGAACGTCAACAGCAACTAAGGTCAGTGGCGAAAAGTGCTATCAGGTGCTCTAAAAAATGGTAGGCGATCCTAATCTTTGCCTTAGGTGTCTATTAGTGGCACTCGCACCTCGGCGTTGGTGTTCGTTAGGTTTAGCGGGCGAACGTCTTTCCCCTGGCATGATATAAGGGCGAGGAACGAGGATGGTAGGATGGATGGATGCTTTGAGCGTCCCCTTTGGTGGGTTGCGCCACCAATCTCTTGCTATTATACTGCCTAAAGTCCTACCTAGGTCAAACAATAAAAAAAACGCTATGAACTCCCATAACCAAATTTTCTTTCCGCTATTGCGAATTGTGCTTTTGTATGTATCCGCTTTTGGCCGCTTCCCTGCTTTTCTTCCACCAATCCTCCAAAAGCCTCTCACTATCCCTATTGCGGGCATGTGTGCTTTTCCACTGTCCTCGCTGTACCCAAATGCTTCAAGGAGGCCAGAGATGCCTTAATCGACCGCTGGGCAGACGAGGATGGATGGATGGATGTTATGAGCGTCCCCTTTGGAATGGGGCGGTAAGTTGCACCACCAAGCTCTTGCTATTGTACTGCCTAATGTCCTACCTAAGTTAACCAAAAATAAAACATAGACACTATGAACTCTCACACCCAAATTTTCTGATCCCCTATTGCTAACTGTGCTTTTGTACGTCTCTGTAATTTGTCTTTTCCCTACTTTTTGTCCACCAATTCTCCAATCGCATCTTACTAATCCCTACTGCGGACATGTTTACTTTTCCACTGCTCCCGCTGAACCCAAGGGCTTCAAGGATGCCAGTGGTGCCTAAATCGACTGCTGGGTAGACGTTTTCACATTCTAATAAAACATGCTCCATAGTTTCCCTAGCTTTACCGCAGCAAGCATATGCTTCTTGTTGATTCTTATATCTCGCTTTATAGGTGCGTGTTCTAAGATATCCCGATCTTACTTCGAAAAGTATTGAGCTTCCCTTTGAGTTATCATAATTTGATTCTTTCCTGATTTCGTTTTTTTCCTCGTAAGTAGTTACTCATGGCAAGTTTCCTTTCATCATAGTACCTGATATTCAGGGCCGTGTTTCTCTTCTCCTTTTTCTGGTCCTGTCGTCTAGCGCTGTTTGAACTTTATTTTAGTTTCCTGTCCATTGCGGCCCCCCGTGAGATTATTTCAGCCTCTCTGGCTTTCCGCTTGACAGTCTTTATTACGGTGTTGCCCACCCTAAAGGCCACATATTTGCTGGTAAGCTTCCTAGTTCTTTTCCTCCACTGTGAATCAATGTTTTTCCTGTACGGATACCTGAAAACTCTCCCAGCCCATTTACTTTCTTCCATATTCCTCAGGCGTTCTCCATCCTCAATTTCACTGCGAGCTTCCCTCACTTCAAAACTAGTCCAGCCCATATCACCCTGCACAGCTTCATTTGTAGTCTTCCCGTGAGTGCCCAATGCGAGGTGACCCACTGACCTTTGGTTCCCGTCGAGTCCTGATTGTATCCCTGATTTAAAGCAAACAACCGCATTTCCAAAAGTAAGGCCTGGAACAATTACACCTTTCCACATACTTCGGAGGACCTCGTATCTATTGTATCCCCATAGCGCTCTTTGCTTCATTATGGCTGCATTTCGCTTCCCCTTCGATGTTATTGTTTTTTCCTCTGTTTCCATATTTCTATTACCCTCGTTTATTTATATTGTTACGTAGGAAGACGCCGACGAAAAGCTATTTACAAGTATATTTACAAGGCAGGACACCGCAGTTGACCAAGAGGCAACAGCCCGCGCTAGCTTCCAATCATCGTCTTCGTCTTCATCCTACTCGGCTCTTCGTCGTTGGGAACACTACCCCGTAGCACTACCCCCGGCGGCAAAAGCGCCGTCCCGGAGGGACTAAAGGCCGGACTCTGAAGCAGTGTAGTAGCTCTTGAGCCTACTGACGTGCACGACATCACTAGACACCAGAGTAGATGACGAGGTTGAGCTCACAGGAGCAATTTCATAAGTCACAGGCGTCACCTGCGCAGCACGCGGTAGGGCCCTGTGTATCACGAAAGGAGCTTTTCGGAAAGTCCGACGTGACGACAGGGCGACCACAGGAGCACGAGTGCACCAGGCGAAAACTGCACGTCACGGTTGCGGGCGTTGTACTGACGCTGCTGCGTGGTTTGCGAGTCCGTCAGTCGAGCACGGGCAAGCTGGCGTGCATGATCGGCGAGGGCGATGGCGTCGCGCGCATACTCGGTTGTTGAGGTCGCAGCAGGAGGAAGTACCGTGTCAAGGGGCAAGGTCGGTTCGCGACCGTAGAGTAGATAAAATGGAGAAAATCCGGCAGTGTCGTGCCGGGAAGAATTGTAAGCAAAGGTGACGTAAGGAAGGGCAACGTCCCAGTCGTGGTGGTCCTTCGAAACGTACTTGGACAGCATGTCGGTAAGAGTACGGTTTAACCGCTCTGTCAGGCCATTGGTTTGAGGATGGTATGAGGTAGCCATCTTGTGTTGAATAGAGCAGGAACGCACAATGTCGGCGATAACTTTCGAGAGGAAGTTACGACCACGGTCAGTAAGCAGCTGTCGCGGGGTGCCATGCACTAAGATAATGTCACGCAAGAGAAAGTCCGCGACGTCGGTGGCGCAACTAGTAGGGAGAGCCCGAGTGATAGCGTATCGGGTGGCGTAATCAGTCGCGACGGCTACCCATTTGTTCCCAGAGGATGACGTGGGAGAGGGAACGAGGAGGTCTAATCCAACACGAAAAAACGGTTCCACAGGGACGGTGATCGGCTGGAGATGACCGGAAGGTAGCACCTGAGGCGTTTTCCGACGTTGGCAGGGATCACAGGCAGCAACATAGCGTCGGACGGAGCGAGCGAGACCAGGCCAATAGAAGCGGCGGCGGACGCGGTCGTACGTGCGGGTTACGCCAAGATATCCTGCAGTGGGTGCGTCACGCGTCTCAAAGAGCACAGTCTGTCGTAGATGTTTTGGCACGACAAGAAGAAGATCAGGGCCATCAGGGAGGAAGCTCCTTCGGTACAGAATGCCGCCCTGGAGGACATATCGGCGAACGGATGCGTCGGTAGGTGTAGAGCGCAGACGCTTGATGAGTACTCGCAGCGATAGCTCTCGGTACTGCTCATCGGCGATGTTAGCGAAGGCAGACACAGAGAAAATGCCGTCGGCGGTACTACTGTCGGCGTCGTCAGGCTCGTCTACCGGGTAGCGAGACAGGCAGTCAGCGTCCTTGTGGAGTCGGCCAGATTTGTAGGTGACAGAGAACGAATATTCTTGGAGGCGTAAGGCCCAGCGACCAAGTCTTCCTGAAGGGTCTTTCAATGAGCATAACCAACAAAGCGCGTGATGGTCTGTGATAACGGAAAAGGGTCGGCCATATAAGTATGGGCGGAACTTCGCAACCGCCCAAACTAGGGCCCCACACTCACGCTCAGTGATGGAATAGTTGCGCTCCGCGGGCGAGAGGAGCCTGCTGGCGTAAGCGATAACACGGTCGTGGCCACGCTGGCGTTGTGCCAGTACTGCGCCAATTCCGTGACCGCTGGCATCAGTACGGACTTCGGTAGGCGTAGAAGGATCGAAATGGGCCAGAATGGGAGGCGTTGTGAGAAGATCGATGAGAAGCGAGAATGCAGAGGCCTCGTTATCGCCCCACTGGAAAGGGGCGTCTTTTTTCAAAAGCTCGGTTAGTGGTCGTGCTATGGCCGCGAAATTGTTGACGAAACTGCGGAAGTACGAGCAAAGGCCGATGAAGCTGCGCACATCCTTGACACACTTCGGAACAGGGAAGTGCGTAACAGCATGGATCTTGCCTGGGTGCGGTTGCACTCCGTTCGCGTCAACGAGATGTCCAAGGACGGTAATCTGACGACGGCCGAATTGGCACTTCGATGCGTTGAGTTGCAGACCGGCTCGCCGAAAAACGTTCAGGACTGCTGAGAGGCGCTCGAGGTGCGTAGCGAATGTTGGGGAGAATACTATAACGTCGTCCAAGTAGCACAGGCACGTGGACCATTTGAAACCGTGAAGAAGGGAGTCCATCATGCGTTCAAAAGTGGCAGGAGCGTTACATAGGCCGAACGGCATCACGTTGAATTGATAAAGACCGTCGGGTGTTACAAAGGCAGTCTTCTCGCGGTCGAGATCGTCCACGGCAATCTGCCAATAGCCGGAGCGAAGGTCAATAGAGGAGAAATAGCGAGCACCGTGGAGGCAGTCAAGGGCGTCATCAATCCGAGGTAGGGGATACACGTCCTTTTTGGTAACCCTGTTAAGGTGCCGATAATCCACGCAAAAACGCCATGAGCCATCCTTATTTTTTACCAGCACAACCGGTGACGCCCATGGACTACATGACGGTTCAATAATGTTCTTGGCAAGCATTTTGCGAACTTCGGTGTGAATAACTTGACGCTCAGTCGGTGACACTCGATACGGGCGGCGATGAATAGGAGGGGCATCGCCGGTATTAATGCGATGTTTGACAGCTGTAGTTTGGGCCAAAGGACGATCGTTCAAGTCAAAAATACCTTGGTAGGAAATCAGCATGCGGGAGAGTGGTGCTCGGACGGCATGTCAGGTGCAATCATTTTCTGTAAGTCGGCGATGGGACAAGTTGCCGACTGCAATGGTAGAGGAGGATCGGTTGAATTGTCGTCTACTGAAAGCGATGCTACAGAGTGATCCTCCAATGAGCAAAGTTGGGCCAGAGACATCCCGCGTGGCAGCGCTTGTGTCGTCAAGCCAAAATTGACCACTGGCAGCGAGACGCATTTCGCCGTAATAGATAAAACAGTATGAGGTAGTGTGATCCCGTGTGTAAGGAGGACGTGTTGCATAGGAGCCGCGATGTAGTGACCGTCGGGCACTGGTGGGGATGACACGAAGTCAACGTAAGTCAGTGCCGAAGGTGGCAAGCGAACGAAGTCGACGGAACTGAGGCGAGTAAGGTGTTGTTCAGCGGGATCCAGAACAGGTAGGTCAAGGCGGAGGGTACTGGCGGAGCAATCGATGAGAGCAGAATGGGCGGAGAGGAAGTCGAGGCCGAGGATGATGTCGTGGGGACAGTGAGCGATGACTGTGAATAGCACGGAAGTGGAGCGATCGGCGAAGGAGACGCGGGCGGCACACATACCAATTGCAGGGGCTGTTCCGCCATCGGCGACACGGACAACAGGCGTCGTGGCGGGCGTGATTATTTTCCTCAGCCGGTTACGAAGATCCGCGCTCATTACCGACAAATGCGCCCCAGTGTCTATGAGAGCTGATACAGGAACACCGTCGACTTGCACGTCAAGAAGGTTCAGAGGAGTGGGCAACGTCAGGAGAGGATTTGGCGGCGTAGGGAGCAATGCAGCGTCACCTCGAGGCGCTGCATCGTCTAGTTTTCCGGCTGGGAGCGGCGTCCGAAGGGAGTCGGCGAATAGGAACGACGGGGCTGGGGAGAGCGAGATTGTCGTCGTTGGGGCGAAGCCGAACGAGAATAAGGGCGGTTCGGCGCAGGAGAATCGGTGGCGGCATTATCTGAGCGGGCAGCATAGGGACGAGAAAGGCCACCTGGGGGGCGAGAGTAGGCAGTATATGTAGACTGGTTCAGGGAACTCCAGCGACTGCGACAGTGCCGAGAAATGTGCCCAATTCGATGGCAGTGAAAACAAATTGGCTTGTCGTCTGCAGTGCGCCATTCAGAGGGGTTGCGGAAACGTGGTAGGTAAGAAGGTGCGGGACGGGGTGGAATCGAAGAAGCCGGGTGGGGATCAGGGCGATGGGCCGAGCAGATGGTGTGAATGCCCATGTTGGCGAACTCCTGGCGGACAACTGCCTGGATCAGAGAAACAGTGACTGCAGGTGCATGGAAGGGGCTGGAGTCCAACGCAGCCGGATAGGCGGCCTCGATCTCACGCCGGACAATCCTGGTAACATCGCCAGTGTTGTTGGGACGAGGAGCGTCGGCACAGGAAGATGTCGCTGGGGTGCTGGGCAGACGGGCAAACTGTTGGTCGATACGTCGGCTTTTAGCGAATTCCAGGCGGCGGCACTCTTTTATAACGGCATCCACCGTCGCGACGTTGTTAAATACGAGCAAGTTGAAGGCGTCATCGGCAATGCCTTTGAGGATGTGGGAGACCTTGTCGGACTCAGTCATGTGTGCGTCAACTTTGCGGCATAGAGCCAAGACGTCCTGAATGTACGTGACCTAGGGCTCCGTTGACGTCTGCACACGACTGGAAAGCGCCTTCTGCGCGGCAAGTTGGTGACCGTAGGGGTTGCCGAACAAGTCACGAAGCTTTTGCTTAAGCGAATCCCAACTGGTCAGCTCATCTTCGTGCGTCCGATACCAAACTCGAGGTGTGCCACCAAGGTAAAAGACGACGTTGGCGAGCATGATAGTAGGGTCCCACCGGTTATTGCGGCTGACGCGTTCGTACAGGCTGATCCAGTCCTCGACGTCTTCCCCATCTTTTGCCGAGAATACGCCAGGATCACGGGGAGCGGAGAGGGTGATGTAGGTCGTCCAAGTGGCAGCAGGTGTCGGAGCCGGCGGAGTCGGGTTGTCGTCGCCGGGAGCCATGAAGGTAGGCTCGACGGACCGTCCACTGCGAAGCTCCGTGACGAGGTACAGGGAACGTCCACCTCCACCAGATATTTTACGTAGGAAGACGCCGACGAAAAGCTATTTACAAGTATATTTACAAGGCAAGACGCCGCAGTTGACCAAGAGGCAACAGCCCGCGCTAGCTTCCAATCGTCGTCTTCGTCTTCTTCCTACTCGGCTCTTCGTCATTGGGAATACTACCCCGTAGCAATATTTATATATTGCCCTCGTTTATATACCAAGGTATTTATATTTTGTTACCCGAGGTATTTCCTGGCCCTGTATCTCCACTGTATATTTACTGTTTTCATTGAACACCATAACACCTGATTTTCTAACACTAAATTTAAAACCTATATTGTTGCCTTCCTGTCCACAGATATTGGCCAGACGTTGCAAATCACTTTGCTTGTTAGCTAGCAACACAATGTCATCCGCATAAAATAAACCTGGGAGGTGCTGCTCTACTACTGTACCCGCCTGTTTGTATGAGAGATTAAACCCGATATTACTTCCTTCTAGCGCCCTCTCCATCGTCACCATGTGCATCATAAACAGCAGAGGGGATAAAGGGCACCCCTGTCTCAATCCCTTGTTGATATGAGCTTTCACCTCACTTCTCATCCCTTCTCATTCATCGCAAACGGTATTTTCTAGGTAAATCTCTCTCAAAAGCTGTAGACAATCGTCACCTAAGCGTTCCCCTTTCAGAATATCCCACAAAATGTTGTGGTCTACGTTGTCATAGGCTCCTGTAATGTCTAAAAAGGAGAGATATAGCGGTTTTCTTTCTACTTTTGATATTTCAATACACTGAGTAAGAACAAATAGGTTAACATCTAAACGCCTACCTATTCTGAAGCTCATTCTGAAGTTCTACCAAAATGCCATTATTGTCTGCCCAAGCTTGAAGTTTTAATTTGATTGCCTGCATTCTCCTCCTTGCCTTTATCCTTTAAATTCATTCTACTTTGTCGCCAACTGTCTGGTATTCGTCTTTTAAAGTTTGTTCGACTGCTTTCACCAGCGCTTCCTCACTTTTTGGTCCTAGTTCATTAACCAGCCTAACTAAAACCTCGTCTAGCCCTGTGGCTGTGCGGTTAAGAATTTTCTCTTCAGCTTTTTTCCAGTTGAAATTTGTCCTCACGAGCTTCTTGCACCAGTGTTTTTTCTTGCACCAGTGTTTGAACCATAGACTTTTCCCATTTACTGGTTACTTCATCCTGCGGCAACTGCGCCTCCTTTGCCTGCCTGTGCTCTCGAGATGCTTTCTGTCGTTCTGCGATCGCTTCTCGAATCTCCCTGTTCCACCAGCTTTTCGGTTTCTTTGTTCCTTTCCAAAGTAGACGTTGTTTCTCTTTCCGTATTTTTGTCGTTATTGCACTTAGAAGCTCACCATATTCCCACTCTTTACTTGGCACACTTGCCAACTTCTTCCTCGACTTTAGTGACTACATTTGCTATTTGTTCAGCCTTCAAATTAGGACTGGCCATTTTGCGCTCCTTGCTGTCTTTGCCAAATACATATCCTATTTTCAATATGATGCATTTTTGGTCACTCCCTATGCTGCTATACCCTTCCTCATCAATGATCATTTCTCTCAACTTATCATGAATTCCTTCTGTCATCAGACAGTAAGCAATGGTCGATTACCGGTTTCCCACTTCCCACGTGATCTGCCCTTCACACTTAGGCTCTGTATTCACGATAACAAGGTTAAGTTGCTCTCAAAGGTCTAGCATTGGCTTCCCGTTGTTGTCGGTATAGCAATGTAAATCCTGCATGTGGGCATTCATGTCACCTGATAGGACAATTTCAGCACCATTCCCGAAACCTTTAATAGAGAGTTTTAGCCCAGCGGGTTTACGGCCAGCGGAGCGGAGCGGGCGAGCGCAGACACGACTGCGCATGCGCACAACGCTGAGGCGGCCAGCGGTTTTACGGAGCAGCGTTTACGCCCGCTCGAAAGCACTCACCAGCGGAGGGTATAGACCAGAACACGATAGCCTCGCACCCAGGCTAACCGAACGCATACTCTCGCACCCGGGTTGCCCGGTCGATCGGCGCCATTTTGTACTGGGCTGCCAAAGTGTGTTCGCCGGCGACCGGTAGACATGGCAAGCGTTAGCTCTTGGACTCCAAAGTGCGGAAATGTGTCCGTTCACGTGGATCGAAAGTACAAGAAGTCATCTGAGCATCATTGCGTTGTGTTTGGATGCCAAAACAACCAGCGCAAAAGGAGCAGGTTGCTTAGCGCTATTTGCGAACAGCACAACACACGTAGGGAATCGTGCCGGTGCGGTGTTTTCAGCCTGCACCGATTTCCATCCGCAACGAAGAATGCCAAGCTGCGCCACCGGTGGAAAGCTGCAGTGAATAGGAAGAACTACAAACCCAGTGAAAACACACGAGTGAGTATTCGATCTGTGTATATTTTGGTGCCACGTTCAACTTTGCGCCCTACGAACGTAATATGTGCAACACGCAGGTTTGCTCCGAGCACTTTCTGAACAACAAGCCTACAGAGAAGAATCCCGTGCCTGTGATTCGCCTTGGCTATTACAAAAAGGCAAGCCTTTTCGTGTTTTCAGTAATGCAGAGTCCTCGACAGTTAAGCGGAACAGTTGAGTTTGCAGTTAGCGATATTTGTAGCTGGTGCACGGCATGACCATTAAGCGTGAACGACAAGTTGTAGGCAATAGAATGTTGCCCTGCTGGTGAGCGTTATTGCTATGAAAGTAAACCGAAGTCTGCTCGTCACGTAGCACGCGTCCACAAAAACGTAAACGACGACTGCTCGTCGCCAAAGGTGTTCTTGCAGCGCGCCTGTCTTTACGAGCTGGTGTTGCAGGTGTCATTCGCAACGAGTTCATTTGAGCCTCCTGAGCTCTAAACTGCGTGCGGGCTGTTATGCGGGGCAAAGCGCGAGATTTTTCCGTTCTTACAGCGAGGAAAATAAGGTGGTCAATTATTGTTGTATTTTGTAACAAAATCTTGCTCGTTCTCGCCAGTTTTTTTTTTTTACTGTTTTATTTTTTTTTTCTAAGGGAGCGCCAACAATCCGATATGGCCTCGCACAAGTGAAACAGGTCTGATACCAGGTAGCTGCAGTTGGTGGGGCTAATTTCTTGGAATGCAGGTACGGTTGTTGTGTTGTACAAAGGGGTCCCTCATGATGCAGCTTTAAGTAGGTATGGTAATTTTATGTGCCCTGTCATGGTTTGTGCAACAACTGTACAACACCTGCAACTGTCACGCTCACCCTGTTATAGGGGCTTTGACTGTACACGTAGTTTAACATTATAACTACTGTAGTTCCTCATTTTCCAATGAGTGCAGGTTTAGCATCATATATGCTGCTTGTTCAAGTGCTGTAGGCTTGTGTTCTGAATGTTTGTTGTACGATAAATTGCACGATACAATTGGCCTGGTGTATTTTCTATTTCATTTTGAGAGGACTTTATATCTTCGCAGCAGTGATGGCATGTGAAAGAACTACAGCCCTTCTTACTATAACATATATTTTGTTTTCAATGTGCAGGTGGTGAAGGGCAGGCGTCTGCTAATCAGGCAGGCTATAAGCCCATTCAAACGACTTCGCCAGTTGGTTGCCAAATACGGCCAACCCAGTAGTGACCATGCCAAACAAGACCAAACTGAAAGTGCAGAGGACAATGTTCTGCGTGCTTTAATAATTTGACACCAACACAGTGCTGTATATTCCTTCACAGGTTACGTGCCAGCCAAAAATGCGGAGATAATACAGCTCACACGTGTTCTAGCATATAGCGCGCGGTTTGTACAAGCGTAATAGCGTACTTGCCCGATGTATTCGCTTCTGCAGCCTGCACAGCACTCAGTGTGGCCATTGCAGACTTGCATGAGGTCTTCAAGTTTGATTGGATCGAGACAGCGAAAATGAAAGGTTAGAAAAAACGCGAAACACGCCTTCCGCCCAGCTAAAAAGCCCAAGTTTCGCTTTTGCGCCGGGTCGCCTCTCCCGGCGTGGCAGCCCAGACCTGCTACTTCGCGGCGCTTAGGATAGATGGCGCGACCAGCGCTCATCAATATGGCGGCGCGCTTTGAATTCACGGTGTTCTGGTGTATACACAGCGCGCGAGCGTGCGTAAGCGCGCGCGGGCGTGTATGAAAAATGCAAGATGGCAGCCGCGAACATGAACGCCGGCAGTTCTGCATCGACGACGGCGACTGCGGCGCTGACCCGTACATTAGTACTCAGTATATTATTAACAAATATAGTACTGAGAACATGTAATATATCTTTATTCAACATTTCTTGCATTATAAAAGCAAGCGTAATTCAAATTCATTTCTCAGTAACTCCTATTCGGACCATCCGCTCGAGCGGGTGAGTGATCCGCCGGGCTAAAATTCCTTTTTCGCGAGCAACGGCGCAACGGTGGAGACCGCGAGCGGAGCGAAACGTAAACCCGCTGAGCTAAAACTCTCTAATATCAGCGCTTATGCATTCCACTAACTCTTTATTCTTATCTGTGCAATTATTTACGGTCCACAAATACATAACGCCCAGCCAAGTTTTTTTTACCACTCATTGTACCTGATAACCAAAGATGCTCTTGACATCTTGAATTTACTCTTTTCCATTTGGCTCCCTGATGCATGAGCATTCCGACTCCCACGCCCTTTCTTCCCGACTTAGTTCTGTTGCACCCCCTTCCCAAACATAGTTCTCAATAACTGGCGGCTCTTCTGAGTCTCTAACGTGCGCTTCTGTGACTGCATACACCCCTATTTGTTCTGTGTTTCACTGCTCCTCAATCTCTGCCCACTTTTCGTTTCTCCTGCCGCCATGCATGTTTCTGTAGCCTATTGCATGGCGAGCTCTCTTTCTTGCTTTCCTCCTTTTCTAGCTATCGACGGCGATGCTCTTCTAAGGTTCCCCTAAGGGATCTTCTTCATTACTATCTACTCTGGCATCCTGAGCTCCTGCGGACCCTCTAAAAGAGCAACAGCGCGAAACAAATTCACTAGCCCAATTCTTGCACGAGCCTGTAATTGAAGTGGATCCCGTCTCGTTTAAAACCACCCCACCTTCTTACATCCCTTTTTAGATCGACCACCTCGAAGCCTTTCTCTCGGCTCATTTTCCATATCGCCTCACTAGCAGCCATTACGGCTCTTTGTATGTGACTGTCATATACAGGCACCTCCGGCACCGTGCACACCACGATCTGCACCTGAGGGGATAGCTCGCGCAAGTCGTCCACCCCCTTCGCCAAGCGCTGGGCTAGTGCTGTCCTTTTCCTGTTCAGGACGTCATTTAGCCCACCTGCAACTATGACAAGGTTGCGCACGTGGGCATTTTCCGTGAGCTTCTCGTTTGCTAAATCCATGACAGAGCCCGGTATCCGCCTTGGAAATGTCCCTACCGCCACTCTTTTATGGCCTTTCACCCTCTCCACAATGGCTTTTGTGCAACTGGGCGTGAGCAGAGAGCCAACTTAAAAAGAAAACTTCTAAGTTATTTAGAAGTACAAAGCTTAGGCAAAAATATTAATGACACCTTTCTTTAAGTACCACTGAGGTTTCCCAATTAGACGCTATTCTGTGATTTGTCTGTGTTTTTTTATCAGTATCATCTTAATGGACAAGATGCATGCATCCCCTCACTCCTATGAATCACGTTGACGCAGCACTTTATTTTCGCTTTCTGTGATGTTAGCATTCTTATGTTTTCCTTTTATTTTCTTAGGCTTTAGAGAAAATTTTCACTCGAGAACAAGTGCCCCGAAGGTTGTAATTCAACCAGCTGATCTACTTCCACTGTATCCACAAGTCAGGCAGCGCTCCTCCTGGTTTTTTTCTGCAGATGCAGCAAGCAAAATGCAAAATTGCAACCTTTGGCCAACTGGTCACTGGTCTATCATTTAAGAAACTCCTAGTTAACGGCAAACTAGAAAGTAGTAATTCTGCAAGAAGCTCTTGCAATAAAGTCGAAATACAATTTCAGAGAGCGTGTGTTTGACAATCACTAGAGGTAGAAGCTCGAGACGTGCAGACGTGCTTCACATCGGCTCCATGATTTCAAATTTTCCAAGCGCCCAGGATCTCCTGGTACCACTGGGATCAGCGGAATATCTTTGCAAACATCAAGCGGATTCAACGGAACCGAACTTCGGTGAGCCGCAGTTTTAAGACCAACGAGAGCCCTATTCGTTCGGCCACGCCGACAGTAGAGTTAGCCCTAACGCCAAACGCTGGCGCGCGGGACCTCGGAGACCGAGGATGGAGCGTCACTCCTGTCCGAGCATACGTGCCTTCGCATCGCTCCACAGGAAAGACCCGAATGCTAACTTATTCGACAAGGACCAGTCCTCAGACATGGCTCGGCTCCTCTAGAACATCATCCGAACATTCTGGCCAACTTCTGCTGTGATCGGACCAAGGTACTGTGAGTTTCTGTGCTTTTGTCACGTGCTTCATTCACTGTTGCAGTTATTTACCGTCCGCCAAACTCGCGCTTTTCCTCCTTTCTTGATAAACTCGAAGGAATTCTTGAAACGCTTACTACACACTCAGAACGCATAATTATTGTTGGCGATTTTAACATTGATACAAGTGCTGAATGCCACAAAGACTACGTGAACCTGTTAACATCGTACAATTTCCGAAATATGATTAATAAACTCACGCGTGTAACTACCTCGTCTTCATCTATTATTGATCATGCATTAACAAATATACCGACTGGGATGCGCGCTGGGGTTTACAGCGAACCCATCTCCGATCACCTCCCACTTTTTGTTGCTGCTGACACTCATATAAAACCAGGGCCTGAGAGCAAGAAGTATGTATCTAAAATAGATTATGCTCTACTACTAATAGACACGCTTTCGCAAATGGTTACTACCTGCAGCAGAAATATTAGTGTTCGTTCTTACGAAGCACCACTATGCCCTTGGATGGCTGAGCCAATCCTCGCCGTTCTAAAAGACAAGGATTCATGGTACCATACGTGGAAGCAACACAAGGATGATGTTTACTATTTAAACCAATTTAAGAACCTGCGCAATAGATCCGTGTCGATGATGAGGGCACGAAAAAAAGCATATTACACGCGTCTCGTTGAACAGGTTTCCGGCAATGCACATAAGGTCTGGAAAATAATAAATGAAGTTGCTCTCAGAGCCAGGTTGCGCCGCGTTCTCCCGGAAAAAATAGATCGCAATACTACAGGTTTAATTCCTCTTTTACCAAGATCGGCCCATCATTGGCTGCTCAACTCCCGGAATCACAACAAAATGCTGCATCCAATACAGTTGTCAATACTTTTGTAATATTTGAAATTGAACCCGATGAAATTACATCCATTATTCTCAGCTTACCAGACAATAAATCTTCCGGACTGGACGGAATTAACCCACGCATACTTAAGGAAAACACTCATATCTGGTACCCATGTTATGCAAATTTTTTAATAATTCATTAAAATGTGCGAAGTACCACTCTGCACTAAAGATTGCCCAAGTTGTCCCGGTATACAAAAATGGAGACCGATCCAACCCGTCGAGCTACAGACCCATTTCTGTCCTAAGTGTTATTAATAATATTTAAGAAAAGATTCTATCCAATAATATTCGCAAATTCTTGAAAAAATATGACATACTCTGTCAACAGCAACATGGATTTCGAAAACATCATTCAACGGCATCTGCAGTCCTAAGCCTGACTCAATTAATTATTACAGCATTACATGAAAACAAACTGGCAGCCGTTGTATTTGTTGATTTAAAGAAAGCGTTTGATACCGTGGATCACGCTATTATGCTCAACAAATTAAACCCCATGGATTTCGCGGTGAAGTCTACAGCTTACTTTCTAGTTACATCGAAAACCGTCAACAAACTGTAGTTATCAATAACATCATATCATCACTTAAATATTTACAGACCGGCGTTCCTCAAGGATCCATTTTAGGGCCCATGTTATTTTCGCTATACTTGAATGGTTTTCCGAAGGTCCTAAGTTGCTCTGATATTTTAATATATGCTGATGACACTGCGATCATAGTAACAGCTGACAACCATGAGGAACTAGAAGCAAAGACAAACAGTGAATTGAAAAAAAGTACACGCTGGTTTCTCAACAACAAGCTAAAAATTAATTCAAGCAAAACTAAATATATGGTATTTAGCTCACGAGCAAAATTCATTGACAGCTTCCAAATTAACACTTTCATTAACGACCACTCACTCGAACGAACACACTCATTTAAGTACCCTGGTGTCATTCTAGATGAACATCTTCACTGGTAAAATCATATTAGCGCCGTCTGTTCGAAGTTGGCTTCTGGCTGTTATGCCTTATTACAGGCCCGTGATTGTTTTAACACACATACACTGCGTACGCTTTACTTTGCCCTTATCATCAGTCATTTAACATACTGTGTAGAATCATGGGGTTTGACATACAGCACTTACCTTGATCCTATCCCGCGATTACAAGAACGGGCTATACGAATTATAACACAAAGGAAGTATACTGAACGAAGTAAACCAATTTTCCAGTTATTAAATATCCTTCCTTTTGCGGTCTTTAAAGATAGCGGTGTGTGTAAACAAAATAGTAAAATATAACCAACCTTTCAATGCCTCCCTGTTTCGCTCTCCTTCTCGACTCACGAGAAACCTCACACATAGTAACTTTAATCTGCCACCGGATAATAACATCTACAGTGAAAGATTGGTGCGGTTTTCTGGAGCCAAGGTTTGGAATGTTTTACCCCAAGAAATAAAAAAGTCCCACGAAACAAATAAAGCATTAAGAACATACTTTTTGAGCCTTATTTGATATATGTGACAGTCGCTCGCGGTTTGCGTTTGTGGTACCGTGTTGTTCATTACTGATCTTCATTCATTCTGCTGTAAAATGCCTATTATTTTATTTTCTCCTACTTGTATGCTGTACTTTGGTCTTTCGCCGTGATTTTGGGTTTTCCATTTTACACAAGTGCTGTGTCATTGCCATCATCTGTTTTTGTTTCTGAACCCCACACTAGCCCCTGGCTATGGGTTCAGTCGGTTTTTCGATAATTCGTTTGGCAAGAGTAGCAATAAAATGAAATTAAATGAATCAAATGACCTGGCAGGGAGTTCAGCTAGCCCTAACGGCTGGAGAGTAGGCCTACCGTCAAGTACGCCAAAGGCCCCCACTCCTGCAGCAACAATGGCCCCGAAATTCGTCACCGACGCTGATGGATGGACCACCCGAGTATCAAAACATTTCCAAGGTACGCAGCACGTTGCAACGCTCATTTTACGTCCGCCAACTGGCCTTTTCCTACCTCAGTGGAGCTCACGAACGTTTCAGCAGCCCTGACTACTGCCGAGGCTCGTGCCGCTACAGTAGACATCAAAAAAGAAAAGAACTTGGCTATGATAACCAGTGATGATTCCTCGGCGACAGAAAAGCTCCAGCGCATTAACGAAACCACTCTTAATGGCAAAACTTACCCTGTCCACATCTATATCGCGCCGCCCCACAACTCGTGTAGAGGTGTAATTCACAACATGGAACTGAACACCCCAACCGAAGAATTGATGCGTGAACTCCGAGCCCCAAATTATCAAATTATTGCGGCTCGTATGATGGGTAAAACAGCCACTGCAATCATAACTTTCAAGGGCTCGCATGTACCTCGACATGTCATCTTCGGCGGAGGTGTATACCGCTGCGTCCCTCACTGACCCAAGGCGCAATTTTGCTCAACATGCTTTGCTATAGGACACCGATCAGACGTTTGTCGCGACAATGGAAAACAAAGGTGCAGAACATGTGGAAAGTCTGTCCGAGATCCTGTAGGGGATCATGACTGCAAACCAGTCTTCCCTAATTGTTGCAAGGATCACAATGTCGATGACCCAACTTGTGAAGTGCGATGAGCCGCTGTTAAAGCGGTCAGAGAAGCGGCCTACCTGAAGCGTTTGAAACAACGAAAGGACAATAAGCAAATGAAAACAGTCACCATCGTAAGCCGAAGCCCAAGCCCAAAACGCAACTCCGACAACACATCCAGAGACAGAAGTAGCTCCAGAAGCCGTCAACAGCCTAGGGGCCGCAGCCGCTCCAGAGGCAGGAGCCGATCCAGGGGCGGCAGCGGATCTAGGGGACGCTGCCATTCCAGCGGCCGGGACCACTTCGGGGGTCAAAGCCAGTCCGGCAGCACCGGCCAGTCCGGGAGCGGCGGCCAGTCCGGGGACTGCAACCGGCCCGGAGTTGGCAGCCAGGCTCCGGATCACAACCATTCCCGAGGTCAACAAGACGAGCAACCCACCAACCAGCGAAACGTGAGTCAGTCACCCGGCACCTCCCCTTCCCCCCCCCCCGTGACCTATACATATCAAGTTCAAACACGAGCTCAAAAAGTAGCCAAGGATTATAAGAACGCTCTACTTCAAACCCGCCGACCTAATCAAATGTCAACACTATCGTCACAATCACTAGAGCCTACCGAACACATGGACATGCAAGCAGAGGCACACGCACCTGAAGCTACACCATTGGGTGATATAGTGCAACCCTTAATACAGGAAGTAGAACCAGCGTCATTGCAACCGGCAGTGAAAAAGGCAAGATACCATACAACAGCCCTACAACACCTTGAAGCAGATTTTAAACAACTAAGGGACGAAATGAAAGAAATGCGAACCAATCTAGAGGCCAAGATAGCTCAACCGGTTGCTGCTCAAGTTGAGGAGGCAATAAAAACATACACTCGACAAATGAGCCAAATGCGCTCCCTGTTCAACCAGCTCCTTAGCAGCCAGGCAGAGGCGATGGCTTCTACACAAGTGCAGGCTGCGATGGCCGCATTACCGCGCCAGGAAGAGTGCGAATGACCCAAAGCACGTCGGTTTACCAGCGTAACGCGACCCACTCCTTACTCTACAACGGGCGCTCCGCAAAATCATCAGTAGAACAATGGCGACTAATCTGGTGGTGTGGCAGTGTAACTGTAGAGGGATTGCTCGAAAACGGGGCCTTCTCACGCAGTGCATTGCCGCTCAAGATCGTCGACCCGACATTCTCCTTTCCAGACACCTCATCTTACAGGCTATGTGCCTTATAGCCATAATTCGGCACTGGCCCCTCTTATTCATAAAGATATAGCGGCAAATGTCCACAGCACGGAATAGAGCCTCACTGTACGCGTCTTTCCAACTAAAATTGTCAAGAGCAAGGCACAGCCCCACTTATTCATCACGAATGCTTATAGCCCGCCAAAACAGAAAGGAGACTTCATCAAGGAGGTAGCGAATCTGCGGCCAACGAAGTATTTTGATCATCTAATAGAAGCCGACTTCAACGCGCCACACACTTCATGGGGATACACAAAAACTCCTCCAAAGGATCCGCCCTACTATACCATATGCAACTGGCCCAACTAACTCTCCTTAACGAGGCCGACTCCCCGACGCCGCACGGAAACTCCGTAGAAAGGGAAACCACGCCCGATCTCGCCTTTATTAAAGGATGAATGTCAGCGCAATGGGTTAACACGCACGATACTTTAACGAGTGACTACACTGTCATACAGATATTTATGCAAATCAAAGGATTCCCAAAACGCCAGCGCAAGCATCACCTCACGGATTGGAAAGAGTTCCAAGAGACATGTAGGAAACTTCAAAAGCATGCACTTGAAAGATTGGGTAGAGATGGTCAGGCAACAAATTCAGTCACACACGAAGGATATAATAGAGAAGTGGGTGTGTTGTGTTATCATCGCCGCTTGAGAGATAGCGGCGGCGCGACTATCGCGATAGCTTGCTATATTAGCCCAGTCCTGCGGCCACCGGGCCGCATTCCACTACGAGCCGTCATGGAATAAACCACGTTTGGTTTTGCTTACGCCTCTTCCTTCGGCTGCGGTTTTCACCCCGTGAAAACAATACATTGGCGACGAAGATGGGATACTGAGCAATTCTGCGGCAAGCTGACATAGCAACGGAAGGTCCGGCAGCGGCCGGTGCAGTGGCGCAAATCGTGGGTCGACTGGGACACATCGAGCCCTTTGACGAGTCCACAAGCGACTGGCCGTCGTAAGAGGGACGCTTGTCGTCGTTTCTTCAGGTCAACCGTATCCCCGAGGACGACCAGGTACACGCTTTTTTGAGTCTCATATGCCCAAAGAGTTACAGTCTTCTCGAGTCGTTCACCGCGCCGGAATTGCCGTCAGCTAAAGGTTTCGGGTTTTTGAAGAGACCTCTTGGGGACCATTTGTCACCGAAGCCGTCGGTAATAAGTGAACGCGTAAAATTTCACAGAAGAGCACAACTTGAGACTGAATCAGTTTCGGAATATGTTGCGCAGTTGCGGAAATCGGCACAGACATGCGAATTTGAATCCGCCCTTGATCAGTCATTGCGAGACCGTTTTGTCTGCGGTCTGTGCCTAGAAGATATACAGCGCGTGTTATTCACGGAGGATAACAAGCTAACCTTCCAGAAGGCCGTAGAACGAGCGCTGGCCATGGAAGCGGCGAAAAAGAGCGTTGCAGAAGTGCACGCTTCGGAATCAAGCGTATCAGACGAATCAAGCGACGGAGCAGTTGGGAAAACTGATATGACGCAGGGAAATTGCTACCGCTGCGGATCTGCGAAACATGCAAGCAGACTGTGCCCACACGTTGCGGCCATTTGTTTCAAATGTGTTAAGAAAGGGCACATTCAAAGAATGTGCTAAGCTAACAAGAAGAGAACGACGAAGGGAGCGCGTCGAAACGCAATGAAGGGGTTGAGTCCCGTTCAAGCTTCTGTTAGCGTGAAGCGAATTGTTTCGTCTGGTATGGAGCCGATAAAAGTATCAGTGCAAGTACAAGACGTACCCTTGGAAACGGAGCTGGATACGGGGGCTACTGTGTCCGTAATGTCTTTGAATCAGTTTCGTCAAATGTTTCCCTCCATCAAGGTCGTGCCAACGACGCTGAAGTTCGACGGAGCCATCATCCAGCCTGTCGGAAAGGCTCACGTTGCCGTGCAGTACGAAGACCAGAGGGCCCAGCTGCCTTTTTACGTCACGAGAGAAAAGGGACCCCCTCTGCTAGGTCGACAATGGTTGCAAGCCATCCGACTCGACTGCAGCCGTATTTTCAAGCTCAACGCTATTCCCAGGTGCGACGGTTCTGCTTGTTCCAGACTGCGCGCTCTTCTAGACAAGTACCAGACTTCGTTTCAGGACGAACTGGGGACAATTACAGAAGAAAGAGCGACATTGTCCCTGAAAGAAGGTAGCGTGCCAAAATTTATGAAGGCAAGAAGTGTGCCTTTTGCATTGCAACCAGCAGTTGAGGCTGAACTTAAAAAGTTGGAAGACATGGGAGTCATTTCGCCAGTCGAGACAAGTGACCACGCGATGCCGGTTGTGCCAGTAGTAAAGAAGGACGGTGGCATAAGACAATGCGGCGATAATAAGACCACCCTAAACCCTTCTCTTGAAAGTGATCGGTATCCGCTCCCGAGAATCGACGAGTTGTTCACAGCGCTCGCAGGGGGCCAAGAATTTTCTAAAATTGATCTAAATCGAGCCTATCAGCAGGTAGTAATGTCAGAATCGTCATGAAAGTATTTGACACTAAATACTCATAAAGGACTTTTTTCCGTAAACAGGCTGCCGTTCGGGGTTTCGTCGGCACCTTCTATTTTCCAAAGAATTATGGACACAATGTTGAAAGGCCTGAAAGGCGTCAGCTGCTATTTGGATGACGTTCTCATCACCGGCAAGACGTCAGACGAGCATTTTCAAATCTCGAAGCGGTTCTGAAGCGGCTAACTGAGCGCGGCGTTCGAGTAAAGAAAGAAAAGTGTTCATTTTTCCAAACGGAATTACGGTATCTGGGTCCTGTTATCAGTGCAGCAGGTGTCGGCACAACGCCAGACAAGATAGAAGCACTGATGAAAGCGTCCGCACCCACAGGCAAGCAGCAACTACAATCGTTTCTGGGCATTGTAAATTACTACAGAAAGTTTGTTCCTCGATTGCCTACTCTGGCGAGTCCACTTTACAAACTGCTGCGTCGCGACCAGCCATGGCTCTGGGATGAATCGTGTCAAAGTGCGGTCGAGGAAATCAAGAATGCGTTGGCGTCATCCTCAATCCTGGCGCATTACGACCCAGATAAACCTTTCCAAGTGGCATGTGACGCTTCCCAGTACGGCGTGGGTGCAGTACTTTCTCATGTAACTGAAGATGGAAGCTCTCGGCCTGTGTTTTATGCGTCGCGCACATTAACTGAGGCCGACAAGAAGTACAGGCAGCTAGAAAAAGAAGCGCTGGCCATTATCTTTGCCGTCAAAAAGTTTCATTTCTACATCTATGGGAGATGTTTCACGTTGATTACGGATCACAAGCCATTGCAAACAATTCTGGGGCAAAAAACGGGCATTCCACCAATTGCAGCGGCACGTTTACAGCGATGGGCTGTCACGTTGTCCGCTTACAAGTACTCGCTCGTGTGCATAAAGTCCAGTGACAACGCAGAAGCAGATTTTTTTTTCAAGATTCCCGCTCCAGGGTCCTGAAGACGGCACGTCTGAAGGCAAGGAATCGTTTTATGCTTTGCGTCTCGACCTAATGCCGGTGTCCGCTAAACAGATTGCGCTCGCTACAGCACGTGATCCGATGCTCAGTACAGTGCTCCACCTTACAAGCATAGGCTGGCCATTGCATTTGCGAGATGCGAGCTTAAAACCATTCTTTGACAGACGTTTGCAGATCAGCGTGCATCAAGGGTGCCTCATGTATGGCCTGAAGGTTGTTATTCCGTCCCCTCTTAGGGAAGCCGTGCTCAACGAACTGCACCTTGGTCCTCCCGGCATTGTGCGGAGCAAGGCGCTGGCTCGCAGCTATGTGTGGTGGCTGTCAATTGATGCAGACTTAGAGACAAAGGTACGAAGTTGCCAAGCCTGCCAGGAAGAACGGAATGACCCAGTTAAGGCACCTCTGCATCCCTGGTCATGGCCGACCCCACCGTGGAGGCGAATTCACTTGGACTTCGCGGGACCTTTCCGAGGGACTATGTTTTTAGTGGTTGTAGATCCTCACTCGAAGTGGCCGGAAGTGTTCGTTATGCGAAACACAGCATCCGAGCGTACTGTTGCCTGCTTGCGTGAACTTTTCTGCAGATTCGGAGTGCCGGAGACGGTGGTGTCCGACAATGGACAACTGGTGTCCGAAGATTTCAAGGCGTTTATGCGGAACGTCGGGGCCAGGCATGTTGTGAGCGCTCCTTATCACCCAAGCACAAATGGCCTGGCGGAGCGTTTCGTGCAAACGTTGAAGTCTGCTCTACGCAAGTCATCTCCCGGTGAGTCTATCGAAGAAACACTTCACAACTTCTTATTGGCGTACAGAAATACGCCTCACCCTACGACTGGAGAAGCTCCAGCTAACCTGTTGATGGGTAGAAGATTGCGCACCAGGCTGGATGCAATGAAGCCTACAGTGGAGGGGAAGGTGAAGCACAGTCAGTTCACCCAAATGCAGCAGCGCAGGAGCAACAGCGACTGTTTTTGTGTTAATGACAGTGTTCTAGTTCGCAATTATAGAGGCCCAACGAAGTGGGTTCATGGAATTGTTCTGAAGAAGACTGGACCGGTCTCGTACAAAGCCATGGTAACCACCCCCCGAGGCAAGTTCATCTGGCGTCGACATCTCGACCAGCTGCTGGCTGGCGCCGGCCCTATGGTGACACCAAGGGCATCCCCCTCCGATTTCTCACAGGGGTTCCTGTTCTTCCCTGAAGGTCAGACTGGTGACCAGCCGACGCCAGAAGAGCCGATACCCGGGGAGTCCGTCCCTCCAGCTCCCGCTCCTCCATCAGAGACATCGGCTCCGCACAGGCGCTACCCGTCAGGACAACGCCGCCCACCGGAGCGATACTAAGCCGTTCTTTAACTATTGTATAAGGATACAAGTGCACCCTCTAAAATAAAGAGGGAAGAGTGTTGTGTTATAATCACCGCTTGAGCGATAGCGGCGGCACGACTATCGCGATAGCTTGCTATATTAGCCCAGTCCTGCGGCCACCGGGCCGCATTCCACTACGAGCCGTCATGGAATAAACCACGTTTGGTTCTGCTTACGCCTCTTCCTTCGGCTGCGGTTTTCACCCCTTGAAAACACTACAGGGAACAACCAAGCACGGACAAGCATCTTCTTCATCTCTGGGAGGCACGACATGCCCTCATTAAGACATGGAAAAGAAATAAGCTCAATCAAAAACTACGCTCACGCATCAACACGCTCAACGAGCAGACAGTCCACTACACTGAACATCTCACTCGTGAGCAATGGTACGATACGTGCAACAAGCTCAATGACACATTGAATATGAGCTCCACGTGGGATCCCATCCGATCACTCATTGACCCAACCCAGACAAAGACGGAAGCGTCCCATCAGCTGCGAAAGCTGCTCGAAACATTGAAACATACCGACAACCTATTCAATGAGCTTATGACAACACACATTGCGGATCCACCGCAACCACAGTATGCCGACTACAAAAGCGCAGAGCCAGAAAATGAGGGTCTCACCGGCACAATCACATTAGCGGAACTACAGCGTGCCTTAGCAGAAGCAAATCCTAATAAAGCACTAGGACCAGACCAAATTACGACAACACAGCTCCGCAACCTTACAGAAGTCGGTCATGCAATCTTGCTTCATCAAATTAACAATGTGTGGGAGACGGGCAGCTTGAGAGAAGACTGGAAGACAGCCAGCATCATTTTCATTCCGAAGCCTGGCAAGCCCCAAGCAATAGCGAATCTGCGTTCAATATCGCTAACATCATGCGTGGGAAAGCTAATGGAACGCATCGTGCTTAACAGACTTCTTACTCATCTTGAGCAATCACAACACCTACCCCTTAATTTGATTGGATACAGACATCACTTATCTACTCAAGACGTTCTGCTGCAGCTACACGAAGAAATCACGAAGGAAGCAAGCAGCGCTCAACATAAAGCTATTCTTGCCATAGATCTCTGGAATGCTTTTGACTATGTTGTCAACGATCCTATGCTACAAGAGCTCGAAGCTACTGGCTGTGGAACCAAGCTTTATAACTATATTAGGCACGTCTTACGGAGTCGCACGTACACGCTACGAGTAGGCGACATCCCCTCACAACAGTATCCCCATCCGCAGAGAAGTATCCCGCATGGTTCCGTGATCTCGCCCGCAATATTTAATCTTGTCATGTGCGTACACTCTAAGAACAGTTTACACCCTTTGGCTTGCCCCTTCTGCCACACAAAAATAATCGTCATCTGCCTTGATGCGTTTCCTTTCTTTATCGCTGCAAGCCCGGAACTTTCCCGTGACGAACGGCACGCGTGTTATCAGAAGGGGCACTCCAAAGGGTGTAAGCTGTTCTATGCTGATAACGCGCATGTCATTCGTTACTGGAAAGTTCTGGGCTCGCAGCGATGAAGAAAGGAAACGCATCAAGGCAGATGAAGATTATTTTTGTGTGGCAGAAAGGGCAAGCCAAAGGGTGTAAACTGTTCTTAGAGGGTAGTCCATAGGGCGCTACGAGACATCCCCGACATCAAATATGCGATCTACGCAGATGATATTGTCACGTGGTAGTGACGGGGAAGAAAGCAGCAATACGGTGAAATACAAAACTTTTATTGGGCGAACCTGTGCCCACAAAAACAGGCTATACTTATAGCACAACGATAGCAGCGAACACGGTCGGCGATCGTCGTAAATCTGATCAGCGGGTCAAGCGCGTCGACTTTTATACACCAATCGTCGATTGTTCCAGACTAATCGTTGGGACCCCCATGCCTTCCACAAAGTTCTACACCATTCGCGTTAGGCGACGAAATCAGATAACATAAAGTTCCGAGACAACAGAAAGCGGATAGAAGAATCGATAACTTTCCTGAAACTTCGGATACATGCAGGCGGGTCCCGCACTGCGCGATAATATTTGTTAGGCGGCGAAACGTAGTCGCCCGATAAAGTACACGTGTCAATATCACCATCTGGATCAACACGTGTTCGCCAGGGCATACGCAAGAAACTCTCCCAGCAGGCTATGAACACGGTGCATGAGGCTGCTCAAACTATTGGCCTTAGATGTGCGCCGGAAAAATCTGAGTTGCTAATGGTCCATCACAAAAGATGGAGACCGCCCACCATCCAAATTGTAAACGAAGGCGTGCCGATTTCCCAAATGTATTAAGATCCTCGGCCTCCATATCCAGAAAGATGGAGGTCCCGCTGCGATGGTGCATCATCTGCTCAGGCAAGGGGAACAGGTGCTGCACATGATACGTAGGGTCTCCAACCGATCAAATGGAGTGAAAGAGGCGGATATGCTTCAACTAAGAAACGCACTAATTATGTCGCGCCTGCGCTATCACCTGCCCTATGCCAATCTCCGACAGCAAGATATCAATCGCCTTGCTGCGCTTATCCGGAAGGCGAGAAAGCTGGCCATCGGCATCCCGTTTAGTGCCAGCACTAAGCTCCTGCTTGACATCGGTTGCCATAACACGGTGGCGGAACTAGTCAGCATTCATCGTCGTCGCCAAGAAATGCGTTTGCAGCGCACGTGTCCAGGCACGCACATCCTCCATAGCATCGCTCATCATCCAGAAGCTGCGCCCCTTTTGAACACGCGCCCACTACCCCCGAAACAACGCGAACTCCTAACCATAACTCCACTGCCACGCCATGTGAATCCAGAACGAGGCAAGAAAAGGCGACGACAGCGAGTCGCCTAGTTCGAGAGGCACACGGCAACACACCCTGACGGCATATACTTCTACGCTGATGCTAGAGTTGGCGCACGGGGCTCCGCTATAGCAGTCGTGAATAACGACCTCCAAACTGCACTTACTGGGTTACTCCGAAAGACAGATCCAACCTTAGCGTAATTGAGAGCCATCGCAACCACGATAAAAGACACGCCCCTTAGTAACTCAGCCTACCCAAGAATCATATTTACCGACTCCATGGAGGCTTGCAGGAAATTGTTGCATAACGAACTCCCGGCCCACATTTCGACATTTATTCGAGAGCACCTTCAGGGTCCTCTGGAAATCATCTGGATACCTGGTCATGATGGGCTACCGGGAAATGAAAGAGCTAATCAGCTCGCCTGCGAGACTTTGATCCAGGCACCCTGCATTCCGCGACCAGCCCAGACGAAAAGGTGGGCTCCCCTGAACCTGCGACCATTTCAAGAGGCAAGACGCAAGTTCAGCAAACTGCTCACCCGTGAACAGGGTGTCATCATGCCCAGACTGAAACACTCCCACACCAGCGCGAATGCACCTCCTCCGCGGCCTCTCACCTGAAAATAACCCACCCTGCCGATATTGTAGCGAACACCCGAACGCATCCCGTATCCTCTGGTGCTGTGGACCACCCCCACCTCCCATTCTTGCCCCCACAAATCTTTCCCCTAAACCCCATGCCGGATGGCTGACAGAAGCAGCCAGCGCCGACGACCAACGGTACCTGGCGGCGTTATCAGTGCTGCACTGAAGAATACCGCAAGCGAGACTCTGGACTGAGGGCCTTTCCACCATACCACCCAACATGAAAATAAAGTTTTTTTCTCTCTCTCTCGGAGACCGGCAAGCAGCCACCGTGTCTACGGTGGGCTGTGAGGGCGACCCAGCCCGGAACGCTACGATCGCGGGAAACTCGGGCACCATTGCCCACCAACCCACCGACACCGAAACCATGGAAGTTGTATCCGAGAGTCACCCGAGACCCCTGCCTAATCAGGCCTTGCCCGGGCTGTCTCCCGTCCTCTCGGAGAAGCTCCACAATCAAGAATCCCAGTGGCGAATGGTCGTTTGCCTTCGTCGGAAACGCCGCCTGCAAAAACAATCCACTGGTGAGCAAGACCCACTCGGCCAAATCCCGCCATCGAAAACCGCACCGTTAGGGCTAGCTCTAACCAAGGTACCAGCCGTCGCCACGAAAGCCACGTCGCAAGGTACCTGCGAAGAGCGCGGAGCCGGAACACCTATTACTGATCATGCGGCTGCAAGGAGCAGTCCTCGCCGACGCGCGCCTCCACTCCGGCGCACTGACATGAAAATCATTATCCGCCCAACCCGGGCCTCATCGTTCGAAAACTACAGACCCAGTAAGTAGCTAAGGCGATCGTGCAAGCCACCGGAGGCTCGCCGACCTGCAAGGAGGACGACTTCATCGTCCGCCTGCGACATGGCTCGAACATCATGATCGTGAGCACCCCTCACGAGGCCACAGCGGCCATCCTCATGAAAATTATGAGCCTCACCTTGCACGGACGATCACACCCTGTGAAGATGTATCTATCAACACCCGAAGGCCTGGTAAAAGCTGTCGTACACGGTATTGACACAGGCGCTGGCGAAGAGCTTATGGCTAATCTTCGAGTCCGCACACATGGAGTCCGCATCGGGGAGGCCCGTGTGCTCGGACAATCCTAGACAGCCCTACTCCACTTCGAGGGACCCCAGGTTCCTAGATTTGTGTACTTCTACGGAGGGGAGGTGCCTTGCCGAGACTACCAGCCGACAAGGCAGCTCTGCTCCGTCTGTAGAACCACCGGACACTGACCAGACGTCTGTCCCAACCCAACGGTTCGTGTGTGCAACGTTTGCAACCGCATTAACCCAGACGCCGGACAGACTTGTGTTCCGAAGTACGCCCTGCGCGGAGGGGCCCATCTCACAGCTGCAACGGAATGCAACAACATGCTGAAGCGCATCCCCCCAGATGGAAGCCTGCCTCCACCACCACGCCCAAAACCCAACGACAGTCCCGCCCGGTAACTCAGTCGACCAATGCGGCTGACTTTCGCCCGCGATGGTTCAGCTCCGAGCGAGAAGACTCCGACTTTGACTACTCAGAGTCTTCAAGCATCTACGGATCCCGGTCCGGTTCCAGCCCGGGTTCCAGGTCCCGCTCCTACTCTCACCCCCGGTCTCACTGTCGGTTGCCCAGACGGCGATCTCGGTCTACGCCTAAGCAAGGACAGCAGGCATCACCAAACACCGCGTCACTCAAAGACAAGGGGCCCCAGCAACACCAACGAAAGACGAAGGAAGCCTCACTCAAGAGGACTACCACCAAAGAACACGAGGTAAGCTGGGCAGCAGTAGCCTCCCCCTCGTATAAAAAGCACAGACGCCACCATCTATGAAATTGGAACAGGAACTCGGCACCATACGCGCACAGATACAAACACTGGCAAGAAAACAGACAACTCAAACAACAAATGATACAGCTCACACAAATACCACAAGAGATGGCTCCACACAAGGACATCATTGACCTACAACAAACCCGTGTCGAAGCCATCTGCACTCAGAGGCAAGCCTTCATGGACGCTACAAGCGCCCAGTAGGAACAACTAACAGAGACTGCAATACAACGCACAGATGCAGCAATAAAACACATGGAAGCCACTGTAAACAGCAAGCTTAAGAACCAGCTTCACTCCGTAAAACTACGAAAATCACTACGACAGAACCTTTACAAGGCCACACCTGTAGCAGCACGAAACCAAATCGTAGCATCACCGACCACAACGTCCAACAATGCCCAGACCATACAGGCAAGTCAAAGAAAACTTAGAAATTTGGCAATGGAACTGCCGTGGCTACCGGAGGAAGAGAAGGCTGCTGACACACTTGATCACTCATTCCTCAAAGCCACCGGGGGCCATAGCCCTACAATAGCCCGGTACCCCACCAACACTACATGGCTACGAAGAATACCATACAAGTCAAGACGACAAGTGGAAGGTAGCCACACTAGTAGACAGAAACATCACAACCATACAACACAAACCCATAGACAACGTGGACATACTACATGCATGTACTTCTCGAAATAATATACAAAGGCAACCAGAAACAGAGCGCCTTCGTCCTCACCATTTACTGCCCCCCAGCCAAAGGCGGGCAAACACAGGAAATCTCTTTGGGAACGCCCTCCGCCTCGCTAAAGAAAGTCCCCTGGTAATCATAGTCAGCTTCAACGCTCAGAACGCGCTGTGGGGGTACCATAGACAGGATTAGAAGGTTCTCTAGCTAGAAACAATAATTGAACAGTGTCACCTAACACTCATCACAGACCCGAACATACCCACGAGGGAAGGGAACAGCGTAACGCGCGACACCAATCCCGACCTCGCCTTCATCACACAAACCACGCGAGCCGAATGGCTCAACACACTCGAAAACCTAGGCAGCGATCACTTCATATTAAACATAACTCTACAGACTGGACGCCCACGCAGGCAGATCGGCACAGCTAAACTCACTGACTGGCGAAAAATCAGGGAAGCCCGAGAACAGGACGCCGACACAATCACGAACCTGGAAGACTGGTGCGAGAACCTCCGTCGACATAAACAACGCCACACAAAGAAAATCGCCAGAACAGAAGAAACCCCAGAGGTGGATCCCCACTTACTACACAAGTGGAATGCCTAACGGCGCCTTACCCGCCGCTGGAAGAAAACAATACAACAGGAACTTGAAGACGCGCATAACACAAATAACAGCGGAAGCAGAATAATATGCCACGCAACTCGCCTCCGCGAACTGGTATAGATCCTGCGACTCCTTCGGTGACACGCTGGACACGGCCAAGACGTGGCGCATCCTCGAAGCCATCCTGGACCCCGCCAAAACAAAAGAAGGACACCGGTCTCTGGAGCGGTTACTACACAATTACCCAGGTAGCCAGCAAGACCTCATTGATGCCATCAAGACCAAGTGCTATGGAGATCCCGCTCCCACACAACCATGTAGAACACCCTACGCAGGACAACCCAACCCACTAATGAACGAACCTATCACGGAAAACGAAATGAGAGCGGTCATCGCAGTCACCACCCGTAACACAGCGGCAGGCACCGAGCTGATCACGAACTCCATAATCAGAAACCTGAGCGACAAGACTACCTCCGCGCTCAAAGCCTTTCTCAACCACCACTGGCAACAAGGTATGGTGCCGGCGATGTGGACACACGCACGAATGATCATGATCCTCAAACCGGGCAAGAAATTGGCAGTTGAAAACCTCAGACCCATCTCGCTCACGTCCTGCCTCGGCAAGGTGTACGAAAAAATTATAAACCCGAAACTACTGAGACACTTCATCACCATCATCATCGTCATCATCATCATCATCATCATCATCATCAGCCTGGTTACGCCCACTGCAGGCCAAAGCCTTCTCCCATACTTCTCCAACTACCCCGGTAGTGCACTAATTGTGGCCATGTTGTCCCTGCAAACTTCTTAATCTCATCCACCCACCTTACTTTCTGCCGACCCCTGCTACGCTTCCCTGCCCTTGGAATCCAGTTCGTAACCCTTAATGACCATCGGTTATCTTCCCTCCTCATTACATGTCCTGCCCATACCCCCCCCCCCCCCCCATTTCTTTTTCTTTATTTCAACTACGATGTCATTAACTCGCGTTTGTTTCCTCACTCAATCTGCTCTTTTCTTATCCCTTAACGTTACACCTATCATTTTTCTTTCCGTAGCTCGTTGCGTCGTCCTCAATTTAAGTAGAACCCTCTTAGTAAGCCTCCAGGTTTCTGCCCCGTGCGTTAGTACTGGTAAGACGCAGCTGTTATACACTTTTCTCTTGAGGGATAATGGCAACCTGCTGTTCGTGATCTGAGAATACCTGCAAAACGCACCCCAGCCCATTCGTATTCTTCTGATTATTTCAGTCTCATGATCCTGATCCGCGGTCACTACCTGTCCTAAGTAGATGTATTCCTTTACCACTTCCAGTGCCTCGCTACCTAGCGTAAACTGCTGTTCTCTTCCGAGACTGTTAAACATTACTTTAGTTTTCTGCAGATTAATTTTTTAGACCTACCCGTCTGCTTACGGACTACCCTTCTTTAGACCTACCCTTCTGCTTACGGACGCCGCCATGTATGCGACGAACAACAAGGGCGCGGTGGCAGTGCCATGCGACCACCGATGCCACGTTACCGCGGTTGCATCGACCCGCCCCTGCACGATTACGGAAGCCGAAGAGCTCGCCATCGCGTTAGCCATCCGCGAGGGCCTACACGCAAACGAACCACTGACGATCCTCACGGATTCGCAGCAGGCTTGCCGCAACTTCCTACAGGGAAGAATTGGAAGACCTGCTGCAGAATTCCTAGCCCGAATGCTCGAGGACCCTGTGGACTTCACCACCCAAACCATCATCTGGATACCGGGCCACATTGGCATCACGCGCAACCTGCAGGGCGACAGAGCTGCTCGAGGATTCGTACATAACCGAGCACTCATCACGCCGGCTGCAGAAGACCCGTGCCTTGTCGATCTTACTCAGCCACCATGTACTCAGCCACCATGTACTCAGCCACCATGAATTACCACAGAGGGCGTCGCTTGCGATGTCCACCACCCCATCGAAATCTAAAGAGAGAGGATGCCGCTGTCAGGCGTAGACACCAGACAGGCACTTACACGAACCTACACATATTGCATTAGATACACCCCACAGCCTACAGGGAGTAATGCACGTGGTGTGGGGCCACACCAACCCTATACCACATTGCGTGGGAGTGCGCACTACACAACATAGAACACACAAACACGAACACCATGGGGGAGCAATGGGAGGCACTGCTGTCCAGCTGGGCCCTCGACAACCAGCGCAAGCTGATAAAGAGAGCTGAGAAAATGCAAGAGCGAGCGGAGCCCTGGACTAGGGGCCCCGATTATTAGCGGTTTTTCTGATTATCCTTTTAATAAAGTTTATCTATCTATCTTGACAATCACTACATGAAATGGCTAATGCGTATCTGACAATTGTTGCACACAGTCAATACTGCGAAATATTTGTGAGACTTTACGCGCTCTTTACCACCGAAATTGTATAAAGAGAGAAGTCATGAAACAAACTCAAGCTGCTCGCATAAATGTAACAGTTAGGAAAATAGTTTATACAGTTAATTTTACTGCCTAATGTGAACGTGGGCCTCCCTTTATTTTATTTTTACTTCAACCCATTCTTCCGAATAAATGCTCAGTCGCTCAATAATGCTCGTTTTTTGTAATCTCCCTCTCGTCGTTGCTCACTTCCGGGCCGAATTTTCACCAAGGCATTATCATTTCTTGGCACAATTGTTGCTTTACATACTCTTCCTTCTTTGCGACCGCCATCTGCTTTTCCAACTTTCACATTTTAATTTCTCTAGTGAGCAGAAGAATTTGTAGGAAGCCTAAGCTTGACTTTAAAGAGTGGAACGGAAGAGCATTCAAAGATCGCTGAGCGCCCTTCTCACTCTTCTCTGTTCACCGGAAAATCCTGGACTTAAACGTTATGCGCGAAGGCAAGCTTTGTGTACTTTAATTGTTTGATGTTTAATTGTTTGTTTGGCAAGGAACCGAGGACGTCGCGCCGCTCCAGCTCAGGCAGACCTCACACCGCAGCTCGAAAATTCCGTCGCGTTAAAAGTGGTTTATGTTTGACTTTCCGCGTAACGAAATTATGTTTTGTCGTATACTCAAATTAAAATCCGACGCTACCCCGTCTGTAGGTTGCGTGTAAGTCGTACGTTAGGATGTTTCTGCGTATTTTACCTTCAAAAATTCAATTAGTTCAGTAATTTCCTTGCGTCACATGGAGGACCTACATAGTTGCCTATGCGTGGTTCGAAATTTTTTGGCTAAGCAACGTCTGTCGGTGGACGCGGTAGGCGAACGCCAGGTTTTCTGCAACGTGGGGCCTTTCACGCTATAGCATTAATGGCACAGTGACCCATATTTATGTTGTCATCGTGTGGTCATTACGATCACAGACGTATGCCGGCGATTGCAGGTGATTTATTACAGGGGCCAAACTACATTGTGGCGCCTGCTCAACCTCATCTAGTTCCCTCTGCGCCAGCTATTCACCATGGACATTTCCAGAGCATATCCAATGAAAAATTAAAGAAAAACACCATAGAATATAACATTTAACCTTTATTCAATAAGGGGTGGCCACATTGCAATTCACTATAGCTATTGTCCAATGCTTATTTTGTTGAAAGCTTACTTTAAAGGCTTGTTATCAAACATCGAGCAGTATGACGGAAACAAGTACAATGAAGCAACATTGAAGGGGTGGAGACATCAAAATTTTCGTTCATGCGTTTGTTGATTCAAACGTTGCGTCATGCTTCAGGGAGCACGATACACACAGCGGGATTCATATATATATCCGATAAATAATTTAATAATAGCATTATTATACCGAGCGATTTCGGTTTCGGTTTCTGGGCTCCGGGAGATGCTATGACGTCACAGAGGAGGAAACGCAACTTGGCTTGGTCACGTGGCCCACAAAAAATAGTCACGTAAAACTATGCTGCGTCGTCTGCTCGCGCATACGCGTGCTCTGCCAGCAGAGGTCAACCACTGGCGATTCGAAGTGCATGTCGCGATTATTATAATTATTGCGAAGAGCGACAACAACGGTAAGAAAATATTGCGGCTTGTGAGAGTCGGTGATTCATTCCGAAGCGCCGTAAGCTTTAGCTTTGAAGTGAACCGGAAAAGGCCTAGCGACGATATCGGCGGCGCCGAACGATCAGAGGCGGTGAAGCTGCCGTCGATGCCAGAGCGACCACTCCTCGGTCGCTGATTGGCCGCTTCGTCGTACGGCTGCCGCACAAATGGGTCCCGGGCCCGTCCTCTCTACGGCAAGGAAATCTCGCCGTTCGCGAGCAAAACCGCCGTCGCACGGTGGCCCGCGAACGGCAAACGGCGTGCGGCGAGTTTCCGTGCCGGTAACGTGGACGGGCCGGTAACGTGGAAAGGCCAAGCGAAGGAGAGTCCGCTCCGAGCTGCCGAACTACGCGACTATGCGAGGAGAGAAGCAGACAACACGAACGCCGCATATCCTGGTCCCTTTCGGAGTCGGCCGGCTAGTGTTACACTCAAACGTGTAAAAAAGGCCCGTCCGCAGGGCAACTCGCCGCACGCAGTTTACCGTTCGCGGGCCGGCGAGCGGCGTTTGTGTTGTCCACTTCTCTCCTTTTGTGTCCGTGTCTGCACGCCTTACCCCTTCTTTGCATTATGAAAGGATTTCTATATGCCTGCAGCTCGGTCGTAGTGGAGGCTATGCTCGGTTGCTCGGCTCAGCAGGCTCCGTAATCGGCTTTTCATCGCTACTCATCATACGTCACGTTTTTGTGCTGGTGTGCTATGACGTCAATATTTTCGTTCCTCCTCTGTGACGTAGTAACTGCCGCGCTAGCGATGGGTCTCGACTACGAGAAGGAGTTTTTAATGACTCTTTGGAGCTCAATTAAAATTATTTTGAAATGTTTGCAGCGTCCAATACCTCGTTCTGGGTGTCCTTGCATACGGAAGCAGCCTGCAACATGCTTTTTATAGCCTCAAAATTTGGTGTCTCAACCCCTTTAATGACTCTCTCCTTTTGTTAAACAATATCCACAAGGTTTTGATTGTCGTGCAGATATAAATATGTAAGTTTCATTTCAATGCTCATTAAAGCACAATCAATGTCATGAAAAAGATGTCGTATAGTGCTGTAATTAAAACACAACCTCCACAAAAATCTGGCGTTATGCTTTCATACTGCTAGGCATTAACACATTTGTGAAAAGGTTCAAACGCTTCTCCGTAATGCCATCATCCCTTTAGAAATCAATAGCATGATGATCGAAGCATAACTGGTAGAGAGTGCAATGTTCCGCTCAACAAGCGGCAAAAGTAGCCATTGAAAGCGCTTATGGGACAAGGAACTAACAACAGTGCCCTCGATTTGTGCCGCCCCCCCCCCCCTGTCGAAGCAGGCCAGGGTCAAAAAGATGTGATCGCAAACATGATTCAGATCCATAAAACGCTGCTGACTTAATGACAGAAGCGTGCTCGAAGTTTGCAAATGGTCATATTCTGTAAGCCGATATAAGACGGGCACAAACTATCGCAATCAAACCGCATCAAGATAAAATTTTTATCGCGATCGTGAATGATCGCTGCTACACAGCCCAAAAGTTCTTATCGAGCTGGCTGAGCTCTGCAGCACAGTGTGCCACCAAGCATGTGAAAACAAATTTGCTGAACCTACAGTAAACATTGCTCTGCACACACCAGACACTGCGACCCATAGCGAAGCAACGATTGCGATTCAACGGATCCTGGTCGAGCTCACAATCGAAGGTGTCCGTATTTCAATAGTCGATTCTGATCGAGCTCAGTCTTTACCGGGTTCGATTGCGAATTGAAAGCCCTTGTGTGATGCCGGTACTATATAATTTGGGCAGGCGCGCACAAAGGCTGCTTCGTTGGGTATCGGCGAAGAGACAGCACACAAAACAAGCTGTAGAACGTCTGAGAATGTACTCACGTTTTCGCGAAAAGGTGCAGAAAACGTCAACTATGGAACTGTGATCAACAAAACTGCCGTTGAAAAACAGACGAATGTTCCCACACTCCACCCGGTTGTCATGGTTGGCCGTGCACTAAACAAAAGCAAGGCATATCTGATCAGCTGCTGGTGCTCAGAGAAAGCTGACGTTGTTTGTACAATTTGGGCACCACCTATGGGGCACGTGGCCAGACCTCGAAAGTCATGTCTTTCTTGTGAAGCGGGGATTCCGTTGTACATCAAACCACATGTCTCTTATTCGGTGAGATGCGTAAAAAAGACTAAAAGGCACATATAAACAAGATACATAAAACAATTCATATATCATTGATTAATGGGTTTGAGAGTATCAAATGGAACTAGATACAAGCATTGACGTACTAGTTCTGCGGAAACCCGCAAGGTGGAGAAAAGTAATTAATTACTTTTCTCCACCTTGCGCGTTTCCGCAGAACTAGTACGTCAAACACTTGCCTTTGCTTCGTGTGTTGCCGACAAATTCGACTTCGCCCTGCCGTCTTCCAGCCGCCTGGTTAGCTCAGATGGTAGAGCGGCTGCCCCGGAAAGGCGATGATCCCGGGTTCGAGTCCCGGACCAGGACGAATTTTTCTTCAACTTTGAGGCTTTTATTTCGTGGAACCCGTATGGGTTTCCTTTGTAGCAATTGCTACGAACGGGTGGATGTCTGATTTTCCCCTTAATTAGATACAAGTATTGAGAGCACAATTTTATTTACACGCCGCGACAAAGGCGACCAACGGGGATTATTGCCGTTGTAGACGCAGGCAAAGAGAACAACGTGTTTTATTTATTTATTTCTACTGTCAGTCCATGACGCGCTATTACAGGAGTGGATTTAACATACAGAAACAGAGAAGTGCGTTAGTGCGCTTGAACAATGCACTAAAAAGAACAAAAAAGGAAATGAAGTAGCACTGCTGATATGAAACACGTTAACAATATAATTACGCAACACATTTTGACTTATATCAGAATACTAGAACAGAATATCAGGATGCATCAGGGTACATAAGGCAATATATTGCTTCCGATAATCCATTAACTGATTTTATTTGGACCATTGAATCAGGCACAGAGTTCCACTGCTGAATTGCCCCAGGAAAGAAACTATGCCTGAAGCAGTCAATGTGCACTGCGGAAGGAGGTATATACTTACTGTGTCTGTGCCGTGATGTTTCCCGTGTCTTGATTTGGAACTACTTGTATCTTAATTTGACATAGTTATGAATTATTAAGAACACGAATTTAAGCGTTTCATAATCGGTATGTTTTTGCAGAAGTGGGAGCTCTGCAAGTTTGCATAATTCAGTTGGAGAGTGAAAACGGCGGTATTTAATAAATCTAAACCTAGAAGTAAGGCGCTGGACTTTCTCTAGATTTAGACAGCTACATTGCGTGTAGGGATCTCATACTATTTTTGCGTACCCAATTATAGGTCTTAGCAAGGTTTCGTAAGGTAAAATCTTAATTTCAGGGGAGGCACAGCGCAGGTTACGTCTCAGTCCCCACAATACTTCGTTAGATTTTGCACAAAGTTAATTTACGTGAGAATTCCTGCACAAGTCGGGTGTTAATATAAAACCTGGGTATTTATATTGTTTAACTCGAGCAAGTTCACGACCGTTGATACTGTATGAAAAATTTAGAATATTCATTTTTCTAGAGAAAGACATAAAAACCGATTTAGTTGGGTTAAGCTGCATTTGCCAGCAACCGCACATGTTCTTAATTTTCTGTAAGTTAAGATTCAGGTCAGCCTAATCACCTGGCGACTCTGTTCTCTTGTACAATGTGCAGTCGTCGGCAAACATTCTTATTTGGGCAGTGATGTCATTTGGCAGATCACTTATAAAAACTAGAAATAAAAGGGGCACTAAGACACTACCCTGGGGTACCCCGATACCGCGGTAGATGAACTAGATTGCTGATGTCCCAGTTGAACATATTATTCTCTATGAGCAAGGTAGGAAGTGAACCACCGCTTAAGGGAAGAATTTTGGAAGGTAACACTGATTTTAAATGAAAGCTTTTTCTGTGACACCTTGTCAAAGGCCTTTGCAAAGTGCGCGTGCACTGATTGTGCGAGAAAGGTCATGTACAAGTTCAATAAGCTGAGTGACGGTGGACAATCCTTTGCGAAAGCCATGTTGATATGGAAAAATTAATTTATGTTCATCTAAATAGGTGAGCAGATGACTTGATACAATGTGTTCTAGCATTTTAGAACAGGTGCTCGTGAGCGATATCGGTCGGTAGTTGCTAGTGCCAGAGGTTGGACCACCTTAATGTATGGTGCACAATTTTTGCGCGCTTCCAGGCAGTGCGAAACGAGCTACTAGAAACGGATGATTGAAAAATTAGTGTTAAAAACTTGGATGTCCGTTCGGCATATCTATAAAGGAATTCATTGTGGATTTCGTCAGGACCGGGACATGTTGTATATATTAACGTGAAGCAACAGATTGAAAACGCCCTCTTTTGTAATCTTGATATTCTGAATAAGAAGTCTGATGGTAGGCAAGATACCGTCATAAATGGTAAAAACTGAGGGAAAAAGGAGTTAAATGCCTGCGCTTGATCCTGGCGATTTTTTTCTGTGTGCATGCTATACGACGTAGCCGTTGGATTCAAATAGCTCCAAAACCTATCTGGGGATTCCTTGAGAAATCGTTTCAGCATTGCGTTATAAAAGTTATCTTTAGATGTCTTCAGGTTATGCCGGAGCGTTTTACTTAAAAGATGAATGTCATGTTTCTGTTCGATGCTGGGACTGAGGGTGCAAGCCTTTCGCGTACATTTAAGCTTTCTCTTAGTGTGCATTATTTCCCAAGTTATCCAGGGGTTTCTTTTTCCTGTACGTTTAGAACTCTAAGGAATGAAATGTTGTATGCAAAACGCTGTCATATCATGGAAAAAATTCCATAGTTCTTCAGTAGATCCAGATGATCTGTACAACTCCGGAAAAGAATGATGTGACTGCTCCAGGTGTTCCAGTATTTCCAAGACATTGGCGGCTTTAAAGTTTGGAATCACAAGTTTCTCATTCTCACGCGTGATATTAACAGACATATCTAGTCACATCAGAACATTTTTATGATCAGAGAGATCCTATCAATTTCACACATGTTAAGAAATCGGAGCAACCAACCAGATAAGAATAATAAATCAAGGATTGCGGAAGTAGTTGGACCCACAAGCGTTCAAGCTGACACGACCTGACTTCATAACAGAAAGCGATGTCAAGTAGATACAACAATTATGGACGTCATGTCCCTCTACGCAAGGTGTCGACCAATTGATTCCAGGAAGGTTGAAGTCTCCTAATAAAATAATATTGTCTTTGTGCTTTAGGTGTGCGTCCACAAAGCTTCTTAATTTATTAGGCACATTCACTCGCGAGTTTGGTGGCCTGTACATAGCACCAATGAATACTGTACGATATTTAAGTTCCGTTTTTATCCAAGGAGCTTCGACATCAGTGACATGCGGGAGAATACTGAACAATATACTTTCTTTAATTATCAGGGCAATGCCTCCTCCTCTCGTTTCGCGGTCTGTTCTCACGATTTTGTATCCAGCAGGTGTGACTTCGGCATCTAGTATGTCCTTTTTAAGCCATGTTTCGGTAAGTGCCAGAATATCGGGATCATGTTCCAGTACTAGAACCTCAATGTCCGTAACTTCATTTCAAATGCGTCTTTCATTTATTTTTATTATCTTGAACTGTTTAAAAGCACTGTGACGCCGTCAATCGTTGTTACCGTGCTTGTCATCTCTTTCGGAAGGTACCTTACATATGTACCTCTAATTAGTAGCCTCATTCCAACTATACACCGCATCACTTATTTTCATCTTTTCAAACATAAGTTTCACCTTGATCCCCCTTTTCCTCTCTTCAGAAATAGAGTCCCATAGCCATTTTCGGATCTCGACAATTCGTTTGGAAAAGTCTTCGTTAATGCTACTTTCCTTACCCCGGAGCATAAAGCAGTTTCGCAGGATTTTCGTTTTAACTCGGAAATCTGAGTCTCAAAATGATTGGCCGATCTTTACAATCGTGTCGCTTTCCTAAGAGATGAATCCGTTCGACTGAATCAATATTTAGGTTTAGGACTGTATGAAAAACATCAACATTGACCGTCTTACATAACGTCTCTTCAGTTTCATTCACATCTTCCTTTGTCCCTTTGATAATGAGATTATTTCCCAGATAGCGATTTTCAAGGTCATCAATTCGTTTGACAAGAGCATTACTGTCAGAATTTTATTTAGGGTCCAAGGCGTCAACTCTTCTACAAACAGTTGCCATTGCAGTTACAGTTTCACTGGAAAACTTCTCAAGGTTAGTAAGCCTGGTTGGGGCTTGGCCAAAGATCTCTAATCTTTCCTCTATTATCGAAAGCCTGCCTCTACTCGAGCCTCAAAAGATGCTTGCTTTTTTTTAATATTAGTTACTTTACCAAGGCCGCCTTCTGTGTCTTGGCCATCTCGTTAAACATTTCTTCAGTGATAGGTCCGGGATTTTCTTCAACGTCTCCCGAGCGGGCCATCAGCAAACGAGCAACGGCAACACACTCACCTATACAACATAAGAAAGTATGTGGGCGCGGCAACATGACTAAACATAGAAAGTCACTGCGAAAACCATATTTTCAATCACCAACTTGCACAGGGAGCGGGAAAGTCGGTGACATTGCCAAGGCAGTGTTGCCGTGTCCATTTATGTTTCCAGAAACGGGTGTCCCTTTTAAAGCCAGAAAGTCAGCAGGTCCGAGATAATCTGGTGACGTCATGGTGCGTATAGATGAGGCGCTGTGACCATAGTCCACGTGTGGCAGCCGCGATGTGACCGGATCACCGAAGGGTGCGCCTAGGACGCAATCCGGCAAGGTCAAAGGCGATGCTAGCTGGCAGCGTCCGTCCACCGTGAAAGTTGCAGCAGCGCTGATCCAAAAACAACCAGCTAGAGCCTGCACGAAAAGCGGGAAAGTCGGTGACATTGCCACGGCAGTGTTGCCGTGTCCACTGATGTTTGCTGAAACGGGCGTTCCTTTTAAAGCCAGAAAGTCAGCAGGTCCGACATAGGTGACGTCACGGTCCGTGTCGATGATGCTCAGTGACCATCGCCCACGTGTGGCAACCGCGATGTGACGGGATCACCGAACGGTGCGCCTAAGACGCTATCCGGCATGACAAAAAGCGATGCAAGCTGGCAGCGTCCATCCAACCTAAAGGTTGCAGCAGCGCTGATCCAAAAGCACCCAGCTAGAGCCTGCACAAAAGCGGGAAAGTCGGTGACACAGCCACGGCAGTGTTGCCGTGTTCACTGATGTTTGCTGAAATGGGCGTCCCTTTTAAAGTCAGAAAGTCAGCAGGTCCGAGAGAGTCAGGTGACGTCACCGTGCGTGTTTTTGATGCGCTGTGACGATCATCCACGTGTGGCAGCAGTGATTTGATGGGATCACCGAAGGGCGCGCCTAAGACGCTATTCGACAAGGCCGAAGGTGATGCAAGCTGGCAGCGTCCATCCACCTTGAATGTTGAAGCGGCGCTGATGCAAAAACACCCAGCTAGAGCCTGCAGAAGTAAGGGGAAAGTCGGTGACGTTGCCACGGCAGTGTGGCCGTGTAACAACAACAACAGAATAGTAAGCCTGCTCATTGGGCATAGCAGGAGTGCCGATCGGTTCGCAAGATGATAGCAGACCGGCGCCTTACCAGGGTAGGCAGAGCGTTTTCATTTTCTTCAAGAAAGAACGCCACATCCCTTCCCAATGTGGAAACATCAGCAAAGGAGACAACTTCAGCTATGATATGCAGCATTGTCTCTTTTGTTCACTGTGCTTTTTATTTAAGCGCGCTTCGATAGTGTCCTCTTGGTTGTTGCCTGTTGCGTATGTCAGAATAACCACAAAAAAGGCACGGAGATACCGATGGTCCAAAAGATCAGAGTCCTGGGTCTCTGGAACGAAGTAGGGGAAAAAACGCGGAAACTATAACGCATCTGGAAAATAATATTGTTACGGAGGAAGACACCGACGAAAAGCTATTTACAAGTATATTTACACGGCAATACGCTGCGCTTGGCCAAGAGGCAACAGCCCGCGCTAGCTTCTAATCGTCATCGTCGTCTTCACACAGCTCGCCTTTCGTGATCGCACATATTGTGCCATAGCACTACCCCCGGCGGCAAAAGCGCCGTCCCGGAGCGACTAAAGATCGGACTCGGAAGCAGTGTAGTAGGCCTTGAGCCTACTGACGTGTACGACATCACTAGATGCCAGAGGAGAGGACGAGGTTGAACCCACAGGAGCAATTCCGTAAGTCACAGGCGTCACCTGGCGCAGCACGCGGTAGGGCCCTGTGTATCGCGAAAGGAGCTTCTCGGAAAGTCCGACGTGACGAGTGGGCGACCACAAGAGCACGAGCGCACCAGGCGAAAACTGTACATCACGATGGCGGGCGTTGTACTGGCACTGCTGAGTGGTTTGTGAGGCCGTCAGTCGAGCACGGGCAAGCTGGCGTGCATGGTCGGCGAGGGCGATGGCGTCGCGCGTATACTCGCTTGTTGAGACCGCAGCAGGAGGAAGTGCCGTGTCTAAGGGCAAGGTAGGTTCGCGACCGTACAGTAGATAACAGGGAGAAAATCCAGCGGTGTCGTGCCGGGAAGAATTGTACGCAAATATTACGTAAGGAAGGGCAATGTCCCAGTCGTGGTGGTCCTTAGAAACGTACTTGGCCAGCATATCGGTAAGAGTACGGTGTAACCGCTCTGTCAGGCCATTGGTTTGAGGATGGTATGAGGTAGTCAATTTGTGTTGAATGGAGCAGGAACGCACAATGTCAGCGATAACATTCAAGAGAAAGTTTCGACCACGGTCAGTAAGGAGCTGTCGCGGGGCGCCATGAAGCAAGATAATGTCACGCAAGAGAAAGTCCGCGACGTCAGTGGCGCAACTAGTAGGGAGAGCCCGAGTGATAGCGTATCGGGTGGCGTAATCAGTCGCGACGGCTACCCATTTGTTCCCAGAGGATGACGTGGGCAAGGGACCGAGCAGGTCTAATCCAACACGAAAGAACTGTTCCACAGGGACGGTGATCGGCTGGAGATGACCGGCAAGTAGAACCTGAGGTGTTTTCCGACGCTGGCAGGGATCACAGGCAGCAACATAGCGTCGAACGGAGCGAGCGAGACCAGGCCAATAGAAGCGGCGGCGGACGCGGTCGTACGTGCGGGTTACCCCAAGATGTCCTGCTGGTGGTGCGTCATGCATCTCAAAGAGCACAGTCTGTCGTAGCTGTTTTGGCACGACAAGAACAAGGTCAGAGCCGTCAGGGAGGAAGTTCCTTCGATACAGAATGCCGCCCTGGAGGACATATCGGCGAACGGATGCGTCGGTAGGTGTAGAACGCAGACGCTCGGTAAGTGCTCGCAGCGATAGGTCTCGGTACTGCTCATCGGCGATGTTAGCGAAGGCAGACACAGAGAAAATGCCGTTGGCGCTACTACTGTCGGCGTCGTCAGGCTCGTCGACCGGGTAGCGAGACAGGCAGTCAACGTCCTTGTGTAGTCGGCCAGATTTATAGGTGACAGTATACGAATATTCTTGGAGGCGTAAGGCCCAGCGACCAAGTCTTCCTGTAGGATCTTTCAGTGAGCATAACCAGCAAAGCGCGTGATGGTCTGTGACAACGGAAAAGGATCGGCCATATAAGTACGGGCGGAATTTCGCAACCGCCCAAACTAGGGCCAGACACTCACGCTCAGTGATGGAATAGTTGCGCACCGCGGGTGAGAGGATCCTGCTGGCGTAAGCGTTAACCCGGTCGTGGCCACGCTGGCGTTGTGCCAGTACCGCGCCAATTCCGTGACCGCTGGCATCAGTACGGACTTCGGTAGGCGCAGAAGGATCGAAATGGGCCAGAACGGGAGGCGTTGTGAGAATTTCGATTAGATGTGAGAATGCAGAGGCCTCGTTATCGCCCCACTGGAAAGGGGCGTCTTTTTTTCAAAAGCTCGGTTAGTGGTCGTGCTATGGCGGCGAAATTTCTCACGAAACGGCGAAAGTACGAACAAAGGCCGATGAAGCTGCGCACATCCTTGACACACTTCGGAACAGGGAAGTGCGCAAGAGCATGGAGCTTCCCTGGGTCCGGTTGCACTCCGTTCGCGTCAACGAGATGTCCAAGGACGGTAATCTGGCGACGGCCGAATTGGCACTTGGATGCGTTGAGTTGCAGACCGGCTCGACGAAAAACGTCCAGGACTGCTGAGAGGCGCTCGAGGTGCGTAGCGAACGTTGGGGAGAATACGATAACGTCGTCCAGGTAGCACAGGCACGTGGACCATTTGAATCCGTGAAGAAGGGAGTCCATCATGCGTTCAAAAGTTGCAGGGGCGTTACATAGACCGAACGGCATCACTTTGAATTGATAAAGACCGTCGGGTGTGACAAAAGCAGTCTTCTCGCGGTCGAGATCGTCCACGGCAATCTGCCAGTAGCCGGAGCGAAGGTCAATAGAGGAGAAATAGCGAGCACCGTGGAGGCAGTCAAGGGCGTCATCAATCCGAGGTAGGGGATACACTTCCTTTTTGGTAACCCTATTAAGGTGCCGATAATCCACGCAAAAGCGCCATGAGACATCCTTCTTTTTGACCAGTACGACAGGTGACGCCCATGGACTATATGATGGTTCAATAATGTTCCTGGCAAGCATTTTGTGAACTTCTGCGTGAATAACTTGACGCTCAGCTGGTGACACTCGATACGGGCGGCGATGAATAGGAGGGGCATCGCCGGTATTAATGCGATGTTTGACAGCTGTAGTTTGGGCCAAAGGACGATCGTTAAAGTAAAAAATATCGTGGTAGGAAAACAGAACGCGGTAGAGTTCATCAACGCGTCCATTAGGCTAACACAAAGGGTCTCCAACAGCAGAATTAGTTCTTCAATTAATGAAGGAAACATTGTAAGAGTTGTCCGGGCCCTTGTGGTCAGTCATGTCACGTACGTGGCGGCAGTTGTCCACTAGGGTAGCGATATGAGCCTGTTGGTCGGTCATCATTGAAAGGTATCTGTATAGCGCAAAAAAGAAAGACACAACAAGAAACGAAGACGAAGACAAGCGCAAACTATTCGTCCACTGGAACAAGAATGAGAAAGAGAAGATTGACGAGGTCATTAGAAAAGCGAACAGAACAGCACTGGGTGTCCCGCGATACATAAGAAACGAAAGGTTACTACAACTTGGGGTACATAGCACGCTGGACGAAATCTCGGAAGCACAGGGGATAGCGCAACTCGAAAGACTACCCGGAACCAAGACGGGCACAGAAATCATAGAAAATATCGGCATACACTACCACGGAATGAAGGGCTCCAAGACGCAGACTCACACGGACATCCGAGTCGCAATCAATAAACACGGAAAAAACCCCGAAGAACATGCAACCCGTGCACAATGTCGAGAGAAGAAAATGCCGCACGAAAAGGATCCTCAAAAATCACGGCGCGCGGGAGGGGCTGCTCGTCGTAGATTCCTCAGAAAGTGGGACAACAATGGTAGTCTCGGCGTTGACGAGGGCACCTCCGTCTTCGCAATGAGGGTCGTAGGCACGAAAGGAAAGACCGTGGCTGCGGGCTCCGTAAGGACTAGATCGTCGCCGGCAGCGGAAGAAACGGCAATCGAATCGGCTGTAATCAACCGTCGGCAACAAGACATAACAATAATCAGGGACTGCAAGATGGCGATTAGGAACTTCGCGAAGGGCTGGGTGTCCACCGAGGTGGCCAGAATCCTTAACCATAGAGCACAAGACTTCAAGAACGGCAAAATCACATCCAAATATCTCAAATTGATCCCGGCCCATACGGGAGAAGTAACCACAGAAGACCCGAGCGCCCCTCCCAACCTCAACGAGAAGGCCCACCGAGCCGCGCGAAAACTAACCCGCCGCGGCTCGGACAGCGACGTCCCAACATCCCGCAACCCCCAAGGAAGGGGGAAGGACTGCATTGGAGATGATGGAGAGCGCGCAGGAGGCGACAACGACGAAGTAACGACACAAGACAGGGAGCGAGTAGTCAAGTACCACGACACACTGATACATTATATGAAACAAAAAGAAGCATACCCACAACCACACAAATAACTTCAGAGTTCTCAAGAAACATATTGCAGAAGCTTGCAAACCAGAACGTTCCGAAGCCCAGCCCACTTAAGCAGAGTAAATTCCAGACACGATGTGCAAACACGCTGGCGGGCTAGTTGGTTAGAATCCATGGTAGAGTGTATAAGCGCGACTGGACGAGGACGAAGAAAGAAACAGATACACAGACACAGCGCTTCACTTTCAACTATATATTTTATTTTCGCACGCATCGATAAATATATACCGTGCGAGCGGAAACACACGTGACAGCAAAAAATAACATTGAGTGGTACATTTCGTTGAACCGGACACGTGTGCAAGGCAAGGAAAAAAAAGAGAGAAAAAAAACATGTACTACAATCGTCACGAAGACAAACCAAGGAATCGTATCTCCTTTTCCGAAAGTGATACCGAAGGCTTGCTTACGCACTTTTGCTGTAATTTTGCTATCTCGTATGCCTCTACAATCTCCCTCGTCATCCTGCTATGAGCCTTATACAGAACGGAAGTGCTTTCAAGCATGGGCTTGCAGGAACAATCTCGGCAGTGAATACCCAAGTGACCCGAGATTACCTTATTGACATTGTATTGATGCTCCCTTAATCTCTCGTTGATGCATCTGCCGGTTTGACCAATATACGTATTTCCGCATGAAAGTGGGATGGCATAGACAACGTTATGAGTACAGGTTACAAATTGTTTGCGATGTTGGGTAGAACATGAGGGCCTTTAGTTATTTTCTGTGTTAACCTGTTTGCATAGCTTCTGTAGACGCTCAGGGGCAGAGAAAACTACGTCTACTCCCGATTTCGCCGCTATTCTTCTGAGATTATGAGAAATGCAATGAATGTATGGTACCACAGCAACTCTCTTTGCTCTAGCATTGGTACTACTTGCATTCGACGCGTTTTTGCACTTTTTGCTTAAGCCCTCCGCGACAGAAGTTAGCATGCGCATCGGGTAACCAGAATCTGCCAGGCGCTTGGCCTGCTCTTTGAGACTGGCTTCCATTTTGTGGTCACATGACTTCGTCAAAGAATTGTTGAAACACGATGTCACTACTGCGCGTTTTACAAGTTTTGAAGTTTTACAAGTTTTTTTTCCCTTGCCTTGCACACGTGTCCGGTTCAACGAAATGTACCACTCAATGTTCTTTTTTGCTGTCCCGTGTGTTTCCGCTCACACGGTATATATTTATCGATGCGTGCGAAAATAAAATATATAGTTGAAAGTGAAGCGCTGTGTCTGTGTATCTGTTTCTTTCTTCGTCCTCGTCCAGTCGCGCTTATACACTCTACCATGGACGAGGTGCAAGCTCTGCGAGCGCGAACAGGCAGACAGAGCCCACATCTTATGGAAATGCGCAGAGATGAGAGCAATATACATAGAGGAAAACATAGAACCGCACCTTCTCCTGGAAGCGATGGCTAGCTCGGAACGACATGACGAACAATGGGCACAGGCAGTGGTGGAAAGGCTGTGCCTCACAGCGCATAAAGCCGGGGTGGCCTGAGGCCAGGCTGGCAACCTCGCAGGTACTCTTCTTATTAAACTTGTTTCCTTCCTTGCATGTGTAGTAGAAAGGGTCGTGCAAACCGCATGTAAACATGCGTATCTTCATCGTTGTATGACGTACTGCAAGCCACCGTTTCGTCATAACCGAAAGAACGAAACCATGTTTTCGCTTTGTCGACCCACTAATGCACTCAGTTATATAACCTCCTTGCGCCCTAGCCATCAAGACATTTACAAGAGCTA